>NC_138352.1:8268223-9492496 GCF_046562875.1 Panthera onca
GAACAAAATATCTGGAAATGACAGCTCTGAACTTTAATCAGAGCAAGAGATGATGAATTCGTTGCTCTGAGGCTCGGAGGAGATGGGGATGTGGAAGGGAAGGTGTAGACAAACAGTGCTTTTAACTACTGTATCCGGTAGTCAGGGAAACCACTGTCTCTCTGGTCCCTTTACTCCTGGCAGGCTCATGTCCCTGATCGAAGTTTATCCTCCTGTCACCTGGGAGGCAGGGAGGTGGGGCCACACTGACTCACCTTCACGAGTCTGGAAATCACAATTTGCTGAAGTTGTAATACATACAAACCACACGGTTATTTACACATTAAGATAAAAACTATAGATTCTGATTCCTAGCTCTTACTTATGTGTGGAAATGGAGAATTTGGCTAGTCTAAATTGCTATCATTCCAAGGCAATTTCCAAATTCCAAATCCCATAAGCTTTGGGTTATTTTATTTTTTATTCTTTTTTTTTTAAGCTTATTTATTTTTGAGAGAGAGAGAGAGAGAGAGAGAGAGAGAGAGACTGAATCCCAAGCAGGCTCCGAGCTGCCAGTGCAGAGCCCAATGCAGGGCTCGAACTGATGAACTAACTGCGAGATTATGACCTGTGCTGAAATCAACAGTCAGATGCTTAACCAACTGAGCCACCCAAGCATCCCTGGATTATTTTCCAATTAATTTTTTTGGTAGCCCATTAACAAGACAGATCTATTTGAGATTCCCCTCCTTGTGCATTTTCTCTTGAGTAGAATTGCTGACCAAAAGGGCCATGGATTTCTTTTCAAGCACTCATTCGAGCCCCGTTTATAATAGCTGCTTGGCTCAAGCTGAGGGATCTGTGCTCTACAAAGCTGACAGTGGGGCTTAAGTCATGGGCATGGGCTGCAAAGATCGACAGCTTGGGGCCACTCCCAGGGTTAGGAAAAAGAAGCAGTCGGGGAAGAAAGAGTTCAGGGGCAGGAAGAGTGACTATGTGCTGGTATTTTGTAGGACGTTGGAGCAGGGCAAGATGTGCACAAGATCCAAGGCAACAGGAAATGGGGCCCGATGTCTATTCCCAATAGCTACCAGCCACTGCAAGAGCAGCCAGAGGGTGACTGACTAGGACGAGACCCTGCATGAGGTCGTGATGCCACCCTTTGGGCAGGTAACATGCAAAAATCACAGGCCAGGGGGCTGTCTCTTCTCCAAGGTGCTGAACTGCCGAAGGACGGGTGGCTAGACATGGCTTGGACCCAGGTGTGGGAGGAAGCTCGGGTCCATCACAGCCCCCCTGGGGGCTTCCCACAGACAGAACTTGCCAGCTTCCACCCCCCTGTGTGTTCTGTGGAGAACAGCCTCCCTCCTCGTCTCCCACAGCCCCGTGGGACCTCACCACCCCCGAATGTGTCTCCAGGTCCACAAGAAGATAGGAGCCCGAGGCAACGGAGGCTGTTTGAGTCAGGCCAGGACCCACCTCTGGCACGCACCACCCTGAAAAGGGAAACACACCAACTGCGCGGGGAACAGACCTACACTGGGCTGCTGTTTCACTCACTGTATTTAATCAGAGAGAGGGGAAGAGAATGGGATTTTGATTTCAGAATTCATCCTTGGTTAATTGTTATTTGCAGAACACAAGTAACGTTTTAATTATTTTCAACCCCACACCATAACAGCTATCAAGGGAATGGAGACAAAATAGAATAAACAGGGGACTTATTAAACACATAATTAATGTGTGCTAAAATTAGCATATATGAATATGAATGAGCTGGGACTATTATAAAGTTAGTGCCTCAAATATTATCACCTGATTAGTCCTGTTATCTGCTATAGCTTCTCAAGAGTTGAGGCCACCCCAACAGGGAACGGGGACACATCAGCAGATGAGATGTTCCTTGGAGGATTAATCTGCCCGCCAAGGCTTCAGGTATTTTTATAAATCAAAGTTTGAGAGAAGCTACAATTCTTTTTACAGTGAAGCAAAGACAAGTCAAGCACTGGGCAAAGATCATTGCAAAGCCAACATGGGTCACGTGGGACTCTGGACATCATAATGTCTTTGAGTTCTGGGACGGAAGCAGCGGGCCAGTATGCAGGAACAACCTGTCCTCGGGATGGCTTCTCCAGGCGGAGGAAAGGGTCTGCAAGTATTTCTCATAGCAGCCTTGGCCCAGCGCGGAGCTGCCTGGGCCGAGCACAGCAGCAACACTGTAGTTCTGACACAAAAGATGATCTGCCTGGTGCATGCAAAGGTAGGTCAGTGCCGAGGCTCGAGACACTAATCTCATTAACTAGCAGGAAGAAAGAGAACAGCCTGGTATTGAGCCAGTGGCCTTGACCTTTCCCATGTGCCGCTGCCCAGGGCATTCCCGCTGGCCTCCTCCATCCTCTCTGCTGTGGGTGGGATCACTGGCACCCAGTCAGTCCTACAAGGCCTGGGTTTCAATGTCAAGTCTGCGAGCAGTAAATATTATTGTTTAAACCGCACAGAGCCAAAAGAAACGACACCCTTGCTCCGAAGGCTTGCACTTACTGCTTTGACTTCCGGTGACAATGGATTCGTTCTGCACTGCATCATAATACGTGTGTGTATAAACGTCATCCTGTCTGCCAGACAGGAAGCTCTTCTGAGGCAAGGGCTGTTTTTTATCCTGTTTTGTAGCTCTCAGAGCATCTGGAGCCATGCCATCGGACACGGCGGCTACTAGCTATGTGTGGCCGCGAAGCACTTGGGATTTGGCTGGTGGGACTGAGAAAATGAATGATTTGTTTTTGTTTTAATTAACTTAAGTTTACATCTGAAAACTGAAGAAATATATATAATATTTTTTTCTCCACTCTACACAGCTTTGTTTTGAGGGGACTACATTTCACTTGAACCATTAAAAATTTAGCCTCCGAACTGAGTTGTGCCCAGAGTGTAAAATACACGCTGCATTTCAAAGACTTAGTGTGGAAAAAAAAAGAATGTACAATGTCTCAATTTTTTACATTGAGTCTGTTGAAATAGTAAGATTTTGACTATTTGGGTTAAATAGAATATGTATTAAAAATTAGTCTCGGGGCGGCTGGGTGGCTCAGTTGGTTGAGCGTTCGACTTCGGCTCAGGTCACGATCTCATGGTTTGTGAGTTCAAGCCCCATGTCGGGCTCTGTGCTGACAGCTCAGAGCCTGGAACCTTCTAGAGATTCTGTGTCTCCCTCGCTCTCTCTGCCCCTCCCCCGCTCATGCTCTGTCTCTCACTCTCAAAAATAAGTAAACGCTAAAAAAAAATTAAAAATTAGTTTCACTTGCTTTTTACATTTTTTTAAAAAATGGCTACTAGGAAGCTAACAATGGAGACGCAGAGTGCATTGTATTCCTGTTGGACATGGGGGATCTAGGAGCATCCACACACAGGACGTATCAGCCAATTGTTTGGTTGAACATTATAAACAGATGCCGGCACCACCTCTCACCTGGCCCCTAGTCTCCATCACAAACCAGATAAAAGTATTTTTCAGGTATCTGGATTAGAAATCGAATCTGTGCCCAGGAAACAAAGGAAACCGGAGACAAAGGAATAAAATCGCATGTGCCAATTAATGAGTAACCTCCCTCCTTTTGAAATGGATTAAAGTACGATACAGTAGTAGGTTGTACAAGAAGAGAAGAATTCCAATAATGAGACCATCAGAATGCACTTCCTTCTTATCTTGATGGCAATGGGGCTCTGTGTTCTTAGCAGCCGAGGGAAAAAAGAAAAGGCATACACAGTAAATTATGAATACCGTTTCCACAAGCGAGGCAAAGCTTTCTCAGGCGGTGCATTCTAAACTAAATACCTTATTTGGGAGCATTGGGGGATGAACTAGGCAATGTTCCCAGCAAAAAAAAAAAAAAAAAAAAGTGACAGTAAATGCTGTGGTGATTTTCACGTGACGGTTAATGTCCTTCCTTCGAAACCCGAGCTGAGGCAAGAGAATCTGTTCTGTGAGAGGGCTAAGCTGGCACAGACCAGTATGCTGGCTTGCTCGGGGGGCAGGTGTATGTCACCCGGAGCAGAGAATGACAAGATCATCCTTGGAGTGGCTCTTTCCATCTCCTTGACATTAGACGTGGTGACGAGCCTGCTGTGATTTCTCTGCACAAGCTGCCCCCCACCCCATCTGAGAAATCAGAAGCCAGATCAGAACCAAAGGGAACAAGAACGATGGCACCACAGGGGTGACCCTGTCCTCCCCTTAGCTTATTTTAACAAAATCCACTTATTTTCAAATTTTGAAACGTAAGGCATTTTATTCGTAAAATATGTTTGACGCCCGATCCCACAACCAAGAACACCTGTCTCGGGAAACAAAATGTCTCCCCTAAATAGAACTAGGCCCAAGGCAAGCTGAGGTAGGCTCTAGATAACCTGTGGAGTTCACATTGTTTTGCCAAGGGTCCAGGGCAGTGCCATACAATAGAACTTTCTGTGAAGACAGAATTGTTCGGTACCTGTGCTGTCCAATATGGTAGCCACTGGCTGTGTATGGCTAGTCAGCACTTGACATGTGTTTAAATCTGACAAATAAATAGGACAGCATTTGGTGGCTCTGGGATCTCAGGCTTTCTAACTCCAGAACCTACGCTTGTCTGTCCCTATAGCTACTAGCTGCTGTCCTGGACAGTGCAGGTCTGGGAGGACTTAGGAAAACCGTGAGGTGGCTGATAGCTGCCTGGCCAGAGTAGAAAGACAATTGGAATTTACCGGAAACATTGAGTCTTCATATAAAAATATGTTCAGATTCTCTTGCCTTAATTTTTCCCTTTAATTTACATAATAGATGGGAGGATGACATAATCTAGCAGATGTGGAAATGAGTCTTCATTTTAACCCTAGTCCTCATGCAGCTTTAAATTTTTTTTTAAGTTTATTTATTTTGAGAGAGACAGGGACAGCCCAAGTTGGGGAGGGGCAGAGACAGAAAGGGAGACAGAGAATCCCGATGCGGGGCTCGAACTCCCGAAACCGCGAGACCATGACCAGAGCAGAAGCCAAGAGTCGGACCCTCAGCTGACTGAACCACCCAGGCGCCCCAATCCTCATGCAGCTCCAGAACATAGCCCACGTGTTCCGGCCAGTCGGTAGGGCACAGGCAGGGGTGTCTGTAACCCATGGCAGGAGTTGGTAGCGAATTTTAAAGTTGCCCTGTTGCACTGGGGAGGTGGTGGGGGGGGGGGGGGCTGCAGGAATCCCAGTTACGATTTCACCCTCGGGGGCTCTGTGCCAGTTCTCCTGCTCAAACCCAACGGCGTCACCGGGGAGCACGCTACCAGCTTCTGCTACGGTGCTCACCCAGGAACACAATATGCTGTGCAAAATGTCATCCCAGACAGGAGCCCAAGTTAATTATAATGTCAGGCTTCCCACTGAGACACAGATAATTAGAGGAGAATATTACAGTGTTTCCCAACTCCTGGGGTAAATGGGAAGCATCTTCGAATGTCACCTGCTGGAGATAGGAATTAAAGTGGTTGGAGATGTTCCACTGGAGACGCCCAAGGCCAGAACGAAACCATCTTTCGGGATCAGAGCGGCGTGAAGGCAAAGTAAGAGGGGGGAGAGGGGAGGGGAGAGGACGAGGTGTTCTAGGCCCCATGATATACACGTCACAGCAGATGACATAATGAGTGGCCCTGCTGGTGGCCAGCACTGTCTCCTCACTTAACACCGAACCCCAAGATGGGTTATTATTTCCATTTTACAGCCAGGATCCTGAAACTCCCAGCGTCTTAGCTGAGGTCACCCAGCTGGCAAAGCATTTGGTGGCTCCAGGGTTCACGGCCTGGCCTTTCTGATTCTACATCCTGGGCTGGTCCCCTCTCCCCACACCTCCCTCCTTGATACATCAAAGGGCTAACGATTTGCTTGGGTCCTGGATTGTCCTCGCTTGGCGGAGGTGGTGGTGATGGCGACAGGTGCATGGGGACCGCGAGGGGCTCACTGTACCCGCATCTGCAGAGCGCCCACGGTGATAGTCCACGTTTCCCCTGCCGAAACCTCCCTGCTGATCTGAGCTGCTGCGTCTGGAGTGACAATCGCACCAACACGCCATTGTGGTGCCGCAGACATTCACATCTAATGTGGCAAGCTTCAAAACACGAGAAGCATTTCCTGAACTTCTCTGTAACTGGCTCTGAAAAACTCTGATCCGTCGGGAGGAAGAAAGCATAGCCCCCCGTAGCGAGAGGCAGGCTGCCCATGCCTGCACATGCAACTGTGAGCTTCATCTTCTGCCTTCCTGGGCAGCTTCGAAAATGTAAAACAGGGGGTACAAACACCTAACTCATACACAGAGGACACTTACAAAAGGCCCCGGCAAGTGGCAGCCTCCTGTATGACTGGTGGCTTTTGTTGCTACCAATGAGTTGCAGTCTTGAGTGGTCTTCAGCTTACACGTTAACTGAGCCTGGGTCCCTGGCTGTGCAGAATACTCCTCCAGTTTCTGGAAACAGAACAATGCGAAGGAGAGGCTGTTGCTTCAGTGTTTTCCCTGGAAAGCTCCCTTTCTAATAACAGGATTTTCTATTCGGTCTTTGTCCCAGGAAAATGAAGAGTCAGGAAGCTGTTCTTTCTAGCTCTTGGCTCCTTCCTATAAGCTCTAAGTTGCCAGACCTCTGAAGCTGCCCTTCCAGCACGTGGAGACCACACACAAGGGTAAAGTGAATGCCAGGGACAAGACCTGGAACCTGGGAATCCCAGTGTTCATGACAAAGGAGACTTTGCAGACAGGACGGTCCTGGATTATCTAGGGACAGGATAACCAAGCGTAGGTTATATGGGTGGACCAGATAACCCAAGAATCTTTATAGGAAGGAGGCACAGAGATTAGACACAGAAGAGAAAGCAATCTAATACAAATCCTTTGTTTTGTTTCCAGCCTGTAATGAAAACCACCCAAACAAGATTATCTCAGCCATAAAGGAATAACTGTTATTTCTACCCTTTTGTGTGTGTTTTGGGCAGAGGGATGTTGAGGCAGTTAAGCGATAGAGGTTCCTCTTCCAAAAATCTTTTTTATCATACGAGTCATTTGTGATAGATAAGTTGATAAATCTCACAAGAACATGAAGAAAATAAAAATCAGCCACAATCCCAGGAATAACCAATGACGGTTAATATTTTTAGTGTATAAATTTGTGAGATTCTGTTCCTTAAAAAAAAAAAAAAAAAAAGCCCCACTCAAGCGTTTCATGTAAAGCCACAAAATGTAGCCTAACAGGAACCGTTGAGTGAAGACAAGCTAAATAATTAAAATCAATTGTTGCGCTGTTTCTGGAGACACAGGCAGTGACCCTAGTTCGCTGTATGTCACAGCAACAACCAGCAAAGTGAACTTGGCTCTTGACTTTAATGAGAGGAAAATAAAAAGCGTGTGACTCATCTCGCCTCTTCTATGGGTTTATAAATAATTTTAACCACAAAGGAGAGCCCACTGTGTCACAGAGACCCACAGAAGCTGAATGCCATCCCTTAGCCCGCCTGTGGCCAAGGGAGAAGGGAAACTGGGACCCTTGGCTCTCAGATGACAGCCCTCCATCCCAGGATGGACGGTAGGTACCAAGTGCACCAGTCATTCCTTGTGCTGGAATAGACGCTGAGCTTCAATATGCAACATGAGGTCCTAAAAGGGAGACAGCATGGGGTTTCTTACAGGAAACTCCATCTGTGGTGGGGGTGGGGGGAGCGAGACCCCATTAAATGACTGCCATTCAAGGTGATAACCATCACTACAGAAGCAGAGACAGGACATAGCAAGGCATCACCAAGAAAGGAATGATTTACACCATTAAATACATTAGATGAATATTGTACTCTTTGTATTATTTTTCACAGAATCATCCAATGCCAGGGCTGAAAGGAATCGCAGCGATAATTTAACACACACACACACACACACACCCTGAGTCACCAAATAGAGTAGTGCTTGAAGAAGATAACTCTGGAAGATCCCTTTAAGCTCTAAATTTATCTTTCTGGCATACAAAATGATGCTATAGCACACTGTCGAGACCATAAGCTGCTCATGAAAAGAGATTAGTAGGAACTCGATTTGCTAGTTGATTTTTAATTCCACTCAGATGCACAGAGGGTGCTTGTTTTCCGAAGGCCCGGGGACCTATGGAAGGCTCAGAGCCCTTCAGCCTGCATGATGCTGCATGAAAATCACTTTTCAGAGACAATGCTCAGAAGGCGACAGAGTTGCTTGTGCAGAAAACACATCATTTCCCCGGGGCACCATTTTCCAAAGGACTCAGGCACCCCATCCCACCTTCGACGCACACTGGCCAAGCCAGAGAGGGGGCATGGAACTTGGAGGCGCCACATCTACCTGCAGAGACTTGAGGTCTGCCACACGGGCCGGAGGGGCTCATGTCTGATGGTCTTCCTCGGCCATTACAGTTTCTTTCGGAAACACGTCCACTGTTGGCACGATTGTGCATGTTTTTCTCGAAAGTGGGGATTCTTCCCCGCTCTAGGGCTGTGGATGGTCTTCACGAGGTCCATGAACACTTGGGGCTGCCTGCGTGCTGCGTGGGAGGGGGTCCCCAGCTCCTCCCAGGTTCTTAAGAACAGCTGTGAGCCACAAAAGTTTAAGAACGTGTCCGCCCCGGGGCACCTGGGTGGCTCAGTCGATTGAGCGTCTGACTTCGGCTCAGGTCATGATCTCACAGTCGGTGGGTTCGAGCCCCATGTCAGGCTCTGTGCTGACAGCTCGGAGCCTGGAGCCTGCTTCAGATTCTGTGTCTCCCTCTCTCTCTGCCCCTCCCCTGCTCACACACACTCTCTCTCTCTCAAAAATAAACATTAAAAAAAAATTAAAAAAAATAAAATAAAATGAAAGAACACGTCCTCCCTTGCACACATGTGTAAACCCAGGGCCTGGGGTGTGTGCGTGTGCCTACACGTGTGACCTCACACACCAGAAAACTCTACTGGACAAGACACTCACTAACAAGCTTCCTTTTTTTACTTCCACATTAAAAAAAAAATTAACAAAATGTCATCCCTATCATCCCCAGGACATACAAAACTGAACCAGCAAAGACAAAAAAACTTCAAAAAAATCAAGTATCCTTTTAGTCACTGTGAAAAGTCTATCTTAAAACCCAGAGTCGCGGGGAACGTGAAAGCTCTAGTTAAATTTTTAATAAACTATAAAGGATAATGGTAAAAAAGAGACCTTTTCAAAGGTAAGCTGGCGACAGACAAGCTCTTGAAATGGTTCCCATCAAAGGGCAGGAAGCTGCCGCGGGTAACTGCGGGCGAGTGAACTTCTCTTCCGACCGGAGTTAGCAGACTGAGGCTCCAGGGATGCGTCCCAGTGGGGCCTTGGGAGACTCGTCTGTTTGTATTTAGACCCTGGTGATGTCATCTGGTGCCGGGGGGTTCAACCACATCTACGTGCCAATGATTCACAGGCGGCCCAGATTGATCTCTGCGGCCCAGACTCTGCTCCCATCTCCAGATTCGAACATCCGACTGCCTGATGGGTATCTCCACTCGAATGTCTGCCGACAACCAAACCTCGCAGTCCAAAACGGAGTTCTTGACATGCCCTTCTGAAGCCTGCCCCCGCTGGGCCATCCCCATCCCAGTCGAAGGCGATTCCACGCTTAGCCGGTCAGCCCTGAAACCTCGGGGTCCTTCCTGGCTCCTGCCTTTGTCTCTCACCCCACGTCTACTGCACCAGCAAATCCCCCCTCTCCACCTTCAACAGAAGCCAGAATGGGACCCCTGCTCAGCATCTCTGGCACCACCACCCTGGTCTGAGCCACCTTCGTCTGTTACCTGCGTTCCTGCAGTGAGTGGCCTCTCTGCCCGGTCTCTCCACAGCCGCCCTCCCCTTCCTGAGTCCAGTCTGAACTCAGCACCGACAGAGAATCTTTTACAACACAACTCAGATCACGTGCTTCTCTGTTCAAAAGTCCCACAGAGTGAAAATGAAAATCCTTACAAGTTCCAACTGGGGCAGGGCCGACCTCTCTGTCCTTCCTTTGTGCCTCCCACTCACCCTGTTCCGGCCACAGTGGACTCCTGACTACTCCTCATAGGTCCTCACGTGCTCCTGCCTCAGGATTCTTGCACTGGCTGCTCCCTCTGCCTGGAACATTCACTCTGCCCCAGAGAGCTGCGTGTCAGACTCAAATGCAAGGTCTCAGTGAGACTCACTCTGACCGCTCTATTTAAAATTGCAACTCCTTTCTGGGGTGCCTGGGTGGCTCAGTCAGCTAAGCATCTGGCTTTGGTTCACATCATGATCTCACAGTTTGTGGGTTTGAGGCCCGTGTAGGGCTCTGTGCTGACCACTCAGAGCCTGGAGCCTGCTTCCGATTCTGTCTGTGTGTCTGTCTGTCTCTCTCTCTGCCCTTCCCCAGCTTGTGCATGCTCTCTCTCTCTCTCTCAAAAATAAATAAATAAGCTTAAACACATACATACATACATACATACATAAAATGCAATTAATAAAAGGCAGGAAAAGAGGAGAAAGTTCCCCTTGAACCTCTTGATCTAAGCAAGCCAGCCGCTCCCCAGGTCATGAACTGTTAACGTGATGCTTCTGATGAACCAACTAGTTGAGGTTCCTATGAGCCACTCAATCCTCCATACAGGCAAAAGGTACTTCCAATTCACCATAAAAGGGACACAGGTTGAACTTGAACTTGGGAACGCCAAAGATCCAGAAGAAGGTCTGTTGTCAGGAAAGAAGTAACTTTTGAATCTGTGCTGGTTACGAATCCTCAAATGTCAGTGTCCACCCACACCTCCTCCTGCTAACACATTTTTGCTTCTGGCCTTAATCCAAGCTCTTACGGAAGTCAATGAACACGTAAATATGTGAACTCTGACTCTCCCTGATCTTCTGTTAAAATGAGCCCAGAAACAGTCCCAGTTGAGCACACGGGAACACAGAGGGTAGTGGCAGGTGGGAGACGGGAAGGGCTCCGCCAGAGGAAAGCTTATGCCTAGCTTCTCAAAGCCCAGTCCTATGAAATCTGGATTTTTAGATCGCTTTTGTGTTCTTCTGGGAGACAGAAAATCACCACGGGATACCTCAAGCCAGTATAGTTACCTTATTTGGCTGTAAACCCACTGGGCTGATCTTTATTCATTTTCAACTGGTTAGAGAAGGAGCCTTGAGTGGCAGCAAGATAGCAATTAACTATTACGACGGAAGAGGCAGGGTAAGTACCTTCTCTTTTCTACTGATTAGAATTTAATAGGTTGAGGGTGACTGTGGAGGTTTTTCAAGCCGCCCTCTGCCAAGTCTTTGGTCTTCCAATGAGCTCGCTAAAACTTTGGGGGTGAATGTGGCCAGACCCATCCACCAGGGCAAATCTACTCGGGTCAGCTTGGTGCTTTGGGGTCCCACATAAGACTTCCTCCAAAGGAATACTGAATAGTAAGCTCTAGAAAAAGCAGAGAGTGTGCCTATGGCCAAAAGGGAAAGAGCCAAGAGGGAAATGAGATTGTGAAGAAAAACTGGAAGGCAACCAGCCTATATGATCCTATGATAGAAATTCCTAAGACCAGGACAGAAATGATAAGGAAAGTGCTTCTCATCTAGGGGAAGACCTAAGTTTAAAAAGTGATTGGGGGGGGCGCCTGGGTGGCTCAGTCGGTTAAGCGTCCGACTTCAGCTCAGGTCACGATCTCGCGGTCTGTGAGTTTGAGCCCCGCGTCGGGCTCTGGGCTGATGGCTCAGAGCCTGGAGCCTGCTTCTGATTCTGTGTCTCCCTCTCTCTCTGCCCCTCCCCCGTTCATGCTCTGTCTCTCTCTGTCTCAAAAATAAATAAAAAACGTTAAAAAAAATTAAAAAAAAAAAAGTGATTGGGGCGCCTGGGTGGCTCAGTCAGTTAAGTATTCGACTCTTGATTTCAGCTCAGGCCACGATCTCACGGTTTGTGAGTTCAAGTCCCTCATGGGGCTCTGCGCTAACAGCAAGGAACCCGCTTGGAATTCTGTCTCCCTCTCTGTCTGCCCCTCCCCCACTCGTGTGCGCACGTGAGCACGCATGTCCTCTCTCTCTCTCTCTCTCTCTCTCTCTCAAATAAAAAAAAAGTAATTGGACACATAGTGTTCTAGACAGGTTTAGTATATATGGGAATATAGAACATTGAAATTTTCATTCTTTAAAAATGACAAAGCAGAAGTTATAAATGTTGTAAAAGTTAAAAATGACTTCTGGGCAAGCAGAAGTTATATCAAGTTACCCAGAGAGGAACACATTGGCTGTGGCCTTTTCTCCCACAACATTGAAGCCAGAGGGCAATAGAACAACGTCTACACCAGCTTCGAGGAGAAGAATGTGCCTCTAGCAAGCCTGGTCCAGTCGAGTCATGGCTGTGTAACAGGGTAACGGGTTGGCATTATGAACTGGGCAAGGGCTCAGATAATATATCACCCGGGGACACTCCCTCAGCAAGGTTATTCCTCAAACTCGAGTTCTGGCCCAAGGAAGATGGATCTGGATGCTGAAGAACTCAAGACTGAGGAAGCCACAGCTGGGAAGGAGGACAGGAGTATTATTAATGCTAACAACCGCGACCATTTTCCAATTGCTCATGTGGCCCAAGTACGGTACCAAAATCTGTGAACGTACGTGTGTGTGTGCAATTATAGCATCTTATTTAAGTATCAAAATAAATCAATTCATTTTGTAAATAATACCCCAGTGATCTCAGTGGTAGCAAATGCCCATTTCACAGATGAGAAAACCAAGGCTCAGAGAGCTCGAGTCATTTGTCCAGATATACTAACTGGTGAATTCCAAGATGTGACCGACCCAAGGACTGCCTCAGCTTCCTTCAATTTATTTTTTTTTTTATAATCTCTTTATTCTTTTTCATGGTTATCTACATTCTCTAGTTACTCTAAATGAAACGTGATATTATTTTTGAAATAGAATGCCAGCACATTTTTTTCAATTAAAATAAATCCAAAGACACAGCACGAATTACTGCCGAATGCTAAAAAGGATAGGCCTCGCAAGGACATTTCAGACAGGTGTCCCACAGCAAGAAGGCACGTAAGGCAACTATCAGTGCTAAGCTATACAGAAGTCAGTATTTTAAAAGGGCGTTAAGCAGGGGCGCCTGGCCAGTTCAGTCGGTTACGCGTCCCATCTTGATTTCAGCTCAAGCAAATCGTGATCTCACGGTCCGAGAGTTCAAGCCCCTGCACCAGGCTGTGCGCTGACAGCACAGAGCTTGCTTGGGATTCTCCCTCTCCTTCTCTTTCTGCCCCTCCCTCACTCTCTCTCTCACTGTCTCTCAAAATAAATAAACTTAAAAAAAAAATAATAAAACAGCATCAAGCGGAACCGGAGACATCCCGGGCTTATAAAAGGTGCTCCCCACAGCAATAACGCAAGTTACAAATAAAGCCAAGGAAGATTTGCATTCTGTCCCCCACCCCCGTCAAAAAAGGACCCACGTCACGACTGTTCCAGCCGAGCAGCTGAGCTGACGGCGTGACTTTACCTTCGGGCAGGTGGCTGGACCTCTCGGGGGCAAGACCTCACCTGGAATGTTGTGTATGGTGATGGCCAAGATGAGCAGCGCGATCCTCCTCCAGCTGCCGCCAAGGGGCTGCGCCAGGTTCCCTGGAGGAGGCGGCGGGACAGCAGGGCCCTCGGGAAGACCCGCGGCCACCGCCTTCTTCCGCTGATAGGCCTCCCCGTTCTCACTCTTGTCTGAGCAAACAGAGAGGGACAGGGAGAGAGAGCACTTTGAAAATGTGCACGCTGGTCCTTGGCAAGCAGCAGCGGGAAGCCGCTTTCAACCCCGGGAAATGGTCCACTTCCTGACTTCCCAGGGGACCGCGGATTCTGTTTCTTTTCCTGTTCCTCCTTCCTTCCTTCACTTGATTCATTTTAGCAAACATTCGCTGAATGGACGGCGCCCAAAGTACAGGTACTGGAAGGGATAAAAAAAGATGGAACTGGGGCCACCCTAACAACACCTATTTAAAAGAAACAATACTGAGGAGTGGCCAGGAGCTGAGAGCCTGGAGCCAGGCTCCCCGACTCACCCCTGACTTGTGCACATAGCAGCTGTGTGGCATTACACAAGCTGGTTACCGTCTCTGTGCCCTGGTTTCCGGAGTCACAAAATGGGACACTAAGAGGACCCAACCCACAGAGGTTCGTGAGGCTTAAATGAGAGGCTCCATGCAAGGGCTAAGTGCGTAGGTGTGGACAGTGCTGGCTGTCCTGTGTTTCCTCTTTCCCTACAGCATTGCAGGGTATGTGACCCTCCTCTCCTCTTCACACCGCCTCATGGGAACCCATCTGCGTGCCAGGCCCAGCCAAAGAGATCCCCTCCCCAGGGCCAAGGGACTGGTGACGTGTGTGGATTCTCAATCCGAAAGGTCGTGCGAGGGCAGCCTGACGACCCACGAGGGAAGAGAGCAAGGAAGCAGCTTGGCAGATGACAGAAGGAAGGGGCTGCACACAGACATGGGAAATCATGCACCCAGCCAGCCAGCCGGACAGACAGACAGACAGACAGACAAATGGCAGCCTGCATGTCACGGGACATTCTGAGCCCCACGGGCTGACTACGGTCCCAGCCACTGGACTTCATGAGCCAACCTCCCTTTCAAACGTTCCTCTTGGGGGACATATTTGAAGGATGTCATTTCCTAGGCCCAGGCTGTGCCAACTACCCATGGTCTCCAGGGTCATTTGCTCACTCTCAATGGAGGCAAATCGCCTGGGTCTGAGGCAGTGTCTAGACTGCGGTGCACAGCACGGGACGCATTTGTGGGAGCGGCTTCCTGGGGGAGCAGAGTCTGGAGTGAATCTCAGGCACGTGGTGGCACAAATGGAAAGGAGGGTCTCGCTATCACGAGTGAACCTAAGAACCTGTAAGTCACAACTCAGTGGTCTTGGACGGGACACAATAGGGCAACCATACATCCCAGTTTGGGCTCGCCACCCCGGGGGTGGGGGGATTGTTGGTGTCCCCTTTCACTCTCAAAGTGTCCTGGTCTGGACAATAAGCGATGTGGCTCCCCTGGCTGCAGGAAACAGCAGAAGCTTGACTGATTCTCCACTGTGTCGGGGGGGAATGTCTCTTGCAGGAGTTAATGGTCATCAACTTGAAGGGTAGGAGGGACTCTCTGTGGTGGGCTCCTTCCCTTCCCTATGAACTTTCCACGAGCAAAAGGATTCTCACCTCTGAGCTGAAAGTTGCAGAAAATTTTTCCCAGAGTCAAATTAAGAAACAACAGGCAACTATAAGGACTCCTTTTGCCCTGACCATGGGGCTCTCCTTTACTTCTTTTTATTTTTTATTTTATTATTATTTTTTTATTTCTGGGAGAGGGGGAGAGAGAGAGAATGTGAGCAGTGGAGGGGTAGAGTGAGAGGGAGACACAGAACTGGAAGCAGGCTCCAGGTTCTAGGCTGTCAGCAAAGAGCCCGACGCGGGGCTCGAACTCACAAACTGTGAGATCATGACCTGAGCCAAAGTCGGAGGCTTAGCTGACTGAGCCACCCAGGCACCCCTCTCCTTACTTCTTGGTATAAGGCAAAGGTAGGAGGGGGTTGATCTTAGCAACCAGAATCTCGCTACATAAACTTGACCGGGTCTTTATCCTCTTTTCGGATGAACGTGCCTAAGTGAACATTGCTTTGTATTCCCAAAATGGGGGCGGGGAAGGGGGGAATCTTCTTTTGAAAATCCTTCTGTGTTTGTTCACTCAAATCAAGGAAGTAAGCCTGAAGAGTAAGCAAGTTCCAAAGGGCAGGCAGACTCAGGCTTCCCCAGGTCCCAGTCGGTTCTCTCTCTCTTACGAAAGCCGGATCTCAATGCGCTTAGGGAGAAGGGGCCTTCTACGGATCCTCCAGAACACGCAGGGTTACCAGCCCCCACCCAGTCAGCAGCCGCAGCTCATATAACCGGCCTCTGGGGACTCCAACAATCTCTGTTGGAAAGCCACTCTACCCAGACACTATTTGCACGGGGCAAAGCTAAACACACATTCATGGCGCGGTCTCCGTATGGTGGCAGAGGGCACCCGCCTTCCTCCCGGACCAGTCAGGAAACACCACGGATTCCTTGGGTTTCCTTTGAGCGCACAGACCTGACCTCGCTCTCCAGTGGGAGTTGATGGCGGTGGGGGGTGGGGAACTCTTCCCCTTGGGATTTTACAATTTAAGAGAGAAGAGACAGAGAAGATATGAATAATTCCTTTGCATCGGAGGGCAGAAATGTATACTCCCTAATAAACTCTGAAGCTGGTGTTTATTTCTGTCAGGGCCACGGAGGCATCAGACTCTGAATCCGCTGCAAATTTGCACAGAGAGCAACAGAGATGGGGGCACCGTTAGCAAATCCCAGCCGTGTGCTAGTGTCTAATAGGAGCGACGGAGAAGCAGAAAGAGGTAAAGCCACGTGCCCCCACCTTGGGGTCCCCGTGCCCCACCTCGGGGTCCCCGTGTGCGAAAGCTGCTGTGCCCGAACGGGACCTGAGATGGTGTGAACAGCTCACGTGCATGTTAAATAAGCCACTGTTTGCTAACAGCCTCTAATGGGTCTGCAATGAGGAAAATTAGTCCAAATTAATCACTACAGAGAGTATGAACGCCTCCTGAGCAATGAATCTCCTTGCCTCTCCTGGCAGGGACATTGAGACCACTGCATACCAAGAACACCAGCACCATGAGCAAAGGACGACCACTTCATGGGGGCAGTGGCCAAGCCTGGGGTGAGGTGAAGAGGTGTGCCAGAGCGACAAGAACCTGTTGAGGGGGGAAAGGTCTGGGCACTTTCGCAGTAGGATTTGGCAAAGAGGAAGGACGGGCAATGTCGATTCAGAAACGCAAAATGGCATTAGTGACATTGGCTAATAGGGAACTTTATCCTCAGTCTTCACAAAAGCCCCACAAAGCAGAGAAGGTTCCCTCTAACAAATGCAAAGCTTGAGGGGCACACCTGGGTGGCTCAGTCGGTTAAGTGTCTGACTTCGGCTCAGGTCATGATCTCGCGGTTCATGAGTTCGAGCCCCACGTCGGGCTCTGTGCAGACAGCTCAGAGCCTGGCGCCTGCTTCGGATGCTGTGTCTCCCTCTCTCTCTGCCCCTCCCCTGCTCTCTCTCTCTTAAAAATAAACATTACAAAAAAAATTAAAAACAAAAAAAAGCTTGAAGAGCAGAGAGGTAGAGTTAACCAGTCCCAGGTCACCAACTTGTCCCAGATGGATTCCAAAGTCAAGCCAGGTCTTTGCTTCCAGAGGCCACCTCTTAACCAGGACCCTGTTGTTGACTGGGCTGGGGTGTGAGGGGTGGGGAGGGGGGGCTGTTGATCTGCTCCTTTGCTTACTGCTCTCACTGTCGTGGCATTCAGGGACTTGAAATCCCAGATGTTTATGTTGGATACATTCAGCGTGCAGAGGGGGTTTGGTGAGCTTGCAACCAGTGACCCCAGAGGTGGAGAAGGCTAGGTGGACGTCTCGTATCTATAGTCAGTCCCACTCATAGACAAACCTGAAAACAACGCTTCTGAAACCCTTAGACCTGCTATGTCCAAGGATAAAGCAGCTACAAGTAGAAAATAGTTATCAACACCTAGCGCGGAACACAGGGTTACGATTCTTTCAGAAGGTAAAAGAAAAGACTTCAAAGCTGCCCATTATCAAAAAAGCATTTTTTTTTTTTTACCTGAGACGTTAGCATCTAAGAATCCACACAAAGAAGGGACCCACTGCTGGGGTTGAGCCTGTTGTCCTCCTTTCCTGGAGAGGCACGGCGTTGCTGGATTTGAGAAGGACCACAGGGGAACAGACAGACCTGGCCAAGGCTCATCTCTCCCACTGAAGGGTGGGGCGACCTTCTGTGACACATTCACACAATCACACATGTGATTCTCATCCCAAAGCATCGTATCACAGAGCAAAGCCGTCTCTGGTCCGGCAGGCACGAGCCAGGGGTCATGGCAAACCCTGATGCCTGGGTAGGCCCTGTCCCCCTCGGGGTTTGACAGTGAAGCAAAAGGTGAAGTCTCTGTATCAGTGGCTCTAAACCATTTTGAATCAGCAACTGCTTTTGAAAAAAAAAATTTGTTTTAATGTTTATTTATTTATTTATTTGTGAGAGAGAGAGAGAGAGAGAGCACAAGCCGGGGAGGGAGAGAGAGAGGGAGAGAGAGGAAGACACAGAATCCAGAGCAGGCTCTACATTCTGAGCTGTCAGCGCAAAGCCCAACACAGGGCTTGAACCCAGGAACCGTGAGATCATGACCTGAGCTAAAGTTGGCTGCCTAATTGACTGAGCCACCCGGGCGCCCCAGCGACTGCTTTTTAAAGTACAGTGAAAGCTATAATCCTCTCTTCAGCAAATAAATAAATAAAAATTAAAAATTAATTAATAAAAAACAAAGACAACTTGAAATAATTTTTGAATCCTCATGGATTCAGGGACCTCAGACCGAGAACATCGTGCAAAATGAAAACCACGTTAACCTTTGTTTTCATAACCCAGGGGCCCGGGATGGGGCCCACGGGATGTCTGGTGTCCCTCTGATGATGTAACCGGCCAAATCTAACAGGGCCCAGGGATGAAACCTCAGCGCCCAGCGAATGCGGCAACACTAATTAATAAATCACCAGCCACAAGAGCTTTAAAAATATCCCCAACATATCATTGGAAATGATCTGGTTGAGTTAACACAAATAGGCAAATCCTCATCTGCTAAGTGCAGAAAACTTCAACCCACTGGAAAAATACCTTCCTTCTAAACCCCATTTACAAAACATATAATGAAGAGTAGTCAGTGATATATATATTCACTACGTACTACATATGCACAAACAAAATCAAAAGGCCAGTCCGAAGCAGGGAGAGAGGATAATCTATTTACTTATTATGTTTCCTTCCTGTTGGTTTCCCAGGAAATCAGAATGAGTTGGGGGAAGAAATTCAATTATCAACATGAGTGTGACAATGCTTGCTAAGAATTTGGTTCTGTTTCTTTAATCATTTATGGGATTATTATGCTTCCTTTATGTAATTAATGCCAAATTTGAGCATGAAATAATGACTCAACATGGGTGAGTATCCACCCTGGCACGTGAAGAGATCAAGGCCCATGGAGGCCCTTCCTGACAGTCACATGGAAATTTAAGAAAGAGCCAGGTCATTCTCACAGTCTTGGCAGATGACCCTCCAGTTCAAATATACCCAAAACTAAAGCCTATAACTGTCTCTAAACCTCTCCACACGCAGACTGCTTCCTTTTTGTAAAGCTGTAAGCATAACTACATTAAAGAAAAAGTCTCCGGTGTCCCTATCCTGATGACCGTCATTTGTTCCTACCCTTGTCCAGTTCATGCTTTTGTGTGTGTGTGTGTGTGTGTGCATATTTGTGGTCAGTGCAAATGGTAAAGAGAATAGATGTGGGATCACACTGCCTACCAGGGGATCATGGCTTTGTTAACCATGGGACTTTGGCTCTGTCAATCATTAGCCATAAGGCTTCAGAGAAATGCTATATCTGTGCCTCAGTGCCTTTGTACTAAAATGGTTTTGTTTTTTTTTTTTTTTTTTTTTTGAGAGAGAGACAGGGCACAAGTGGGGGAGGGGCAGAGAGGGAGGGAGACAGAATCTGATGCAAGCTCCAGGCTCCGAGCTGTCAGCACAGAGCCTGATGCAGGGCTTGAAGTCACAGACCGTAAGATCATGACCTGAGCCGAAGTCGGACACTTAACCGACTGAGCCACCCAGGTGCCCCTTGATTATACATCTTAATGTACAGTTTCATATTCCACTTGTTTCACTTAAAACTCCAGAAATATTTTCTACATTTCTTAGCCTCTGTGACTCTAGTTTTTAATGCCTTAAGGGAATTTTGCTTAGTTCTGAGCCCATCATTTGCAAAACCATTTCTTTTTATTCAAGTTTAATTCAGTTTTCTAGACGCTAAAAGCTGCGGTGCCTCGTCTTGCCACATGGGGGCATACTCTTTCGGCTCCCTCCCACCTAGGAGGGGCACCCACCCAGGAAAAGTACCTTCTTGACCTCAGGCACTAATTCTTTGTTTTATGGCTTCATGGTTCACATATACCATGGGAGCAGAGGGCTGACCTACCCCAGGAAACACACCCCCGCACGTGAGGAAAAGCTCCTAATGCAGAGAGAGAAACTTTGTGCAATGATTCTTAAATCTTCCCCGGGCTTACTTGTAACTCCTAGTTAGCCAACAACTGCTTTCCTAACATTGAACCACAGTGGAGCTGTATCACAGGCACATTTTGCAAATTCAGGTATGTGCCGTTGAAAACAAACATGAGAAAACTCCATTTATCCACTCCTCCCTTTCTCCTTTCCATCACTATCCTTTCAAAGAAATTTTGGCTTCAATCGCCCAGAAAGAGAGAGGTGTTCGTTGAAATGGTAAGAAAAATGAATTCTTGGCTTTGGAGGTTCTGGGTGAGGGGCAAGTCTTGGCGGTTTAAGGGAGAAAAAGGATGTTCAGGGGGGTGATTTTGACTCTTCAACATTTTTGCCTTAAATGCTGTCTTTAGAACCCACTGGGCACTTGTGTTAGGAAATGGGAAGGTGTGAGTCGCTGAGGCTGGCAATTGAGTGCAATCCATCTCTCGATGCAAAACCGGGCAGCCAAGATGATGCTCGTGGCACCCTCACCCGAGAGAAGTTCCTCAGCTTCCCTGAGCCCTACGAGGCTACTCACCCATGAGTGTCCTTAGATCCTCCACAACCCCTTGGAAATGCCAACATATATGCTGCAAATGTGAAGTCCTGGCATAAAGCCAACAGCATGGCATTCATTTAAATGTTGCCCATTCCATAAGTTTTATGGGCTCCAGTAGTCAAGGGGGGGGCTGGCCAGCCATTCGACCCACCTCTCCACCATTGGGCAGGTGCCCCAAATAAAATACCCCTGCTGGTAAATACTCCTGCTGGTATAGTAACTGCATTCCTACTATAAAGATATAAGTACATATCAAAGCAACCTTGGAAACTCTAAAAATAGACAGAAGAAAATTTAAATCACACATAAACACATCACCTAAAAACATATATATTTGGAGTTTGGTATACTTCCTTCCGTGTTTTGCCTGGTTTTACGTAACCGGGATAGCATATTATACAACTGAAGACTGCTTTTTATTCTCGCTAAACATAAGCATTTCCCCCATATGACTGAAAACTCTTAGAAGCATTTCCAGCAATAGAAATTATTATTTACATTCTCATAGTGTTGGGCATTTAGGCCATTTCTAATTTTTTTTTTTCTATAAATATCACTGCAAAACCTTTCACCTGTATTAACAAGCAGAAATTTGAACAAAATTCCCAGAGCTGAAGTGTTGATGAAAGGGCGGTGGTGCGTTTGGCTAATTAATTTCCAGAAAGGCCATGCCATTTCCATTTCCATGAGGAAAGTTCACGAGTTCTCACCATGGCATTTCTTAGTCAGCATGGGTATTTTTCATTTAAAAATAAATGTATCCGCTTATGAAGGAAATGACATTTCCCTTCATTTGTATTTCTTTGACTACAGGTGAAGTTGAACATTTTTCAGAGTTTCAGGTGTATTTATTTCCCCTTTTGTGAAGGGTCCTCTGTCCGAACAAGGCCTCTTTAATGATATATGATTAACTGACTCCTTAGGGACACGGGTAATTTTCCTGTGAGGCTCTGTGCTTGTCGATGGTACCTGAGACCCGGCTGGGAGCGGCGGGTGTTCTCACACATCAGACAGGTGTATCCACCTGGCCAACCTGGGATTCCAGCCTCCCTTTAAAAAGTTCCTCAGGGCGCCTGGGTGGCTGAGTCGGTTGAGCATCCAACTTCTGCTCAGGTCATGATCTCGCGGTTCGTGGGTTTGAGCCCCGCATCGGGCTCTCCGCTCTCAGCCTGCTTCGGGTCCTCTGTCTCTCTGCCTCTCTCTCTCAAAATTAAATAAACATTTAAAAAAATCCCCTTTGACATTCCTCAAGACAGTGTACTGCCTTTTAAAAAAAGTAGGGGGAGAGGGGTCATCCGCTTCACTTATGCTGCTGGCTGGTATGGTCCCCAAAGCTGTGTTTCTCTCTCAATATTGAAACTCTACTTTTTTTCAAAAGCAGGATACATGACCAGCTTCTCTTCCTTCCCTAGTCTTCTTGCTACCCAATGACCCTGGGACTCTTGTAAGTAACAGCAGTTCCACAAACATTACATACGGCGAGAGGAATCTAGTGTGGAACAGGAGCCCTGCTGGGGCTTCCAGATTTAGCAAATAAAAAAGACGGGGTGCTCAGTTGTAACCAAATTTCAGATAAAATGAAACTTTTTAGGATAAGTATATCCCAAATATTGCCTGGGATATACTTATCGTAAAAAGCATTCATTCTTATTTGACCCTGAAACTTACCCGGATACCCTGTATTTTATCTGACCGTCCTACTTGTTGCCCCATTTAGCGTCTCAGTTCTCAGGTGGGGAGAGAATGCGCAAACCGCATTCTACTCTGAAAGCAGCCACACACTCTTCTCAGTGCAAAAGTGTCTAAGGAGACGCTGCATGGGTCACATGTAATCCAGGGCAGGAAAAGATTCCACTGGAGATGAAGGAAACTTCATGGAAAGATAACTGAAGTATTTACTATGCTTAATTACTAACCCTTGAGCAGAGAAGCATCTGGAGTTTAAGAAATATGATGCAAAACTTATTTACAGGGGTTACCTGGGTAGCTCAGTCGGTTAAGTATCCGACGTCAGCTCAGGTCATGATCTTACGGCTCGTGAGTTTGAGATCCACGTCGGGCTCTCTGCTGTCAGCACAGAGCCTGCTTTGGATCCTCTCTCCCGCTCCCTCTGCCCCTCCCCGACTGGCGCGTGCATGCTCTCTTTCTCTCTCTCTCTCAAAAATAAACATTTCCCAAAAAACCTGATTTATAATCTCTGTAACTAGAATAGATGTCTTCACTTATCATTCTAAACATCATGAGCCACACGATTATCAGAGGGTCAAATGCTGCCTGGGTAGGGTGGCTGGCGATTCCCTTGTCTTTTCAGCCCATATTTCCCAGGACCCGTAAGTAACCCATGCCTCGCCTATTGATGCTTACAAATAAGCAACTGCTTAGCGACAACACAGACACAAATGGATCTGCATAACTGGTAAAAAATTAAATGTACCTCCGAAGAGATGGGCTCACTCTTAGCGAGAGGTTTCTCATCCATTAAGCAAACCACCCACTAAAACATGCCTTTTTCCAACTATCTAAGGTAATAATTTATATTCTCAGCCAAGGGAGCCAAAATATCCAATAACATTACCTACCAGGTCAGTTCTTCTGCTGCAAAGGTACAAACAACCAATTAATCAACATGAACTCATTCCTGATGAATTGAATGTGGTCTAAAAATAAATCCCAGGTGGGCTCCAGAGCTGTCTACCCTGCATGTGTGTGTTCAGCACAGATGCTCCCATGGGAAAGAGATCATTCTAGCTTTGGGGGAGTCCAGCCGCAAAAGACATTTGTTTCAAAAAACTCCTAGCACACTCATCGGAGAGAGACAAAGGGCATCCTGAAAAATACCAGTGCTTATAAGAGCTTTGCAAAGGACTCTCGGTCGACCCCAGAAAGATGGAGGGGCGGGGGGGAGAGGAGGGAAGGCATGTGCTTAACCTACATGGTTGTCAATTACCAGGTCAGGGAGGAGGCACCCAGGAGAACAGCACCCACTTCGGGGCTCTTGTCCAACAGCAAATATTAACTTAATTGTCATTGGTTCACTTTCCCCTATGACATAATGCTGTTCTGCTGTCCTCTCTAATTCTGAGAATAAAGATCAATAGCCTAGACCACTATATCTCCCAAGTGTGGAGTAAAAGTCCATCCGTTGCTGGGTCACGGTGGGAGCTCGTAAAACACCAACTCCTGGAGCCCGTCCTGGAGCTACTGGGTTAGAACCTGTGGGCGAGGGCACATCGTGGATTCTGGGGCCCGGGAATCCGCCACATGCTGTCTCCCACCCTCACCCCCAAGGTAATTCTGATACATTCTGGATTTTGAAAATTAATATTTTAGACCACTTCAGTGCTACTTAATCCAAGTACTTCCTTAGTCTCTAAATTTACGTCAGTCCAGGGGCACCTAGGTGGCTCAGTCACCTGATTCTTAGTTCTACGTGGGCACCTAAGGACACACATGACTGCCAAACGCACGGCGGGGGACGGAGCGGGGGGGAAGGCAAAGGAATTTAAGACCAGAAGGTAAAAAGTAATTGTACCATCCTGACAGAAACCATGGTCTCCTTACATCAGATGAAAATCCTTTTTTTTCTTCTTTTAGAGAATACGGACCATCACCAGGAAAGGCAGCCGACAGCAGAAGAATTGAGAGAAAAATCAATTCCCCCCCCCACCCCCCAAACAAGGCATTCTCTTATCTCCCCTGTGTCTACAGAGAGTCTATGAAGGGTCTAGGTCGACCTAAACTCTCCCTCTATTTCTATCTCGCATTTCCTCTCTTGTCCTAGGGCTTGGCCACCAGGAATCCCAACACGACACTATCAATGACACCGTTAGGTGCCACAATCACGAGAGCGCACACATGGCCAGTATTAACCAACAGCATTACGGTCTGCAAAGGGCGCTGGGAAACAAAACCTTCCTTTTGCCTAGGGGCACGTGACTGAATGGAAACCTCGGTGCTGGAAAGGTTCACATGGATCTAAAATTCCACAAACGTTTCTTGGTCCGGGGATTTTCTTGCTTTTCAGGATACACACAGTTGACACGGGAACACAGTTAGTGGCTGGAGATAACAAGGAAGGAAGGAAAAGATGAGCACAGGCCTGAAGATGTGTGGTTTGTTGGTTGTCTTGGTTACAAGAAGGTAAGGGAGCTTTACCTGGAGGCAAGGGAGAATTTTTGCCCACGGCAGGTTCAGCGGGGAGAATTTACGGGGCACGGGCCTCAGGGAAGGGCAATAGAAGCCAAGTCAGTCATCAGAAGAAAACTGAGGGGCTCGTGGAATTAACCCAGGAAGGCCACAGAACCCACCCTGGAACCCCAACAGAGCCAAGGGAGACCAGGACTCCTGCTCCACCAAAATGCCACCATACACCCATGTGGCAGCACCTCTGTCCTCAAGGCTGGACGCCAAATGCCCCAGCTCAGGTCACTGGCACTGAGTCCTGGCCACTTCTGCTGGGATAACTTTGCTACCAGGTCCGTCCCACTGGCCAAGCCATGGTCAGCTCTAGCTGCAAGAGAGGCCGGAAGTCCAATGTCTACCCTGGGAGACAGGCTCCATCTTCCACCGGGACTCCAAGGTGGGGGGAAAGGAAATACCAAGCACAGTCAAGAAGTTTGGAAGATAAGCCATTACAGGGGGAGAAGGAGGGAGAGGGGGAAGGAAGGACTAGGGAAGACTAACTACCATAGGGAAGCTTTATTCATGTCCTTGGACATCCATGGCTTTGATATACTTGTCTATATTAAATTTGCACCAGGTCGGGGCATCTGGGTGGCTCAGTCAGTTAAGCGTCCGACTTCAGCTCAGGTCACGGTCTTACGGTTTGTGGGTTCGGGCCCCGTGTCGGGCTCTGCTGACAGCTCAGAGCCTGGAGCCTGCTTCGGACTCTGTGTCTCCCTCTCTCTCTCTGCCCCTCCCACAGTCATGCTCTGTCTCTCCCTGTCTCTCGAAAATAAATAAACATTAAAAAATTTTTTTACACAATTGCACCTGGTTTCCTGCTGTCCTTAGAAAGCCACAAATAAATGAATGAAACCATGGCATAGAAATCTCAGGTCAACTCTATCCCTAGTCTTCTATACACAACCCTGTGCAAGTCCCAACCTCTGAAGGTCTCAGCTTCTTCCAACTACAAATAAGCTGAACTAGGTAGACTTCGGGGCCCCTTCCAGCGCGAATTCTACGCTCTGCCACCGCTGGCCTACATGGTCGTTCATCCCAGACAAGTAGGAGAGAGAGGCTATTTCCAATGTCAGTGTTCATCCAACTCTGTTCTAGACTAAGAAATGCCCCAAGATGAGCTTCAGAGACGGCACATTCACTGTTCAGAAAGTAAGAACGTCCACTGAACGAGGAGCAAATTTGTTTGCCCAGAGGAATCGGCATCTCTTTCTGCCCTAAGACGAAAAGCATTATATTCCCTTTAAATGTATTATGATATTTTCTGACAATACAAACATTCCCAGACATTACAGGAAATAGAGAAAATACTGATAAGGGCACAGGGAAACTAAAAATCATTCACCACCCAGAGGGGACCACCTTGAACAAATCCTGACAGTCTTTTTCATATTTATGCTGTATCTGTATAGATATACATACACACACACACACACACACGTTTTTAGGTGAATCATACAGTTCTGAAACATGACTTCACGTAGTGGTAAGGTGTGAACATACTCCATATCGTAACATAATAATCCCCCCGAGTCAGTGGTTCTCAGCCAAATCTCCATCACCTACTGGAGGTCAAGAAGGAACAAGGCAGAGTTTCCAGTAGTCAAACAGAGAACTAACAATATATACTCGAGATTTTTTTCTTGTCAGAAGAGAAGATGTGTTAATTGTCCAAACCATTTCAAAGTCTGGGTCAACCAGTTACCTTCCAGGCCTCTAGTGAGCTTTGGTGTTTAGAGTACTAAAAGTCATCTGGACAGGAATTATAAACGGGCACTTTACAATTGGCTAAATGTTGGCTGAACTTGGAAGGGTCAATATTTATTACTGTTCTGGGATTTCTGTGATATAAATGTTACCTTCAGGGTGGTTTCTGAGCCCTTCGTTTTTCAGGCTCAATTTAAATGGTGTAGTAGAAAGAACATGTGTATGGTGTGTGTGTGTAGCGGGGGAGGGGGGTCTTCTACAGCCTAAATTCCGTAATATTTAACCGCTTTCCAGTGCATCTTTGGTCTGTGCACAGGGCCACCACCTCTGATGCCCGAGCAGCGCAAAGGGCTGAGTCCTTATGCTCACGATGGCACAGCGCTTAGCACGGAGGAGGTCCTTAAATATTTGTGGAATGAATAATGGAAGCCAAGCACGCTCTTCCCCAGAAAAGTGTGCGTGCACATCTACAACACAGAACATTTTGCACATGTTTTCAGAGAGTCTATGGTTTTATTAAAAGTTAAGACCCTCGTTCCGAAACATCCTACTGATTGACCAACCAACATTTATTTATGCAAATGACTTCCATATGGACATCCATCACAAGGGTCAGCAAATGTTTGGGTAAAGGTCCAGATAATAAATATTTTAGACTTTGTGGGTCATTCCAGCTTCCTGGAAAACTACTCAACTCTGCCTTTGTAGCGCAAAGGCAACAGGCAAATGAGTTGGTTTGTCTGCGTTCCAATAAAACTCTTTTTTACAAAAACAGGCCAGATCTGGCCAGCAGACTGTACTTTGCTGGCCCCTGATCCAGGCTACTAAAAGCAGGGTTTTTAATGGGGCACCTGGGTGGCTCTGTTGGTTAAGCGTCCGACTCTTGGTTTCAGCTCAGGTCATGATCTCACAGCTTCATGGGTTCGAGCCCCACCTCGGGCTCCGCTGGCAGCACAGAGCCTGCTTGGGATTCTCCCTCTCTCTCTCTCTAGCTGCCCTTCCCACACTCATGCTATCTCTGTCTCTCTCAACATAAATAAATAAACTTAAGATTTTTTTTAAAAAAAGTAGGGTTTTTAGGATTTCTTTAAGATTCAATTCTCTTAGTCATCAGTAGCCCTCATGAGAATTATTCCTAAGCCTTTATGTTCCCCAAAGAAGTTTATGGCCTGGGCCCACCCAGCGGCTGGTGTGGATAATTCAGCCATGTGTGAATCATAATGGAGGTCACTGGTCAGCTTGACTAACTCGAAAGAACAGTCCAGAGAGTGAGTACCATGACAGAATGCTGCGTCCTATGGACACCTTGTGGTGTCCATGCAAAGGTTTGCCTTGACATTTGCAAGCATTGTCTGTCCTTTCCCCCAACACTCCGTGCTTTGCGTGGCCCATCCGGACCTGCCTGGGCTTGATAAACCTCAGTGGCCTACCCTAACATCCTTTCAACCAGCCGCCCAGCCATTATTCCCAACTCTGCCTCCTTCATGGAACTAACTGGTTGGTCCACCCCTGGTTTGGTGGGGTATGAAATTCTGCTGCCCCTACTTCTGTTTCCACGAGGAGGGACTTTGCCCTAAACACTCCTGGTCTTTTGTGCCACCCTTAATACCTCCCCATGGGGACAGAGTGAGTTTCTTGAGAGATGAATTTGGGGTTAGCTTCCCCCCTTGCCCTGAGTGCCAGGGTGCCCACAGGCAGCCTGACTTCCAGTCTAGGCCTCCATGCTGCAAGGTTCACGGGATTCCCCAGCGTGTCTGTGAGTTGGTGAGTAAATTGGCCTAATTCCACAGTCCACCATCACGAATCCCATTCTGATGCACATCACAGCCATTGCCTCTAAGCCAATCTTTTGGTATTGAGCGTGGAATTTTTATTTCCCTCCGCCTCCTTCGCCTCTTAAAGTTGATTCAGAGCTCGGACAGGGAAGACGGAGGTGTTCGGCAGGAGGCCTCTCCAACCCCAGTCCCCGACCCTAAGCCTCGTCTAGTCTGCAGGGCACAGTGGTCAGTTCAGGGGTGAACGTATGATCTGAGCCAGTGGCCTACGGATATTGCCCCGTGGACACCGCCCCCGTGGGCTGAAGCCCAGCCACGCGGGGCAGGAACAAGGAAATGCGCCGGGTGCAGAGGCTGTCTTGATGGTACTGCCCTCGCTGTTCAGCGCCCGAGGCCTGTTCCTGAAGCTCCCCTTGATTCCGCGAGCTTTCAGTACCTCTCCCCACGAGTGAGCAAATAAAAGTTGATTCGGCTTCAGCTGGATGAGTTGATTCCTGTCGCCAGCAATCAGAAGAGGTCTGACTGAAATAAGAAAACCTCGGCTACAGGGTGATCCCGCTAGGGTAACACTGCCAGTTCACAGCAGGACCGAGAGTCAAGCCCCAGGCTCCTGACTGCTAGTTTGGGGCTGATCCCCGCCCCCCCCGCTCCTGGCATCGCACCGCCACAAGCTTTCCCTGCCAGGGGAGCCTCCACCTCCACCAAAACCCAAAGACCCCCGACCCGTCAATTCTCTAAAGCACCAGGGGCACGAACACCTCCTTCTACCACGCAGACGCCTGAGGACGCATCTGACCACCACGCACTGCGGCCACGGATCCTCTGTGCTCACTCCCAAGTGGGGACAGCAGGAGGTTTTAGGGAGGATACGCCTGCTCTAGGAGCTTTGTTGCCGTGGAAGTCTCCTGAAAGGACTGGACTGGTGCTTCTGAAAAGAGGCCTTGATCAGAATTATCTGAAAAGCTTTAAAAATCCAGATTCCCAGTCTCGGCAGCAGACCTAGTGGGTCCGCGTGTCCCAAGGGAGGAGCCTGCCCACGGGCATCTCTGTGGGCTCTGAGGTGGGGCTGCTGCTGCTGCCGGCCCACGAGCCGGCCGGCATAGGAGAACCGCTGGATCACATGACATCAGTGTCTTTCCCGGCAACGGGCTCTGAGAATGCCCCACTTCATCAGCCCGTGCTGCCAGGCTGGTCCCTTCCAAGATCACCCACGTCCGAGCACGCGTGACAGTCTCCGCTCTTCGGGCACCTTGTATTTTCCTAGCCTTGCTGAACCCTGGTGTCTGTAAGAACCCCGTAATTGCAAAGTAACCGGCCCGCTTCGGGTGACTGTTGGCTCTGTACACGTCACCCCGGGCTGCAAACAGAACAGACATTCGCAGGCCAAGAGGACTTGAACTTGGCCTGCGGGCTCAGACTCGGGTCCGCCTTCCCACCCAGTGCTCGCTGCCCATGCAAATCCCCGGTTCCCTGCACGGTCTCCTGGCCATGAGTTCTGGCCTCATTAACCACTCAGCCCATAGAAGCAGCCAGTCTCCTCAATCCAGCTGGTTCTGGTCCTTGGCCACCCTCGTCTCACCCCATTCCGAAAGCCTATCCAGAGCCGAGCAGGTTCGGGAAGGGAGGAGCCTGAGGGAAGCTAGGAGGAGGGCAGGGTGTCCAGGTAGGCACAGGTGTCCTCCTGTGCCTTCCTCTCCTTTGCCACAAGGACGGCCTCCCGCACCGAGACTGAAGCCTCCAGACACTGATCAGATTCCACGAAAGCGACATGAAGAACAACAAGGGCTTATGTGGAGGTGGGACCAGTGGACAACTTGCACCTCAGCAGAAGCGCTTGCCAGGAAGACGTTCCAGCGGATCAAGGGTGGGAGCAAAGGGAACTGCGTTCCACAAGGGTCAGCAAAGAAAGTCCCTTTTCTGGGGGACAGGACGTGGTCGGGACCAAGTCTATTCTAAGACAGAACCTGCGATGGGCAGAAGCACCTGTATTCTGATAGGTAGCGATGAATCTGTTGTCAGCGCGGCCCTAAGGTGAAGCCAATGTCGAGGACACTCATGGGTCCGGTGGGCTCATTTCCAATCAGCCTGGGCTTCTAAGCAAAGAGCAATGAGCACATCGAGATGCAAATACTTTACACATTATGTAAATGCAGCTAAATGTTTGTCTCCAAAAGTTTCTTGTCTTAATTAGCTAACTATTTCACTGGCAATATTATCCTGCCATTAATCTGTTCAAGAAACATTTAGGAGAGTGCAAAGGTAAACTTCAGCACAGCTACCCACTGTGTTAAAGAAGAACCCAGCTCTACAAGAATGAGTCCCAACTAACAAAGAAAATCCACACTTCCAGACTCATGGGTCCTCTCCACAAAGAACACATCGTACAAAGAACACAAAGTCACATCGTATTTGGGTAAACTTCCGCCAAGGTCGGACTTGCGGGTGGGGAGTGGACTGTGAACAGAAAAATCTGCTGGTGCCACCAGATGGGCACGTGGCCAACAAGCCCAGCAGCTCTTGTACCAATCTGCTACTTTTTCCGTCACGTCCCCATTCACCAGATGGGGAAAAGTGATTCGGACACAGAAGCCACCTGTTTCCCTTGCCAGGATCAATGGGGAAGAAAGCTACAATGGCTGTGAGCCCAGAAGTGTTCCTCTTATTCACCTTTTCAGGATGTGCAGGTGTGTGTGTGTGTGTGTGTGTGTGTGTGTGAGAGAGAGAGAGAGAGAGAGAGAGAGAGAGAGAATGAGAGAGAGAGAGAGAGAGAATATGCACATGTGTGCCCACATGCAGATTATCACCAATTTATTTGATTTGAGGTGGTCTGGTAGTTTCTCCCAAACTTCCCCTGGGGGCTGTCAATCAAAGGTGGATGGATGGTGTGGGCAGGGAGGAGTAAGACAGACACGGCCTAAGAGGCTGGCAGGCCGGCTGAGGGGATCCTGAGGGCACACACCGCGGACATGAGGGGAAAGTCCACAGCAATCTCTCTGGCACGTTTCTGTTTTCTTACCTCTTCAGGCTTTTCTCTTTCCCTTTTTTCCCAAGGCAGTGACAGAGGACTCTCCGTGGCTTTACATGAACAGGAACAGGAAAGAGTGGTTCTGGGGAATTGAGAACCTGCACTACCCATGGCTTCTCTGCCAGGTCATATCCCCAGCTCTACCGCTTTCTGCATATGCGTCTTTGGAGATGTCACCTGATACCCCCGTGCCTCAGTTTCCATATTTGCCAGATGCCTAACATTACCCGCCCCAAAGGGCCGTGGTAGGGGGTAGGTGAGAGTGGGCGTGGGGCCTCCCTGGCTGGCACACATCGAGTGCTACACAAACCACATTTTAGCAGTTCCCAAAATGAACCTGTATCGCATTTATAAAAATATAAAAAGAAAGGCTGGGGCACTTCGGTGGCTCGGTTGGTTAAACACCCAACTCTTGGTTTCAGCTCAGGTCATGATCTCACGGTTGGTGAGTTCCAGCCCCATCTGCACCGATGGTGGGGAGCCTGCTTGGGATTCTCTCTCTCCCTCTCTCTTTGTCCCTCTATCTCTTTCTCTCTCTCTCAAAATAAATAAACACTAAAAAAAAAAAGAAGAAGAAGAAGAAGAAAGGAAGGCTAATGATGTGCCTAGCACACTTAATCCGTTCTTAACTTAAGCCCAAGAAGGCAGAAGGCCATGTTGGGGCAGAAAAAAATGGATCACGATAGGATTTGGTGCAGAGTTTTCAAATACCTTCAGATCCCAATACTCTGTGCTGGCAGAGTTGAGCCCAGTCTTGGCTACAAAGTGAGAGCCTTTTAAGATTCATGGTCATGTCAACATTTTCAACTTTCAGGAAGGGTCACCAGCTGCTAAAGGTAATAGAGACTTTCCATCAATACTCGGAGAGGGCTTGGTGCCCTTTAAGACTGTCTATTCTGCTTTGGACTACAAAGTAATTTTGTCCTCTTTTCTTTCTTTCTTTTTCCTTCCTTCCTTCTTTCTTTTTTGAATAGCAGATTTTTCATCTAATGTCGTTTACTTAGACTAACATTAATACCAGTTTGCACTTCCTAAAAAATGTTACAACCAGAGAGATGGGGAAAAAGTAGGTCACTAGCATCCCTAAAGTGTGCTGGGTGGTTGTTTATTATCCAGAGAAAACTGTGATAGATAGATAGACAGATGGATGGATAGGCAGATAAAGTTTACATGTGCACACATGTGCATAAATACATACATGATCTATGTACTATATCATATACTCAATGATATTTCTTTAGGCCATTAAATTTCCATTTTAAAATTTAATGTTTTTAAAAAATGTATACATATAATTTTTAGAAATTCACCTTGGAAACTGGATCGTTGAAATAGCACCCAACAGCTAATTTCCGAGAAGAATGAGAACTATTCCTTACTCCCCAGATTTCCCATCAACGTAAGTAGGAAGGGGAAGGGCCAGGAGGAAAATTGGTCTCTGGAAACAAATGTAGCTCCCAGGAGGGAAACACATTCTCTTTCTCTACCATTTTTGGTTAAGATTTAGGGGCTACCCTAAATCTTCAGAGGGCATCTGTCTCTGTGTAAGGACACCAGGCAGGCACTATGCCAAGAAGCCCAGATGCCGTGGAGGACGCCCCGCGTGGACCCCAGTGTGGGAAGCTTAGTTCTTGAGCCCTCTGCTTTCTGAGGCAGAAGGGCTGGGTCCGACAGGAGAAGACTGACAGAGAGAGCTATCTGTACTGACCCGAGGTCGCTTGAAGCTAAAGCACAAAGCAAAAAAACACAAACCAAAACAAAACCTGGTTGTGAGACAGCAGGAATAAAAACCATCGGAAGTCACGTGGAGTGGGGCTTACCAGTACGGTCAGTGTGGGGACAAGTGAGGCGGCCCTCATGTTCAAGGGCAGACCCTGCTTGGTGAAACGAATAGGATTTAATGGGGCAGAGCAGAAATGTTTGCCAGGCTGGGAAGAGACCTTCTCATGTGACCACAGGGGACCGTGAGGAATGGCTTGGTTCCTAGTGGGAAAGGAAATGCCATCCAGCGGGGGTTCGGAGAAAGGGAGAGACGTGGCTGCTGAGAGCTCCGTACTCCTTCAGCTTCCGCCAAAAGCAGAAAATAAACGCCTTGCTGAAAACGAAGGCGTCAGAAGGACATCCTCTCTAGGCGATGTCTGGATTACGACGGGCCACGAATGTGAAAGAGGACCAATGTGGTGGCACCTGGGTGGCTTGGTCGGTTAAATGCCCGACTCTTGATTTCAGCTCAGGTCAAGATCTCACGGTTTATGAGTTCAAGACCCGCGCTAGGCTCTGTGCTGGCAGCATGGTGCCTGCTTGGGATTCTGTCTCCCTCTCTCTTTGCCCCTCAGGCCCTAAGAAAAAAAAAAGAGGACCACCATGAAACAGGGCTGGAAAATGTAATGTCAATTATGTCAAATGACACGGGAGCTCTCACCACAAAGAGAGGTGCAGGGCTGAAGCCGTGTGCGTGTGTGTGTGTGTGTGTGTGTGTGTGTGTGTGTGTGCGTGTGTGTGTGACTCTCACAGGCTGGGAACCACTGGATGGTACAAGAACCTAACTGAGGCCAGGCCAAGCAGAGTCTTCTGCAGTGGTTCTCAAACTTGAACTTGCAAAAACACATATGTACGTACATACGTATGCAAGCAAACAAATCAACCAACCTGCTCGTTTCAGTAGCGCATATACTAAAATTGAAGAGAAGCCAAGAAGGTAAGCCTGGCCCGTGTCCAAAGATGACACCCAAATGGGTGAAAGCATTCTGTATTTTCGGAAGACGGAGTTACTAATCAGTGGGCATAATATCTGTTAAGCAAGATGAATAAGCCATTGGAGATCTCCCATATAACACTGTACCAAAGTCAACGATAACGTGTGTGTGTACCCTTCAAAATTTGTTAAGAAGGTAGGTCTCAGGTTATAATAAAACAACATTTTAAAAAGAAGCATCACTTAAATAACTTCCACGAAAATCATACTAAGTTTTTTTCAGGGCGCCTGGGTGGCTCAGTCAGTGAAGCATCCAACTTCAGCCTCGGTCATGATCTCATAGTTCGTGAGTTCAAGCCCCATGACAGGCTCTGTGCTGACAGCTCGGAGCCTGGAGCCTGCTTCGGATTCTGTGAATCCCTCTCTCTCTGCCCCTCCCCTGGCTCGCACTCTGTCTCTCTCTCAAAAAATAAACAAACATTAATTAAAAAAAAAAAGTTTTTTTCTTCAGTGCAGTTGCTTGGAACTTCTGGGAGAACTGGGCAGGGCTCCGGAGTTTGAAGGTGTGACAGGCACCCGAGGGAACATAGTTTAGAGGAGAAAGAGGGATCCAGAAAAACACAAAAGAAGCCCATTGAGAATGGACTCCCTGGCTGTTATGTCCAGCCCAGATTCCCTGACAAGTGTTTACTAGGAATCCTACTTAGGACTCTTACCAGTTTTGTTCACCTTGCACCAAATGGGATAGATTTATCCCCTTAGGGGTGTATCCCCTCCTCTCGTAATTTCTATTAGAATGACAGATTCCACAATCTTCCTCATTCGCCAAACCAGGAACGTGGGAACAAGCGCCTGGGCAGAAAGCCCACGGAACCCATTCTGAGAAACCCTGTTCCAGGAGGACCCAACCAAAGGAAACCCATGGAGAGACACCAGGTGAGGGTCCAAGGGAAGTGGCAAGGAGGTGTGCTTGCCCACGGGACAGCCTGTGATGCCTTTGCGTGTAAGGTTCCAGTCAGAAGCACGGGAGCAGGAACAGAATATCCGACCGAGACAGAGCTGCCGGGCACATCTCAAAACAATAAACCACCCCCCCCCATCAAAATCTGTCCCACTCGATGCCAGTAGAACCCCGAGCATGCGGAGAAGTCACGTCTGGGCTCAGCAAACAGGACCTGGCGTGCCACAGGGTGGGCTATACAGAGAGCAGTGTGCCTGCTGCCATGGTAACCGCTGATCCGCCAGGAATGGGGAAGGAGGTGCTCTGCTAATTGAAACCCGGGCGACACTTTAGCATAAGCCCCAAGGAAGTTAATGCTCATCCTAGATTTTCTCCTCTTTCTCCTCTGTCTGTTCATGTCACCAAGTGGCTTTAAAGTATCCCCTTCCCCCTAAAAAGAAAATCATGCACCGAGATAAGACTTCTGATAAACCACTGAGCAGAATCTCCTTTCCCCCTCAAGCACCACACTCAAGCAGAGCCTAAGATCCCGTTACTCCTTCCTGTTAGTAGCCTATCCATCTCAAAGGAAACTGATTGCCAAAAAGATTCTCAGGAATGCGTTGGCCTCACCATCACCACCTCCCTGGGCACCCAGGACAAATGTTCTCACCCGGCAGTATGACCGAGGATCACCTGGGGAACTTCACCAGGCAGATGCCCCAACCGATTCCCAAGAGAGTTGATTTAAGCAAATCAGGAGCAGAGCAGGAGTACCTGCACTTTTTTCTCTAGTGCCCCAGAAAGAAGAGGAATGTGGACCACAGCTCTGGGCTTCTCTTAGATCTGTCCCTTATAGGGCAGGCTGAGCTCAGCTACGGTTGCCCACCAAACTAGCCATGGGGCGTGAAAGGGTTAACACGAGATTTTTCCAACCCCCCACCACCCCCCCCCCCCACTACTGCAATGCTGAGTTGTCTCCCTCCTGGTTCTGAGTATGGTGGATGCATATGGAAAACACCTGCAGCTGCAAGGTGAACTGGGAAAGCAAGCATGCCCACAACCCCAAAATAGTTACAGATGTACTCCCCACGTATAAAAGGGTCCCCACTCAAAACCTCCCTCCCTGCCGAACAGCCTAACAGAAGTCCTGACCTGCCACTTACATCAGTCCTGTCGAATTTGAACGTGGATTGGCATTTTCATTTCATTGTCAACATTACGGAAATGTCAAGTCACAAGTCTTAAAAAAGATACGCATCGTGAAGCTCCGGGAGGTGACACGTATGTAAGGGGCACTGCCTACTGCCTGGCAGAGCCTGGGACACCTCGGACCTCGTGAACAACTCAAGACAGGACACGGTACAACGGCTGTGCAAATTTACATTTCTCCTAGAGACAGGTCTGTTTCCAGCAAGATTTAAACATTAAGATACAACCAAAATCTCCCTCCACAATGCCTAGAAATGACGGATGCAATAAACAAAAGGGTTTTAAATGCACATCTGAGCTTGCAACAAAGAAAAGGGATCACTGATGACAAGGAAGCTATAAACCAGAGCCTAAATACCAAAACCGGTTCAGGTTCAGATGTTGCCTAGGGATTACCGAGGCCCCATTAACGGGTTCTGAGTGTTACTGTCCTCATGCAGCAAAGGTGAGGCCTTGTGCCACACGAGGCAGGTGGTGAGAGTCTATAAATGCAAGGCTCACGAAATTCTGTCCCTATGTGGAAGGGGGCAGGAAAGTAGGACAAAAAGATCCATCCAGCTGCACAGAGAGACAAAAGAATGATTACATGTTTCTGCCTGGTTCCTGGAGGAAAAACTGTTTGAAGAACAAGAACCATGGGCTTTCACCTTAATCGTTCAGGGTTCTGAGTCTCTAGTGTCTGCTGGGCTGGGAAAACCCCGACTTGGACGTCACTGTAAAAATCAGTTCCGGGCTAACATCACTATAAAAGGGTCTTACAGAAGCAAGTGCAAAACCATGTTGAAGGTCGTCCCATGATCCAGGGCCTTGGGAATCCTTCGAGCGAAAGCACACCCCACTAGAGAAGTACTGATCTAAAAAGTTACAAAGCCAGGGCACTGGGTGGCTCAGTCGGTTCAGTGTCTGACTTCGGCTCAGGTCATGATCTCGCACTTCGTGGGTTCAAGCCCTGTGTCAGGCTCTGTGCTGACAGCTCAGAGCCTGGAGCCTGCTTTGGATTCTGTGTCTCCCTCTCTCTCTGCCCTTCTCCTCACTCACACTCTCTCTCTCTCAAAAATAAATAAAATATTAAAAATAAAAAGTTACAAAGCCTACGAGAAAACAACACACCGACAAATGGAGTCCATGATGCACCAAGGAGAAACATGGCTTTAAAATATAAAATATGCCTAACCTGGCATTAAAGACACGAAACACATAAAAGAAGAAATCAAATCTGTAAGAAAAGAACGAGCTGTAACAAGGGGAAGCAGACACAGTAAAAAGAACCCAGAGACAATTCAAAAATAAAAACTAGTCATTGCAATTAAAAACTCAACAGTCTGGGGCGCCTGGGTGACTCAGTCGGTTAAGCATCTGACTTCAGCTCAGGTCATGATCTCACACTCCCATGAGTTCAACCCCCACATCGGCCTCTGTGCTGACAGCTCGGAGCCTGGAGCCTGCTTCAGATTCTGTGTCTTCCTCTCTCTGACACTCCCCCGTTCACGCTCTTTCTCGGTCTCAAAAATAAATAAACATTAAAAAAAATAAAAAATAAAAAACTCAACAGTCAACTTAAAAAGTGGGTGACAATCAGCTCAGTGTCTAATCCATGAACCAGAGAAGAGCCCACAGAGAGATAAAGGGATAGAGAACATCAAGGAAAGTATAACACGTGGGGCAGATATATAAGAGCATAGAATAAACATCTATTAAGTGCTGCAGAAGACAATGAAGAATGAGGAAGAGGTAAATTTGAAGAGATAATTGCTAAGAAGAGATAATTGCTAAAAACTTCCCAGAAATTAATAATAATAATAATAATAATAATAATAATGAGTATTCAGCTTAAATAAGATAAAAATAGAGAGGGAGGCAAACCATAAGGGACTCTCTTTTTTTTTATACAAATGTTTATTTATTTTTAAGAGAGAGAGAGAGGGAGAGACAGAGTGCTAGTGGGCAAGGGGCAGAAGGAGAGGGAGACACAGAATGGGAAGCAGGCTCCAGGCTCCGAGCTGTCAGCACAGAGCCCGACGTGGGTCTCGAATTCACGAACCACGAGATCATGACCTGAGCCGAAGTCGGACGTTCAACCGACTGAGCCACCCAGGCACCATAAGAGACTCTTAAATACAGAGAACAAACCGAGGGTTGCTGGTGGGGTGTTGGGTGGGGGGATGGGCTAAATGAGGGATGGGCACTAAGGAGGGCACTTGTTGGGATGAGCACTGGGTGTTACGTGTAGGGGATGAATCTCTAAATTCTACTCCTGAAACCATCATCACACTGGATGTTCACTAGCTCGGATTTAAATAAAATTTAAAAGAAATAAAAATAAAGAAAAGAAAACAGAAAAAGAAAATTAAAAATAAAAGCAACAGCAAAAATAAATAAATAAATGCGTAACTAAATAAAGAGGTAAGTCTTTGAGTGATAAGAAAAGAAGAGCTCTCCAAGTCTTACGCAGAACAGCACCCGCACACACACGTACACATACAACACCCCACCATGCTGAAACCGAGAAACACCAAGACAAATGAAAACGATACCAGAGGGAAAGACAGAAAACAGAGAGGAGGCCGCTGCTGGATACATCTTTGTGACGCTCACAGAGACTGCGACATGTAACACAACTCTTGCGGTCGAAGTGCAGTAATACTGCGGAATGACGTTGTCAACGTGCCAGAGGAAATAAAACTTTTCTGTCAACCGAGGCATTTAGATGCAACTCAGTTTTTCCTTCAAGAGTCAGAGCAAAATAGAGGTATTTTTAGATGAGAGAAGAGATGTTTATCCTTCTGGATCCTGAGTAAGGAAATAATAAAGGAAGAAAGAAAAGGGAAAGGGGTGTGAAGCATGGAACGATGGCGAACAAAGAAATGGGCAGAATTGATGGAAAATACATGCAACTGCTGATCATATAAAGCAATAACAAGAATTGATAAGCAGGATGTCATTAAAATTTTAAAGTTGGGCAGGGGGAGGGCGTCTGGGTGACGCAGTCGGTTAAGCACCCGACTCTTGATTTTGGCTCGGGTCACGATCCCAGTGTCATGAGATCAAGCCCCATATCAGGCTCTTCACTGACAGCAAAGAGCTGCTTGGGATTCTCTCTCTTCTTTTCTCTCTCTGCCTCTCCCCTCTTTCTAAAATGATAATAATATTTTTAAGGTCTATTTTAAAGGTCTATTTTCTATTTTTTAATAGAAGTTTTCAGAAGAAAAATATAGACCCCCAATCTAGGTTTATTCTGATTCCTTCTATCTCCATTCGTGGTCTTATACAATAAAAATAATCAATGTCTGGTAAATGTCAAGAAATTATTAAACATGTGTTGGCTGAATAAATGAGATAATGGCTCCAAAGCATTACAACATCCTGAATCACTAGAGGATCCTAAATTAAGGACTCACTTATGCTTATTAAACTGTTATCAAAATGCTTATTCAAAGCTTTTTAATCATTATTTGAAATCAGAAGATTTATGTTAAAGCTACAGTTATCAAGAAAGTGTGGCTTATAAATGACAAACTTATACAGGATAGAATTATAGCTAATATAGGGGCACCTGGGTGGGGCGCCTGGGTGGCTCAGTCGGTTAAGCATCCGACTTCGGCTCAGGTCATGATATCATGGTCTGTGAGTTTGAGCCCCGCGTCGGGCTCTGGGCTGATGGCTCAGAGCCTGGAGCCTGCTTCCGATTCTGTGTCTTCCTCTCTCTCTGACCCTCCCCGTTCATGCTCTGTCTCTCTCTGTCTCAAAAATAAATAACCATTAAAAAAATTAAAAATATATATATAATAGGGGCACCTGGGTGGCTCAGTTGGTTGAGAATCTGACCCTCGATTTCAGCTCAGGTCTTAAAGCAGTGAGATTGAGCCCCGAACTGGGCTCCACGTGAGTGTGGAGCCTGCTTGGGATTCTGTCTCTCTCTCTCTCTCTCTCTCTCTCTCTCTGCCCCTCTCCCACTCTCTCTCTCTCTCTTTCTCTCTCTCTAAAATTAAAAAAAAAATAAAACCAAACATACTTTTACCAGATGATCCAGTAATCATGCCCCTTAGTATTCACCCAAAGAAATTGAAAACTTACGTCCTCACAACATCTTGCACATGGATGTTTATAGCAGCTTTATTCATAACTGCCAAAACTTAGGAGCAACCGAGATGCCCCTGAGCAGGTGAATGGATAAACATCCAGATGTTAGCACATCCAGACAAGGGAATACTATTCAACACTGAAAAGAAATGAGCTATCAAGCCATGAAAAGACATGAATGAGCCTCAAATGCCTATTACTTAGTGAAAGAAAGCAATAATGAAAAGGCTGTACGTGAACATAGACTGTATGTGTTCAACCGTATGGCATTCCGGAAAAGCAAACTACGGACAGTCAAGAGAGGAGTGGTTGTCGGTGGGGAGGGGGGATAGGAGGAGCACAGAGGATTTTTAGGGCAGTGAAAATACTCTGCATGATACTGTAATGGTAGATACGTGGCATTATACATTTGTTTAAAACCAAAGAATGTACAAGACCAAGAGTGAACCCTAATGTAAACTGTGGACCCTGGGTGCTAATGATACGTCCACAAAGGTTCTTTAGAAGTCACAAACGTACCTCTCTGGTCCGGGGGTGCTGACCATGGGGGAGGCTGTGCATGAGAGAGGGCGGGGAGTATATGAAGGATCTCTGAACCTTCAGCCCAATTTTGCTGTGAACCTAAACTTGCTCTGAAAAAATAAAATCTACGGTTAAAAAAAATAAAACAATAACAATACTAGTAACTAACTTGGAGGTATCAGAAAAAAAAAAAGGTAGAACTAAAATGTTAGAAAACTAATATGGACGATGCCGGGGTAAACCAAGTTACAGCATCCAGGGCCCTGAAAGATTGCTAGGGAGGAGGGGAGAGAGATACTCATTAATTTCGAACATCATTAAGTCTACTATCCCTGTTAAAACGTCAATGGTAGCCACAAACCCGAAAGTGAATTTAAAACGTTCAAACAAATAAAGCGTGGGGGAAAAAAAGGAGAAAGTCGTGTAGAAAGGTAAATACACCCAATAAAGTCCAAAAGAGGGGAGAAAATAGGTGGTAAACAGAAAGAACAACACAAAAGAGGGAGAAGCGCTATCCGTCTTGGGTAACGTCATACCACCATCCCCAACACGTCTCCAAGGTGCACAGCTTCTGGTGTGCAGTGTGATGTGCACACACACACACACACACACACACACACACACACATATTAGAAGCAAAATGGCAGTACTGAGAGACTACTGAAGGGGATCCCAAATACACCGTTTGGGCGTAAGGATTATTTTTAGCTTAAGGCAATTCAGCAACAGTGGATTCAGGAAGAACTCTCTGCCTTCTCCCCTTCTGCCTAAGGGCAGGATATAAATCACCATTCCTAATGGTGCCTGCCCCTCCCTGTACCAGAAAGAGAACACACCAGAGATAACTGGTTTGCATCACAAACCTTACCAAATAATCCTTACCCACCATTAGTTTCCCCCATATATTTTTCCCCCACAATGTGTGGTCCCAGAAGCTCAGATTTTTTTTTCTTTGTCTAGTAATTTGCCTAGTAATTTGACCCCATGTCAAAATGGTATATAAGTTCTCAATCCTAAACACTGCTTTGGGTTTTCAGGTCTTTTCTGTGGAGCCCTCATGCACATAAAATTAACGATAAAATTTTATTGTGTTTCTCCTGTTAGTCTGTCTTTTGTCAGTTTAATTCACAGGTCCCAGGCACTGAACGTAAGAGAGTAGAGGTAAAGTGTTTTTTGGGTTTTTTTCCCCTCCTCTACACTATCAAATTATCAAAGAATAATAATTCCAGAGGATGAATGGTTGGGAGGGAGGGGAAGAAAGACAAGAACTCAACCCTGGATGATGTTGGTGTAACCTTAATATTCACACCAGAGAAACAAAACATAAATAAAAATTTTAAGCCACACTCACTTATGAACATAGATGCAGGGGTGCCTGGGTGGCTCCAGTTGGTTAAGCGTCCAACTTCGGCTCAGGTCATGATCTACGGCTTATGGTTCGAGCCTCACATCAGGCTCTGTACTGACAGCTCAGAGGCTGGAGCCTGTTTCAGATTCTGTGTCTGCCCCAACCTCTCTCTCTGCCCCAACCTCACTCACACTATATCTGTTTCTCTCTCTCTCAAAAATAAATAAATATTTAAAAAAAGAACATAGATGCAAAATGACTGTGGATAAAAAGAGACTATCTTTAGTATCTATCAAAAGATATCTTTCATAGGTAGATGAATTCTAAAGATAGCACGAATTCTAAAGATAGCACCCAAAGGTCCCCCTTCCCCACTTGTGTGCACATTTTGCATAATCCCTGGGACTGTGTATACAATGGATTTCACTCCCATGATTACAAAAAATTGACCTTGAAATAGGGAGATCAGCCAGGTAGCCTGGCCTCATCCCATGAGCTCTTTGAAAGAGTTTTCTCCAGCTGGTTCCTGAATAGGACGCCAACAATTTCTCTGGGGCTAGGCTCAGAAACGTGCATCGCACGTAGGCACCCCCAAAGCAATGAGCCCCAGCGTCGCCATCCCCAGGTGGTAGCAGTGAAAGGGACAAGAAAATCACCAGACAACGTTTGCTCTGCTGTTTGTCAAAATGTCCATTTGCAAGGATCTGGGAAGCATCAGGTTCTTACAGGAGAGAAAGGAAAACCTGTCCTCCACCCTTCTAGGTTCTGCAGCTGGGGCCTGGAGATTCAACAGACAAAGGGCAGACTGACAAGAGAAAAACAGAGTTTATTAACGTGGGCAGCACATACATACGTGGGTGAAGCTGGGTGATGAGTAACTCAAAGGGGTGATTAGAATTTGGGGCTTATGGAGGATCTAAACAAAGAGCAACAGATTTGTAGAGAAGTAACGAGACAAAAGCAAGGGGAACTGGGCTTGAAGGATGACAGACTGTGGGAGGGTAAATAAATACACGGAGGAACCGACAGGAGACAAGGGTTGTTTTCACTGGGCACCTCGTGGGCACTTCTCCAGGATGACAAGCATCTCTCGTGATGCACACAACTTCTGCCCTTCCTGGTACAAGGAGGGTACCTTCCTCACAGGAAATTATATGTCATGTTTTGGTTTTTTATTATTCTTTTTTCAATGTTTATTTATTTTTGAGAGAGACAGAGTGAGCAGGGGAGGGGCAGAGAGAGAGAGGGAGACAGAATCGGAAGCGGGCTCCAGGCTCTGAGCTGTCAGCACAGAGCCCGACGCGGGGCTCGAACCCGCAAACCACGAGATCGTGACCTGAGCCAAAGTCGGGACGCTTAACCAACTGAGCCACCCCGGCGCCCCTATGTCATGTGTTTAGGTAGGAAGGGAGAGGTCAGAGAGTCCTTCCTGCCTCTGCTGTTCCTCAAGCGTCTGCTCCAAATAATCGATATGCCAGTGGCACGTTTTGGGGTGGCAATCTCTGATCTGCCGCATCCTGGGATATTGGAGTGCGTGTTAAACATGCAACCCTGGGCTCCCTCCCTGGGGAATCCACTACTGTCAGCAGGTGGCAGGTTCACCTTCTTGAAGTGCGTTTTTAAAAATTGGTTTTCTTAACACGAAAAGAGCAGAGAGAAGAAAAGAAAATGGGTGTGTAATCCCACTGCCCAGATAATCCCTGATGGCATTTAAAAGCATGAAAATAACAGAGGTATGTGGTTAGAAATGCAAACAGAGGGGCGCCTGGGTGGCGCAGTCGGTTAAGCGTCCGACTTCAGCCAGGTCACGATCTCGCGGTCCGTGAGTTCGAGCCCCGCGTCGGGCTCTGGGCTGATGGCTCAGAGCCTGGAGCCTGCTTCCAATTCTGTGTCTCCCTCTCTCTCTGCCCCTCCCCCGTTCATGCTCTGTCTCTCTCTGTCCCAAAAATAAAAATAAAAAACGTTGAAAAAAATTAAAAAAAAAAAAAAAAAAGAAATGCAAACAGAAAAGGTTGAAATGAAAACCAGGAGTTTCCCTCCCCCCCCACCCCCCGCCAAGTGTCTCTTTCCAAGGTAACCAGTGATCAAGCTTCTGAGGCATTCTTCCAGAAAAAAATATCACATATCACATTAATTCCAGGACATTCATCCTTTCCAATAGTTCCTTTTTTTTTTTTCTAACTCAAAAGGAATTATATTGTTTCCAGCTTTGTAGTTGGCTTTTTTTGTTTAACATAACCTGTAGATTTTTCTGCATCTGCATTTAAATGTTTTTTTTTTTTTCAACGTTTTTTATTTATTTTTGGGACAGAGAGAGACAGAGCATGAACGGGGGAGGGGCAGAGAGAGAGGGAGACACAGAATTGGAAACAGGCTCCAGGCTCCGAGCCATCAGCCCAGAGCCTGACGCGGGGCTCGAACTCACGGACCGCGAGATCGTGACCTGGCTGAAGTCGGACGCCCAACCGACTGAGCCATCCAGGCGCCCCCTGCATCTGCATTTAAAACACCTCCCCTGTTTACCTAAATAGGTTGAAAGGAGGGAAGGGATCACATCTTTCAATCGGGACTAAAAGTAATTCCAATGAGGGTGGGGGGGGGGGGGGTGCAGTGAGCAGACCACACTCAGAATTGGGTCCTGGAAGACAGGTGTATTCATGTGAAACTCTCTCTGGTTGTGGTGTCCATCCCTGAAGAGGTCTCAGAAATGCCCTCCATGCCTCCCTAACAGGCAGGACCGCAGAATACCTCTGAACACCCTGCCTTTACACAATATCCGGGTGCATCCTGTCACAGGACAACTGGGTAAATATTCCCATCCAGACTCGGGTTAGCCACCTGCAAGGGTCTCAGGATAATTGCCATTGGAGCAGGGGGGGGGGGGGGGGGGGGGTGGCGCAAGTTTAGGCAGGAAATGATTCCTGGCTTTACTTCTGAGAACGGTGTGCCCAGAGGCGATTCGTTCATCTGCAAAGCATCCCGAGTAGACCCCCAAGTCACCACTCACCCACTTTCAATCTTGGCTCCAGGCCCAAGCAAAGGGAGGGGAGAGAATGGTCCCCCATGGCCCCAGATGCTCTCCAGATGCACAGAGAACCCCCTCCCCCTACTCCCGTGGCTGCACTCCCCGGCAGATTTTTGGCTGACCGTTCAGTGGCTCCAAAGAGAACATTGCTGCTGGGCCCAAAGCCCCGATCTGCAGCCCCACCTGTCTTTTAATGGGAAAAGTTTGGCCTGCTAATGAGCCTATGATGTCCATCACCTAATTATCTCTCAAAATCCTCGGCGATCCCCCTTCCCTGGCTGCAGCGATGATGCCCGTCCCTGGGAGATCTGCAGGGGGGAGAGGGAAAGCGATGCCCCAGATCAGTGTTTTCGCTCCTGTCCCAGCGCTGGGGGAGGCCGGTGGTCCCACCCAGCAGAAGAGTCCTAAAGCGAAGGGAGCTAGAAGCCGAGACCCACATCCCACAGGCACCCCCAGAGGGAGAGCCTGGGGTAAGGCGTGCTCTACTCTGCTCCCCAGGGACAGTCAAGGGGACCAGGCAGGTACAACTCACCCACTCTGCCAGATTCTCGGACTGTTCTCTTGAACTGTGGGCACAGTGACTGGGAGCCAGGGTGGGCGGTGGGGTGGGCACAGCTCTAGCTAGAAAACGGGCCTGCAGGTTGCAGGATGCAAATGACAAGCAGAAAGGATAGGCCTGGGCCGGGAGGCAGAGAGGAATGAATAGACACCGCCTGCCTGCCGTCAGCTTCCCACTTCCTAATCCCAGTGTTCCCCAGAGGCCCGGGGCATCTCCCCACCCCTGGATTCTGTGCCCTTAAGATGCACTCTCTCCTCCTCCTCCAGCTAGTATGAAGTGGGTTCCCCTCCCCTTCAACCACAGGCTGCTGCCCGGATCAAGACAAAAGCCGCGGTTGTGATAAAGTTCTGGCAGCTGTCCGTGGAACCAGAGAACAGCAGGTCAGAAATAACCACTGAAACGTTTGCCCGGGGAAAGCAAGCCTCTGGGACCAGGGAGCACGGACGATTATTCGCTCCAAAGCAGAGAGACGTGTCCAGAGTCCATTGTGCGTGCCCTGCTGGGTGCTGGGCCACTTCTCACGGTCCCCCACCCCAGACCCAAGCAGCTCCCTCTTGCGATGTGGTTGCCTAAGTGCCGGGAAGAGCTCCCCCCTCGGCAAGGCTGGCTACGCAGAGGATGGGACCTGGGCACCTATTTGTCACAGGGATGCTGAGCAAAGCTCAGGCACCGGGGGAAAGGGGAAAAGACTGCTTCCCGGTAATTCAAGGTCCTATAAATCCCTCCCATTGTGCCGGTGAAGTGGCTGAGATAGGAGCCGGAAGTTACCAGTCTGGACAGAAAATTGACCAGCTTCACCTTTGCTCCCAAAGAAACCACCAGGGACAAGTCTGAGAGGAAAGAGAGTCCAGATGGCAGATGCGCAGACGCGTTCCTGACGGGTGAGAGGGCACAGTGGCCACCAGGGGCACTGTCTGTATTCTCGAGGGTCCCACCCTGGCCCCTCCCCAGGAGAAAGAACCCAGCCAGGGTCTCCGACCAATTGTGAACAAGGCAAAGGAGGACACAGATTGGAGAGTTCAGGACCCCGTCATTTCTAATTATGGCCGCTGAAAACATGGCCTAATCATCTTATACCCCCAAATAAAGCTGAGAAATGTTATAGTGGCTGCAGATTGAATACACTGGGGGAAAAAAAGGGAACCTCACAACCAAAAAACCCAGGCAGGCAAATATATCTCCAACAGGATCGTAGACAAACACAGAGAGCAAATCAGTGTGGAGAGAGGAAAAGAAGAGACAGGAGCTATTTTGAGACAGAAAAGCTGCTGCAATCAGGCTGGATGCTGAAATAACATTTTGAGGGTGGAGGGAAGTCACAAGGAATGTAATTAAGTGAACTGTATATATGATTTTAAATCCTGTTCACATTAATGCTGTAAATATTCCACTTAATTCATCATTATTGAATTTACCAGCAATGCTGCAGGGTAAAACTTCAGCCCTAAGTTTAATTACACCCAGGCAAAGTGGAGCATTTTTCATGTTCCGGAGAGCTGCCAGACGGAGAAAGATGCAGTTTCATAACGGTCCACCTTTCTGGACACAGCCTCCGCCCTCCTGAGGGATTCATGGGCGGGCAGAGGGATCCTGGAGCGCCCCACCCCGCCCTGCCCCGCCCCGCCCCTGAGGCTCTGTGCCAATGAACTTGCAAAGCAAGATAGAGATCTATGGAAAAGCTATTCGAACCCAGTGATGGCAAATGCTCTACGATCCGTCCACCTTTCCTTTGCTCACCTTCCAACTAGACTATGCACGCATGCGTGTGCACACACACATACACATCCACACTCACCGCCATGCACGTGTCCATCGTCCTACATTCATGCCGCTCTGGAGGATTACCCAGTCTGTGCATGTTACTTTATTAATGATCATCCTGCAGTCAGGGCTTCTTCCCTAACTCCTGTCCTCCCTTCTCCTTAGAGCACTTCCCACGCTTACTGTATTAGCACCTCGTCCTGTGGGGGTCAAAGTTAAACTTGGACGTTTTTCCTCTTTGTTCTCTTGAGACATCATCTCATGCTCTGTCGTGGCCCAAAATGTCCAGGTCACTGGGTGGATATAAAGGCTGGATTATGATGGTCGAGAAGAGAATAAATGAAGAGCAACTGTGGAATGCTCATGGAGGGGAGGGGGCAGGAGCCCTGGGCTTCCTCTCGGGGGCTGACTTCCCCCAGCCTCCAAACCGAAGTCAAGTAGAGAAGGGCTGGGGCGCCTGGGTGGCTCAGTCGGTTAAAGCGTCCGACTTCGGCTCAGGTCACGATCTCGTGGTCCGTGAGTTCGAGCCCCGCGTCGGGCTCTGGGCTGACGGCTCAGAGCCTGGAGCCTGCTTCCGATTCTGTGTCTCCCTCTCTCTCTGCCCCTCCCCCGTTCATGCTCTGTCTCTCTCTGTCTCAAAAACAAATAAATGTTAAAAAAAATTAAAAAAAAAAAAGAGAGAGAAGGGCTGAGGGAGCACATTATTAAGTTCTACACGTTTGACTGTGTTTGTTAGAATATAGTGCTAATGAGGCCACAATCACAGAAAGCTAGAGGCTACAGAAACCTTTTCAATGTCCCTGCACCCACAGCCATGAAATAAGCCCCCAGGCCCCGGCAGGGCCCCCAGCACGTTCAGGACCTTGGTGAGGAGGTGAGCTAAGAGAAAACGCATAATGTGAGTTAATGCTGCACCTGGTTTAGGAAAAAAACCTAATTAAGTACCGTCTCACTAAAAGATTGAAAAGCATCCCCGTCTCGATAAGGGAGAACAGCCACTCGCACACTTTCAAAGACCGTTGTACGCATCTGAGAAAGACATTCCAGTCTTGAGTTTTATGGAGGAAAGCCGGGGCGTGTCAAGGGTGTGCTTTTGAAGGAAAATGCCGAAAAAGGCTTTGAGATCAATCATCTGTGCCTTTCACATCGGACCACCTTGCTCTCGCCCTCTCTTCCAGGCCTGCTTCCATTCCCCCTCGGCCCCTCCGAGTGTCGCTTCCTGACCACCTGTCCCGCTGAGTCTTTGAACGGTAACTCACAAGGCAAAAATCTGGGTGGCTTTACAACCGGGCCCATTTCCCTGATTCCTTTGAAGGGCAGCCAATTAGACCCTCAAATACAATGCTTTTCACTCTTGTTAGCGTCACACTGAAATGGGAAAAAAGAGGTCCAGACCTTTCCTTTGTGACAGGCTTGAGACGCCCAAGTGAAATGCATCAATTATTTTTTTTTCCCCCACACTTATCCACGAGAGATAATTGGAATGCAAAAAACTCTGCAGCTGGGCAGGAGGAAAAGACCGCAGGTAATTTTCGATGAGAGGGGTTTTTCTAGCCCCGGGGACTCAGATCCCCTACTGGGAGCCCATCAGATGCACTCAGTGGAGTCAGGATGGATGTGGACAGAGTCCACACTTTATTCCAGCTTCGTGGCAGACTCGTGTTTGCACCCCAAGGGCAAGTGGCTGGACCGTCTTCATCTTGAAAATGGCACAAGGCGATCCCTCCTCTCCAGAACCGGGGCTCCTCCGTGGCAATGAATGACACTCTTGGAGACACTTCCGCTCCATCACACCCACACTGCCGGCTTTTGCCCCTACCGTGGAAGGAGTTCTTGACACTCTCTTCTCTTGTAAGTCTCAGGAAAATGGTAGCCCATTAGTATATTTTCTTGGCTCCCCAGCCTACACACTCCCCCCCCCAAGCTTGAACATGCCAAGCTTGCTCTGACCTCAGGGCCTTGGCTTCTGCTTTTCTGTCTCGATCTGGTATTCTCCTGCTCCAGACATCCCTCTGGCTCGTCCCCTTACTTCCTGCAGGCCCTTACTCACAGGCCATCTTTGTAGGGAGCAATCTCAATATCCACTTATGACATCAGCACGCCCCAGCACCCTCTTTCCTGCCTTCTTTTTTCTTCAAACAGCACTCATGCAGTCTAGCTCCTACATGTCCTACCTCTTTATCACATGTGCTCCCCATGATAAACACAAGCTCGGAGGGCAGGGCGCTTTGTCAATCTGTTTAGGCCGTATCCCCAGTACCTGACCCATAGATGCTCAATGAATAATTACTGAATAAATCAAAGAACGAACGAACTTTAAAACCTGTATTGTTGAAACGGGATCAGGTATTAATCATCACTACAGATCATCACTACAGATGGGAGAGCTTCTCCTTTGCACCAGGAGCATTTATAAATGAAGGAAGAACGTTATACATAAAACCTCCCGGGGGGGGGGGGGCGGGGGGGGAAGAATTAAGTCTCAATGCAGAGAAAAGAAGGGATAACACAATCTCAGGAGTGGTCAGAAAACAAAAAGCACAAGTTCCTCAAATGCCAGGATCTGAAAAAGTCTTTAGGAATGGATTTCAAAGTCTGTTTCAAAGAGGCAAAATATCTCTAAAAACTATTATCATGGGATCAGAAGGTATTCATGACTCTCAGTGGCTTCAGAAAGCATTCAGAAGGTATTCCCAATTCACAAGTTATTAAAAACCTCCCTTGAACGGACTGAAAACCAAGGACAGCTTCTGGCCCTGGAGATCCACATGTGAAGTCCAGCTGAGGTCTAGACTTTATGTCACTGGCTGGCTCCACCCCAGCAGGCGTGGCGGTAAGGGCCCCTTGTCCCCTTAAATAATAACCTGTGTAAGGTGTACAACCAATTACAAGAAAAATACAGACCATGCTCCGGAGCTGACCTTGAATTCCGACCTCTTTGGTTGATGGGTGGGTTGAGAAACAAATGAGACAGATGACGCAGGACGCAAAGAAAGGACCGGAAGATAGGGCAAAGATCAGGTTAAGGAAAGGGGTCAATCGCAAAACCTCCCACGATGGTGGCAAATGGTGCCATGAATTCTCCATTAAAAAAACTAAAAGCTAGAATTAGCATAGGGGAAGGGAAAGATTGGAGAGGATGGTGTAAGGGTGCTATATTTTGCACAGTCTTATTTTCAATTAAAAAAGAAATACCTATGGGGCGCCTGGGTGGCCCAGTCTGTCAAGCATCTGACTTCGGCTCAGGTCATGATCTCGTGGTTTGTGAGTTCGAGCCCCACGTCGGGCTCTGTGCTGACGGCTCAGAGCCTGGAGCCTTCTGTGGATTCTGTGTCTCCCTTTCTGTCTGCTCCTCCCCTGCTCATGCCCTGTCTCTCTCTCTCAAAAATAAATAAACATTAAAAAATTAAAAAAAAAAAAACCTACAACTACCTACAACCGTCCTCTTATCCCTGGGACATCCAACAAAGGAACAAATGTCACTGTCCCCCCCTTATCAAGTCCTGCTTTGCATCTGCCTTCCTGCCAGAGTCACACAGGAATCCAGGGCTTGCCTCCTGGCCGTGGTGCCCGCTCCTGGCCGCTGCGCCCCACTGCCCCGCCTCCACAGAAACTCAGCAGAGATGGTGCTGGGACCCACCCAAAGGCAGTGAGGCTGTGCCTCTCTAAAGGCTCACCGCTGAGCAGAAATCCCGGTCTGGAAATCCCAAGAATATTCATGCTCCCCGCAGTCTAGGATTCAGCATGAACCTGCTATAGCAGCCTTTGCAGAGAACGGGCATCATCAGAAATGGTGATTCGTGCTTAGTCAGTGCCTCTCCCTTTGTTTCCCGTTTCACTAGTTCTGAATGTTTGTAACAAATGCCTCTGGGTACCTCGGCTTCATTCTGGCAGATCTAGTCAAAAGGAGAAATCTTCAAAATAACAACAACGGTGATAAAATCAGCGGTGATAAGATTTCTCCAGGTAACTGTCAGGAGGAGAATTAAACTCCAAAGAGCAACAAACTGCTTTGCAACTAACGGACAGAAGATGATCCAACCCTCTGGCCCAGGTCTGTAACATAATTCTTAGGGACTCGGTAGAGAGCCGTCCACGAAAACGTTTCCTCCTGTGTGGCATCTAATACGTATGTCGTTAAAAGTGTCTCCGCTGATCATCAGCCAGGGGCAGCTGACAAACAAGTGCCTGACCATTTCTCTGAGGTTCTTTTCTCCCAGTTTATCCGGTAGAAAAGGGGAAAGAGAAGAGTGGGAGGAAATTTAATAGGACCTTAACAGTCACGAACAGCTGGCACGTAACGGATGGTGGGCAAGAGCTTGTCCTCTGTACCAATCAACCCTACCATTTTCAAGACAGTTGAGATGGTGGGATGGTGACTTTCTGCTGAATGCCTGCACCGAGAGCACAGCCAGGAGTTGGTGACAGTCACCACAGGGAGCCATGGGGAGCAGGAAGTTGGGGCTCCAGCCAATGAACAGTAGGCACGGGAGCTGGACTCTGGGTGGGAGGCAGTTTCCAGGAGTTCTCTCTGGGAGAATCCAGCCAGAATAACAAGAGTATCAGAAACCGGCCCCCAGACAGAGTACAGGTTTCGATCACAGCAATGGCTTGGGCAGATGCTGGGTTTCATTCATTTCCTCATCCCTGTCTGCTGTCAGACCCCTCTCCCCACTAGTAGGTGGTACAGGGCCTGAGAGAGCAAGACAGAGCACTCTTCATGGGGTTCACAAATGAGGAAGGGACACGGTGTCACAGGGAGGAAATGATCAAAGAGTAGAGAAGGGGAGGGGGCAGGGAACTCCCCCTCAGCTCTCTGAACGGGGGTGTCCTAATTCAGGCTGGAGGCATTCTGACTGCACTTGTGAGCACTGGAGACAACTGCTCCTAACCGTGGAACGTGGTGAGCTCTCAGAGCTGTCCTGAGATTTCTCCCAGCCTGCGTATGCCCCATTCCCTGTAATCTCCAAGCACGGGTGGAATGTGGGCCGGGAGGAAGCAAGCAGTAGTTAAGAGCCCTCCTAAGCAACAGCCCTGCCGCCTGGAAGGGAGGCACATGCCACCTGCACTTTGCCAAAGAGACCTGGACCCTCAGCACAGTCCTGCTAGAGCTACAGATCCAACCTGTTACCCGCCTCACGTTCAGGCGGCCAGTAGATCTTTGACAAAAGGAAAGGAAATCTTTTCCAAAAATGGTGCTGGAGCAACTGATTTCAATATGTAAAAAGAACGAATGAAAGAAAGAGAGGGAAGGAAAGAAAGAAAGAAAGAAAGAACAAAGAAAGAAAGAGAAAGAAAGAAAGAGAGGGAAAGAAAGAAAGAAAGAGAACAAAGAAAGAAAGAGAAAGAAAGAGAGGGAAAGAAAGAAAGAAAGAAAGAAAGAAGAAAGAGAAAGAAAGAGAGGGAAAGAAAGAAAGAACAAAGAAAGAAAGAGAAAGAAAGAAAGAGAGGGAAAGAAAGAAAGAACAAAGAAAGAAAGAGAGGGAAAGAAAGAAAGAACAAAGAAAGAAAGAGAAAGAAAGAAAGAGAGGGAAAGAAAGAAAGAACAAAGAAAGAAAGAGAAAGAAAGAAAGAGAACAAAGAAAGAAAGAGAAAGAAAGAGAGGGAAAGAAAGGAAGAAAGAAAGAAAGAAAGAAAGAAAGAAAGAAAGAAAAAGAAAGACACCTGATATCTTGACCCCTATCTCCCAGCATATACAAAAATTAAAGATGTAAGGCTAAAAGTATAAAGCAACTAGAAGAAAATACAGGACAATCTCTTCACAACCTGAGGATAGGCAAAGAGTTCTTTTCTTTTTTTAATTTTTTTTCACATTTATTTATTGTTGAGAGACGGAGAGAGGCAGAGCACAAGGGGGTAGGGGCAGAGAGAGAAGGAGACCCAGAATCCGAAGCAGCAGGGTAGGCAAAGATTTCTTAGAGAAGATACAACAGGCATGTATCCCCAAAGAACAACTGGATTAAAAAAAATTTAAGAACTTATCAAAATTTAAAATGCTTTCTCCTCAAAAGGCACCAGTAAAAAACTGAAAAGACAAGCCACAGACAGATTAATAAAAAATAAAAAAATAAAAAAAAGATTCACAATCCGTACATCTAACAAAGGACTCGTATCCAGAATATATGAAGAATGTTCACAAATCGATAAGAAAAAGACAAAGGACCCAATTAAAGAAAAAAAAAAATGGGAAAAGACTTAAACAGACATTCACAGGAATCTACCCAAATAGCAATGTACTCGACGTCTCGGTCATCGGGGAAATAGAAGGATAACTCCCAGATGCCATTTCACACGCACTACAATACAGAATGGCTAAAGCTACCAAGACTGGCAACACCAAATGCTGGCAAGGGTGTGGGACAGCTGGACCTCCCACACACCTGGGTAGATGTGTCAGAGAGGACAGCCACCCGGGAGAACCGTCTGGCAGTTTCTTATACAGTACGACATACACAGCTTCTCTGACCCAGCAATCCCACTCCTATTTTCCAACAGCAAGTGAATATATTTGTCAAAAAACATATACAAGTGGTTCCCATACAAGTTTTTTCTTACCTTTATATGTTTTCCATGAATGAATACCTTCTATTAAGAAATATTGATCTGCAGTTTAGCGACTCCTTTAGCTATGCTTTCTTTTGCTTCAGCTAAATTCAAAATTAATGAAATTCAATACTTATTTTAAAATAGCAGGGAGGGACGCCTGGGTGGCTCGGTCAGTTGAGCATCCCAACTCTTGGTTTCAGCTCAGGTCATGATCCCAGGGTCGTGGGATCGAACCTGAGCGTGGAGTCTGCTTAAGATTCTCTCTCTCCCTCTGCCCCTCCCCCCCAACTTGTATGTGTGTGTGCTCTCTCTCTCTAAAATAAGAAAAAAAGAAAACTTAAAATAGCACATACTCCCCTTCCTATGTTAATTAAATTCTTTCCATTCATCCATCCTTTTATCTATAAATACGCAGAGACAGATGTCTAGAATTGTGGTTACAAAACGTTTATATTGATCATCCCTGGAAGGTGAGACTTGGAGGAGATTTCTTGACTTTTTCTTGGGATTTGTTATATTGCTTAAATGTCTACAAAGAGCATACATCATTTTTGTGAAAATAATTCAGTCATAAGGAAAGAAATAAACAAAGTAGATCTCCTTCTGGTCCTGACCTTAGTACCTTGCTTATTTCCATCATGATGGCCCTCAAAAGTGATAGCTATGCCCATGAGTTTATTTAATATCTGTTTCCACCACTGGGTTGCAGGCCCTGAGGGCAGGGCCAGGAATGGTGACTGAAATGTACCGGACACATGCAACCCATATTCTTGGAATAGACAGCCTAGAGAGAAGAAGGCTAATTAGCTTCTCTGCTTACGTATTTGCTGGAGTTCAAGAAGTCACCAAGATTGACCCTGTCTCGTTTTTTTTCGGATGTATCTAAAATGACAGAATATCCTCTGGATCCAGAGACTGAACTTTTAGGGCTTCATTGGTGGTTTTTCTCCAGGACAACTTGAGGGCAGCAAAGCCGTCACCTAATTAATGCTTTCATATTCCTCGGGAGATGGGACAGACGTGTAGCTTCAAGAGCTGCTTTTTCCAACAGTTTCACGTAGATAAACAGGAGAATGACTCGTAGCTCTTGATTCTCTCCTAAAACTCGTTCCTAAATGGCTGGTGGGTGGGCAGTGGCCATCATACTGGTTCCACTGCTGGACCGTGGAAATCCTCCTTCAAAGTCCATGGAGGTATGGCCCAGCTGAGAGCTGTGGACCCACACAGAGCAGCAGTGGCATTTCGAGGTAATACAAGGGTAGGGGTCTCTCTTGTTCTCCCTGTTTTAGTGGCTCCCGTTCCATTCTCAGTTCCAAACCTTTCTGCCATCGTTAGCTCCCCATCCCCCCTCTGGAAACAGGCTTGAAGTAATTCCTACTCTTCCCTAATAATGAATTTGTTCTAAATGTTCTGCGCGTCTTAAGTGGCCTGTACTGTTGCTCCTTACATTTCAATTAGGAAGATAAACTGGAGGTGCGAAATGCCAATGTCTGAGTAGCTCTTTCATCCATCATAGAAAGCATGACGGTCCCGGGATGAAAAAAGAAAACCCCGTTCTATTTATCAAGAGTTTCCGCTTTGGTTCTGGGTCCGTCAGAAGTACCTGCGGTCAATCTGAATCTCTGGAGCCCCGGATGTTCCTGTCTCCAAAGTGAATTCTTGAAAAGATCAAGATTAGCTTCACCTGACAACAGTCTTAGAAGTTTGAGATTGGAGGACGGAGTCTGAGCAATAGGAACTCTTTAAAAAAAAAAAAACCCTCCGGCGGTGCCTGGGTGGCTCAGCCGGTTAAGCGTCTGACTTCAGCTCGGGTCATGTTCTCACAGTCCGTGAGTTCGAGCCCCGCGTCAGGCTCTGTGCTGACAGCTTGGAGCCTGGAGCCCGTTTCAGATTCTGTGTCTCCCTCTCTCTCTGCCCCTCCCCTGTTCATGCTCTGTCTCTCTCTGTCTCAAAAATAAATAAACGTTAAAAAAATTAAAAAAAAAAAAACCCTCCGGTGGTGGCATCATTCTGTGTTTATACCCTTGGCTCTGCCCGAGGACATCACCTTGACCCATCACTAGGCTCCTAGATGTCACCGTCTCAAAGAGCAAGGGCAGATCACCTGCTGGTGCCTGTCACCATATCAACAGGGTGCCAAATAGATGTTAACTTCCATCTTTCCCCAGACAGCTCCCACATCTCATCCCTAAAAAGTGACTTTTAACTTTCTCTGTGATTACAGGGGTCTTTGAAAATTTGCTGAAAGGGCGCCTGGGTGGCTCATTCAGTTAAGCATCCAACTCTTGATTTCGACTCAGGTCATGATCTCATGATCTCCCCATGTTGGGCTCCAAACTGAGCGTGGACACTGCTTAAGATTCTCTTTCTGCTCAGACCCTGGAGCCTGCTTTGGATTCTGTGTCTCCCTCTCTCTCTGCCCCTAATCCATTTGCATTCTGTCTCTCTCTCAAAAATAAATAAACACTAAAATAAAACTTAAAAAAAAAAAAGATTCTCTTTCTCCCTCTCAGCCCTTCCTCTGTTCTCTCTCTCTCTCTCTCTCTCTCTCTCTCTCTCTCTCAAAAAAAAAAAAAAAGAAAGAAAGAAAAAGAAAATGAAAATGAAAATTTGCTGAAAGGTACTAGCCATCCCCTTAGAAAATATATACACACAAAATTTTCTTGCAACTCCAAATGGTTGTTAATTAATCCTGGGTTGTCATCTCCTGTCTTAGGGACCAAAGGTAGTAGGGAAGCAGGAGGACGCTGTGTGAGGGGGTCCTGGGCCAGTAGGACCCCATCCTTACCCCACATCCTAGAGCTAAACACAGGAGCAAAATATTCTGTGCTGGACAATCATAGTGACCAACTTCAATACCAAAATGCACATCCTCTTCCAAAACGAGGAACAAATCTTAACCACAACCAAACTACCACCTCATTCTGTGAGAATTTTAGGAGGGCATCGAGAAACTTGGACATAAAACCCAACGTAGCTGAATCGCCTCTGGGACAGACCGTCCAGGGAGAGGCGCGTGGCCCGTAGGAATGAGTGGCTCTGAACAACCCTGAGAAGCCTTGGTCATACTGACCAGCTGTCCCCACATGCCCCACAGATGCATGCCGGGCCCCCGTCCAGCCCAGAGTGGAACAGGTGCGATGCTGCCTGAGCGAGGGTCCCGGATGGATGCTGTCCTGAACTGCAGAAAATCACGGCGTCAGGCACAGACTCCTAAACCTATCTTCTCAGCAGACTTATCGACTTTGCCTGATGACATTTTGTGATTCACCCCATCACCTAACACTGGCAGGACACTTTAGGAGGCTTTGCCTACATTCGCCGATTCTCCGACAGTCTAGGTCTGTGCTAGGAAGAAGATATGTTCTTGGTGCTCTTAATCCTTGAGGGTCCCTGCATTCTAGCCACTGTCGAAGGCGTGCTGGCGATGGAAGGATGGACAGAAACCCGGTGGCTGCCTTTAAAAGACCCAGTATCTAGTGCACGAAGTGGAAGGGGAGAGCAGTGGATAGACAGTTTTCACACGAAACGGTAACACAGGTGTTGGGTTTGCCAAAGCACGAGACTAGCAAGGGAAAGTAATGCTTGATCCTGCCTGGAAAGTCAAAGAAGCCTTAAGCTTGGAAGAGATGCCTGAACCATCTTGAAGGGCACGGGGTTCTGTAGACAAAAGGAACATTTCTCATAGGCAAGAAAATGTAGAGGATTGGGGCACTCTTTTTGGAATAAGAGCAGCCCTGCGTGGCTGGAATGTAAGGGGCATGAGGGGGAAAATAAGAGACGATGTCACAAAGATGGAAGAGACACAGATAGTAAAAGCTTTTATGTCATGCTGAGGATCTTGGACTTTATCCCACAACTGTTGGAAATGTTAAGCTTCTAAATAGAAAAGCCATATTGCATCGATTCTGCCATTTTACAAAGTTCACATTGCTGGCAGTATGATGATGGATGAGAGACCAAATCCACGTCGGTCCCGAAACCTAGTGGTAGGTACATCCCATGGAGGTTCCAACATGAACAGAATAAAGACCTGTATTCGCTAAGGATCAGTATGCCTGAGAGATGTTCATTAAAAACGTGTGCGACATTCTTTCCCTGTTTTTAAAATGGAAAAGATGACATCTGCCTCCATTTCAAACCTGGTGTAGGAACACGAAACGTACATTCACATACGTTTCATGTAATGAAAATGTCAGGAAGTATTCCTGCGACTCTAATTAAAATAAATCTGGCACATTAATTGAAATCATAGGGCTCCCTGACCAGGGATATGAATATAATCTCATCTCTGCCAATATGCGTTCCATTGAACAAAAGTCCCGTGGGATTACAAAGCAGACAAGAGAAACTGATTTTCACGGTCAAATAAACATAAGCGATATGTTTAGACACCTCTGTTTATGGCAAGGATGGGATGAAAGGGATTGGATGGACTCTCCCACCTGAAACAGCTAAAACAAAAGAAAAGAAAACAAAACAAAAAACAGACAAAATACATGAAACAACCATTTCCAAGTGGGCATCAGGCAACAAAAGATGGTGACTTCTGAGGGAGGGGAGCAGAGTGAGCCCTGTGACCTCCTCGGCTGGCCGTCTTGAGAGTTCACAGGATACAGAGCAAGGAGAGGGACCTTAGGCAGAGCCTGGCGGAATCCCTGAGTTGAGGAGGACACTGACGCCACGTAAGCCCACGGAAAGATGCTCAACACCGTTAGTCACCAGGGAAACGCAAATTAAAACCAGAAGGAAGTACGAGTACACACCTGGGGAGCTAAAGTTAGAGAGACCGAACATACTCAGTGTTGGTGAGCTCACCCACGGTTGACTGCGACAGGAAATGGCAGAACCACTTTGGAAAAACAGCCTGGCAGGTGCGTAAAAAGTCAGACGGACACCTCCCACGTGAGGGAGCCATTCATTCCACTCCCGGGTCTGCATCCGAAAGAAAGGAAAGCGCGTGTGTCCATATAAAGACTTGTGCGCGAACGTCCATTGCAGCCTTGTCTGTAACGGCCCCACGTTGCAAACAACCTACGTGCGTGTCAGCGAGTGAAGGCGCAGACACGCTGACATATCCACACCGTGAAATACAAATCAGAAAATCAGAAGGAACTATGTGGATCGTGGGGCGGGTTTCACAGGCGTCCAGATGCGTTAAGTTCATCAGATTGTGCCCTTTAAACCCGTGTTGTTTATCGTGAGTGGACGTCAGTAAAGCTGTTGAAAGTGTCTGGAGGGGGCGCCTGGGTGGCTCAGTCGGCTGAGCATCCCGCCTTCGACTCGGGTCATGATCTTGTGGTTCGTGGCTTCGAGCCCCTCGTCGGGCTCTGTGCCGACACAAAGAGCCTGGGGCCTGCTTCGGATTCTGTGTCTTCCTTTCTCTCTGCCCCTCCGCCACTCGCACTCCGTCTCTCCCACTCTCTCAAAAATAAATAACCATCAAAAAAAATTAAAAAAAAAAAAAAAGAAAAAGAAAGCGTCTGCAAAAGCCTGAGTTCAGTTACGTCGAATAAGTCTCTTTACCGGAGGATTTCCAGAGCCTCTAAGTGGGCATTGCTCTTCCGCCAGAAGACAACATAATATATGTCACTTCCCAAACTTATTCTACTGCTGAATCTTTTTCCCCCCTTGCATTCTTTTTAATGAGTATCTCGTGGAGCTGTATTGCACGGATCACTTTGGGAAATACGACCACATCAGCTGTTGATTGAGAACCGTGCAAGTGGCCGATGGAAATGGTACGGAGACGCCTTCTCCGTCGTCTTCAAAACAAGAGAGGCCCCTAATTTCATAAAATCTGCTCTGGTATACGTGAGAACATCCGAGCTGCCCAAATGAGTGTGTGCGCTGAGCCTCACAGGCTGCAGAACTGGCTTCTCTCCTGCAGCGCCGGATCTTACTTATTTTTTCTCTAGTTCCCACCGAAGAAGAAGCGAGGATGTGTTCGTCCGTTTTATTCCTGCATCCCAAGACACTGGCTAGAGGTGGTGAGTATTGTCAATAATAACACTACTAAACTTTCTGAGTGCTGCAGAGTAGACGTTGTAAGGAAGTGATCAAAACAGCCGCTTTTTCGACTTCTTTTTTTTCATGTTTATTTATTTTGGAGAGACAGAAAGTGCAAGTGGGGGAAGGGCAGAGAGAGAGAGAGGATCTGAAGCAGGCTCTGTGCTGACAGCAGAGAGCCCGATGTGGGGCTCAAGCTCGGGAACCGCAAGATCATGGCCTGAGCTGAAGTCGGACGCTTAACCGACTGAGCCACCCGGGCGCCCTGAACTCTTTCTTTAAGACACACTACATACATATACCCACAACTCAAGTGAGAGGGAGACGGGAAAAGCCCAGAAAGTCTGAGAGCCACGATCAGAAAGACATCTCCGAACTCTGAGGATGCCAGAACACATCGCTCGTTTTACTGCTCTGCTTGTATTTGCTTTGACTCCTCCAGGACTGACCCTGAGATTTGAAGCTCTACAGGGATATCTTTAAACCATTTTATTAAGCTGGCCTGCTCTGCTGTTTCACTCATTCAAGCTACTTACTACAACCATTTAATCTAGGAGTCTGAGTTTCATCGGGAGCTGGAATCGCTGGCAAGGAATAATGTCTGACTTCAGCAGGAGAGGGTCGACCGCTTTTCCTGATGAAAGATTTCACAGGCTGCTTGAGGCACAAGACGCTTTTAAGTGGAATTATCCACTTAAGGATAGAGGATTCATCGCGGAGGGTCCATCTCTGTGCCACGTGTCACTTGGGCAGATTGGCTCCATGGAAGCAGAGGCATATGTGAGCGAAACCCGCGTAAAACGTGGTCCAGGGCTCTGCTGTTAACTATCTGCCCCTCTGTGCACTATTAACAGGTGTAAATCTGGGTACACTTGAGCTTCAGGCCTGGATGGTATCACAGCTGTCTGTGCCAGCTCTGTGTTCTCAATACGGCAGCCTCTTCGAATCCTCTCTAAAGCTGCAGAGGGCTGTTGCCAAACATTTGGATGAAAATCAGAGACAACCCAGAATGGCACCTTCTTGATGACTGAGCCAGTTGAGGCGTGCCCCTGGGTGACATTGAAATGGTGTAAAATTGATGCTCAGGCATTAAAACTGAAGCTTTAAAAATATTTTTTTAATGTTTATTTATTTTTGAGAAAGAGACACAGAGTACCAGCAGGAGAGGGGCAGAGAGAGAGGGGAAGACACAGACTCCGAAGCAGGCTCCAGGCTCTGAGCTGTCAGCACAGAGCCCGACGCGGGGCTCGAACTCACGAACCGTGAGATCACGACCTGAGCCGAGATCAGACTCTCAACCGAATGAGCCTAGCAGACAAGTACTATTAGCACTTGAATGACTTTGTGTATACGTTTCTAGAGTGCCTTCGAAACATGGCAATTCTTGGGGCGCCTGGGTGGCTCAGTTGGTTAAACGTCCGACTTTGGCTCAGGTCACGATCTCGCGGTCTGTGAGTTTGAGCCCCGCATCGGGCTCTGGGCTGATGGCTCAGAGCCTGGAGCCTGCTTCCGATTCTGTGTCTCCCTCTCTCTCTGCCCCTCCCCCGTTCATGCTCTCTCTCCGTCTCAAAAATAAATAAAACGTTAAAAAAAAAAAATTAAAAAAAAAAACCAAACATGGCAATTCTTATCTAGTTGACTCAAGGACTTCTGACGATACTCGTATGTTATCGAAATCATTTCCTGGAAGCTAGCTTCAGATTCTCAAACCGACTTCTAGATTTTTCCAACATTTTCAGACCAGCGACTCTTTAGCTTCTGCTTATTATGGAGCCTGAAATCCCAGTGTTTCCAATATGCTCGAGATTCGTATTTATTCAACTCAAGCACTGGGTACATCCAGGCAGCTGTGAACCTCTTCCAATGCCGCCGCCAACTGTGCTGGTCCCTTTTCACACCCTCTTATACTGTTGGCTAAAAGGTCGCCTCTTGCAATCACACAGTTCCCACCTAGACCCTCCCTCCATTCGTTGAAGATATAAGCACCATCATTAATTCATAATTCACGATGTCAGTGTTCCTGGCTCATGTAGATACACCGTCTGACACCTTGATTTCAGTCCCTTATTTGGTACTTTATCATCCACACCTTCAATGAACTTGACCCACACACTGTTTCAGCCCGCTAACCCCAAGGGTATTACTAATAAAGGAACTGCCTCCAAAATGTCAATTTGAGGCGTCCCCGATAGCCAACCACACCCGCCTTCTATATTTCCAGCTCTTTCTTTTGAACCTTCCATCCAATAATTCTCTGGTCTCACTGGTACCTCTACTCCATTGGCCCAATCGCCATTTTACTTCCAACGCTCACCTTGTGTCCTTACCTCCCTCCTCATCCAGCAGTGGTCCTGTGTTACAACCTACTCTTAGGCATACACCCGCACACATGCCTCAGTAATGTCATCCCTCCACCTTCTCCGCATCTCTCCCAGAAAGCTGAAGGGGGCTGGGAAAAACGTAATGGCACGGTGTCTGCCCTGGTTTGAAAGCTTTCTGGGCTGGCTGGAATTTCTACTAGAGTCTGTTCGAGAAGACATGTTACCACTTCCAAAGGAATCTACTATATACTTTCTTCCTCCTCGGTCCTCCAATCCTCCTTCCTCCCAGTTGATATTTTTTTTAAATTTCTGACTTCCTTGAGACATCAGAAGAAAAATTCCTCAGCGTGTCCCCAGCAAGTGCACCCGTGTTCCCGTGTCCACACCATCTGCTCTGCCTTCTGCCCCCAGGCAACAGACATCCTCACTCTTACCCCCTTCCCTCTCACGTAGCCAGCAATTCTCCTGTAATTCTCCTGGGTCATCAATTTCTCCCTCTCTGCTGGATTACTTCTATGAGTGTACGCCTTCCATAATAGGTCCCTTGTAAAAATAAATCCTGCCACGATGTCACAGCCCCTCGGCCACCACTCCATTCCTCTGCCCCTTTTACAACAAAAACTCCTCAGCAGAATCTCCTATATTCTGTCTTCACTTGTCAAACTCTCCTTCTCTCTGACCCTCTCCTATCAGCCCTTCAGCTCCACCGTTCCAGTGAGACCGCGCTTGTCAGGGTCACCACTGGTCTCCGTTTGGCCCAACCCAGCGGTCACTGCCCAGACTGCATCTTGCTCGTCCCCTCGACATTTCACGTGGCCCCCAAACCCTCCTTTTCGAACATTCCTCATTTGGCTTCTGAGACATGATCCCCTCCTGGCATTACTATGCCCTCGTGAGCCACTCCCCATCAACCTCCTCTGCTGGGGTCTTCTCAAACTTGCCGACTTCGGGACGGAGGTCCCTGGTGCTCAGTCCTAGTCCTCCCTCTCTCCTGCCTACACCTGCTTCTGAGATGATCTCAGCCAACCCCACGGCTTTCAACATCCCCAAGTGTTCATCTCTGGCCCGGACATCTCTACGAACTCCCAAGTCATGGCTCCACCTGCCTGTTCAACTGCGCTATGTGGATATTTAAGAACGATCTCAGATACAAAACTCCCGACTCTCCCCACCCCAGACTTGTTCTTCCCCCAGCCATTCACCCAGTCACTCAATCCAAAAAGCCTAAGAGTCTGCCTCCGTCCTTCTCCTTCCCTCACAGCCTCATCCATCAACACCTCCCATTTCCTCCGTCCGAGGGACCCTCTCCTCCACTACAAACATTCCCTCCCAACCGGTAACCTGGATTTCACCTTTGTCCTTCCAGATCCCACACGGCCACCAGGTCAGTTCTGGAGAACTTGGGCCAACTCATGCAATGCCTCTGACTGAAACCTCCTGATGGCTTTCTGTTGTACTTGGAATGAAATCTGAAGACCCTAGTGGTCCCAGACCTGTCCACAGTGCTGGCTGCCTGTTCTCCGTGTCCCTCTTATTCACACCGGTGTCCTGGCCGTCCCTCAAAGACATCAAGCACCTCCCAGCAACACGACCTTCTCACTGATGCTTTCTTTAACCAGGATGCTCCCTCTGACCAGGATACCCTCTCCACAGATACTCTAAAGGTGCCCTCTTCTTCTCAAAAGCCACCTTCTTAGAGAGGCCTTCCCTGACCACCTCATATAAGAAAAAAACCAGCCCAGTCACACTTCCATCCTAGTAGTCTGCTTTATTTTCTTCCCGTGGAACCAGAGGAAACCATCCCCCACTGTCTCCCATTGGATGTAAGTCCTTTCTTTCCCCAGAGTTTAGGATAGCACCAAATAGATGCTCATCGAGTGAGTAGATGAATGAATGAATCAATGAATCAACCAATTAATCCATCCACTGGTCAGCAACTGAAATGAGAGGGTGTATGCTTGCGAAGTTTGTCTAGCTCTTGTGTTTAGCTTTGTGCAGAAGTGGGGCTCTGCAACAGGGCAGAAGACGCACATCAAAAACTCTGGTTTTCAACTCCAGAGCCTCCAACCCGCCAAAGGAACCCTCCGCGGAGGCTGCGTGCATTTCTCCGGAGGCTTCTGTGTCCCGCTCTTTCGTCTGCATTGTCTTCCCTGTGCCCGTGTACACAGTGGGTGGCTGTGAGCAGCAGAGAGAAATGTCAGCGTGCAGAGGGAGGAACGGTCCCCGCGGCCACTGCCGTCAACAGCTCCCATTCCGTCTCCATGATGAGATCGGTCGCTGTTGCACGTATAATTTTCTGTTTAGGTAACATCTTATTTGCATGCCGAAACCATGTCCTTTTTCCTATCACTGATGGAAAAGATTGCTTCTTTCTAATTATGTTGCAGGCACTCAGGGGATTCAAAGAGCAGAAAATATGTCAGGAACAATTTACAAATTGTGGCTATTTGTGGGCATGCTTGCCTGGGTGACAGCAAATATAGAAAAGGGGGGGAGAACTCATTAAAAATACCAGCTCTCCTCAGCAGATCTCTGCTCCCATTTGTCTTTCAGCCCTGACTAAATGCAAACTTAAACCCCAAATAGGAATATACTTGTGAAAAATAAATAAAAGTATTTATTTTCCCCCGTCTCTCGATCATTACCGGTGGGGACTTAGAAACGAAACTTCCCTGAATGGCTCCTGTCCTGCCTTGGAAGTCATGGTTTCTAAAAATAGGCTTTTTATTTTTTCCCTATTTTTGTTAACTGAGCCATCTTAAGAACTGGAAAATTCTTCCCAGAGTCATACGAGTCAGGACTGAATCATTTTTCCACGGACATCGAGATGAAAATGCTGTGTGTGGGACAGAGGACTTCTACACTCACCTCCAGACTCTGAGACTAAACTTTTTTCTACATTTTTGGGCTCCATTAGGTTATAAGGTACACAAAGATTCTAAAATGCACCTTCTCTTTCTTTGGTATCTTACCGCATTGCTAAGAAAAGGGCTGTATGGGCTTCTGACACGTGAATTTTCAACTCAGCATCTTTCACAGATATGATCAAAACCACCTACCAGAACCCAAAGGCAACAGAGGGGGTTGGCGCCTGCTTGTTGACTCGGATTTAGGAACAAGGGGTCTTTCAGAAGGCCTCCTGGAACCTCTGCTGGCCTAAACAGAGAAGCTTCTACACATCTCACAAGGCATGATCTAATCAGAGTCCCATGCTGCGGTATCGCTTTGCCGACCTCATCAGCCCTAAGCTTGTTTCATTCAAGAGTCGCTGGGGACTAACCAGCGCAGAGTATAGTCGCAGAGGCCCGGTGCTATCAAGCTCAAACCCAGTCAAGAGGCGGCCCAAGAGTCAAACAAAATCCAAACAAAATACTAAAATAAATACTGCCCAGACGCGCACTAATTCCGAATATAGGGCAAGTCTCCCATTTTCCCAGCGAAAAGGGAAGGAACTGACCAACCGAATATAAAGCTTTTGAAGACGCAGATGGGGATGGAATAGTCAAATGGCCATTTGTACGATTTAATCCACTAACTTAGTCGTAAATGCACGTTTTTTAAAAAGTGTCACAGAAAATAACACATTAACTTAGAAATGCTGCTTCTGCGCGTTCTCAGATTCCACCTCTGGGTCTTTGACACCAGTGTTGGCTGCATTCACAAGACAGGGTTCTTGAGTCATCAAACAATTTCAGCAGCAGAGTTGAAAAAAGTTCTTTTCACTTTCATCTAGGTTATTTAAAATTCGGCTCTTTCATAACCCACATATGATGCTGTCACTACTAATTTTAGCCTGAGCCACAAGGACCCACTTGCACAGCACAGCCCCAAGATGGCTGTTTTGCTTTGTTCTGACTCCTCCTATAGGAGAACGTTTGACCTGTACCAGGTAACTGCATGTTGTATTCAGTGCCAGTAAAGGGCAAGGGACTCTGACCCACTGAAGGGTTGAAAGCAAATAAATGCACAGGGTCAGGTGGGTGAGAGGTGGAGGGAGACCAGAGGCAGGGAGGTGCATTAAGGAATGGTCCACCTAAGTTGTCATGAGGGATTCGACGAGACCCATCATGGTAGGAAGGGATTCAAGAAATATTTATGAAGCCTAATCAGCAGGGCTTGGTGACTAAGTGGATTTGGGGGCTTAGAAAAAAAGGAAAGAAATCAATGATGCTGAGGTTTCTTGCCTGAGAGGCTGAGGTTTGGTTCCATCATATTCTTCCTAATGTGAGGAACAGAGTAGGCAGAGAAGGCTGAGGTCAGGGAAAAGGGACATTGGGTATTCCATTTTAGACCCACTCCATTTAGGTGGCTGTAGGACAAACAAGTAAGATCCTCACTGAGAGGGGACATTTGATTCCAGCATCCATGAAAGAAAGGCGACTCAGTACTCAAGTTCTAAGCAGAACCTTGAGCCTGGGTGAGCTCCCCAGGGGAGAACGTGAGTACAAGGGAAAGAGGATGCTGCTGAAATACAAGAGGGAAACCCTAATTTCACGGGTAGACGCCCAAAGGGAGACTGGGAAGACAGGGCCGGAAAGGACGGCTGAGAACTGGGAGGCACACGCGTCCCACAAGCGAGGGGAGGGAAGGTTCAAGAAGCAGCAGAGACTAACCATTGCAGACGGCATACTGTGGACGTCAGTCAAGTGACACATTTTCCCGTTGGATTTGATGTTTAGGATTCGCATGTCGGGGGGTGATCGGAGGCGAAGAAATGAAAACAGCTAGTGTGAATCTCTACTTGCAGAAGTTTTGTTTGAAAGATGAGACAAGAAAGTGGGTGGCAGCTAGAGGCGGGTGCTGGGTTGATGGAAGACCTTATTTGTCAAGATAAAAGACATATCAGTGTGTCTGGACAGGCTGAACGAGCCAGGACAAGAGGGGATACAGAGAACAAAAGGGTAATTGATGGAAGGAGGAAGAAGAGGAAAAAGACACGGTGGGAAGAACAAAGGACCAACCCTGAGTTGGGGGAGCAGACACCTCGTCTTCTGGGGCTGACAAAAAGCGGGCCGGGAACAAATGGGGAAGTCAGGAGCGAGCACAGCAAGAAGCTGAGGGTTCCCTTGCCTTACGTCTATTACAAAGCTGTTGGCTGAGAGTTAGGGGGATGAAGGTTGAGACGGGGGCTCCGGGGGTGTGACAGACCTCTCAATAATCACCAAGTGCACAACAGAAAGAGCTGGCCAAGCCAGCCAGGTGGGCGACCTGGAATCTGGAACGGCACTAATGCCTGTGCTTGTGTGTGATCGCTCTCAGCAGCCCCTGAGTCAGGGAGCACAGAAGGGAAGGGAGGGGCAAAGACCATAAGAACATGTCCCAAACAGAGGTCTTTGGAGGCAGGGAGGTGACCAGGGGCATGGAGAGACACGATGCTGAGGTCAGAGAACAGGATACTGAAGTGTCCGTCTGAGCTGAGAGCAAGGCTCAGTGACCACCAGGGAGCACCATGAGGGGAGCACTGCGAGCTGTCCACGTGGAAGCTGACAGCAGTGGGGAGGTGCTGCTACGTAGTCCCCAAATCCCATCTCCTCTCCCTCTTGGGAATCCAGGGGGATGTGCTTGCCGGCATTCCCAGCAGTTGGGTGGGCCATGTGACTCGGTTCTGGCCAATGGAATGAGGGCAGAAGAGATATGTAACATTTCTCGACTTGGGCACCTAAAAACCCAAAATTCTCTTCAATTATGCTCTTTCCTTGTCTGCAGGCCCGATGCAGAGGGTCTAGGGGAGACCTTCAAGATGGTAGGAGCCTCCAGATGAATGAAGGCTGAGGACCAGAATACAGCAAAGATCACAGGGCAGGGAAGGAGCCAAACACCCCTTCCAACCTACTCAGATGGGACTACTGCTTGAGCAAGAAATAATCCTTTCCTGGGGCCCCTGGGGCTGTTTGTTACAGCAGTTAGCTTGTGCTCACTGAAACGAGAATGCTAAAGGCAGACAACACAAAGCTTTAGAGAGGAAAGGCTTTTTGCTTTGTTCTTAAGTAGGCTCCACACCCAGCTGCAGCCCAACTTAGGGCTCGAACTCACGACCCTGAGATCAAGACCTGAGCTGAGATCAAGAGTCCAACATTTAACTGACTGAGACACTCAGGTGCCCGGAGAGGAAGGGCTTTTAATTAAAGGTCAAAATAAGGGTGACGTGAACCCTGCCTCTTGGCTCCATGGCAAGAAGGGGAGAGAAGGAGCCTCAACTTGGACAGGAAGGGACACAGTAGGTGCTCAATAAGGATTTGCTGAACAAATGCTACGAAGGACCAGTGCAGAGACAAGAATCTTGATTTTTAGCAAGGACTGCACAGAAGGAAGTGAGCTTCCATGACCATAGGAGGGAAGACATTTAGAATTTTCTTTTCAAATTACAAACATTACTGGGAGCCCGGTATAGATGACAGAGAAAAATACAGAATCTCCTTCTCTTCAGAGTCTTAGGAGAGGAAAAAAAATGAGATACTTATCTTCCTGTAGTAATAGAAGGGGGAAGAGAAATAGTTTAATAATATCGCACCACTCCTTCCAGATTGAGGCGTCGATTTTGCCATTGATTTGGGGTGCTTTTTTCCTATCTTGTCTAAGTGAGCAGCAGACTAAATTGAATCTCTTAGTCCCCGGGGATAAAAGATGCTATAAATTTCCATGGATTCTAGGTGAGATGACGTGGTCCAAAAGCAACTGGTCTGCAAGCCATGCACGAGGCTGGTTCACACCCAATTTCCGGAGTTACTAAGAGCTCAGTGTGACACTGTTTGGGGAGATTTCACGGGCACCGCTGCTCACCAAACTGCTCCCTCCAACTAATGGCCCCGTTAGATCCAAGAGACATGAGCTCGAGGGAGGGAGAGGAGTGAGTGTGGCTTGTCCCTCCTTGCCAGCATCGATGCGTTGTCCAGGGTAACTTCTCCAAGAAGCAATTATGTTAAATCAATCACCAGGAAATGAGGTCTTCATAATGATAGCTGTGACTTTGATTTCAAATATGGTGCCAATTGGAATGAGGGCTTTTGTTCCTTTGTCAAAATGATCATTTATACAGAGTTCTAACACAACAATACCTTCTACCCACCTCCCCCACCCTCGCCACCCCCCCCCCCAAAAATAAGAGAATAAAGGAAAAAGCAACCGATACTCTTGAACGAAAGCATGTGGACCACAGCAGCTCAATTGAGAAGTAAATTCCTTGGCTAGCTCTGCTACACAATTTGGTCTTTAAATCTCATCTCTGCTGGATTGCTTGAAAATCTTATGCTGGAGGGATAATGGGTACAAAGCGGTGGGGAGGCAGGGGGAGCTTCACTTTGCTGTCCAAACCCACAACACACACATGAGAGGAACCATCGTTAGGAAGAGATTAATTTTAAATTGAAAGACGTGGTTCTGGACCTTGATGCCGCTATTCTAACGGGGTACGAGGAAGCAGAAGGGACAAAAGATGGAAACATGGCAGGACAAGTCACTGCTCATCAGAAAGACGGTAAGAGAGCTCTCTTAAGTGACAAGGTACATGCTACTCCAATGAGTATATTGTTCTCCTTTGAGATACTCCCAAATACCTGCCACATACCAGGCACTGTCTCAGGGATATGAAGACAGATACGATACAGGATTTGAACGTGAGGAACCAAGCACTGAGAGAGATTGATGTGTGAACTCATGAAATAAAATACAAAACAACCAATGCTAATAATATAGGGAGGGGGGAATGGGGAATCTAGAAGGCGCTGACGCCTCAGCCCCAATGAGTCAGAAAAGCCTCATGGAGAAGGGATATTTAAGCTGAGGCTTGAAGGAGGAGTGGAATTGCCAGGTAGGGGGAGGAAACATGGGCACAGAGGGGACGTCCCAAGTAGAGCGTGTGGGCGGGGCTGCAGAAGATGGCACAAAGCCAGGGTTTGGACTTGATCTGATCAGCAGCACGGACGGCGGATCTAGGGAGTACTGTGAACGGGGGACCATGCCCATCCTGCTGGCCACCGCCTTCCCGGAACCCAGCACTGTACCTGAACAAACATCCGTATCTTTGCTTAATTGATTAAAAACGGGAGACTGTTTCTTTGGCTAATTTGAGGCAAACACGGTTGGCAGTTTCTGGGAATGAGGTAGGCATGTGAAGGGATGGGCGGACAGCGGGGAACGCTGGGGGGGTACCCCCTTGGGATGGAGAGAAGCCAGCTTGGAAACACATTCCCGAGATCTGAGCGCGCAAGGAGGAAGAAAGCTCCCTGACCTGGTTTGAAAACTGCCCACGGGGACTAAGTCTGTCTCAACACATGCTGTTTCCAACCAGAAAAGCCCTTTTCCATCCTTCCTCTGAAGAGAGGCAAAGTGTTTCAGCTGCCAACGCCCCCGTCCATAACAAATCCTCCCCTTCTGTTTTCTTCCCTCCTTCGCTATTTTCTGTTCTTCTGAGCCAGTGCCCCCGACCGTGGCTGCTTTGAGTCCGAGGAAAGAAAATTCCATGTAAACACTACCTTCAGCAAAACCCAGTTGAGAGTGTTCAAGAAACGCATTCTCTGTGAAGAATGGTTGGAAAGGGGGATTTTATTTAACCAAATGCTGTAGTTAAATGAAAATTGCAAACATAGATCATACACAAATTGCTATTTTTTTAAAAAGAATTAGTGCTATTTGTGCTTAATAAAGTACCCATAATCCCAAAGCCCCATTAGGGATTTAAAAAAATTTGGGGGGGGGGGGGGTGTATGTACGATTCAGTATCTTAAAATCAGCAGTCTTCATTGAATCTAACTCAATTTATGGTACAACGAAAACTGAGTTTTCAAGTTACATGATTTTTCAATAGATGGAGTTTTTACAACACGTTATCAGAAGAATAAAATGTAACCCAAAGCCAAAGGGCCCACATTTGGAGACAATCCACATCACTCCTCCGTGTGCCCCGTAAACATTTATTAGTGCTGTACTCCACACAGGACACCAGAAGATGTGTTTATACACTAAGCTGCTCCTTTCCTGAAGGGTTCACAGCGAGGGCACAGCTAACACACTTGTTCATTGTCCTAACAGAAGTAGGGGGAAAAAAAAGACACAGAAGAGAAAGGGCTCAGAGCTGTCTGCTCGTGGGTGTAAGAGAAGGAAGGGGTTCACTGGGGAGATGACGCTTAAAGCCCTGAAAGCCCACTCCAAGAACACACGTTTGGAAAGAATCAGACCGTGGGCACCATCTTGGAAGGTCCTAGATCCTTCCTGGGAAAAAAGGCAGAAGCCCGAACTGAGGGAATCCCGGGACGGGAGGTGAGTGAGCGAGGGACAGAAAGCCCCCTGCACTGTGTGGTCCAGTATGGGCGCTACCAGCTGCTCGCAGCTGTTTACATATAAAGTTGTTAAAATTCAATGACGTTAAATGTCAATCAGTCACGCTGGGCACAATTCAAGTGCTCGGCGGCCACATGTGGCCGGTGGCTCCCATATTGCACGGTGCGGTTAGAGACCTCGTCTATCGACACACGAGTTCTACTGGGCGGGGCTGGTCTAGAAGAGCCAAGCTTCTGGCTTGAGGCAAGCAGGTGAAAGGTGGTGGCACAAATTAGGGGAAATGGCAGGGAAGCGATGGGTCTGGGGGGAGCTGATGAGCTCTGCTTTGGACCAGCTGGGTCTGACGGCAGAGTCCGGCGTCCTGGTGACGCGTGACAGGCAGGTGGAACGTGCGTGTGACACTCAAGGAGAAGCGTGGGCTGGCAACAGAGCCGGAAGTGAGCGTGTACTGAGAACAAATGAAGCGTCTTGCATGGAAAATACCCCCCAAGAGAAGAGGGCAGACGACGGAGCCAAAGGGAGGGCGGAAGGCAACACGTAAGGTATGGATGGGAGCACAGGACAGGACAGGACACTGGGAGAAACAGAGCAGGGAGGGAGAGCAAGGACAGAGAATTTTATGATAAACAAGAATAAGGAGCCCAGCGAACCAAATGCAGAAAGTCTAATAACGCACTGAGAAGCGTCCATAGCATTCAGCAATTAGGAAGTCACCTTAGGAAACCAGCTCCAGTGGACGGATGGTGGGAAGACAACGAAGCACACAAGCACGACGGAAATGTTTGTTTTCAACTGGCAGCCTCCCAAAAAATGGGGATACACTGGGAATTTCTGAGGGGCTGAAGCACCCAATCTCACGAGCGTAGAAACGATCAGGATAGGTCAGATCCCCAGGGAATCCATTCTTCGTTATACCACCGCTGTTAGGGAAGAAACGTTGTGTCATCCATGCTAACATTTTAGGACAGCCTCAAGGTGGTCCCCAAAAGAGGGAAGGGATAAGTTACTGGGCTTCTCTCCTAACCCGAACCAAACCCAGGAACCCCAATGAGAAATGTAGCGAAAACCTACTGTGGTTTAGAGGCAGGAATTCTCATTTCACTGAAAGGCTCATGAGCTTAGCAAACAAGGAATACACACACACACACACACACACACACACACACACACACACACACCCTCCTTGTTCCCTTTCCTCTTCTGCAGAGCCAGGTCGAGAACCCAGATCTGACTCCAGACCCAGCGCTCTCCTCCACAGCATCCGTTCAACGCCCAGGGAAGCTACTGCCAAGAGACGGTCTCTTCCAGAGCAAGAGGGGACGTTCCATGCATTACACGGGGCGCAGGCTGAAGGGCTGTGCTGAGCGTCCAGACCTGTTTAAGTAAAAGCCACTTTACTGAACCCTATCAGCCCCAGTAAGTGGGCTGCACTCTCTCTGGCTTTGCCGGGAACTCCAATGGCTTTTCATAAACCCAAACCTGAGAAAGGGAAACACGGCGACCGCCTGAGGACAAGCGCTGTGCCGTGCCTAATGGTGTCTGGGCTCAAACAGTCCCCGCGGATTCGGCCTCCCGAACCCGACTAGATCCTGAATCCTGCTCGGCTTTCTCATCCTCAAACCCAACAATCACAACCACCTAACCTTTTGTCTTCCTTAAACCCCGTGTCCTTTGTGTTGGATCCTAATTCGAGGAGCGGAGGACGGGTCCTCACGGAAAGGCCAGGCTCTGACAGACTTGCCCTTCTCTCTCATTCCCCTCCTCACGTCAATGCCACAGCCTCCTTTGCCCACGGTCACCACCTACGATGAGCTGGTCTCAGCACTGGGATTATGGTGCTGGGCAACATAGAGAAATCCCAAGCTCTGTGGAATTTAGTCCAGGAAGGGAGCTGGCAACAAAGAACTGTCCAACAGGCCTCTGTGCTGGAGGGGGGGGGAAGGGACACGGTGGGGGCGTGGCCAGGAGGCAGAGGGGGCGTGACAGAGAGGCGGAGGGGCGTGGCCGACAGCTTTCTTTGAGAGGAGCCTTTGCCTCTCTCCATCAGGACCTCTGAGCAGAGAAATCAGTAAGGGAAGAGCCAGCCCCGTGGATGGCCGGAGGGAAGTGCAAGCTCAATGGCTCTCTGAAGAAAGGCACTGACATGTTTGAGGACCTGCATGGCCTGGGGAGGGTGGCAAGAAAAACAGGAGGGCAGGGTGACTGCAGATGAGGCCAGAGGGGCAGCCAGGAGCCCGATGCTAAAGACCTGGAAGTCTAAGGCTAAGTGCAATCCGATTTGCATCTTTACGGGGTGGCTGGGCAGAGAACTGGTTGTAGGAGGGAAGGGTGGGGACAGAGAGCGAGTGAGGAGGCAGACACAGTCCTCCAGGGCAGAGGAGATGAGGGTCAGGAACTGGGAGCAATTATTTAGTGAGCCTTATCAGTGTCTGTGGTCGTTAATGCAACAACAATAAACAACAGAATCCATACTTCCAGGCGTTTCTGAGTTACCGCCAGGATAGTGGACACTAATTATTCAGCAGCAGCAATTAGAGGGTCTGGCGTCCACCAGAAACAGTGCAGGGGTGGGGGTGGGCGGGTCCTTATTTTTAGCATCTTCCTTTTCCTAAGCAGAACGCAAGCTTCAAAATGTCACCCACGTGTCTGTATCTATTAGAGAGAGAAAGCACATTTCTCCCCCAGAAGGATTATGTTGCAGGAGGTCATAGCCACCAAAGAAACTCCATCAGATTTACAGCAATGCTGATACGACTGGTAAAACGGGGTTCAAGCACAGCTGGAGAGAACGATTTCCCCCTTGCAGATTTATAAGAATGAAGGTTGGAAGCCAACGAGGTGGGTGTGGGGCTGGAACTCCAATGTGGGCCAGAACCCCGGGTGATCCCCTCCGCTAGGGTGCAGGCCCACTGCATCCTGAAGGTGATCCGTGCGCAACTCGGCGTCCAATCCCAAGGCAATCAGAGGCATGAGCTGCCGTGGAAGGTAGCGGCTGCCAACAGGAGCCCCGCCCTCTCGGGCTGGGGTCAAAGACGACAGGATGAGACGTGCACTGACTCCGTGGACAGGAAGCAGCGGCCTGGCAGCGGCATGGAGGAAGACAGCTACCTGGATGGCAGGGCTGGGAACGCGGGTGGGAGAAGAGAGGCTCCAGTTCGCAGCTGGATGTGCGTGACGATGTAGCCATCGTCTTCCCGGCCAGACCGTAAGCCCTGGGAGGAGGGCAGGGCCCCCTCTACATTTGTACCCTAACTTATTCCCAGCAGACGCCGTAGTGACTGGCACACGTTAAGCTTTTTGATGAGTTAACGGCTGTAGTCGGTCCCCCCACAAAATTTCGTGTCCGTCTGGAACTTCAAAATGTGACCTTATTGGAAAACAGGGTCTTTGCAAAGGTAATGAAGATGAGGTCATCCTGGAGTACAGGGGACCCTAAATCTGATGAGAAGAGAAGAAGAGAAGACACACAGGGAAGAGGGCCATGTGAAGACGGAAGCAAGGGGTGGGTAAGGCACCTCTAAGCCAAGGAACGTCAAGGTTGCCAGGAGCCAGGAGAGCCAGGAAGGCCCCGCTGACAGCTTGATTTCAGACTTCTGGCCTCCAGAACTATGAGACTATAAATGCCTGTTGTTCGAAGACGGCCAAGTTTGTGGTTAATTAGTTATGGCAGCGCTGGGAAACTAACAGAGCGGCTCAGGGAAGGGCGAATGAATAAACAAGTGAACAAAGGGAAGGGAAGGCTGGGCCACCGGCGTGCCAAGAACAAGCATATGCGGATGGAATAGTTGTGCACACGCTGAAAGCCGGCAAGATACTTGGCATCCAGGGGCCCCTGGGTGGCTCAGTCGGTTAAGCATCTGGACTCTTGATTCAGCTCAGGTCATGATCATACGGTTTGCAGTTCGAGCCCCTCGTCAGACTCTGTGCTAACAGTATGGAGCCTGCTTGCGATTTTCTCTCTCTCTCTCTCTCTCTCTCTCTCTCTCTGCCCCTCCCAGCCTCTCTCTCTCTCTCTCAAAAGAAAATGAATAAACTTAAAAAAAATATATAGCTAGTAAAAGTACATGAGAAGGTGTAGTGTTAGCTTCAAAGCTACCCTCTTCTGGCGGGTACCCCTCTGCCCATGAGGGACACGCACAAGACCCAGGGCCTTTCTCTGGAGCGAGCTCTCTCTCTCCCTGTGGCCACGGGGTTGTGGATCTGGACTTACAAGTAGGCAGAGGAACCAGAGAATCATTTTGTGTTTTTCCCTCTTGGTCAAAGATGATAAATTGTAGTTAGGAATGGTTTGAAGAAGAGGGCCATTAGGAAACTCCATCGGCATATGCAGGAAGGGGCCACGGATGGAACGCACGTGCCAGGGCTGGTCTAGCTTTTTGGATGGACGTTCTGCAACGAAAGCCCATTTCAGTCCCTGACACAGGGTGTCTTTTAGGCACATCCCAATCTGTAATATTTCCTGCTTCTAAGACACCCCTTGTCAGGCATGAGAAAAATAATTGAAGCTTGCTCCTGTTCTGCAAGACCACTTGTAATGACCCCAGCGATTGTGAGTCCTTCCAGAGGCTTTGTTTGCTGGACCGTGGCCGCAGGAGGCTGAGCCAGCCTCTCAGAGCAAAGGGCCAGCCAAGCCTCAGAGTTATCAGCAAACTCGAGCATTCCTGGGGCCTAGGAGCACTGGATCATTTATCTTCATGGGTTTTTTCCCATTACGTTTGAAGGGGGAAATAGGGAGACAAGATAATGGAGGGAGGGAAACGATCAAATTCTTCAAAGTAATTGGGCTTTATTAGTCTTTTCTTTCTATTTGTCTGAAAAGACTTGTCTGCCTGGAGGAAGAGAGGACAAAATAGGGGACATCCCGAGGTCTCAATAACCAGCCTCCTCCCATAGCCCCTAAACTCAGCTGCCCTCTCCCGAAAACCACTGCCCCGCCTTCCTTCCCACCCCTGCCTCATACAGAACGGGAGCCCCCGAGCTCCAGGGCAGCCCCGATTCCTGCCGCTGTGGGCCGTGGCAACAGACGCCGGTCACTCACCCAGCGTATGCCCGGCACGAGGGGACCCTGAAATGAAGAGCACACGGCTCAGGCCTCGCTGGAGAGAGGGAAGATAGTGATAAGGAATCCGTGACCGGGGAAAGCTCCATCAAAACAAGGTAATGAGTGAGCCCAGGGATGGGAAGCCCCGGAAGGATTTTGCAGGAATACAGGTGCTATAGACCGTTTGTGTCCCCACGAAATTCATAAGTTGAAACCTAATTCCCAATGTGACGGTGTTAGGAGATGGGGCCTTGGGGAGGTGATTAGACTCCACCCTCAAGAATGGAGGTAGTGCCCTTACAAAAGAGACCCCAGAGAGCCCGCTAGCTCCTTCTGCCGTGAGAGGACACGGCAAGAAGACAGTGTCTGTGAACCAGGAAGTCAGTTCTCAGCAGATACCAAATTTACCAGCACCTTGACCTGGGGTAGCCAGCCTCCAGAACTGTGAGACATAAAATTCTGGTGTTCATCGGCCCCCCAGTCTATGGTACTTTGTGACAGCAGCCTGACCTATGACAGACGGGGAAGGGCATTTCAGGCAAGGGAACCTGATATCTACTGTGTCAACTGGGTTTTCCCCATCCAGTGACCAGAAGAGGGAAAACTCGGCTGAAGACATCCTTTTCTGGTGGGAGGTCGGCAGATGACAGAGGAAGTGGGGATTCCCCATAAGCTGAATTAGCGGGATTCCTTGCCCAAACTGGGCTCAGCAGGCCAAGCGCATTCAATGAAAGCTAACTCAAGTCTGGTCGCGGAAGGGAGTCTTTGTCACTGGTCTTCAGGCCTTCGTACTCTGGATGACTCAGCCCGCGAGCTGGGAGGGGTGGCCACAGACAGCAGTGGCTGATGCTGCTCTGGGCCACAGCCGCTCATGGGTTCGCAGGAAAGCTGGAGGCGGGGGCTGACCGCAAGCTCTGGCTTCTTACCCCCTTGTTCTTGAGTTTCGGCCACTATGCTACCCTCCTGTGCAGAAAGCCACAGCCGGCACATTCTGCAGACAGCCTGGCAATCCAGAGTGGAGTCAGTAGGGGGTGTCTGTCCCAGAATTCTGCTCCCCGTTCCCATCTGTCACTCCGGAGAACACCAAAGTTAGGACGAACAGGACTCCGGACAAATGCCACACTGGACTCAATGTCCCCAACTGGAGGGGACAAACCTCAGTGGGATGTGTGACCAGCCCCCTTTCCCATCGTCTGCCCTGCCCCTCTGCACTACGAAGGAGACTCCCCTGGACTGCACAGAGGGAACCCTGCCAAGGCTAAGTGAACAGACAGTGCTGGCTGGCCCTCACATGTCCCAAGGACGGTCTAGACCGCCCTAAGTCCCAGCCCCAGCTCTGCCAGCATTTTCCATGTCACAGGCCACCCATGTGCCTGTACATCAAAATGACTCGTGCTTGTTCAATACAGAGGCACGTTGACCCTTTATGTGTCTTCGAAAATCATTTTTTTAACGTTTATTTATTTTTGAGAGACAGAGAGAGACAGAGCACAAGCAGGGGAGGGGCAGAGAGAAAGAATCCAAATCAGGTTCCAGACTCTGAACTGTCAGCACAGAGCCCGATGCGGGGCTCGAACTCATGAACTGCGAGATCATGACCTGAGCCAAGGTTGGATGCTCAACCAACTGAGCCACCCAGGTGCCCCATCAGAAAATCATTTCAGCACTAGGTTCCGGTCCATTTAAAGGCACTGCAAATACTCCAGGTGTCCTCTCTACAATGAGCAACTCTTGACCAAGAACACAGACCTGGAACAGAGCAAGCATGTCCTCAGGAGATGCTTCTCGGAGTCAATGGTCCAGATAATAAAGGCGCATCTCGGCAAACACATTGCTCAAGCCAGGCCCCAAGTCCAAATCCCCTCAGTTCTTTTTTTTGGATTGGCTTCTTCTAATCTGACCCTGGCAGATGCTGGTCTGCTCTGCTCTATTTTTTTTTTTATGTTTATTTATTTTGAGGGAGAGAGAGAGACAGAGTGCAAGCAGGGGAGGGGCAGAGAGAGAGAGAGAGAGAGAGAGACAGAATCCAAAGCAGGCTCCAAGCTCCGAGCCGTCAGCACAGAGCCTGACAGGAGGCTCAAACTCACGAACCACGAGATCATGACCTGAGCCGAAGTCCGACACTCAACCGAATGAGCCACCCAGATGACCCCGGTCTGCTCCGTTCTTAAGTTTCACTTTTCCAAGACAGGTGCTTCTGGGGCTCTTCCAGTCATCTGTGCTGGCCACATGGTTTCCGTGCTAACATCTCATCTCAGCCCAACCCATGACCAGCACTCTTGGCATCGAGAGTGAGAACTGAATGCTTGCTTTAAGTTTACAACTAGATAGAGCAGATGCAAAGGGCCAGAATGGGGGGTGCCTGGCAAGGGGACACCTAAAGGTTCCTGTGAGTCACACGGGAAAGAGACCAGATCCAAAGAGGTCAGTGATGCAAACACAAGCAGATGGGAAATTGGCTGGGGGGAGTGTGTCCAGAACCCTGCCTACGAGTCCAGAGGAGGAGAGGGGGTCAGCCAGAGGTCTGAGCCATGAACGGCCAGGAAGCCTGGCCAAGGCATCTGACAAAGTTAGGACGGACACACGGGCATCACAGGTGAGAATGGCACCTGTGTCTTTGGAGGCAGGGTCACCTCCTAGACCTCCTTCCCACCCAAAACCGGACCCAGACCCAGGGCTCAGCTGAGTCTGAGCCCACAGGAAGAAAACATGGATAACTGCCAGAGCGGAGGGCTGGGAGGTGGGTGCCAGGCAGTTCCCAAGCCGGTGCCCAGAAGGACGTCCATGCCAAGGGTATTTCAGTTGGCCTGTTGTGCTGCGAGAGATATGCACCGAATCGTGCTGACTGCAATTGATGACAGAAGGCAACTCATCTGAAACAGACCTTGTTTACTGAAACATGGCTTTAATGGACAACTCAGAATAATATCCACTGGCTGGGCTTCCTTAAATAAATCTCATTAGGGGCCTAAAATCAAAATCCAGTTATGTCCCAGAAAATCCTTCCCTCTGCAGCCATCTTTCCCATAACTACAGCGTTTCTCCTCTTCCTCCTCACTCTGTTTAGTTGGAAACCTACCACATAAACGTGACGGGGTAAATCCAGACCACCCTCCAGCGACGCCCCCGAGCCAACTCCTGCACCTGAAAGCCGGGGCTGCCTCATCAAAACACCTGCTCCTGCCTGAAAACCTCTGACAGCCACAGGGTGAGAGGCTGCCTTCCAGAAGAACTGAGATGGGCTGATTAAAGTCCCACCCTCACAAGAGGAGAGAAGCGGGGAGCTGGCATTTCGGAAGCAGTGATATTTCCCGGGTTTCCGTTCGGCGGGCCTGTCCTGCTCGCTTCTCCCGGTCCTGCTCGGGGTCCTGCTAGGGGTGTGGAAGGAAAATGCTGTCGAAAGAGAATGACTCAGGAGGATGGCATTAGACCCCCTGCCCACGCGGAGCCGGCACAACCCAAGTGGAGAGTGGCGCTGGTCTTCCTGCCTCGCACACACGTTCTAAAATAGCTGTCCTTTCTCCCCTCCTCCCCGAACATAGCGAACGGATTCAGCTGCTCCCAACCCACCTCCACTCAGGTGCTCCGGGGCTGCTCCCCCTATGCGGGTCCAGGTGCGGCGTCCTCTGCAGATAGAGACGACAACCACAGGCTACATGTGGCCCCCAACACTGGGCAGCAGAAAGCTCGGCTCTCACCTGCTCCAAAAAGCACTCCGAGCACTCCATGATGTTCCTGGCAAGACCTCCGGGAAGGCTAGCCCTTGAAAGCACTGTCGTTGGTGCAGGAACCTGCCTTCTGTCTTTTCTCTCTTTCTCCCTCAAAGTCCCTTTCTCCTGGATCTGCCACGGGCGAGACCCCAGGCTGTCCTCCGGCCTCCGGGCTTGCCCCTGCCGTGACTGTTTCCTTGAAACCCGAGGCTTCTGCGGCCAGACCCCCGGGACAGGCGCCTTCTACCTCCTGGGATATTGACTATCCAGCCTAACAAATCCACAGGTGTGAGTGGGAGGAGCCTAGGAGCCCCCATCCCTTCTCAAACAGGAACATTTTAGTAGTAGTCTTCCGGAGGCAGAAGGCATCACGAGAGGGAGATGTCGGGGGCAGGGTCTTAGAGCCCCCTTCAAACCACTACTGCGACCTGCCTCCCACAAGGACAGGGCCAGACTCAACGCCTTAGAACCTAAACAACGTGGTGGTTACATCTGAGCAAGATACTTGATGATTAGCTGTATGACACTGCCGCACGGCCTCTGCCAAGCGCAGAATTATCCAGAGCCCCTTGGCTTGTTCTCAATGAAAGTGGATACACGCAGATCATCAAGGTAGACAGGTCTCTGAAGGAGGGCGCTCAAGAAGCTTCCGCATGTGACGCGAATGAACCACCATGTGATGGGAATGACCTCGAGCAAGAGAGAAGGGGATGCCATAGGACGACACCAGGTGGGAGCCACATACCAGAGGGTAAGGGGGCCCCAAGATGGCGGCCTTCAGCATACAGGTGAGATCCGAATCCCAAAGTGTTGGCCTGTCAGCCTTAGTCAGCTCAGGCTGCTATAACAAATTACCACAGGGTGGCTGAAAGAACAGATACTTTTCTCTCACGCTTCTGGAGACTGGAAGTCCAAGATCAAGGTGCTGGCAGATCTGGTTCTCGGGGAGGGCCCTCTTCCTGATTTGCGGACATTCTCATCAAACCCTCACGTGGCGGAGGGCAAACAGAAAGCCGAGCTCTCTCCCGTCTCTTCTTACAAGAGCATTAATCCCATTGTGAGGGCTTTCCCCTCATGATCTAGTTTCCTCCCAAAGGCCTGGCCTGCCCATACCACCACAATGGGGATCAGGGTTTCAATATGGGGGGACAAAAGCACGCGGCCCAGAACAGGGCGAATTTCAGTTTGATGGGTAGCAGAGACTTCTAGCTGCCCCTATGCCAACCCATGACCATACCTACTCAGGCAAGAAAGGACGCTGACCAGAGAAGTCTCCAAACTTTAAACCATGACCGGGAACGTTTTCACATTCTCCAAGCCACGGGAGACCAGTCGGGCCATCTCATCCACCACATATGTGGGACCCCGGAGCCGAAATGAGGTGTCTCGAAACTATACCTCTCAGACAACTGAAACTAATCTCAGAGAACCGTTTCTCTTCTGGAAAGTTCTAGCTAGTCATGTGGACCATGCTGGCAAAGGAGGCTTCTACAGTGAGGGAGGCAAGGAGAAACACTATCCCAAGGAGGGTCTTTAGAAAGCCGTAACTTCAGGGGCACCTGGGTGGCTCAGTCGGTTGAGCGCCCGACTTCGGCTCAGGTCATGATCTCACGGTCTGAGGGTTCGGGCCCCGCGTCGGGCTCTGTGCTGATGGCTCGGAGCCTGGCGCCCGCTTCGGATTCTGTCTCCCTCTCTCTCTGCCCCTCCCCTGCTCACACTCTATCTCTCTCTCTCAAAAATAAATAAACATTAAAAAAAATTTAAAAAGAAAGAAAGAAGGCCATCACTTCAGAAACCTGTTTAACTTGAATCACACTTTCCGAGTTTATTTGAGTCAAGAGTTCTCTTCACTCATTATCCACTGACATCCAACAGAAGGGTCTCCATGGAATACACTCTGGGGAGACCAACTTGGTCTTTAGGAAGAGCTCATGCAAGGGTTCATTAGCTGGGCTGCAGAGTTTCTGTAACCGTCCAAAAGCCTAAGGGGACAGAATCGTATATCCGGGTATTTTTTAGGGGAGAGGGTCCTCAGCATCCAGAGAGTCCCCCGCACGGCCGAAATGGCAGAGGCGAAGAGCTGCTGACCTAGGACGGACTCCTCACCTGCAAATCAGGAAACTGAGGTCCACGGATCCAGTTTCTCTGGCAGTTGCTGGAGGTCAGACTAGAACCCGGGTCTCCCGGTTTCTAAAACGCGGGTTGCATCACATCCTACCAGCCACAGCACCATGCCTCCCGCCGTGTCTCTGTGGGACTTTCACTGGAAACTCGATCCAGATTCTTCTCTCTCGCTTCACGGTATTAAAACCCACGTATGAAAGAGGTAACGCGGCAATGACGCCGTTAGCAATCAATCTTCCCCACACATGCAAAATAGAATATCACTTCCCCCCCACCCTATAGATTTGGAAATTGAGCAGTTTTTAAAAACTTCACTACTCAAACACTCTCCTGGTACACATCCCGTGCTGTCACCTTGTACCTCTGTGACTTGCCATGTTCTGGGAAGAACTGATATCGCGTTAGATATTGTACAGAAAAGACAGTGAATAAACCACAGTGGCCTTCGGGTCTTATACTCCATCACTGAACAAAAACTCCCTGAGCGCCTACTATGTGTCAAGCACTGTTCCAGGCACCAGGATATGATGTAAAAAAATAAAAGGTGGACAGACAAGACCCAGACCCTCAGGGAACTTACATTCTAATAGGGGAGGTGGACAGAAAGTCAGTAAGTAAATAACCAAGATTGTTTCAAGAGAATAAGTCCTGAGAAAGAAGCAGGTGAATGTGTTTAGAGAGGTGGCATGTGATATATGAGCTAACGTGTGAAGAAGGAAGAGGAGCCAGCCATGAGAAGAGCAGAGGGACATTGGAAACAGAGGGCACAGCACGTGCAAAGGCCCTGTGGCTGCAGCATAGTGAGTGGAGGGGAGCGGGTGTAAGCTGAGGCCGGACAGGTAGCTTAGGCCCAGAGTACACAGGGCCTCATATGCCATGAAAAGGAACTTGGCTCTGGGAGGGAGGAACACAGAGAGTGCCATCACTCAGTCACCTCCGTAAATTAAAATCCCACCAGTACAGACGAGACACCCCACTCCCCACCCCGGCCCACATTAGCCTTTCTCCAGCCAGCCCCTCTGCCATCCCATGCCACATCACCGCACAACTAACTCACATGCCAGCACCTTGTTCATCCTGGCACCGGACAAAAGCTGAGCCCGTGCGACAAGCAGCCATGTGCCAGATGGTCCCGAGAACCAGCGGCCTGGAGCTGCTCACACTAAAGCCCGCTCCTATTCACACCTCTGTGACTGTTTTAACTAAAATGCCCTGAATTCATTTTTTTTTTTCCTAAGTCTGCTAAGCAGACATTTTTCAGAAACCTCCGCTGTCTCTTTGCACAAACACAAACCAGCCACCTACACCCACATCGCCATATGCCGAAGTCTAGTGCCACCGACAGAAAGCCGCATGCACACGTCTGGCCTCACCCAGGAATACGCGCACACCCGAAGTTCTGGCCTTTTGTTTTTTCCAAAGGGGATCCTGTGGGGAGCCACTCTATCCTCTGCAACAATGGGAATTTCTGCTCAGTCAATTAGCAAGCACTGAAGTTAATTGCATTTGAATGCCCCATTAATCTCAACACTACATTTAATCTCCAAGAAATGACATGTTGTAAATTGCACCCACAGTAGTGAAATATGCACACACACACACACACACACACACACACACACGAAACCTTAGAACAGAAGGGGAGAAAAAAGCCCTTAAAACACTATTTGATCCCCTTAAACATAAACATAACCACATGTCACTAACTCTTGCCACACTGGCTAAGGCACGCCTCCAGGCTCGTACAGGGGAATCTGGAGGTCCCCAGGCCAGACCTCGGAGCTGCGCTGGGGTCCCATCGCTATGCACCAGGCAAGCACCTCACTTCCCTTTCCTTCCCAGGGCTCCTCTCTGGGCCTCCTGAACAAGAGCCGGCCACGCCATGCTGTCACCACGGCGGCAGCTCAGCCAGGCACCATTGCCACTTCTCAGGATGTCACTCGTATTTCACATACCTCCTCTAGTCCTCTCTCTGTCGCCTTAGCACTTGGGCAGGATGCAACCGTCTGAACTGCACTGGGAGCCAAGTTCCAGGGACAGAGCCTACCTTCCGCTGGCCACTGCGGCTGTCTTCCCCAGGTCCGTGAGCGCCTGACGCGTTCTCCCGGGAGGCTCCCCATCCCCTCTGCCCCTCCCAGGTCAGTGTATCACACGTGCCCAGGGAGGCTGCCCAGTACTAGAAGAGCAGACACAGCCCAAGCTCAAGCTAGGAATACACACACACACTCCACACACACGGGGAGACTTTATATTTCATTAAACCTGTGATGGGATTGCATGTGTCTTAGAACCTTTGCAAAATAAAGAGGGGTCTGAGGACAGTGGGAAGAGTAAAGAAAGAAAGGGGACGAGGATAAATGTCATCACTCGCCAAGGGCCGCCTCCTCGAACCTCAGTAACCAGAATGAAGGCGGTTCCTGCCTTTGGAAACTGTCACCTTAAAGGGGAGAGTAGCTCTGTGTCCCCACTGTGATGCCCAGCCACTGCATGACAATATAAAGCTGCCAGGAGGGACCTGACGTTTCCCACAGGCTGACAACTAAAGATGTTCGAGAACTTAAAAAGCAAAGAGTTAGGGGCGCCTGGGTGGCTCAGGCAGTTAAACATCCGACTTTAGCTCTGGTCATGATCTCATAGCTTGTGAGTTCGAGCTCCACGTCTGGCTCTGTGCTGACAGCTCAGAGTCTGGAGCCTGCTTCGGATTCTGTGTCTCCCTCTCTCTCTCTAAGTAAATATTTTTTAAAAAATTAAAAAATTAAAAAAAAGCAGAGAGGTAACCCATCTTCCCTGTTTCCTGGATTAAGCCCCAAAAACATTTACCAGTTTTCAACGGAGCATCTCACTATGGAGAGGCTGGCACAGCCAAAGGGAAAGCTGGGGGCCCTGGAAAATCTGGGAATGGGGAGAGGTGGTTACAAAGAGGGAGGCGAGGCATATTCCAAAATAAAGTTTAATCTGCCTTACGATTTTGCCAGAGCCCCGGTGGCAGGTGGGCATCGCTAAGAGCCACCCGCTGCTCTTTACTGGGCTAGGTACAAAATAAAAGTGTGCATGAATCACCAAGACGGGAATCTGAGACACTAAGGGTGCCACGAGTTCTCCTTGGTGGATGAGGATTAACAAGTGAGAGATCTGGGCTATGTTCTCGCGTAGATGTTCTTCTTCCAGCCGCTCCTTCCTTCTCACCTACGACTACCACCCACCAATGCTCCTGACGAGGGTGGGAGTGGGGAAGCCACCAAGGAACCGGATCCACAGGCCTGGCCTCGACAGCGCCATCACCTGGCCCGCTGTGGATGAAAAAGACTGGAGACCTGATGGGCTGAACTCAGATACACCAGGGCCAGATCTGGGGCCAGACGTTTCTCCTAGAGGGACTCAGTGTGCTCACCTCACAACGTGAAAGCGTTAAGCCGGGTGACTGATCATTTTGAACCCCAAGTGCCCCTGATCTGGCAGCCAATACACTTTTTTCGGTTAAAACAAAAGACCCCCATCTGCATTGTGATCACATTCAACGTTCCCTTCACACTTGTCACACGCGGAAAATTCTACCTTCTGCTTTCACGGGGAGGCTGCTGGAGAACGCAGGCGCTGGTTCCCGCAGTGGCTCAGCTCGTGGGTTTCTAGTCCCGTGATCGGAGGTTCCCTAGACTCTCTGTCCCTCTGTCCACGGTTTGGGAGGCAGCGGTTGGCCTGTGACCTCACTTCCCTTACGGATCTAAGAAGACTCGTCGCTTGGGGCACCTGGGTGGCTCAGTGGGTTAAGGCACTGATGCCCGACTCTAGAATTCGGCTCAGATCATGATCTCACTGTTCATGAGATCGAGCCCCGCATCGGACTCGGAGTTGACAGTCCAGAGCCCGCTTGAGATTCTCTCTCTCCTCTCTCTCTGCCCCTCCCCCAGTCAGTTCCCCCCCACCGTCTCTCTTTCTGTCAAAATAAATACACATTAAAGAAATTTTTTTAAATAATAATAATTTAAGAAAATAAATTAAATTAAAAGAAATTTCTCTAAATCCATGATAGAAAAAAAAATACCAAAAGTTTGAAAATAAAAGCTGGACCCAGGGCGCCTGGGTGGCTCAGTCAGCTGAGCGTCCGACTTGGGCTCAGGTCCTGATCTCACCTCTGTGGGTTCGAGCCCCACATCAGGCTCTGTGCTGACGGCTCAGAGCCTGGAGCCTGTTGTGGCTTCTGTGTCTCCATCGTTCTCTGCCCCTCCCCCACTGGTGCTCTGTCTCCCAAAAATAAATAAACATGAAAAAAATTTCTTTTTTAAAAAAGCTGGACCCGACGCTGCACTTACATAGCCCTGCCTTACTCAGCTCCCCAATTCTAACACTATCGAACTCTATCTGTATTTAAAATTTTGACGTTCTGTTCATTGTGGACTTTTTGCATTCATTCGGAGTTTCAAAAATATTGCATTACAAAAAATTTTGGGGGACGCTTGGGTGGCTCAGTCGGTTCAGCGTCCGACTTCAGCTCAGGTCACGATCTCACGGTCTGTGAGTTCGAGCCCCGCGTCAGGCTCTGGGCTGACGGCTCAGAGCCTGGAGACTGCTTCCGATTCTGTGTCTCCCTTGCTCCCTGCCTCTCCCCCGTTCGTGCTCTGTCTCTCTCTGTCTCAAAAATAAATAAACGTTAAAAAAAATTTTTTTTTGTCTAATTGTACACCTGGCCCAGTGCCTCACTTATTCACCAACCCAGCAGGCGCTGCTTTAGACAACTAGGGAGAGAAGCCGCAAAGGCAAAACCCACAGGCCATCCCGGCCTCGGTTCCGCTGTGGGGCAAGGGGCCATCAGGCGGTCCAAATGCAAATGTCCCCCAGGTCCCTCTTCCTCTGCTTCCTCATATCATCTGTGCTACAGCCGAACAGAGGACCGAACGCTGGGCAGCCGTTCAGTATCGCATCACTTTAATTAATCCTCAGTGAACATGCAAGGGGATGTTATCATACCCACCTTACAGATGAGAAAACCAAGGACCAGAGACACTATCTTACCAAAGCCACTTAGCACCGGGTGGTGAGGCCAAAACGGGAACCCTGGTGTGCCCGAGGCTACAGGTTACCGGTTCTCAGGCTCCAGGACCCCCGGGCTCACTGTTGGTCACGTGGGCCACACTGCATCCCCCACCCTCAGCCAGAGCCCCAGGGCTCCACGGCACTCCCAGGAAACGTGCATGGGAAGAACTTCGGCGAGTTGATAACAACTGGCATCAGGGAAGAAACATCCCCCTCAACTCAGCTCAACTTCCCTCAAAGTCTGCCCTTGGCATGCACTGCACGGTGGCAAACAGATTCAATATCGGTGATGTGCTCATAATCCAGCCACAGTCACCTTATGGAGTGGCCCGGACCCAACGACAGGCCAGCCTTATAAAGCGCGCTCAGACCCCAGTTCCTGCCTCCAGACCTGGTTCCACAGACTCTCCTTCCCCATGTCACGCATCCCAGCCTGTTTCCACATTCCCCAAGGTGCCAGGCTCTACGCTCTAGAAATGAAAAGGAAGAGAGGAATGCAGGGAGAGGAAGTCTCTTCTTACTCTTACAAGGAGGGGGCGCAGCGTAGAACAGAAAACGGCAGAAAATGGGGAAGCTATCTGGAAAAACAAAAATAAAGAGCAAACCACTTTACCATGAGCATAAAAATGGAGAAAGACAGAGGCAGACACGTGCACTGTCCACAGCAACCATGAGAAGCCGCACCAGGGACCCAGAAGGGGATCTTCTTTCCAGAAACCAACATAAGGTCGGCAACTGACAACCCTAAGGGAGAGAAGTTCAGAGTCCTCTGACCATGAGGACCCCGTGTGAGGTGGAGACCGAGCCTCAGGGGTGACTGGGGGCCAGGGCCGCGTCTGTGACACTGGGGTTCACCCCAGAGCCCTGCTGGGAATGCAAGGTCTGGCTGAAACTCGGTTTCGGAGGGCTCAGTTGACAAGGACAAATCTGGCCGCGATGAATTTCAAGGATCTCTTCAAATGTTTGCGCTGCTGTAGATTTTCACCGTACCGAATGATGCTGGCCAGAAATGGGCCACACGCCAGAGCTTGGGTTATTTTCTATTTTGGTAGTGACAGCAGCAGTAATAAATTTGGCCTGCACGGCAATTTTCAAGTTCTCACGGATCGTTTTATCAACTTATGATTTCTCTGCCCACCAAACAGCGCCGGAACCATTTTAGACGTACGTAGGTAGGAAAACAGTGGGGGTAGGAGGGGGTAGACCAGCTTGAGAGCAAACAGGACAGCCAGGACGATCCCTTAAAACTTCAGTCAGACCCTGTTCGAACCCTCAGCACAAAAGCCAGCGTCTCGCTATGACTTAGGAGGCCTCCGTATACATCTGTACTTCTTTTTCGTTCTTTATTAAGACCTAAGGGTGGCTCAGTGGGTGAAGCGTCCAACTCTTGATGTCAGCTCAGGTCGTGATCTCCTGGTTTCACGAGTTTGAGCCCCGCGTCGGGCTCTGTGCTACCGATGCAGAGCCTGCCTGGAATTCTGTCTCCCTCTCCTCTCTCTCCGTTCTCCCCTGCTCACGCTGTCTCTGTCTCTCTCGAAATAAATAAATCAACTTAAAAAAAAAAAAAAAAAAGAAGAAGAACTAAATCTTTATCAAGTGCTTATTTCCGCATTTCACCAAATCTTAGGACACGACAACTTGAACACACACCTTTATTTTATGCGGCAGGTCAGTTCCACTCTGACCTGCCATTGGTTGTGGAAGAGAAATACTAATTGCAGAGATGCTCCAAGTAAAGAGTGAGTCTCCGAATCTGGAAACCACGGAGTACGTCAAACACCACCACCAGTCCTATTACATTTTTACCTACGTCCCAGTGCAACACATATTATTCCCATAAGTAAAGAGAAGCAAAGTTAGCAAAAACGAGATAAAAGGGGCCAGCCGGATACCCGAGGCTGGATACTCCCCTGCAGACTTTTGGCTTCTGCAATCTTGTTTGCCTTCTGTGTCCACCAACTGCCCGGAGAGCACCACCGATAAGGGGCCCCTTCCCTTTTCCTTTTGTCCCTCAGCCCCCTACCCTCCCAGCCATAAAAGGAGGCCACTGCCAAGGTTTGGGGTTCAGCTTTTGGAGGTGACTCTGCTGAGCCGGCACCGGTGCGCGATAAACAGTCTTTTCGGATTCCCCGGGTGCACGTGGCTTGTCTCTTCCTGGGCCCTGAGTATTTGCTGTAACAAAGGCACCACCAGAATTGCAAGAATTCAAATCTAGGTGTGTCCGAGAGCCCCTCAGGGCAGCCTGCCACCTCCCAACAGAGACAGGACATCTTATAAGGACGTGCAGGACACGAATGGCCTGTGATCGACGGCACCGGGTGACACGGAGAAGTAATCATTTGGGTATCAAAGGACCTACAGAAGCACCTGGCTTTGCATCAGGAGCAATGGTTCCAACAAATCTCCAAATGTCCAGAGCAGAGTTTCACACGTATTATTCCACCGACTGTCTCTTTCCCCATCAACTTTACAGCCGCCTCTCACTTCCACAAACAACCATTTAAGTGGGATTTCACGATCGGGAGCACACAGAGTTCTGTGTTGGAAAGGGGAGTTAGAGACGAAAGGTGTTTGATGCCTTGTCAGTCTTAAAACACAGACCTATTACCAAAGAATTTATAAAGGAAAGTCTTGGAAGGTCGGGTGGGGCAGTGCACTGTCCAGGGTGAGGAGACAGAGGTCTTAAGAAAAAAACACCCATTGCACTGAATGAAAACACCATGAATATGCTGCCACTCCCTCGAGGAGTTTTTAGGAACTCAGTGAGTAAAATCATCACCAGAAAGAAATCTCTCCAAGAAAACACAAAACTGCCCCCTCTCCCAAATCTTGCTTATTTGGTGAGATGGGTATAACTTCATCGTAAGCTCTGGTGTCATCATTCACCTTTCTTCTTGTTTTATAATGAACGAAGAATAGGCCTCGTCATAGACTGTAATTTTTATTCACAATTACTCAATCCTCCCCTTTGCTGAGGGAGAATTATACAGCCCCGCTCAATGCCATGTGATGTGAAGTTATAGACTGTCTCCGCTTCCCTTCCTCCCCCATCATCAGGGCTGGCCATGTGAGCTGCCTGGGTAACAGGACTGGATGTGAAGTACACAGCATCCAGGCAGACGGTGTAAGAGGGATCGCCAGGTGTGACCAACAGGGACTGCCCCTCACACCTGAGTTTCAGAATAACAATTCATGCAGAGTGGGGCACCTGGGTGGCTCAGTCCATTAAGCGTCCGACTTCGGCTCAGGTCATGATCTCGGTTCCTGAGTTCGAGCCCCACGTCGGGCTCTGTGCTGACAGCTCGGAGCCTGGAGCCTGCTTTGGATTCTGTGTCTCCACCTCTCTCTGCCCCTCTCCCACTCACGCTCTGTTGCTCTCTCTCAAAAATAATTAAACGCTAAAAAAAAATTAAAAAAAAAAAAAGAATTCATGCAGAGCAGAACCACACCCCATCTGCAGCCTACACGCGCTGTGAGCCACTGAGACACATGCTGCTTCATCAAGGTTGACGGCATGGCTTTGGGTGAAAAGGTCATAAAACAGAGCACTACAAAACGTGCTTTAGTCATTATGCATTTGACAAAGTGCTACAAGAAAGAGAAGAGGTCAGAAAAGTATTAGCTGACTGCCAGTAGGGTGGAGAGAAGAAAAGAAAATCGAGAAAACTTGGAACTTAAAAAGTTGGAAGTTGCAACTGTTTCTCATCTCATATTAATAAAGAAAAAAAAAAGAAGAAAAGGAAAAAGAAAAAGACAAAGAAAAAGAAAAAGAAAAAGACAAAGAAAAAGAAAAAGAAAAAGAAAAAGAAAAATGCTCTCAGAAGGAAAGATGATTAAGACCTAACCTCAGGACACACACAAAACCAAGGACACGACGGTAAGACCTATAAATGGATTAAAATACACTCCCCCCTCCCCGATCCGGCAAATCCTTCTACCTGGATGGAACGTCTGCAGGAAGAGTGGTTAGTGGCACAGTTTCACCAAAACTTGATGAGCTCCAAGTGCCTAGAATTAAACCTAGAGACGGGGTGTGTCTGGGAAAGGATTATCTCACGTAGAAATGTGGGTGTGGCTACTGGCCCATGGAATAACTGAGATCAAGTGAAAATGAAAACTGAAAATGATTTAGAATGAGCTATGCCACCAAAAGGGCCACTACCCAGGCACAGAACAGACGGTGACCACTGAACACGTGAAACAACTTTAGGAGTCCCAAATATTCTACAGGCGGGAAGCAGGCTAGGGAAGCTGCTTAGTCCCCAAGGAAGGGATACGCTCTACTATTTTTTTTTTTTTCTTTTTGGATGTGCCCAAAGGGAATCGTCAAGAAGGAAGGATCTCCTGAAGTGAAAAGTCCAGGGCCTTGGAGAACACTGGAGCTTCCTGCAGGGCGCAGAAACAGACCCACTCATGGAGTATGCCCCATGCCCCGGGTAGGGAACCCTCACATGTCTGTCTGGTGGGACTTCAGAACTGACATGTTGCAGTGATGGCTATGTGGCCTCCATCCTTCCTCCTTCCGAGCAGGAGGCTTCAACCTGCTCCCGTTCCACCATGTCAGACATGAGGACAGGAAACTGTTTTCAGTTGGTGCCTCTCCAGATCAAGAGCGGCTAGATCCAGACCTGACGAAGGTGTCCGAAATTTACCATAAGGTCCTGCAATTCACAGCCAATTCCATGACTGGATGAGAATTTTAAGGCACATTTCGTTGGGTCAGAAGTGAATTTATTTTGGGGCGCCTGGGTGGCTCAGTCGGTTAAGCGTCCGACTTCGGCTCAGGTCACGATCCCGCGGTCCGTGAGTTCGAGCCCCGCGTCGGGCTCTGGGCTGATGGCTCAGAGCCTGGAGCCTGCTTCCGATTCTGTCTCCCGCTCTCTCTGACCCTCCCCTGTTCATGCTCTGTCTCTCTCTGTCTCAAAAATAAATAAACTTAAAAAAAAAAAAATTAAAAAAAAAAAAAAAAAGAAGTGAATTTATTTTGTGTATAGGACGAACAAAAGTGATTATCTGTGACCGAGAGGGAGGACTGTGGCAAAGGGTATTACCTGCACAATTAGTCATGCCTCTCTTCCGTACAGAGGATTTTTCCATCCCACCTGGACTGGCGGTGCCTCCCTAAAGGTCAAGTACACCTCCCTGCACAAGGACAGGCATTCCCATGTGATTTGCTGGGCAACGGGCGTGAGTGGAGATGAAACCACTTAAGGAGAATTCTTACGAGGCACGGCAGGTTTCCACTAGCTCTCCTACTCTTCCCCTCCACCATGACACCAGGCATGTCCTGACAGGGGACGCTTCCTCAGCGGGGACCCAGAAGGAGAAGAGCCAACCTGCAGCCTGCACGTAACCTGGGAGCAAAATACACCTTTGTGGTTGCAAGCCTCTGAGGTTGGAGAGCTGCTTGGTACAAGGCGGAGCCGAATAGGTACAGCCTATTACACTCAGAGAGCTGAAGCCGATGCTAGAAGTCTGGTCAGTACACAAATCTCACGCTAGGAATGTGCCTGGGGTCACATGTGGGCCCGCGGGTCTTTATGTCCTCATCTTCCCCGGGAAGGAGGCCAGAGCACGGTTTGCTCTAGACAAATGCTTCTTCAAATTTTCAGCAGATGCCCTCATCTCTGTGAGTCATCGAGCGGTGAAACTTAATAATACTGAAAACAAGAGTTCAAACCATGATTTTTTTTTTAATCTACTTTTTTTTTTTTAACCAGCCATGTTTTGGACAAGAAACCATACCTAGAACTTGTCCTTCTGTCTCTTCTCACCAACCTCGACAACTCCAGAGACCAGGAGGAGGCCAGCTAACGCCACAAAGGCCGAACAGACATGAGAAAATGTCCTGCAAACCCGGCACGAGTGAACGCTGCCCCCCTGGGAGCCCTGCAGAGCATCAGGGACAAGGGAGCGCAAACCCCTCTGACTTTGGGATCATTACTTTAAATGTCCTGGGGGGAAGGAAACGGTTTGGAGAAGGCCCTTTTTGCTAAAATCATGCCCAACCAAAACAAAACCAGGCTGATTTGGGGGGAGGGAGCATTTTGTTTTGTTTTGTTTAATTTGGGTTGTAAATCAACCCAGAGAAGCCTCCTAAGAACTCCCAAGAGCCTTTGGAGAAACGCCATCATCCCAAATTGGGATCAATTGGGGATCACTTCCGGAGGGGAGGGGGCCAAACTCTCCCCTTCAGAGGAGTTCTATAGTGTTTGTTCACATATTGGTTTTATTGCTTTGTAATCAGTTGTTACTTTCGACCCAAAAGGGGACTACTGAGCACCTCAGAATGGCACTCAGGGGCACGCGGGCCCTAGTGGTTCATTTTGCTCCTGACGCAGCTCCCCGGGGGGGCCCCTGCAGACGGGGCTGGAGTGAAGAGTAGCCTCAAAGTCTTCTGGTAGCAAAGAAATGCCCCATGGGAGCCAGCATGCGAGTCACTGGATGGAAGGGACCATTTTTCCCAATTTGAACAGCAACCAACACACAGAGAGCCCTGAATGAAAAGCTTCCTGCAGGTGACATTATCTGGTGCCCCTACCCCCGATCTGAACCAGTGTTCGCTGAAACATTCCCAAGCCTGTCACCGTGTTCTCGTATACACACGTCTCAACACACATTCTAAAGAGGCTCTTAGTGATGTTCATTAAAGATGATGGAAGGCAGCCCATGAGTTTCAGAAACACCGTTTAAAAAAAAAAACCTGGGGCGCCTGGGTGGCTCAGTCGGTTAAGCGTCCGACTTCAGCTCAGGTCACGATCTCGCGGTCCGTGAGTTCGAGCCCCGCGTCGGGCTCTGGGCTGATGGCTCGGAGCCTGGAGCCTGCTTCTGAGTCTGTGTGTGTCTCTCTCTCTGCCCCTCCCCCGTTCATGCTCTGTCTCTGTCTCAAAAATAAAAACGTTAAAAAAAAAAATTAAAAAAAAAAACCTGGTGATTTTAAAGCTTTACAGAAAGTAGCACACATATTTCTTAAGTGAGCATTCATTGCCAAGAACCAGTGGGAATGTCAATCCCTCACGGCAACCGCGTTCCCCTTTCCACAAGCATGTTAGTATGCATCTGGTGAGCAGTTACCTTTCCTTTTCCTATCAGGTTTCAGGAAACAAAGTATATTGAGTCTAAATAGTCTATGAAATCAATAGGCAATTTCATCACTTACATGAAGCAATATTTGATTCTATCAGGAAGTAAATATGTCAACATGCACACATATGCATGCAAACGTGTGTGTGCGCACACACACACACACACACACACTCACGGGGGAGCCCTCATTCCCCCTTTATACACACACAGAGAGAATATCAATGAAAGGAAGTATTTGCAATATCATCCTGGACCATACGCCTTGGTCCAAAGAACATGGGTGGATAAAGGAAGAAACCATGTGATTCTCAGGAAGGTTGAATTTGATGTACTCCTGAACAATCATTGATCCAAAAACAATGATAAAATTCCTGCAAAGAAAAGGATCCCAGGTCTAATGATCGGGTTCTTTCCTAGACAATGTAACCACCCTCCGGAGACTATGAAAGAAATCAAGCATCAAAATTGCAGTATGACTATTTGTAATTACTGTGTAATGGCTTGTTTTTAGGCATCTGCCTCTCCCACAATCTTTGAAGGCAGAGACCAAGTTCCTGGCTTAGACTTAGCCAGAGTGGCTGGCTTCATGGAATGAATGAATTTAATGAACTAATGGGGGAAAAAAAAAACATGCAAATGCCTTATGAAAGAAAAAGAAAACAACGGATCTTTATAATACCAAGACCAGTCCTACCCCATCAGAAACCTGGTGGGAAAATAAAGAAACAGGGGTGCCTGGGTGGCCCAGCTGGTTAAGCGTCCGACTTCAGCTCAGGTCATGATCTCGCAGCTCACGGGTTGGAGCCCCGCGTCAGGCTCTGAGCTGCCAGCTCGGAGCCTGGAGCCTGCTTCCGATTCTGTGTCTCCCTCTCTCTCTGCCCTTCCCCTGCTCACACACTCTCTCTCTCTCTCAAAAATAAACATTAAAAAAAATAAAAAAGAAAAAAAGAAACAAACAATAATAGGAAGTCTTACTCCAAGCTCCTAGAATAGCACACAATTCCAAAACATCCCATTAAGAAGTGTGGATAGGAGATGAGAATGGGATGGAAGAAAAGAGGAGCCCAAACAGGGCAGTGGGTGGGGGAAAGCAGAGAGTATAGTTGTTACATCCAAAAAGTCTAGGGTGTGGCTGCGAAGGGGAAAAACTGAGCTTCCCTATCTGCTGGATTTCAGTGTCTCTCCTCTTTGCATCTGTCCGATACAGTCTCGCGGCCCGAACGTCCTTAGACGTTTCGCCACTTCCCACCGTCTGCACGTCAAGCATGACTACAAGACCACGATGCCCTGGAGACGGAGGTGATACAAAGGAAGGGAAGTGCATGCATCTGGGGCTCATCACCAAGGGTCTTTGGGCCCCAGATAGAACCATAAATGGGTTTTATTTTGCTCAGTCGACAGACATGCCTTTAGCTCCCGGTGTGTGCCAGGCACCGTGCTGGGCCAGTCCCCAAGTGCTAGAAATCGAAGGTAAAAATGTGTGAGAACCCATATAGGTGTGCTTTTTCTGGGGAGAGGGTCTCCAGCAGGGGTTCTTCATCAGGGGCGAGGGCAGGACGGCAGGTGGCCCACAGAGCACTCGGTACATTCGGAAGGCGCCCCTTCTTCTGGGCAGCCCCAGCCTGGACCCAGGCTGACACCTCCAGCAACAGAAGTTGGGCTGCAGTTCAAACTCTTTGAGTTGGCAGGCTTGTGCGAGACCCACCCTGTCCTATTTTTTCTGCTCCCTTGGGGACAGTGCTGCAGGGAGCCTTTGGAAATGTCTGGGGCACTTCTGCCCCACTGTCACACAGACTAGCGGGTACTCCAGGTTTAGAGCGGCTGGGGACCAGGGCACAAAGCAACATGTAATGTGGTACCACAAAGAGCCATCCCACCCCCAAATGCCAATAACCCAACAGTGTATGGTTTTCATCAGGTGCTTGGGCGGTCTCCTCCCCACAAAACAGTCAAGACAGATGTTCTGAGGAAGATGGGTTAGGGTGGGGGAAGGGGTCACCATACGAGGGTCACCACATAAGAGGTAAGTAGCTACTTCAGAGCATCTAGACAGACATCACGGAAACCTCAGAAGAATTGCTACCTGCTTTTGAGCCAACATTTCTATTTAATTTACAATTTTTCAAATATTGAAATTTGACATTTTAAGAGGCGTATCTGTTTCTGAAGGGTAGGAAAACAGGCATCAGTCCCCTTTGCTGGTCCTAGCAGGCGACTCACTTCCCCTCCTAACCCCTCCGGCGGTGTCCCAGGGGTCTTGGAATCCTTGGAAACTGTGGATTTCACTTCTGTTAAGCTCCCTACAGATCAAAGAAGATAACTGCCAGGGTGTCTGGGTCGCTCAGGGCGCCTGACTTTGGCTCAAGTCATGATCTCAGGGTTCTCCCTCCCTCCCTTCCCCTCTCTCTCTCTCTCTCTCTCTCCCTCAAAAATAAATAAACATTAGGAAAAAAGAAAAGAAGATAATTGCCAATCGGTTCAAGGAAGACATTGTGCAGAGAAGATAAGACACATCAGCGTGTTCGATGCATGGTGGTGAAGAGTCCCTTTCCAGGTGAAGCAGTGTGGGCTGTCTGTGTCCCTGTGCCCAATGCAATGGCATATTGAAATGCCTCTGCCTTTGCACACCGAACAAAAGGGGAGAGAGGGTGGAAGGAAAGCAAGAGCCCCACAGCCCCATGCTACCCTCTCCTAACCAGACTTTCAGAGCACAGGTTTGCAGTTAAAATGTCCTGTTCTGCTGGTCAGGTCGTATGATCAAAACTTGCCTCGGTCCAGCCTTCTGCATTCAGAATCTTAAACAAGCTTTTAGAGCCCACGGCTTCCCATCAGCAGGCCAGCGGGGAGGCCAGAAGCAGCTCGTTAGTTCTGGGAGAGCCGTTTCAATCTCGTCCTGGTTGCAGTCTTTCCGGTCCCCTCCCTTTGTTGTTAAACGGCGCATCCTCGAAGGCTTCCCTCCCTTCGCCCAGTGATGAAAACTGGCTGAGCGACAGGACTGTGAAATCCAATCACTAGCAAAAATCGGCCCTGAAGTCTTGGTCAGATAATAGGATCCCGTTAGATGCCAGGACAGAGTCTATCTACCCTCATTCCTAACTGCTTTTTTCTAGGCCGAGACAGGGGGAGAGCGCCAAGGGGAGACGCATGGTTCAATTAGACTCCTCAGGTGGAGTAATGTTGGATCAGAAGACTCTGCAAAAAAAAGAAAATTAACATGGCAAAGCTTTATCCCCTGGCTGTGGCAGGCAGACAGGAAGCAAGGATATTTTGACACTAAGTGGTTAATAACTCTAATCAAGTTGGGCTGGATGATGGACGGGTTGAGGCATCATTACCAAGACAGACGCTAAGAAAGATGATGCCTCCAAGGAGAGGTTGGTTCTCCATAATAAACTTGAAGGGTGTCTAGACTCTCATGGGGCTCCGCCCCAAATGCATGGCAGGCAGGGACCCTGACAACAGATCGCCCGGATGAGTTTAATTAGCAGTGTAGCTGATGGGTTCTTGCTCTGCAAAGCCAACCCAAAGCAAAGGCCTGGGGGAGAACTTCACCCAGATCAGAGTCTCCAGAAAGAGGGGCGGGTGGAATCTGCCCGCATGGATCTCCAGACACACAGGGAAGCAAGGGTCCCTGAAGAGCTTTTCCGACTGCTGCAGCACCCCGGAACCGCTACTCTGGGGCCACGGGGGCACCACCGGGCCCAACAGAGACCGAGAGGCTTCTCCGAAGGCTGCCCACAGTTGGAGCAAGGGAGAAGCTAGCAGATTCACTGCTGTCTCAGAGAGAGAGGAGGGAAGGCAGGCACGCAGATCCCCTGACAGATGGGATGGGAAGGGGTGTGGGTGCAAAAAGAGAGGTTCTGACGGTGAGACGCAGAGAGGTGAGTGAGAGACACCAGGAGAGATGGAGAGACCAAGGGAAGAGACGGGATGAGATGAAACCACACAAGGGGTCAGGGATTCACCACACTCAGAGGTACTGGTCGACAGCGGGGAAAGGAGGGGAGAGGTTGCCATGGCAACACCCAGCAGGTCCCATAGCTGAGCCCAGAGAAGGCACCTGCAGCCCCCCATGGCCACACCCATGCTGCTTCCGTTAGCCAGTGCCAAAGCTCCCACTCGCAAACTCCAGGATCTCAGACCAGAAGCCGTTGTCCCAGACTTTCAGGTCCACTGAGGCAGACAGGCAGAGGAGGCCTCCCCCAGCTGTTCTTGGTAGGCTCAGGGTCCAGCAATCCTGGAGCAGCAAGGGGGCCTCAGCAAGTTACTCAGCCCAAACTTTCACACTGCCCATGAAGCCCCTCTATAACTTCCCTGACCACTAGCCCCCTAGCCTGTGCTTGAATCCTTCCAGTGATGGGCAGCTCAGCCTTCTGTACAATTCCAAAGCTTATCCCATCAACTTTCGTTCTCTGATCTAAGACCTTGTTCTATGTCCTGGGCAGAGAAAAAGTAAAGATGGACAAAGTCCATTCTGATGCTAGTGAACCGTGAGCCCAGGTTACTCCCACACCTACCATGCACCCTGACTCTAGCCCCTTGCTCTTCACTACACACACACACACACACACACACACACGTTCTCTCCTCCTCACCTTCTGGTTCTCTATAATGTTTCACATCTATCTTATGGTATATTTTTCATTAACGATACATTTATGCTTCCTTAATTTCTTTAGGGATTTCTTTTCCCCATGAGAAACCTCTTCTTCCAGCTTAAGGATCACCTGTTCTTTTCCGGGGTGGCTCCTCTGTCCCTAAACTGGACCAAATGTAAATGTTGTACATCTGTCTGAGCACCTTGAGAGTATTACAGACCCAAATGTGCTCAATGACTGGAGAATCCACATACAAACCCGACAGCTTTCTGTACTTTAAAAAAAAAATTAATGTTTTTATTTGGTTTTTGAGAGAGAGAGACAGAGAGAGACAGAGTGAGAACAAGCAGGAGAGGGGCAGAGAGACAGGGAGACACAGAATCTCAAGTCGGCTCCAGGCTCTGAGCTGTCAGCACAGAGCCTGACATGGGGCTCAAACCCATGAATCACAAGATCATGACCTGAGCCGAAGGCAGATGTCTAACTGACAGAGTCACCCAGGCTCCCGTTTCTGTACTTTTTAATAGGGGCAGCAAAATCTCCATAGTCTGTGCCAAAAAAAATCCCACATCCAGGCACCCTGAGCTCTGGGGCCATTTTTCCTGCCTTCCAGATAGAATAATGATGACTAATATTCATTGAGGGCATACAAAGCACTGAGTGCTGTCCTAAGCATTTACACGCATCATCCACGTCCATCTACATAGCAGCTCCATGCGGTAATTACTATGATCCCCATTTTAGATAGAGAAGCTGAGGGTAAAAAGGAGGTTATGAAGGTTGCCCAAGGTCTTGTAGCTGCCCAAGGGCTGAGTCAGAATCCAAGCCAAGTTGTACCATATAACCTATTTTCTGGACTGCTCTATACCATTTCTGTATTCTGACATCTCTTAGGAACCTGGTGGCTTTTCAAATATGTATGCCTTTCAGCTACCATAAACCCATAGACAACACCATACTTAATAGTGAAAGACTGAATGCTTTCTCCCTAAGATTAGGAATAAGGCAAGAATACCTCCTCTCATGACTCCTATTCAACAACGTACTAAGAGCCTTAGCCAGTGCAAGTAAGTCAAGAAAAAGAAATAAAAGGCATACAGATTGGCTGGAAGTTAATGAAACAGTCACTATTCACAGACAGGACAGAGAAAATCCCAAGGAATCTACCAAAAAAACTCTCAGAACTAATAAATGAGTTCAGCCAGATTACAGGAACAAGACTAACACACAACATCTATTATATTTCTGAGCTAGCAATGAACAATTAGAAGTCAAAATTTCAAATACAGTATCATTTGTAATAGCACCATAAAAGGAATATTTAGGTATAAATCTAACCAAATATGTATAGGATATACATGCTGAAAACCACAAAACACTGACCAAAGAAGTCAAAGACAATGTAAGTAAATGGAGAGATATACCATGTTCATGAAATAGAAGACTAAGATTATTAAGGTGTCAATTTTCCCCATATTGATTTACAGAGTCAATGCAATCCCAGCCTAAAGCCCATCAGGATTTCTTTGTACATTTTAACAAACTGATTCTGAAATTATATAAAGGCAAAGGAGCTAGAATAACCAAAACAACTTTGAAAAAGAACAAAGTGGGAGGATGCATAATGTCTGATTTCAAGACTTATGATAAATCTACCATAATTAAAAGAGTGTGATACTGGTAAAAGGATAGGCACATAAACTAAAGCAGAACTCAGAGTCCAAACGCAGACCCATACCAATATGGTCAATTAATTTTTTACAAAAGCACAACGTCTATTCAATAGGGAAAGGTCGGTCTTTCCCACGCATAGTGCTGCAACAATTGAACATCTATATGAAAGAAGCTGAACCTCAAACTGTACCCCACTCCTTATCTAAAAATAAATAACTCGGGGCGCCTGCGTGGCTCAGTCGGTTAAGCATCCGACTTCGGCTCAGGTCACGATCTCGCGGTCCGTGAGTTCGAGCCCCACATCAGGCTCTGGGCTGATGGCTCAGAGCCGGGAGCCTGCTTCCAATTCTGTGTCTCCCTCTCTCTCTGCCCCTCCCCCGCTCATGCTCTGTCTCTCTCTGTCCCAAAAATAAATAAAAACGTTAAAAAAAAATTTTTTTTAATAAAATAAAATAAAAATAAAAATAAATAACTCAAAACAAAGGGTGCTGCGGGGGAGCACCAAGGACATATTCAAGACCCACTTACGGGATTGTCAGAAGCTTGCGTATGTTTTGTTGAACTATATAAAATGGCCTATTTGTCTTCCAAGAAGATTTGAATCTCCTTGAGGGTTTGTGCCTCCTAATTGTTTTTTTAATGTTTGTTTACTTATTTTGAAAGAGCGAGTGCAAGTTGTGGGGAGTGGGGGGCAGAGAGAGGGAGGGAGATAGAGAATCCTAAGCAGGTTCCGCAACATGAGCACAGAGCCTGATGTGGGGCTCGATCCCACAAACTGTGAGATCATGACCTGAGCCGAAATCAAGAGTCGGACGCTCAACCAATGAGCCACCCAGGTGTCCCTCCTAATTGTTTCTATATGTACAACAGGAGCTTCACTACTGGAAAGAACATAATCAATGTTTACTAATAAGGCTGACTTGAGCAAACTTTACTGAGGTTTGTTGAAGATCGGTGCCTTAAAATCACCAGGGGAGCCTCATCTGCTAGGAAAGACAGCAGATGTCTGACCCACCGTGTCTAAGAGCTGCAAAAGACATCTTATACAACCTCTCCTGCCATCTCCAGTGAACACCTCTGCCTCCCCTACCGGCTGATGATTAATTAGTTGAGGATTATCAAGGAGTCCAGGAGTCCTGAGAGTTAGTTCTGTCTGGGATCGTCAACTGGAAGACAGTGGCACGTCCCTTAGTATCTCTAGCTCCAAAATGCCACAACCCTTGAAATCATGTTTCGTTGAGACAAACTGAATTAGTTTTAAGACACTTGGCGCTATTTACTTTCTCTGGCCCTCGGAAGGGAAATGCACTAGACAGAGGAAAGGAGAACAGAACTGCAGTGTGCACCCCCTGAAAAAGAGGAGGTCAGACCCTGCGTGCTAACAAAGGACGCCCAGGTCGAATGGAGCTCATCACAGACTCCTTTTCTTTAAGGCAAGATTGCACTGACCCCATCCCAGATGCTAGCCTCGCTGTTGTTGATTTACATGGATTCAAACCCTACTCCTGATGCTCCCCTATCAGCCCCTGCCTTCTCTAAGGCTGCCTGTCTCAGTGAGTGGCACTTCCCAGTTCTATGGGCTCACAACCAGCTTCCATTCCTTCTCGGGCACTTCCCCTAACAGGCAAAAAGAAAAACGATAAATAAACAAACGATGCTGTCACCCTGTGCTTCTTTCTCCAGCTTAAGGGGCTTCTGCAAAAAATAACATCTGAAAACCAAAACACAAAAAGACATGGAGAGAGCCCAGGTCGCCTGGCTTTGGCATCAGCCCCCTACATCTCTGGGTAATAAAAGCCTGGCAGGACTATGCTAATGGGGGCTGGCACTGCCCAAGCCACTTGTCTGTTTCCCAAAAGCATATTAAAAACGCATTTCCCAGTTTAATAGACTTATGAGCTGAAATGAATGTGTCAGAACTCTTATAAATATGATAGAACCTGCTAGCCCAGCAAATGTTAAATTTTGCATAAGGAGACTGTATCCCTAACTCCTCGGTAGACACTTCATGAATATTTCAAACAAAGAGCCCCAGCAGCTGCTCCAAAGGCTCCTGATGAATTAAATGGGTTTTTATTACTGCCAGGATTAGCCTCCTCCCGTCTCCTCTCGTGTTCTCCCCTCTCCCTCACTTCTGCTTGACAAACAAGCCCCTCCATGCTAATTGAGTTCCCAGAGCCTGGTCACGGACTGATCACGAAGGGGGACTGGTCAGTGCACTGGGTTGAAAAGTGTCCCCCCAAAACTCACGTCCACCCAGAACCTCAGAAAGGGACCTTCCTTGGAAACAGAGGCGTGAGTACAGATGTAATTAAGAGGCGGCCATACTGGATTAGTGTGGGTCCTAAAGCCAGCAACCGGGGTCTTTACGGGAGATGGAGAATCAGACGCAGACACACGAGGAACGAGGCCGGGTGCCAACGGCAGCAGAGACTGGTGCGGTGCGGCCACAAGCCAAGGAACGCCAGTGCCGCCAGAAGTTACGAGAGCCAAGGAAGGATCTTCCCTCAGAGCCTCCGGAGAGGGTGTGGTGCCGATGACACGAATTTCAGACTTCTGGTCTCCGGAGCCAGGAGAGTATAAATTTCTGTTGTTTAAGCTACCCAGTCTGCGGTATGCGGCCCTAGCAGGTGAATACTGTCAGGAGAGCATGTTTGCATGTCTACTTGTGTATTAATATTGATCTCCCCCAAAGCCATCTCTCATTTCGTGGGATGACGGCAGCGGGTAGCTGCATTCCACCCCTTTAGCTTCATTGGCATAGATGGCCACACCTGCCAGCAGCCTTAGATCAGACTTAGGGGCGCCCGCGTGGCTCAGTGGGTCAAGTGCCTGACTTCAGCTCAGGTCATGATCTCACGGTTCGTGGGTTCGAGCTCTGCATCAGGTTCTGCGCTGACAGCTCGGAGCCTGGAGCTCTCTCTGCCTCTCCACCGCTTGTGTGCTCTCTCTCTCTCTCTGACTCTCTTTCTCAAAAATAAAATAAACATTCAAAAAATACAAAAAAAAAGATCAAACTTAAAATCCCCTAACTTTCTTTCTTGGTGCTGACTCCTAGTAACTTTTCAAATTCATTCAGTTCTTTTTTGTACCCTTTTCTCTATGTTCCCAGCCCATCCGGCTATGAGTCTAACAGATGAGGAGACAGAAATACCGTGAAAGAATCTAAAAGACAGAAAGAAACGTTTGCCACCTGGTATTCCTTTAGACTGGTTACCATCCACGGGAAGACGACTTTAAAAAAAAAAAAAAATTGTTAAGCGCCGCCTTGGGCTGAGCGTGTGCCCCTCAAATTCCTTTGTTGAAGCCTTAACCTGTGTACCCCAGCAGGTAACTGTATTCGGAGACAGGATCTTTCAAGAGGTAATTAGGTTAAAATGAGGTCATTAGGGTGGGCTCTCATCCAATTTAGGTGGAAGAGATAAGGACACCTCACACAGAGAGGGAAGGACTCAGGGGAGAAAGCGGCCACCTACGAACCAAGGAGAGAGGGCTCAGAGGAAACCAGTCCTGCAGACACCCTGACCCCAGGCTTCCAGTCTCCAGAACAGGGAGAAAATAAACTTCTGCTGTTGAAGCCACCCAGTCTGTGGTCCTTTGTTATGGCAGCCCGAGCAGATTTATACAAGTGTAAGCAAGTGCCATTATTGCTTCTAAGCCTCGTGAAAATGCGCTCCCCAAACTGACTGCCTCCCTTAGAAGAAGGCGCACACACAGGCTAAGCAACACTTGAGTGTTAACTATCAGGTGAAACGTAACGTCTTCAGAAGCAAAAGAATCTATAAAATGGACCCACCCAGTAATGCCTCCAGGAGCTGGGACATGCTAACAGTCACTCATACCCCCACGCAGAGCCCTGTCCAACAGGGTATTTCTTTTTTTTTTTTTTTTTAATATTTATTATTTTGAGAGAGAGAGAGAGAGGGAGAGAGACAGAGCATGAGCAGGGAAGGGGCAGAGAGAGAGGGAGACACAGAATCCGAAGCAGCTCCAGGCTCTGAGCTGTCAGCACAGACCCCCGATGCGGGGATCGAACCCCCGAACCGTGAGATCATGACCTGAGCCGAAGCCAGACACTTAACTGACTGAGCCACCCAGGCGCCCCTCCAAGAGGGTATTTCTGTATTACTTCCGTATTTCCTTCAACGTCCAGGATGCCAGAGAGCTCCTGGTAATTATTTTTGTTGAATGCTTTGCTCTTCATCGTTCTGCAAAATATTTTCATATTTTCCTGTATTAAGATGTGGCACATTGCTATTGCCATGTGCTGACAAGTTTGGTTCATTCCCAACCTTTTAACGAAGAAACCCAGGTTGCAGGCCCCGGTCCAGAAAGCAGGTAACAATGCCAGGGCCAGCCTATTTTCCAGGCCCCTGACAACTCTCAATTAGGCCAGGAAAAGACTTTAACGTGTCCCCTAATCAACCAATTACAGGGGAGGTGAGGTGTCTAACTGCTAAAACCACATGCCAGGACATTAAACTTACGGGAAAAACTGTGAAGTTATTCTTGCAGCTTTAGAGATCTTACTGATAAAAAGTCAAAACTACTAATAAACATCTCAGAGATTTCCCTAACCACGCTATTTTGGAGACCTAACTACAAAGAAACACTCAGAATTTCTCCTAGGAGCTACATTGGACTCTTGATAGATTTCAGTTTACTGAATTTGCCTATAAGTATTGGTGACAGAGGGAGCGTCTCCTTTGAAGAAGACTCAAAGTCAGAAGATATGGAATAAAGAAAAAAGCGATTGTCACAGGAGCTTGGGAGCTGTTTAAGTAAGCCCTCTTTGCTTCCCTAGGATTAGGCTACTACAAGGAATTTCATTGCCAAGGACATCTAGCAGCTGGGAGTTGAATACACATGGATGGACTCACAGAGAGAACAGGCAGTTGTCTTCCGAGAGGGGATTTCTCCCTGCACAGGGGGAAGAGAATAGAGCCCTCCCCTAGTACCCCACAGCTACCTAAAAGTATAATCCTCCAAAGGCCAACCAGTGTGGAAATCCAACGAACAGGTTCATCATCCAGCTGGAGAAACTGTCCCCAGTTAAAATGCAAACACTTGAGGGGCGTCTGGGTAGCTCAGTTGGTTGAGCGTCCGACTTCAGCTCAGGTCATGATCTCGCGGTCCGTGAGTTCGAGCCCCACGTCAGGCTCTGTGCTGACAGCTCAGAGCCTGGAGCCTGTTTCAGATTCTGTGTCTCCCTCTCTCTCTGACCCTCCCCCGTTCATGCTCTGTCTCTCTCTCTCTCAAAAATAAATAAACGTTAAAAAAAAAAAAATGCAAATACTTGAGCAGGAATAAAACACTGTCGGTTGCCGGACAGCTCCGTGTTCCGCGGTGTTGTCCAGTGTTTTCCCAGAGGCATCTAAGGGATGATGCTTAACAGGGAAAACGGGAGAGTTCAAGATTAAAAGAGGACAGCATGATATCCAGTGGACAAATGAGGGTTCCTGAGGAGGGAGAATGACACCAGGGAACACCTGAACTCCATCCCGGTTGTGAACGGACAGCCGGGTAGGTGCTAATCTGGGCATCAGGCACTTGGGAACCTTGAGTCAGAAGGGGCAAATTCTCTCTCCCAAGATCAGTTCTGTCTCCACAGGAGGGTACTACCTAGCAAGTCAGTAGCATAACCGAGAAGGAATTTGACATTTTAGACTAAAATACAAACAAATAAAGGCTGCCGGTGGGCTGGTGACGGTAGCTCAGGCAAGCCTATAACCCGCTTGACGTTAGGTTTGCATTGGTTTCGCTTTGTAAAACATGCCTTCGAATCTGCCAGGCTGTCTAGGTAGAATTATTCCTGCCTGGTGATTTCTCCCATTATGAAAGAACAGGACACTAAAGGAAAATCTGTTTCTAACTGGAGTTTCTTACAGCTTATGCGTGCCTGACTCAAGTCCCCATTCACTTACCCCTCCAATAAGCTTTGGAAAGGTTTACAGAAAATAAAGTAAGTGCCACGTCATAACTAAATAATTTCCCAAATTTAATCCGTCTCTTTCTCTACTGGAAAATAATACCCATTCCTGCTCCTTCCACAGATAACACAGAATTACAGACAATTCTCCATCTGCTATGTTAATGGATCAATGAAAAACAAACGAGCAAACAAAAAACCTCACTCTTGAAGAGTTTCAACATCCTCAGAACAAACAACAGACTGAAATGGATAGCTACCAATTAGTAAAAGAAGGGACTGATTCACTTTTTACTACCCTTCTTTAGCCTAAAAGGAGTGCCAATAAAAATAATAATAATAAAAATCCCACTGGGCAGCTGAATGGGTAAGGTTGAGGCAGAAAAAACCCAAGATCTAGATGAACATCGGGGTCATGGCACCATCTGAAGAAAGATGGATGTTTTGGAGTTTTGCCTTCTAAAAACACCTATTATTATGTATGAAATGTCAAGAGATACATGAACCCTTTGGTGCCCATTCATGGACCCCCGATATACAGAACCTCTAACCTAATATCTAGAATTTACTCAACAACATAACTGCCCACAGAGGTATACGTATAGGAATGCTCTCTGCCACATTCTTTATAAAAGCAAAAGACTGAAAACAACCTATAGGGCCATCAAGAGGGGACTAAGTAAGTAAGATGATAGCCAATAACATGAATGGCATGGATCTATGAGCATCCCAGGAAACTAAGGCTAAAATGTATTGCTTAGTGAAAAACACAAGGTTCGAAACCATGAGCCAAGCACGACCGTATGAACGTACCATTTCTGAAAGGACCCACAAGAAAGAGTGTGTGTGTGTGTCTGAGATGGATGCCTGGACCGTAAAAGAGTTGAGGTTGGAAGAAAAATTACTTCTCCGTTTTTAATCCATGTGATTACTTTTTTAATTAAAAGAAAGCCAGTTGGAGAGAGAGAGAAATAAACAGCTGAATTGAAAGAGAGAGAGATTGACTGATGGTTTTAAAAGAACTTCTGGTCTAGCTAATCCCAAAATATCCCCAGCCTTGAGAAGAGTTGCCATCGTGAAACATTAGGCACCAGGAGCTAAATAGGAAAAGTATCTCATAAATGCTTTCCCCGGCTCCGTGGGGTTGCCACCACCACTCAGAATAGCTGAATCTTCTCTCCCACAGTGTGGCTTCTCTGGCTTTTCCTCTTGCTGAACCAATTATGGGACATTATAACAGCGGCACCAATATTATTTTTTAAAGGCTAATGTTATTCACTAAACACCCATTAAGCCGATCTCCACGTTGCACTTACAGCCAGCTTAAGGGCACATCCAGATGGCACAAATAATGCATATTCGGGCTTGATCTGCGTGAGGCCAGTCAGCAAATAGCCATTATCGGTTTTAGGGTTGTCAACTGCCTGACATCCACAGGCGTGTCCAAGTGAGCAGCAGAGAGACCTTTCTGGAGATGGCTGGCATCCCTCAGTCTCGGCGAATCATCTTTGTGCTCCCCGCAAGGGATCTTTGCCTTTGCGTCTGACCAGTTAGCAATGGCGACTGGAGGTAGCCTGGTAACAGGCCTCGGCGTTCCTGAGCAGAGGATAGGACTTCATCTCCCTCCCCCACAGCCTCCACCCCCACTCACCGCTTCACCCTGGGTTGCCAAGAAGACCCCACGGTCCCAGGAGGCCCCCCTGCACGGCCTACTCCCACTGGCTCTATGTTCTCACGGCCCCACTGGACAAGGTCTAGCACAGGGGACTGACACTGTTTTCAATGACACGCTCTGAACCTTCCCCAGTGTGGCCTTGAAGACAAAACAAAACCAAAAAAATGGGATAGAATAAAATCTGGTCAACTTTTTCATCCTAGAGAAGGCTCAGAATCAGGACTTTTGTAAAGTCTTCAGAGGGGTCCACAGGAGTGCTAGCCCGGTATGGCCAGTAAGAGTTGACACGTGTTCCCACGGTTCGGCACAAAAAGTGACAAGCTTTCCTGGAGGACAGTTCGTGACTCCCCGATAGAAAAGAAACAGTGGACAACACCTGAGTCGCTCTGATTGGAGTACGAATGGCACGTGTGATGGGAGGCAGGGGGCAGATTTTTCCGTGCTAAGCCCTCTAGTACGTGAGCTGATGTTAGATGAGTTTCCACTTCCCGGTTACATCCCCCTAGGAAGCTGTAAGAGGCAGAGAGGATCAACCCGAGTGGGGAAGATATTCGAGTTCTCCATGAATAATTCATGCAGGGCACAGTCTGAACACAGATCGGAGAACCAGCATCGCTCTAACATTTACTCCCCCTGAGGTCTAGAGATTCGTCGTAGCCTACACATGGCAAAAAGATTGAATTAAAATACCAGCACGGAAGTGTGAAAGGGCTTTTTTCCCTTGAATCACCAAGCCAGTCTGCTTCTGCCCAATTCACTCAAGAGAGAACTCCGTCAGGGGGCGCCTGGGTGGCTCAATCGGTTAAGCATCCGACTCCTGATTTCAGCTCAGGTCATGATCTCACAGTTCATGAGATCAAGACCCGCATCAGACTCTGTGCTGACAGTACAGAGCCTGCTTGGGATTCTCTCTCTGTCCACCGCCCCCCCCCCAAAAAAAAGTAAAAATTAAAAAAAGAGAGAGAGAGAGAGAGAGAGAGAGAGAACTCTGTGCAGGGGAGGAGGTGTCTGTTCTCAATATCTTTTGCACGTCTGTGGCCTACAGAGGAAGTGGGAAGGGCAGGGGCCAGAGAAAGAAAGGCATCCACCTCTCCTCATGCTAATGGACCCTTAAATGGCCAAATGCCTTGACTGAGTGAGCAAGGAAGGGGCAAGGAGGGGCAGTCTTACCCCGACACCAGAAACCAATGTACTCCTGCCCGTGCACCTTCCACTCCTTGTCAGTGGGCACCAGCCCCTTCCACACCTCCCCCCTGGGGATTTATGAACTGTGATGAGATCCCTCTCGGGGAGCGTACTCCCTCTACCTTAAGAGTTTTCTGGCTCCAAACTGAATCAGTGAGAGAAACATCCACAGTTTCCCAGATGAATCAAAAAAAAAAAAAATGAAAGTCACACGAGTGGAAAGGAGCATTTAGGGTCTGTCAGGGATGGGGAGACGGAGGGACAAACGCCAGATGCTGTGACCCAGACCAGCCCTGCCCCATCAGAGGGGTCCCTGCCCACTCAGCCAAGCTGGAAAGACGATGGAAAGGCACTGTGAGCTCCTGTGAGGGAAGCAGGTGGTTTGGAGAACGACAAGAAAGGAAGGCATGGGGCCAGACACCCGTTCAGCGCCGTCCAACTGCGGGGTGAGGAATTCGGATGGACAGAACACCTGCCGTTTCCCACCTATCCTGCCTGACTCAGCCCCGGGTCTGCAGGGAGCTTGCCTGAAAGAAGCCCAGCTCTACCTATCCGGATGGAAAGTTCACTCTCGGGGAAGAGCAGCCTGGGACCCTCAGCGTCAGACTTCTTCATCAACGCAGGGGCGAAGTTCAGTGCCAGGGCCGTTGGGGGGTCTTCTGCGGCACCCTGAAACAAGAAGCAGTGATGTCACTGTAACACCCCCACGACCTTCATCCCCCAGACTCCTCCAGCTCAGAGCTGCCCACGCAGCTGGCCGGTCTCTACCAAAAGCACCAGACCCAGATGTCTGGCCAGGCCGGCTCACAAGGAAGACAACTCACTTTCTGGGCGTGGGACTTTCGGGGTGACAAAAACTCTGGGGTCCGAGGATCGATGCTGATCCTAGAAATGGGAAAAACACGTACTGGGAAAGATGGGGCCCCATCCCACGCTTCATCACTGCAAGGCAACGGCACAAGGGGCTCCGTTCCTGAACTGTCGAAAGAAGCTAATATGGCAGGTTGTCTCAGACGGCAGCCTCGCTCTGGAACAAGGTCAACATTCTTGGTAACTGACCACCTTCACATTTCTCATGAGATCAAAAGGGGAAGAGAGCCAAACAAAAGCACCTCAAAAGAAGGAAACAGGGACAGTCCTGGGGACCCAACATATCTGGTGTGAAGTCCAGACAGACCCTAAGACAGCCATGTCACCCTTGTGCTTTGTAACTAGTTAATGTGACAGTTTTTACATCAACCAGGCAAAGTCTGGATTTTGAGCCCCCTGTTTATGTAACAAAACCTTATTTACCGCCAACTTCGTGCAGACTTGGGGAACAAGACAAAGTCACAGCTTTTCATGGAGGCTATATTCGAGTAGGAACAGATAAATGAATCCATAATGGGGCCAACCTTCTCTTCCAAAGCCATCCACGGAACCCCCCCCCCACCCTGCTGACAGTTTACAATGTGTAAGATCTCGACGGGAATGAGGAAGATGGGTAAGTCCCCCCCAAAATGGCTTTCATCCTCCACTTTCATCCAAACATGTTGATACTAGTTGCTAAGGGAAGGGGAGTAGAATCATCGCAATGGGCAAAAAAAAAACCAAAAAAACAAAAAAAAACACAGATATTTTTTGAAACCCAGGCAAACGTAGTTCCAAACAGAAGTTTCCATTTAAAATATGTGTCTCTAATATGGGAGAGAAGGCTGATGATCCAGTGAAATGCATCCATTTACAAGCAACTGCTAAAATTCTTGCTTAAGCTTCTTTCATGAAGGAATCTCACCAAAGTTATGGCTGACTGTGTCTCACACACATGCATGCATACGCGTGTGCACACACACACACACACACAAACGCACCTTCCTGTTTTCTGTGGATCAGGAATCAGAAAGAGAATCTAATAATTCAGATTGCTTATTCAATTATTTCTTTATAATTAATGGTTGCAAATGAAAACATAATCCCTCCCTCATGTCCTCCCACTTGTCCAATACAGCGATATTATTCTAATCATTTTATTTACAACACCCTCTATGATACACGTTAATAAGGGTGCCGACAGTCGTTAAACCTTGTTTTATTTTATTTTATTTTATTTTATTTTATTTTATTTTATTTTATTAATGTTCATTTTTGAGAGAGAGAGACACACAGAGCATAAGTGGGGGAGGGTCAGAGAAAGAGGGAGACACAGAATCTGAAGCAGGCTCCAGGCTGCAAGCTGTCAGCACACAGTCTGATGCGGGGCTGGAACTCACGAGCCATGAGATCATGACCTGAGCCAAAGTTGGATGTTTAACAGACCTAGCCACCCAGATGCCCCTGGACTTTTTTATTTTTTTAATGTTTATTTTTGAGAGTGAGAGAGAAAGAGAGAGGGAGAAACAGAGCGTGAGCAGGGGAGAGGCAGAGATAAGAGGGGAAACACAGAATCCGAAGCAGGCTCCAGGCTCTGAGCTGTCAGCACAGAGCCCGATGCGGGGCTCGAACTCAGAAACCGTGAGATCATGACCTGAGCCTAAGTTTGATGCTTAACGGACTGAACCACCCAGATGCCCCCCACCTTTTTTTTTTAAAACTTGTTCTAAAAGGGGAAACAAAGATGCCTCGTGGCTGTGTCTGAGCTTCCCTCATTAGAGTCCTCGGGTCCCTTTATGGAGTCCTAGGGGCTACAGGATCTCACCGGCTCTGTCACTGGGAGAAGCACAAAGCAAGGCAGCCTGTCACAGCATATCACAGTCAAGGCTGGCACTACAGATGGACAGAATCATGGGGACAGAAGGGACTTCGAGAGGGCCAGTCCCGCCCCCTGCTGAAACCCCCCGTCAGCACCCCCGAGGGACAGCTGGTGTCTGTGCTTGTGCCGTGGGCCATATCGTCACAGCTCTTTGTTTCTACGCTTTAATTATTTCCAATTCTACACCTCACCCTGACATCGAGGAACCACCGCAGCCCTAAAAGACGCGTGTCGCTACGAGCTTGTGTCGGCTGATTCTCCTGCCTTGGTCTTCCTTCTTTTTACAACGTGATTGACGCGCACCTGGGGAAAGCAGATGAAAAGAGAGCCGCTTCGTTGCGCAGAAATGCCACAGCGTTCAGATGCTCGAGGCTGGTTACTTGGCCCATTTAGCAAGGTGCAGCTTGGGCAGAGCTGGGTGTAGCCGACAACAGTGGTTTTCAACCGCGGTGATTTTGCCCCCCAGGCAGGGCACACTGGCAGTGGGCTCTTCTCTGTGTGCGTGGGGTGGGGGACAGGAGTGGCACCGGCATCTAACGGACAGCAGCCAGGGGGGTGCCGCCCAGGACAGCCCCCCCAACAAAGAGTGATCCAGCCGAGCGTCAACAGGCGGAGGCTGGGGAACGCTTTAGAACTTAGGACAGGGGGGGCGCCTGGGTGGCTCAGTCGGTTGAGCGGCCGACTTCAGCTCAGGTCATGATCTCGCGGTCCGTGAGTTCGAGCCCTGCGTCGGGCTCTGTGCTGACCGCTCAGAGCCTGGAGCCTGTTTCAGATTCTGTGTCTCCCTCTCTCTCTGACCCTCCCCCATTCGTGCTCGGTCTCTCTCTGTCTCAAAAATAAATAAACGTTAAAATAAATAAATAAATTAAAAAAAAAAAAAAAAGAACAACTTAGGACGGGCAGGGCCCCAAAGCTCCCCATGTTGTTCGTGGTGCTGGAAACTCACAGGCCCTCTTTTTCACTGCGAAGGGAAGACTTCTGCCACTTTGTCTTGGAAGGCCACTCGCCTTCCTGCATCTGGCAAACTCTTATTAAGCATCAACTGTATACCAGAACTGTGCCAGGTTCTGGTCCAAGTAGCCCAGCCCCCTGGGCTCCTGAATCTTGGCACTCTCCTTCCGGAGACAGACAATAAACTAATACCGGATATAAAACAGAGCGCCAGGAAGCGATAATGCAAGGAGAAAGAGGAGGCCCAACCATTCCCACGGCGTTCCTAGCACAGCGGAGTCCTCGCTGGGTTCCCGGCGTGAGCCGGGCTCTGTCCCAGCAACTGAAGGTGTGCCAGCTGGTCGCGAACTGTTATAGACGGCGTGCTCCTCCAGGCAAGATGCTGAGGGAGGCCTCTCCGAGACCGTGGCGTTTGTGCAAAGACTTCAAACTAAGGCAAGAAGCCGCCAGGATTTCTGGAGACCGTGTTTCAGGCCAGACACGGCAAGGCAAGCGTCCCCTTTCCCCGCCATCTGCGTTTACCATTTTATCCCCCCTCCAACTTCACTTAGAAGCTGTCCTTCTAAAAGCGAGACAAGGACCCAGCATATTCCACCTGTCCCCAGCCTCCTCCGGTGCGCCCCATCCCACACCTCGCCTCCGAAGGCCTGGGGTGAGCCATGCAGCAGACAGCTGCGGGGGGCATCCGGGGCGAAGCCAAGGACGACGTCTACACCCACGCCCCGGCAGCACTCTCCACATGCCTCTGAGCCCAGGCACCGGCCGGCCTCCCGGGGCTCCTTCCAGACTCCCTTCTGGGATTCTCAATGTCCCTGCCCTCCACTCTCAACCGCCGATGAGGAAAACAGAAATAGAAACACATCCCTTGAAATTTCCAGGAATGGTCCCAGTGGGGGATGGTGACCCTGCTCTGGTGGCTTTATCATAATGCCCCTGAAGGTGGGGGGAAAGCCAGGAAGCATCTGTGGGACCGTCCCGCAGGGCTGACACTGCCAGCCCCCCACCCCCACCCCCACGCTCCTCAGAGCCTCGTCTGCTCCTGGAGCACTCACACGGCAGGTGGAGGGAGCACTGCCTTAAACACAGAAGGCCTTGGCCTGCATGTGAGTGACCCCAGTGAGAAATTCCTTCTCTGCATCCTCCTCTTGCTTTGCTGATGGGAGCACAGCCTTCTTTACTTGATGTTAGCATGTCCTTACATTTCTGGGGCTTTCCTTTTCTTTCTTTCTTTCTTTCTTTCTTTCTTTCTTTCTTTCTTTCCTTCTTTTCTTTCTTCCTTTCTCTCCTTCCTTCCCTTTTCTTTCTTTTTCTTTCTTTCTTTATTTCTTTCTTTCCTTCCTTCCTTCTTTTCTTTCCTTCTTTCTCTCCTTCCTTCCCTTTTCTTTCTTTCTTTCCTTCCTTCTTTTCTTTCTTTCTTAATCTTTCTTTCTTTCTCTCCTTCCTTCCCTTTTCTTTCTTTCTTTCTTTCTTTCTCTCCTTCCTTCCCTTTTCTTTCTTTCTTTCTTTCTTTCTTTCTTTCTTTCTCTTTCTTTCTCTCCTTCCTTCCCTTTTCTTTCTTTCTTTCCTTCTTTCTTTCTTTCTTTCTTTCCTTCCTTCTTTTCTTTCTTTCCTTCTTTCTCTCCTTCCTTCCCTTTTCTTTCTCTTTCTTTCTTTCTTTCTTTCTTTCTTTCTTTCTTTCTTTCTTAAATCTTCTGCAAAGCTTTTCCAATTGTGCTTCCTACTCAATCCTTGAGGGTCCCGCGAGGACAGGAAGGTGAGAGCATGATCCTTTCCAGGGCAGACATTTGACTAATGCAAGCTGCTCAGCTCTCCACTGCAGCCCTGACAGCCGGCTCAGCCGTCCATCAGACGGGGATGGGTCCCCCTGCTCTCCCTGACAGCTGCAGCCGGGCTCCTGGCACTCCAGGCCCTTCAGGGTTGCCCTGTCACCCTGCAGCTCCCAAATGTCAAGCTGCCAGACACACAGGCCCCTTCCCAAGCCACCAGTCTTGATTTTCTTCTGCACCACCCCCTCCCCCAAGCCCTCCTCCTGCCCTCCTCCCCGACCCCTACACGCCCCTCCAAATCCAGTTTCGTCCCGAAAGCAGGGGTGGGTGCTGCTGGGAGGCACCAGGCAACACCATCAAGGGCCGTGGAACTTGAGATCACTGTCTTCTTGTGACAGAATTATTATTGTTATTACTAATGTTGTTGTTAATGGCTCAGAGCGAGTGTCCGGTTCAGAACAAACACAACAATTTCCACTCACTCTGGAAAGGCTGTGCAAAAGGGGCAGGACCTGGAGAATAATTAGCACTTCCCAGAAGCAAAAGAGAAGGAATGCAGAGAAAAGGAAAGGACGAAATAAAAGTGGGGGAGGGAGAAAGGAAGCAGCCCCACGATATGCCTTACATGGAAACATAAAGGCTTTGGGGCGCCTGGGTGGCTCAGTCAGTTAAGCGTCCAACTCTTGATTTTGTCTAGGTCATGATCTCACGGTTGTAAGATCAAGCCTGCATCAGGCTCTGCACTGATCATGGAACCTGCTTAGGATTCTCTCTCTCTCTCTCTCTCTCTCTCTCTCTCTCTCTCTCTCTCTCTCTCCCCCCCTCCCCTGCTCAAGTTCTCTCAAATAAAAAGAAAACACACAGGTTTCAAGAAATCATACATATATCTCCTCTAAGAAATACCATCCAGGGACTACTCATCAGGGTTTGCTGCCCCAGGCACGAGCCTGAAGTTTCTAGAGCCCCAGAGAAATCAGTCCCACAAGGAAAAGCCTAGAGTGTAGCCAAGAGCATGTAGTCACATCCAGACAAAAAAGTCCGCAACAGCAAACAGCAGCCCCCGGGCAGGGCACAAATACGGATACGTGCCATGGGGGGCCAAAGGTCTGCAAGCCCCAAAGCTCACTGTAAGAAGCTTCATGGGTTTGCTCCAAGTTCCAATGGCCAACTTCAACGTGCCCACCTGTCCCTGGTTCTTCTCCCACTAGGATGTCATTGCTACTAATAACCGTCAGGGAGGGCAAAGCAGACCAACCTCTGACTCTCCTGGGCGCGCTGCCTGACATGTTCTTTCAGGCTGGGGGAGTCCTGACTCTAAGCCACCCCAGCCCCATGGAGTGCAGTGTCTTGAATTGAGGTTTGCCCGCGGGTCAGTGCTCTCTAATGAAGGGTGGAGGGAAAGGTCAGAGGATTAACTGGTGCCCCTGCCAGCCACCCAGCCCCAGCGGAGAAGGGGGATGAGGCTCGCAAGAGGGGCCACACTCCCTCCCCACCGGCACTCACGGCAAGCTGTTTCGGAAGGTAGCTGGAGCCCACGTGGGCTGGGCCTCCTCCCCCGCCCAGCCTCTGCTCCCATCATCCCCACTTAACCCAGACGCGCAAGGTGACATTAAATAATTGATGCTGTTTTTATTACCGGGAAATTGCAATAATAATGACACTCGTAACACAATCTTAAATTATTCCACATAATGGAAAAAAAATTAAATGTCACCCCTGATCACTAGCCAGAATATGGATGACACTTACATAATAGATGACCTTCTCTCCCAGGGAGCCCGGCAGCAGCCTGGCTGCCTAGGGCTGGCTGGCTTAGGGCGACAAGTGGCTGGCCTCCAAGCAAACAGGGACACGGGGACACAGGGTGGGGTAGACGCTCAGTCTCTTTCAGGCAGGACGCTGTCATCTTTCTTACCTCAGTTTGCCAATGTGTTCAGGGATCATGGGTCATAACCAGGAGCCTTAAAGACAAGGAGAATCACAGCTCGAAGGACTTGGTCCCTCCTGGTTTACCTTGCCCGAGCACGCTAGGATTGCACCTCTAACTCAGCCTGTGTCCCCTCTCCCCATGGCAACAGCACGGCATCCAATCAGTGGCCAGCGAGGAGGTTTTCAAGCTTCTGATTACTCGATACTTAATACTTTTAAAATCTTGGCTGAAGAAGACTGAGCCCCCTCCTCCACGAAGCCTTCCTAGATAGGCCCAGTCTAGTTTGGATTCACTACGCCTCCCTCCCTGCGCTCCCCTGACATCCCACACATGCTTGTGTCACAACAGTTACCAAACTGCGCACGGTCACTTTCGGTGTCCTTGGCTATGTCAAAGCCACAGGATTCTCAGAGCAGGAGCTGTGTCTTCTGGCTCTTCTGTGAGAGACAGGACAGTGTCAGTGTTCACTAACTCCATTAATTTCCAGGAAGGGATGAACAACACTATGAAATCTCCAAGGAGGGGGGGCGGGGGAAATGTTGCATAACATGCAACACAAAGACCCAGGTGACCACAAAATGCTGAGGCCGTGGGAAAGAAGGGAAGGGGGAAGGATTCGTGAAGAATGGGAGAGAAAAGGCTAAAGAGCACTCAGGACATTCTAGCTAAGAGCACGAAGCAGGGCTTCCCAACCCCCCCCCCCCATCTGCCCTCTTGATGACTGCATGAGGTCTTCGATATCAGCCCCGAGGCCACGTGAGGATGTGCAGCCGTCTGGCCTGGGACCCGCCACCCAAAGGCTAATCCATTCCTCTTCCTGGCAGGAACGCTCAGAGCGGGGCAGCCCAGCTCTCTTGCCTCGAAGGGGAGACCTTTCCACTCTGAAGCCCATGACCCATCCAAGGCCACGCCTTCCGCCGTTCTCCCTCTCTCCTCCACGACCTCAGCCCGGAGCTTCATGATGGCAGAAGTTAACTGCGGACCTCTGGCTATATTTAAGCTACGCAAGTATGCTATTACTCACTATCTTTTTAGGGACGAAACCTTCTCCTATTTCTGATGCCAAATTACTATTCGTAATCAAGCCTATTTAATCATATAAAACAGATTTTAAAGCAACACACGGCTTTGCACAGACACAACTCTACAAGAGCCTGCAAAGAGAGCCCTCCAATAGCTGTCCCAGGTAAGCGACGGTATGGTTGTGCTCCAAAGAGCTGGGTCTTTTGCTAGCATGGTTGACCGAGGGGGGGGGGGGGGGGGGTTGGAGGAGTTTTCCAAACTGGGATGCGTTTTCTTATAACTCGAAATAGAACTTCTCCTTAAAATGATAATATGATTCTAAAGGAATACAAGTACCTACGTATAATGAGGTATTTTCTTTCTAATCCTCAGTGAATATCCATCACTCTTAACCTACTTCTAGGTTTAGTCGTAGAATTCACGAAAATACACCCATTAAAATACACCCAAATACACACAGGAGCCTTTTCTCGCTGTCCAACAGTTTGAGAACCCCCAGCTGGGTTTTCTCATACAACTTTTTCTTACCTATGTTCTCCTTTAGAAGGATATCAGATCCCTCCAGAAATCTGCTAAAAGACAAGATTACTCTTCCCAGAAAAAAAAAAAGAAAAAGTGCATGTGTATCAGACATTTATTGCTAGATAACAAAACACCCCAAAACTCAGCGGCTTAAAACAACAGTTATTATTGCTTGTAAGTCTACGGTCAACGGCCTAGGCTCAGTCAGTATCGCCGGGACTCACAGCTCGCCCAGGGGTTGAATGGCCCAGGACGGCACGTGCATCCGGCAGTCCACAGCCTGCCGGCCAGCAGTCGTCTGACTCTTGGCTGGGAAACCAGGGCTCTTCTCCACGTGGCCTGTCATCCTCTGGCAGCCTACACTGGGCCCGTTCATACAGTGAATTCAGGATTTCAGCAAGATAAGGTGACATCCAACGTCAAGTGCTATGCAAGTCTCTGCCTGGATTCCATCTGCTACCACCCCATTGACCACAGCAAGTCAGTGACCAGCGGAGGCGTGGACAAATCGACCGTAGCTCTTACTGGAAGGTCCAGTGTCATGTTGCCAGAGTATGGATGTTCAGCGGGGGAGGACTCTGTGGCCATTTTCACAATCTACCACAGCACATGTGCACAGACACATAAAATGTTGCACCCAACATCAGGGAGCCCGTGAATTGGCACGCAGCCCTCCATGGACCTAGCCTATACACAACTGCTCTGGATTAAACCCACAATTCGGTCTTGTTCGCACAAAACAGCGCTTCTCCGGTGGGGACCCAAGGACACGTTCTCGGAGGCCCGAAAGTTTAATATGAAAGTTTTTTAATTTTGGGGGCGCCTGGGTGGCTCAGTCAGTTAAGCGTCCGACTTCGGCTCAGGTCCCGATCTCACGGTCTGTGAGTTCGAGCCCCGCGTGGGGCTCTGTGCTGACGGCCGGGAGCCTGGAGCCTGCTTCGGATTCGGTGTCTCCTTCTCTCTCTGACCCTCCCCTACTTGTGCTCTCTCTCTGCCTCTCAAAAATAAATAAATGTAAAAAAAATAAAAAATAAAAAATAAAAATTTTTAATTTTGTATTTTCGTTTAGATGATAATCTACAGAAACAAATAATGCCAACAATCTGAATCACCAGGGTGACTCTTTTATAACCTACTGCTCGATTTCAGCGCCTGGGGCTGCGTTCGTGTTGACGATGGAGTGGGTGCCCGGCAGTGCTGAGCTGGCTGTTGAGGGCTAATTGCTGAGCACAGGTTCAACGGACGGATTACACATGGGAGCCAAGCTCAGACCAAATGACTTCATGGAGCCCTGTACAGATGATAGAGGCTTCTAGTTCTAGAATAGCAGCCGGAAAGCTGACTCCATCCAGCACCTCTTGCTGGGACAGACTCGCCGGAACCAATGTCAGAGAAAGCAACTCTGTTTGTGCAAAGCCTCTTATCTACACCATGCTCAGCTTCTAACATGTCCCTTTTTTTAATGTTTCTTTCTTTATTTTTGAGAGAGGGAGAGAGCGAGCGTGCGTGCGAGCAGGAGAGGGGCAGAGAAAGAAGCGGGTGGAAGATCTGAAGCGGGCTCAGCACTGACAGCACAGAGCCCGACGCGGGGCTCGAACCCACGGGCCACGAGATCATGACCTGAGCCGAAGTTAGATGCTTACCCGACTGAGCCACTCGGGCGTCCCTAACATGCCCTCTTATATTATCACATGGGATCCTCGGTATCTTCTTGTGATGTAGACCGACAGCATCATTACCCCCGTGAGGGGCTGAACTTCACCCCTAAAATTCCTGTGTGGAAATCCTAACCCCCAGCACCCCAGAATGGAACCCTATTTGAAGATAAGATCTTTGTAGAGGTAATTAAATTAAAATGAAGTTATTAGGATGGGCTGTAATCTAATCTGACTGGTGTTCTTACAAGAGGAGGGAATCTGGACGCAGACACGCCCGCAGAGAAGACAATGTGAAGACAGGGACAAGACAGCCACCTACATGCCATGGAGACAGGCCTGGAATGGATCCTCCCTGGAGACCCCCAGAAGGAACCAACCTGGCCAACACCTTGGACTTCTAGCTCCCAGAACTGTGAGGCAATAGATTTCTTTTGTTTAAGCTACCCGGTCTGTGCTGCTTTGTGGTACTTTGTACCACGCTGACTGACGCACCCCCCATTTTACATTTGAGGAAACTAAGTCATAAAAGCTAATAACTTACCTAACGTCACAGTGAGTCACAGGCACGTGTGGGATTTGCACCCAGAACTTCTGACTCCAAATCTCGCTAGTCCTCCCAAACACCAGGCTGCGGTCAACCAGGAATGTACTAAAGGCAACCTACACTTCAAGAAGTGACCCCACCAAGGGGCACCTGGGTGCTTCGGTCAGTTAAGCGTCCGACCTCAGCTCAGATCATGACCTCGCGGTTCGCGAGTTCGAGCCCTGCATCCGGCTCTGTGCTGATAGCTCGGAGCCTGGAACCTGCTTCGGATTCTGTGTCTCCCTCTCTCTGCCCCTCCCCTGCTCATGCTCTGTCTCTGTCTCTCTCTCTCTCTCTCTCTCTCTCAAAAATAAAATAAACATTAAAAAAAAAAGTGACTCCACCAATATCGACCCAAAGGATGGGACGTGTGTGAACACACACACACACACACACACACACACTAGGTGCCAATTCTCTGCTGCCACATCCAGCAGGGAGAGCTGTCTGAGCGTGGTGTTCACGCAGGGGCGACTGGTGCTGCTCTCTCTCCAGACCTGGTAGAATCCCAGAGCTATGGAACCACGAACCTACATGCAACGGCCCATGAAAACTCACTTCACGGGTGTAGATGGATGGAAACTAACGTGAGATTCTACGGGGTAAGGGCCCCACCTGAAAACCGCGTCTCCAGGCAACAAGAGAAAAATCCTAGAAATCTCATTGCTGGTAAAGATGGCCTCAAATGGAAAGCAGGACACAGAGGTGGTCATCAGAAGGGACAAGGGTGCCCTCAGCACCATGCCAGGGGCCACTGAACCGTCAGCCACCGGTCCAGGGGATCGGACAGACAAGCACCAGCTTCAACAGACCAGGAGGGAAGCAACGGGGTTGAGGCCTCAACACGGCTTCAGCGTTTGTCCCCGGAGCCACTTGGGCAAAGCACGATTTCCTCACGGCCTGCCAGGGAGCGGCCTGGTAGGAGAGGCGGGGACAGGGCGACGGCGGGGGCCCTGGGTGTGGGAAGGCACCACCACCAGCTCAGCAGCACCTGGCCCCCAGGGGGCTTGACCACCAGGGTCTGAAGCCGCCAACTGTTTCTGAAAACAGTCTGCCTCCTGATGATTGTGTCTCCAGGGCTGAGACACACGGCTTCCCGGACGGAACTGGGACCAGAGTTTACGGCCCAGAGGAAGCCGGCTGAAAAGGCTGGAAAGGGTGGAATCCGGGAGGCGGTTAGTGACTCCGAGGATGGCAGAGAGGGAAGGGGGGCTCTCCGCGTGAGGATGGAAATCCCCGTGCGTTTCGGTGCTAAGGAAATAGCGTGCAAATGGCACGCAAACCACTTCAAAACAGAAGCTCTGCCTTTGAAGAACAGACTTGATTTTTTTTTTTAACAGCCTTTATCCAAGGCATCACTCTGCTTGGAGCGGAATTAATTATTCAACGTATCTGGGCTGGATGAAAACTTGGCAGCTGAAAAGGTTCTGAAGCAGCCTGCTTGTAGGGAATGATTTTCTGCTTCCTGCTATGGGGACGTGGAGACCCACATCTTCCCTTGTCTTTCTTTTCCAAAGCAAACAACCAAGGGCAGACACACAGCCTGCGTGTGTGAGGCTGCCACGGCTGTACAAATCACCGCACATCCGGGGGCTGAAAGCAACCATCATTTCCTATCTCAGTATCCACGGTTCAAACCGGGTCCTCTGCTCAGGGTCTCTCTCACCGGGCGGAAATCAAAACCATGATCTCATCTGAGGCTCGGGGCCCTCCTCCGAGTGTGCCGGTTGTTGGCAGAATTCAGTTCCCGGTTGATGAAGGACTGAGGTCCCCCTTTCACTTGCTGGCTGCCACCTGGGGGCCGCTCTCAGGGACTCAATGCCACCCTCACGTGTTTGCCGTGCGGCCCCCACCTCAGGCCATTCACAGCATGGCCGTACTCCTTCAAGGCCGGCAATAATCCCTCTGACCTCAGACAGGGCCTCGTCTCGCCTGTAAGGGCTCACCTGATTAGGTCAGGCCCACCCAGAGTGACCTCCCTTTTGATGAAATCAAAATTATCTGATGGATAACCAGAGCAGGAACCTAAAGGGATGAAATCCCAAAGAGGGGAGGGGATTCTACAGAGTGCATACCATAAGAGCCCACAGCCCTTACGGACCACCTCAGAGGTTCAACCTGACATTTCTAGAGTCTAAATTTCTCCTTCGATGCCTGAATCGGGAGCCATGTGTTACGAGCAAGATCTAATGTTCCACCAATTCTCTGCAACACAAACTTCCCATCAAAGCCCAACCTCACAGAACAGTCTTCAGACTCAGTAAGCCATGGCAAGACGGCATGTTCCGGAGGTTCTGTGAGGCAGAGGCTTCGGCTTGGCCGTGAAGGGGAAGAAATCTGTAGCGTCCCCCAGGGTCAACTGACCCACTAGGCACAGGAAGTGCCGTGCCCAGTGGCCCACTTTTAGGGGCCCCTGAAAATGTTCTAATTTCTTTTAAAATCAGAAGGAAAAAAATGAGGGATAATGAATGTGTAATAATGAACCCACCCTGCATTCTATTCACCTTTCTACCAACACAGCTGGAAAACACAACTTTTAGTTTGTTTTTTTTTTCGGTGGAGGAAGGGGGGCTCGTGAAAGTCCAAAGGCAAGCCGGATAGTGGTGCCTCTTCGAGGTGCACGCTGGTTTTCCTAGCACAGCTCTGCAGTGATTTCAAAGGGCAACGGAGCTTGTCCGGGGAAGAGGAGTGAGTCAAGCCTGTGGGTCAGCCCTACAATGCTGACCTTTGGACGAAGCGAATTGAGTGCTAAGTGACAAACCAGGACAGTCCCGGGCCACTGCAGGGCAGTGCTGATATGCTTATTAGTTTGAGGGGAACAAATCAGCCTCAAGTTATAAACTCAGGGCTCATAAGGCCATGTTTGGTCCTGGGATGAGCCACTTGGTTTTGCTTGAGTCCATGGTCATGCTGGACTCCTAATTCCCATCAACTACCTCACAGCTGGGAGCCAGTGGCCTCCAGGGGGAGGTAAGGATAGAACTGAAGCCATTCAAACCCTCCTCGGACACCAGCAAAAGGGCATAAAACTCTTCGTCATTAACAACGTCAATAAGATCATTAACCTATTAAAACGAAAAAGAGAAAGCAGGAATTGTGTGTGTGTTCAATGTTCAGAGTTAAGCATCAGCACGAGACACTTAGGCATGAGGATGAAGGGCGTACAGAAATCCCAGCGAGGGTCGACAAAAGTTGATATCAAGATAAAAGTATAGGGCGGAACCCAGGACGGACAACCACAGAAAGCTGCAGAGAGAGGCACGGTCATTGCCGCCCCAAGAGCTGTGGAGCCTGAGCAGAAAGAAAGCACTGCTGATAACAACACACATCAACTCTTGCTTGTGAAACAAGGGGGCTTGGCAGTGGATGACGCCAAAGGCTTGTTCTACACCCAACCTTCGGTAAACCTACAAGTGTCTAATTCCAGACAAAGACATCTACTCTCACTCCATGGAACAGATAATCTCTCCACCCACACCGCCCCATAATTTTCCAAGCCACTTATATATAGGTGCCTCTTGAGGAAGAAGCCCTTGGCTGCAAGGAGGATCCCAGCTAGATCGGGGTGACAAGCCCAGCAGAGGGCAACAATGGAGTGACTTTACATCCGAAAGGGCATCAAGGGTGACAGCGGCTGCCAGGTCTAGCGGCACAGGGTATAGCCTTTCTGTCTCTTCTCAGGCGGAGTCTCCTCACGGGAACACCACACCCACAGGGCTGGCAAGAGGTAGAATGCCCAGCCCTTCCGAGGATGGGTTCCCTGGGCTTCCAGGCTGAGAAAGACGGGATGCCCACACAAGCTAGCCCAACGAGCTTTCAGGCAGGGGGCGTTTCTCCCATGAGGATTATCTGTGGGCAACAACGCCCTCCCTACCACACAGGGAATCTGAGCAAATAACCACAGGTGACAGATACGGATGTTCTGATGGTGACAGCCATTTTCAGAAGGTCACAGACCTGCTATAGTGGGATACCATACCTTGTTGTTATAGAGAAAGCACCCTGCTGAGATGAATAAGCACAGGTGAGAAAGTGGGGTGTGTGTGTGTGTGTGTGTGGGGAGAGAGAGAGAGAGAGAGAGAGAGCACGTGGGTGTCCCTGTTATCAGGAAGACCCAGATAACAAATATATGGAGGCAGAAGTCAGAAATTGGCCTCCACATCAGAGCGCCGTCCCGGGACGGAGACCAAAGGGTTGGTATGTCCACAGGTGCCTGGGAGAGGTAGACTAATTTAAGAGAAAAATCACAAGATGTCTCTTCCCAAACTAGAAAAACAATCCATCATGGAGAGCTCCGACAGCCAGGGGAAAGAACCGTCTGCCAAAAACAAACAAACAAAAAAACCACACAAACGCATCAAGAGGCAAAAGGGGCTGACTGCGTTTCTCCAACACGTATCTGCAGGTTGAACGATGTGTGAGCTATTCCCACCACACACCCTCGGAGTGGGTGCAGGAGGCCGGCAAATCGGCCTCAGCTTCATCGAGTGAGGGCTGGTGGGACAGACCTCATCAGGCAGTGTGGGATCAAGGAGAGGGGTCAATATGCAGGGTTAACTCTGTCCTGGCCCCTGGACTAAAGGGAGTGATCTCCTCTGCCTGCTCTGTTCTTTTCCCTCCGTTGTTGCTGCTTTTCTCCGGGCGCAGCTACTATGATTCAGGCCCCTCTCCCTGCCCTCTGCCTCCTCCCCCCGCCTCCTCCCTCATCTGATCTGGAACCGCATCCTGCATACCTGCGCGGCGCAAGAGGACAAGATTAACGTGTTCCCCCGGGGACCTGGAGAGCAGAGTTGGGATTTGCCAGTAGGAGTAGAAGCAAATGCTTATCTGGAATATTAGCTGTTGCCCCCAAATCCCATGAGCTAAGGGGGCAAGCCGGGAGGGAATGTGTCCACGATTGAATTAAGAGGGCACTGATTAAGAGGGACTTGATTAATGTGTCCCCGCGGAGGTAAACACGGACCGCGCAAGGCTCAGAGCAGGAAACCGTTTGGACGGACTCCTTGCACGCTGGTTACTTGACGTTCCCTTTCCCTCCCATTTCTAAGTCGGGGACAATCGTGTGGAAGGAACTAGGTGAGGGTCTGAAGGGCTACTGGCAGTGCTTAAGGTCACATGGAGAGAACCCACTAACCGGAAGTCAAATCCACCCGCCTGCCACCAGCCCACCTGCCTCGGCCCTTGGGTGCAGGTGGGTGGGACAAGTGACATCCACAGAGGCCCCGCCTACCACACAAGCCTGTGCTGTTGGTGCCTGAGCCCTCCCTACCAGCTCTGCAAGCACTTCCCTTCCCTTCGAGCAGGATGTAACCAGTCTCCACGGTGGATTATTCTACCTTGGGCCTCCCAGAGGGCTAACTAAAAGGAAAAAAAAAACCTTTTATTTATTATATTTTGGAGGGGCGGACCTCCCAAGCCAGGGTTGTTCTGGCCTCCAGCAGCCCCGTGCAGGAGCAGGGGATCAAATCCAGAGACCTTGACTGCCCCACCTGAAATGCACAGCCTGTGCGTCAGCACAGGACGCCAGGGCCACCAAGGAGTAGGCGGAAGAGTCCTCCTGGCGGCTCTTCTTATGCCTGGGACACATTCCCCCAGTTTATGGAAGCACCCTATCGCAGGGAGCCGGACCACAGGGAAGTTTCAGGGTTAGATGTGTTAAGGGAGCCCCACACCAGGGCGGGGCCTCAGGGAAGGATGGGAAAACCAGCGGCTTCCAGGGAGGACACAACCAAACTCATTTCAGTTGCGGCCACCAGGATCCAGCCTCACAGAGGAGGAGCTTCCCAGGGAGGGCTCTAACTTCTTAGAGGGTCCAATGTGGGAGAGGGAGACGGGGTGAGACTAACAGAAGATATGGGCCGTGGCAACTGTCTACTAAAACAAACCCCTGGGGCAAAAAACAGGGCATCTCCAGAGCTCCAGAGCTCCGGCCAGGGAACCATGAGCGTATGAGCCTGCGCAATTCGCCATTTGTGCTCTCATTGGCTCTCTCCCTCTTCCTTCCTCCGTTTCTTCCACTACCCCCTCCCTGTGTGTGTGTGTGTAACCCTCTCCCTCTCTCTCCTTCTCTCAGACAGACACACACACACACACACACACACACACACACACACACACTATATTTTCTATGGGTATTTTAAAGATGCGTGTAAATATACAGAAAGAACTATCCAAAAGGAGCCGCACCAAACCCATCTCCCTCGGTTTCTGGGGAAATGAGGATCCCGAGAATAGCTTGTGATCAAAGGCAACAGATGTTGGTCTAATCTTTAATATTTTGTAAAGATCGTGAAGCGCACAGGGCATGTGTGACACGGGGAGGCCACAGTGAGGTGAGTTCATCCCAGAATACCATGGGCTCTAGCACATTCTCCCCAAGCCTGGCATTCCAGCTGCTGGGGCTCCTCCTCCTAAAAAGGATGGATCCTGCCAGAGCCTGGGGCCTGATCCCCAGGGGTGCCCGGCACCACCAGCTTACTACACTTGAGCCAGGGCTCCCCAGGATCCACAGAGCACTTATCTTTCGCTCAAATAATTTTTAAAAGTCCCAAACCATTTGGGCGCCAATGGTTTACTTTTTCTTTTTAATTTTTTTAGTGTTTATTTATTTTTGAGAGAGAGAGAGACAGACAGAGTGCAAGCGGGGTAGAGGCGGAAAGAGAGAAAAAATTTTTTAATGTTTATTTATTTTTGAGAGAGATGGAGTGCGAGCAGGGTAGAGGCAGAAAAAGAGAGACAGACAGACAGACAGAATCTGAAGCAGGCTCCCAGCTGTCAGCACAGAGCCCTACGTGGGGCTCGAACTCATGTGAGATCATGACCTAAGCAGAAGTCAGATGCAGGCCTGAGCCACCCAGGCGTCCTCCCCCCCAAAAAAATTTGTTTAAGTCCCCAACCATTTGACCTTTACACTCTCAACAGTTAAAAGGCCAGCTTCTTAAAAAAAAAAATAAGAAGAATCACTGAATAAGTCAGAGTCCTTTGTGGGGTTAGAGAAAAAATGCCAACAGACTACATTCTCTGTTCCCCACACGCTGCTGCCCAGCTTGCTGACTTTCTGCTTCCTGTGGCTGCAACTGTCTTACCTTTACATTTCCAATACCGTTTATCTGGGCTAGGAAGCATGAGTTTATTACAGGCGACAAGCCCTTCATCAGAAGCTGTGCATTCAGGAACCAGCCGCACCATGCTAATACAGGATTTCTCTTTTATGCCCCAAACAAAGAGAATCCTGAGTATACGCAGCTGAATTGCCAGAGCGGCAGGGAAGAGAAGCCGCTAATAAAAGAAAATATATAACAGCCCCATCAACTTAATATTTACATGAAAAGTCAAGCCTTGACATCTTGCTGAGGGCAAAACTCAACGGACAGAATTCGGTCCACTGTAATACACCAGGATTTGCCCCAGAAGGCTCTCATTTTATGCCTATTAAAAAGGCAATCAGAGGATTAACCGGGAGGATGGCAATCCAGGGGGGCCAGAATCAAAGGACCGTGAGTCCTGGGGTCATGTTGGGCTCCTAACCTCACCAGAGGGTAAGAGGAAGGCTCTCCAACAAAAGCAGAGCAGAGGGGCGCCTGGGTGGCTCAGTCGGTTAAGGGTCTGACTTTGGCTCAGGTCATGATCTCGCAGTTCATGAGTTTGAGCCCTACCATAGGGCTCTGTACTGACAGCACAGAGCCTGCTTCGGATCCTCTGTCTCCCTCTCTCTGCTCCTCCCCCCCCGCCCCGAAAAAATAAATAAACATTAAAAAAAAAAAAAGCACAGTGGAAAGTCATTTCTCCTGAAAGGACTCCCTCAAGCTCTCCTCACAGGGCCCAGCAGGCCCACCACTGTGTCTCCTCACCCACTCCACCTCTGCGGGACTCGGGACTCAGTGACTCCCCTGTGCTGCTGGATGCCATCACCAAGAGGCTGAGTATCCTGCCTCTGAATCACCCAGACCTCTCGTTTCTTGAATTTCATGCTTTTCCGTCAATCTCTGCTTACCAAAGCATGAGGGGCAGGAGGGGGGGGAGACGGAAAAACAGAGATCCGTAGCTCCCGCTTACTATGGCCATTGTGTACAACAGGTTTGGGCACAGCTGGGAGCCTGAGTTAAAATGAGACTTTCGGGAGCGCCTGGGTGGCTCAGTTGGGTTAAGCGTCTGACTCTTGATTTCGGCTCGGGTCACGATCTCATGGTTTGTGGGATCGAGCCCCACATCAGGCTGTGTGTTGACAGTGTGACGCCTGCTTGGGAGGCCCGTTTCGGATTCTCTTTCTCTGTCCCACCCCCACTTGTTGTCTCCCTCCCTCCCTGTCTCTCAAAATAAATGAAAAAAAAAACATTAAAAAAATTTTTAAATACAAATAAATAAAATGAGACTTTCAGAAGCCAATTGCCTCTTACAGAGGTAGACACAATCAAGGTGTGCATTCACCACCCCTGGCCCAACACACACACGCACGCACACACACACACATACGCACACACGTTTCCCCTCCCTATCTCTGAAAATCAGTTTCTCTCTCAGGTGGCCAGAAAGCAGCTTTGGGTTGACTGTTCAGTGCTGTCTCCCACAGGAAATGGCATAACGTCCCCAATTTTAATGAAAATCTCACCCTTTATTCCCAAACCCCTCCTGACTGCAAATATATTTTCCATCCAGATGGAGAGCAGGCATTAAAATCACAAGAGCGAGGCCTCCATCGGCCCTCGTGATCAGTAGCTGTTCCGGAAGGTTTGGCTGCGACTCGAGCAGAGTGTCTGAGCAGCTCCCGTGCAACCTAGGCTGGGGCAGAGCATGAGCACCGCGCCCGTGGGCCAGACCCCTCCTTCCCCAGAAGGAGGACCTCTCCAGACGGGCTGCTGGTCAGGAGCCCAGGGCTCCCTCAAGGGGCTCCCCCAACCCGGTATAACTGGGCACACAAGACCTAACTGGTGTCATTTGTTTAATTAAAGAAGAAAAGCTGTGCAGACCTCCAGGGTAGCCGTTTGGGGAGTCGAGATCGTATCTACAAAGCACCTACGTTTCGCAAAAAGGGGCTGAAATCCTGACTTTGGGCCAAGTGTGCACAGGTCCAAGTTCTGCTTTCAACCAACCTGCTGGGACTGGAGCTTCTCTTCCAGAAGGAGAATAAAGACATTTGTGTAACGAACTTAGCAGGACCTGTGGCACGCAATAAGCCCCTGATTACCACCAGCTATGATTATCATCATCCTCATTATTACACGGAATACTGTGACTGGGGCTGCCCTAGGGGTGGAAACCACAAGGAAGGGGAAAGAAGACATACTCAGCGTAGCTGTGACAAAATCTCACTCAGATCTAAGTGAGCGTGTAAGAGCGTGTCCCGCGGTAGAAGAGAAAAAGACATTTCGTGGTGCTTACTGCCACTGCTTTCTCCTTTCACCGTGGATGACGGCCGTGGTGGCCTGTCACTTAAGGAAAGTGAGGGTGAGGCTCAGGGGACAGAAGGAGGCGGGGGAGGGTTCACAGCAGGCCTGGGTTTGGGCACTACAATAGAGACAGCTCCCCGCAACCCTTCCATTTGACAGATTCCCTCTGCAGTCTCCCCACCCGACCAGAAGCCTAATATTTACCCAGTGAAAGCAGGATTCTGTGTGCGTTGCCATCTAAAATCCAATAAGTATGGAGACAGAAAAGAGGCTGCCTGCTTATGAGGCATGAGGGCAAATATCGCCAGCTCTTTAAAGAGCCATTGAGCTAATCGATACCCTCACCCGTTTCCATTCGGGGCCCTGGGCCAACAGAGACTTAATAATTATTTTCCATCGTTACCTCACTCGGAGAAGCTTCAAAAGAAAAGGTCGCTGTGTCTGAGTTTGTTCTCCTCTATTTGCCAAATACAGATTATTCTCTGGGGTCCGTGAGGCTCCCTTCCCAGACCGTATCAACCACAGACAGTCGGTGTGGGGCCACGTGGCACTGACTTCAGAACCAGGATGCTGTTCGAGCCAGGGCAACCACACTAGCCATCACATTTGGTTGCCTGGCTTCCTACCCACCCCCCCATTCTCTGCCAGGGTCAGGTTTTGGACAGACCTCCTGTTGGACATTCTTTTTCTTTGTCCGGAACTCAAAACGTCAATGGCAGGCTCTGTGGGAGGTCGGGCAGGAAGGAGGAGGATGCTGTGGGTTGCTAGACACGATGGCCAGCACCTTCAACCTGGCTCCTTCCTGGAGAGCGACCACACAGGGTTCCAACTAAGCTCTTTGTGCCCCACCACGGACACCTCCAAAGTCAGATGCTTAACCGCCACCCAGGTGTCCCTCAAAAAAGTTTTTTTTTTAAAAAAAGAAGAAACAGAAAACACTATCGCAGGGACTTAAACAGATAAAGGGCTTACTTGTCTCACTGCAAGAAGGCTGGGGGTCAACAATCCAGCCAGTTGAGTGGTTCCCACACTGCCCGGAAGAACCAGGCTCCTTCTGGCTTCCCGCCCTGGTGCCCTTAGCCATGTGTCCTGCATCTCCAGGTGCTACCCTATTGTTGAAGGAGAAGGGGTGAGGAGAAGAGGAGAAAGCAAGCCCTCCCAAAAGACTTCTGCCAACCCCATCACCTGGGTCTAGCCCCACGGAAGGCTGCCAGATTGAGGCTTTATAGCTCGGCTCATCACGAGGTCAAACAAAATTGGAGTTCCGTTATAAAGGAAGATAGGGTAAGTGGATGTTTGGCAAAGAATCCATTCAGCTGCTGTAACAAGGAGAGAAAATTAAGAATGGATAAAGGACAATAGATTATTTCTTGGGAAAAGGTCCTGGCAGTCAATCTAGGGTAGGTATGGAGAATAGAGCGGGTATCAGCAAGGACTTCTTTGAGGGGAATCAGAGTGAAACAAATGCAAAGTCTTCGTATTGTTATAAAAGTTAACTTGCTTTTTCATGACTCAATTTATTATTATTATTATTATTATTTATTATTATTATTATTATTATTACCTCTCATTTCCCCTGATAATGATGATGATGATGGCTATTTTAACCTCTCATTTCCCCTGAAAGGATCTCAAGGAACTTCCAGGAGTCCCCAGAGTGCTCATACCATACTTAGAGGACCTCGCTTTAAGGTCACAGCTCCCTTATAAATGAACACAAGAGTCTGGACACCACAGGTGGTAACTTGACCTCTGGGTCGAGCAAGCATTCACCTCCTATCCCAATTGTCCACTTAAAAAATCTTTTATAAAGTAGTAACTGGCATGTTGGAGGAAGCAAAAGTCATGTGTTGGCAACCACTGCTGAGAAAACTACATGGCGGGGAGAAGGTCTTAATTCGCAGGAAGGCAAGCAAGTTTCTCTATTAGGTCCCTGGATGATACATTTCGACTCCTGGGCCAGGTGTGGCAGGCAGATTTTCTAAAATGGCCCCCAAAGATGTCCTGCCCTAATCCCCCTAAGACAAGCTCTCAGTCCCATGCCTGTGGTAAGGTGTATGGCCCAGTTTTCCTGAAGAAGAGAGATGACCTGAAGGGCCTCCTCTAGACACACGAGCCCTCAGAACAGAGAGCTTTCTGGGGTGATGTCGGAGAGATCCAAAGGTGAGAAGGAGGTGAGGTGCCAAGGCGGGTCTGAAGGTGGGAGGCCATGTGAGGAGGAACTTGAGCGGCCTTAAGGAACTGAAAGCAGCCCCCGGCCAAAGGCCAGCAAGGGAATGGAGACCCCACTCTTCCGCCCGCAGGAATGAGCTTGAAGGAGCACTCCAGGCTCCAGATAACAACACAGCTGGCCGCCATCTTGATTTTAGCCCATGGGACACCAGCAGAGAACCCAGCCATGTGGGCCTGGACTTCAGACCTACAGAACCCTGAGCTAACAAATGGGTGCTGCCTAAAGCCACCAAGTTTGTGGCCATTCGTTAGACAGGCAAGAGAAAGCTAACAGCAGGGAAAGAGGTGTGGCCTAGGGGCCTAGTCCCTGCAGGACAAAGTCCACCTAGGAGATCACGAGGCAGCAGGAAATCGTCCCCTTGCCCCGTGAGACAAACCAGTAACGAGGGTTAGATTAACCATCTGCAAAAGCATCAGAGAACACAAAGAGGCAAAGGGCGGCGCCCCACAGTGCCCAGAGAAAGGGACTCAGGAAGACGTGTGGAAAATAACCGTGAGGCACTAGCCCCTTATATAATGTACACAAAATAAACAGCCGTCATAGAAACCTACACAGCAACGAGTTTGGGGAAACGAGAGTCACATTAGTGGCAATATCCAAAGGGCAACAGCTCCCCAAGTGAACGAATGCCTTCATTCAATAAAGCAATAAACTGAGACGCCCTGGAAAACTCCATCGGCCAGCCAGCTGTGTCGGAGAGCAGAGGTGCCCAGGAAATAGACTCCATCAGCATTTGCCCCCGGGAGCCTCCCCACCCGCAAAACTGTGGGAATGAAAATGAGCAGTGAGTCATGGGGCCACCAGAGAAAAGCTAACAGAGTGTCGGTCCCCAGGGTTCTCCAACATCACTGGCTTCCTGGCTGGAATGGCCCATTGGGAGGCTTCTAGGCCGTCCTCTGGCCTGCGGCGTGGGCAAAACCACATAGAGACCCCGGCTGAGCCTCAGATCCTGGGGCCTGGGCCTCCAACTGTAAACCATAGGAACAACACGCATCTGACCTGCCCTTCCTTCCATCATCAGATTCGCTGAGCATTTACCGTCGTCAGTCCCTCTGCTGGGGGCTGATAATTGGGCTAAGAGCACACTGACAGGTGCCTGTCCTCAGTGCGGAGCCCGATGTGGGGCTCCATTCCACCACCCTGGGATCATGACCTGAGCTGGAATCAAAAGTCAGACGCTCAACCGACTGAGCCCCCCAGACGCCCCACATCTGTCCTTAGTATTAAGCGCAAAGGAAGGTAGTCAGAGGGCTCTAGGCGGGGGCGGGGCTGGGGGCATGCCAATCTACGTGTGTTATAGAGTCTTCTGGTTGCTTTACAGAGAAGAGACTAAGCAGGGGCACAGGCCGTGGAAGCAGGGAGACCTACAGGGAGGCGTTTGCAAGGGGGCTCCCTGGAAGGAGCTAATGATGGCTTAGGATGTTGGAAATGGAGATGGAAAGGAGTGAATGGATTCAACAGCCCTCTTGGGAACAGAGCCAGTGGCACTTGCATGTGACAATTCATCTTCACTCTCGTCCACGCTCACTGCGCACAGACTCTGGACAAGGCGCTGCCCTCAGCCCTGGCACACAAGGGGGTGTCGGGTCTGGCTCTTGCCCTCGGGCGGGCGGCCATCGCACCAGACACGTGATAACTAAAGGTAAGATGAGGAGGCCCGCTTCCCGGGACCTGCTCCCCCAGCACCTGGGTCTCCGGAGACGTTCAAAGTGAAAACCTTACAGGCCCGGAAGGAGGCCCCGGGCTCTGGGCAGAGTGATCACGGCGCTGGGGTTCACCCCAGGGAAATGCTCAAGTCACCGTCACCTGAGCCAACGTCGGCTGGCCGGAAGAACCCGCCAGGCAACATGAGTGTGTCAACAGCAAAACGCACCCCTGGGAGAGCTGGAAGAGCCTGAGGACACCCCTAGTGATAACAGTTACTCAACTCAACTGCCTGCCTCGTGTCTAAAGATGAGCGAGGGATGGAACCACCTGCTTGTCAAAGTATTCCTACCCCTAAGGAGACGCAGGGCCAGAAAGCACATTAGGAACTGAAGCCCCTTCTCTGTCCTGCTGTCGCCTAACTGGGCTCCCGGCCAGAGTGCATCCGGAGTGCCACACGAGAGCAAATGGCAGCCAGCGTACCTGGAGGGACCAGGGGCTACCCCCCTGAGCAGAGACTGAACACATCAGAGGACCTGGAGAATTCTAGAAGAACTGTAAATGCGCCAGTTTGAGGCTTCCTACTGTGGGGTCACGAGTGTCTTTTGGTAGCTAAGCAGGAAGAAATACAAAGGTGTAAGGGAGGGCCGCGTTCTATCATCAAACAGCACCCACGCCTTCTGAGGTCTGGCACCTGAAGGAGAATCCTCAGGCCGAGAAAGTGCCCTGGGGGTTCCTCACGCTCTGGGGTCCCGCAGCTTGATTGGCCCCTGCAGAGAGAAAAGCTGGAGCGAGGAAGAAAAAAATAGAGGCAAAATGCCTGAAAGGTTGTGCTACCGCTCTGGGACCAGATCATAGATATCACACAGGCCATCTGCAAGAATGTAGGTCCCAAGGTCCTGGGGCTGGACCTCTTTTTTTTTTTAAGTTTTTCTTTAAATTCCTGTTTAATACTAGTTTCAGGTGTACAATACAGTCATTCAATACTCCCATACGCCCGCTGCTCATCACAAGTGTATTCCTTAATCCCCATCCTCTATTTCACCCATCTCCCTACCTACCTTCCCTCTGGTAACCATCAATGTGTTCTCTAGAGTAAGTCTGTTTCTTGGCTTCTCTCCCTCTCTCTCTCTCTCTCTCTCCTTTTTTCTCCCTACGTTCATTTGTTTTGCTTCTCAAATTCCACATTTGAGTGAAATCATGTGGTATTTGTCTTTCTCTGACTTCTTTCGCTTTACATTGTACGCCCTCGCTCCATCCAAGTCGTTGCAAATGGCAAGATTTCATTCTCTTTGAAGGCCAAGTAATATTCCATTGTGTATATATACCACATCTTCTTTACCCATTCCTCCGTCCATGGACACTTGGGCTCTTTTCATAATCTGCCTGTTGTACACAATGTTGCTGCAAACACTGGGGTGCATGGGCCCCTTCGGATCAGTATTTTTGTAACTTACGGGTAAGTACATCGTAGTGCAACTACTGGATCATAGGGCAGTTCCATTTTTAACTTGTTGAGGAACCGCCATATTGTTTTCCACAGTGGCTGGAGGGAACGGACCCCACTCTGCAAGCTAGGTGCTGTTAGGTTTTCATTTGTTTCTCTGTTGTCCTCTGAATAGTTAAATTCCTTTCAAATGTCAAGCTATCTTAGCAAAGAAGAATCAGGTATTCGGGTCCATACTTTAGGTTAAAGGGAGAGTGATATTAATTAAAAAGTAAAGATCAGGAAAGGGTTGGATTTTGTTAAGTGCTAGCAACCTGAAACCTCAGGACACAGAGCTCTGCTTACATCAGAAGCCAGTCTTTTTTCTTAGAAGAGTCTCACTGAGATAACACCAGCTAAGACTAACTGAACATAAGGCACTTTTTCTTCCTTTTTTCCTTCTTTCCTTCTTTCCTTCCTTCCTTCCTTCCCTTCCCTTCCTCCTTCCCTCCCTCCCTTCCTTCCTTTCTTTTTTGAGAGAGAGAGCACAAGTAGGGGAGGGGCAGAGAGAAAGAGGAAGACACAGAATCGGAAACTGGCTCCAGGCTCCGAGATGTCAGCGCAGAGCCCGACACGGGGCTCGAACCAACAAACTGTGAGATCACGACCTGAGCTGAAGTCAGACTCTCAAACCGATGAAACCACCCAGGTCTCACAAGTTGTGTTTCTATCCTCATTTTTCCAATAGGGAAACTCAGACTCAGGGGGCTGGACCCTCAGCAAAGCGTGGAGGAGCTGGGAAACAAAAGCAAGCAATCTGATTCCAGACCTCTACTCCTATAACCATCAACCACGCCACCTCCCTCCACAAAAGAGGCTGTAAGTCTCATGATTGTGGCTCCAACATTAACCCTGAAGCAACAGGAAACGGGTGGGAGAGGCCGCCACTGTGTCGGGAAGAAGAGATGACCACCAATGTTGCCGGGGGCCCTCAAAGAAGGGTTTGCTCCAGGAATCCCTAGTGATCTCAGCAACGGCCATCCCAAAAGAGTTTTTGATGAGCTTGTTTCCTGGGCAGCCCTTGAGGTATAAGGCACAGCTCTCTCTTCTTGATGTACAGGTGCGATAATGTCCCCGGCACAGGCTTCTGGAGCGTCGCCTCACTGAGGCTTTGAGACCCATCATCTCAGAAGTCCGCCTTCACTATATGAACCAGCACTAAATAAATCCCTTTCTGCCCACACTGGGCATCTGACAACCCATTTTTGACTTATTTTCCCTTTCCAAAGTTGCAATCCGGTGAGTCTTTGCCAAAAGAATCCAAGAATTAAAAAAAACAAAACAAAAGAAAACAAAACCGGGGACTCCAAAAGTGGCTGTGCCACTGCTCCCTTGATAATCAAGCCCAGGATGAGTCAAAGAAAATCATGCCGAATGGCTGATTTATTGGTCAAGCATATTCACTTGAGCTCAAGGAGGCTTTAGTCTGGTTGGCATTTGGGATGCTTTTGCATTCTTGGCTTTTTTCTCTGCAAATGCTTTAATGAGTCTGCTATAAACCCTTGAAGGTCTCCAATGGACACATCCTGAGCTATGTTTTCCCACTGGCAAAATGCCTTCTGTCCCTCAAGTGACTCAGAAAGCCTGTGGTAAAAAAGGTTACTGCCCAAGTCAGGAGAACCTCCAGGGGGTGGGAAACAAATCGAAGAGGCAAAGTACTTACAAACCTCTATTTCTCAGTAAGTACATGGAGTACCACCTTTAGCCACAGAGCTTGAAGCCAGCAGCATGGACAGAAACAGGATGCTGGGAGGTCTCTTTTGTGTTTCTTGTAGAGAAGATCCCACGTGAATTGAAAAGGAAAAGAGAATTATTTCTCCGGAGCATCAGATTTCCTCTGACCTCCCAGTGGTCCTCCACCACCAAGACTGGGATGTTCAGCAGAAACACAACTCAAGGCTGCATCCCTGTTTGGGAATCTGGTGATTAAAGAGCTCTAAAGAGCTCTCTGAGGGTAAGCACGGGGCCTAGGAAAAGTTACAGAGTTTTTATGTGGCTTTGCCTCATAAGAAAAACCTACTCGCTGAAGCCAAAGAGTTTTCCAGAATCTATTGCTCACCTTCTCCCTTTGTCCCAGTGCTTGGTCTCATTCTAACAGAGAAATTAAGAGACTACCTTCATCTTAAAATTGCCCCCATATAGAATATTCTCTCTTGTGAAAGAGTAGGTTTCAGTTCACAGAACTGTCCAGAGCAGAGGGCAAGATGGCCATCTGTTAACATGAAGCCAAGATTTCCGTACTGGGTAGAATGTTCGACCAGGGGGCCACTGGGTCATTTTTACCTTTTTTTTTGTGGGGGGGGGGGGGGTCATTTTTACCTTTAAGCTTCGTCCTTGGGCCTCACGTTATCTGCACTGACTCCCTCCCCACACAGGGCATTCTCAGCACTCCTCTTGCACTGCTGTGCTAGACTCACGGCCACCCAGCCTTCTGCAAAGCTGGCCTCGCCGATATGAGCCCTCAATTGTCCCCACTGTCCTGAGAAAGCAGGATTCGGGGTTTTGGAGTCAAAGAGCACTGGGATCGATGCACAGCCCCATCACATTCTAGCTGTTCAGCCTTGGGTACGTTATTAACCTCTCCAAATTGAGGCTTCGGTGATTGCAAAATAGGAGAGAATATTGCTCATGGTTCTGAGGTTTAAATAAAATCGCCTGTGCGTTTGGCCACACTTGGCCACAAAGGGCATCCATTAAAAATGTGCATTCTTCCCCCCTCCCGTCATCCCTCCGTGCACTCTTTCTCTGCGCCTCCTGCTAGTCCAAAGGTTGCTCCTGGACAAAATAACACACCCAGAGAGATCTGAGTCCCCTAAGCTCAGCAAGTGACGCCAGACACGTCTTGGCAATTCTTCATCCAGCCTTCAACTTCGTGTCCCCACCGCAGCTGCTCCAAACCTTGTCTTCTCCCCTTGAGCTTCCAATCAATAATCAGATATCTGCTGAATAGCCAGTATTCTGAAAGCACCAAACTGCAGTTGTAGGGGAGACAAAGAGGCATTACAAAAAAAACACCCTCTGCAGCCCGTGCATGCAAATGAGCACAAAACAAAAGCGGTATCTGAAAAGTGCCGCGTGATGGGGACAAAACCAAAAATGCTATTGGAGGTTCAGAAGACGAGGTCACTGGAGGTTTTCTGGAAGTGTGGCTTAAGCTGGGTGTCAGAGAAAGAGGACTGCCACAGAAGGAGTCCAGGGACAGAAGAAATCAAACGAGCAATGGCATGAAAATGGCACCGCACAACACAGGTTGGAAAGGAAAAGCCAGCTGGGTTCGCAAGTAATAAAAGACCGTCTGATCTTTTTGAAAAAAGACGGTAAATTAGATTCTGGAGGCTCTCCGCTTCCAAGCACTGCATAGAATTCATCCCCCAAAATCAAAACCGGGGGTCACAGCTCAAATGCCTGGCAGGGCCCAGGTGAGAAGCCCTACCAGGCACACCTGTGAGCTGAGAGCTGGGGGGAGGGGAGGGGGCGGGAGATGACTTCAGATCTCACCTGGGACGGGGCGGCGCCACCCACTTCCGGCCGACCGCTGCCAGGCTAGACGCCGGCCTCAAAGTTGCCAAAAAGTCAGAGAGATCAAAAATCAGGTATCTCGTCTGACATTACCTGATTTCCAAACTGTTGGCTCACAGGATGCTCAACTTTGGGGTAAAAAGGTAATTTTCTGACAATCTGAACTGCATGAGAAACGGTTACCTCGTGGCGGGGGCGGGAGGGGTGGGTAGGAGGGGTCAGCTCTCCATCATCATTCAGAGAGAGGCTGAAGGGCCCCTGCCAAGGATGCTGTTAAGAAGGCTTCTGGACGGATTGAGAACAGCAGCAGAGACTCCAGGGGCCCTTCTGGTTCTAAGAGTATAGGATCTCACCACCGCTCCCCCCTTAATAACTGATACTGGCCTCCAGCTGCAGTGAGAGCAAAAAGAGACAGGTCTCACGTTCCATGCCCCCATGATGTGCCTTTCTTGCCTTGGCCACTAGGAGGCGCCACCCCCCCAACCCTGCCCTCAACTGGCCGGCCCACCCACATGGAGGCCGCCTCTCCTTCAAGAGAACCGCTCCCCAGACCCGGCCAGTCCTTTCTTCCTCTTGGCACCCCAGACTTGTGCTTCTTCCTGGCCCCCTGGCCATCATCACCCCCCTTCTCTGCTCAAAGATGACCAAACACACAACACACGCATGTGCGATGCACACAACCCCCCCTCCCTCTGGCTTGTTTAAGGCCACCAACTGCCCTCTCACCCTCTGGGTACAAGGTTTTTTGTCTCCTCGGAGAGTCTGTACCTTCCATGAGAACTCGGATTTTCCCTCTCTCCTCTACTTCTCTACCCTGCCCGGGGACGAAAGGTAAACCCACAGAGGAGACAGTCCCTTACTTCTCCAAGTTTGACTTTCTGGTGAAACGGCCATAACCGCTAGACCGCATGTTCTTAGAACAATATAGCAACAAGAACATTAGTGCTCATGTGGGAGCTGCTCAAATATAAAACCAATCTCATTCTTAAAAAAAAAAAAAAAAAAAAAAAAGTCTTGTGTCTTGTGCTAATGAACTTCCCCACATTCCGCCCTAATTTCAGTGTCAAATAATCTGAATTACTGGGCTATTTTCCAGAATTTCAATGTATGCATAGGCTTTTTGCTGTTCACGGGCACGCAACCCCATCATTCAGGTTAATGCTTCAGGAAGGAGGCACAAAGAACAGCACGAACATTAAATATAAAATGTAAACCCTTCACTGCATAGCAGTGCAGAAAAAGGATAGAAATAAACCAATGGAACAGCACAATAGAGCTGATAATTAAAAGCTGGGTTATCGGTGTAATAAGACAAGAGAGAAGAGAGATGGAAAGAAATGAGACATAAAAGGTATAAAAATTTGGGGGGGGGGGGGCGCCTGGGTGGCTCAGTCGGTTAAGCGTCCGACTTTGGCTCAGGTCATGATCTCACAGTCTGTGAGTTCGAGCCCCGCGTCGGGCTCTGTGCTGACCGCTCAGAGCCTGGAGCCTGTTTCAGATTCTGTGTCTCCCTCTCTCTGACCCTCCCCCATTCATGCTCTGTCTCTCTCTGTCTCAAAAATAAATAAACGTTAAAAAAAAATTTAAAAAAAAAAATTGGGGGGGGGGAGTAAGCCATCACTATTTATAGATATATTAATATATATAATGTATATATTAACATATAATACATACATACATAACAGAGAATTATCAAGGAACAACTGTACCAATAACAGTATTCAGTTTGGTGGTTTAGTACAAACAGCTTGGAAAAATCAATACTTTTCCTATGCAACAGTAGCCAGACAGAATGTATTACGAAAGAAAAGATCTCATTTACCATAGAAACAAAAGAAAATGCACTACCAAGGGACATAATCGATGTTTTGAACAAATGGAGTGGCACACCTTGTTCTTAGACAGAAACTCTCATCATCCTAAAGCTGCCACTTCTGCTCAAATTAATCTATAAATTTGAAACAAACTCCACAGAAATACCTAGAGGATGTTTTTGAAACTAAAAGGCTGACTCTGAAGTTGACATGGAAAAACGGGCTAGAAGAACAACAAAGAATCTCTGGAAAGGGATGGAGCTGTAGGGGATCTAACAGGTAATAAAACAAAGTTCCAATAATTGAAATAGCACAGAACACAAATAGAACAGGAAAGACTAAAGCAGTGCTCCACCATAAAAATATAATCTGAGCCACAGATGCAATTTTAAACTTTCTAGTAGCCAGAACAAACACGAAACAGCAAAATGTTATCACTCCGACATGTAAGCAATATGAAAATCACTGAAATGTTATACATTCTTTAGTAAATCTGCAAGATCTGGTGCGTCTTTTACATTTGCAACACATCTCAATTTGGACTGGCCACGTTTCAAGTGCTAAGTAGCTACACAAGGCTAATGACTAGTATGTTATCCACTTTACAACTAAAACATCCAGAAATTAATCAGTAAGTATATTCTCTAATTTGATAAACAAAAGAGTTGGCATTTCACATCAATGGAGAAAAGGTGTGTTTTATTCAACAAATTAGGCATCAGGACTTCTAGCAGTCGTCTGGAAATACAAGTATCTTAAATACTACCCCACTTCTTACGTCAAAATGGATTCTGGATGGGTCAACTATTTAAACGTAAAAAGTGAAATAAAATCGATAGAAAAGATGATCTTTTTAATCATCCTGGAATGAGGAAAACTTCACTCGGCACTCCTCAAGAAAAACTGGTAAATTCAAACAAGTACAAATTAAATGAAAATCTACATAGAAGTACCATAAACAGAGTCGTAAGAGATGAACAGAGAAAATAATTGAAACAATGACAGATAATTTCCTCAGTATATAAGCAACTCCAAAATGAGACGAACAATGCACAGAAAAACAAGAGAAGGATACAGTTCACAGAAAAGGAAATAGAAATGTCTTTGGAACATACGGCAAGATGCTCAAGCTAACTCACAAGAAGAAAAATACCCATTCGGACTCCACGAGGTACCCTTTTCACCTACCCGTATCAACAAAAAGCAGGCAAAAACCCCATATGATGAGGGTGTGGGGGAAAGTCATTCTCAAACATTGCTGGTAAAAGTGTAAATCGGGTCAGGCTCCACGGAGAGCAACTTGAGAATTCCTATAAAGATGGAAAATTCAGAAAACATTGTGTAATCCTATTCTCAGGAACTTATACCACTGACCTCTTCACGTGGACCTAAACGTACTTGGTAGATATTCTCTCTTCCCATGCAGCCAAAACTGGTTATTAGTGGGTTGATTTTTAAAGCGGACAAAGGAAAGACTTTCCCCCAAAAATAACTTCTAATTTCAAGCAAATAAATGTGCATTAACCTGTTCACCCTATGATGTAGCACAGAGGCCATTTTTATTATTATTATTTTTTTTTAATGTTTATTTATTTTTGAGACAGAGAGAGACAGAGCATGAATGGGGGAGGGGCAGACAGAGAGGGAGACACAGAATCGGAAGCAGGCTCCAGGCTCTGAGCCATCAGCCCAGAGCCTGACGCGGGGCTCGAACTCACGAACCGTGAGATCGTGACCTGAGCTGAAGTCGGACACTCAACCGACTGAGCCACCCAGGCGCCCCAAGAGGCCATTTTAGTGTATGTAGCTTAATGGATTGAGTTCGGCTTTCTCTATTCTGCAAACACCTTACCCAAAATACTTCATTTACAGTCTTCATATCTGGTTTCCTTAAAGTGGTGGAAGGACTTAACACATGGGAAGAAATCTTAAAACAGAGTTGTTCTCAATATTTTGGACCATTGCCCAGTCTTTGACAGCTGTCTCTTCTGTGCTTATTTAATGGAAATTCTGTGATTCAACATTAGCAAACCTGTTCGCAGCAGTCGACTGAACTGTCATCCAAACTTCTTTTCCTTCTTACCTCCTATTTCATCAGTTTGTGTGATATTTGGTTAAATGAAATGATTACAACAACTGTAACTGGCATAAATACTTGCACTAACACACAAGTGACGCGGGGTGAGCTGACAACAGGCATTCAAAGTGTTACACGGAACAGAAACTCAGAGCATCTGTCACTCAAACAACCCCACTAAGTCCGGGCCAACGAACAGAGCCTGGATTTTATTCAGGAAGGCAGCTATTTTCAGAGTGGGGTCCCTAGGCCAGCACTAGCAACACCTAGGAACTTGGCAGAAATGCAAATTCTCAGGTCCCCTTCCAGACCTCCGGAACCAGGCACCTTGGGGGTGGGCCCGTAATCCAGGTGACCCAGAAGCTAAAGCGTGAAGACCACCACCACAGAGAGGCGAAGCCCTTTGTGGGAGCCAAGGAAAGCACAGTCACACAGCATCTGGTGGCTTCTCTTTTGTGCCACGAAGTGTTTTCATGGACCCCTGACTCATCCACCACCTTCCCCGTCGAAACAGAATCCTAAATAAATAAGGAGGAGGATGATTATTTATCTGAAACGTAGTCTATTTCACTTGCTTCTCAAGCTAATGATTCTGCCGACCAGTAACTCCAGCAAATGGTGCACAGGAGCAAGAACCCTCTTCTAGCATCGATTTTCTCTGGTCAGGAACAAAGAAGTCTCTGCCTCTAACATTGCCTGCATTGATTAGTGCATCACGGTGCTGCTGGGAGGCCCAGGCTGGGATTGGGTACAAGCACAGTAACTCATGTGGGGCTGCAGTCCTTCTAAGGAGTTCACCCAACTCAGCGTGGTCGATGCCCCTCCACCAGGCGCCGGGGACCAGGCATGATCGGCTGGAGCTGATGGGGCCCTCGAGGGAGAGCCACACCGGGACTGGACAGGAAAAGGCAGAGGTGCCCATGGAGGGAGGGACGAGTCACAGCATCGCTCCCTGAAGTCTGTCCCCATCTCTGCTGACAGGACTGATGCTCTAACCCCTTGGTCAAGTGGTATTTATCTGAGATGTTCACTTCCATCCAAACCCTTCTTATTTCCATACCACCCCCTGCACTTGCCCCAGCCAACACCAATGTCTGACATTTAACACTGCATTTGCTAAGCCTCTAGCTGTGTATGCCCTGCCTCCCTGTTATGGGTTGAACAGTGTCCTCCAAAAGAGATATCATCGTCCCAACCCTCAGTACATGTGAATTTGACCTGATTTGGAAATAGGGTCTTTGCAGATGATCAAGTTAAGATGTGATCATTGGGGTGGGCCCTGATCCGATATGACTGTGTCCTTGTTAAAAGGGGAAATGTGGGGGCGCCTGGGTGGCACAGTCGGTTAAGCGTCCGACTTCAGCCAGGTCACGATCTCGCGGTCCGTGAGTTCGAGCCCCGCGTCGGGCTCTGGGCTGATGGCTCGGAGCCTGGAGCCTGTTTCTGATCCTGTGTCTCCCTCTCTCTCTGCCCCTCCCCCGTTCATGCTCTCTCTCTGTCCCAAAAATAAATAAAAAACGTTGAAAAAAAAATTTAAAAAAATAAAAAATAAAAAATAAAAATAAAAAATAAAAAAAAAAGGGGAAATGTGGATACAGAAATAGAGACGGGCACACAGGGGGAATGCCATGGGAAGAAGGCAGTTATGCGATCAGAACCCAAAGAACTGACAGAAAGCAGGCAAGAAGGCTGCAACATATCCTTCACTAGAGCCTTCAGGAGGAGGATGGCCGTGCCAACACCTCAATCTCATCTTTTAGCCTCCAGAACTTACAGAAATGATAAATTTTGGTTGTCTAAACCACTCAACGTGTGCCAGTATGTCGAAGCAGACCTAGGAACTAACGTTCCCTCCAGCGAGACCCCAGGTTCCCCGAAGGCAGGATGGCCTGGGAGCCACCTCTGAAAGTGGAACCTATCCAGTGTCTGCACAACCTTTAGCAGGGGATGCTGGGGCAGTGATCCAAACTGTCGTTGGGGAGGTGGACTCATTTGGCCGGTTCTCAAACCTGGCCCAGACCCAGTCCGAAGAGCCCCCGTGAAGCTTTTTGGAAGTAGGAGCATCTGAGCCCCACCTCAGGCCTCCTAAATCGGAATATCCAAGGGTCAGGTATGAGATGCCACCCGCCAGGCACTGGCCCACGGAACTTTCCCAGGGCCCCTCAACCCTGGGATTCCATCGACCTGTAAAATGGGAATAATACAGAACCTTGCTCATAGGATTAAGGACTGAATGAGTTAACACACAGGCAGGCCTTAGAACAGTGCCTAGTATCTAATCACGTGGCAAGTGCTATCTAGCCCCAGATAAAAACTAAGGGATGACCTATTTACTATCCCCAACTGCAATGACTACAGCTTTCTGCTTTAAAAAGGGGGCGTCCCTAAACCAGAAGAGATTCCCATGAAAAGCAGCAGCCAGTTTCTGATCTGTTTCTTTGTTAGCTGAGCAGACTTAAAACAAATGAAAAAGTCCCCAGACCTATGTTTTGTTTTAAATAGCCAAGTGTTCATTTTGCAACAAGAGCTATTTTTCATTTTAGGAAATCAAAGCCTTTTTTTAAGATTAACTATAACCATCATTTTTTTTTTTTTTTTTAAACAGGAGATTCTACCTCGTCAATGATTTTCGCTTTTAAAAATGGAAGTGCCATATTGGAAAAAAAATGTCTCCCCCAAGTCAGTTACATTGAAAAGCCTAGAGAGGAAAACAGCCAGTGAAAAAAATCAAATACACATTTGAACTGAATACACGTTTCTCCAAAGATGACATACAAATGGCCAACAAGCAGAGGAAAAGATGCTCAACATCACTAATCATCGGAGGAATACAAAACCACAAGGATATGTCATCTCACACTGAGGACGGCTACCACCAAAAACAAAATAAAACAAAACAAAACAGAAAATGGCAGTGCTGGTGAGGCTATGGAGAAAATGGAAATCTTGCGCACCGTTGGTGAGACTGTAAAATGGCACCATTGCTATGAAAAATAGCATGGCAATTCCTTAAAGAATTAAAAACAAAACTACCACCATGTGATCCAGAAATACCTTTTGTGAGTTTCAAAAGAATTCAAAGTAGGGTCTCAAGGAGAGCCCGCTGATCCACTGCCAAAGGCATCGTTTCCCCCTTCCCTTCGATGTCAATAACACTCTCGCGTTCACAACAGCACTACTCGCAATAGCGAAGAGGTGGAAACAGCCCAAACATTCATCAGCAGATGGGAGGGTAAACTAAATGTGGCACATCCATACAGTGGAACATTACTCGGCCTGAAAGAGGAAGAGAATTCCGACACCAGCTACAACCTGGATGAACCTTGAGGACATTATCCTAAATGAAATAAGCCAGACAAATGCTATACGTGGTTCCACACTTACGGGAGATCTAAAGTAGCCACATTCATAGAAATAGGAAGTAGGAGGGTGGTTACCGGGGGCTGGAGGTGGGGGGAGGGAGAGAACGGGGAGGTGCTGCTAAATGCACAGTTTCAGAGCTGGAAGATGAAAAAGGTCTGCAGATCAGTTTCACGATAAGGTGAGCATACTGCATGCTACCGTACCGTACCCTAAAAATAAGATGGGCAATTTCACGTGATGTGTTGTTGGTTTTTTTTACCACAATAAACAAAAAGAAAAACAAAGCAACGACAACAAAGAGAACAGCAGACCGTGATCACTAACTGCTAGAGGCTGGCGTTCCACAGCACAGCCGGATCTTGGCTCCTTTTTACAGTGTTTTCCTTACTCTGGTATTGCCTTTCCTCTAATTGTTGAATCCTTTTATTTGCCATGAAGTGATTTTTACGGGGATAACAAGGAACAAGGAGCAGGCAGTACAAGCTTCTCTTAAATTGCTTGGAGGAACTATCATGCCTTTTAACTCGGTAATAGCAAGCATATAAATATTCCATTTATGTCAAATCATTCTGCTTACAAGAATATGCGAGATATGTCTTAAGGATATAGATTACCTTTCAGCAATCCAGACTGGTATCTTTGTTTTTGCCTTTTAAGAGAATGTTTAAAGGGCATCTACTGTTCTGGGAAATTACCACTGTACTTGGGAAGTATGTTAACGTAAAATGACAGTCTGCCATGCGTCCTGACCTCCTATACTTGCTCAAGCCAGTATAGGTATCGTAGATACCTATATCTACGAGTGAAGATAGCTTTTTCTTATTCCACGGTTTCAAGATGTAGACTTTCACATTTATTAAGAGAAAAGTAATGAATTCCCACCTTGAAAATTAAACACAGACCATCGCAATAGACTATCCATCAGCATTCCAGTCCTGGGATACCGGTCTTCCAGCAAAGGGCTTCACATATGGATTATCATAAAACTTAATTATTTGGGGGACATTACTGTCACCTAAGAGACAATGAATGTTCTTCTAAGAGGTTCTCCAGGATTTTCTTTTGTCTTCATCACCAGAGCAATTTTCTCTTTTGATGAGAACTCATCCTAAATCACCCAGCATAAAAATGGATAATGCCGCACGTATTATCAGACTATTTGCAGATGACGCTGTAAATGGCTTATCCGTCTCATTACATGACAAGTGTAACATCACAAATATCCCATCTCAAGGCAAGCAGGAAGCTGAAAACTTAATTAAACAAGATAAGAACTGATGCTGTGTGCTACCCTCGTGTCCTCCTTGGTTCCAAAGTTAGAACATTGAAATTCACATTCATGCAGGACCTTGATGACTACTGCAGATAAATTACTACAATTGGTAATAAACTTTATAAACTCAAAGCCTGCCCAAATTTGGGCAACTTGATTCTCGGTAGTTATCAAAATTAGAAATGTAATCATTGTCACTAAAACTGACCAGGAAGAAAATACAGGAGATACAGTACAATGGTGTGAATATATTCAAGGTAGACATTTTCTACTTCCTTTTAATATCGGGATTTTGTAATTACCCTCCGCCTCCCCTGACGTGCACCTGCACACACGTACGTGCACACGGACACACACACACGCATGCCTGCAGACACACGCATGCACTCTCTCTCACACCAAAATCTGGCAGATTTTTCTGTAGCCTACACACAAAAACTTAGAGTACTTGAATTACATGACCGCCAAAGGCCAGGGACCATTACTACAAAACGTGGGAGAGACGTGTTGGTAAAGATTACGTAAAAACATGAAGCCCACTGATCCACTGTCGAACACGATGTTTCCCCCTTCGCTTCAGTGTCATTTATTCTTGTGATTTACAATGTTGTCTTTAGGTTTTAACACTGCTCCTTAAAGAACTATTTCAGAGATACAGAAAAGCACAGAGAATAACAAGATTGAAATCCATGCACTCCCTACCTTAATTTCACAAAGGTAAACCTTTTACTATAGTTGATTCAAATTTTTTTTTAAGTTTATTTCTTTTTGAGAAAGTGTGAGCATGAGCGGGGGAGGGGCAGAGAAGGAAGGAGAGAGAGAATCCCAAGCAGACTCTGTACCGTCAGTATAGAGCCCAATGTGGTGCTCGATCTCACAAACCATGAGATCATAACCTGAGCCAAAATCAAGAGTTGGACGCTTAACTGACTGAGCCACCCCGGCGCCCCTGTTGATTCAGATTTTTAAAATAAAATTTTGCAGAAAGAATTGGAGCTGCCTCCACCACCACCCCCAACTAAGAGGCATTAAATTTCTGGACAAGCTCATGAGTACCTTTCAGTCACGTTTTTACACTTTTAATAGACACACCTAGGGGCGCCTGGGTGGCTCAGTCGGTTAAGCGGCCGACTTCGGCTCAGGTCATGATCTCGCAGTCCGTGAGTTCGAGCCCCGCGTCGGGCTCTGTGCTGACAGCTCGGAGCCTGGAGCCTGCTTCGGATTCTGGGTCTACCTCTCTCTGACCCTCCCCTGTTCACGCTCTGTCTCTCCCTGTCTCAAAAATAAATAAAATGTTAAAAAAAATTAAAAAAAAAATAATAGACACACCTATACATTCCTATAGGCCCACAAAAATATACAATGTTATTTTATATAATTTCAAACATTAAATTTTTTTAACATTTATTTATTTCTGAGAGACAAAGAGAGAGAGAGAGCATGAGTAGAGGAGGGGCAGAGAGAGAGAGGGAGACCCAGACTCCGAAGCGGGATCCAGGCTCCGAGCTGTCAGCACAGAGCCCGTCGCGGGGCTCGAACCCACGAACCGTGAGATCGTGATCTGAGCCGAAGTAGGTCACTTAGCTGACTGAGCCACCCAGGCACCCCTATAATTTCAAATTTTAAGCACTATTTCACTTTATGTAGCATTCTGCAACTTACTTTTGGTTTCTGCTCAACATGAGACATTTAGCCATGTCAATATATAGATGCGGCTCATGCATTTTAACTGCTGTTTAGCATCCCATTTTGTGAATTTACCGCAATTTCATTATCCATTCTTCAGATGACTAGTGTTTTATTTCCAATTTTTCACCATCATGAGACATGCTGCAATGAAACTTCCTATGGCTCCTCGTGTACCTTTGTGAGAACGTTTAGAGAGCACAGACCTGAAATGGGAATTATCTGGTCACAGGATGTGTGCATCTTCGAATATTTACTAGATATTTCCAAACTACTCACTGTGATGGCTGTAATCAATTTGCACTCCTACCAACAGCACATGCAAGTTCCCATGTGCCCAGATCTTCCTCGGTTAACACTTGGTTCTGTCCAACTTTTTTTCATTTTTTGTTAAATATAATGATTGTGGATGTAAGTTGCATTCCCCTAATTACCAGGGATGTGGAGCATCTTTTCATGTATTTGTTGGTCCTTTAGGGCTTCCTTCTCTGAATTCCTAATCTAATAGTTGGTTCATTTTTTATTGAGTATGGGTTGTCCTTTTCTTGTCGATTTGCAGGAGATTTTTATATAAGCTAGACACCAATACTTTGTCAGTTATATGCACCGTAAACATCTCACCGGCTTTCAGCTGATGGTATCTCAGGGTGCCTGGATAGCTAAGTCGGCTAAGTGTCCAACTTCAGCTCAGGTCATCATCTCACAGTTCATGGGTCCGAGCCCCACATCAGGCTCTGTGCTGACCGCTCAGAGCCTGGAGCCTGCTTCAGATTCTGTGTCTCCCTCTCTCTCTGCCCCTCCCCCAGTCGTTCCTCTCTCTCTCTCTCTCTCAAAAATAAACATTAAAAAAATTTTTTTAATAACTCAGTGGTATCTTTTGTCACAGAGAATTTTTTTTTAATGTTATCAAATTTTAAATGCTTCTTTTTAAATTTTTTTTTTCAATGTTTATTTATTTTTGAGAGACAGAGGGAGACAGAGCATGAGTAGGGGAGGGGCAGAGAGAGAGGGAGACACAGAATCCGAAGCAGGTGCCAGGCTCCGAGCTTGCAGCACAGAGCCCGACAAGGGGCTCGAGCTCACAGCCCGCGAGATCATGACCTGGGCCAAAGTCGAACGCCTAACCGATTGAGCCACCCAGGCACCCCATTAAATGCCTCCTTTGATCATTCCTTGGTTACTCATTAGAAAAACCTGAAGAAGTTTTTAAACTGGGGGGGTCTAAAACAACAGAAATTTATTCTCCCCAACTTCTGGGAGTCACAAGTCTAAAACGGAGGTGTTGGCAGGGCTGTGCTATTTTTTTTTTTTTTCAAGGAGAGAGAGACAGAGCATGAGCAGGGGAAGGGCAGAGAGAGAGGGAGACACAGAATCTGAAGCAGGCTCCAGGCTCTGAGCTGTCAGCACAGAACCCAACACAGGGCTTGAACCCTCTAACTGTGAGATCATGACCTGAGCCGAAGTCGGCCGCTTAACCGACTGAGCCCCCCAGGCGCTCCGGGGCCATGTTCCTACTGACACCTGTAAGGGAAGGAATCTTCCTTGCCTCCGCCAGTTCCTGATGGTTCTGGGCAACCTGCAGTTCCTTGGTTTGTCGTAGCAGAGCTCCAATCTCTGCCCCACCGGCACATGGCCGTCTTGCATCCATCTTTTTGTTCCTGTGTCTCTCTTCCTCTTCTTTTTTTTTTTTTTTTTTTTAATTTTTTAAAATCTTTATTTAATTTTGAGAGAGTGAACAGGGGAGGAACAGAGAGAGAAGGAGACACAGAATCTGAAGCAGGCTCCAGGCTCTGAGCTGTCAGCACAGAACCCAACACAGGGCTTGAACCCTCTAACTGTGAGATCATGACCTGAGCCGAAGTCGGCCGCTTAACCGACTGAGCCCCCCAGGCGCTCCGGGGCCATGTTCCTACTGACACCTGTAAGGGAAGGAATCTTCCTTGCCTCCGCCAGTTCCTGATGGTTCTGGGCAACCTGCAGTTCCTTGGTTTGTCGTAGCAGAGCTCCAATCTCTGCCCCACCGGCACATGGCCGTCTTGCATCCATCTTTTTGTTCCTGTGTCTCTCTTCCTCTTCTTTTTTTTTTTTTTTTTTTAAATTTTTTAAAATCTTTATTTAATTTTGAGAGAGTGAACAGGGGAGGAACAGAGAGAGAAGGAGACACAGAATCTAAAGCGGGCTCCAGGCTCTAAGCCTTCAGCACAGAGCCCGACGTGGGGCTCGAACCCACGAACTGCGAGATCGTGACCTGAGCCAAAGTCGGACGCTTAACTGACTGAGCCACCCAGGCACCCGTCTCTTCCTCTTCTTATAAGGACATCAGTCATACTGGACTCAGGGCCCACCCTACTCCAGCATGACTTCTACTTAAGTGATTACATCTGCAAAGAGACCCTATTTCCGAGGAGAGTGACATTCTGAGTTTCTAGGAAAGACACGAATTTGGGGTTTCCTATTCAACCCAGTACAGCCGCCCCTCAACTTTGCACCCTGCCTGGTGACTGGCTCAGAGCGAAGGCAGACAACAGGCCTTTGGAGCAGAGCCACCCCACCCGTCTACAGACTTGCCACTTAGACACTTTGCTGACAGCGAGGAAATCAGTCCTTATTGACTGTTGTATGTATGCGCTGAGGTTTCACGCTCCTGTACACTTTGGACCACAGCAACAAAGAGCCTGCTACAGTGTATTGTTATTTTTTTTTCAAGGTTTATTTATTTGGGGGAGAGCGCAAGCAGGGGAGGGGCAGAGAGAGGGGGACAGAGGATCCGAAGCAGGCTCTGCACGCTGACAGGCTGACACGAGTGAGCCTGGTGCGGGGCTCGAACTCACAAACCGCGAGATCATGGCCTGAGCCGAAGTCGGATGCTTAACTGACTGAGCCCCCCAGGCGACCCCACAGAACCTGTGTCTGCAATGCATACCCCACTTCCTATCAAGGCCATCTACCTGACAAATCCCAACCTCATCCTCAAGTCTAAACACAAGTACCAACTCCAGGAAGCCTTCTGTGAATCCCTCAAGCAGACTGAGTCACTCTCAGTGCTCTCGCCTTATACTCTTTCCCATTATAGTAATTACTGCACTGTAATTGCTTGTTTGCATAATTATAAGGCTTTTGATCCCTGGCACTAGCAAAATGCCTGGCTCCAAAATTTGGCGCTAAATGAATCACAGAAGAAAAAGGTCTGGTGGGAACAGGGCCGTCAGGGGTAGGGACAAAAGTGGGGGAAGAAGAGTCACGGCCCAGGTCACGGCCCGGGAAGGAAGACCACAAACACGGGCAAAAGTCTGCCAGTCCAGACGCCATCGACGTGTGATCCTGACACATGTGACTGCGATGGGGTATTAGCCGCCCCCCCCCCCCCCGGATAAAAACTCGTACGATCCCATCGAGCACGGAACAGAGTGGGGAAGGGAAGCGAAAGTCAGGGTCAGGGAGGTCCCTGCTGAAGCATCTCAGTGAAGAGGCAAGGAGAGCCAGCCTGCACAGGATTCGCAGACTCTGAGATAGAAAGGAACTGATGACATTTCTGTGACGATGACCACAGTGAAGGGTTAATTAGAGAAGAGTAGCAATTTTTTCAAGAGCTGGTAGGCAGCATTTTCTGCCACGTGCAGTGGGAATGGGGCATGAGCTAGAAGTGGCTCGGGGTCTCGCAGAGAAAGACAAGATGATAAAATGGCAATAGTGACTCATAGAAGGCACAGGTCTGCAAACACGAGTACAGCCCTATCTCCCTCGGGGAGGCCACTGGCCAACGGCTGGAGCCCTGGCATCCCAGGATGCATACTGCCAAGGGAAGAGAATTCGACGGTCCTCATGACAACGTGGGTGTCCCCTTCTGGAGCGATCAATCATCCAAATTTCATTCCTCACCTTCTGTCTCTCATTGCCTCCTGCCATCCTCAAAAATGTACTCATCTCCCAGCCCTGCCTTTGTCGGGAATGCAAGAACAGCTGATCTTCCCACTCCGCAAGCCTGCCGGGAAATGAATCAAAGCCAGGCAGGGCTCAAAGAGACCCTTTCCAGCCAGGAATCTCGTAGTGTTTAGCACTCAGCCGGGTAAGACCCTCTTGGGCTGCTAATTATTGATAAACCTGCTGAACACCTTGAAACCTCAACCATCAAAGGGTTCTCATTACCAAGGCTTTATTGAGCCCTTATATTTATCTTTTTCATATACTTTTTAAATATTTTAATGCTTATTTTTTTTATTTTTTTAAATGTTTATTTATTTTTGAGACAGAGAGTCAGAGCATGAGTGGGGTAGGGGCTGAGAGAAAGGGAGACACAGAATCGGAAGCAGGCTCCAGGCTCTGAGCTGTCTGCAGAGAGCCAGACGCGGGGCTCGAACTCACAAACCATGAGATCATGACCTGAGCTGAAGTCGGACGTTTAACTGACCGAGCCAGCCGGGTGCCCCGAGCTCTTACATTTAGAGGGAAGTTGATACATGTGTGATGAGCACTTTCTAGGAGGTAATTCTCAGCCATTTCAGCATGTCGGGGATTGTACACTTCTCAAAGAATCCACTGGAAGTCAGGAGCCCACTCCCTACTGTGGTGAACACTGCCCATGACCGTGGATGGATTTCTTTTATTTTGGTTCTGCTGTATCTGAACCCCGTGGTATGTAGAGAACTGCCCGCTTTCTGACAGTTGATACAGAATGAAGACCTCTTCCCATAACAGGACCTGAAAACCTACAGACACCCAGTTTTACGATGGCGTAGCTGCAGCTGGGACACAGCCACGTGACTTAGCTCCGCCAGTCAAAAGCACCCACGCTGGGCTGCCTGAGAAGGCAGTGAAATCAGGTGGGGATCTCCCCCCTCCCCCCACGCCTCCTCTGTCCTTCTGGTGTCGGCTGATGCAAAAGTAGTGGCCACTGTAATCAAGTCGTGTATCTGGCCAAGACTCGGGCGTGGGGCAGAGTAGAGGCATGGGCTGCCCCGGGGCCAGCGGTGCGTTGCTCATCAGAGCAGTGCGGTGACTTGGTTTTGGGTGGTGCTCTCGAAATCTGAGCCCTGAGCCTCGTTCTCCAGCTTCCCTCCTCTCTTGCTGACATTCTGGGAGTGGCACAGTAGCCTCTTACAAGCTCCACTTCCGTTCAGCCAGCCAGAAGCAGTGTCCGTTGCTTACAACCCAGAACCCTGACCCATGGGCCTGGTCCTTTTTAGACACGGGATCCCAGGGTTCCCGGGCCAACGGCCACCGGCTGAAATCCCCACCGGCCCGAGCATCTGCTTCTACACCTCTGTAATCCTCGGGCTGAGGCCTTGCAAACTATGTTTTGGTCCCGCCAGTCGTTCTTTTGGTGGCTTCTGCCAGTGAGGGGACTAAAGGGAACCTCACAGGGCTTGAGAGGGGCCGTGCTCCTTCCTGTCTGCTGGCCGCTGCCCCTCCCGCAGCTCGTCTCCGCCACGGCAGTGGCAACTCCTTCCAGTACTGTCGGCCGAATCCAACCCGGACTTTTCCCGGTACTTGTGGAACGAGCTTCACCGGGCCCCAGCCCACGACATCAACACCAGCCTGCCGGCACGTCCTCCTTGGATGCTGAGGGCCACCCCCCCTCTAAGTTTTAATGATGCTGCCTTCTTCCTCGATTTCCTCAGCCCCAGGGGTAAAAGCACTACCACCTTTGAGGCCTTGGAGCCCTCTTTTTACCCTGGCTAACGACTCTGTACCCAGTTGGCAGTTCTTTATAGTGAAGTCTCTGTGTTCAAATGACGAGTGTGGTTTCTCTCCCAGACTGGACCCTGAGTGACACAGAACCCTAGCCTTAAGGAAAGCCAGTGTGAGTTGAGTAGCTCTTTTGCCGCCAGAGAGGAGAGAAATGAAAATGAGAAGGAATCAAAATTTACCCTCAAGTGAAGATTTAAGGTCTCAGAGACCCTAAAAACATAATCAATCAATCGATCAATCAGTCAATGATTTTAAGGTCTCAGACTCCTCATCTCAAGGGGTGAGTCCTACACACATGGTGGTGCCAGGACCTCTGAGCCAGGGCTGAGGCGGCTGCAGGGACTGGCCCTGACCCCTGCGAGGGGCGAAGAAGGGCCGGGTCACCCCAGGCCTCTGACAATCGCCTCCACCACTGTCTTCGTTGCCCTAACAAACCCCCCCACACACACACTGTGGGGCTTGAACAACAGACATTTATTGCTCAGAGCTCTGGAGGCTGAGAGTCCAAGCTCAGGGTGCCCGCGGAATTGGGTGCTGACAAGGATCCTTGTGATATTGGGATTTGTAAGAAGAAATCGGTGTTTGGTCTTCGTCCCTGTTTCTGGCACAGGAGCTCTTAAAAAAAATACCCTTGGGAAGTCCTAAGCTGTAAGAGTGGATTAAGGTGTCTTGATATTCATGGCAAACCTCTTTCCAACACACCTGAGTTTATGTGAATGAGGTGACCTTTAGAAAGCACCTGGTTGCCAGGGGAACCTACCTAGAGAGGGCTGGAACTTTCAGCCCCATCCCCTGACCTCTGGGAAGCAGCCAGGGACTGGAGGCTGAATGGGTGACCTAATCAACCGTGCCCTTGTAATGAGATCTCCATAAAACCCCAAAGGCACAAGATGCAGAGAGCTTCCAGGGTGGCAGGGAGACGCGGAGGGCTGACGTGTGGGGAGCTCCCCGCACCTTCCCGTACCTTCCCTGCGCTGCTGTACCACCTGGCTGTGAGTTTTATCTTTTTTCAACAGACCAGGGATCTCACAAGTACAGCTGACCCTTGGACAACATGGGTTGTGTGGGTCCAATGATAGGCAGATTTTTTTCCACGGACAGAGCACGGCACTGTAAATGCATTTTTTCTTCCTTATGATTTTCTCTTCTTTTCTAATTTTTTTTAACGTTTAGTTATTTTTGAGAGAGAGAGAGAGAAAGAGAGAGAGAGAGCGGGGTAGGAGCAGAAAGAGGAGACACAAAATCCAAAGCAGGCTCCAGGCTCTGAGCTGTCAGCACAGAGCCCAACACGGGGTTCGAACCCCTGAACTGTGAGATCATGACCTGAGCCGAAGTCGGACGCTCAACCGACGGGAGCCGCCCAGGGGTCCCATCCTTATGGTTTTCTTAATATTTTTTTTCCCTCTAGCTTACTTTACTAGAAGAATGCAGTACATAATACATACAGCATCCAAAGTACGGGTTAATCAACTGCTTGCATTATCAATAAGGCTTTCTTTCAGTCAACACTGAAGGCGTGCTATTACCAGTTAAGTTTTGGAGGATTCACAAGTTACACGGAAGGCCACCTGGGTGGCTTCGTTGTTGAGCTTCCGACTTTGCTCAGGCCATGACTTCAAAGTTCACAAGTTCGAGCGCCACATCGGGCTCTGTGCTGACAGCTCAGGGCCTGGAGGCTGCTTCGGATTCTGTCTCTCCCCCTCTCTCTGCCTATCCCCTGCTCCTGCCCACCCTCTCTCTCTCTCTCTCTGTGAGTGTGTGTCTCTCTCTCTCAAAAATAAAAAACATTAAAAAAAAACTTTTTTTAAGTTACATGGGGCCTGCATGTATGTGGGGGAGACGTTGGCACCACTAACATCTGCTTTGTTCAAGGGTCAAGTGCAAACTGTTTTCCTGAGTTCTGTGAGCTGCTTCAGCCGACTAATCAAATCCGAGGAGGGGGGATTGGGAACCTCGATCTATGGCTGCTCGACGATCAGGACACTGGCAGGTAGACAGATACCTCCAGGGAGATAGCGTCAGAACTGAGTTGAATTGTAGGGTACCCAGCGGGTGTTGGAGAACCGCTTGGCAGCATGGAGAAGACACACACCACGGAGCCTTCTTCCTGGGGGGTAGGCAGCCACCCCGCGTCCCCACGTGGCAGAGAGAGAGAGCTCTCTGGTGCCGCTTCTCGGAAGAGCACTAATCCCACCACTGAGGGCCCCACCCTTGAGGCCTCATCTGAACCTAATTATCTCCCAAAGACCTCACTCCGAATACCATCACCCTGGGGTTTAGGGGTTCATACATTGGGGGCCGGGGGGAATGCCTAATTCAGTCCTGGCAACAACCCAGACGTCAAACCGGGGGCACAACCTACTAGCAACCTGTCACATGAGTATGGTAAATCTAGTTACGGAAAGTGAAGGCATCGGGCAAGTTGAAGGTTTCCGCCTCACCTACTCAAATCACTTTGGCCTCTGAGTGGCCACTGGTCATTCTTCCTCTGAATAATCCATCTGAGAGAAAGATACCGCAGCAGGAGTGGCAAAGATGGGCTGTGGTCCTAAGGGTCCGGTTTTATGGGCAGAACTTTTCAACCCATTCCCTTGGGAATAGTAGAAAGGAGGGGCCATCTGCTTATAGGATATCCAAACATCTATGAGAGAACATGTCACTTTCTAGAACCCAGAGGCAAGACCAATGAACATCACAATGAAACCCTCCTCCTTTGAAGACGGCAAGCATACACAAACACATAGACACATCTCCCCCAACACACACACACACACACACACACACACACACACACACACGTATGTTTTACTAAGCCTGGATCCCCAACAGCTTCCACATTTCCTGATGTAAGGGAACTGACATTTATTAAACACCTACTGTATGCCAGCCAACCTGTGCGGTAGGTACTCTGTAAGCATTATTGCCACCATCTCAGGTAGGATTCTATCCATTCTACAGATAAGGATACTGAGGCTCAGAGAGATAAGTAGCTGTCGCAAGACAGGCGGCCCTATGAATCCAGGGCGATTTGGTTCAACGCCCATGCCTGTTCCACTACAACATGTTGCCTCTAAAGAATCTTTATACCCACCTAGAAACGAAGACTAGGGTGGGGAGCATGGCGGTGTTAGATAGAATTAAGATACAATACATATAATGGCAATATTATTACCTAATGCCATTATGGAGGAGTATCCTTCTACGTCAGCATATAATATGCCTTCACAAAATATAGTATCATTATATAATATAAATAACCCACCTTTATCCCCAACTGTGATGTTGAACTAGCACTCTCTCAGCAAGAAAACCTAGCTTTAGCTGGCGCGTCCCCAGGCTCATTATGTACAGGTCCTGCCTTAAATCGCTTCCGGGCATCTTCAGCGAGCCGGTCTCCTGGGACGCCACCAACTGCAATGGCACCGCCATATGGAAACTTGATATTCAAGCAGCTTCTGACAAAATGGACGGGGTGGTGAGCAGAGTCAGGATCAGGGCGTCAGACGAAGCAAGGCGATCGCTTTCGCAAAAGGCTGCTGGGAGAATCGGGGGAGGTGGTAAGGGGGTAGTGGTAAGGGGGAGGTGGTAAGGGCAGTGGTAAAGGGGAGCGTGTGCCAAAAGGTCTCCCAGGTGATTCTGGAGAGCCTGGAAATGTGCAACTCAGAGAACCGGATCCTCTCCCCTTTCATCCTGACACTGTCCCTTCGTCACCGGCAGAAAGTCCTTCTGTCCCTCTTTTCGGAGGCTTTTGCAATAGGAAAACTTGGCTTAGAAGGGAAAGAGAAAGGTATTTGAAGGGCAGTGAATTTGTCAAAAACACCTGAACAAAAAACAAGTTATGAGTTGCCTTCAGTCGGCCGTCACCACATCGGCTGCACATCGGAGCCTCTGTGGGGATGTGTTGCTTTAGGCATCTAGATCAGAGGCTCCAGAGGGAGGCTCAGGTGTTAGTCTTTTTCTAAAGCACCAAAGACGACTTCCCTGCTCCTTCCCACCGCCCCTCCCACCTCCCTTCTAACACACTTCCTGATCATACCCCTTCTTAGGCAAACATCACCAAGAAAGTACGGCCATGGAAACCTGTATAACGGATTCAAATTTCAGATTCGGTTTTTGGTTTTTTCACCTGCACGTTTAATTATCTCTGCCTCATGTTTGTTTTCTTCCAAGAAAGCGGCCAGTCACAGAGGGCACGGATCCGCTTTAACTCACGGGCACAAAGTCCTTTAAAACTAGGAAGCTGTAGGGAGTTTTCACAAAGACGATCCCCTGCGATCTTCCCTACACCTTCATTTGCTCATCCATCAGACGCCTCCTGGAGACCTACTATGTGCCAGGCACTGTGCTGACTGGTGTGGAGGACACAGCGGGGGCCAGAGCAGACTTATCCTTACCCACGCTCCTGCCTTCAGGCCCCCAAGGGATCGGGTCCACAGGTGAGCACAGCACAGGGAAGACGAGGGCCACACGGGAGAAGGTGCCAAGTGGAACCAAGACGCGGGGTGGTCAGGGAAGCTTCGCGGAAGAGGAACACACAAAGGGCATCCCGTGGGGTAAGCAGGAGAGAACAGTGTTCTGAGCTGTTTGCCATCGCCACTGGGTTCGTAATGGTCACTTAGCTTCTGTGCTAGAGTTGGAACACTTCTGTCTTACTCGGGTCAAGGTGAGGAAAGTCCTCTGATTGGAAAAAGAGCGCTCCAGGGGGGATTGGCTGTGATTCTGGAGCCCCGGTGTGCTCCTGCAACACAGGGATGAAGTCCCTTCCCCTCCGGCCACCCCTGAAACACAGGACAGAGAAAGGAACTGCAGACTTCACACAGCACAGACCATTTCTGTATAACACCACACCACCGCTACCACAGAAATACATTGTCGTTTCTCCCCGGGGCTCCACAGGGGGTAGCTGTCATCCAACTCTGTCCTAGGAACTGGCCAGACCACACCTCTGTGCCCACAGTTCCCTCCTCTGTTCTTCTCGGACACCAGAACCCTGACTGCCCTGGGGCTCGACTCTCCCCAGCCTTGGGGCCTACCATCGGCACCCGGATCCCATCCGGGAGGAGCCGGACAACACGGGTGTGGCCGGATTGCCAAGCTGGGGAAGGGCACACCCGGCGCCTCGCCAGGGATGTCACTGCGAGTGACAGACGCACAGGCTGACACCCGTGGGAGGAAGGAGCTAACAGAGACGTGCACCCAATTCCGGCCCTGTAACCCTCTGCCACCATCCCCTGTGCCATAAGCTGGACTCAACAGCTAGACTACACACGTATTCAGTCACAAGTTCATGGGAAAAATAGGGAATCTAAGCACGGAGAGCAAATGCCAAGTTCTAGAAGGGTTTGCATTTAAGAATCAATCCGTGCCAGTTTATGGGGCGCCCGGGTGGCTCAGTCGGTTGGGCGTCCGACTTTGGCTCAGGTCAAGATCTCGCAGTTCGTGGGTTCGAGCCCTGCATCGGGCTCTGTGCTGACAGCTCAGAGCCTGGAGCCTGCTTCGGATTCTGTGACCCCCTCTCTCTCTGCCCCTCCCCGGCTCACACTGTGTCTCTCGCTCAAAATAATAATAATAATAATAATAATAATAATAATAATAATAAAACATTAAAAGAAATTTTTTTTAATCCCTTCCAGTTTATTATAAAAATGAGAAGCGTTTAGCGCTTGCTTTCACGGTGCTCTATGGCCTCTACCAGAGCGACAGCTTACGTGTGCCCCCATGCACGCATACGTGCATGTTTTCATGCCAGACCCACCGAGGGTCCTCTGGGAAGACACAGCCTTGACAGAGGTCGGCCCCGAGCCCTCTGGTCAAAATCCGGAACACACAGTCCCCGGTGCTCTGGGCCACTGGCTGCAAAGCTGCAGGCATTTTTCTGCAGCATTCACCACCCACCCCAGAAAGCAAGGGGGGCAAGCGGAGGGGAAGAGAGGGAGTAGGCGGTACGTGTATCCACGGCCAATCGTGCACCGCGAGACTGCGCACTGGTGACGCCCGCGGTTTTCTCCAAGCAGCAGCAACCACCCCAGGCTAGACTGCTGCAACGCCCCTTGTAGCCCCTGTGCACGCCGGCAGGACCGAAATCGACACCCGAGCATCTTCCTGAAAGTCGCAGGAGGCTGCAGAATGCATCGTAGGCCCAAGTATGGCTCCCACTTGCACCTTGGGACCCAGGGGGGCCTGAATGCCACTCTCTCCAGATACCGCGTGCCGGAGGGCCTCCAGCTTCAGTGCGTCAAGAGCTCCCCAGGGCGATGCAATCTCCTGCCCGTTCCTTAAAAGACTCAAAACCCCTGTTAGGGAAGCCCTCCGAAAGACCACCTTTCCACAGTGCTCTCCAGCCAGGGCTCACACGCTGTTGCTTCTGTTGCTGGCTACCTTATGGGTCTGCTCCACCAGGAACTAAAGTATTCATTAGTGCCACGTACCGGTTAGTGGGCTTGGCTGCTCAGGGTACGTACTCAGTCAGCCTGCCTATTCCAGTGCAGGACTGCAGCGGGTTCTTGTTCAAGACACCCAGTCCCTAAACGGATGGCCTCCACTGACATCCACGGATGAGCTCTCTGTCTACCTACCCGAGTCACCTCTCAATCTTAGTACCGTTAAGTACCAAAAGAAACTGAGGGAACTTTGTTATGGGCTGAACTGCGTCCCCTAAAATCCTTACGTTGAAGCCTTAAAGCCTGTGCCTCACAATGGGACTGTAATTGGAGACAGGGTCTTGAAAGAGGTCGTTAAGAAAGAAACAAGACCGTTAGGATGGGCCCTGATCCGATCCGACTGGTGTCCATATAAGAGGAAATTTGGACACACAGGGAGATGCCAAGGACACAGCTGCGCAGAAGAGAGACCACGTGAGGGCACGGCAACAAGACAGCATCTCCGAGCCAAGGAGAGAAGACACAGAAGAAACCCAGGCTGCAGACACCCTGATCCCGGAGTTCCAGCCCCCAGAACTGGAAGCAGATACATTTCTGTTGGAAGCAGATACATTTCTGTTGGAAGCAGATACATTTCTGTCGTCTAAGCCACCTGGTCTGCACTACTATGTTCTGGCAGACTTAGGAAATGGACACAGAAGCGCAGAAAGTTAAGCAATATGCCCGTGTGCAAATCCTCCTTCCTCTTTGACCTGATTCTGTAGACACTGGAGGTGCCCAATCCACCCCGCGCCCCGGCCCCTGCACCGGGGGCTCTCCCCAGCCCAGCCAAGATGCCAACAACCGATCAAACAGGATGAGCCTTCCAGTGTCAAACAGAATTGCATCTGCCACGGCCCAACCAAGTAGGAGAAAGAAGGAAGCACTGGCAACTGAGGCAGAGAGCCAACCTTTGCTACGGAGCTAGTTGGGCTCATCAGGCGATGCCAGGCTTGTGCTACAGACTCCCAGGTGGTTCCTATGGCAGTTCCCCTTTTTCTGTAAGAGAGTCTTGCCATCCCCGCCCCACCCCCATCTTCTCTCTGTAAGGTGTTCTTTCTTTAGTGAGGTAGAATCGGAATGCTAAAGATGGAGAGAATCCGTGAAGGAGAAGAAAAGCATCTGAACCCTCCCGGCGGGGGGGGGGGGGGGGGGGAGGGGAACGGAATAATCGCCTCCTGCAACATCTGTCACTTCCAGACACTTGTAATAGGTGGTCCCTCATAGCAACTCCCTCCAACCAACATGCATGGACGTCGGCAAAAGTTGGACACGTGTTACAAGTATGTGCACACACTGCTCGTTCAAGTTTTCAGCAGAGCCATCTTCTTGCCGTTACAGAGAACACGAAGAGACACTTAACGGGACTGGGGACACAGAGAAATTGGGGGCAGAGATAAAGAGGGGGCAGTGAAGAAGGTAGGACCCCCACTGCTTATGAACTTGACCTGCCCCCCCAGAGCCTGTCTGGGCAGGACCACCAGCCAGCTCTCTCAGATGAGAGATCTCAGATGGAATCAGATTCCCACCAGCTCCCCTTCCCCCTGCAGTCTTCGGGCAGCCTCCTCAAGAGAGAGGAGGGAGGGGGTGGGGAGCACACAGCTCCCAGGGAGAAGGCTGCCAAGACAGAAAGCAAGCTGAAAAAAGCAAGTAGCAACAACACAGACAGTATGTTACCATTTGTTTTTCAGAAAACACAAAACAAAATTACATTTCCAGATGTACATGTATACATACGTAATAGCACGGAGGGATCTAGCTACTCAATGATGGGGAAATCACCCGGCAAACCACATACATACAAGTTAGGTGGTGGGGTGCTGCATAGGTATTAAAATGACTGCAGATAAAAGTCATTTCAAATTTAAAAATAACACACAAGAGGGGCGCCTGGGTGGCTCAGTCGGTTAAGCGGCCGACTTCAGCTCAGGTCACGATCTCGCGGTCTATGAGTTCCTGCCCCACGTCAGGCTCTGTGCTGACAGCTCAGAGCCTGGAGCCTCCTTCAGATTCTGTGTCTCCCTCTCTCTCTGCTCCTCCCCCGTTCACACTCTGTCTCTCTCTCTCAAAAATAAATAAACATTAAAAAAAAATTTTTTAAATAACACACAAGAGAATGCACAGTTTCCAATGGTATAAAACTGCATGCACACACATTCACGAGAGAAGGGAGCTCTAAATGAGGCAGAGCTGGGACTGCTCTAGAGCGGATTGAAAGCACACTCGGGCGATACAAGCAAAGGGGGAACGTGTTTCTATTTCACTGTTTAAAACACACAACATAATTCATTTTCTTGCAGGAAGAAGAGAGAAAAAAAAATCTGGAAGGATACCCCCTAAACTAATAACAACGGTTGGTCTGGGAAAGGACAGGAAGATGGAAATGTCATAGTCCACTCAGGCTGCTATAAAAAAATGACGAGAGCAGCTCCCAGCTGGCTCAGTCGGTGGAGCGCATGGCTCTTGATCTCAGGGTTGTGGGTTCAAGCCCCATGCTGGGTGTAGACATTACTTAAAAAAATAAAACCTATTTAAAAATGACTATAAGCAGAGTGGCTTATGTGCGACAAAAACGGATTTCTCGCAGTTCTGGAGGCTGGGAAGTCCCACATCAAAGCGCTGGAAGAATCAGGGTCTGGTTTCTTGTTCATAGACTGTGTCCGTGTGTCCCCGTGTGTCCTCACCTGCCAGGGGGGCAAGGAGCTCTTGGGAACCTCTTTATAAGGGCACTGAGCCCACTGTAAGGGCACCACACTCGTGACCTGATCGCCTCCAGAAGGCCCCGCCTCCTAAAACCATCGCATTGGGGGTCAGGATTTCGCCACATGAATTTGAGGGGGACGCAGTCTATAGCACGAAGGGAATTTCACGTAAGGTTTTGTTGTTGTTGTTTTTTAGTTTTTATGGTGAGATTTCTGTGTTGTATTGGTGTAATAGTAATGGGATTAAAAAGAAAGACAGGAGGCCTTGGAAACACACACCCTACCATCCTTCCCAACCCTACCCTTCTACCCACCAGTAGAAAATCATTGCTTTAAATTCAGGGTGAAGGCTTCCCACCTGCTGCTATCCTTACCTTCATATAGAAATAAAACTGCAAAGATCATAAAAATGCCAATGTCTCCAAACAGCTCTTTAATATCCATTTTGTCTCTCCCTGGGGCCTCCAAAGGGAGCCCTGGGCTTGGGCTGGTCCCAGTCACATGTATCAGCCCCCTCTGGCCAGCCTTCTTCCTGAGGTCTAGGAGGTGGCACCTGTGTGCCTACCCCCAGCCTCCTCCCCTCTCCCATTAAGACACCATTTGGCAGGGGCACCTGGGTGGCTCAGGCGATGAATTAAGTGTCTGACTCTTGAGTTCAGCTCAGGTCACGATCTCACAGTTCATGAGGTCTAGTCCCTTGTCGGGCTCTGTGCTGACGGTGCGGAGCCTGCTTGGGATTCTCTGTCTCCCTCTCTCTCCGCCCTGTGCTCGCGTTCTCGCTCTCTCTCTCTCTCAAAAATAGACAAATTTAATTAAAAAAAAAAAAAGACACCATTTGGCAAAATCTCCGTAAGCCTCTGTGAGCTCATTGCCCATGAACAGTTACTGCCTGAGCTTTCTCTGTTTTACTCCCCGATAAAGAAAAGAAAACAAATATCCAGTTCAGGGAGCGATTTGATGTATCTGAAGTTAACAAAGCCACAACAGGGTTAACCTGACAGGCTGTTAGGAGTAAAACCCTTTTCATGAGCAATATTTTGCTTGGGCTGCAAAAGGGCAACAGATAAATGTGAAAGGCGGCATGAACAGAAACGGAGTGGGTTGCTAACCCTCTCCTTCCCATAAACCCAAGAGTCTGGGCTCCCAAACTGCCTTCTCAGCTGCCTGAGACCACTACCTTCCCTGGGGGCGCTCAATCAGTGCGGGACCACCACCAGGACTCCAGGTCAAAACCCATGAACTCAGACTCCAGAAAGCATCTTCGACAGATCCAAGCTGCTGCCCTTTCTGGGTCTGGAAAGCAAATTAGCAGTGAAACCCAGGAAACCTCGTCCTGTCTCAGAGCGATGGCGGGTCGGGCTTCAAAGCACCACTCGTCAATGGCAGCATCTGTATTCGGTGACTATAGCAATTATAAATCATTCTTATCCTTTTATAAGACCTTCCAGGGCAAATTCCCCTTCTCATATCAATGGCCAGAATTAATTTCTTTTAAAATATCCTAGAACACAGGCACCTGCCTGGGTGGCTCAGTCAGTTAAGTGTCCGACTTCAGCTCAGGTCATGATCTCACGGTTCGTGGGTTCGAACCCCACGTCGGGCTCCGTGCTGACGGCTCAGAGCCTGGAGCCTGCTTCAGACTCTATGTCTCCTTCTCTGCCCCTCCTCCATTCATGCTCTGTCTCTCTCACTTGCTCCTCTCCCTCAAAAATAAATAAACATTAAAAAAAATTTTTTTTATTTATTGTCCTAGAACAGACGTTTACTCTCAGGCTGATCTTTCTGTTGATTAGCGAGCTTCTGAGCATTAACGGTTATTATGTCCTTTCTCAAGCCCCTTCAAGTTCTCTCCCTGGATGCTCAGCCGCCACTCCCAAGCCATTCCTAATTTTCTGTACAGTCTGTCCAAGACTTTTCCCTGGGATCTTCTCCATATTCAAAGCATATATTAGAATAGACATCAAGCAAAAGGTTAAAAAAATGTGCTGCTGCCTGGTGCAAATTAGCCAATGACTATTTACACTGCCCAGAGAAAGTCCCCACGTTCAGACAGCTGATCAAATATAGCTGGGGACCTCCTGCCCGCCCCCAGTACCAGTGAGCAGTGGCCCATCATGAGTGCAAAGAGCCCTCTACAAGAGACTGTCTTAGAAGCCCAGTGGGGACTAGGTAGGAAGGGCAGAATGAGACCCAGCGGGGGCTGTGCAGAGCTGCTGAGCCAGCCCCTGGACTGCTGTTGCAAGAGTTAAGGCCATTGGCTGTCAGATCTTCCTGCCAGGGCCAGTAGAATACATCCCAACAGCAAGTCCACACATTACTAGGGTGGATTTGAGAGCAGAATATGGCAGCCCACACGGGAGACCTCTCAAAGTCATTATCACGCAACATAATGAACAGCAAGGAAGCCAAGGGTCCAGGGGCCTTGACATTTGTGTATGAAAGTGACACTGACATTCAAGCTCTCGATAAAAAAAAAAAAAAAAAAAAAAAGATACATGGTCTTTCCTCCAAGACAATATCATGCCTCTCCACCCAACCATCACATCCAGCTCTCTGGTCCAGAGGCTGGTCCTTCTGGGACATGAGTAATCAGCTTCTCACCAGCCCCAGGGCCAGGTTCCCAAGAACCCGTCCTTCTCTCTCTCCGGTCAGGAATTTTTTTTTTTTTAATTTTTTTTTAACGTTTATTTATTTTTGAGACAGAGACAGAGCATGAACGGGGGAGGGTCAGAGAGAGGGAGACACAGAATCTGAAACAGGCTCCAGGCTCTGAGCTGTCAGCACAGAGCCCGATGCGGGGCTTGAACTCACTGACCGTGAGATCGTGACCTGAGCCGAAGTCGGCCGCTTAGCCGACTGAGCCACCCAGGCACCCCTCTCCGGTCAGGAATTTAAGGCAAGAAAGAGGACAGGAAGGCAGGGAAGACAATGTCAGAGTACCTCTTGGGATAGATGTCCAGCTGACTCCTGTGAGCCTGACCTGATCCCAGCTCATCAGAATCCAACAGAAGCAATAACCTTCAACCTCATTCTCCCCGATAGGGTCCTTCCTCCTCCTCTTCCCTTTCTGGGTGAGCAGAGAATTCAAGCACGAGCTCAGATCTCACGGAGGACTTCTGCCTGCCTCTAGGGCTGCTTGGGACACAGCATCTGGTGAGGCTGTATGTTCCCGTACTGGGTTCTTACGGACACTGACCTTTCTCCACTGACAACAGTATATGCAGACTACCTGATTTTAACCAATGGCATTCAGTTACAAGCTCGTGGCTTGACCTTGGCTCTCTCTGTCAGTGATCACAGCCAGATGGCGGGCTGTGGTTCGTACCATGCTACTGCATGAGTAAGTAGACGCTCATCCCCCAAACCCAACCCACCAGCCCTAGTTTACCAAAAAGGCCTAACATCTCTGGCTACCCCCAACCCCCCAATTCTGGTGCCTTTTTAGATTTAAAAAACATTTTTTTAACATTTTTTTAATGTTTATTTATTTTTGAGACAGAGAGAGACAGAGCACGAACAGAGGGGGAGCAGAGAGAAAGGGAGACACAGAATCTGAAGCAGGCTCCAGGCTCTGAGCTGTCAGCCCAGAGCCCGACTCGGGGCTTGAACTCACAGACCATGAGATCATGACCTGAGCTAAAGTCGGCTGCTTAACCGACTGAGTCACCCAGGTGCCCCTAGATTTTTAAATTTTTACTTTGCAGCCCCTGAAGGGAGTTATCCTCAAGCTATAGGAAGGAAAAATGGAGCTGAGGGACACACAACCAGCAAATGGCAGAAGTGAATTCAAACTCAGAGCCCTGCTACCCAATGTCCCCACTTCATCCTCCTATAAATAAGCTCCCGTCCATGTGACGCTTGGCCAATGGTCTTAGGCTAGAGTTGGGTATGTCGTCATCTCCCTGATGACAGTGAACGCTCCTTAAGGGTCAAGACCATGATCATATTCACTCACTTCTCCCGGTTTCTAGGTCCGCTCATATACACAGTGCCACAGAGTACGACATCAGCTATACTCTATATTTATAATGAAATCTGACATTTAAAATCTGAACTCACCAAAATGTAACTAAGGGAACGATTAGTCATATTACCAAGAGCTTGTTTTCTTTTAGGGGGAAAAAAAACCAGTCACAATTCAGTGCCTCTAGGTAAAAGCCCTAAATGCCTTAAAATATCTATTTCAATATCACTGGCTGCTCAACAGAGACATGAATGGCTACGTCAAGTGTGAAGAGTGGTACTCACCAGGTGAGGCATCAGGAGGTCAGCCAGGTAGACAAATGCAGCTCCGAGAGTGAAGCCGATGGCCACAGGGAAGAAGGCAAAGGCACCAAAACCCCCAGAGGACGTGGCCATCTCCACTGCCGGGGCCAGGAGAGACCAGTAAGAAGCCGCTAACATGACCTGTAAAAACCACAGTGAACAATAAGCCATTGAACCAACCACACAGAAGGTGTTTCAAGTGCAGACTTTAGTTGCCCTTGAACTGAACCCAACACATGTGCTAGGCCTTCAGTCTTCCACGGTAGGTACTATCTCAAACCGAAAGGCCACCGCCAGAATGCCTGGAACGAGTGCCGTAGGAACAAAACACGGGGCAGACTAGAGCTGACCTTGGGAGAATGGAGTCCTAGATGCTGTCATCCAGCCTCTAATCCAGTGGTTCTCACCCATGGGCAACTGTACCTTCCAGGGGACGTTTGGCCATGTCTAGAGGCAGTTTTGGTTGTCACAGTAGATGTGTGTCACACGTGCCTGTCTCCCTTCCATTTTTACCTGTTAGCTTTCGAGGTCTGCTCTCTGAGGCACCAAAGAAGGTATCCTTCCTCTTTGACACGTGGCACCCTTTGAAATATTTGAGGACAACCACTGATCAATATCAGCTCAGTCTTGCCAACTTTGTTATCTCTCAAAGGAAAGAAGGGAACTAATGCTCACGGACCGCCTGCTATTTCCAGGGAAATGTATCTTTGATACCTTATTCTATCATTGCCACAACCTGGGAGGCAGATGCTGTTTTCTATTACTATCTGTAGAGAAAGAAATTGAATCTAGAAGTAGTAAGAATTTTCACGAGGGCGCACAGCCAATAAATGGTAGATCCTGAACTGAACAAGTAGGACCTAATCACCTCGATGAGGGCAGAAACATGAAAGGAAAGAGAAAAATGAAGCTGAACCCAAAAAAACCTCAGTGAGGTCAATTTGATAAAACTTTCCAGTGTTTACCGAAGTAAACGCTCGTCGATAGCTGTTTACTCTTACAGATGCTGTGACATCTCCTTGGCAGATACACCCACTACCCATCGTAACCATATGACAGTCGTCACTGACATGCAAAGTGTTGAATGGGTTTCTAAAAATGATTTAATTATGCCTTGCCTTTAAAAAAAAAAAAAAATCTGCATCACCCATCTCCAAAATAACACTCAGAGTGACAGAACCAGGCATTACAAAAGCAACAATAAAGAATAAACCCATGCAGAAAGTAATTTCTCTTCTGCCAACAATCATCCACACATGATCAATTGCTCTGGGCCCGATTCTCCTAGCAAAAGTCTTAGGGCCACCCCCCGGAAAATTGTATCTGCCTCAGAAACTTCCAGAAAGAAAGAAAATGTCTCATCAGTTCAGTTTCACGAGATCATCCAAGGAAGCCTGTGGGCCCCTTCTCCGTGACACAGCCCAACACGTCCCAGACTGTTGTCTCACTGGCTTTAGAATTCAACAGCCTTTGAGAGCTGCTGTTCGTGGTGAACTCCACACCAAGGAGGATCTGCACGCACCTGTCCAGCAACCTCTTTCCCTGCACGTTCCAGGGCCTTCCATACAGCCCCACCATCAGCAACTCTAAAATGGTACCATCCAGGAAAGCCATTCATCTCATCCTTCAATCCCTCCCGGCACCCTATCCTTGTCGATGCCATGGGTCGGGGGCACTTCCTCAGCCTCGGTTCCCCATCCCGTCTTGCACACCAAGTGCGTCTCCCTCTGCCCCAGCTCCTTTCCGTCCCTCAGCATCCCTGTGTGCCAACCTTTCCTCTGCCCCTCCAGATGAGAAATACAAAATGTTCCCGTGGACAAGTGACACGAGGTACAGGGCAAAAGAGATGTGCCCCTCAAGGCAGGGGTATGCCAGAATCTGGGGTGCTTTAAACAGAAAAGCAGCCCAGATGATTCGGGTGGACCCCTCCTTGAGAATCACTATTCTTCATCCTTCCAGATACCCAACTGGACCCAACTGGATTTCCTTCATTTCTTTTCCTCACCATCCCTGCCACCCACATAAACTAGAAAAAAGACCAGAGAACAGTCATGAGGTAGTATTGGGTTGCCTGTCCCAAGCGACCACAAGGCCCAAAGAAAAGTTATTTAAAGGGCAGATGTGGTAGACGAAGATGTGGTGACTTCCCCCCCACCCCGCCAAAGACAGCCACATCCCAATCCCCAAAACCTGTGAATATGTCACCTTACATGGCAAAGGGGACTCTGTACTTGTGATCAAGTTAAGGATCTTGATATGGGGAGGTTATGCTGGATGATCTGGACGGAGCCAATGGGATCACAGGGTTTCCATGAGACAACGAGAGGAGTCACAGGGTTGCCTGAGTGGCTCAGTCGGCTAAGTGTCCGACTTCGGCTCAGGTCATGATGTCACAGTTTGTGAGTTCAAGCCCCGCCTCGGGCTCTGTGCTGACAGCTCAGCGCCTGGAGCCTGTTTCAGGTTCTGTGTCTCCCTCTCTCTCTGCCCCTCCCCCATTCACGCTCTTTCTCTCTCTGTCTCAAAAATACATCAACATTACAAAATAATTGTAAAAAATAAGCGTCACAGGAAAAATGTAATGACAAGAGCAGAGGTCACGGTCAGTAAGGGACTGGAAGATGCTGTCGGGCTGGCTTGATGATGGAGAAAAAGGTCGTGAACCAAGAAATACAGGCGGCCTCCAGAAAGTGGAAAAGACAAGGCAACAGATTCTCCCCTAGAGCCTCCAGAAGGAAGGCACCCCGGAGAACACCTTGACTGTATCCATTTTGGACTCCTGACCTCTGACCTCTAGCACTTTCGGATAGCATGTCTGTGTTGCTTTAAGGCACTACATTTGTGTAGCTTCTTACAGCAGCAACAAGAAACTAATACAGCATATGAAGGCATGCATCACAATTTTTTTAGAGCAGTTACAGGTTCACAGAAAAATAGAGCAGAAATTACAGAGAAGCCCCCGCCCCTGCCCCGCCATCTTGCACAACCTCCCCACTATCAACCTCCCGCCCACAACCTCCCCACTATCAACCTCCCACCCCTCAGTGGCATAGTTGTTACACCATATTGATACACCATTACTGTCCAAAGCCCATAGTTTACATTTGAGACCAGTCTTGGAGCTGTACGTTCTGTGGGTTTGTACAAACACATAAAGACAAGTATCCACTCCTCCAGTATCAGAGAGAGTAGTTTCACGACCCTAAAACTCCCTTGTGCTCTATCCATCCTTCCCTCCTCCTAGCCCCTGGAGACCCCTGATCCTTTTACCATCTCCATAGTTTTGCCTTTTCCAGAATGTCATACAGACAGAATCAATCGCTACAGTGTGTAGCCTTTTTGGATTGGCTGCTTTCACTTAGTGATATGCTTTTAAGATGCCTCTGTGTCTTCTTTAAAAAAAAAAAAAAAAAAGCTTATTTATTTTGAAAGAGAGAAAGGGCAAGCATATGCGCATTCAAGCAGGCGAGGAGAGAGACAGAGAATCCCAAGCAGGCTCCGCACTGCCCGCGCGGACCCCAACGCGGGGCTGGAACTCACAAATGGTGAAATTGTGACCTGAGCTGAAATCGAGAGTCGGACCCTCAACTGACTCAGCCACCCAGGCGCCCGCCCCCACTACGTCTTTTCATGGCTTGCTAGCTCATTTCTTTTGGGCTCTGAACAATATTCCATTGCCTGGACGGACACCGTTTATTTCTGCATTCATCTGCAGAGGGGTATCTTCGTTGTTTCCAAGTCTTGGCGATGATGAATAGAGCTGCTCTAAGCATCACGTGCAGGTTTGTGCGTAGATGGAACTTTTCAGCTCGTTCAGGTAAATACCGAGGAGTGCCACTGCTGGACTGTATGGTAAGTCCTATTTAGTAATTCCCCCAACGTAGCTGGCTGGCCTGAAACTCTCGATACTAGAAAAGCTCCTTTAAATGTTAAGCATTTTTTGATGTGGACGTAGTGACACTGACTAGCTGTAGAGAGGCAGGAAGTCGTGTGCCGATGGACTCTCATCCTTAAGGAGCAGAGCCTGGAGGGGATAGGTTACCAAGGAGAGGGCTCAAGATTTCAGGTAACGGGCTCCACAGGAAAGTCCTTGCCAGCCGGTCCCTTTATGACCCCAGATGACAGATCCCGAAAGCCTTCCCACTGATGCAAACCTGCTTATAAAGGCAAAAACTGGTCCAGCAGCACCAGCCCTGAAGACACTGGATAGAAGCCTGAGGAGCAGACAGTGGGTACCTTCCTCTTCCCACCTTTGTCTATGAAAGGCATGCATAATCAGGTTCTGGGGTACACGGCAGGGACCTCGCTGTTCCCCAAAGTCCTTGTTTGCCTCTTTACCGCCAAAAAGAAAACATAAAACCCAATCGATCAAACGCGCTATGGGAAAGCTTTTGTGAAGTCCATCCTCCAAGCCAGAGGTTGCTAAACCAGCCAAAGTGGCCCAGTTTTGTGCTAAATGATCAAAGCAGCTCAAGGAAGTGAGCATTTCAATAATAACAACTCCTGCAAAAAAAGAGCTAAGGAGGAAATACATTCTTTTTAATGTATTTTAACATTTATCTATTTTTTGAGAGACACAGAGAGAGAGAGACAGAGTGTGGGCAGCGGAGGGGCTGAGAGAGAGGGAGTCACAGAGTCCGAAGCAGGCTCCAGGCTCTGAGCTATCGGCACAGAGCCTGACGTGGGGCTCGAACTCACGGACTGTGAGATCATGACCTGAGCTGAAGTCAGACGCTTAACCGACTGAGCCACCCAGGAGCCCCTACATTCTTTTGAATGTATTTTATTTTATTTTTATTTATTTATTTATTTATTTATTTTTTAATGTGTGTACTCTGCCCTTCTTCCCACCACTAAGGGTGGCCCCGCCCTGGCTCTCTTCTTGACATGCCTCCCGTGGTGTCTCAGCCCCATCCTGACCTCAACATGATCCCTACAGAGGGGCGAATGAATGAATGGATGACAAGACTTGATTTTAAAAAGTGGATGTTCGGGGCGCCTGGGTGGCTCAGTCGGTTAAGCGTCTGACTTCAGCTCAGGTCACAATCTCGCGGTCCGTAAGTTCGAGCCCCGCATCGGGCTCTGGGCTGATGGCTCGGAGCCTGGAGCCTGCTTCCAATTCTGTGTCTCCCTCTCTCTCTGCCCCTCCCCCGTTCATGCTCTGTCTCTCTCTGTCCCAAAAATAAATAAACGTTAAAAAAAAAAAAAAGTGGATGTTCATCTTGTTCATCACTGACAAAAGATGGAAACAGCCCCAAATGTCCCTTAAGAGATGACGGACTGCTTTTCAGCCCTGGAAAGGAATGGAGCGCTGGGTCCATACTATGGTATCGGTAAACTTTGAAAATATTAATTATGCAAAGTGCAAGAGGCCAGACAGGAAAGGTCGCATAGTATATATGATTCCATTTACACAAAGTATCCAGAACAGGTAAATCCTCAACACAAAACAGATCAGTGATGGACAGGGGGTGGTGGGGACAGGAAATGGGCAGAGGGGTGGCGGGGCGGGGGGGTGAGGCAACTGTTTCATGGGTACAGGACCATCCTTGGGGGTGATGAAAATATTTGGAACTAGACAGAGGTGGTGGTTGCACAACATTGTGAACATACTAAATGCCACTGACTTGGGCACACTATAAAATGATTAACGATATGTAAATTTGGTCTCAATTAAAAAAAAAAACAAAAACAAAAACAGTTGGGCTTGCCCTAACCATTAGATCATTAGTGCAATGATCTTGCCCTACAGCCCCTGGTTATGAGCTGAGACCCCCAGCCAACTTGCCTTGGTCCAAGCACTTTCATCGGCGAAAATGCCAAAACACCAAGACCTACCTACCTCTCATGGCCCTTTCTTCAAGCATCCAAAACCCTTTATCTGGGTCCACATATACAATGGACAGGAAAACACAGGATTTAGAATCAGGTTCAAATTTGAACGTCGGCTCCGCCATTTGGTAGTTAGGTAGCCTCAGCAAGCAACCTAAGCTCTCTGCAGCACAGTTCTGAGCAAACCAATGCTACTACGTAACAAGATTGTCTCAAAGAATTCCACCAGCCGATGCATATACCACACCAACCTAGTTCCTGGCAGGAAGTTAAGTGTCAAAGTGGTGTTGCCGGATTCTTCTCTGAGTCTGCCTGCACTCAGCAGGCTCCCCTGCTTGGCCCCATCTCGCTGCCTACCCCTCCTCCAGGGTGGCCCCTTTCCAACACACTGGAGTCATTATTTGTATCCATATTCCCCTGGGACTAGGATTAGGGCCACGCTGTGAGCATCTCTGTATCCTAGCACCACAGACCTGGGCAGTCCTGGGCAGAGCAGCTCTTCAATACAGGATGGCCCAAATGAATCCTCTGTTATCCCTGCTAGTGAAGGGGAGCGATGGGGGGGGGGAATCAAAAGAAGGCGTCATCGGGAAGTGATTCAACACTCATTTTTTAGTCTGCTACCTAAATTACCTTCCAAATTAAGTACCATATAGGCTCGTACTCAAATGTCTTCAGTTCTTAGACAAACACTGGATGAGTCACTGTTTAAAGTAATGGAGTTTTTCTTAGGTGTGGAAAGAAGATTGTATAGAATTTTCAGAGCATCACAGGTAATCCATTGAATACAATCTCCTGATAGAATTGCACTCTTAGAGTTGAAAGGGGTTTCGGGAGGCTGCCCAGTCCAAGCGCTTCGTTTGACAGGTGGGAAAACAGAGACCTGAAGGGATCCAGTGGCTTTCCCAAAGCCCCAGCGCAAGCTGATGTAATCCAAAACTGACTGCACCCTCCCACATCAGGTCAGCCCCACCCCTCCCCCACCTCCACCTACCCCTGGGGGTCTTTTAAGAAATTCTAAGGGCTACCGAGTAAAGACAAAGGTAAAGTTAGTGCCTCCCTCATTCCCAGGCAAGACATCCCACGATGACAGCCTGGGATGAATCGGTTTTAGCAATAATCAAATGTAATCGATCCCATGGCCATTCCCCACCATTGGGATATAAGCTGCTCCAAGAAAACGCAGCACTGGGAAATCTTTGGCAACTCATCAACAGGAGAAATGATCTTGTGGAACATTTTTCTCTGCAAGATTCATCAGACCTTACAAACCGAAATAAACCTTAAAAACTGAAACCCTTAGCCCATGACTGCCTTAGAGGGAGGCAAACAAGAAGATAATGTCCCCCCTAGCAGCATAGCTAAAGCTGGCGGTTTCAAAACAAAGCCCACGTACATTATGCTTTCCGTGTAGGGCTCTGAATGAGAGGCACACCTTCCTCCCTTACAGACCACGCTTTAAAACAAGGACTCTCTAAATGCAACATACATCCCAGACTGGATCCTGGGAACAGAGGAAGGTCATCAGCGGGGGAAAAACAGTGAAATCCAACTGAACGTCTGGGCTGTAGGGAAGAGTAACGTACCAGTGTTAATTTCTTGGCCTAGACAAATGGGCTGTGGTTATGTAAGATGTTTAGGGGAAACTGGATAAGGGTCTGTGGAAATTCCCTGTGCTATTTTTGAATGTTCTCTCAAAATCTAAAATACTTCCAAAGAGTTTATTAAAAATTAATAATAACAGTTACCAAGGCCTGAAAGAAGACTGAGGGGGATCACTGCAGCCAAGGATCGTAAACTGTGCGAGCAAAGACTCGAAGCCAAGAGGGCCCGCGGTTTGCTTTGTGGGGTCAGCAAAGTGACTGGCCTGGGGCGGCACTATGCGTGGTAGCCGGAGGGGACTGTGTCCCTCACAAGCTTCACTTCTGGGAAACCACGGCCTCCCTCCTTGGGGCTCAGAGAGGGTAAGTCACCCAAGGACACCCAGCAGGAAGTCACAGAGCTGGGATCTAAAACCCAGGCCACGCTCTTAACGCCAAAGCTCCATTCCATCCCCTAGATGTTTGAAATTCCTCAGAAACAGTAACATTCACAATGTCACCTATTCAGTACGTCTAAGCAGAGAACGATTTCCCCCTAAATATAACTGTCAGTGTTGACTGTGTTTAAAACAGCAATGTTTACCGTGCTGCTGTGTGTCAATCCTAGCCCATTTGGGAATACCGTGAAATTGAAATTGTGGAACTTTCGGTTACAGGTGGCTGATCGAACACAGACTGCTGGCTCCTGAATTCCCTCTGGACTTAAAGTATAGGGACGGGAAGGATCTTGATCACAAAAAAGGAAAGGAGAGGGAAAGGAGGGGCAGGTAAGGACTGACAGAGACCCTGAGAAGGCTGACCTAAGGTGGTTCCCCCCACAGAACCCAGAGCAGCCCAGGGATGGAGGGGCCCAGACCCATCCAAAATGGGGGTGCAGATGGGGTGGCAAAGAAGACTGGTGGAAAGGCTGGAAAGCCATCAGATCCCAGATTCTTCCTGAACTTCACATGGCCAAGCAACTGGCCTGCCAGACACTCGGGGACACCCCCACCCCCACTCCACACCCAGCTAGGGGCTGGACTGCACCGAAAACAGGAGAAAGTGAAAGCCCGTGTATGGAACAGGAGTGCCCAGTGTGCTCCCACGTTCCAGCCCCCCTCCTGCCCCGGCCCCGGCCACCTCCTGCCCCCTGGGCAGCTTCTCCAGAGCACTCTGCCTCCCCAGATTCCCTGCACAGGTCAGGGGGGAAGCCAGCTGAAGACTTTACGTCCTGGCACCCTGTGTCAGGAGCTACAGTTCAGCAGGCCCAGGGCCAAGAGCCCAAAGGAGAAGAGGGGCTAGAAGATTCCCAGGCAAGAGCAAAATCATAGACCTCCTGGCTAATGTCTGGAAGACAGACTTATGATTCTAGGCAGGAGCCTGGTGTCCAGTAAAGGGGAAAAAAAGACCTTTACTAATGCTGGAAAACACAGCTGCACAAGAAAGGAAATTCATGAAGAATATTTACAGTCTTTACTTTTTTTTTTTTAATGTTTATTCATTTTTGAGAGACAGAGCGTGAGTTGGGGAGGGGCAGAGAGAGAGGGAGACACAGAATCCCAAGCAGGCTCCAGGCTCCAAGCTGTCGGCACAGAGCCTGACGCGGGGCTCAAACCCAGGAACCGTGAGATCATGACCTGAGCCCAAGTCGGACGCTCAACCGACTGAGTCATTCGGGCGCCCCAAGAATATTTACAGTCTTAATGTAAACTGACTAATATTGTTTATTAAGTGATTTGCTTATTTGTTGTGATAAAATATACGTAACATAAAAGTTACCACGTTAAAGGTCTATACGATTCAGCCGTATTAATTACATTCACAGTGTTGTGCAACCATCACGGCTGTTTCTAAAACTTTCCACCCCAAACAGAAACTCTGTAAACACTGAGCAGTAACTCCTCACTCTCCCGTCCTCTTCCCCCACCCTGCCCCCTGATAACCTCTAATCCACTCTCCGTCTCTACGAATTTGCCTATCGTACGTGTTCCATGTTAGTGGAAACGTGCAATCTCTCCCTTTGCATCTGGATTATTTCACTTAGCATAATGCTTTTGAGGTTCCTCCATGTTGCAGTGTGGGTCAGAATTATATTCTTTTTATGGCTCAATAATATTCCATGATTAAGCTGTGATTATTGAACTAACCCCCCAAAAATACAACACATCTACAGCATTGGATGCAGGTGGAGATAAGAGAACCGGGTTCTCATCTTCCACACCTGGAAGTCACTGGCTACATTTGAGGCTGAAAAAGCCAAGCAGTGGCCGAGTAGGTGTGCAGCTGAGAAATCTGGAAGCAAATAAACGCTGATACTCATCCCTGAGACGTAGGAAAGAGGGAGGAGGGTCTGCAGATTGCTGCTTTTTGTTAATCAACCCTGTAGAAGAACTTGCCTTTTTTTTTAATTTTTTTAAAATGTTTTTATTATTTTTGAGACAGAGAGAGACAGAGCGCAAGCGAGGGAGGGGCAGAGAGAGAGGGAGACACAGAATTCGAGGCAGGCTCCAGGCTCTGAGCTGTCAGCCCAGAGCCCAATGCGGGGCTCAAACCCACGGACTGTGAGATCATCACCTGAGCCGAAGTCAGAAGCCCAACCGACTGAGCCACCCAGGCGCCCCAAGAGTTTGACTTTTCAAACTACACACGCACATATCTTTGGGGGACAATCTTAAAATAAATTGACAATGTAATTTTAAAATACTTAAATATGTAAGTAAATGTGATGAATAAATATATAATACAATTTTTAAACGTTTTAATAATAGAAGAGCCTGCTGTCACAGTGAAAAAAAAAAAAAGCCACTGGGAGAAAAGGATCCTATGGACAAAAACTCAATTTCCAGAAATGTTTCTGCATGATAATGAGACACCCCCTGCCCCAGACGGCATGATTTTGTCAAAGGTTCCTAATCACAGCCTGGACACCAGGGAGCCAAAAGGGACTGCAGGAGACATTTAAAAATCAGCAGATGTGTTTGCAAGCTCTTTCTCACATTGCTGGAGACTAACATCACCCACTTCCCTTCTGCAGTTTCCAAAAGCTAGCAAAACCCATATGATGCTTTTTTTTTTTTTTTTCTCAAAATATGGTGTAAAATGCCACAGGGATCCATACTTTGCAATGCTATTAATTTCCCTCTGGTGTCAGAGGTACCAGCATAGAATAATCAAAAACAATCAGCTAAACACCTAGCCCACAGCAGGCAAACCTTTTCATTTCTGCTTAAGTGCCCATTTTGAGACGATTTCTGCTCTGGAAATCATATAAATGAATTTGTGAAGAGTTCCTTAAGGATCAGAATAGTCTGGCATGATGAGTGCAGTTAAGCATTTATTTTATGATAGCAAAGACAGTTTGAAGACTGGAAGAAAATCCAAGCCACAGAACAAAATTTCCCTCTTAACGAAAAAGGGAAGAGGTACCTGGGTAGTTCCGTCGGTTGAGTGTCTGACTCTTGATTTCGGCTCAGGTCACGATCCCAGGGTTGTGGGATCAGAACCCTCCAGAATGAGGTTGGCCGGGCCCACTGACTACTGAGTCACCCCCCCCAGGACCCCACGATGGGTGGCCACATGAATTCTGCATTGAGTCAGCTCTCAAATTTGACAAGCCGGTTAGTCCTCATGACTCAAGCATGAATCAAATTGATACAGGGGCCATATCTGTACTTAATTTTCTTTTATCAGAAAGCCCTCATAATGTACCAGCTTCATATGATTTTACAGACTTCAATCTAACAACTCAGAATTATAATAATTTACACTTCGCTTCAATTACAGTTATTAGTTGATGCAGACCGGCTTGAATGGCCTGACTCTTGTTAGCCACACCCACTCGGTGAAAATGATGGGCAAGGTCTTGGCCTACAAGTTTGCACGCATGCTCCAAAGTAGGAGACAACATACGAGCTTAAAAAAAAAAAAAAAACTACCCTACGACCCGGTAATTCCTCTCCTGGATAGCTGTCCCAAGAAAAATGAAAACATACATCCACACAAAGACTTACACAAGAATGTTCACAGCAGCTTTATTCGTAGGCCAAACCTGGAAAGAACCCAATGTCCATCAGTGGGAGAATAGATATACATTCTTAACGCTACACTTATAAAATGAAACATTCCTTAGCAATAAAAAGGGGGGAAACCGCTGATATCACAACATGTATGAATCTCAAGATCATTACGCTGAATGAAGGACACCTGACAACACTGTATATATAGCCTTGTTCATTTTATTTGTGTTTGTTTTGAGAGAGAGAGAGAGAGAGAGAGAGAGAGAGAGAGAACACGAGCTAGGAAGGGGCAGAGACAGAGGGAGAGAGGATCCCAAGCAGGCTCCATGCTCAACGCAGAGCCCAATGCAGGGCTCGATCCCACAAGCCTGGGATCATGACTTGAGCAGAAATCAAGAGTCTGATGCCCCACCGACTGGGCCACCCAGGCGCCCCTGTTTTTTTTTTTTTTTTTTTCCTTGTGCATTTTTTAAATGCAACCACTTAAGTTCAAGAATATGCAAAACCATATGGTGATGGAAATTATAAAGTAATTGCCTGGGAAGAGAGGAAGAATTAGCGTAGGTAATAGAAACTCTCCCTGGAGTGACAGAAATGTTCTCAACCTCCCTTTGGGTGGTGGTTATACAGGTGTATATAACCGTCAAAACTCATTGGGCTGATGCCGTAAGATCTGGACATATATTCCTTTTTTAAAGACTCTTAGGGAGGCTCCCCCATATTTTGATGAGCCACATTTGTGCCATGAACAGTATATGGGGTCTCCAGGGTCTAGGGTCCACCCTAACATGGTCCCTCTGGGGATAGACCAACACAATCACCAAGTACCCGACAAGGCCTATGCCCAGAGCTAGGAATCAGGCCATTATCAAACACGAAGTGCCAGCAGTATTAGGCAAATACGTTAATCATGCCCGAAAGGACCTCTCAGTATCCATTCTCAGTGACCACAGGTCTCCGTGGTGAGGGCAAAGCAAAAATAATCACCCAAGGCACATCTGGGCTTCCAATTCACTGGCCAACGACCCAATTCTAACTTGCCCTGCCCAAACAGAGGGAAAAGAGCCGAAAAAGTCAGCCCCCCAGCCCAGTTCCGCTCCAAACCTACGTTCCTGTTCCTATTCCAAGTACAACTCAGCTCAACAAATATTTACCAAGCAACTGCGTTGTGTCAGATGCCCCCCGGGACTGGGGCACCTACTGGCAATGACCTCAGCCGCACCCAAGACAGGACCACGAGGTTCCAAAGTCAAATAATATTTAGACTTTTGGTTTGAGCTTGCCATTCCTCTTCCACAGACCCCTTATTCTGAATAATGGACAGGTGCAGGCATGTTAATTATCTCAGCCCGTTCAAAGCAGATTCAGTCTAGCCAGATGAGGGAGGACTCCCAGAATCCTTCGGCCTGCCAAAATATTAATGCCAAATACACTAAAAAAGGGGGGAGGGCATCCTTACTGGACCTCTTCACCAGCTGGTCACCAAGAGAGCGAGAACATGACGTTGCCCAAAGCAACCTCTCCGTGGCACCCAGCCACCAATTTATCAGCACCCTCTTCCCTTCGGCCTGTTGATGGACAACTGCACCAGTTGGTCAAGCCTCCCCTACCCCGACACCACCACTCACTCACACTGATCCAATCTGTCCCAGGTCTGGCTGCGGAGGAAGCAGTCCCTGCCAACGTTCGGAGGAGTGAAGAGTACGCTGTGAGGTCCCACCGAGAAAAACTCAAAGATCTGGTTGAAGATTTTCTTCGACTTCACTATTCTCCCTCACCGGTGGCAAGAAACCACTATGCCACTGGCTCTGTGCCCCTCTCCTGACTCAAAGAAAATTAGCAGCGAGGCTTAGGGACACAATCTTCATGGTCAAGAAGGAAAGATGCCAGGGTTTATTGCAAACAAGATCACATTTCATTTTTACCACTCAGGCCGACATAGGTTCTCTGCGTTTCCTGCCCTAACTCACTTGGGGGGTGCAAAGGACCCCCCCCCATCAGTATGGTGGCAGCGACCCTGGGGAAATGGAGAGCAGGTCAGGAATGATGGGACACAATCTTAAGGAAGGGACTGAAGAATGAAAGAGCCCCCCCATTAGGTTGCCTGATTTAGCAAACCAAAATATGGGGTACCCAGGCAAATCTGAGTTTCAGGTAAACAGTGAATTTTTTTTTTCATTTGGGACACACTCATATGAAAGAATTCTTATTTATCTGGTATTCAAATTCACGTAGGGATGTGTATGTGGTCTGGCAACCTTGGCTAGCCCCACCGGCCCATTCTTTTCCCCTCTTCCTCCCTCTTGGTGAAAGGCAGTGCAGCATAATGGACAGAAGGCATGACTGTGGAGTCGGACTTCCTGATTCAAACCTAAGCTCCCAGCCTGGGAGACCTGGGGAAGAGATTCATCTCTCCAGGGCTCCTATGTCTTCACACAGAAAACAGAAATAATAGTGGAATAGTGACCCTCATACGTAAAATGGAATCGATCATAACAACATTTATAGATAGACTGACTCCGCCCCAGGAACCTTTGTAATCCTCCTCAGGTGAAAAGTTAGGGACCATAATGGCACCTGGGGGGCTCAGTCTGTTAAGGGTCTGACTTAGGCTCAGGTCATGATCTCAGTCTGTGGGTTCGAGCCCCGCGTCGGGCTCTGTGCTGACAGCTCAGAGCCTAGAGCCTGCTTCAGATTCTGTCTCCCCCTCTCTCTGCCCCTCCCCTGCTCATGCTCTGTCTCTCTCTGTCTCAAAAATAAATAAAAACATTTTTAAAAAAAAATTTTTAAAAAGTTAATAGTCTTAACAGCTCAGAGCCTGGAACCTGCTTGGATTCTGTGTCTCCCTCTCTCTCTGCCCCTCCCCTGCTCATGTTCTCTCTCTCTCAAAAAAAATAAACATATAAAACAATTTTTTTAAAGTTAGATACTATTGGGGGGCACCTGGGTGGCTCAGTCAGTTAAGCAACTGACTCTTGATTTCAGCTTAGGACATAATCTCACAGTTTGTGGGATCGAGCCCCGCAATGGGCTCTGTGCTGACAGGATGGAGCCTCCCTGGGATTCTGTCTCCCCTCTCCCTCTGCCCGTCCCCTCCCTCTCAAAAATAAACAAATGAATATATTCTTTTAAAAATTTAGGGGGCACCTGGGTGGCTCAGTCTGTTAAGTGTCCGACTTTGGCTCAGGTCATGATCTTGCGGTTTGTGAGTTCGAGCCCCGCATCGGGCTCTGTGCTGACAGCTCAGAAGCTGGAGCCTACTTCAGATTCTGTGTCTCCCTCTCTCTGCCCATCCCCCACTTGCACTTTGTCTGTCTGTCTCTCTCTCTCAGAAATAAACATTAAAAAAAAACATTTAAAAATTTAGGTGCTATTATTATCCCTATTCCACATTTGGGGAAACTGAGGCACGGAGCACTTAAGTAATTGACAAGGGCATGCAGTTAGTAACTGGCAGAGCCAAGATTCAAATCCAGTCACTGTGGCTCTTGAGTCCCTGCTCTAGAGCATAACACCGTCCCTGAGGTGGGGCTTATCTCCTATAACTGCTACAAGGATTAATGCAATAATGCATGTTAAATGCTTAGCACAAAAACTGGCCTAAAAACTCTATAAATACTAAGCGTTAGAATGCTCATTATATGACTCCATTTTTACTATTTTGAGAGCAAAGGATTTGAGAGAAGAGTTTAAATCAAAGCCTTATGATCTAAACTCTGGAGTTCCTAGGGACAGAAGCCCAATTTACCCATCCTGAAAACTGCATAGACACATGTCTGCAGGTGCATAATACAACACGTGTAAGCACGAAGCATGTGCTGTGTACCCATATGTAAAACACATGACAAAGGGGAGGTGTCCACAGCAGCCAGAGTAGCCTCAACCTTACCACCAGATCACGAAGTTGTTTTTTATTTTTTTTAAACGTTTATTTATTTTTGATAGAGAGAGAGAGAGAGAAAGAGCATGAGTGGGGGAGGGGCAGAGAGAGAGGGAGACACAGAATCCGAAGCAGGCTCCAGGCTCCAAGCTGTCGCCCAGAGCCCGACGCGGGGCTCGAGCTCACAGCCCGCGAGATCACGACCTGAGCCGAAGTCGGTCGCTCAACCGACTGAGCCACCCAGGTGCCCCACGAAGTTTTAATCCACTTCAATAACACATGGAGATGCGTCCGTTTGCGCTCACGGGCCTGTGTGCACAAAGAACTGTGCCTCGCATTGGTGGGAGACAGTGAGCAGGGAGCTGGGAGAGAAGGATCTGGCAGAAGACGACACACCATGAGGCCAAAGGCATTGCACCCAAGGAGGTCCACACGGAGGGATCCCGGGAAGACCGGCTACAAAGAGCACTGCACCACAGGGTGCGTGCAACCCGAAAAGCCGGGTTGGGGCTGGGAAATCAGAGCAGAAACTCAGCATTCCAGGAGTGGTAGGCCAGGTTCAGGCAACAGCAAAGGTCAGGGCAGAGCACACATATAGGGAGAAGCACGGGAAGGAGAATGGAACAGGCCAGGAGAGCCGGGAATACCGTGCCAAGACGTTTAAACTTTATTCAGTAAGAAACAGGAAACCATGGAGAACTTCAGGGGCAGGGGAAAGGATCTCAAATATGATTTAGGAAGACAATTCTGGGGGCAGCATTAATTAATTCAGGGAACAGTTAACGAGTCGGGCACTGAGGGCTGTAATACACAAGATAGGCACACTCTGCCCAGGAGGAGCTTCCTCTCTGGGAAGAGCCAACAAACAATACCCAAGAAAACAAATAAGAGATTCGGAGAACAGTGGATGACACAGAGGAAATAAAACATTGCCCTGAGACAGACACTGACGGGGAGGAGTTATTTTGCGTGGGTGGTCAGGGAAGGCTTCTTTGGGGAGGGGACATTTGAGACGAGATCTGAATGATCAGAGGGGCCGATATTCAATTCCAAGTAAAGGGAACACGTTCCTGAGATCAGAACAAGTTTAAGGACAGAAAAGAAGACTCAGGCATAGTGACCGAGGCAGGGAGGGGTACCAGAGAAGAGAGAGAAGGGCAGGGTCCTCGCAGATCGTGGGGCAGCTAGGATTTAACTCTGCGGCAGATGCAATGGAGCTGAAATGTGCATTTACAGAAGCTCACACAGGCTGCAGTGGATGAAGGGGTGTAGACACAGGGTGGCGGGGAGGCGGGAGCAGTGGCAGAGAGCCAGAGAGGCCACTCTGGCACACCTGTGAGATGACCACAGTGCAGACCAGATGGTGAAGAATGATGGGCACGTCCGGGCTGTATTCTGGAGGGAGAGACAGGGCTTGTCGGTGGAATGGATGAGGCAGGGTCATGTGACAGAGAGCGTAGGGGTCTCCTGCGGCTGCCTAGCCACACGCCACAAACCAAGGGGCTTGGAAACAACAGAGCTGTATTCTCTCGTGGTTCTGGAGCCTATGGATCCAAAATCAAAGACTCTGCGAGGCCATGGTCCCTCTGAAGCCCCTAGAGAAGACACCTTCCTTGCCTCTTCTGGCCTCTGGGGCTGTGAGCCATCCTCGGCATGCCTTGGGTTGTAGACAATCATTCCCATCACATGGCCATCTTCTCCCATGGGTCTCTAAGCCCGTGTCCATATTTGTCTCTTCCCGTAAGGACACCAGTCACATGGGATTTGGGGCTTACCCTAATTCAGCATGATCTCAACTTGATTACATTTGCAAAGACCCTATTTCCTAATAAAGCCACACCCACAGGTTCTAGGCGGACAGAGACTGGGACGGAGAGGGGGCAGGGGGACACCATGCAACCTAGCGCAGATGGGAATCAAGGCGACATCCCGGTTTGGGGCCCCTGCAGCTTCACGGAAGGTGGTGCCCTTGACCGAGAGGGGAGACCTAGGGGAGAGCACATGTGGAACACAGGATGGGGAAGGAAGTGAAATAAGGCGGTCGAGAGCCCTGGGTTGAACTTGTCAAGTGCGAGGTGCCCATCAGGTGACCGGCTAGAGACCTGCAGGGGCGGATCAGTGCATGTCCCAGACAAGGAGACCGCGACGAGCCCACAGTGGCATCCGGTGGCCTGGGCTGGGGTGGAAGCTGCTGTATACGGGTGGCAGGTGCAGAGAGGACTAGCATCGGGGGGGAGACTCAAGCCTGATTGCAGAAGCCCCAGTGCAAATAACAACTTAGAGACATAAACGGGGCAAGGGCTGTAAATCACTGGCTCGTCACCAAAGAAATGCCCAAGGGTGCAAGGAACTAATGAGATGTTCGACCTCCCCTGTAATCAAAGAAAACTCAGGGAAACGTGTATCGCCAGGCTTAGGGCAAGGACTCGAGAATCACACAGACTTGAGGGCAAATCCCAACAGGGCCTGGGCATGTCCCATCCCCCTCCGTAAGCCCCAGCCTTGTCATCTGCAAGACTGGAGTAGCAGCCCCTCGCTCATCCGGCTGTTGCAAGGACTACTGAGAGGCACTCGAAATGTTGGCTGGTACTACTACGAGGCACGGTTTCTTTACCCAGCTGGAAACTGATTTTATTCTTATTTTTTTATTAAGTAAGCTCTATGCCCAATGTGGGGCTCGAACTCACAACCCCGAGATCAAGAGTCACAGGCTCCACCTACTGAGCCAGCCAGGAGCCCCTGGAGGCAGCCTTTAAATGCATGCCCCCAGTGCTCCCGCGGGCGACCCCAGGAACCAAACAGGAAGAAAGAAGGCTTTTAGAGAGAACCCTGGGAATTCAAGGAGACAACATTGAAAAGGACAGGGCGCCGGAAGGAAAAGAAAAAACAAACAAAACAAAAACAAAAACAAGGAGAACAAGAAAGTTTTCAGAAACCGAAACTATGAAAACACCAACAAAAAACGTGCTCCTTTTATGGAGTTGAAGGTCCATGAAACTTCCCACCGTGCAGAACAAAACAGCAGAGAGATTATAAAATAGAGAAGAGAGGAAAACGAGAGGTTCATCCAGGAGGCCCCACGGCCAACTAGTAAGATTAATTGAGAGAGAACACAGGGCCAGCAGGGGAAACTATTAAAGATACCTAAAAAGAACAATGACCAGACTGAAGGGTACCGGTTTCCCAATCAAAAAAAAAAAAAAAAAAAAAAATTGCAGAATAGATTTGTTTAGAAATATGAGGGAAAATTTCTCAAGAAACAGACAAAAGCGGTCACTTTTAGGAAAGAGAAGGGGCCGTGGAGGCAGGGGAGGGAACGCTGTCCTTTTCTTTATAAGCCTTTTACGAACATTTGCTCTTCCTAGTCGCGTACATCTATTGCCCTGATAAAAGTAAACAACGATTCAAAGCCTCAAGTCCAACTGCAATGAGCAACAGGTCATTGGTTAAAAATGTCCCAGTCACTGCGTGCAGTTGGGTGTGTTTTCATCACACCTCAATCAAAAGTGAAAACAAACATGGGCAGTTCTTGTGATCCAAGAGAATATGAAAAAAGTTCAGGATATATGAAGTGAAAGAACGTGCTTTAAAAAAAACTTTAATGTTTTTTTTATTTTATTTCTGAGGGGGCAGAGAGGGGCAAAGAGAGAATGAGAGAGAGAGAGACACAGAACTTGAAGCAGGTTCCAGGCTCTGAGCCATCAGCACAGAGCCCGATGCGGGGCTGAAAACCATTAACTGTGAGATCATGACCTGAGCCAAAGTCGGACGCTTAACCGACTGAGCCACCCAAGCACCCTAGAACATGCTTTTAAACATTATGTCCGGTATGATCCCTTTTTTTTTTTTTTTTTTTTTTTTAAGTTATACGTGCACAAAGAAAGCATCCAAGACGGTGCTGCCAGGAAGAAAGGAGGAAGGAGTGTGCACAGGTAAGATAATCAACTGCGGGCGATTAAGGGATGCTCAGTAATGTGAGAGTCACATATTGAAAGAAAGCTGATCCAAACCTTGATATCCAAGTTCACTAACTTCTACTAACTTCACATTCCATGTGTGTCCTCCACCCGTTTCCCCTGACAGAGAATAATACGAATCAAGATTTACTACGTGACCATCACTGTGCTAAGAGCTTCAAATATTTTGACTCATTTCGTGTGTGCAACAACCCCGTAAAGGAGACAGCACTGTTATAACCTGTTTTACAGATGAGGAAATTGAGGCTTACAAAGTCCCAGCTCACACAACTAATTAGAGAAACCAGGATCAAACTGAACCAGGGTGACTCCATAGCTCATTATAATACCAAAGCACATGTCCTCTAGAAATAAGGCCCCACCCGCAGTACCCAATGCCCCCTGCCCTTACCTCACCCCACGCCACTGACAGTTTGAGACATTTCCTGGCATGACTACATCCTGAGAAGTTCACTGTAATTAAATTATGGGGAAATTTTCAAAGTGCTTCAGAGATGTAATGAGTTTACATTCAATTAATTTCTTCCTTCGTTGGAAGGATCAGAAAGACCGATTTCCTTATAGACCCAGAGGGTAGGGTTTCTCGTCTATTTTGAGATTTCATCCTGATGTTCCAGAGATGTACATCAGTGCACACAGAAGGTCTGGAGAAAGTGGGCTGGCCCTAAAGGCAGCCAACCCCAAGGAAAACCTTTAATGCACTCACCACACTCATTCAGTGCTTATATTAAAAATATTTTTGAGTGCTGGAGAGCCTGGGTGGGTCAGTCGTTTGAGCATCTGACTTCGGCTCAGGTCACGATCTCAGGGTTCATAACTTTGAGCCCTGCATCTGGCTCTCCGCTGTCAGCACAAAACCTGCTTTGGATCCTCTGTCCCCTCTCTCTGCATCTCCCCCATTCGCGCACTCTCCCTCTCTCTCTCTCTCTCTCTCAAAAATAATATACACTAAAAAAACATATTTTTTTGAGTGCCAACCATGTTGGAGTTTCTGTACTAGGGACAAAGTTTCAACAGTGAAAAGGACAGCCCCTGCCTTCCAGGTGCCTCCAGTCTGGGACTAAGGAAAGAGAAATGAACAAGTAGTTAGGATCTAGAGATAAGGACCGTACAGAATAAGCAGAGAGCTACAAACGCTTGCCAAGGAGCACTAAGTGCCATCTTGGATAGGGGTTAGGAAATTAAGAAGGGGAAAATGAGACACTCAATTCCTCGAGGAGCAAAGTCTCCATGCCAAGGATGTGGAAGAGACCAGGCTCCCAGAAAGACAGAGCAGGCAAGCTCCCAGGACTTAGGACATGAGGTCCATGATGACAAGGCTGACTTGGAGTAAACGAGAGGCAAATTCTCCCTTGACCAGTTGGCAACAATTTACCTCCCAACCCAACCCGCACAGAACCAGGAGCCCTCCTGTTCCTAACCAGTGGGATGCTGGTTCTCTCCAGCAGGGAGGGGCTCATCCTCACCAGGGTCTTACATGAGGCGAGGTCCCACTTAGGGTGCACCACATCGATGCATGAAATGGGGCAAGGGAATATAAAAATAGTTAGGCACAGTAAGGCTCCTGAAGGAAGCACAGGTCTCTGGAGGCAGGGGGTGGGGGGCGGGGGCAGGCGGCGGTAGGACCCATCCTTCCTCTTCTGTCTATCCATCCATCATCCACTCACCCATCCACCCACAATCTGTGCATCCATCCACCCGCCTACCCATCCATCCATCCATTTGAGCCTTTGTTTATTTGTTCAATACGTCAAAAGAATTGACTGAGAGCCTTCCACACATCGGGAACACCTCCTTAGCATCTTCACTGGTGGATTCTTTTTAAAACTGCAATAGTCATGACTCCCAGTATCCATCCTCCTCCTTTCCTTTATTGTTCTCATTCACACTCACCTCTGTCTGACATCCCATATGTTTTAGCGTAGAGTGTAGCCTGTGACTCTCTCTGCCAGAACGGCAGTCCCATGAGAGCAGGAATTTGGGGTTGCTTTGTTTTCTGTTTTACCCCCAGTGCTTGGCGCACCTTGGCGGGATCTCAGGGGGGTACCGGAGGCTCCCTTCTCTTCCCCACTGCCCCCAGCACCCCAGGAACAGGTCACACGGAAAAGTCCAGCGTGAGATACGGCACACCCTTCATCTATTATTTGCAAAAAAGAAAGCCTACAGCTACAGGATTATTATGAGGGTCGGATGAGGTAATGGATGGGGAAATGCTTTGAAAAGCATAAAGCAATAAACCATTGTCAGATGGTAATATTTGGGACTCACGAGCCCGTAAGATGTAAGTGCTCCCCGCAGTCAGCTCACGGACACACCCCACCCCACAGACCTCTCCATGCATAATTACAGAGGGTTCCGCAAATTCAGACGGGTAATCTACTTAACGCTTTTGCACAGGCAACGATTCCGGGTCCCTTCCTCCTTCTTCGATACAATACTAACCCATTTTCCCCTCGCTTATGCGTTTAATAGATACGTTTTTGTTTTTGTTTTCCCTTCTATCCTCCTGGAACACTAACTCACTTAGCCCCAGGGCTGTCGTGGTTGATTTCTTCACAAGAAGACCAGGGCTTCAGAAAGTTAAGACGTTTCCAAAGAAACGCTCCCAAAAGAAAAAAAGAAAAAAAGAAAAAAAATCTGCACAGGTGAGTGTGAAGGCTTCCATTTCCCTTCACTGGCTTGTCAAACGCACAATCCTCCTGGAGCTGACTCTCCATCGGGCCTGACGGTTCTATTCCCACCGCCGCTCAGCGAAGCGTGGAGAAACAGCTCATCGTGGCCCCGAGCCAAAGTCAGATGTGGGATTAAAAGCCAGGGCACCCGGACAGCAAAGAGCAGCATCCACCAGCAAGCTAGTAAGGCGGCTGCCTCTCTGGTAGTTTGTTCTCGCTTTGCTCCAGAGGGCACAGAGGCATTAAACCATCATGCCCTGATTTTCCCTTCCACTCTCTGCACGAGGTAGGAGGGGAAGGATTTCAGTCTCGGTGGAGCCATGAGATGCCCAGAGGTTACAAGACTTGCTGCTAATCACAGGGACTGTAAACAGCTCAGCTAGAAAAGCGACCCAGGGCTCCCGACTCCCTGTGTGAGCCCAGCACTGTTTATCACCAAGCAGGATCAGCTGCCCAAGAAGGCTCCTCTCACCTCGGAAAGCGGAGGTATGACGGAGGCACTCCTGAGGTCCGATTCCTTGGGATGGGAGGCATCGTGGAAGGAGAGCCAGAGGCTGACAAACCTCTCCAAGGGGCCCTGGGAGAAGGCAGGAGTGAGCGTCCTCAGCCTCTGATTATAGCTTCTCTGGTCTCCTTGCACTCACCACGCTTGGGGGCAGTGGGGGAGTGAGAAGAGGGATAAATCCACAGTTCGGCAACTGTCCTGCCGCTCAGCCCGCACGCCCATCAGAGAAACACCAGGATGGACGTTCGTTCACTCCACCACCCTGCCCTCAGCAATATGCTCTATATATTTTAAATTATGTTCACAAAATGACGCAGAGATTCCCCTGCAAAGAGGGAATAAGACTGATGCCTGAATTTGAAAGGGAAGTTTTTGACCTTTAAAAAAAAAGGAAAAAAGAGGCGCCTGGGTGGTTCAGTCGGTTAGGTGTCCAACTTCGGGTCATGATCTCACGGTTCGTGAGTTCGAGCCCCGCATCGGGCTCTGTACTGACAGCTCGGAGCCTGGAGCCTGTTTCGGATTTTTTGTCTCCCTCTCTCTCTGACCTTCCCCTGTTCATGCTCTGTCTCTCTCTGTCTCAGAAATAAATAAATGTTAAAAAAAAAAATTTTTTTTTTAAAGAAAAAAAAATCAGGGGCGCCTGGGTGGCTTAGTCAGTTAAGTGTCAGACTCTAGCTCAGGTCATGATCTTGTGGTTCGTAGGTTCGAGCCCCACATCAGGCTCCTGGCTGGCAGTGAGGAGCCTGCTTGGGATTCTCTCTCTCAGCCCCCTGTCCCACGCCCTCTCTCTGCCCCTCCTCCCTTTTCTCAAAATTAATAAACTTTAAAAAAAAATCAAAGTCATACAGGTTAACGAAACCAAACAATGCTGAAGCATGGAATGTAAGAACTGGTATTTCTCCCGGCTCCTTCCAATTCCACAGTGTGGACACACACCCACTCTCAAAAGGTCATGTGTCCCCCATATGAAAAGATTCCAGACCGATTACATTACTGTTAGCCACAGAATGTCACCTCACCCAACGGCTAATTCTTGCTTCCAGAACAGTGGGGCTCTTGTCCTAAGAATTTAGCCCAAATTCCTTCTTCTCAGGAGACCAGAACACCTATGACTAATCTGGGCCTGTAAAAGCTCTGTTTCTCTCCTGCCCCCAGAGCATGAATCAAGTTTCACTGGGTCTTCAGACTCCTTCCTTGCGTGTTCGTTTGTGAATGGAATGGAACCCTAGAAAGACAGAATTTCCTCCCACTGGGTGAGAGTGACACCCAAAGAGAAGCTGAGAAGCAGGATGGAGAAAACAGGACAAAGGGAGACCCAGGAGAGAGGTCTCGGGACTTCTAGAAATGACAAGATGGCACCCGGCAACAAAAAGGGACTATGGATCCTGGAAGGGTAGACTGTCGACAGGCATCACCTCTGCAAAGCGAGGAGGTAGAGAGTAGCACAGAGCCATGATACTTTGCAGGTTGTGGTCACCAAGGACCAGGGAGTATTTCCCCACCCCCTGGATCTGGGCGGCCTTGCAACTTGCTTTGGCCAATAAAACACGACCAGTGATTTTGTGTACGTTCCTGAGGCCAGGCCTCCACAGGCCTTACAGTTTCCACCTGCACCACTGACCCATGAGCCACTGTGCGTGACAGAGACCAGACGACAGGTCTGTGAGTCTCCACAGACCTGTGAGTGAAGTCCTCCTATACCCCGCAGCCCCACCGAGCCACCAGATGCCCCGACCCCATGAGTGACACCAGGAAAGACCAGAAGAACCACCCAGCTGAGTCCAGTCGATCCAGAAGCATAAGAAGTGATAAAGTGCTGTTGACTTAAGCCACCATGTTTTCGGGTGGTTTCTAACTGGCACAAGAAGTGTGGGTGATGCTTGCTGTATCTTGAAGAACGTGGGCACGTTTGCTGCACGTTGACCACCCAATCTCCATCACACCTACTTGGGCAAGGATACCTCCATTCTGCTTCAGAAGAACCATCTCTCCCCTCCTTGTTCATCAATTTTAGTCTCTGCATTTTACCTACTGGGAAGAGGAAGAGGCCAGTAGGTGTGGGCATGTGGCCCAGGCCTGGCCAATTAACACACCGCATCCCCATGGCAACAGGAATTAGGGCCCGGGGAAGAGGACACAACCCAAGTGAGGCCTGTCACTTCCTGCCCATGAAACTCAATTCCAAGGACCATTAAAGCTGGGGGAGAAGGGCTCCTCCTCCCCACAGACGTGAGTCTGAGAGGATGTCAATACATTACCCAAAAGTGGAGACACAGGGAAAAACAGGACCAGGAGACGGAGAAACCCAGACCCCAGTGATGTCCTTGGATCTAAAGAGTCTGGCAGTATTATCCAAGGTCAGTTCTGTGCCTGGTATTTTAAATGCACGGGCCAACACATTTCCTTCATCAGTCCTTTGCCAGACTGAGTTAGGTTTTCCGTCATTCGTGGCCTCCAAAGCCCTGGCTGATGACAGACATGGAGGGACTTATGTTTTACTGCATGCCCTTTGAGCTACTTGAATTTCTTGCCAAGTTCATGTTTTTACTCCCCCGTTTTGAAAGAAACTAAAGAAAAAAATAACCCAGTTCACTTGAAAGAACAACCACATACAAAATGAACACAGGGAAGGCAAATCAATAATAGCATCAATGCTCAACGTTCTCTCCATGATGGGCTGTGTGGCCGAGGGTGCTAATTGCCTGCTGCAGTTTCCATTCTCCCACCTCCTTTAGGAACACAATCCCACTGTTTAGCTGGCCACACTGCAGCATGGCTGAAAGACCGGGTGTCCTGGCCTTCCTTGCAGGCAGATGGGGTCTTCCGGTAAGTTCTGGCTAATGAGTTACAAGTGGAGCTGTCAGGCAAGACTTACAGGGAATCTCCCTCCCGGCTGACATTTTGCTGCCTGGAGGCAGCTGTGATGCCCTGAGCTCCAGCAGCCACCTTGGGCCAGAAAGGCAAATGCCTCCCTCTGGGGCAAAGCACCAAGTAGAAAAGGAGCCTGGATCCCTCGGGACTCCATGGATCTACCTTCCCAGCCACAGTCTCTGGATTTCTTCTTCATGAGAGGAGTCTTTCTTGTTTAAGCCACTATTGGGGGGGGGGGGGGGGGGTGTCTCAGTGACTCTCAGTCAAAAGCACGGTGAGCAGAAGGAAGCATCACCATCAGTACAGCTAGGTGTAGGTGGCTGGTTGCCATGGAGACCATCCTGCCACACAGATTCCAAAGTACAAACCCACTCAAAAGAGAAAAGCCTGATATAAACTCCACCTCCCTGTTTCTGGTGGAGCCCCCCCCTCCTCAGCCCATAAGCCAGGAGGTGATACCAAATTCCCTGATTGCCCCAGGGGAAGGAGCCCCAGGAACACGGTACCTGTGATGGGCCTGAACTTCTTTGGCTACCTTCGCAATCGAAGGACCGCCAAGTCCCCAGTTCTCCGGCAGGCCCGGCCTTTGTCTCTCCCTTCCCAACTCCCCTGCCTCTGCCTGATTCAAGACCTCTAAGGAGTCCAGGAGTCCACCTAAAGTAACATAAGAGCCTCCAACCTGCCTCCCGCTGCCGTGCTATCTGCTCCCTATGGGCCGTGCTATCTGCTCCCTATGGGCCGTGCTATCTGCTTCCAAGAGAACCCACTTCCTGAAATTACAACTCTGGTCACCTCCCCTCCCCCAAAGCTCCAGGGTCTCCCCACCAATCTAGAGAACAGAGCGCAAACCCTCCTCCGCGGGGCCCCAGGTTGTTTACATCCAGGCCCAACCTACCTTGCGGCCACCAGCTTCCAGCCAAACCAATCGCCATTCCTTCGCCAAACAGTCCTGTGTTTTCCATGCCCGTGCTTCCAGTATGCTCTTCTTTCTGCCCAGAATTCATTTCCTCCCCGTTCCGTGCCCATCCTCAAACTACCTATTCTTCCAGTTTCATTTTCATCCTTGAAGCAGTCCTCCCTAATTCCTCCCTGTCCCCAGGCTTCCTGTCACCTTGCACACATTACCCTCCTACAACCACATGCCGACCTGTCTCGTGGTTGCAGGAACCCAGCCGGCCTTAGCCTCTTGCAGGGAGGGATTATATCTTGCTTCTTGACGTACCCCCACAATGCCTTCCACACAGTAGGTGCTCACTAAATGGTGGATGGATTGGCCTGAGGCCCATCCTCTCCCTGCTCCCACCTTCCGGGCAGCCACTCCCTAAGGAAGGAAGAAAATAAATAGTTCTTCTGCAAACAGAACACATGTCTGAGCCATCGCTAAAACTGCACAGGCTCTTGGCAAAGCTTTGATGACCGGCTCTTCTCCCCTCCTGTGAGTGAGCCACCACTAAAAAGCAATCAGCAGCAATCCTTGCACAAAGGCAGGCCTTGCACAAAGCACTGGTGTTAATAATACGTGTAGAGATTTGGTCTTGGCACGCTAAGGCCACAGGACAAGACTTAACCAAGATTGACTTTGACCCCTTGTACTTGGAGTAGCTTGCAAAAGAACTGACCCTAAGCAAATGCTTTGTAATGTGATTTGTGCTAAGATGCCAAAGAAAGATGATGTCAGCTACTCTCTCTTATTTAAATTGCAGAAGACATTTAGATTAGGTAAGTTTCTAACAAGCTAGCTAAACACTCAATTAGGTTACAAAAAAAAAAAAAAAAAAAAAAAGCAGAGACTTGCTTCATAAAAGTCTTTGGGAACAAGCCCCATCCCCACCATCTGTCTGGATTAGGCAAAACATTGCCCTGTCTGATGGCACAGGGATGCCTTGGATGACTCCCGGAAGGCCCTGCCCATACTGAGATTTTTTCAGACACAGCATGCGATCCAACAAAGACTGTGCGTCGGGTGAGAATTTAAGCTCACATTCAAGTTCTCCAAGCCGCAAAGATCCTGCCTCTCGTCTTTCTTTTGCATGTGTCGGGGAGCCCAGAGTTCTCATTCCGGCAGCTGGGACACCAGTATCACCTAACCAACTGGGAAACCTACGTTTGAGTACATCTGTCCCCTCCCAACTCAGGCTGGTATCAAAGTCAACCCGCCAGGCACACAGTGGACCGCCAGGCAGCAGCCTCCCCCTGGGCCCCCTGGTCCGGGTTCCGAGGCCCCATCCTCCACACCCAGCGCCCCTGTAACCACGGCCCCAGCCCCACACGTGGGCTCAGCCAGACTCTTAGCCCCACAGCTACCTGGAGCCTCTGGAGGGAGTCTGCTGTTTCCAAACACCAGCCCATCCTTCATTAAACCGTCATCCCCATTCGGACTGGGTCCTCACTGCTGTGATCACCCGGGGAGCTTGAGAAACCACTGAAGCCTTATCCCAGCCCCAGAGATTTAGACGTAGTTAGTCCAGGGTGTGTCCAGGCCACTGGGCTTTTTAAATCTTTCCAGAGGGTTCTATCATGCAGCCTGAGTAGAACCGCTGCATCAGAACGAAGGGAATTTCTCCAAAGCCAGAGAGAAGCTCCTTGGGACTAAATTGCCGAGGATGTGAGGCCAACTGAGCTCACTCTGCTAGACCACGGGTGCTGAGGACGGTTGCCAGCTTGAGGTTGATTTGAGCTGGGAAACCTAGTTTTCGTTCACAATCTCAAAGGGCACATTTTTGTCCTTGGCCATCTGTCCTAACACAGTGTGCTTTATGTGACAAGATGAGAGCAAAGTGGTCCACATAATTCACCGTGCTGCCCTGCAAAGCTATCCCCTGAAGATTCTTCAAAGGCCCACCCCAGCAAAGGGGCAGCAGCAGCATCGATTTCATGAGCCAAGGCCAGGACTCCTTGGGGAGGAACTCCCCCCACCCCCACCCCCCACCGCCGCCCCGCAAAACCTAGCTCCTCCAGGAAATCACCTGCTCAGGAACACCAGACATTCCAGGGACGTTCTGAGACCACCAGCCCTAGCCCCTCACAGCACAGAGCTGCGGACGCCTGCTCGGGCTGTTTGTACTGCAACAGGCCTCAGAAAACCCCACCGTAAACACTAAATCAGGGGTCGGCAAACTTCTGCAAAGGGCCAGACGGTGAATACTTCAGGGTTTGCAGGCGATATGGTCCTTGAGCAATTCCTCACTCTGCATTATGATGCACGAGCCCCGCAGACAGTAGGCGAAGAGACAGGCGTGGTGGGTGCCAATAAATCTCTGCCGACAGAAACAGGCAGGGTGCCCACCTCTCCACTAGAACTAGATCGTAACCTCCTTAAAGACAGAGACCACCTCCTATCACCCCTTCAAATCCTTAGCACCCGGCACAGTGCCTGGAAATACAACAGATCCTCCATAAATGCTGAATGAATGAATGCATGAATGACTGAATGAGTGAAACTGAGCCAGTCATCTTAAGGAATATCTATCACACGTTTACCTGCTCCTGCAGGGAGATGTGTAAGAGCTACTGCCTTTGGAGCGCTCACATCTGACTACTGAAACGGAATCTCAAAGCCCTTTTTTAAGCTGCTGGTCACTTGCATACCCTCCCCCCTCCCCTTCACGGAACAGGGAAGGATGCCCCAGACAAAGAGGAGCAGGTATTCCCCAAGGAGAACGCCCTGGCCCCAATCCCTGCAGGGCCCAGGCCTGCAAGGAAAGGAAGAGGAAACAAGGGGGAAGCAGAGGTGCCCAGGCCACGAGAGGACAGACAGCCTGAGCACCCGGGAAAGGCAGGGAGAGAGGACGGGCGAGGCAGGGAAGCGAGGTAACCATCCAGGCGACTCTGGGCAGGCCCCACAGCCACACGGGCCAGCTGCTTAGCAGGACGAGACAATACACGTGGGTTCTTCCACCTAGATGTCAGTGCAGATGGGAGGTAACGTGTATCATTTCCTCCCCCACACTGTTTATAACGACACTGGAGATCTGAAGCATGAAATTGAAAAGGAAAGACACACGAATAATAATAGTGATGGTCTGTCTCCTTCCTGGGTGTTCTTCTTCCCTTTTCTCCTTTCTTCCTCTCTCACCTGGCCACCCCTGGAGTCAGGGTCCGGATGTGTCGGGAAGGAAGGCCCTGATCCTGCCGGCACATGTCACGGAAGATGAGGGGAGGGCCAGGGGACACAGCTGTCACCACATCGCTCTCGTGCCCAGCAGAACCGCTACGGTTTGGGGTCCAGGAGCGCCGAGCCGGAAGTCAGGCTTGCCCCCCACGGTGCATTCAGCGTCTGCTGCTCGAGCCTCGCAAGGTTTGAAAACATTCGGCAGAGACAGAGAAGTCTTCCCGTTGTAAACTGGCCATGGGAGACCTTTACAAATAAAATGCTTTTCACGCAAACCTTAAGGGTCCAAAGCCCTCGGTTGCGAGATTGAGCGCCAGTGTCCCGCAGCATTCCCGTGCAAGAGGCAGAGGAGGCAAGAAGCGGCAGGTGGCCCCTTGTCAATCGTGACAGAACCTGGAGGGAGGCTGTGAATGGTCCTGCTTAGACAGGCGCCCTGCCCCCCCCCCCCTTTTCTCCACACACCATGCCACAGTTAGCCGGTCACATGAGACCCCCGGGGCAGACGGCTCCAAGTCCCATCAAGCCAACCCAGTACACCTCGTCACTTCTTGGCTGAGGACAGTCTCAGCCCTCAAACGGACAAACATCATCACCACCGGGGTGGTGCAGTCGGTCAAGCGTCTGACTGTGGCTCGGGTCACTTTTCCACTGCCTCTGGCTGAAATCTCCCTGAGTCCCTCATGCTACTGAGTCCATTCTGCTCATCCATTTCACCATGGAAATGGAGAACAGCTGGTCACCCTCGTCCCTCCAGACTCTGAGGCCATCACCGGAGAGCATCACTAACTTCCAACAGGGAGCCAGTTATTTGGAGAAAATATTACTCACCATATTCTGCACAAAAACAGACTCAGCCAAACCCTCCTTAAGAAAACCGTGCCCTTCATGAGAACCCAGCTCCCCATGGGATTAAAGAATACATATTAAATTGCCTCTTCATGCCTACAAGCAAGCTTCTTGATTGGTAGGCTGCCTTTCTCTTCTGCAGGTTCCTGGTCCTGTTTATTCCACACAAGCGCGTCTTCCTTGAGAGAGGATGTACACTGATTCAAAGATTACTAGTGAGTATCAACCTCACCAAAGAGACATCAAAACCAGAGCAAAGAAAATTAAAATGCTGAATGGTGACCCTTGATGTTTTGGCCTCTTCGAATTCCCCCAAACGTTTACCTTTCGGGACGATGACTGCTCATCTCAATTCGGATGAAAAGATATTCAACTGCATGTGTAAATTCGCCATCGAACAAGTGAGTGAGTGAGTGAACAGGTGAAGTGGAACGAACGCTTCCCAATTGCCTTACGACAAAAGGATATACACTAACCCATGCTAGAACCTGCCTCTTTAACTGGACAGAACCAAGAAGCCCTTAACAAACCATCAAGCCCAATGTCAGTCAACTGAGCAGAGTCAACTGAGGTCCGGGAACACTAAGGAGCTTGCCCAAGGTCACACAGCTAAATGTCAGCAGCTCCTGACTTCTCAGCTGAGTTTGGTCCTAGCTCTGCCCCTACCTAGTGATTTCCGATTCTAGAGAAGTCATTTCTTCTCTCTGCATTTGTTTCCTGCCTCTACATGGGGGGCAATTGGACCAGACATCAGCCGGGAGGCACTGTGGTTTAAGAGGGAAAGCTCTGGAGTCAGACTGTGTGTTCAAATCCTGCCTCTGCTCACCGTGGGAGATCCGGAACAATTCATTTACACTTGCTATGCCTATTTCCTCAGCTGTAAAGTGGCAGTAAATAATAGTAGACGCTACATACCTCATGGAGTCGTTATGAAAATTAAATTAGATGGTCGACACAAAGTGCTCAGCAGAGCACCTTGTAAACAACAAAGGTGCAATAAATATTAGCTATTATAACCATCTACAATCTCTCCCAGCTTTGGGGCGCCTGAGAGGCTCAGTCGGTTAAGCATCCCGACTTCGGCTCAGGTCATGACCTCACAGTTCGAGAGTTCGAGCCCCCATCGGGCTCTGTGCTGACATCTCGGAGCCTGGAGCCTGTTTCAGGTTCTGTGTCTCCCTCTCTTTCTGTCCCTCCCCCGCTCACCCTATCTCTCTCTGTCTCTCTCAAAAATAGATAAACATTAAAAAAAAATTTTTTTTTAAGTTGTAAAACTCTTCCGGCTTTAATGCTGTAATGCTCTAGGTTTCTTTTTCTGCCTTTTTTTTTTTTTTAACGGTAAAATTTCTCCCCATTAAGTTCACACCTCAGGCAAAACGTGACGGCTGACATGGGTACTAAGAAAAAGACAACGATTATGAAAGACTTAAAAGAGTCTAAACCTTTTTTAGGAGTCAGGAGTGGGGGGGGGGGGGCGGCGGCAGAAGGCAAATGGGATTCTCTGAAGAGTCATTTAAGGAGAACTGATTAATGCTTCCAAGGCCCTGCTAATGAGGGAAAAAACCACCTGTGAAATACACCGCTAAGCACATTTAAAACACCACGTCCTTTGTCCCAGGAATCTCCTTTCTCGGTGCACCATTATATATTGTATAGATACATCACTGCAGCATTAAAGCAGAGACGGGTGTCAATGAACATAGAGCACATGCATAAATGTATCCCGCTGATCTGAAAACATGTTACATCTGTGCAAAGTACAATGGGACCCCAGTCAACCGACTGATGGCTGGCTTTCCCTTTTCAAGGTATTTACTCAAAGCATCTCAGAGCAGTGCTGAAGGCTAGCAAGCCCTGTGGCATGTTTATGCCGATACTTTGTACGTGCATAATAAACAGTTCTCCAAGGAGCTGCTCATGGTTAACAGCAGTGACCTCTGAGAAGCAAGGGGGGGGGGGGGGGCAGGATGATTTTCTTCTTCTTCTTTTTTTAACTTCTAATACATCTGTATTTTTATACATTCCACTCTGTGACCAGAGAGGATACATCAAAATGCTCTGGACCGGGATTTCTTGCTGTGGCACCACGGACGTTTTGGGCTGGGTAATTCTTCGGGGGGGGGGGGGGGGAAGAGGGGGGCTGTCCTGTGCACTGGAAGGTGTTTAGCAACATCCCTAGCCCCTACCCGCTAGATATCAGTTGTCACAACTGAACATGCCAAATGTCCCCCTGCAGCGGGGGGTAAAACCGCCCCCCAGTTGAGAACTACTGTCCTAGCCAACAGAATGGCTGTGTTAAATACAAATTATTCCTATGATTAGTACAAGTGGTTATTACAGCTCAGGCCACCTGGGCTCTACTGCCTTCTCCCTAGTTTGGGGAAGCATTTATGAGAACCCACTACTAGTCACCAAGGCCACTGGTATTTCCTGAGTTTTGAGTCTCAACGGTCTCCCACAGCACACTTTTACTTTCCTCCATGCATCTGGTGACTTTCCAGAAGTTCCTTCTGTGGAACTAGCTCAAGGTCAATTTCAGAAAAGTAAATCCTATTTTCTTTAAAAATAAAAGAAAAAAGCACACACACGTAAATAATTTTTAGAATCTCTCTTTTTTTTTTAACAACTACATTAAAAAACGGAAGTAAAACTATTTTATTTTAGATCCTCATACTTAAATGACCACAAGAGTGGCCTGATGATTTTTTTTCGGGGGGGGAGGGGAAATTACATCTAAAATTTTCATGTTTCATTATGCTCCCAAATTTATTCTTACATGTCCTGAAGACTATTATTCTCTGCTTTTCCTTGTTTGTTCCCTTTCTTGTTTCATTTTGTTTTTTGCTTTTTGCTATATAAACCTTACAGTGGCTTTTGCCCTAAAAGAGCCACCTAGAACAGGAGACACAAATGCCTAGTCAAAAGCAGAAAGACAGTACAGAACAGAGTTCTTCAAATTCTGTATCTATGTAACCCCTAGAAGAATTTCTGAAAAACTAGGTACCCCCTCACTCCTTTTAAAGTTAACATTTAAAAGGTTTTCATCTTGAATTTCAAGAGGTGCAAAGACATTTCCGGCATATAAATATTGATTTCTGTTTCATCAGTCAATTAATTATATCCACTGGGATCTAAACAGCATAGGGATTTGATTCCCACTCTTACTCTAGTGACTCATTCCTATAGCCAGGGACAAATATTTTATCCTCTTAAAATATATATATAAACATGTATATATAAACTGTATGTTCATGTTTTACGTACTCTTCTGTTCACAGGCTACATCCTAAACACACAAAAAAGCGAACTCTTCTTGAAAAGTCCCAAAACTTACATCATTACTTTTTCTCCCAGGCTAAAATTTCAATTCTCTTTCCCCACAGAATTTTACCCTAAAGCAACTTCTGTTTTACGCTAGAAAGTCTGTTAATGATTTATTTATCCTACTTCTTTGTAATATAAATGTCTATATACATTTTAATTTAATTTTTAGGAAAATTCACGTGAACTTAGGGCTCTAACTGCTTAAGTAACAATTTCCCAGATTGAGTTACCATTAAAATGATTAGTGGTAGAGAACAGATTTCTAACAACAAAAATGTAATACACTGTTTTACAATGACTAAACACTAAAAAATAAAGTTTTTTTGGAAATGTGTATTTTCATGGATGAGCCCCCCCGCCTTGTTTCTTCCATTCACTCATACATCCATGGACAAATATTAAGTGATCATCACTAGATTAAGAGTTGGGAATCAATTTTGTTTCTATTTTTCTTGCCTTTTTCTTTCTTTTTTAAACATAAGCAAAGAGGAAATGTGTTCGCATAAAGAAAAGGATGGAGAAAATAGATACTTTGTTACAATAATGTCATTTTGTTCTCTGAATTTTATCCAAGTTACAGGCCCCAAATCCCAAAATGGTTTTTAAGCATCGCTCTGCAAACAATTTGATTAGATCCACAGTCAAAGGGCGAGACATGTCTGAACCACTTAAGGATTTATGCCCAGGGATCGGTGATTAGAGGCCTCACTTTCTCCACTCCAGCACCAACATCGCAAGCGTTCCCCCATTTACGCATGGAGATTTGGCCACCTAGGGACAGGGTAGTATGGCAAGAGTGCGTCTATCTTGTAAAGTGGGAGAGGGCAAATGCGGAAGGGGACTCGGGCAAGGAGCACCTCAGCCTGCCAGGGTGTCCTCACCAGAGTGGGTTTCAGGAAAGACAGCCTGTGGCCGCTGAGGACCTGGAAACGGATTTCATGAACACTCTCCGTGCCTCTGTGCACCACCGGGAGGGCCTCTGTGTGCCCTGGAAGGTACCCGGACCCCAGTCTGACGGCTGCTGACTTAAGCGACCTCTGGGAGACCCCACCCCCAGGCCAGTTTTTGCAGATCCCAGTAAAAAGGCGGCAAAGGAACCAAATCCTGATCACCCGGAAGAGAAAACCACGTGGTACGGGACTTCCGGTGTGACGAACACAACCGGAACATCCCACCACGGTATATGCGTGCCTGGGAAGCGGGCCCTGAACTCCCCAAACCCCAGGCTCTAACGCCCGGCTCACAGCAGATCGGGGAACCGGGGAGCAAGGTACACAGCCCCCCACCGAGGAAGCCATCAGCCAAATTCACCATGTGGGACACTCTACGGATATAAAAGACCCAGTGTCTCCAACAAATTACTGGAGTGAGAAAAAAAAAAAAGGGTTGTTAAGAATAAAAGGCACTTAAAAGATATAATCGATATGAAAATCTTGCTCAGCTGCTGATCCCATGACCCCTTTGAAAAACTGGAGGAGGGGCGCCTGGGTGGCTCGGTGGGCCAGGCGTCCGACTTTGGCTTGGGTCATGATGTTAAGGCAAGTGGGTTCAGGCTCTCTGCTGTGAGCGCCAGAGCGCGCTTTGTTTCCCGTCTCCCCCTCTCTGCCCATCCCCAGCTCGTGCTCTGTGTCTCAAAAATAAAATAAAAACATCAAAAAAAAAAATTTTTTTTAAGAAAAAAATGGGAGAAAATCTGCTGTTAGGTTACTTACAGCAAGGAGTTGCTAATTTGGGTAAGTGTGATGAGGGGATTATGTTGTAAAAAAAACAAAACGAAACAAGCCATCCGGTTAGAGATGGGGATTTAACTTTCGGGTGAACTTACACGATGTCTTGGATTCGCTTTAACAAAATATTCCAACCTCTCAAGAAGGTTGGGGGAAGTCAGCAGAAATGTAATTAGCAAAACATCAGTAATGCTTGAAGCTGAATGATGGCTACCTGGGATTCTCTCCACTTTTTTTAACATGTTTGGAGATGTCAATAAAAAAAGGGCTTTTAAAGGGAAGGAAAAGAGAGAAAAGATATTTAACTAGCGCCGTGGAGGCCCTTCCTAAAAACCACCTCATTTCACAAGTCCTGAGACAGCTGCCCTACAAGCAGGCCTCTCTCCCTGAGAGGTGGGAGCATTTCAGTAAGCTGAAATGGTAAGTAGGGGCAGAGATACGAAGGGGCCATTAGCACCTGGAGACCAGAGAGATGCATCTAGGTGGCAGGAAGAGAGACTGGAAATACCCCCTTGGCACAGAAATGTTAGAATAAGCATGTCTCCGTTTTACATCGCTCCTACTGACACACTACTTACCCCTGCAGCAAAGCCAAGACTTCCATCCAAGATCCGCCTCTGAAAATATAAACAAGATGTTTCAGAGTCTGAGGGATGAGTCTGGGGATAAGAGGAAACCATATGATCTAAGAGAGCCGCACGAATAAAGATTGGCCCGTGCCTAAGTTTGTCAACCTGTCCAGCTAGAAGCCTGGATTGGAACCTTTATCAAATAGGCCAAGAACCAGGGGGAAGTTTTTTTGTTTGTTTTTTTTTTAGCCTTCCATCCATCCCACAGCCAATCAGAGTTTTTTTTTCAGTGGTGCTTGGCTTCCATTGACCCACGTGTTGTCTTTTACCTGGCTCTCCTGTGAATGATAACTGTAAACCTTTAGTAAGTAGCTGGCCTAAAAGATGGAAATTGATAAGTGTTGGTAGGGACCATGGGGACCAAGCAAAACTCTCCCACGCTGCAGGTGGAGGGACAAAATGGCACAGCCACTTTGGAAAACGAACTGGCAGCATCGAGCGAACTGGAAATAAACATACCCTACGACCCAGCAGTGCTACCCATGAGTAGTGAAATCATCACCTAACAGGAACGCCTACTTGGACTCACCGAACACATGTCCAGAGCAGCTCTCAGCAGCAGTACTTGTGAGAGCCAAAACTAGAAACTACCCGAACGCCCCACCAACAGTAGCATGGATGCAACAATTAGGATGTATTCACACAACAGAATACCACACGGCAATGAGAACACACACGACATATGCATGAATGGAGCCCATCATCAGGCAGGGGCATGGGGAAACTGGAAAATAAGCAGAGTGGAATCAGCCAGACGCAGAAGAGTGCATACCATATGATTACTCCATTTATATAATGTACGGAAACAGAGAAAACTAATCTCTGCGGGCACAGGCTAGGAGAGGGATTGCTCTTGGCAGTGGAGGCTGGGGATGGAGGGTAGGGATTAGAAAGGATCCTGAAAGGCTGCTGTGGGGCTGGTGCTGTTCTAGTTCTTGACCTGGATACTAGTTTTATAGGCGATCGTGAAAAATCACCAAGCTGCACACTTATAAAATGGGCGCTTTTTGAGGCACCTGGGAGGCTCAATCGGTGGAACGTCGACTTCGGCTCAGGTTCTCATGGTTCGTGAGTTCAAGCCCCACATCGGGCTCGCTGCTGTCAGCACAGAGCCTGCTTTGGATCCTCTGTCCTCCTCTCTGCCCCTCCCCACTTGCACGCGTGCGTGCTCGCTCTCTCTCTCTCAAAAATAAATGTTAAAAAAATAAAATGTGCATTTTCTATATGCATTTTATATTTCCATTTAAAAATACTTGTTTAACTTTGTAGTCTAAGTTAGGAACAGAATCTATAGCCCCGTGAATACGTTACAGCCTGGTTGAGGTGATTACCCCAACTGCTCAGCCCTCTCCCACCTCTGAGCGGCTGGAGGTGGACGGAAAGTTTTGACCCCAGGAAGCCATACAAATGACATTTTCCTCTAGGCGTGCCATGACATAAGCAAAGTTGGCCAACCAAATAATTTAATGAAACCAGACAGATCTAATAAAGAAGTCAGGTAAAAAAATTATTCTATCAGCATTCATCTGGATCCTGAAAGGAGAAAAATTATACTTCTTAAGTTTTTCCACTTTCAGACATTTACTTCAAGGAACTAATCAGCTAGGTGCTCAAAGGTTTATGTTCATCACAAAAGTATTTCTAAAGACATTAGGAGAAAAGACGTAACAGTTGGGGAAGGGCTACATAAACTGCAGACCATCCTGACAACAGAATATTACACGCCCAGTTAAGTAACCGAAGTGATCAAAATAATCAAAAAAGCATTTAGGGATGTAGGAAGAATGTTTATGATACCAAGTGAGGAAAACTAGTTGTAAAATATTGCATAAAATTTGATCCCTGTCATGTAAAGAAACAGATACGGGTAAGTTAATGTATACGCGAATATAACTGAACTCTGGATGAACAGGTTCAGGGCTTGGAGTTTTTTTTTTTCTGAGAAGCACCTTTTTTATTATTTCTTTAAGCTTTTTCATACGTTACGAGTTTCCTACAATTAAAATATATTTTAAAGCAAGAAAACAAATTTTGAGCGAAACTTTTTTTTTAATTTTTTTTAATGTCTATCTATTTTCGAAAGAGAAAGAGAGCATGAGAGGGGGAAGAGCAGAGAGAGAGGGAGACACAGAATTTGAAGCAGGCCCCGGGTTCCGAGATGCCGGCACAGTGCCCAACGCGGGGCTTGAACTCACGAACCGTGAGATCACGACCTGAGCCAAAGTCGGACATTTAACCAACTGAGCCATCCAGGCGCCCTTGAGGGAAGAGACGTTTGAGAGCAACTGAGGAGGGCAGCGTCCGCGTGTCTACTATCCCAGGTGACCCTCACTGCGGCCCCCATCTTAGCCGAATGGAAGCTGAGGTGTGCTGCGGGGACCAGGAGCACATCTCTGTGAACTCCTGTCTCTGGCCACCTTTGCCTCCCAACGCCGTGCCTCCCTCCACTTTTCATGCAATCTGCCTGTGCAGAAAGGGTGCCTGTAGCCCACCCACGCCTGCTACCTTTGCAAGGTCCTGCTTGCAAGGCTGCTCCTTGGCTGGCTTCTGGGAACGTGGTGCTTGAACTGCCCCCTCCATTCCCTGGTAAGGGTGGGTCAAGGTGCCTATGCTGGTTTCCAGACAAGGTCGTGGATGCAGGACACCTGCTTTCCTTCTGCAAGTCTGGAATTTCGGCAGCATGCACTGCCTTCATGAGCACCCCTGGTACAATCCTTGGGGCTGAGGCTCCACAGGGTGCCCCGGGCGGACACATCACGCGTGTGTTAACTGCGTTTTCCTTGCTGGGGGAAGGAACGCCCTCGTTGGGCCCCTCACAGGAGGCAGGGAGCATCAAAGGCCTGTGCCCGGATGTCCCCAGACTCCGCCTATATCCTTCTCCTGCTGATCCTTTCAATGTTAAACCTTAGCCATGAGTACAACTATATTCTGGGTGCTGTGGGTCCTTCTAGTGAATCACCAAACGTGGTGACGTTCATGGGGAACGTGCCTCCACACAGAAGTCTTCAGCAATTTCTCCTACTGACCTCGGTGATTATAGTAACACGAGACCAATTAGGGGCTCTGAGGCTCCACAGCAGAAGGGGGCACCTCGGTGAAGAAGGGAAGTCACCTGTTTCCTCCCAAAGTGCCCCCAGAGCGTTGGCCCGGGCCACACGGGGCTCTGGGGCCCCATCCACCGTCGTGCTGCCGTTCACTCAGCCCTCGGCAGGGTAACTACGGAAGATACAACCACGGGCTGCCCTGCCCTAGAAGGGCACAGAGACGGGACCCCAGAAAACCTGGCGTGACTGTCGTGAAGGAGGAGGAGGTGACCTGGGCCCTCTCCTCTGCCACCTGGGTGTCTCTCATTCAGGGACTGGGTTTTGAAAGGTTTCACTACCTGCCAAGGGCAAGCTGGGATGCCGGTGGTATAAGTCTCATAAGCTCCAAACCTCCCACTGAGGAGAGGAGGGGGAGGGCGGTGGGGAAGTCAGAGCTTACCTGCCAGCAAACACCCGTCTTACTGGTCTCTAACACAAGAGCGTCTGGCTTGCCAACTTCCTAGGCTGTGTTTGCCTTTCCAGATCCGGCTCACGGCATGTTTAAATGGATCTTAAATCACTCCCTCGCTTATCACGCCTACAGTTTCTAAGGCAGCCTGCTGAAGGGTGCGGGGACTTGACAGTTCCTCAAGATAAAGATGGGTTGACCGCTCCAGGCCTATGGACCGAGGGGGTCAAGGGCTGGGGAAGGGGAGGGAATCTCAGGTATATGAGGTGGGCTGGGGTTGTGGAGTAGGGAGGGGTATGTGGTGTGTGTCAGGGGGGGTGAGTGGGAGTAGGGGGGCTGTGTGATACATGTGGGGTAGGTGAGGGTATATGGGATGTATGGGGTGGGGGCACATGGAGAGATAAGGTGTGGGCTGGGAGGATTGTGGGCGTGCACATGGAGGGGCGGGGGTAGGGGAGTCTGTGTGGGGTATGTAGGAGGAGTGTAGGGTATGGGGGTGGGAGAATGTGGGGGGTGGGGGGTACAGGGGTGCACGGGGTGCGTGGGGGTGGGGTGTGGAGGCACCAGGGTGAGTGAGGTTGCTGGGGGCAGGGGTAGAGGATGCACAGGGGTGAGGGGTGGGGTGGGGGTCTGTGGGGGCAGGGGGAGACAAGTCTGTGTGTCTCCATCCCAGAGAGGGTCGGGGAGAGAATGAAAAGATGGCATCAGTGAGAAGGGGAACAGATACCCTTCCTTTCCCCAGGGCTCTTCAATCATCCCAGCTAGCTCAAGGACACAGGGCGGGACGGCTAACCCGCCAAACTGACCACCTGCACCAGGACCGAAGGAAACGAGCCGGAAGCTAGAAACCAGGCAGGAGCTAAAGGAGGCTTAGTAACTGGGCTCCCTTCGTCCTCCCTTCACACCAGGAGGGGAGCGGAAGCCGGGTAGGGAGAGGAGGAGGGAAAAACAGGACCTAGAAAGACCACAGGGGTGAGGAGGCGTGGCCAGTGGCCTTCCCCGGGGAAACCTGCCCTGTGTGGTTTCAGAGCTTGCCAAGAGCCCCGCCCCCTGCAAACTTCAGAACCCAAGCGATGCCAACTCACCTGTCCGCTAGAGAATATGAACACGAGAGCTGCCCCAGCTGCCGTCAGCCCCCAGGTGAAGAAGGTCCCCAGCAACGCCTGGAGCACAGAGTTGTGGCCTTGGAGCATGCTGGATCCAGCTGTGTGCAGAGGAGCAAGAGGGGGGTCAGCCGCCGGCAGCGCCTTTCAGGGACACCTGCACGTGCTAAGGTGTCTGACACCCTCGACCTGAGCCGGCCCACAATCTGGCTTGGCGCTATGCACCTTTCCGCCCCGCCATCCCTCAGCGGCCTCAACGACCCGGCACAGACCCGGCCTCTTCGTCCAGCCCCACACGTATCAGAAGTCATCTAACCCTGCACGCACAGACCTGGGGACACCTAGGGAGACGCCAGAGGAGCCCACGGAAGAGCTTAGGACATTGGGGAGATAGTTCCAAAGAGAAGAAGTTCATAAAATGTGGATTATTCAGCGGGGAGGAAGAGAGCACGAGGAGGGTCTGATTACAGCCTTCTGGCACATCCTGCCTACTCCGGCTGCCCTTGCCCAGCATCGGTTCTGTCTCCTCCAAATACAGGTGACTCAGATTCCCTCTTGAAGCTCTCCCACCTAAGTCCTGACCAAACCTTCAATGGCTCCCCATGGCCTGCCAAGAGCATACCCCACCGACTCTTTTACCACTACCCCCCACCCCACCCCAAACTCCCACTCAACTAGTCATTTGTGGCTAGTCCCAGATGGTCCTGGTTGTGGCTAGTCCCAGATGGTCCCAGATGGTCCATTTGTGGCTAGTCCCAGATGGTCCTGCCTCCAAGTCACTCTTCATCGGGTTCCCTCCCAGAATCCCTTCCTTCCCTCGTTCCAGCCAGCAGACCCAGAGCACCTTCTAACGCCAACTTCGACCCCTCTCCACGCCTGTCTCCATGCACACCTGCGGTGCTTTCTTTGTATGGACTCACCTCCTATATCTTTTACATCATTAGTTGCTTAAGAACAGGGATGATACCTTTTCACACCTGGCACCCCTATGAAATGGGGCTTCCTGGCATCCAAAAAACACTCGTATTGAAAAGGGCCAGCTTATGGGGCGCCTGGGTGGCTCAGTCAGTTGAGCGTCCGACTTTGGCTCAGGTCATGATCTCACGGTCTGTGAGTTCGAGCCCCGCATCGGGGTCTGTGCTGATGGCTCAGAGCCTGCAGCCTGCTTCCGATTCTGTGTCTCCCTCTCTCTCTCTGCCCCTTCCCTGCTCATGCTCTGTCTCTCTCTGTCTCAAAAATAAATAAAAAACATTAAGAAAAAAAAAAATTAAAAAAAAAAGAAAGGGGCCAGCTTACCTTGATGGGACGCTCAGCAAGGACAAGGAGAGGGAGGTAGAAGAGGGAGCATTTCCCTGTCAACTGAGCACACCGCCAATGAAACGGAACTCACACTACTGCCCACCAAGGAAAGAAAGGGAAGTACCATTCCTTCTTGTTTCCGCTCAGCGGACCTCCTCTAGACTTGAACACGTTTTAAATTCTAGCTCTGACACGATAGGGGATCAGAGTCTTGCTGTGGAAAGTTACAAGGCAGAGAAACCCATTTGTTGAAAAGCCCCATGTTCCGGTACACAAACATCAGGGCTCAGAGCCTCATCTCAAAGGGCTCATTCAACTGCCCACCGGTCTTCCAGCTCCCACAGGGCTGGACACGACCCCACGGGGCTCAGCCCAGCCAGGTCCCGGAGCTCTGTGAGCCGGACCAAGAGCTAAAGACGCTGACTCTGTTAACCCCGTAAGGAAACCGTGGCAGAGGGTGGACGGGGCCCTTATGCCAAGGGGCTCAGCAACGTGGATAGGACTCCAACCTGGGAAGGCTGTGGGTCCCCAGGTGAGCCCAGATGAGCCCAAGCCCAGCTCCCTTGCCAGGAAACCTCTAAGAGAAACAGCCTCTATGGATTCAGACTGTGTCTAAATAAAAACTCAGGAAAGGGAGTGCCCCCAAGAAAGAAAAAATAATATATTTTTTAAAAAACCCACCCATTTACATACTTCATCATGTTAGGTCCCCCTAAAATGAGTGGTTTGTGTTTCTCTGTCAACCAAGACATCTGGATCATTACCCCCCCCCAACCTTCTATTTCTGGCTGCTTGTGGATAAAATTTAAAACAGCGTTTGCAAAGAAAGGCACACAGCTGTCACCCCTTAGTACTTATCATCTAACACAGGTCATAACAAACAAACAAAAAAATAAACACAATTTTTTTTTTCAGTACTGAATGTGCCTTTTAACAGCTACAGAGAAGAGGAAACCACATACATTTGCCAACAGGCCAAAGTCAACGTGGACTTTGTGGGTTCGCCACCAAGAGAGCTCTGGGTGTTCCGGGGGCGGGAGGGCCTGGTTTGAGGGACAGCACTACCCCAGCCTGTCTGCATCTACCTGAGCACCCAAGATAGAAGGGAAAGGATCAGCAAGGCCAAGCACGCCCTTTCCGTCCCAAGAATCACAGCATTTACCATTGAAAATGCAAACCCGGTGGCCCTGGAAGTTTCTTCCAGGTGCTGTTTTAAATCCTCACTGCTCGAAGGGTGGTCCCCCTCGGGAGCCAGTTAGAAATGCAGGATGTTGGGCCCCACCGGGACTTGCTGAAACAAGACTCTGCATTTTATCAAGTGCTGTGAGGGAGTCTCACACCCATTAAAATGGAAAGCATTGCTCTAACCCTGGCGCTTCTAGGAGGCCCAGAGCCTTGAAAGTGACTTGCCCTGCCCTGCGAGGGAGGGACCGGCAAGACTGGCACAGAGTCCCAAGTGAACGAAAAGTTTTCTCCAATAGGTCGGCCAGTAAGTAGCACCTTGGGAACAGGGGCGCCAGTCCCAGCACCGCCCGCGATGGGGCTCAGACTTCCTTGTGGGCCGGATGTTAATACATAAACGTGGATTAATGTGCAAGAGGGAGGATTATTCTCTGCCCTCCCCAACTTTAAAGATGTGTGCACACATTCTTCTCCAGCGGCACAGGAGGCTCCCTGACTGATACAGGATTTCTTTTCTCTCCCTCGCTAACCTGTTGCCCTGCCTCCCAGAGCCGGCCTCAAGGTATTGATGATGTTGGAGAGGTGGGAACATTTAATAAAACTGCACACACACACACACACACACACACTGGCTCCACGAGTTGAATCCAGCAACGGGATTCAGGCTTGGGCGATGGGACTGTGGAAAGTTCTCTGATACCTCACTGCTCCAAGTGTGGTCTGGGGGCCAGTGACCCCGGGGAAGGGTTCCAAATGCACATGCTCAGGCCGGCTGCACCGTCACCAAATGTCCAGTCAGGTCCAAAAGGCCGTGCTGCTCCCCAGGATGAGTGGGAGGGGACGCAGACTGCCCCGCCTCTGCTCCCCCCCCCCCCAGGGCCCCAGGGACACCCCCCACACACACAGCCGCACGCCCACCACGAACCGCCGAACAAAGAGGATTTGGTGAACCACTGTCAAAGGAAGGCAGGTCAACACCCTCCAGCCGACCCGGCCAGGGGGAAGAGGGGGCTCCGGGCACCCCTCCCCTCCTCTGCCACCTGCCACAGCCATCCGGCTTCTCCCCCCGACCCCCTCCTCTCCCCGGAGGGCACCGCCTTCCAAACTCCATTTTGCCCTTCCAGGTCCCACACTCTCCTGAGGGCCCCAGACCCCGGGCCTCCGGCCCAACCGAGGCGCTGAAGGGAGAAAGAGCTGACTCACTACGGTGCCCTCTCAAGCCCCCACTCCACTTCCATCAGCCCCGCTGCCGCTGGCTCGGCCGGCTCCTCTCCCGAAGTCACTTCCTGCTTCCCTCCCGGCACACGTGTCCCTCCAGCCGCCAGGCCCCTCCCCGCCGGCTGCGACTGGCAGATCCCGCCTGAAGAATCAATTCTCTGGTTCACAGCCCTCCGCAGGCTCGGGAGCAGATGGGGCGGGTGGAACAGAGCCCCGAGGCCAAGAGGAGAACATTCTGCTTGTACAAGCCTCTGCGGTCTCCTATGAAGCCGCAGAAACCACGGGGAGAGAGCGCCTTGTAACGTCCCTGATATCATTTATGTCACTACACTTGGCAGCTGAGTGAACGGATGTGTGTGTGGGGGGGGGAGGAACCTCCTGGTATTAACATCGTTCTCTGAATCAGTGGCCCTCAATCTATAGCTCCCATCAGAATCACCAGGGAAAATGTCAAAACACAGAATGCAGGCACCCTGCAGAGGTTCTGGCTCTGCCAGTCTGAGCGGGGACCGAGATTTTCTGTTCTGAACTAAGATTTGTTGATGCGCTGGTCCTGGGACCACGCTTTGAGAACCATTGCTCTAGGTCAAGGGCTTTGCTTCCCAGGCCTTCTATGAAAAGACCAGCGGGGGGGTGGGGGGGGCTCCTGGGGGGCTCAGTCAGTTGAGCATCCGACTCCTGACTTCAGCTCAGGTTATGATCCCAGGGGTCGTGGGCTCGAGCTCTGCAACGAACATGGAGCCTGCTTGGGATTCTCTCTCCCTCTCCCTCTGCCCCTCTTCCCTGCTTGTGCTCTCTCAAACAAACAAACAAAAACAAAACAAAACAAAAAAACAGGATGCCCAGTTAAATGTGAATTTCAGTTAAAAGACAAATCGTGGGGGCGCCTGGGTGGCTCAGTCGGTTAAGTGTCCGACTTTGGCTCAGGTCATGATCTCGCGGTCTGTGAGTTCGAGCCCCACGTTGGGCTCTGTGCTGATGGCTGGGGGCCTGGAGCTTGCTTTGGATTCTGGGTCTCCCTCTCTGCCCCTCCCCAGCTCATGCTCTGTCTCTGTCTCTGTCTCTCTCTCTCTCTCTCTCTCTGTCAAAAATAAATAAACGTTAAAAAAATTATTTTTTAATTAAACATTTTTAAAAATAGGGGCGCCTGGGTGGCTCAGTCGGTTAAGCGTCCGACTTCGGCTCAGGTCACGATCTCACGGTCCGTGGGTTCGAGCCCCGCGTCAGACTCTGTGCTGACAGCTCGGGGCCTGGAGCCTGTTTCAGATTCTGTGTCTCCCTCTCTCTCTGCCCCTCCCTGTTCATGCTCTGTCTCTCTCTGTCTCAAAAATAAATAAACGTTAAAAAATAAATAAATAAATAAATAAATAGTAAAAGACAAATCGTGTTTTAGCGTGTGTCCTGTGCAACATTTGGGACATACTTATGCTAAAAACATATTTCACCTTCGTTGTTTACCAGAAATTCTGATTTAACTGCGTGTCCTATGTTTTGTCTCAGGAACCTACCAGAGGATGACCAGGTCAGAAAAACTGTTCATAACTACAGTGCCACACACCAGAGGATTTAATAGGAGCTGGCATCTTTTGTCCAGTAAAAAGCTGTCATCCACATTGAGGGTGGCACCACATTCGCGCACCGTGTCAGGAAATGAGATGGCCTGGTGACTGTAGGGGCTCTCTGCCCTCAGGAGATTCTCAGACCCAACAGAGAACCAGACCAGGTGTCTTACTCAAGAAAATATCACTGATCGGGAAGGGCCGGGGCGGGGGGCGGGGGGCGGGGGCTGGCTTCAACAGCTGCCATTTCTTGCCTCACAGTTCTAGAAACAGGAAGTCTAGGATCGGTCCAAGATCAAGGTGCAGATTTGGTTCTTGGTAACAGCTATCTTCCCGGCTTGCAGACAGCTGCCTTCTCACTGTCCTCTTGTGGAGGAAGAGAAATCTCTCTCTCTCCCTTCCTCTTCTTATAAGGCCACCAATCCTATCGCATGAGGACCCCCACCCTTATGGCTTCATTTAAGCTTACTTACCTCCAAAATGCTCTATCTCCAAATGCAGTCATATTGGTGGTTAGACATAGGAATTTCATGAGTGGAGCCTTCCTGTGTGGGATTAGTGTCCTTACAAAGAGGACCCTAGAGAGCTCCCTCACCCCCTTCTGCCGTGTGGAGACACATGAGGAGTCCGCGACCCAGAACAGGTCCCTCAGCCCCATCATGCTGGCACCCCCTGATCTGGGATTTCCAGCTTCCAGATCTGTGACTGATCAGTTTCTCTTGGGGATCAGCCACCCAGTCTGTGGTGGTTGGTGACAGCAGCCCAAATGGGCTGTGACACTCCATTTAACAGATAAGGAGACTGAGTCTCAGGAAAGCTCTGTCGGTACCCCAGGTTGACAGGGTAGTGTGGGAATCCAAGCCCAGCTGACTCCAGAGAGGGCACTCTTCCTGCATCGGACATACAGGGTTCCCAGGACGAACTCAACACCCCGGTCAGCAGAGCCTCGGGCTGACCTCAGGCTGGGTGGCCGACCCCCAAGAAACAAATCTCAGAATTTCCCCCAGTGAACCGTAAACACACACACACACACACACACACACACACTAGCAGGCACTAATGAGAGGCGGGGTGTTCGGCAGGCTCAAAAGGCCATAAAACTAAGTGATGCTGGCAGTCAGCAAAGGCGCCTCAGGGCAGCAGAATGGTGGCCCTTTACTGTGGCTTGACCTGGGGAAGCAAGCTGGCAGGGCCTCCCCCTCGCAGCATGGGGGCAGAGTGGAGGTGGGGGTGGGGATAGCGGCAGTGTCTGCAGCCGAACACCACGGGTTGGGGGACGTGGAGAAGAGCTACGAGATGGGCACAAAGGATCCAGCCCAGGCGGTCCTGGGTCTTTCCTTCTCTACCCCTTCTTCCCGCTCCCCCTTCTCCCTCCCTCGCTGTCCGAGATCTTGATTTCTCTTAGGAGGTCATAGAGCTGACAGCCAAGAGGAATCTCAGCCTGGCACGTGAGTTTCCTTGGACAAATTCCCCAGCGCCTCCCAAGCCCCCCCAGCCTCAGGCTCCCCATCCTAAGACAGTGACCGGAGTGAATCACCCAACGTCTAGCCCAACACCCATCATGGCAGCCTGAATGGTTATCTCTTGGCTGTCTCTCCTTCCTCCCTTCCTTCCCTCCTTCCTTCTTCCTTCTTCCTTCTTTCCTTCCCTCTTTCCTTCCTTCCTTTCCTAACTTCCTTCTTTCTTTCCTTCCCTTCTTCCTTCCTCCCCCCCTTCCTTCTTTCTTTCCTTCCTTCCTTTCCTAACTTCCTTCTTTCCTTTCCTAACTTCCTTCTTTCCTTCCTTCCTTCCTTCCCTTCTTCCTTCCTCCTCCCCTTCCTTCTTTCTTTCCTTCCTTCTTTCCTTCCTTCCTTCTTTCTTTCCTTCCTTCCTTTCCTAACTTCCTTCTTTCCTTTCCTAACTTCCTTCTTTCCTTCCTTCCCTTCTTCCTTCCTCCTCCCCTTCTTTCTTTCTTTCCTTCCTTCCTTCCTTCCTTCCTTCCTTCCTTCCTTCCTTCTTTCCTTCCTTCCTTCTTTCCTGCCTGCCTGCCTGCCTTTACTCAATGCCTATTTCACAAGCCTCTGATCCATGCTAGGCACTCTGTGGGACCCCGGTACTCCAAGATCAACTGAGCACCTACGTTGCAGGAAGTGGAGAATGTTCTAGGTTTACCACCTAGCAGACCAGGGCCCATGTCGTTGCTGATAACTGCCCAGAAGCCTCAGAAGAAAAGGGCCTCAAGCTAAGGTCTTGTGATTTCTTCCTCAGACTAAAGTAACATTCATTTTAATATCAAAATTTCTAATTTTTTTTCTTAAAGAGGACCCTTAAAATTGCATAAACTTCAGAACCCACAAAACCTAATGTGCCCTGGGTGCATATTTAGAGATTTAGGCTGGAAAACGAATAGCTTCCTCTGGTAGGCAGAAGAGGCCCACGTCCTCCTCGTCCCTGAAACCCATGAATGGGGACCTCCCACTGAAAAAGGGTATTTGCAGCTGCGGTTGAGCAAAGGAGCTCGAGGTGGGGAGATTACCCTGGGTTCTCTGGGTGGGCCGAGCGTCATCACAAGGGTCCCCACAAGGGAAAGGACGGAGGCAGCAAAGTCAAAGGAGGGTAGGAGGCATGAGGATGTGAACAGAGGTCAGGGCAAAGGGATGCCAGCGGCCTCGAGAAGCCAGAGAGGCAAGGAAGTGGATTGGCCCCCAGAGTCCCCGGAAGGAGCACAGCCCCCGCCAGTACCTTGATCTTAGCCCTTCTGTTGGCCCTTCTGACATCCAGAATTGTAAGATGAGAAATCTGTGGTGGTTCAAACGACAAGGATTTCCTTACTCTGTTTCTGCAGCCCAAGGAAACTAACACACTTGGGTTTGCCTGGAAGCATCTGATTTCACCGGTGCCTTTCTCCGGTGACACCGTGAACCACCAGGACCCGCACTCGGCCCCTGCCCACCGTCATGACTAGGCAGGACAGACTACACAATTTGTAGGGCCTGGCACAAAATGCAAACAGGGGACCACTTATTCAAAAGGTCGGCGGAAGAGTGCCGTTAAAATACTCATTAAGGGGCACCTGGGTAGCTCTGTCAGTTAAGTGTCAGACTCTTGGCTTTGGCTCAGGTCATGATCTCAGGGCTTCATGGGATCAAGCACCTGTGTCAGGCTCTGCACTAGCAGCTTGGAGCCTGCATGGGATTCTGTGCCTCCCTCTCTCTGCCCCTCCCCATCTTGCACTGTCTCTCTCTCTCTCTCTCAAAATAAAATAAATAAGCTTAAAAAAAAAAGTACTAATTAAGGGGCACCTGGGTGACTCAGTCAGTTAAGCATCTGACATCAGCTCAGGTCATGATCTCACGGTTCCTGAGTTCAAGCCCCACATCAAGCCCACATCGAGCCCCGCATCAGGCTCGCAGCTGTCAGCGCAGAGCCTGCTTTGGATCCTCTGTCTCCCTCTCTTTCTGCCCCCCCCCCCAAAATAAACATTAAAAAAAAGACTAACTAATAAAGCCCTTCTTTTCTTCTGCATCTCTCTGCTCACTGAGGACTCCAGGGTCCCAGCAGATTTTGCTTACAAAACCCAAGTTCGGAGATAAAATTATCAGGAAATCTCAAGATGGTGACAGCAGGGCATTAAACCAAGTGCAGAGCCTTTCTGAGCACGAGACCCTGCACTCCCAAATCGGTCTCACGCCCATGAAGCTGGCCCTGTCACAGGCACTGGGATGGTGGGGCCAGACTGAAGAAGGTCATGATGTCAAAATTAGGAAATTGGGCCAGGGTGGGTTATCCAAAAAACAGAAGTCCCCAGAGAGATTGGGAACCAGGACGTTCAGGGCAGAGGGAAAACATAAGTGACAGTCCAAGGTGCTCGTGTCAGGCGGCTTGGGGAGGGGACACGGGCAGTCCCAGGAGACTGCAGAGAGGGGCTGGACACCCTGCTGGAGAAGCCTGGGACTTGGGAAGGAGAAACTCCAGGAAGGATGAGGCGAGGCCAAGGGAAGAGCAGGGCCATCTTAGCCATCAGAAGCTAGTGGACCGGTATCTGGGGTCCCCAAGTTTTCCAGCAGCCCATGAAATGGGTAAGCATTGAAAAAAATGTGGATTTTTAGCTCAATAAGAAAAAAAAACCTGGAAATTTAAATTAATAAGTGTTTAAATGTCTATAAAACCTTGTTAATTGTTGACTTTGGTGTTCATAAAAATTTAATTACATTCAAATAACAATCAGAGGTTAGCTTTTCTCACTTCAGGAGAATTTCTAAGTATGCACAATAATGGCCAAGAAATCACAGCCGATCATAAATTAAATCAGCCTGGAGCCAAATGATTTCCAAGGCAAAATTATAAAAATCTTCCTGATTATTTTATGGGGGAAAGAACATACTTAATATGGATTGTGGGAGCATTTTAATATATGCTCAGTGCAATGTGGGATGAGACCCCAAAACGCAGGAGTTCTCTGGGGGCTTGCAAAGACCCTAAGAGGCCCCAGGGAATGGGGAGGGAGGCAGGGTTGCAATAAACGTTATTCCTCTCTCCAAGCAGGAGCAGAAACTAAAGTCATCTCACTAGCTGAGGCTCATAGAGGCCCGAGGATAGGGGTGGACGAAACTTTCCAGAGAGGACGGTGGTTTCCTACTGTCAAACTGTCAACAGGACCAGCCAATCAGGAGCCACAGTAGATGGGATGGTGGGAAGGGAACCCCCCTCGCGTGCAGAAGGCAAGAAGGTGGGGAGGTGGTCTCTCAGCTGTCCGTAGTCAGAGAGAGGAGCAGACCTCCAAGTCTCTCCAGGTCCCATCAGACCGGATTGGGGGGCGGGGGGGGCAAGGCCGGGGCTGGAAATGCATGGGTGCTGTGCAGAGTCATCCGAGAAGCCCCATGTAGTGCATTGAATGGTTGCCCCCAAAGATAACGTTTAAAATTTTTAAAAATTTATTTATTTAGAGAGGAAGAAAGCATGCAAATGCATGCATGAACAGGGTAGGGGCAGAGAGAGAGGGAGAGAATCCCAAGCAAGCTCTGTGCTGTCACCCCGGAGCCCCACTCGGGGCTCGACCCTACAAACTATGAGATCATGACCTGAGCTGAAATCAAGACTCAGATGCTTAACCGACTAAGCCACCCAGGCGCCCCAAAAGATACCTTTAAATCCTAACCCCTGGTGCCCGTGAATGTGACATTATTTGGGAAAAGGGTCTTTGCAGGTCTGGAGAAGAGGTCACCCTGGATTAACCAGGTGGTGCTACATCCAGTGACACGCGTACGTGAGATAGAGGGGGAACGAAGACAAGGACACGGGGACAAGAAAGCCACGTTAAGATGGAGGCAGAGCCCGCAGTGATGTGGCCACAGCCAAGGGGGACCAGGAGCCACCACCAGCTGGATGGGGCAAGGAAGGATTCCCCGAGGGCCTTCAGAGAGCGTGGCCCTGCAGCCCATTTTCTGGTTTTGTGGCCTCCGGAACTGTGAGGGAATCCATTTCTGTTGTTTTAGGTCCCCTAGGCTGTGGCATTTTTGTCTCGGCCACCAGGGAACAATACACCCTGAGTCCAAACGTTTCTACCACGTGCAGGCGGGAAAGCCCCCAAGCGCCAGGAATTGCCCCTAGCACAAACACACGATGACCCCACCCTCCCCATCCCTTTGCTGCTTGGGCAGACGAGTACCAGCTCCCCAGACATCTGACCAGGCTCTCCATTTTTCTGAAGGATCCATCCCTAAGTGAATTCATGCCGTATTTTCCCGCTAGCCTTTCTGCCAGATGGGCCAAAATTCCTGTCTCTTCCATGCCTGCCCCTCCCCCCGCCAATCCTCCCACCCCACCCCCCATGACAAATCACTGTAGGGAAACCTAACTCATCCTTAAACACATCACTTCAAATTTCTCCCAAAAACCATCTGTGAAAGGTGAATAAAACCAATAAAACACCCCCCAGCCAAAGAACCTTCTCAGACACCTGAGTTCTTGTTCAGTAAAGCCCTCCTTCGGCTCTGTGAGCTTGTGCACCACAGCATCCGTGTGGCCATGAAGGGAGGTATTTGTCATTTAAGCCAGGTGTGCCCTTGGACTTGAGGGCCTGACAGGGTGTCAGCAGTGACGCAAGAAATCAAGGAGGAAGCACGCAGGCTGGTTCCAAGGAATCGGGGCACTGCTGTTTGAGCTCCAAGTTTTTCTTTGTTTGGTTTTGTTTTGTTGTTGTTGTTGCTTTTGCCAATAACTCACTGGGCAATCTTGGGCCAGCTCTTTCCTCTCTGAAACTGCCAAGTGTAAGAGCTGGACCTCAGGTGACCTCTGAGGTCCCTCCTATGCTGAACGTTGATTCTCTGATTAAACTGCCAAAGCAAAACAGTGCCAGACCACAAAACTGGCACCAACACTTTACCAAGTATAGCTGAGGCGTTCTTTTGTGCCAGAAAGAAAGAAGAAAGAAAGAAAGAAAGAAAGAAAGAAAGAAAGAAAGAAAGAAAGAAAGAAAAAGAAGGAAGGGGTAGGGGAAGGGAGAAAGAAACAGAAAGAAAAGAAAAAAAAAGAAAAGAAAAGAAAAGAAAAGGGGGAAGGAGGGAGGGAGGAAGTCATCTCTTTGTGCTAAGGGGGACTTTCTCAACCTAACAGGGAGGTAGACCGACTTCCCAATTCAACTTCCACTGTTGGGGCTCTTATCGATTGACCAATGTCCTGTCTCCCTCCACCCCCGAGATTCACGTGTTGGAGTCCTAACCCCCAGTCCCTCAGAATGGGACCTTATTTGGAGATGGGGTCTTTACGAAGGTGATCAAGTCAAGGTGTGATCATTAGGGTGGTCTCTAACCCAATGTGACTGGTGTCCCTATAGAAAGGAAATCTGGACACAGGGACACATATACAAGAAAGACGACGTGAAGAGCCACAGGGACAAGACGGCCATCTGCAAGCCCAGGAGAAAGGCCTGAGTGGATCCTTCCTTCGGGCGCCTCAGTAGGAGCCAACGCTGCGACACCTTGATTTCAGAATTCCAGCTGCCAGAACCGCGAGAGAGTACATTTCTGTTGTGTAAGCCACTCGGTCTGTGGTGCTTTGTTATGGTGGTTCCGGCTAACACAGGGCGGCACGTCACCGTGGCTTACACCATAAAATTCAGCGCTGGGAAGCCCCTCCGAGAGCTTCTGGTCCAAGCCTCTTGGCTTCCCGGGTGGCCGCACAAACCCTGGGCCGGCAGCCGGTTGGTGCCAGAGCCGGGGCTGGCCCCCACATCTCCCATTGGCCCCAACTCCCCCACATTTCACACTCTGTGAGTCCTTAGTCATCCTAGGCTGTCGGATCAGAGTCCCAGCCTCGCAGCTCATCCAGGAAAATGATTATTGGAAGCAAAACTACAGGGACATGGGTCAGGATACCAGAGCTAATAAGAATGGTTCAGGTACTTTCCAGGCATTCTGTGAACAGCTGACTTTCCCATTCCGTGTCTGAACACATCCCCGAATCAAGAATACTGTAGTTGTTTTCATAGTAAGATACTACGGAAATTCAAAATACTACGTAATTGAAACTTGACACAGATTCACGCTGGCCTTTTACCTAAAGTCATCATAATTGGCAACGCTTTTACAGTCTGGCCGCATGTTCAGAAAACCTCAGTGGAGACCTACAATAACAATACAGACAGAAAGCCTTCCACATGAAAGGCACTCGAATAAATCATTTGCCTAATTAAACAGAATGATGGAACCCTGCATTTTGCCCTGTGCCCCCTGCTCCTGCTAATGAGGGTGGCCCATCAGTAGAATTTCTCAGGAACGCGCTTAATAAAACCATTTAAATTATGGGGAGAAAAAGATATGGATCATCTTAATGTTCAACCAAAGGATAGTTAAATTACAGAACATAAATGCAGTGGAGTTTTACGCGGTTAGTGAACATGATAAAGATCATAGCAACATAGGAAGTATTTACGATATCATATTTTGTGAAAAAAAGCAATAGACAAAAAATATGCCATTTTGTTATGACAGTAGTAAAAAAATACACAGGGAACAGAAGACTAAGAAGGATATTCATACAAATTAGTTGGAGCATCGGGTGACGAGAAGGTAGAGCTTTCCCCCTTTCTATAATGCTATGTTCCTTTTATAATTTAAAAATATTTTGGCGGGGGCTCCTGGGTGGCTCAGCTGGTTAAGCATCCGACTTCAGCTCAGCTCATGATCTCACAGTTCATGGGTTCAAGCCTCACGTCGGGCTCTGTGTTGACAGCTCAGAGCCTTTTTTGGATTCTGTGTCCCCCTCTCTTTCTGCCCCTACCCGCCCCCCCCCCAAAAACAGATAAATAAACAATTAAAAATTTTAAAAACATATATATATAATTTAAAAATATTTTGGTAAGGTATAAAAGAAGATGAATACAGGAAACAAGTTGCACTGAGCTTAAATCATAATGCCTAAAGCCAGTAAAGACACCCAATCCAGGTACTACAAAACCTCAGCACAAGACCATCAGTCCATAAAATAGACTCTGTGCTTGTATCTAAAGGCACCTGGATGTTTAAAACACCCAGCTCTTTGGAAAGCCGGGTGCCCTTGAAATTTTCCATGATTTATTTTAATCAATCATTTCCAAGAATTGTCTGCACCTCATTAGCTCTTCAACAGGCCAGCTGCAGAATGAGGTAGTCTCTAAGTGATGAGAGCCAAAGGCCCAAGGAAGGTCCCTCCCTCCTTCCCTCCCTCCCACATGCACACGCTCCTGCTCCTCCCGGAGCCCCCTGGGGACCGCCTGTCACCACCAGGCGAGCCTGTCACACTCGCCTTCCAGTTTCACAGACAGATGGTTGGCGGGGCCACGGCTCAGACAGAACATCTGAGCCCTGAGGCTCCCACAGACGGGTGAGCTCCCACTGCCCACCGGAGACCCCGTTCCTCTGGTCATCCCAAATGCTCCCCAGATATTCCCAGGGAAGTACCCACAAGCACAGGGCAAAGCGGTCAAAACTGACTCTCCTGTTCTCCTCCCACCAGCTCCAGAAAAGTACAAAAAAGAGGGGCTTCCTGCAGGGCCCCCAATACATACCCAGCTGCCATCAGGGGGCCACATGGCAGTTGGACTTTAGAATGTTGTCTCCTGAAATGCCTCCATCTGGGGTTGAGAAGCCTACCCTGAGTTCTTCTAGAACCTTCTATGGCCACAGTGGGGAAGCACTCTCTGGTCCATTTTAATACCAAAGTCTACTTTGTGTTCATTTTAACGAACACTGGTTGTCCCATGTGTAACCACCTCTGTGCTAACTATAAGCCACCTGTTATTATTTTCCTAACCCCATTCCCCCAAAAATAGTTTGAAAGAATTCTGCCAGGCAAGCGATGTTAAACAAGGGTTAATTATTTTCCCCATTTTTAATCCCTTCAAGACACACTGATGTAACTACTAATCAGAGCTTCAGATCAATATAAGATACCAGAGCTGCAGAGCTAAGTGGTTGTCATTCCAGCCAAAAGCAAAGAAATTGGATTTTAATTTGCCTTTGCCTCGTTTTGGCCTTTGGAAATATTAATAATTAATAAACATGATACTAGGCAGTCCCTTCAAGCTCAGGAACCCCAAGCTGCGAATCACAGCTGCAGAATAAATGAAACACATGGTCCTCGGCATCCAGAAACCAGGAGAACAACGTAAACACATCCATGCAAAACAGCTAACTATGTGACTTGTCCACTGCTGTTCTAACACATATACAAATTAGGTTTTTCAGCTCCAAAGGGAATTATAATGAATGTGTGCTATCCCGCTGGTGAACAGAGAAGACCCTTAATAAATATTTGTCAGATAAATGAGGGATGACATACAATATTTTAAGACTCTTAATTTTTACAGTGCATACCCCCAGGCAAGATTTCCAGAACAGGATCTCACAGAAACCCCCAAGGACAAGATTAATCAGAGAAGTAAGAGCAGCTGCTGGTCCCAAGGACCGATGAGGCTTGAGAGGATAAGGCTGGCGGGGGGTTTGGGGAGGAGCTCACCCTAAGATAATCTCCCCACTGTAAGCGCTAATTCATTCTCTTCTCTTGGAGGCTTTCCCATCCTCGAACCCTCATTGGTCCAGACTGGGGTTACTATCAGTTGGAAAGCAGTGTCACCCCCATTTCATGCCCAAAGTCCTAGAGCAGAGGTCATTAAGGGCTGGGAGAGAGAAGGGCATGGTAAAGGCAGGATCCTTATAGAACAGTGAGGGATGGGGGTAGGCAGAGAGGAGAGGAGAAGGCAATCATGGTGGGGAGACCAGTTTAAGCAAAGGCCCAGAGACAGGAATTAACCAGAGTGTCTGGCCAACTACACAGAAATTGAACAAACCATCGTGCGGAGAGTTTAGATGATGTGCTTACTGAGTCTACCCTCATCCACCTGCGAATCCACATCAACACAGACTCTCCACTCCAGCCAGCATGGTAGCCCTTAATTATATCAAATCTCAGAAGTTTTCATTGTTTTTAAGTTTATTTACTTATTTTTTCGTGGGGAGGGGAGGGCAGAGACAGTGGGAGAGAGCGAATCCCAAGCAGGCTCCACCCGGTCAGCGCGGAGCCCAACTCGTGCCTCGAACTCACGAACCGTGAGCTCATGACCTGAGCAGAAACCAAGAGTCAGACACTTAATGGATTGAGCCCCCCAGGTGCCCCTCAGACCTTTATAAGCCGTGTGTATTTGTTACCCATTGGGAATATGAGCTACTTATGAGTTTGGAAACATCTCACGCTTTCTTTCTACCCACCACAAAACTCAACTTCCTTAAGGGCAAAAACCCTCGAGAACTATACCAGTCAGGAAATACTGCAAGTTTAGCACCGGGAAATGGCCTGGCCAGAGGAGGTAGGGAAGGATCTGGAAGCAGAGAGTAATAGGGATGGGGAGAAGAGAAGAGCGGAGGCTGCAGCAGCATAATTCACAGAGAGAGAGAGTGAGAAGCACAGTCCTGGTGACACCAGACGTGTCCCAGCGGCAGGCAGCTGGGGTTCCTGACATCATACCCGCTTCTATCCCCAGAACGGGAGAGAAACTAAAATAGAGACAAAGCTCTCCTTGAGTCCCCCCCCCTGCATGGGACTCTGCGCCTTCCTCATTAAAGGAAATTTGGACGGTTCAACCTTGTCCTTCCCCTGGGGAGACGGTGGGGCTCCTAGAGTGACCGACCATCCGGGGGTTCTCCGATGCAAGACTTTGGGTTTTACGCAGAACAGTTCTAGGCAAACCAGGATGGGTGGGTCACCCCACATCACATCACACATGTGAAGGAACGCTGCCGGCCAGGTTAGGGCGCGCCCGTCACGTGTGACCTATGCACTCGCCGCACCGGGCACACACCTAGCAGGTCTCGGGTGGCGAGCCTGGTAGAGGTGGAGAATCTCAGCCCCGTCTGGACCCGACGAGCCAGAACCTACAGCTTCAACGGCCCCCCCGGGGTGTTCCCATATACACTCAAGTGTCAGGAGCATGGGATTTTTGCATAAAATGTGTTCCTTAACGGGTCCGAGAGTCTGCGCATGCGCCGTTTCTTTTCCTGTTTGAATAGCAGGGGAAACCGTCCCCAAGTGGCGCCGGGTGGATGATAGCTTTTTATTAGCAATGCCGGCCTCGCACTGCGGGAAAGCGGCGGAGCACGCTGCCTACAGAACTGTCTTGTTTCCTCCCTTCACTCGCTCCTCTAGACGTCAAGGAAGAATGCAACCGTCCGGCACGACCTCTTGGAGTCCGTGGTTGCCGTATCAGGCCAGCGTTTTCCAACCACAGCACTGGGGACATTTTGTGCCGCATCATCCTTTGTGGTGGCGGACGCCGTCCTGGGCGTGGTCAGATGCTCAGCAGGATCCTGGGCCTCTACCCACGAGATGCCAGTGGCACCCCCTCCCAACGTGACAGCCACTAAGGTCGCCAGTCATCGCCCAATGCCTCCTGAGGGGCGAAACCGCCCCCGTCACCCCCCTCGGGTGGAGAACCACCGTCTTAGACAAAGAAGCGGCTCTCTTAGGGCAACGAGAAGCACAGGGAGACACCGTGCCTGCTGGGGAGATCCTTAAAGTCTCAAAAAACACAGGCCAAGCTGATGCCTGCAGGCTCCTGGGGCGGGGGGGGGGGGGGGGGGGGGGGGGGGGGTATCAGCTGGGTGGCCTCAGGGCCTACCCGTGTCTAAGTCTAAGGGGAAGCTCTCTGTAGATGACACTAATGGAGACAAGCAGCCTGTTGCCACAAACTCATGTCACCAGCCCCTCTGCTTACAGCTGCTCTTTGGTATTTAACCAGCAGAGCGCAAAGAAGGCCTTTTCGCCTTTTTATGGGAGTGCCGCGTTGAATGATATCGGAGAGTTTCTAACAGCACTGTTCAGGAAAAAAAAAAAAAAGAAAAGACTGGGTAGCTTCTGTTCAAATCGCCAGAGTGAACCGTCTGGCCCAATCCGCAGCCCTGGTAACATAAAGGGTACCCTGGCGGGGCTGTTTACTATCTGAGTAGCCCCAGGAGGCTTGGGGACAGGGGAGAAACTCCCACCGCCACCACCAGGCCAGCGGGAGTCTCACTCTCACTCAAGGCACGTAGAGAAGGTTAACTACTGCGTTTTGTTCGTTCTAGGATGCGTGAACCACCACCCCACCCCCAATTTGGCACCTCGGAAATCAGATTCATTTTGCCGGCAGCCAGGTGGCAGGTGGGAAGCAGTCGTCAAAGGCCGATCATGCGCCCACATCGGAAACACAGGCACAAAACTCTCAGCAGGGCCTTGGAGATTGGGAAGAAACCGAGGAGGACTCTTTTGGCCCCTAGGAGATAGACGACCAGGGAACGTGGAGGTGGGAAATCGGAGGTCTTTAGTGGCATTCCTGAAGGAGGCAGACCGGGCCAGTCCCACAACAGAGCTACTCAGAGTGTGATCCCTGGACCAGCGACATGAGCATCACCTGGGATCTTACTAGAAATGCAAATTCTAAGGCCCCATGCCAGGCCTCTTGAACCAGAATCTCTGCCAGCAGAGTCTAGCAATGTGTGTTTCTACCAGCACTTCGGGATATTCTGACGATGCTCAACCTTCCAAGCAACCCTCCTCCACACGTCTGGCTTAAATCCACGAAGGTGGCTTAGCGCAAGAGATTAGCACCAGCGGCTTTTATTTCTTTCGTGGATTCTTTTAAGAAATGCTACATCAGCAACATTCTAGATAGGGACAATGCTGGATAATGAGACAAAAAATACATGACGTAAATGTTCTGACTTGAAAAGTCATTGAGAAGCATCAGGCTCAGACAGGAAGAAGTTTCAGGAAGTGAGTCCCCTAGCAATTAATTGCAATTATATTCCTTCATGTGTATTCATAACATATGTATTACGTGTAGGTACGCATGTAGGTATATTTTCCTTTACATGTGTGTATAAGATAAAGTCAAGCATCAAAGGGTTCTTTTAATAAGTAAGACTTGAAATTTCTAAGTATAAGCAAATCGTATTGGTTTTGAGAGTGTGTTTTGCTTTTTCTTCTTTGGTGGTTCACAAACGATAGCATATCCTTCGGTGAACGGAGTCTTAGATTCAGTAAGACGCGGCGTCCTGCTCTCTAACTTTGCTCCGTCTGACCCAAGCCTCTTGTGAGGACAGTTTAATCCTCTCCCTCCGCAAGGCTAGACCGCTGTTAGTTGCTATCTTCTGTGCCACGATGGATGCCGTGTTCAAAGATGATTAATGGGCCTTTCCCCACCTTTCCTATCCTGCGCTGGGCTCTCCCTCTGAATCCTATATCAGTTCCACCTCCCCAGCCTCACAGGACCACCGTGGCTTTCCTCTGAGTTCCCTCTAACCAGCCGAGGTCCCTCTCAATGATAGAGGGTCTGTAACAAAGTGTGGAGTGAGCTGCTAGGCTGAGTGAGTTAGACATCTGGAGCACAGCTGGCTGCCGCTGGCAGAGGCTGGCTCCGGCCCCTCCAGGCGAGCTGAGTGAGGGCATCTGTGAGGGCCTGAGAACCAGAAACAAACCTTTCTTTCGGAGCCAGGACCCCAGAGTCCCCAGGTGAGTCATGAAACCAGAGAGGGCGGTTAGCGCATCAGCACGATAAGTAGCTCTCGATGACATTTATGCTGCCAGCTCTCAGCCTCCAGCCTCTCCACCCGATTTCTCTCTCAGGGCCTCTGCGAGCTCTGACGTCCCTCGGTCATCTGACAAGAATTGGCTAAAAGCTAAAAGAATTGCTTTATAGCCAGATCAGAAGACCTAGAGGGAACTGGGGCATGAGCCTGGTGGCGGATGAGTCTTAGGGAGCAGCTGAGGCCTGAGCCCACCGGCCTCGCCTCTGGAAACAAGCCTGGCCCAGAGAGAGAGGCGTCCCCTTCCTTCTCGTTGGCCATCAGGGAGTTAGAACGTTCAGCTGCAAGATCGACTTCAGGAACCTGAGGCCTCCATCAGGGTTGGGGGCTGGGCAGATGGCACCACACATCACAGTAGATTTTAAACCCTTAGAGGCAATCATTACATATTCATTGAAGGAAGGGGGCACAGATAAAGGTGAGGGTCTGGGGATCAGCATACGAAAACTTAAATAACTTGCCACGGATCCTTTATCCGTGTTCACCTGTGGGGGGCCGGGGGAAGGGTTGTTGCTGTGTTGTGTTTGATTGGTGCGTGTCTTCCCTGTGGGAACGAAAGCTCCAAGCACACACATAACAGCGATATCGCTCAGCCTTGTATCACCAGCACCTACGGAAATTAACCTGCCCAGTAGGTGCTCAACAACTAAATTTGCTGAGTTCACCAATGAATCCATTGGTTCAAAGACCTCCTTCTAGCTTAGACTGGAGATTCTCTACTGGTTAGGGGGTGGAGGGGTGGAGAGGGCAGGGATATGTAGCACGTCCATCTCAGGAATTTCTTTTATACTCTACTTTTTTATAATAATAACTCCATTTTTAATGTTTATTTATTCAATTTTTTTTTTGAGAGATTGAGAGAGAGCAGGCCAGGGAGCGACAGAGAGAGACGGAGAGACAGAATCCCAAGCAGGCTCCACGCTGTCAGTGCAGAGCTCGATGCAGGGCTCCAACCCACAAACTGTGAGATCATGACCTGAGCTGAAACCAAGAGTCAGACGCTTAACCGACTGGGCCACCCAGGCTCCCCTCAGGGATTTTTAAAAATTACAGACAATAGCTAACACTTTACGAGGCACAAAGTGCCACTCTAAGTGCTCTGCCCGCTGCACTGTAATTGACCTTCACAGCCACCTTCTGCAGCTTTCTGATACCATGCCACTTCACAGATAAACAGACTGAGGCATGACCCCGAGCTAATGACCAGGGTGTCTGAGCCGCATCTTGACTGGCAAGATCCTGTAATTGAGAATAACTGCCCTGGGAACACCGTTGGGGGTGAAGGGGCCACAAGTCCTTTAGTGTGTCAGGGCAGAGGCACAGTGAGGAGGACTGCCTTAGTTTACCTAAGTCAGGGGCTGAACCAAATCATTGGTCATCTGTTGAGTTGTGCAGCACATCAGAATGCACGAGCATCCTCTATATCGTGCCCCAAAAGTTCACATTTATGTATATATGTGTGTGTACATGTTTATCTGTATACACACACACACACATATACCCACATACGTATTTCCATACATCTATATACTTATACAGATATATATACATACAAACATACATACCTATACTTTTTTTTTAATGTTTATTTATTTTGAGGGGAGAGGAGGGACAAAGAGAGGGAGAGAGAGAATCCCAAGCAGGCTCTGGTGTCAGCACAGAGCCCTAGTCAGGGCTCAATCTCACGAACTACGAGATCATGACCTAAGCCAAAGTCAGACGCTTAACTGACTGAACGGCCCAGGCGCCCCTGAGATGAACTGTATTCTAGTTGGCCAGTCCCTCCTGAAGGACTTCTAGGATGTTTCTAATCTTTCTAGTACAGACAACACTCTAATGACTACTCTTTTTTTTTAAGGTTATTTATTTATTTTGAGAGAGAGAGAGAGAGAGAGGAAAGAGGGACAGAGACAGGAGAGAGAGAGAATCCCAAACAGGCTCTGCACTGGGAGCACAGAGCCTGATGCGGGCTTGACCTCACGAACCGTGAGATCATGACCTGAGTGGAAACCAGGAGTCGGCCGTTTAACTGACCAAGCCACCCAAGGCGCCCCTCTAACGACTACTCTTCTGTCTTTATCTTTCAGTGCTGATGAGGACATTTCTGAGGATCCATTCCTGGAGGAACAAGCTGGGTCATAGGATCTGTCATGTTTTCTCTTCATAGATACCCCCAAGCCCCCAAACTACACTTCTGAAAGCGTTCTCCAAATTCCACTTCCGTTATCGGCAAGTGGAAACGCTTTTGTGGGGGTCGTGGCTGCCAAATCCAACAGATAACGATGGCACGTCATTCGGGCACCCACTGTCGGTGGCCCTCCTCGTGTCCACGTGCCAGCCGTATCCCCCGAGGGGCGTGTGGCGCAGCAGGAGAGGGCATGAGCCCTGGTGTCCCACAGCCAGATTCTCTCCTCCGCCTCTGCCTCTCAGGGACCGGCGCCCCTAGTTCATCATCGATACCATGGGAGGACTCAGTGGTCATGACGTGGAAACGGCACAGATCAAGTCCTTAGTGTGGAGCCTTGGCCCCACTGTCTACACAGAAGCTAGCCTGTGGAATTCTATCTGCTCCACACAAGCCACTTCTCTCTCTCACCTCCCCCAGCCACCAATTTCACTTCTGTTGCTCCCTCTGTTTTTGCCTGTTTATCTTCCTCCTTAATTCTCTTGACCCTCCTGATCACAACTCCTTTTGCTTATCCTGGCAGCCGGTCTTTATGTGCTGATACCCTTCCTTTTGTTTTCACCCACACCTGCCTGGGATGTTGCCCCTGTGGGGCAGCTCTCGAGCCCACCCATCTTGCCCAAGCATCAGGCCCATGTGGTGAAGGCCCCATTAAAATCCCATGGTCCCTGGGGCACCTGGGTGGCTCAGCCTGTTGAGCATACAACTCTTGCTTTCGGCTCAGGTCATGGTCCCATGGTTCATGGGATAGAGCTCACATTGGGCTCTGCACTGACATCACGGAGCCTGCTGGGGATCCTTTCTCTCCCCACAACCCCTCACTCTCAAAACAAATAAATAGACTTAAAAGAAAGTCCATGGTCCCAGGTCCATAGCACATCTATTGGCCGATGAAGAAAACAGATAACATCAAAAGCTTCCTCTTTGTAGCTCAAGTCTTTCCTCTCAGTGCACACAAACCACCTGCAGTTAATCTGTTCTCAGAACACAGCCCAGGATGGGCAGTAAATCAACAAGCCCTTGGTTTGAAGTCTTTTCCTTCTTTACTATTTGGAAAACGCAGACAAAGGTGAACATCCCTGGTCTTTTGCCATAATGTCTCTTCTTTGTGCTTTTCCCAAAATCCTTTTCAGCAAATCCCCAATTTCACCTCTAAGCCTATAGGCATCCAATTCTTCCAGGCCAGGAGCACAGTTGTTCAGAACTGCCAGCCAGAACTTGTATTACTCCCTAGTGATTTCTGGAAATGACTTAATCCCCCCAACACACACACACACTTCTGCCCACACTTCCATAAATAAAGATTCGCAGCGAGATTTGTACCTGTTGCCGTCCAACTGCTAACTCCCACCCCAAATCCAGAGCCGAGAAGGAAAGGGCAACACAATTAGCCACATACAACCAAAAGAACAGATTGGGCCGGTGAGGAGGTCAGCGTTGGAAACGAATACGACCAAAGCCGATTTTTCCACTGGGTGCAGTGACCTTTCGTTCCATGTTTATTTGGAAATGACCTTTAAGCAGCAATCAACAAAAATGAAATGCTTCAAAGGAATAAATTAGATAATGCAGATGTTCCCCAGTGGCAAGTTATGCCCAAGGATGTAAACAGGGGAACATAAAAGCAGCTCTCTGCCCTGGGCAGCCACCTTCCAGTCTGTCCATTAGACTAATAAGTGCATACAGAGTTCTCGAAACTCTTGTCAATCAGACCACTGAGGACCTGAAGGCAGGCTGACCTGGGCAGGAAACACGAGTGTTTCCAGAATTAAAGCCAAACTACTTGCTGACATTTCATTTTGATGCTGTCTGGGGCAGAGGTAACCGCGTTAACTTGCTTGCCCAACAAGTGATTTACCATCTCGGGGCGAGGAAATCCCAAAGGTTTGGGCCGGGCGGCAGCTTGCGCTCTGCGTGCCCCATCCTGGCCTCATTCCAAAGGCAGACGTCACCCATTTATGGTAATTGACTCATTACTGAGCATTTACCACATACGGGGCTTTTTGCTGAGTGCTGGAGAGGCTTAAACACTAGAGAAAAGGCAGCCCCTCAAGGTCAAAGACAGAGCGACAGTGGGGCCCCTGAACCCACAGAAGCGACCCTCTCCACCACGGTACGCTTCTCTTGTGCGTGTGTGTCTTCTTCTACTGGCTATGCTCCGCTCTTCTCTCTCCCACTCTCCATTTTCCTCCTGCTGGCTTATATTTAATCCTTCCAGTGACGGCATCCCCAGGTATCACCAAACTGTGATTCTTGGAATTTAACAAAGCACTCACCTTGAAACAGAAGCATCTAAAAAGAGAAGCTCAGACTTTTTAGAAGCATCTAAAAAGAGAAGCTTTGCCTGTGCCCTGATTAGAGACAGAATCCTAGAATTTTCTGAACCTCAATCTCAAGACAAATAGCTTTTCCTTGTCCTGGAGAATCTGCCAAGGGGATCCACTAGGGGCAGAGGATCCACCTAAAGGGCCTAAAGGGTGTGCTTTCCTCCTGGGGAAGGGGTTCCCACAACAGTCCCTGATTTCCTCCCCTGGCCCATAGCATCTCTCACTGCCCCCAAGCAAAGGACACCTCACAAGAGGACTTACTTGGGGCAGAGGTGAAGTCAGAGCCCCCTTCACCTTCAAGGACAGGCAGGTCCTACCTCCAGCTCCCTTGGGAACCACAGAGGGAAGTGAGAGCATCAGGAGATATCCATCAGAGGACCCTGCAGAGGCCACAGAGGGGGGCCGGGCAGCCAGAATGGGCAGGAGCTTCTGGGGCTCCAGAATGGCTGACTGTGGATTTCTCTTCCCTTTTTAAAAAAATGTTTTAATGTTTATTTATTTTTGAGAGAGAGAGAGAGAGAGAGAGTGAGAGTGTGCATGGATGGGGGAGGGGCAGAGAGAGAGGGAGACAGAATCTGAAGCAGGATCCAGGCTCCAAGCAGTCAGCACACAGCCCAATGTGGGGCTGGAACTCACGAACCGTGAGATCGTGACCTGAGCCGAAGTTGGACACTTGACCGACTGAGCCACCCAGGCGCCCCAGCTCTTCCCTTTGAGGGCAGGTGGCTTATGGGAGTTGGGGACTGTGTGAGGAGGGCAGGGACTTTTCCAGATTCAGAACAGGAGGAAGAGAGTGAACGCTGGCCCAGCCAGGAGGGAGAGGAATGGAAGTAACGGCACGTGCGACCTGGGGCTTCCCACCAGCTCACTGGGGCAGCTCACGCCATTTCTGTGCTCCCTCTCACGAGACGGCACCCGAGTGATCAAGAAGCCACAATCATCTATGATCCTCACGCCCTCAAAAAACGAAGACAGCGCTCAGACAAATCCTTGCGCGTAAATGTTCACAGCAGCCAACAATTCACACCACCCACAGTAGCCAAAAGGTGGAAACAACCTAAGCAGCCATCAGTGGATGAATGGATAAACAAAACGGGTATATTTATGCAATGGAATATTTTCCACCCACTAAAAGGAACGGAGTACTGATACACGCTTCTGTGTGTACAAAACTCAAAAATACGACGTTCGCGACAGAAGCCAGACATAAAGGACCACTTGTATTTATATTTCAGATAAATGGAATGGTTAGGACAGGTTAATACATAGACACAGAGAGAAGACTGGTAGTTTTCAGGGACCAGAAGGAAGAGGACTGGAGAATAACTACTTACTGGGTCTAGTGTCTCGCTTTGGAACGATGAAAATGTTTTGGAACCACACAGAGATGGCAGTGGCACAACACTGTGAATGTTCTAAATGCCACTGAATTGTTCACTTAGAATGAATAATTTTATGTTATAGGAATTTCATTCCCATTAAAAAAAGTGTATGAGGGCGCCTGGGTGGCTCAGTGAGTTGAGCATCCAACTCTTGATTTCGGCTCAGGTCACCATCTCACAGTCACGAGTTTAAGCCCCACATCGGGCTCTCTGCTGTCAGCACAGAGCCTGCCTGGGATCCTCTGCGCCCCCCCTTTCTCTCTGCACCTCCCCCACTTGTGCATGCATGCTCTTTCTCTCTCTCAAAAATAAATAAATATTAAAAATGAAATAAAATAAAATATCTATGATAAGTAAGTTCACCACAGTTAAGCTCCGACTGTAGGTTTCTACAGATGCATTTACCTAAGGAAGAGTCGTAAAGGGGTCCACTCCCTCCATGTCTATCCCGGAAGCACCAGCACCATTCCCTTCCCACCCAACATAGCTAAATTAAACTCTTTTTCAATTTCGCTAGTGTTACTATATGTCTATTTGTTACTGACTCTCGACAACCAGACTGTAATGCCAAGGGACAAGAATTTATCTGGTCTATTGCAGTACCCCAGTGCCTAGCCAAAGGCAGGCTCAGTAAATATTATTAAATGAATATATAGACTCTCCTGCTTCCATTTTTACCTTTTTCAAAAAAAAAACAAAAAAAACACCTATTAATATGTTGCCGGGAATGCAAAATGGCATAGGTGCTATGGAAAGCAGAATAGAAGTTCCTCAAAAACATAAACATAGAATTACCAGTTGATCCAACAATCCCACTTCTGGGTATACGTCCAAAAGAATTGAAAACAGGATCTTGAAGAGATTTTTGCACACCCAGGTTCATTGCCGCTTTATGCAGAATAGCCAAGAGGTAGAAGCAACCCAAATGTCCATCGATGGATGAACGAGTAAAGAAAATGTAGTACGTGCATGCAAGGAAGTACCATTCAGTCTTAAAAGGAAGGAAATTCTGACAAAGGCTACAGCATGGATGAACCTTGAAGGCATTGTGCTGAGCGAAATAAGCCAGTCACAAAAAAGACACTCTACTGATTGCATTCACACGAGGTATCTAAAGTAGTCAAACTCTTAGAAACAGAATGTAGAATGGACACCAGGAGCTAAGGGGAGGGAGGGTTGTTGTTTGACAGGCAGAGTTTCAGTTTGGCAAGCAAAAGTTCTAGAGGTCTGTTGTACAATGGCGTGCATACAGTCAACTCTACCGGGCTGTACGCTTAAAAATGGCTTCCGTGGCGTAATGGAAAAACTCAGTGTGCGACTCCTGTGTGTCTCCTCTACCACTCTCAGAAAACACTTCACTTCTGACACTTCTGTCACTACGTGCGTGTGGGCTTTCTCCCCACCAAGCAATTCTCCACAATACTGGCCGGGTGTCCCACAATTTAACTCAGTTCCGGTACCGTCTACCCCTGGAGGTAACATGGGATCCCACAGGTTAAGGGCTTAGTCCCACAAGACCACTCCCCACCCTACGTCAGACGCCAACTTCAAGTCGTGGGTCCCCAGGTTACCTACAACATCTGTCCAACTTGACCACAGATCAGAGGTTCCCATGACCTCCTCCCATTTGGCCTTCCTTTAACTTGCTAGAGTGGCTCACAGAACTCAGGAATAACATTTAACGTTTACCAGTTCGCTAAAGGATATAAGAAAAGATACACGTGGATGAACAGCCAGGTGAGGAGACACATACGGCAAGGCCTTGGAGGGTCCCCAACGCAGGAGCTTCTGTCCCCGTGAAGCTGGGTGCATCACCCAGTATGAGGCTGTGGTCCCCCATCTGGAAGCTCTCCAAACCCAGTACTAATGACCAGCCCCTGTCCAGGAGCCACGTAGAGCCCACCCAGAGTCACTTCATTAGAACAAAAGATGTTTGTAGCGCTTATCACTTAGGAATTCACAAGGGATTTAAGAGCCCCGTGTCAGGGACAGGGCCAAAGACAAATATTAGAACAAGAGACGATCCTAGTGTTCTTACAAGGGTTTTGGAGCTCTACGCCAGGAACCAGGGACAGAGACCAATCTATGTATTTTCTATTATCTCACAGATGGTAAATTGGATGTTACATGTTTTTCACCACAATTTTAATATTTTTTTTCAACGTTTTTTTATTTATTTTTGGGACAGAGAGAGACAGAGCATGAACGGGGGAGGGGCAGAGAGAGAGGGAGACACAGAATCGGAAACAGGCTCCAGGCTCCAAGCCATCAGCCCAGAGCCTGACGCGGGGCTCGAACTCACAGAACGCGAGATCGTGACCTGGCTGAAGTCGGACGCTTAACCGACTGTGCCACCCAGGCGCCCCTTTCACCACAATTTTAAAAAGCTATAAACACATGTATAGATGAAGGCGTAATTATATATCTTTCTTTTTCTTTTTTTTTTTTCCATAAGTGGGCTTTTCAGGGAGGAGCCACACCTACAAGAACCCTACCGCGAAGCTTTGAGTGCAGACCACCCTGGTTGGTGAAGCTTTGGACAGCAATGCCCATGAGGAGGCCTGGGCTCCATCTCCTGCCTCCAGGAACTCATCAGCACAGATTGGAAAAGCATTACATACTTGGATGGAGTTGCAGGGGGACCATCCAAACAGGCTTATGAAACAAGAGTTGTTAACAAGAAAAGTCAGCTATGGTGCTCTTTGCCAAGAACTCGGCTGCACAAAACACCACCCAGAAAATGTCAGGATCAATTTAGCATCAAAGTAGGTCTCTCCTAGAGGGCAATGGGACCCTGGCGGGACCGAGTGGGCGCCATGGTGGCACGCTAAAGGGCACCATTTGAGACTTTCAAAGGAAGGGAGGAAGCAAGAGTGAAACTGAGCCCTCATAAACTTTAGTTCAAGGGTGGGCATACTAGAGGTCACAGGCAAAGTCTGGGCACTACCTGTTTTTGTAAATAAAGTTTTATCGGGACGTGCAGCCACGGTCACTCACTTACACGTTGTGTCTGGCTGCTTTTGCTAAGCGTGACGGTGGAGTGGTTGCAATAACATGGTCCACATAGCTGAGAATATTTACTCTTTGCCCATTTACAGATGTTTGCTGACCTCTGCTCTAGGGAAAGAAAACAGTATGCCAGGGTAGGGGAGGGTATATGCTTCTTTCCAAGACGAACAAATCCCCTGCTCCCTTTTGTCCTCTCTGCTATTCCACATCCTGGTGCAGCCAACTCCCAACGGTGCACCCAAAGTCCCACAGAAAATGGCACAGAAAATCCCAAGCTGCAGATAACGCAAAACATTTAGAATTGGCTTCAGATGTCAGTGGGAGTCACCCAGCTCTCTCCGTTCCCCAAGCGGATTTACCTGGCTCATCATGCGTGACTTCGGCTGATGTGAAGATGCATCCCTACTCCCAGAGCATCCTCCACCACCCCCCGATTGCCAAGTGGGGAGGCAGCAGTGAACTCACAAATGATCTAAAGGGGCGCCTGGGTGGCTCAGTTGGTTAAGTGTCTGTCTGACTCTTGATTTCGACTCAGGTCGTGATCTCATGGTTTGTGAGTTCCAGCCCCGTGTTGGGCTCCGTGCTGATAGTGCAGAGTCTGCTTGGGATTCTCTCTCTTCCTGTCTCTCTGCCCCTCCCCCACCTTCCTCTCTTTCTCTCTCTCTCTTTCTCAAAAATAAATAAATACACTTGAAAGAAAGAAAGAAAGAAAGAAAGAAAGAAAGAAAGAAAGAAAGAAAAAGAAATTATCTAAAGTGATGAACTCCAAAGGAATGGGCTGCACCACACAGGGCCCAGCAAAAGTTGAAATGCAAATAAGAAATAGGAGTTGGGGAGCGCCTGGGTGGCTCAGTCAGTTAAGCGGCCGACTTCGGCTCAGGTCATGATTTCGCGGTCCATGAGTTCGAGCCCCGCGTCAGGCTCTGTGCTGACAGCTCAGAGCCTGGAGCCTGTTTCAGATTCTGTGTCTCCCTCTCTCTGACTCTCCCCCGTTCATGCTCAGTCTCTCTCTGTCTCAAAAATAAATAAACATTAAAAAAATTAAAAAAAAAAGAAATAGGAGTTGGCCCTAAAAATAATTCCTCAAACTTCTTTAGGTAGGGAGTCCTTTGAAAAGCTGACAAAAATTATGGATGTTCTTTCCAGAACAGTGGAAACATATATACACATCCCAATTTTACATATAAATGCCTTGAAATGCATCGATAGACGCCAGATTGTTAACCCTTCGTCTAGAACAGAGGCTTTAATGTTTCCTTTTATGCAGCCCAGCAACCCTTTCTTCAATTAAGATGTCACAGAGAGGCCTGATATTCAAAGTATCTTAAAGCAAAGTATCTTCTCTTCCTCCCTCTGCTCCCTCCGCCCACCATGGCGCTTTTTGAGGTCATTCGTGGCAGAGCCATTCAGTGGCTGACAGCTTTGTGGTCAGACCAGGAGAAGTTCTACAGGCTTCCCCAGAGGATGCCCAGGGAGAAAGACATGGAGGTGGGAGGAGGGAGGTGGGGGAGGGGGGGAGACACTTACTCTTCACCCAATTTCTTGAAAGACTGGCAAGGTCTACCTCCTAGGAAAGGCAAAGAAACAGCTGTTTCTCATGGACTGTGCTCCATGGAAGGGCTGGAAGGGCTTGTTTCTCACGGACTGTGGTCCATGACCCTGGGACTCAGGAAGTTTGCAGACAAGGATGGGAGACCGCCGAACATCGAATAACAATGCAAGAGCTCAGAGAGAGGGTGAGGGAAGAGACAGGAGAGAGGCAGAGAGAGAGAGAGAGAGAGAGGAGAGAGAGAGAGAGACTGCCAATGTAGTCAATGAGAAATTGCCAATTAAGTCACCTCAAATCTTTTACAGAATGAAAGGTGTGAGGACTTTTTTTTTTGAGAGAGAGTGGGAGAGAGAGAGAGGGAGGGGGAGAGACAGAATGCGAGCAGGGGAGGGGCAGAGAGAGAGGGAGACACGGAATCCAAAGTAGACTCCAGGCTCTGAGCTGTCAGCACAGAGCCCAATGTGGGGGGGGGGGGGGGGGGGGCTCGAACTCACGAACCATGAGATCATGACCTGAGCCAAAGTCAGACGCTCGACTGACTGAGCCACCCAGGCGCCCCCCGGGCCTTTTTTTCTTAATAGCCAAAAGAGAAGTATAAACATGTACCATGAAACGGAAGCAGGGGGAGAGGGCTTTCAGTCAGAGTAGCCCCAGAAGGCTTTCTAGAGGTGAGAAGCTGGACTAAATCTTGGGATGGGCAGGACACATCTACTCTGTCACGGGTTCCACGGCATCACCCTTCAGAAGTTGTTCTGCTGGGATGACCTCAGCCTGCCCCCTACCAGAGCTTCCCCAGGCCAAAGAGCAGGTGTAGCAGCAGCAGAGGTCAACGAACTCTGATCCTGGGCCAGGCCTCGCTCTTTACGTGAGCCTTCTTGGCTAATCCTCTGATAACCCCATTGCATAAGTTGTATCCCCATCTCTAAAACGGGATGCAGCATATAGTAAATTCCCAGGGAATATACATTGGTTTATGAAGTCGAATAACCCCCATTTTACAGACGGGGAAGGGGTGGTGGGGTGGCTAGATATAGCAAATAAAAATACAGGACTCCCCCCCAAAAAATAAATAAAAAATAAATAAAAAATAAAAAAAATACAGGACTCCCAGTGAAATTTAAATTTCAGATAAATAACAATTTTTTTTTAGCACAAGCACGTCCCAAGTATTAGGACCCCAGGTGTCTGGTGTTTTATGTAGCAACGTTAAGGAAGCAGGGGTTGGAGTGAGGAACTTGCCTGGGGTCACGCAGCTAGGAGTTGGCAAAACAAATTCGAGCCCAGGTGGTCAAGTCTAGATCAGGTTTCACCGGCCTCCACGCTATGCCACGCTGCCTCTCCCTTCTTATCTTCTCATAGCCCTTTGAATACATCACTACTGACACGTTTAACACCCTGCAAGGCAGTCAACAAGCGTACATGTTGATTTCCTTCCTTAGGAAAAAAATCATCCTGTTCTTTGTAATTGCTTAGCTGTCTTCAGGAATCCTTTCTCCTCTTTCTCTTCAGTAAAAGAAACCTCAGTTCTTAGCTGGGAGCATGGCCCCCTGGGATAAAGACTACATTTCCCAGGACCCCTTGCAGCCATGTAAGCTCATGTGACTATGCTTTAACCAGGAAGTGTCCTGAAAGGAGGAAGCTTCCTCTTCCCTGCTGGGAGAGATGTGATGCAATGGCTGTCACTGGAGCAGCTCTATTGCACCATAAGGGACCTTGGGGATGAAAGCACCCAGCAGAGCAAGATGACAGGAGGAGACTGGGCCACTGTTACTGTGAGACACAATGTCAGCCCTGGACTGCTTGTTGACCTGTTTCTACCTGTTTCTACCTAATTTAAGCCTTTGTTCTTTTGGGTTTCTATTACTTCGAGTGGAACTTAATCATAAGTTAAGCATGACTTCTACACTTACAGCAGGGATGTGGTGAGGCATTGGAGAAGGACTCAGGGAGTTTGTTGAAAGGATGCTTGCTGCATACCTGAATAACTCCCTGCATTCCAAATGCTAGCCTGTGAACTTCTTCCCCTCACGAACCTCATGTAAAACCCCAATAAAATCGTAATAAACAAAATGTTTCACAAAATCCTTGACCTACGTACACCTAAATGTAATTTTATACTTTTGTAGGGAAGGAGAGGATGGGTAGAAAAAGAATAGTTTCTTTTTCTTGGATATTCCCCCAGACACTGAGATTTCAATGGTGTGCAAAAATGAGTTATTAATAATACAGTATTGGACTAAATGAGCTGGCATTGCCGCAACATCGAAAATCAAAAGACCTCATCACAAAACTCCCACTATTATGTAAATGCACCACCACTTGGGAAAATGATGAAGTATGAGATTCATTATAAGTAATGTTTTTATTCCAACCTTCACGGCCCTTGGAAACTTTCAATGTATGACCCAATTTATTACCTAAAAGAAGCAAGATCCCTCTAGAATACCTTTCGGTGACTTCCATAAAACCTTAAGCTTAAATCACTTATAAATTATAAATCATGCAAATACCTTACATTAATTTTTAAGGCTCCAAAATTCTGAAAAACTCTCTTCGTCCTTAATGTATTTCCTGGCCCCACTATCATCTTATTGTATAAAGTATTGGATTAAAGATATGCCTGAAAAATACATGGAAGAAAATGGTAGCACGTGTGTATCCATCAGAGTTTTTAGTTGCATGTAATAGAAACTAACTCTGATTTATTTACACAGAAATAAATGTTATCAAATGACTATTGAGTCGCCGGCAAAATCCTCAGGAGGGACAAAGATTAAACGGTCGGGTACAATCCAATAATTACACTATAGAACTAACCTAGTGAGGACAGCCATGCTGCAACCCTCCGGGGCTGGACACTGTCATCTGTATCACCAGAAGAACCCCGGATCCCATTTCCAGAACACTCTAAAACCTGGGTATAATCACTGCTGTTGCTACTACCCTACCAAGGATGGATTCCCCAAGGTCACCAAGAGTGGCTTCTTTTGGCCACTGACTTCTCATCCAAAGCCACGCGTAGATGCATATGATTAACACTTCCCATGTCATGGCACCTGTGCCCCAGTTCCAATGAAGGCTAGGAAATCCCATACTGGTTATTCCAGAGGTGAGCTCTGTCTCATAAGTTGGGAAAGTTTTCCGTAAACAAAACAGTTCTCATAGTGGGCAACCACAAAAACGAGTAGCCATTTCAGTGCAATTTGGTTGAATATAATTTTGTCAGGATAACGATCTGATCCAAATTACTGTCCCAATGTCTTCCCCAGTATTAGCAACTCTGGAATACCCTGAAGTGGTTTTATAATTATAACACTTTATTTTTTCTGCAATTCCATTTTTCCCTTATTTTGAGGGTTTTAGTTCTTAAAAATTTTTTTCATGTTTACTTATTTTTGAGAGAGAGAGAGAGACAGACAGACAGACAGAGTGTGAGCAGGGGAGGGGAAGAGAGAGAGGGAGACAGAGGATCCAAAGCAGGCCCTGCACTGACAGCAGAGAGCCTGACGCGGGACTCGAACTCACAAACCACGAGATTATTACCTGAGCCCAAGTTGGACACTTAACAGACTGGGCCACCCAGGCGCCCATTAGAAGTGGTTTTTACTTCCAGTTTATTTCCAATCGGTTATTTCCAGCTCTCTGTACAGCAAAAAGTCACAAACAGACTTATGTCCATCAATTCCTTAAAAGAAATTAAAGTATATGACAAAGTGAGATGCATACCAAGATAAGATAGAAAACATAGTTGGTTATTGCGACAACTTTGCAAACTTTTAAAATTGATGAAGCTCCTGCCAAAACCATGAAACACGAAGACTAGCTGGATGAAAGTGGGCTAGGAATTTTTAAACCCCTCCCCCCGATCCAAAAACTTCAGATTCTTTTATCTTATCATTTTCTACTTGTATATATTTTGGGATATTGTTCCCTATTGTGGAAGCAATGTGAGCATGTTAAAAGTAAGAAAAACAGACAACAAGATGAATATAAAAATGTCTCCAACCTCACCACCCAGCGACAAGCAGTCTCGGCTCGAGGACAGTGGCTTTGAGCACACACTCTGGGTTTAACCTGCCTGAACTAAAACTCCCACAACCTTGGGCAAGTCCCTCGATGTCTCTGTCCTCCATTCCTCCATTTATTATTAAAAGAGGATACCAGGGGCGCCTGGGTGGCTCAGTCTGTCGGATGCCCGGCTTCGGCTCAAGTCATGATCTCGCAGTTTGTGAGTTCGAGCCCCGCGTCGGGCTCTTGCTGACAGCGCAGAGCCTGGAGCCTGCTTCGGATTCTGTGTCTCCTTCTCTCTCTGCCCCTTCCTTGCTCATGCTCTGTCTCTGTCTCTCTCTGTCTCTATCTCTCTCTCAGAAATAAATATACGTTAAAAAAAATTTAAAGAGCGTACTAAGGTCTCTTCCCTCACAAGATTGTACGGATTAAATGAAATAAGTCCCGCCAAACCCTGAACAGACACCTGTATAAAAGGAGCTTCCAAAACAATGGCTGTTATTTCAGAGTCTTGTCCATGCATGGAACAGAGATGGGACTGGGCAAGGCGCTTAGTAGCTGAATTCTGATCCGCGGGAAACTCCCCCAGTGTTGCCTGGCAATGTTACTATGACCCTTTGAGTCCTGCAATCGTCTGCTGACCGGACGCACGGTCAGTCCTTGCATATGCAAACAGCAGCCTGGCACCAGGGACCACCAGAGATGACCCCCCCCCCCGCCCCCCCAGGGAGTGAGGGTGGCGGTGGAGCAGGCGACTCATTGACTGGAGACACAAACCTCAGAGCCCAGCAAGCCGACACCTGGTCGACTCGGGATTCTCTTGCTGCTGTCTACACCTCATGAAGACCACCATCATCTGGCAGGGGGGGTGGGAGACGAATGAAAAAACAAAGAAGTTCTGGAAGCCTGAGTTTCTCTCCTCTCCTCATTTGGCCCCTTTCCAGCCCAGGGCGCATTTTCCTAGTGACAGCTGGTCAGGAAGATGAAATTGAAATGATGCCTGGGCCATCTGTCTGCTGCCAGCCCACCAAGCTCCACCCTCCTCCTCCTGGGCACTGCCCTCCTCCTGAAGCACCTCTGGCCTCTCAGAGCCCTTGAGGGGTCTTACCCTCTTTCTGCTCTGCTTCCTGAAAACCCCGGTCTGGTTCCAGGTAGAGCTGGCGCCTTTGCACGGGCTTTGAGATAGTAACATTCTCCCTGGACTTCTGGGATAGCCTTGACTCTCTCTCTCTCTCTCTCTCTCTGTCCATTGTGAGCACGAGCATGGTCACATTCTACAATCCCTAACCACACTGCCCAGCTTCCTGCCTCGCCATCACTTTTTTTTAACTTTTTTTTTAATGTTTATTTATTTTTTCTAGAGAGAGAGAGAGAGAGACAGAGCATGAGCTGGGGGGTGGGTGGGGGGAGGGTGCTAAGAGGGAAACACAGAATAGAAGCAGGCTGCGGGCTCTGAGCTGTCAGCGCAGAGCCTGACGCGGGGCTCGAACCCACAAACCGTGAGATCATGACCTGAGCCGAAGTCAGACGCTTAATCAAGCGAGCCACCCAGGCGCCCCGCCCCATCACTTCTTAATTCAACAGCAGTGGCCGCCGCTGGAATCCCTGAGACTCGAACCTTTCCGACAGCTGCTTTGATTACTCCCAGGATAACTTTGAAGAATATTCTGTCAAAGGGAGCCGTTTGCTGGGGAAAACAGCCCCCATACTTCTGTCCTGGCAGGTTTTTATTACAAACTACATTTGCATGGAAACAGGATTTGTTCTGGGTTCCGGAGCAGCTCATGTTTATTACCCCCACGTAAAACCATAACTCTCTCCAGTCACTATGACCGGGAGACTCTTGGCAACCTCAGACGCGGGGATGGCAGGAAGCGGCCCCCAGCCTCTGTTCCTTCAACAGGAGGCTGGACAGAGCCTGCTATAGACTTCAAGAGGACATCTCTGCTGAAGGAAGAGACGGACAAAAAGAGCCCCCCTGCAGAGCTGTGTACTTCTCAGTTAGCAGAGGGAAAATCTAGGTCCTTGACCTTTTTCATTCACCATGCCGAAACTTCACAATATTCATGGGGAAGATGTCACCCCCTTCCCCGGCCCAGGGGCAGGGAGGAGGAGGACAGGACAAAGGGAGACGGTGCGTTAAGTGCTGCCAGTAAAGCAGGTGGCACCATCAGCTTGCCACGTGTCCCCCAAAGACAGTGACTCCTATGGAAGGAGCCAAGCCAGCCGGGGAGCAGGTAGCTGGAGGCCGGCACAGATGGGTCTGAATTCTGGAGAAGCGAGCGGGGCGCTGAGGAGAGTGTGGGGGTGCCGGGGAGAGCAAGCTGCTGGGTGAGCTGGGAGGAAGAGGGTGCGCTTGTCTGAGGGGACACCGTGCACAGGAAACACCGGAGGGCCATGCACGGCACTTTTGCGGAGGTTGGGTCTGGGTAAGAGGACCCTCAACGGTTTTGTTTGTTTCTTTGACTCTGTGCTCTTCTGTGTTTTCAAGGTATCTTCAAGGAGCACACGATTCTTCTATAATTCAAAAATAATAATAGTGTGGTGTTTTAAGAAGAGATGTGCTCCTGTAGGGAAACAGGAAAGTGAGTATGGGTGGGGGCGGGGGTCTGGGAAGGAGGAGCTAGAAGGTCTCTTTTGAAAATGTATATGAAGGGGCGCCTGGGTGGCTCAGTCGGCTGAGTGTCCGACTTCTTCTGAGCATCTGGCTTGAGCTCAGGTCATAATCTCACGGTTCGTGAGTTCGAGCCCTACATCAGGCTCTCTGCTGTCAGCATGGAGCCCGCTTCAGATCCTCTGTCCTCCTCTTTCTGCCCCTCCCCCACTGGTGCTCTCTCAAAAATAAATAAAACATTAAAAAAAAAAGAAATATATATGAGGGACAAGACATGAGACTGGTTTTTCCCACCGCCCTCCCTACCCCACCCCACCCCCAAAATGGCCCGAGACTTCAATGCCTCTTGGGGTGGTGCTATGGACTCAATGTTGGTGTGCCCTTCAAATCCACATTGAAGTCCTAACCCCCAACATGATGGTATTAGAGGGTAGGGTCTTTGGGAGGTGGTTAGGTCATGAGGAGAGACTCAGGAATAGGACCAGTGCCCTTATAAGAGGAGACACAAGAAAGATGGGACTCTCTCTCTCTCTCTCTCTCTCTCTGTAGACACACAGCAAGAAGGCAGCCATCTTTGAGCCAGGAGAGTCCTCAGCAGACACCGAACCTGCCGGCATCTTGATTTTGGACGTCCAGCCTCCAGAACTGTGAGAAAGCAAGTGTTTGTTGTTTAAGCCACCCCTGGCTGCGGTGCTTTCTTACGGCCCAAACAAAGACAGGTAGCAAGAGATCGAAGAAGGACTGCGTGGAACGGAGGTTTCCATCCTTCCCACAGAGAAGAACCAACGCAGTCATGGCTCACCCACCCAGTGCCCACTGCCTACTGCAGACAAACCATTTGGGGAAACTGGTTTTTTTTTTTTAAGTTTATTTATTTTTTGAGAGAGAGAAAGAGGGAGAGAGAGAGAATCCCAAGCAGGCTCCACACTCAGCCCAGAGCCCGAGGCAGGCTCGATCTCTCAACCATGAGAACATGACCTGAGTTGATATCAAGTCAGATACAACTGACTGAGCCATGCAGGTGCCCCGAGGGAAGACTTTAAAATACAGATTCCTGGGCCCCTCCCCATCTACTAAATTAGGTTTGGGTCCATGTCCTCAGGTCATTCTTGCACAAACTAATGTTTGAGGACTAGGAGAGAGACCCAGGACACAAGAGGCAGACTATTGTGAGGGATTGAGTAGCAAACTTTGCTCCCCATGCAAAAGAGGGTGTGCGTGTCCGTCATGGGGGCCAGAAAGGCTTCTCTGACAACTGGTGTGGGTGTGGGCACCCCTATGCTTCAGGGACAGACAGGCCTGACTCTGTCACTTACTAATGACTAAATTCGTTGATCTATCTTTTCAGACATTTTTAATCTACAGATTCCCCCTCCATCTTGTTCTTGTATTCCTTGTAGAGTATTTGCTGAAACAGATTGCTTGTCCCGTAAGATAAATGATCTTTCTTAGGCACAGTCTGATTGCATTACTCCCTTCTCTCAGACTGTGTCCCACGAACACAGTCTGGAACGTTAGTGAGCCTAAGAATCACCAGAGAGTCTTGCTAGAATCCAGGTTCTCCAGCCCCCTCTCCAGAGATTCCAGTTCCAAAAGAATGTGCAAGGGGCCTGGAATCAGCATTCTCAAGAAGCCCCCTGGTAAGTCTGAAACAGGTAACCCACAGACCACATGCATGAGAAACTCTGCCCATCCCCAGGTAACATCCCATTGGATGCCTATATTAGATTCTTAGGGCTGCTGTAACATATACCACAGACTGGTGGCGTAAAGACAAAGAAATGTATTTTCTCACAGCTCTGGAAACTACAAGTCTGAAATTAAGGTGTTGGCAGGAACATGATCCCCCTGAAGGCTCTAGGGAAGGATCCTTCTTTGCCTCTTCTGGTTTCTGGTGTGGCCCACAACCCTCGGTTTCCCTTGGCTTACAGAATGCGTCACCCCAATCTCTGCCTCCCTCATCTCGTGGCCTTCTCCTTGTGTGTCTGTGTGTCTGTGTCTCTTCTTGCAAGGGCACCAGTCATGTTGGATTTAGGACCCACCCTCATGGCCTCATCTTCACTCGTCAGAGAACGAATACGCAAACATACAATGACCAGACCGTAGGTGAAAATAGAACTCTGACCCACAACTGGCAGTCAATCCAGGGAGCCAACCCATTACAGGATAGTATCTCAGACCCTTTAAACCTCGCCCTTCGCCCTGCCTGCTTTTCCCTCTCCCATTCTCTATTTTCCTTCTACAGCAAATGGCACTCTATGCCCCCAAAGGACACTCACTACCGTCGGAACACTCGGCACACCGCATTGAAATCATCTGCATGTCTCTTGCACCAGATGTGATACACCGCTCAGTGGGAGTGCAGCTCACTTCCCTTACACCTGGTGGGCCAGGTGCAATGCCTAATATGTACAGGTGCTTAATAAATATCTGTGGCTAAATTGCATGGCCAAGCATGCGCCTCCCCCCTTTAACCACCTGGAAAATTCTTTCTCATCTTTTCAGACCTCACTCCAGGGTAGGCACCAGAGGCACCCGGGGAAGGCTCCCTGACCCCCCTCCCCTGACCCCACGCCACAGGAGGGATTCACCCAACATTCTGCACACTTGTGTGTTGATATCAGTGTGCTCCCCCCAGACAGCTCCCTAAGGCTAGGTGTGTTTTTCACTTCCCTGTCTCCAGCCAGACACACAGTGTCTGGAACTGAGTAAATCCTCAAAAAAAAATGCATTATGCATGATTCTTGAACAACAACAACAACAAAAAAACCCTCTCATATTCTTCCTGTTTTTTCCAGATGCACCTCGCATCTACACCCACACCCACATAACTCTATGCCTGCGGTCACTTCTGCATGTATGAGCTTCTTCAAACACAACACAAGAGAAGTCCCATTTGCTGTCCAGGTCCATCCTTCCTCTCAACTCTTCAGTCTCCCCCTCCCTCTTCCTCTTCCCTCTCTCTCCTAATCTAATCTAATCACATCTACTCACATTTACCACCTTAAAAAACCCACTTTTCAGCCAGATGCTTTCCTCTGGCCATTGGTGTCTCCTTCCTCTTCCCGACTAAGGTGCCGAAAGAACTGAGTACACCTGCCATCTCTACCACCTCTGCATCCATGTCTCCTCCCTCCTCAACACGCTGCCATCTGCCTTCTGCCCACACCACCTCCCAAGGCACCAATGACTTCCTGGGTGTTCAAGCCAACATGCATCTTTCAGTTCTCCTCTTCATAACCCCACTTCCTCAGCCCTCCCTGCCTGGGAGACTCATTCTTCTTGCTATCCAAGACAATGATCAGGCTCCTTTCCTGCTTTTCTCTCTCTGGGTCTCTCTTCATCTTTCTCTCTCTTTCTCTCCATCTCTCCCTCATCTCTTCCCTCCCTGTCTCTCTTAGAGGACTTGTCTCTTAAATATTGGCATTCCCCATTCTCTTCTCTTCTCATCCCTATATTCTCTCCGGATGACCTCATTTACTCCCCCACTTCCAACTATCACCTTAGAGAATAACTCTCAAATAAATGTCCAGCTCAGTTTCTTTCTCCCAAGATATCTAGACTCACAGATCAAACTTCGTACTGGGCACCTCCTTCAGCTGTCCCATAGGCATCTCGAACTCAGTACAACTAAAATGGAACTCACTCTCTTCTGCCTACAGTGTGTTCTCCCCCTCTATTCCTCTTCTGGTAACAGGTACCACCGTCCATCCAGTTACTGAAGCCAGAAACCTGGGATCCCCATCTCCCCCCTGTACCCCCACTCCCTCCTTCCCTAAACCCCATAAGCTTCTAGCCTTCCAGAGTCTTCCCTCTTAATGCTCTCAAATCTGTGGCCCTGGTTTCACATCATTTGCTACAGTTCAAGCCCTCAACAGCTCTGTGCTGAATCCCCTCAACAGACTTTTAACAGATCCCCTCCCTTCCCCAACCAGTGTTACCTACCTTTGATCCACTCTTCCATACCCAGCCCAATTATCTCCATGAAACAAATAAGTGATCACATCACACTCCTGGTAGAATTCCCAACACCCCCCCCCCACCCACCATTTCCTTCAGCATAAAATGCAAACTTCCTAGCATGATGTGCATAGCATGGGCACCATTGCCTCTGTAAAAATATCATGATGCAAGTGTTTGTATCTTATTCAGACAGGACCTGGCACACAGCACGTGCTCAAAAGATTTGGTTGAGTAAATAGATGGACAGATGAGGGACCAAAGGGTCAGGGGAAAGAAAACAGAAGGTAGCTAGCTTGAAGGAAGGTTCAAGGAAGAGAATTCAAGAAGTAGGTGGTGGTCAACCATGTCCTTTGGCCCTGAAGACCAGTTGACAACCATCTGCCATGTGGAGGTATCCTAACTAGAACAAAGTTACACATATCTGAGGGAGCCACTCCACTTTGTTAGTCATAGTCCCAACCAACCCCAACAAAGGATATGTTCAGCAGAAGCTGTCAGTCCAGAGTGAGAAAGGTACCATAACAGTTCCACTCTAGGCTGGATGTTTCGGTGGCCACCATCCCTACAACTACATATTGATGAAAGCAGAACAGAGCAGGCAGAAAGTCATCCCATGGGTGAGGACCAAGCAGTGAGCTAATCCAGTCAGTAACACTTAGCTAACCACATCAATAACCAAGTCCAAAGCTAACCAAGTCACTAATACACAGCTGGTTAAAAGCAATCAAACAAATGAAAACTAAAAACATTCACATGGATAAACAAACAAAATAAAACCAAACGAATGAAAAAAACTCCAGTGCAGACTACCAGTAAAGACATCTGGTTAAATAGGCAGATTGAACACGTGTAGTTTTCTTCTCTCCCTTCCAAACTCCTCTACAGTGACAGTAAAGAAATTTTCAAAAACAAAAGTTTATAAAGAAAATGACAGAGGAAATGACAATACATGAGAAAATGTCAGAAACAAAAATCAGAAGTTGGAAAACAGCCAGGGAGGTAACTGACTCTGTAGGATAGAAAAAATGAAACGTGACCTTGAATGGGTAAAGCCAACCAGAAAGAAAGCCAAGTCAAGCTGCAGATCTCCAGAAAGATCCAGGAATCAGAGGCTCCAAGTAGGGTTGGAAAGACGAGGATGGCTGAATGACTTCATAAGAAGTGTTTAGAAATCACCCACAAAAAAATTTTTGTAGCTATGTACGGTGATGGATGTTAACTCGACTTAAGGTGGTAGTCATTTTGCAGTATCTACAGACAGTGAATCCCTATACCGTATACCTGAAACTAATATAATGTTATGTCCAATATACTTCAAGTAAAAAAAAAGTGATCAGAACCTTAGATCCCTTCCCCACACCGTACACCTTCCTCTACCCCAGTTTTTTTTTTCTTTTTAACGAAGTTTACTTTGGGAAGTGGTTGAAACAGCCAGGCTCTAGACTTGGGGACGCCAAGTCTACTGAAAGGTGGGGACGTGGTGCAATACTGCCAACAGGGAAACTAACGAGCATCTAAATACTTGGTGAAATCCTCAACCGTCTCTTTCTGCATGGCTCTAAGAGCATGGTAGCCAGGCTTATACAACCCTTACGTTCCAGCTTGGGGTGTTCCCAGGAAGCTGGCAGGCTTACGAAAACAATCTACAGATCAGGGGGCTTCCTCAACCAACTGACCTGGTCTCCTCCACCTGAGAATCTACAATGAATCCACCACTTGAAGCCATGCCTGTGTAGAAAGAGCCTTCAAAAGCCATTTTGGGCTTCTCTCACAAATACGTAATCGATAAAGAATCACTGTCTTCAGAAAGCCTTGAAATACAGATAAAAATAAATAAGGAAAGGAATCTGAGGGAAACAAATAAGCAAGAAGTAGAAGGAAACTAAAAATAAAGAAAATCCTTAGAAAGTTGAGACCAAAATATTGTACCCGCGAACCAAGAACAGAAGACTACTAAAGAGAGCATGTTTAGAGAATAGGACACACTCCTACCAATTAAAAATACAATAGCTGAAATAAATTCAACAGAGGGGTTAGAAGAGAAAAGATCACTCAGAAAGTAAAACAAAAACAACAAAGGCATGAAAAATAGAGAAACGCCAAGAGAATTGGAACAGTGTGTCTGAATAACAGAAGTTCCAGAAAGGGAGACCCGTGACAAGAGGAATGGCATAATTTCCAAAAAAAAACAATGTAACGACATCTTTCTTTCTTTTTAATAGTTTATTAATTTTTTAATGTTTATTTTATTTTTGAGACAGAGAGAGACAAAGCATGAGCGGGGGAGGGGCAAAGAAAGAGGGAGACACAGAATCCGAAGCAGGCTCCAGGCTCTGAGCTGTCAGCAGACAGCCCAGCACGGGGCTCGAACCCACGAACCGTGAGATCATGACCTGAGCTGAAGTCGGACCCTTAACCGACTGAGCCACCCAGGCCATCCTTCTTTCAAAAATAAGGAACATGATTTTTCAGATTAAAGAGGCCTACTGAGTTGAGGCCAAATGTAACTAACAGTAAAAACCAAAGTCATTTACACCAAAGCATAACCTCACAAAATGTCCCAATGCCTGCAATGAAGAGAAGTTTAAAGAGTTATGGGGAAAAGAAAGGTGTTGGCCACATCAACATCCACCCGGGGAAGCCACAATACAATAAATGACTGGCTTCAAAATTCTGAGAGAAGGGGACAGAATTCTACACACAGTCAAATCATCAGTGGAAAGTGAGAATAAAGACATTTTTAGAGAGGCACCGTATCAAAAAATTTACCGCTGGCATATCTATTGCTGCAAACCAAGTTACCCAAATTTTAGTGGCTTAAGACTATACACATTTGGGGCGCCTGGGTGGCGCAGTCGGTTAAGCGTCCGACTTCAGCCAGGTCACGATCTCGCGGTCCGTGAGTTCGAGCCCCGCGTCGGGCTCTGGGCTGATGGCTCGGAGCCTGGGGCCTGTTTCCGATTCTGTGTCTCCCTCTCTCTCTGCCCCTCCCCCGTTCATGCTCTGTCTCTCTCTGTCCCAAAAATAAATAAAAAACGTTGAAAAAAAAAAAATTAAAAAAAAAAAGACTATACACATTTATCATCACCTACCTTCTGTGAGTCGGGGATCTGCGAGAGGCTTCTCTGGGTGGTACTGGCTGGGGGCTTCCCATGAGGGGGCGAGTTTAGGTGTCGAGGAAGCCACACGGTCATCTGAGGCTTGACTGGGGCTTGGAAGATGCCCTTCTAAGCTCATTCATTTGGTTGCTGGCTGGAGGCTCCAGCTTCTCACCACAAAGGACTGCTCATGACAGGGCAACTGGCTTTCCTCAGAAAGAATGATCAGAGAGAAAGAGAGAGAGGAAGAGGAAGAAAAGAAGGAGAAAGAGCGGGAGGAGGAGGAGGGGAGGGGAAGGAGGAGGGAGAATAAAAGAAGGGAGGGGAGAGTAAGCCAGTCAGCGAGACAGAAGCCATAGTGTCTTGTATCCCCTAACCTCCGAAGTGACACACCATCATTTTTGTCATAGTCTGTTGGTCACATAGACCAATCCCAGCACGGTGTGGGAAGGGACCGGGAGATGGGGACTATTGGGGGTTGTCTTACAAGCCGACTACCACATGCCCTTTCTCAAGAGGCTCCTGGAGGAAGGCTAACGGACACATGAAAAAACGCTCAACATCACTCACGATCAGGGAAATACAAATCAAAACCACAATGAGATACCACCTCACACCTGTCAGAATGGCTACAATTAACAACTTAAGAAACAACAGGTGTTGGTGAGGATGCGGAGAAAGGGGAACCCTCTTGCACTGTTGGTGGGAATGCAAACTGGTGCAGCCCCTCTGGAGAACAGTGTGGAGGCTCCTCAAAACGTTAAAAATAGAATTGTCTTCCAATCCAGCAATTGCACTACTAGGTATTTACCCCAAAGATACAAGAATACAGATTCTAAGGGGTACATGCACCCCAATGTTTATTGCAGCATTATCAACAATACCTAAGCTGCGGAGAGAGCCCAAATGTCCACAGACGGATGAATGGAAAAAGAAGATGAGGTATATCACATCAGTTGATGAACATTTGGGCTCTCTCCATAGTTTGTACACACACACACACACACACACACACACACACACACACTGGAATATTACTCAGTCATCAGAAAGAATGAAATCTTGCTATTTGCAAAGACATGGATGGAGCTAGAGAGTATTATGCTAAGCAAAATAAACCAGTCAGGGAAAGAAAACACTACGTGATTTCACTCATATGTGGAATTTAGGAAACAAAACAAATGAACATATGGAAGGGGGGAAGAGAGAGAGGGAAACAAACCATAAGAGACTCTTTTTTTTTTTTTTTTTTTTTTTTAATTTTTTTTTCAACGTTTTTTAATTTATTTTTGGGACAGAGAGAGACAGAGCATGAACGGGGGAGGGGCAGAGAGAGAGGGAGACACAGAATCGGAATCAGGCTCCAGGCTCTGAGCCATCAGCCCAGAGCCTGACGCGGGGCTCGAACTCACGGACCGCGAGATCGTGACCTGGCTGAAGTCGGACGCTTAACCGACTGCGCCACCCAGGCGCCCCCATAAGAGACTCTTAAAGATAGAGAACAAACAGTGTTGATGGAAGGAGGTGGGTGGAGATGGGCTAGATGGGTGGTGGGCACTTAGCGGGGCACCTGTTGGGATGAACGCTGGGTGTTGTACATAAGCGATGAATCACTGGATTCTACTCCTGAAACCAATGTTACACTGTATGTTCATTAACTAGAATTTAAATAAAATTTTGGAGAAAAAAAGAGAGAGGAAGAAGAAGAAGAAGAAGAAGAAGGAGGAGGAGGAGGAGGAGGAGGAGGAGGAGGAGGAGGAGGAGAAGAAGAAGAAGAAACTCCTGAAGGAGCTGCTCCAGTGAAACAAAGAAGCCATCCAGGAACAGAGTGAGGGAGAGGGAACAGAAAACTAATGTTGGAAAGCAAGAAAGAAAAGCCTCAGGATGATGTTGAAGAGATGTGAGCTCGGCAGCAGACTTCGAGGACAATGGGTCCAGACTTAGCAGAAGGGACAAAGGGATCCAGGAAGGATGCTTCCAAGCCAAAAATGAAACCTGTGGGTTAACTCCATTGAGAGACGACTTCTAATTCTGCCAGAATTTGAAGATGAGTCACATATGGACAGTTACATAGAAAAGTAAGCAAGTTTTTTTTTTTAAAGAGGTAATCATTAACTCCATGGAAAACACAGTCTCTACAAGAAAGAAGAGACCAGCAGAGAATAGTGTTTGGGTCAGCCTTAAGTAATATTTACATAGTTATAACAATGCAAACACTGACCCCTGATTTGACGAAAAAGGATAACTATACCAAGAGGGAAGAGGGTAGGGAAAAACACTGTGTAAGTGGAGAGGTGGGGCTCTTTCCTCACAGGAAGTCAAAAGAATCTAAAACAGAAAAATCAAGACATAGAAGTGTAAGCGTGTCATTTATAAACATGTAGGTACATAAGTAGGAAAAAAAAAAAAAACAGCAAAAAGAATTGAAAGTATTCACCCTCAGGGAGTGTTTGACTCTCTGACCACGTAGCATATAGAATCTGACAAAAAATTAAATTTAAAATAACATTTTCCTGGCTGAACAAATCCTTCTAGCAGCTTGAACTAAAGATCAGCATATTTTGTCAGCATATATTTTACTCTCTGGACCTCAAATTATAGACAATGATATCATTTTGGAAGAAATTAACCAGGATGAGTAACTCCAGCCCACTAGGCAGCCTCTGGCAGCTCAGGGCTCTGGTGCTGCCCTCCCACCCCACTAAAGAAATGCATCACATTTAAGTCATGCACCACTAATTGCTTTTTGATGGACTGCCAGCTTTGTGGCAAGATGCCAAGAACGGGGGACAAAGACAGTGTTAGCGATGACAACCCTTTTAGCCTGCCTCCTGTGTGGGATACAAGAGACCATGAAAAAATATCTGATTTCCGAAAGGCCCACAGAGGCACATCCAATGCAATGATTGCCCTGCGTGCTTTCTGAGCACTTGCTCAAAAGGATTTATGGCCTGAGGTGGGGGCTTTTGAGTTCTCTCACCATGAGAGGACGCAGTCAGAAATTTGATCACAGAGCTCAGAAAACAAATTTTCTCCCCTTTTCTCTGATCTGCTCTTTTGTTTACTGAACGGATGGATGGACGAGTCAACGAAGGTACGTATCTGTGTAGGAGGTTCACGTGCAGATATAACCTTCTTTAAATTTTTTCATGTTTATTTATTATTCTTGAGAGAGAGAGAGAGAGAGAGAGAGCATGAGAGGGACGGAGAAAGAGGGAGACACAGAATCCACAGTAGGCTCCAGGATCTGAGCTGTCAGCACAGAGCCTGACACAGGGCTTGAACTCACGAACCCGAGAGATCATAACCTGAGCCGAAGCTGGACGCTTAACTGACCGAGCCACCCAGGCGCCTCTAGATGTAACCTTCAGAAGCACGATCACGTTGTCGGTGCCTTTTTACATTTTTGGTTTGTTTCTTTTGCCAACCACATCAGAGCCTATTCCTACACGGTCTAACAATCTCATGGCGCTGAGAGGTGCTCCTCTTGGAAGACTAAACATGCACTCAATACCTCCACTGCCAAGTCTTTTTTGGAACCCTTCTTTGAAAATTCACCTTGGAGCCCAAAGCACAATGTTCAGAATAGACTCATTGGTGGTCAATCATCACTGTTTTAGGGACGATCTGATTTCTGGAACCAGCCATATTTTGATAAGTAGCTCAAAATTTGTATATATTGTGTATGCATAGAAGAGCCGTATGGAAACAAAAATTCTTAAGTTCTGTTTAAATGAATTTATTATTGAAAAAACCCTAAAGTGAGCCCTTATTCGGCACCCTATGGTGAAGCCAAGTCCCATCTCCCCTGTCACCTGCTTGGTCTGCCGGTGTTAGGGCCCCACCACGTGCTTACCCCCCCCCCCCCCCACTAGAAGCAAAGACACCTCCAAAGTCCTGGATCCAGTTACTCAAAAGGGTTCCGTGTTCAGGCAGGCTAGCAACAAAAACCGGGACTTGACACGCTTCGCAACCTCTAATAAAAGGGTCTTGCCAGGGAAGAAGATTGAGTGTCTGAAGTGGCACTGAGAAATTAGTTTTTGGCGGCATGCACAGGGACAATCTGTCGGAGAAGAGATCTGGCTGCAGAAGGAAAGTGCGGTGGGGGAGGGTGGGGGAGGGCAGGGAGGAGGTGGAGGAGGAGGGAGGAGGAGAAAGGGGGGGAGGGGGGAGAAGCAGCCATTGAGGGGACGTGGGGGTGAAGGGGGACACACGGATGCCTTGTGGGGCACGGAAACCCCCGGTCCCCCTCTCCAGTCCAGCCATCTGCTCTGCTCCGGCCGGGGAGGCAGGCAGGCAGGCACCACGAAGCCTGGGGACTGACAGCTGGACCAGCAGACAAAACCAACAGGCCGCCTGCCTCCCCACCCCGCGAGAAGGGAGAAGCCATCAGTCAACTCCCACTTTTGGAAAGCGGCCAAGTCTCATCACCGGGGCTTCACCTGGCTCAATGAAGGAAGCCCCTCCTGGCGCAGCAACTGAAACCCCGCCAATGCCCACGGGTCTTTGTGGAGCCGCCTCCTGCGGAAAAGAAGGAAAATCTGTCTTGCTTGTCTTGCAGAAACTTTTGCGCCGCTCGGTGACAGCCTCACTAGGGGCTTCAGCGCGCAGCCCAAGAACAGGCACTAAGCTCCCAAGACAGCTCTCCAAGATCCTTTTCCGGATCCATGTCTGCAAAAATTCCCCGCGCACGACCCGCAGTGGCCCTCAATGCCTCCTCAGCTCAGCCCAGCTCAACCTAGGCTGCAAGAAGCTGTGGCTTCCTCACTCCCAGTCAGGCCACCCTGATCTCACACAGAGGCCAGGGGGAGAGGAGATTGTCCTTGTCAGCAGTGATCCCGGAGGGGACACCTATCCGGGAAAGGGGAGACCGGGAGAGTCCTCCTCTCCCGGAAGGCTTCAGAATCTGCGCCAAACGAAGGAGTCCCAGGCACTGCAGTCATTTTGATTCTATCGGGGCTACATCCCAGCCCCAGATGGGAGGAGGGTGGCGAGGGGAGGAGGGAAGGAAAAGAAGAGTGGGGAGGTGGGCTTTGGGGCCCCATCCTACCCGACCTGCTGCCCCCCACCCCCCACGCCGCGCAGAGGCCCAATGGGTGGTGAGTTCTGTGCGCTCACCCCACCCAGAGGCCAGCGGAGGAACTGCAGCCTCTTTGGAAACAGGATTTAAAATCTATTAACTGCCCTTACTGGATTAACTCAGGGCGGGCGGCTCTCGCTTCTTGGGGAATAGAGGCCCTTGGGCAGCAGAAATTCCTGACGTTAGGAGACAGTGCTATTCCTCTGCCATCGCAGACTCTTGGAGTGAAGACCCCTCTGCCAACATCAGGCCAGTGTCTCCACTTGGAGAGCCTCTCCTAGGGGCCTGTGCCTCCCCCAAATTCTTTTAAAATGTAAATATTCATGTCCCGTTAAGGATGAACTGATGATTTTAGCCGTTAGAGCAGGGAGAAAAGGACAGGGAGAATGTCTAGGGCCGGGAGGAGGGGTTATCCATGAAGAAAGGACCCAGTGGGATTCCTTACCAAGGTCCCAGGATGCTCACACAGACCCTGGGAAAGAACATGCCAGAAAGAAGAGGGTGATTCAGTGCAGAGATCCTTTTTTCTTTTTTTTTTAGTGTTTATTGATTTTGAGGAAGAGAGAGCAAGAGCGAGCAGGGGAGGGGCAGAGAGAGAGAGAGAGAGGAAGAATCCTAAGCAGGCTCAGTGCTGTAAGCACAGAACCCCACAAGGGGCTCAATCTCACAAACCGTGAGATCATGACCTGAGCCGGAGTCAAGAGTCAGATGCTTAACCGACTGAGCCACCCAGGCATCCCCAGTGCAGTGATTCTAAAAGCACTTTGGCGGGGATGAAATCTGGCCCTGATCTTCCCTGCTCTTCATAAAAACAAAACCACTGAGACCCATTTGCTGGTTCTGGCCCATTTATGAAATTGCTGCCTGCCTCTCATAGCTGTGAAATACCCATTCCTACAAGAGACAGCATCTGCAGTGGGCACTTGCCAAAGGGAACTGAGGTGTTGCCACCCCCCATCTCACCCTGACATGTCACCATGAGACAGGGGTGTTTGCCACTCAACAGGGCTTTTCCTTATGAGAGGGACAACATGGTCCCATCTGCCGCCAGAGCGGAAGCCTCCAGGCCCCAGCCTGCACCAACCCTGCCCAGTGCTCCCTCTAGCCTCGTCACAGACTTCCTGGGCTCATGGTGCGGGTTGTGAGTCCACGGTAGCCCTAGAATAAAGAGACTGAGTGGTTTGTTGTCTGACCCAGGACAGACTTTTCACCTCCCCCTGCCCCGAGCCAAAGCTCCTCTACCTCTGAAATGAGAAGGTTGTACTATCCGTGATTCTCAGCTCTAGCTGACATTAAAATCATCTAGGGAGTTTTTATTTTTTTTAATTTTTCTCCCAATTTTATTTTTTTTTAAATATGAAATTTATTGTCAGATTTTTCCATACAACACCCAGCGCTCATCCCAACAGGTGCCCTCCTCAACGCCCATCACCCACTTTCCCCTCCCCCCCCCACCCCCCATCAACCCTCTGTTCTCAGTTAAGAGTCTCTTATGGTTTGGCTCCCTCCTTCTCTAACTTTTTTTTTCCCCTTCCCCTCCCCCATGGTCTTCTGTTAAGTTTCTCAGGATCCACGTAAGAGTGAAAACATATGGTATCTGTCTTTCTCTGTATGACTTATTTCACTTAGCATAACACTCTCCAGTTCCATCCCCGTTGCTACCAAAGGCCATATTTCATTCTTTCTCATTGCCAAGTAGTATTCCATTGTGTATATAAACCACAATTTCTTTATCCATTCGTCAGTTGATGGACATTGAGGCTCTTTCCATAATTTGGCTATTGTTGAAAGTGCTGCTATAAACATTGGGGTACAAGTGCCCATATACATCAGCACTCCTGTATCTAGGGAGCTTTTAAAAATCATCTGGGCCCCATCCCAGCTCCATTAAATCAGGATCGCTAAGCACGGGGCCCAGGCCACCTTTAGTTTTGAAGACGCCCCAGGTGATTCTGGTGCGCAGCCTGGCTGTGAGGCCCTGAACTAGATGCCCTCTGAGTGCCGCTGGGCTTCTGTGAGTCTATAAATCCAATCCGAAAGGCAGCTCCCCTTTTCCAGGAAGAGGCCTCCCCAGGGAGCAGGCTAATCAGGCAGCTGGACATGGGGTGGGGAGGAGGGTGGAGGGGAGTGGGGGAGGGGCAGGTCGTGCAGCAGGAGAGCACCAGATACTCCTGGCTCCGTCTGGAAGGGGGAGGATAAATGGGTCCTGGGAGGACCGGATGGCTGTCAGGGCCTCAGAGGACTTGGAAGCAATCCAGAACTCACCAACATGCACGGTGAGGCTGGGTTGGGGGGAGCACCGGAGGGAAAAGAGCTTGAAACAATTCAGGCTATTCATGGGGGAAAGAAAGACCCTCTCCTACCTTAATCAGCCCCTGAGAGTGATTACAGGTGGGAAGGGGCCCCCTCTCCTACATGTGTGGCCCTGCAAAACCATGCCTCAGGCGTTGGTACTTGGAGGGGCAGAGTGGTTCAGCTCTGTTGCTCCGTAGCTGTGTGGCCCTGGGCATGTTACTTAACCTCTCTGTACCTTGGTTGCTTTGTTCACAAATGGGGATGGTAATATGGTGATGTGCTCGCAGGGTTTCAGTTAGGATAAATGAGTAAGTACAAAGTGTACAAAGTACAAAGTACGGTGCCTGGCACACAGTAAACGCTTAGCGTTAAAAATTCTTCACAGGGAAAGATCCCAGGGTTAAATAAGTTGAGGAAACACCATGTCTAAGATAAATAGCCTCCTTCTCTGCTCAAAGTAACAATACTTTGCTCTGAGCTGTCAGCACAGAGCCCGACGCGGGGCTTGAACTCACAAACCACGAGATCATGACCTGCGCTGAAGTCAGACGCTCAACTGACTGAGCCCCCCAGGTGCCCCAAAATACCATCAAGAACAATAATGGTATGTATGTCAAAGGTTGAGAGGATTAAGTGAGATAATGGACGTACGAGACCCTCAGCCCTCCATGCACATAATGGGTACTTAATAAATGTTACCTATGAGTGTTATTAATATGCGTGGTGGGTCTTTGAGAGAAGAAGCATTTCACAGACCTGGGCTCTTTTTCTACACAGCATCTCCCAGAATCAGTGCTCCAGGAAGCACACTCTGGAAAAAAAAAAAAAAAATCACAGATCAGGGGTGGCCACATGTGTCCCCACCCTGTTGCCAAGGGACCGAAAAAGAGGAGCCTGGCCAGGGCAGGGGCGGCAGGGACTTGGCCATCAGGAGTAATGTACTGATGGAAGGGAAGAGCTGGGCCTCTACTGCTCGGGCTCCCACACACCACGTGGGGCGGGGTGCCTGTGGGAGGGGCAAGCGTCTGTGATGGAGGAGAGCCCATTCGACCCTTGACTTTGCCACTGTCGGTGGAGGGGGAGACCCTGGACAAGGCACGGTGCTTCTTGGAGCTTTGGTATCTTTCCCTGTATAATGATGGGATGCGGGCTATAAACTTGAGAATGTCTAAGGTCCCTCTGGGTCCCGGATTCCATTTATGTGCATTTCTGCCAGAATGGGGGAGGCGAGAGAAAAAGGAATAATGTCTAAGCCTGGGTGTCTTCTAACCATGATCCCTGGGTCTAGACTTATTTGCAGTGGTTTCCAGCAAGGTTCTAAGGCCTGCTCGAGCACTCAGCCATTGTATTCTGTACGGATTGAGGATGTTAATAGAATAAAGGGGTGAAGTGTCAAGCCAAACCTGTCTGTCACGGGGTGGGGGAGAGAGAGAAGCGAAGACTGGTCCTCACGTTAACCCCTTCTGTATCCGAAGAGACCATTAAACCCACTCTGCCAAGTGGCCAGATCTTTAAAAGAAATTGTTTAAATATTAAATATTCTATATCTTCCAAACTAAAGGTCAGGACTCCGATGTGGGAAAGGATTTTTTGTGCCACCAGGTACAAGATGCAACCTCAGAGACAGAATGTGGAAGGTGACATCCCAATTTTGGCCAAGTGCAGTTGGTTTAGGGATGACAAGCGACAAAACAGCTGAAAATAGTGTCCCCCCAGGTAGTCCAGAAAATACCCTCATCATGCCGGGAACTTCTCTTCCTCCGTCCATCTGAATGTTCTCCACAACAGGAGCGTTGCTCTTTCCACATTAATAGAAGTGGCAAACTTTGTCCTTGGCATTCCCACAGAGTCAATAAAAACCACACTGGATGCCTGGATTGGCCTGAACCACTCCCGACCAGGTCCAACCCTCCTCTGGGGGATCTCTAACTTGCCCTTCAGGCTCAGCTGCGAGACTTAACGTCCACTAACTGATTGCAGAGGAACAATTCCCCCCCATTTAGCTTATTAAACCGCTAAGAGATATAATGACCTACTTGGGATTTGTATCCACAGCCGTGTTCCTAAGGCTGTGAACTCCTCACCAAAGCAGCGAACAGAGTAGCGCCCCTCCCACCCCATGTTACAGGCTGAGTTCCCACCCCTGGCCCTTTTTTCCTGCTTCTGTTCTTAATTTCCTGTTGTCTATTGTCTCTCCGATAAGTGCTGAAAGGGGGAAGGGGATTATTTAATTGCTTTAAAGATATCAAACAAGCCAGTGCTCGGGTTATCTCCTCCCCACCCGCTCTCTTTCTCCGGCTCACGGTTGTGTTACTTGGTTACTAACTGAGCCGCAAAGAAGTCGAGGCAGCCCCAGGTGTGACAGTGCAGACTTCACTGGGCAGGTGGAGAGGACAGTCAAAAGAATAGCCATTAGGAGTCAACGAGGGAGCCTCAGGAAGGCTGCTGAGTACAGGTGGCAGCAAAGTCAATGCCTTTCGAGGCATTCAAAGGGGGACGAGGGGGAGGCGTACATTATCCAGACAAAATCAACAATCGCTCTAGAGTACACATTTTCTGCTGTCAAGGTCAATGCTGTTCAACCCCATTCACTCTGCCCTGCACAAGAGACAGGTGCACCTGAGGTGGACTGGACCAGCATTTTTTTCCAACCTGACATTAGGCAAGGAGAGATTTCACAAGTTAAGGGCAGGAAGGGGGATTTCACTGCACTCCATCTCTGAGATAAAGAACATTGTTGGAGGGGCGCCTGGGCGGCTCAGTCGGTTAAGTGTCAGACTTCAGCTCAGGTCATGATCTCACGGTTCGTGAGTTCGAGCCCCACATCTGTGCTGTCAGCACAGAGCCTGCTTCGGATCCTCTGTCCCCCTTTCTCACTGCCCCTCCCCGCTCATATTTTTTTTTTCTCTCTCTCTCTCTCAAAAAAAAAAAAAAATCAACCTGGGGCGCCTGGGTGGCGCAGTCGGTTAAGCGTCCGACTTCAGCCAGGTCACGATCTCGCGGTCCGTGAGTTCGAGCCCCGCGTCGGGCTCTGTGCTGACAGCTCAGAGCCTGGAGCCTGTTTCCGATTCTGTGTCTCCCTCTCTCTCTGCCCCTCCCCCGTTCATGCTCTGTCTCTCTCTGTCCCAAAAATAAATAAAAAATGTTGAAAAAAAAATAAAAAAAAAAAAATCAACCTAAAAAATTTTTTTAAATAAAAAGGAACATTGTTGGGAAGAGGTGGGTCACCCATTATCCTCCTTCCCTGTCCTTGAAATGTATGTTTCACCCATTTTTCCCATACTAGGGTTCACTTCAAGGGTGCAGCCTTGAGAGAATAAGGTATTACTGAGACCATCAGGTCTAGAAGGCCTCTATAGACATTTTTAAGATTCTGGCAGCACCCAAGGCAAGCCTCCTAAGGCAATTCTCTTGCTTCTTAAAACCACCACCTACCAATCTGGACTGGCTTGCCTATTTCCTCAGTCTCTCTCTGCCCTCTGTGTAAAGCGCCACTCTCAGATTTCACTAGAGAGTTCCCAGGGTTGCAAACCAACGGGCACACAGAAGGGTACCAGCTCACCACCCAAGCTGCCTTGAAGGAAGATGACCCTGATCTTCCGGGAGCAATTTGCTCTTGCTGGTACGGTACTCGGTACTCGTACTAAAACAGGAAGAAAAACAAACCAAGCATCGTCCAATCAGGGCCACTGTGGTCGGGGCGGGGGCAGGTGCATAGAGGCATTGAAAGCCAGGGGTTCTTTCTCGTGCAGGTTACAAAACTGTGGTTATGTTTTTAAAGTGTATTTATTTATTTTGAGAGAGAGAGAGAGAGAGAGAGAGAGAGAAACAGAGAGAGAAAGGGGAGGAGCAGAGGGAGAGAAAGAAAGAGAAAATCCCAAGCAGGGACTCCAACGCGGGGCTCGAACCCTCGAACTGTGAGATCATGACCTGACCCGAAACCAAGAGCCAGACGCTTAGCCGACTGAGCCACCCAGGCGCCCCAAAACTTGTGGTTACTTTGTTTTTTTAAACGACACATGTTCAAGACCTTCAAGAAGACAGCATGATCGCAAGGAGAGCAGAATGGGCGCTGTGTGGGTCTTCCTTTTTCTACAAACCAGTCGGGTCACTGGTTTTAAACTGGAGATGGCAACAGGGGTTGTTGCACCAGCTGCGTGCCCTGGGCATGCAGAGCATGCAGAGTTCTGAGCTCAATCCCACTCTGCCCTCCTGGTACCCTCAAGACCCCCATCTCTCCCAGCCAACAGTGAGCAGGGACACCCCTCTTCTAGCGAGCCACCTGCCCCAGCCCCTCTACCCTGCACACAGGAGTCGAGAGAGAAGCTGGTTCCTGGATGGTTTGGAACATGAGGCAACCACTCACTCAACTTCCATCTCGCTCCCAGACCCTAGCAAGAGGGATTCAAGCCCCATCATAACCAACAGCTCAGAAAGAGACGAAACCCAAGGAAACCCTGATCCCTCACCCCCTGCAGCAGCTACCCCAGGACACAGTGTGGCCCAGACAGACACTTGCCGCTGACTGCTACCCAACCGGGCACTTTCTTTCCCAGGTGACTCACCTATCTCCAGGGTTCCCGCTACCCGCTCCGCACGCAGCCTCTGGACTTGTCAGCCCATAGACAAAACTGGAATTAGTGTTTGCTTTCTGTTCCCCGTCTTCTAAAACTGTACCCAGGGTGGTAAGTTTGCCACTGCGCTTGGAGGAGGGTGAATAAGGAGAGGCTGCAGGATCGATTATGACTTATTAATCTATTGGAACAGAAGCTGAGTCATCACAGTCAAAAATGAAAACGCTGTAAAAAAAAAAAAAAAAAAGAGGCGGGGGGGGGGGGGGGGGGTGTGTGCCTGGGTGGCTCAGTGGGTTAAGCATCGGGCTTCGGCTCAGGTCATGATCTCACAGTTTGTGAGTTCGAGCCCCGCGTCGGACTCTGTGCTGACAGCTCAGAGCCCGGAGCCTGCTTCGGATTCTGTGCCTCCCTCTCTCTGCCCCTCCCCTGCTCGTGCTCTGTCTCTCTGCCTGTCAAAAATAAATAAACAGTAAAAAAAGAAAAGAAAAGAAAACGCTTTCCCCGGGGGATTCAGCTCCCATTTCCTGTGTGTCCCCTCTTGCTCACGCACAGCTCGCAGGAGGGGAGCGGGAGCTGGGTCCCGCCAACAGGTGCCGTCGGACAGGGTTACAGGCGGGCGACTGGCTGTATGCCTGTGCACCTCCGAGCACGGAAAGCTGGGAGAGGGCACGAGTCCTCTGCTGAGCCTCGAGCTGAATTCTGGAACCCATGTGCCGGCTCACACGCTGGGCCGGAGGGGTGCTGGCCACTGCATGAAGTGCTTTCCCCCACACCCATTTCCTCCCTGCTGTCCCCGCGGCCCTGCGCCCCGGGACGACCGGCTCTGCAAACTTGTCTGACGGGAGATGGCGGAGGTCCCGGCGCGGAGGTCCCGGCGCGGGTCCGGGTCCCCCGGGCCGCCACTCCAGCCGCACGGAATATGCTGGCCGAAACACACCCGATCCTGTGCAAGCGGTAAGACGGAACGCAGCGCGTGTCGCCGCCACGAGCGTCCGGGAGGCCGGGATCGCTCGGCCCTTCACGCCCCCGCCCCGGTGAGCTCGGCCCCGCAGCCCCCGGCGGGTTCTCCACGCGGCTCAGCCCCGTCCTCCTACGGACCAGCGGGCGGAGCGAAGCTGCCGTGACGTAACCGGGCGGGGGGGGAGGCGCGTGGGGAAATGTGCCGAGGGGCCCGGGCTCCGCGGGACCAGTCCCGGCGACGCAGCCACCCGCGCGCACGCGCTCGCTCGGCCACCCGCGCCCGAGCCTCAGTCCGCGCTCGGCGCCGGGGGTCTGCGGGCCCTTTGGGCTCCGGGCGGCGCGAGGGGCGAGCGGGAGCCGGCAGCGCGGGCCGCCGAGCGCCAGGCGCCGGCCAAGCTGCTGCGCGCCTGGGCGCCCGGCGGGGTTGGGGACGGTCGCTGGGTGCCGACGAGCCGAGCTAGCCGATTGCAGCGGAAAAGCAAAGGTGAGGCGTGTGTGCGTGTGCGAGAGAGAGAGAGAGAGAGAGAGAGACAGAGAGACGCACTTGGGCACCTGGGTGCATCTGCGCTGCATGGTGGTGCGCGCCTCGGTGTGCCCGAGAGTAGGTCCCGGAGCGTGGTTCTCCGCCCCTGTGCCTTTTGGGCGGCGATTTTGGTGGCAAGGAACGACGGCGGGTGCCCTGGAGTGAGTGAGGGCTGTGGATCGTGTATGCGGGATCGGACGCGTCCGCACCACCGCAGGCTGGTGTGCGTGGCATGCGCCCTTGTCCAGTCCTCGTCCCCCAGCCGGCTCGTCCAGGTGGTAGCTGCGACGGGGGACAACTTCTCTCCCGGCCGCCTGCAAAAGAGCCCCCACGCGAGGAGAGCGAAGCCGGCTGGGACGGGGGTGGAGGGTGTCACTGCTGGGGGCTCCTGCGGGGCGTGCATTCGAGATCCAAGCCTGTAAGGGGCAGGCGGTGGAGCAGAGGAAAAGGGTGGCTTCTCCTCTGTTTTTCCTTTCCCCGCCTGGGAGACAGATCCCGAGAGGTCTAGGGACTCCTTCCCCAGCACCGGGGAGGAGAGGACAGTTCGCCTATGTTTGGAAAGGCCCAACCCCTGAGGTGGCCCGCGCCCGGGAGCCCCCGGGCAAGCCCCCAAGCGGCTGTTAACAGCTCCGGGCCACCCTGATGCCTCGGCCACCACCTCTGCGTTTAGCGACGGGGAGTGCTGGCACGACAGTCTTTAATCTCCCCCATCATCCTCCTGGAAATAGCAGAGGATTCTTTAAGAAACCCTTGGACCTGAGGGCCGTGGAATTGAGTGATGAGGATTTTCTGTGCCAGCCTGGGGAACCAAATGGACTGTCCCCAGTCTCACCTCTCCCCCATGCCCTTTGGCCAGGCGGCCTGGGCTTTCCTCAGACGCTGTATTGCCGCGGTGGCTAGCACCTGACTATTGTGTCTTCCACCAGCAGGGCTGAGCTATGGCTGGCCGGAGACCCACTTGGGTTTGTTTAGCTGGCCACTGGGGAAGTGGTGGTGAGGAATGAATGGGGGGCTTGGGGTGGAATGTTGGGAAGAAGGGAAAAGCTGGAGCCCAACAGGATTTAGGACCGCTCCTGATGCCCAGTCCCAATGCCCACACTCGATTCACAGGCTCCCGGAAGGGCAAGGGATACCCCAGACCATTCTCACCCTCCTCTCCAACATAGCCCAGACTCAGTCTCAGAGGAGATCAAAAACTAGCCGTTGCCAGTGACTAACTCTTAGGCTGGAAAAATAAAGCAAGCAGAATTCTAGCCAAGCTTCCTTGTGCGTCTAACTTAACCCCAATCCAACAGGCATTGATTGCCTGGCATGGGACTCCACTTACCCCGGGACCCAGATGAAGCAGAAGGTCACTCGGAGACCTTAGGCAGCTGACTTCATTGTTGACCAAATAATAAGAGTCACTGTGACTTAAACTCATTTCTTCCTTGGAGAGGGCTCCCACTCTGGACTGGCTCGCCAGCTTACCACCTCTGTCACCCTCACCAAGCCCTGAACGCTATGTGCTGCTGCTTCACAGCCTATTTCAGAAAAACAATCACCTTAGGCAATTCCATCCCACTGAGGGAGACCCCAGCCAAAAAGGCAGAGTTAGGGCTGGAGATCAGCATGTGACCCTCCCTCACTGTCCTCCACCGTCATCATCTCTATCTCCAAAGCTCTAGACAGCGCTCTGTCCCCCAGAGGTGTTCAGGCTCACCCAGACACTGAAGTGTGACCTTGCATGTTACGTAGACGGGACCTTGGAAATGCTAGTGATGAATACACACCCCAGTGCAGGCGGCTTCAACAGGATTCTGGGTCTGTAGAATTAAAGGACCAATAAGACGGTTAGAATAATAGTGGAAACAACCCAAATTAATCCAGGGATACCCAAAATGGTTTCTTTATAATTTCGGTTTCTAAGAGCTGCCAGTTTATGCTTTTTACCCAACGAAGACATTAAATCCTGGGTCCCCAAAGTACTTTGCAGAAAGGTCAGCCACAGAGCCCAGACCCCACTTTACAGATAGTTGCCCGGTAGGGAAATTAGCATAGAGAGGGTAAACAATTGTGCCTGGCAGTGCAGAATGAATCAGAGGCAAAGGTGGGCAAGGATTCTCTAGAACTTGTTGGTGGCTAAGTCCCCTATAGCTCACTAGCAGTCTCTCCAAACATAAAGGAGCGATCTCCAATCTTCACTCAGGCACCAGGGAAAGTGCCCTGCTTGGGAGAGATGTGTCCACCAAGTGAATTATTCCCACTGTGTGCTGAGCACACCGGCCTTTTACCATCTTCTCTCTTCCTGGAATGACCTCCTTCCTGCCCTTCCTGCTTTATTCTTCATATATTCAAGACCCAGCCTACGCATTCCTCTTATGAAGCCTCCTCTGAATCCTTCAGGAGAGGAAGGCATTCTTAAGCCCTTTGTTCATTTCTCCATGCAATTCACACCCAATAGGAGTTGGCTTCCTTGCCTGCCCCCCCTCCTAAATTACCACCTCCCAGAGGGCACCAGACATGCCCTGTTCATTCCTATATCCCTGGTGTGCAGAACAAAGAATCTGCCCACCCACCCCCCCAGCACTGTTTTTTTTTTTTTTTTTTCATGACAGTAGATAAATCACCTAATTATGTGATGGGCTTTTGTTTTATGACTTGGGCCAAGCCAGCAGAGTTACAATTATTCTCTGAGAGCTAACGTAAAACAGGAGTCAGCTGTTTTAAACCAAAGCCCAATTATCAGCCACTAGTTTTCCAGTCCACCTAGCAGCAGATATGATGCTGTGAAAAACGCAGGAGAGTCGAGCGTCTTGTGTTTAAATCCCAGCTCCACCAGTTACATACAAGGGAATGGGAGCAAATTACTTCAACTCCCTAAGCCTCGGTTTCTCATCTGTAAAACGGGGACAGTTATCCCACTTCATAGGATGGTGAAGATCAAGGGGATAGAGTCGTGAATGAACCAGGTAGTGTTGGGAATGCACTTCTGTGAATGAGCCTGCCTCCCTCACACCTGGCTCCTGTTTTCCTCCTTAACCAGGGGATCCCAGGCAAATCCGCTGGAGTGTTAGAAGATGAGCATTCCGGAGCAGTAAACCGCCCCCCCCCCCCCCGCCCCCAGGGAGTAACCCTCCCCCCCCAGGGACTCTGTGAAGCATGCGAAGGTCAAGCACTGGGTATTGGAGAAACGAAAACAGAAGAAACAAACTAAACTAAAACATGCATTTTAAATATAAAAGCAAGCCAGATTTTTATTTTTGATATTTAAGACTATAAATTTATTCATTATGTGAGTAGATTTCAATAAATTAGAGCTAACTCAGATGGCAGAGGAAAAAAGGGGGAAAGAAGATTTTTTTTTTTTTTTTAGTTCTGATTATGAGCTCAGCACAATGCCAGGCATTTCCACATACATTTCATCCCTTAACCTCCATGATGCCCCCATTTTTAAAAATATTTTGAGAGAGGCAGGGGAGGGGCAGAGAGAGAGAGGGAGAGAGAGAGAGAGAGAGAGAGAGAGAGAGAGAATCCCAAGCAGGTCCCATGCTGTCAGCACAGAGCCCCATGTGGGGCTCAATCCCATAAACCGTGAGATCATGACCTGAGCCGAAATCAAGAGTTGGACGCTTAACTGAGCCGCCCAGGTGCCCCATGACGCCCCCATTTTCACAAATGAGAGAGAGTGAGAGTGGTCGTGTGGCACGAGGTCACACAGGCTTCATGGTGGAACCCTTCTGCTTTACCTCTAAACTCTGGGATTTTTCCACTTGGGATTTTTAGAATGGAAAGACTCCAAAGCAGTCGGCAAGTCCGTGGAGATGTCCTCACAGGGAAAAGGCCAAGAATGCCCGTGTCAGACCCCTCAGAGTCAGTGGCGGGACTTCATGCTCTGCCTTTTTACAGTCTGGACCAGTCAACTTCTTAGGAATCAAAGTCCTTTTTTTTTTTTTTTTTGCAGCCTCAGCCATGTCCCACACATGCGTCACCAAAGATGACAAGGTCAACCATGATGACCCGACCCAAACAAACCCTTCCCCCCATCTCCCTACTCCCCCCCCACCCCCGGTGGAAAAACAACTCAAAGAGTCTGCACACTGATAAGAATGGGTCAGTAGCTCTAGCGCTGATGCAGAAAGAGAACACGCTTTTCGACTGCAGGGCATGTCTGAGAGGGTAAACCGGAGACCCGGAAAGCTGGCGCGAGTGTAAGCCTCTGACTGGTGGACCCGTCTTCCTTTTTCCCTTGCAGATGTCACAGTGGATCCTTTGCCCCCAGGACACCTTAAGGTGAGAGTAAGATCTCTGGCTGGCTGGAACCGGCCTAGAGGAGTGTAAGGCAGCCATGGACATGGAGTACGAGCTACTCAACGAGAGCCGCCCGTGGCTTTCCCCTCCCTTTGACCTCAATGGCTCTGTGGTGGCGGCCAATGGCTCCAACCAGACAGAGCCATACTATGATCTGACCAGCAACGCAGTCCTCACGTTCATATATTTTGTAGTCTGCATCATTGGATTGTGTGGCAATACGCTTGTCATTTACGTCATCCTCCGCTATGCCAAGATGAAGACCATCACCAACATTTACATCCTCAACCTGGCCATCGCGGACGAGCTCTTCATGCTGGGTCTGCCCTTCCTGGCCATGCAGGTGGCTCTGGTCCATTGGCCCTTTGGCAAGGCCATCTGCCGGGTGGTCATGACTGTGGATGGCATCAATCAGTTCACCAGCATTTTCTGCTTGACAGTCATGAGCATCGATCGATACCTGGCTGTGGTCCACCCCATCAAGTCGGCCAAGTGGAGGAGACCCCGAACGGCCAAGATGGTCAATGTGGCTGTGTGGGGAGTGTCTCTGCTGGTCATCTTGCCCATCATGATCTATGCTGGGCTTCGGAGCAACCAGTGGGGGAGAAGCAGCTGTACCATCAACTGGCCAGGTGAATCTGGGGCATGGTACACAGGGTTCATTATCTACACCTTCATCTTGGGGTTCCTGGTGCCCCTCACCATCATTTGTCTTTGCTACCTGTTCATTATCATCAAGGTGAAGTCCTCTGGGATCCGCGTGGGTTCCTCCAAGAGGAAAAAGTCTGAGAAGAAGGTCACCCGGATGGTGTCCATAGTGGTGGCCGTCTTCATTTTCTGCTGGCTCCCCTTCTACATATTCAATGTCTCCTCCGTGTCTGTGGCCATCAATCCCACCCCAGCGCTTAAAGGCATGTTTGACTTTGTGGTGGTCCTCACCTATGCTAACAGCTGTGCCAACCCTATCCTGTATGCCTTCTTGTCTGACAACTTCAAGAAGAGCTTCCAGAATGTCCTCTGCTTGGTCAAGGTGAGCGGCACAGATGACGGGGAACGGAGTGACAGTAAGCAGGACAAATCCCGGCTGAATGAGACCACAGAGACCCAGAGAACCCTCCTCAATGGGGATCTCCAGACCAGTATCTGAACTGCCTGAAAAATAAAAAATAGAATAAAACGCCAAGCTCTGCCAAGTGGCAATATGCTCCCTGCCCCCATGCCTTCCCTTCCTCTTGCCCATCACACCTGGCTTCTAGAATAGGGAATTGCTCAGCATGAGTCCAATCAGAGAACAGTGTTTGAGTCTGCTTGTCTGAGTGAATGATAATGTATTAAATTGATTACCTCCCCCTTAAAGCAGACAATTCCAAGTCAGGACAAGAAGAGATCACGCCTGGGTATGATCTGTAGAAATGGTGACACTCAACAAAGATAGGAAAGTACGTCTGCATGTCAAAACCTAATATGTAATCTTGTGGTCTTAACGTTTATACTTATCTATTCTATTCCTCTCTAGTCCCTGTACAGTCATTCCTACGTTCCCTGTGTTCAAGTACACGAGTAGCGAGTTGAAGTGTGCATAGTATAGGTGGACATTTGTTACAATATGGAACCCACAGAAGTGGACTTACCATGAAGCCAATAAAGTTTAAGCTTCAGGGATCTCACATGCTTGGGCAGTATTTTCACATGACCACATGTTTTCGTAAAAAATCGTAAAAGGAAGATATTTTTGTATTCTTTTTCTTAAAGACATCTCCTTAAAGCTTCCAGCCTCTCCAACCCACCTCTGCCCCCTGGGCATTTGCTTTTATTTAATTTCCAGCAAGTTGGATCAGAGTGAGAAAGGCAAAGGAGTTATTTGAGGACCCAGACTATAAATTCATGTGTTTTCTCTCCTTAGATATAATCAAAGAATCATTCATTTACCCAAAAGGACTTAAATGCTTTGGCGGGGGGGGGGGGGGGGGGGGGGGGTCGTCGATTATTGTATTTATCAAGACAAAGCCCGCTTTGTTGTAAGATTGCATTTGTTCTTTCTTAATTTGCTTTGGTCTTTCTTAGGGAGCCATGGAAGGGGAGGGTGGAGGAAATCACCAACATGACAGGCAAATAGTTGACTGGAATTCTCGTGGGGAAACCATTTTATCCTCCCCCACCATGACAATAAATGAATAAGAATAAAACAAGATTACACCTTGATGAGAAACCACGAAATTCTTCTTTTAAAAAAAAGGCAGACAGGGCTTCCTAATGAAAGAAAATGGAAATATAATCTAACAACTCCTTGATTTTTTTTTTTTAAGGAGTTGATACAAAGCTAGGCACTAAGAAAACCACAGGACACACTAAAGACCCAAGGATGCTATTCCTGAAACATAGGCACGGGAGCCAGCCAACCAAAATGTAGCAGGTAGGGGGTGCCTGGGTAGGAGTGGTGGAGGGAGTCCCATCCCTCACAGGTATGCCTGTGCCACCTTCCCCGCCCACCATACACAAATTGAACATCGACCTTCAACGCCACAGACTCTGAGCTGTCCTCAAGCGTGGTCACAGACAGGCACTCCACACCATCGGTGACATTTTTCTGTGCCTGAAATGGTAGATGGGCTCACATACAAAGCAGTAAGAGACGAGATGATGCCCATTTCACTGAGCAAAATTTCCAGGGTATGAAGATATAACACGTGGGTGTTTGTAAGGATGCCATCATCTCTGGGTTTCTGTGAAAGCCTCACTCCCTGAGTGTCTCACATATAGATTTTACCATATTTAAAAAGGAGCCTTCCTCTTCTGGCTCCCTAAGCAAGGCCCATTTGACAGAATGACTAAGAACCCCACCTGTAGCGTTGCTGTTAATGCGCCGCCTTCGTTCTGTCTATATTATTCATGCCACCTCATTCCTGAAAGGACTCACTGTGGCCTAGAAAAATGTGCTCAGTAATATTATGATAGATAAGTAAATCCACGCAAAAACTAAAACAGGCACAATTATAAGATGAGACTATAGGAAAAGCCGTGACCCAAAAGTGCACGCAGTAAAATCCCACACTCTTACTTAAGGAAAGGTCGGCTATAAGTTCCACTCAGGACTTCTTAGCAGCCACAACTGATAGAAGGTGAGTCTTCCTCCTCTTCCACCATAAAAACAAGCAAAGATTTGGAAGGAAATGCTTTAAACCCGGCTTTACCAATACTAATAATATGAGACGTTCCCGGGTCTTTGAATAAAGGCTGAGTTTTTACTTAGGGAAGCGATTCCAAGGGACCAAGAATTAGTGGAAATAATTTCAGGGAAGACGGACAAACTCTGTAGCACTCAGGCCCCTGCAATCAGACGCTTCCTCCAAGGGGGCTGGGACCCACAGCAGCCGCCTAAAGTCTTGACCCAAAATGCATATCCAGATATATAGTCGGTGCTCATCAGCAGGGCGATCATTCTAAGATTGAAGCTATAATTCTGTCCAAATAAGCAGGCAGGTTGCTACTGGATGAAAAGGAATTCTCCATTTTTCAAAATCTCTCTTTCAAGGATAACTTGCTCTCTGGTGGTTTTCTTTCTTCCAAAAGCGGGAATCAATAGCTGTTTTAATTTAAATGTTAACATAATTTTAATTCCAAAATGTCAGCTTAGCCTCAGCTCAGCATTTAATTATGAATATAAATCTGCTGGATGCTGGGAGAGAACAAAAATTAAGGCACTCCAGTGATTTTTAGGGCATCTGATCATTTGGATTATGCAAGCTACTATTTAACCTACCCATTCGCATGGGTAGTTAAGAGCTGGTTAAACCTAAGTGGATCTGGTGAGAGAGGTATCAGGAGAGATAACAGGACATTGTGGCCTGTGTTGGACAACGTTAGCTTGTGTTTCAGTAACACGGAGTTGAGGAATAGCGAATATTTCGTGGATTTCGTGCCATAGCTTGGGACAGTCTAGGCGGCCAAGGAGAAGGACAGTGGGTGATGGAAGGACACTCCATTTCCTTCCTTTGTTTTTGGAAGGAGGAGAGGTGGGAGGAGGAGAAGGGGGAGGGGGAGGAGAAATCATGACTCTTCCTTAGTTGGAACTGCTAGGAAATCCTGAGTGGAACTTGTAGCCGACCTTTCCTTAAGCAATAGCATGGGATTTTTACTGCACGCACTTTTGGGTAACAGCTTTTCCCTTTCCTATAGCCTCGTCTTAAAACTGTACCTTTTAAAAAAAATTTTTGCATGGATTTATTTATCTACCGCAAATGGCATGCAGAGGAGAAAATGCGGGCTGGTGGGCGGGGCTTCCAGAGCAGGCAGTAAACTGGAGTCTATTTGCTTACACAGATTTAATCTCCAGTGTTGATGGCTGACCCTTTCAGCCCCAGCTGCCCTAGATAGGAGCACCTCGCTGGAAAAGTGGACAGTGTGGTCACTGAGAGAGGTAGGAAGGAAGTGACTGTCGAGATACGTGTTGCTAATCAGCTCCAAATGTGACGGTTCAATCAAGACAGCTAAGTTACGATGGAAGGCAGAGATGAACTTTGGCCTTGCTGAAGGATGATGGCAAGAGAATCATCAGGTCTCCACAGACGGTTGGGAAGGTGCGATTAGTGTTTCTGGAATGTGTGTCATCATAAAAATCACCACAGGCAGCGAGCAAGCCAAGCATTTGAGATTTCTAACAACTTGTAATCAGTCACCTGTCTGATCCCGAGTTTTGCCAGATTCTGAAACACCACATTTCCTATCACAGGTCCGTCCCATCAGAGCAAACCTTCACCTAAGTGGTTGTTCGGCTCCTAATGTGTGAATTTCTTGGAATATCCCCATAGGCAGTGTCTCAAATTCTTCCCTCTAGCAGCTCATCTGGAAAGGAGGCACCAGGGACTGTATTCTACTTATGGCTGAAAAGCTTCTGTGGGTCTGTTACTCCAGTCGGCAGACCGTCAGGGTTGGAAATAGCAACTCCGGGGCAAGTGTTCATGCCTCCTGCCCCCGCTGCCCACTCCGCTTCTGTGAACTCAGCAGTGACTGGACACAGGCCGATCGCCTCCGTTTTCTCGCTTCGAGGCCGCGTGCACCCAGACTGTGCTACACGACACAGTTCAATATTAACCAAGACTTAACCACGCCGACTAGGATACGATGGATTCTCCCCAGGTTAAAAGTGAGTATAATATTAAATGAAACGCCGTGGCTTGCTCACTGGGTTCAGGGGACAGAGACTGTCCGTGTGAGAACCGATCACGCAGACTCAGCCTCCGGGTGGGTGGAGAAGGGGAGACACTTTTAGCTTTTCGTCCCTCTTCTTTCCTGGCATTCCTGAAGGGACAGAGGAAGGGCAGAAGAAGACCTCTCTGCCAGGAGACTGGTGTCTGGTGAGGAGAGGTGGCTCACTTTGCCCCTTAGCCTGTGAGGACTGGCCAGACATCAAATCGCCCTGTCCTTGTAGGAGAGCCCGTGGAGTGTGACAGAGGCCTGCTCTGAAGTGGCGTCCCATGGCCTCTCCTGCTCCGTTCTTCAGTGACTGGGCCTCCAATTCCTCCAGCAATAGAGCAAGTCCCTTTGAAGGGCAGTCACTAAAGAAGGAAAGGTGGAACCAAATCAGACCGCCTCAGCCCTGCACACAGGAGACACAGTTGTCCTAGGTCCTTATGAAGATTAGATCGCAAAATGGCCGGGAAATTCCTAGTTTCAAAAGAGGAAGACCCACGGTCAGCTCTACTGGACCACCTGTCGACCCGCCACTGGGGACCTCAAAGGTGCAGCAGTGCCATTCCTGGGCCATGCTCCCTCTTCCTCACTGAGGGCTAGTGCCCAGGCAAGGGATTGTGGTCATTACTGAGAGAGCAGACATTTTTCCTCATGGGGTGTTATTTTTTTTTAATTTTTTAAATGTTTATTAATTTTTGAGTGAGAGAGACACAGCATGAGCAGGGGAGGGGCAGAGAGAGAGGGAGATACAGAATCCGAAGCGGGCTCCAGGGTCTGAGCTGTCAGCACAGAGCCCGACGCGGGGCTGGAACCCACGAACCGTGAGATCATGACCTGAGCCGAAGTCCGATGCTTAACAGACTGAGCCACCCAGGCACCCCGTCATGCGTGTTATTTTTAACAAGAAACCCAATTGTTTCTTGCACAACATAACCAAGGTCTCGTTGTTTTGTCAGCGTTCACTAATGTCCTACTTCTCAGTGCAGAGGGACAGCCTCCTAAGGCTCGCTGAGCTCTGTGCCCTCGGACACACGTACCCCTGTGATGCAGCGCACAGGGCAACACAATGCAGCACACGTGTGTCCCACGCGTGAGGGACACACGCACATGCATGTGAGGCACACCGTGGTGCACGCACACATGCTCACACCCAGTACACCTCCTGGATCTTGTGGGCAAGACTTCCGATGCAGAGATTCTCCGAGGCTTTCAATGGAGGGAGAGAACTGTAATTTGACTAACTCATTGGGAGTCTACAGACATTCACTCATTTTTTTTTTTTTTATGGTGGGGCGGGGGGGGGGGGGGGCCGGAGGATTGCATATAAGCTAATGTTTCACGCACACAACTCCATGCCAGATCATAGAGTGCAAGCCAGGACCGCCTGCTGTCCCTGCAAATAATGGTCACATCAATTTCAAAAAAAGGTAGAGGAGTTAGCAAAACCACATCCCCACTGGTTAAACAACATAAAGCACATGTCCTGCTAACAGCAATACTCTTGCATAAGAAAAAACATAACCATCTCTGTGCAGAAAAATCACTCAAAATGATTTTCAAATGGGTTCTCACGGAGGACAGCATTCTAACACATATTTCTTTCTCCCGTGCTGCTTTTTAAAAATTTTTTTCTCACTGAGGGGTAACCACCATAGTTCCAGATATATAACGTGACGGTTTGATATTTGCATATATTGTGAAATGATCACCACGGGAGTCTACTAAGCATCCATCACTACATGTAGTTACAGAATTTTTTTTTTTTTTTTTTGTGATGAGAACTTTCAAAATTCACTCTCAGCAGCTTTCAGATAGGCAATACAGCATTATTAACTATAGTGGCCATGCCGTCCCTTACATCCCCTTGACTTATTTATAATGAAATCTGTATCTTTTGAACCCCTTCATTCATTTCCCCCACCGTCCCCCCCCCCCCCCATCTTCTGCCTCTGGCAACCACCAATCTGTTGTCTGTATCCATGAGCTTGGTTTTGTGTTTTTTGGTCTTATTTTTATTTTTGTGTGTGTATGGTTTTTTTTTTTTTTTTTTAGATTCCACATGTAAGTGAAATCATATAGTATTTATCTTTCTCTGATTTATTCCACTTAGCATAATGCCCTCAAGGCCCACCCATGTTGTTTCCGTTTCTTGGCAACCATAAATAATGCTGCAATGAACATGGGGATACATGTACCTCTTTGAAATCCTGTTTTCATTTCCTTTGGATGGATACTCAGAAGTTAGATGGCTGGATCATAGCTCTATTTTTTTTTTTTTTTTTTTTTTTTTGAGAGAGCAAGCAGGGGAGGGCAGACAGAGAGGAAGAGAGAGAATCCCAAGCAGGCTCCGTTCTGTCAGTGCTGAGCCCGATGTGGGGCTCAAACTCATGAACCCTGAGATCATGACCTGAGCCGAAATCAAGAGTCAGACGCTTAACCAACTAAGCCACCCAGGAGCCCTCTATTTTCAATTTTTTCAGGAACCTCCATACTGTTTTCCATAGGGACTGTGCCAATCTACATTTCCTAGCAACAGTGCAGAAGGGTTCTCTTTCCTCCCTAAAACATTCCTTTCTTGGCTTTTGGATAATAGCTATTCTGACAAGTGTGAGGTGATATCTCATTGTGGTTTTGATTTGCATTTCCCCGATGATTTGTGATATTGGGCACCTTTTTGTGTTCCTGCTGGCTCCCTGTATGTCTTCTTTGGAAAAATATTCAGATCCTCTGCCCATTTTTTTAATCAAAAATTTTTACTGTTATTAAGTTGTAGGAATTCTTTATATATTTTGGATACTAACCCCCTTATCAAATATACGATTGCAAATGTTTCCTCATATTCAGCAGGCTGCCGGAAGTTTCGTTTTGTTGATGGTTTCCTTTGCTCTGCAGAAGTCTTTTAGCTTCACATTGTCCCAATTGTCTATTTTTGCTTTTGTTGCCTTTGCTTTGGGTGTCAACTTCAAAAAATCATTGTCAAGACCAATGTCAAGGAGCTTACTGCCTATGCTCTCTTCCAGGAGTTTTATGGTTTCCGGTCTTACTTTTAGGTCTATAATCCATTTTGAGTTGATTTTTGTGTGTGCTGTAAGAACACACATTCTTTTGCATGTGGCTGTCCAGTTTTCCCAGCACACCATCATGTATTGAAGAGACTGTCCCTCCCCCGTTGTGTACTCTTGGCTCCTTGGTCATAGGTTAAATGACCACACACATGTGGGTTTATCTGTGGGCTCTCTATGCTGGTCCACTGATATACGGGTCTATCTTTATGCTAATACCAGACTGTTTTGATGACTCTAGCTTTGTGCCCCCATGCTTCTTAATAAAAATCAGGTTGAACACTTTGGGGGAAGTGGAGAGGCTTGGCCACCAAGAAAATGCACTGCAGTCTCTTCTTCAGGCATGAACATACCCCCAGAAAGAGGCTCTCCAATATCAAAGAAGTCTTCCCCTTGTCCATGGTTCCACTCCAGTCCACTCCCGTGGTTTGGGAGATCCACATCAGCTCCTTCTCTTTACTTGTTAAGTACTGGCCAGTATGTGATGAGAAAGAGAGCTGTGACGCCCACCTGTAATCTAGACGCTTCTGGAGCAAAGACTGGATAAAGACTCACTTTGGCTTCACCTTAAATGCTTTTTAGCAGACTAAAAGTCTCCTAAAACTTCTAAACTCCCAGGTGGATGGGCATGGTAGTATGTGTCGCAAGCTTGCTCTAGGAGGCAACAGATCCCAGATGGTTCGCTTTTCCTCTGGGCCTTCACACGACCACCTTTTGCATTCTCCTAGCTCCCAGGGCTTGTCGTATTCTCAGCCCCGCAGCACGTGGCCTCTGCTGGGAGTGGTCTTTGCAGCCGAGGGAACTCATCCCTCCTCACCCGTTAAACAGAACGTTTCTAGTCCAACTGAGCAGATACAAAATCCGGTTTGTCATCAGCAACATCATTCTGGGCTGTTGGGTCATTGTGAAAATGGGTGTTTGGGGGATCTGGAATTTCAAGGGCTTCCTTTCTGCCTCCGGGATCAGTGAAGTCAACTCTAATCGTCAGAGAAGAACCAAAGTGGGGCACTGAAGGGGCGGACAGCAAAGCCTGTTGTCAGAGTTGGGCTTCACCTTCAAGAATGCCAAGGTCAGCCGAGGTCCAGGTACTCTGGTAGCATTAAGAAAGACGTTGGGAGTGGGGGGGGGGGGTGCCTTTGATCAGGGAGTCTCACATTTAAAACTTCTAGCTCATCAGAGTTCCTGTTCTTTAGTTTATTTTGTGTGTGCTGTGTTTGTGTGTGTGTGTGTGTGTGTGTGTGTGTGTGTGGTTTTTTGTTTTAAGTTCCACATATAAGTGAAATCATATAGTATTTATCTTTGACTTATTTCACTTAGCATAATGCCCTCAAGGTCCACCCATGTTGTTTCCACATCTTGGCGACCATAAATAATGCTGCAATAAACATGGGGGTGCAGGTACCTCTTTGAAATCCTGTTTCTTCCATCTGTCTTTCAAAACAGTGTTCTCTAATATTTATTGAAATGTATATATATTGAAAAATTTAAAACTGCCTTGAGAATTCCACAATACCCACCTTGTTTTTTTTTTTTTAAGTTCATTTACTTATTTGAGAGAGAGAGAGCAGGGGAGGGGCAGAGAGAGAGGGAGAGAGAACCACAAGCAGGCTCTGCACTGTCAGCGTAGAGCCCGAGGCAGGGCTGGAACTCACTACCTGAGCTGAGATCGCTACCTGAGCTGAAGTCACGTGTTCAACCGACCGAGCCACTCATTCGCCCAATGTCCACCTTTAAACAATAGAAAGACCTTAGTTTTCACAAAATGAGAAAATGAGAACCGACTCTGAAGGAAAGAGTCAGTAGAGGCATTTAATCCTATGGGTGGATGGTACAGAGCCAGGCCTCAATCTTTCCCCATCTCTCCCCTCTTCCGGTCATGGCATGGCCTCAGACGGAAGCGGTCTGCTACACGGCTGAACAGGAGAAAAGAGTTCCTACTTAGCACAACCCGCCAATGAAGGCTGGTTTCCCATCTGTTTGGAGGAGGAAATCAGCCAGCCCAGCCACACAACCAAATGCCATGAGCGGCCTCCACGGTCACCCTATCTGATGATAATACAGGGCAAAGGTAGACAATTCTGCTCTCCCAAATGATGTGAAAGCCTTTTCTCCTGGAAAAAAAAAAAAAAAAAAAATCTCCATTCCAGTTTCCAACAGCCTGAGAACCATCTCAGCAAGAAAAAACAGTCAGTCAATGGTATGGAGTTGACTTTGACAATTGTTCAACAACAGTTTCACATGTATGGTATGTTTCCTAAAGCGTACTTACTCTCTGTTTCGTAATCTGTCCGTCACTCACCATTAAACGACAGCAGGTTTTTACAAGCAGCGGATCAATCATTATCAGAGGAGACTGAACACACTTCATACACAGGCACTCACACTGCGTTTCACCCCCTCTGTTCTTCTGAGCGGTGCTGACATCGTTGTTTCCCGAAGGTGGTGGATGTCATGGAATTCGAGCCTTCAGGCCCCCTCCTACCCATCTGTGAGGGCTTAATGGGAGTTTTCTTTCTCCTTCCATGCTCTGGACACAAGGAAACATGGGACATCCAAAAAAGCCTTCGGGAGTCCAACTGCAAAACCCATGTCAGTGACACGGTGTGATGGATGATTTTAATATGACAAGCTTAGGTATGCGAACAAGCTATGTTTATCATTCTTGTGGTACCGTGAATGTGGTTATTCTCGTGAGCGTGTCATTCCTGCATGTCCGGTATTGAGATGAATTTGCTAAAACTGCTTTGGCCTTCAAGTAAGCTCTAACTAACTTTGTGAGTCTGTATGTGTCTCTGTATGTCAGATAAACTTACCTCTGTCTTTGCTGTTCTAATTGATTGTGTATACTGGAAAGCAAGAAGCAAACGTGGCTTTTAATAACTGTATTGCTTTTTTTCTTCGCAAGTGTTCTGTTCTATAAACTACCTTCACATGAAATCATAGTCTCCATGGGCGGGACTCAGACTGAAGTTTGTTCATTAGGCCACCTGTGTGAACTCGCCTCTGCTCCCATCCACCTCTGAAAAAGACGCTACGTGTTCAGGAAAATGGGCCACAGTCCCAGGTCACGAGATAACCTGCACTTTCCATGTTTCCTGAAACGCTGAACTGGAGAGTGTAGAATTTCAGAATTTTTTTTAAAACTCGAAACCCAATGAAAAGCCTACAAAACGTTTTCTAGATGTCTTAGCAATCACTCGGTAGCAAAAGGAAAACAAAATTTAAAACCAGACCACCACGGCCGAGTCCCATTCGGTCCACAGACTGATCCTTAATGACCGGATCTGATGTCTTCGGGATTCTGGCCGAGTTTAAAGAGCATGGCTTAAGTCACGGTAAAGCAGATGGTGAAGGGGGGTGCTCCAAAAATGCCGTAAGGGCACGGCAAGTCTTGCAGATGGCAAAAGTGATTACAGGGAAATAGCGGGTGTTTTAAAATTAGGTCAGAGAACTTTTTGTCACCTTCCCATCGCCTTTTCATTTACTCCACATCAAAACATGATGGATATTTCTAGCTGCTTAAAACAGGGTCTTGACCACAAACCAGACTGCTGAAACCAGAAAAGAAAGCGAGCCAATGTTTGCGGTGTTCATGAGGTACAAGCTCTGTTCTAGGCGCTGTGTATACATCGTCTCATTCAGTTCCCGCAGGAGCTAATCCCCACGAGTACCACCGTTACCCCCACTCGACAGACAAGGAAACTGAGGCACAGCGAACTCGCGGCACCAGGCCAACAAAATATGCGACCTCCAAGCCAGTGCCGGGTACCCCCGAGCCCACGCTTCCTTGTCTGCAGGGCAGGGATAACGCCACGGACCGCACAGAGTTGTGCAAGGGACTGAATGAAAGCAAGTATTTTAAATGCTTTATCACATTATCAGGCGCACAGAGGTGCCCAGTACACATTAGGTTTCCCTCACCTTCAACCACAGCAAAAAAAAAAAAAAAAAAAAAAAAAAAAGACCAGAAACGTTTTGGTTGTTAAACAAATGACCATTTTCCAAACTGGCTAATATTAAACTATAGCTTCTAATCCTGCCATTAGTGGAGAGCTTAGCTGGCACTAACAAAGCCGGGCATGTGATGCAAGGTGAAAGCCAGTCCAGGGCAGAAAAGTAAATGCATTATGTGTCTGTCTGATAAGGCACTACACGCTTTCTGTCTACACGGGGTGTTCCTTTCTGGCGAGGGGGATTTCCTGCCAGTGCAGTGCAGGCTTGGCAGTCAAGCCTAACTAAACTTTGGTCTCCTTCAGAACGGACCAGGAATATAACTTGTCACCTCCCTAAACAGAGCCTCATATTACTGAAACATTCTAGAAACTTAGCAGGTCACAGCATGTTACAAATGGCTGAGTCAATTCTGTGTTTTCCCTCCAGGGTGAGACCATGGTCCACCTGGGGTCTGGTGCTAACCAGAAGGAGAGGATCACGCCATTGATCTGGGGTCTGTAACCATCTGTGTCCAGCTGGAAACGGGTTTTGACGCAAATGTAAGGAATGAGCCGCGTACAGAGAGGCGTGGGCAGTAAGGGAATCAGCCAGGGACAGAGGAGGCGCCGGGACACTAGATACAGGTGGAAGCCTTTACCAGCCCTCAAGCTGAAGGGACAAGGGAGGGGATGCTGTTACCAGAGCCCGGTGAGAGGCACAGCCACGGGGGAAGGTGGGACTCAACGGGAGCTGTAGCTGCACAGGAACTCAGCCAGGGTCAGGGTCAGAGTGGACCCCTTTGATCTCGGCCCGTGGCTGAGCTCCACCAGAGCCACAGGGCAAGAGAGCCAAGGGAGGCAGTCCACAGAGGTCCTCCACGGTGCCCAGAGCAGAGAAGGGCACAGAACGGACGGAATGGCAGGTGGGAGGCACGTGGAGAACCAGCAGCACTCCAGTGTGTGGGGTCCCAGCCCTCTCCAAGCAGCCCACGGTCTACCGGCATAGCTGAAGGGCGTTCGGTAAAACTTCCACCTTAGGCACAGACACAGCTGGGGGGGAGGGGGCCCTGGGGACCCTAGGAGCACTCCCTAATTCCTAAGAGGATAAACTGGATTTCCAGAAAATAACCACTGGATGGCTTCGATGCAGCCAAAGGTGTCCAGGGTCCGAGTTCCATCCACATAGTATTCAAGGTGGCCAACTCCCAAAGGTTTAATTCTGCGTGGGGCACTCGCGTTGCAGAATACAACGTCAAGGTCTCCCTCTGCAAGATACCAAATCGTCCGCACAACTTGCCAAATGCGAACGTCAAGTAGTGTGCTCTTCTGCTCCCCCCACCTACGCAGGGTATTCAGTACACTTTAACCACTTGTTTGCATTTGCTCCCCAACTACATTTGCAAGTACCCGAATTTCACATTTCCTCGGGGCTCAAGACCGAGCAACTGTCATCTAATCCAGTCTGGGGCCAAGCAGATGAGAGAACAAGATGGTCAGAATGGACAGGCGTTTTTGTTTTTGTTTCCTAATTCCACAAGGGACGTTCAAAAATGCAAACAGTTCACCTCATAACTTGCGGGGAGAGGGGAGGGCTGGTCAGAAGGTGAATTCCTTCTACGTTTCCGAAATTCAAGGAAATCTGATTATTTTCTTTCTCTTCTTTCTTTCGTAGGAATTCTAAGGTAAGGTGTACTTTGAATATTTATCGATACGTCAGCATACGAATAAATCATTACAAAGTTAAATTATTGTCTGTGCACTAAAAACATAGTGAGCGTCTACTATGTTGCCAGACATTATTCTGGAAGCTAGGAATTCAGTGAGATGAAAGGCAGACCAAGTCTCCCCTCCTTATTGCAGCGGAGACACTCAACAAATAAAGGACCGTGAACTCTCAATATAGTGACAGACGCTCTGATGAAAATACACGGACAGCCAAGAGGATGGTTAAGCACCCAGGCCCCGAAGCCAGACAGTCTGGTTTGCGCCTCAGCTCTGCTAATTCCTAAATGATTGGGGGCAAATTATAGACTCTCCCTCAGCCCCAATTTCCTCCTCAATAAGGTAGACATGAGAACAGGATCCAGTTCAGAGAGTTTTATGAATTTGGAGAATGAAGTAAGGTAGTTCGTTCATATTCAGAGTCCGTAACAGTGGCTGGCATACAGTGAGCCCCTCATAAAGGTTAACCCTTCCCACTTTATTTTTTTTAATTTTTTTAATGTCTGTTTATATTTGAGAGAGAGACACACAGACCACATGATGGGGAGGGGCAGAGTGGGAGACACAGAACCCGAAGCAGGCTCCAGGCTCCAAGCTGTCAGCACAGAGCCTGACGCGGGGCTCGAACTCACGGACCGCGAGATCATGACCTGGGCCGAAGTCGGATGCTGAATGGACTGAGCCACCCAGGTGCCCCTAACTCTTCCTACTTTAGATGAGGGCGGCCCAGGCAGGCTTCTCGGAGGAGGCAACCAGCCTGTGAAGATCTGGTAAAAGAAACGGCCAGAGGGAAGTCCTTAGGGAGGAGTGGGCCCACAGCCTGTTCACGAAACAGAAGGCTGGTGAGGGAGGAATAGAGGGCTGGGACCAGTGAGGCCCGCAGGGACTTGGTGGTCTTTGATGGGAGTTTGCCTTCTGCCCTCCAGGGGCAGAAAGCCACTGGAGGTTTGAAGCAAAGGATGCATTACGATGGACGGGTGGAGGTGAAGGACAGGAATCTATTGTAGATCAGGGATCAGAGAGCCACGATCCACGGACCAGACGTGGCCACTCTGCCTGCTTTTGTAACTGAAGTGCTATTGGAACACTGCCATGCCCACCGATTCACATCTTCTCTATTCCTAACCCTGCTACCGAGGCCTCGTTGAATAGTGATAGAGACCACGGAGCGGGCAAAGCCCACTGACGCTGGCTCTTTCTAGCAAAAGCTCATCGACCCCTATCTTGGAGGAAGAATCCACAGGGCTCGTGAATGGATGGGGTGTGGATGGTGAGAGGAGAGGGTGGAGGGTGATTCTGGGTTTCTAGCCCTGGCTGGGCAGTGCCATTTCCTGAGATGGGGGTGCCCTGGAGGAGAGTGTAGGATGGGGGGGCGGGAAGAGAGTTATCAGTGTGGATGTGTTAAGTCTGAGACGTCTCTTAGGCAGCCAAGTGGAGATTCTGAGGAGGCAGCGAGGGGTCCTGCAAAAGCTCAGGCTGAAGTCACACACGCAGGCGTCACCTGCAGACACGTGTTCCCTGCCCTCTATTTCCACCACGGGCACAATTTCCACATGACCTGCCACAGTGACCGTCTAACCCTGAGGGCCAGGAGGAGGTCACTTGGTCCGGGAATGCAGGGCAAGAAGGGACCGGTGCTAAGGCTCGAGCCTGGGCCCATCTGACGCCTGAAGTCAAGCACAGGAAGAAGAGCCAGCAAAAATGATGGAGAAGAAGTGCCTCGTGCGGTAGGAGGAAAGGCCCCGGGGCATGTCGCAGAGGCCAAGAGGAAACAGTGTCCACAGGCCGCAGGTCAGCTATGCTGAAAGGCCCAGGAACAGAGAAGCTGCTGGAGCTGGCGAGATGGCCAGGAAGGGCCTTGCACTGGATGGAGCGGGGGACGTGAGAAGCCCTGATGGGTGGAGCGGAGCAGGACAACAGGAGGTGACTGGAGACATCTCCTTCTGACGAGGAGACGAGAAGCAGACGGGGGCTGCCAGAAGGCGTGCAAAGGAGCACGATGCTTACGATGGGAGACACCAGAGGGTATTTTTAAGATCCAGGTTCCCCGCCCGCCCCGCCCCACTATCTGAAAGTGGAGATTCCTACAGAGCCTTTCGTTGGCCGACACGGGGCAGCGCAGGGAAGCAGTTACCACTGATGCTAAAAGTCACCTCTCGTAGTCTTTTCTGATACCTTCGGACACATCTTGCTAATGGACACACAAAACCAGCACAGATAACAGCCTGGACGCTCGCACAGTCCAAAGCTGGGGCGGCCAGCCGGATGCGGGGATGCCGAATGTGGTCCCTGGAAGGGGCTGGACACCCCTATCCCCGCTAAGGTGCGCTGCCTCTGTAGGGGCCTATTCGCGCTTTCGGCCTGTTTATCATAAAAGTGAAACTCCTCCTCGGGTTTCTTTTGGTTAGCGAAAACGGTATGAAGGGAGGTCTTTCTTAAAAGTGAAGGGGCCTTACACGAACTTTCAAAAAGCAGAGGATGCCCGTCATGGGAAGGATCCTCCTGAGCCATCCAGAACCCTCTCTCCTTATATGGGAGAGAGAAGGAGGTGAAGATTTTGAGAAGTGGGGAGTGAGATCCAGAGGCCAAGTGGAGAGGTCAAGGGAGCAGGAACACTTTGTTCTTCGTAACAAGAGAGAAGGTGGGAGGTCTAAGTTTCTATTCAGGCAGGTTGGTAGATACAGCAGATTTAACATGAGGACATTCGTGTCTGATTACTTTGATTTTCTCAATACGTACAAGAAAGGCTCATCCGCTGTGGAACGGTTGGGGAAGGGAAAAGCCTGTGTATGGGACTTGAAAAGAAGTCTAAGGGGAGCCTGGGTGGCTCAGTCAGTTGAGCGTCTAACTTCAGCTCAGGTCATGATCTCACGGTCTATGGGTTCGAGCCCTGCATCGGGCTCTGGGCTGACAGCTTGGAGCCTGGAGCCTGCTTCGGATTCTCTGTCTCTCTCTCTCTCTGCCCCTCCCCTGCTCTCTCTCTCTCTCTCTCAGAAATAAATAAACATTAAAAATTTTTTTTAAAAAAAGAAAAGTTTGAGCTTGCTACAAAGCCACTGAATTTTTACGTTTATTTGTTTTGAGAGAGAGAATGAGAGAGAGAGAGAGGGAGTGCATCTGTGAGCAGGGCAGGGGAAGAGAGAGAGGGGGAGAGAGAGACTCCCAAACAGGCTGTGTGTTGTCACCTCGGAGTCTGACCTGGGGCTCGATCTCACGCACTGTGAGATCTTGACCTGCCCCGAAATCAAGAGTCAGGCGCTCAACCAACTGAGTCACCCAGTGCCCCTAGAGTCACTGTTAGTCAAATACCTTTTGTCTTCTCTCCAGCATCCAGCACAGGGCTAGTTAACATAGCAGCCACTCAGGGCGCCTGAGTGGCTCAGTCGGTTGAGTGTCCAACTCTTGATTTTGGCTCAGGTCGTGATCCCAGGGTCGTGAGACTGAGCCCCTTGACAGGCTCTTCACTGAGCGCGGAGACTGCTTGGGATTCTCTCGCTCTCTCCCTCTGCCCCTCTCCCCTACTCATGCTCTCTCTATAAATAAATAAGTGAACAAACAAGCAAACAAACAACACAGTAATCACTCAATTACACGCCAATCAAGGACATAACATTTGGAGCATGAACTCTGCATCGCCTATCACCATGTTTTAATCAAGGTACTGAGAACGTGTGCACCCCGGATGTCCAGGCTCCTTTCGTCAGGTGTGATAGCCTGCCTGGCTATTTGTTGAAGGCGGAGTCTCCAGAATCTGCAAACAGTTGAGTCAAACAACCAACCCTTCCACCGCAAACGTCAGCTCTAGCAGACACAGCTATAAAGATAAACACAGCTATAAAGATAAGCCGGCGGGACGACTGCATTAGGCTCTCTCCATCCGACTGGCATCTCAGCCCAGAACAAACACCAAACGTCTGAATCCCACCAGGGTTCAGGTGTGGAATCCAGCCTTCCTTCCAAGCCCCTGACATTCCTTTTATCAACACGGTGTGTCCTTCGCCAGATCAAATCCTCCTAGCTTTTCTCCCCTCTCTGTTAATCTGCTGAGGGTGCCTCTCCTTTTTTCCTTCTCCTTTTCCATCTCTTCTCGCTCAGCCAGAATTAAGCTCACTTTCATGTTCCCACGTAAGCTTCCATCTTCTACCTGTTCTTTCTCCTCCGGGGGTGCCCGGCCCGCATCCCACCCCAACTCTTGGGACAGGATGCCCTCTCTCTGACACCATCATAGCGGGACAGTATCCTGCAGGTTCACCCTTCAGGCTGAACACTGACATGCCCGACACACGGCCACCCAGCACCGTTCATCAAAGGAGAGGTCCTGAAACAAGTCGGTGAGGTGGGTGTGGGATGAGTGAGAACCGTCTTAGGCAATTGATGGTAGAAGGTCCTTTTGCCTTTTCCAATGCATTCAGTGAGCAGATACTTTGTGATTCTGTGACACTGTGCATGGCACTATTCATTCATCTTGCAAATATTTATTCAATTGTTTAGCCCGGGAGCCAAGGTCTCTGGGCCCCTTTCCTGGATGCTAGACCACATGTGGCATCAGGGAAGGAGACCAGTGAAGAACCCTACAATTTAAACATGATGCTGCCTTGCTTTCCATATTTCTATTAAAAAGTAAGGATCGGGGTGCCTGGGTGGCTCAGTCGGTTAAGCATCTGACTCCTGATTTCAGTTCAGGTCATGATCTTATGGTTCAGGGGATCGAGCGCCGCGTCAGGCTCCTCGCTGACAACACTGAGACTGCCTAGGATTCTCTCTCCCTCTCTCTCTGCTCCTCCCCCACGTGCGTTCCTTCTCTCTTTCGAAATAAATAAGTAAACATTAAATAGATAAATAAGTAAAAAGTAAGGAGGATCCTGCCCCCTCAACCATCTGAGTGAGACAGGAACACCGACGGGTCCAGAGAAAGCAAACGTATCAGAACGTGGTCCCAGCTTTGAAAGCGGGCTCTCCGGCACCAACACTTGGCTACCAGGCCTGACCAGCCGCCTGCCGCCTGCCCCCACATCACCGGAGAAGCACTCCAGCTCGAGTCCCAAACTGCCAGACAATGGCAGAGACCCACCTCCGGGCAACAGACAGGAAGCAGTGTGGGCACCCTCTGAATGTTGCTCAGAGTGGTTTGACCCATCTGTCTCTTGATGTTCTAAAATTTTCTTTGAAGCTAATAATGTGACAAAGTAGGGAGATCAAGGACTTTCGAGTCAGGCTGCCAGGGACATATAGACAGGCTGCGTAATCTCAGGCAGGTTACTTGGGTTCTGCCGAAGCTGGCTTTATCTATCAAATGGGTGGAAAGCCACCAATGCTGTAGGGTTATTGTTGGGATTAGAGATCACATATGCAAAGTGTCTGGATGGTGCTCAAAATCACAGCTCTCGTAACTAGCAGAATGCTGGGGTTTGAACTCAGAGACCCAGGGTGATCTAAATGTAATCTCTTGAATGGGAACACTGGATGTTTCCTGCCCCTAAAGATTTAAGCTGAAAAGAAGAAAATGACACCAACACACCCCTGCCCTCCCCCCCCCCACACACACACACTTCCGTAACCAAAACAAAATGATGGCACGAAAACTCGGAAGTGCCCTTTGCTCATGTACCTCCTTGAGCAAAACAAAAGAGACCAGTTTTTCATCTCCGCCCCTGTGCCCAGCATTTGCCTTGTTCAGCTGCTGAAGCTGAGCTCTTGGCCCCCATCCTGATTTTGAGAAGGCAAGATGGTAAAAGAAAAAAAAAAAAAAAAGGCAGAAGATGAAGGGGAGGGGGGACCTTGACATAGAGGGGAAAGGAAAAGGAACCAAAGAAGGTAAAGAGTCAAGGACACATTACCTCCAGCCCCGGGAGTGTTTCTAGTGCCCAGTTTCCAGAGCACGAATGTTCAGGAACAGCCTGTCAGGCGCTCAGCTCTGCAGGCAGAAGAGCAACAGTGGCATCTTCAGGACGGCCAGATGAACTTGGCCGGGGAAGCAGAGGGTAACCTGCTTTCACAACACGCTCCACAGTGGAGACTTCTGCGGCCAGCTGGCCTTTCCTCTACTTGAGATGGCAGGTGTATGCCCAAAGAAACCCCCAGGTCCCCCACCATAACCGATGCCTCAACACGCCTCCCCCTTGCTGTTAGAGAGACACCAGCCACACTCTTACTGAGCTGGAAACTCAGAACAGTGTGTCAGTCAGGGTCTCTAGGGCGAGCGACCAAAAGTGGTTTTGATTTTTCAAAGCCATCAAATTTATCAGTAAGATACTGGACAGCCCATACAACCTCCGGGAAAGCTAGAGAATCAGGCTCAGGGGACAGACAGGAATAAAGAGAAGCGAGAACATTCAGAACCCAATCAAAGCATATGTCTAGGCAATCAATTCAGATGAGGGGCCTCACTGGGGTCGCCCACCACTGCCAACAGGACCAGTGCTACATGGGCAGCTGGGAGCCCCAGCTGGATTCAATGCCCCTGCTGCCCCTGGAGAGTGGATGTTGCCAAGAGGTACCTTCACTGCCCCCAGAATGAAATCTCCAGTGCCCCTGATGCCTCTTGACATCAGTGGCTCTCCATTTAAAGTCCCCAGCAGTTAGTTGTCTGACGAGCCAATCCCAGGCCCACAGGCTTTCACCACAGCTGTAAGGGGTCTCTGGAAAAGATCTTGCCCCACAGAGGTGACTTCCCCCAACACAGAAGACATTGCACCGATGCTGGGCAGCCAACGTCAAGAAAATGTCCCCTACAGAGCACAACGGACTGTGATGGCCAACTGCAGACCCACCATCACTGAGTGTTCTGAGTTTGTGGAAAGGCGCACAATAAAGCAGAAAAGGCACAAGCCAGGAATTCAAAACTCTAGATGAGATTCCATACCTCATCAGCCGTGCAACGCAGGAGGGCACATAAACTTCTCCGGGTTTCTGGTTATGCATGGAACAGAAACGTTATCCCTACATATTTTGCAAGGCTGATGTGTGTATCAAACTAGTTCGGTTTGTGTACAGGCTTTGAAAATTAGACTCTTACTGAGTAAGTCCATTTGTTTCTGGGGGTCCCAAGGTACCCATCTGTAAAATGAGAACATTTGCTACGTTGTAGGGCTATTGTAAGGTATAAAGATCAATGGTTTCATTTACAGATTGAAATCTTTGCTGTCTGGGATTTGTCTTAAAGTAACAGAGGCCGTGGGTGGGAGAGGAAGTGAATAGGGGTACAGAGGCGGCAGAAAACCTGGCGGGTGGGCACATGACACCATCCTCTCTGCGTCAGTGTGAAAATGAACTCTTCCATAATAAATGTTTTTAAAAGTGAAGGGTCTTGGAAGTACTCAGAAGAAACAGGCCACCCCCCCTCCCCAGCTCATCACTGCCGATTCAGCGTTAGGCACCCCCAGCCCACACTGCCAGGCGCTGTTTCTCAGGCACCGCGCCCCTTCCTCTCTGCCCACCACCCTCGGCCCCACGCGAGTGCCAGTGCATCCTTCGTGGTTAAACACCGTCTTGAAACAAAAACCAAAGCCGCAAAGAACTGATCGACATCAAAAGAAAAACCGAAGCCAAACGAGCGGACGCGCGCCTTAGAGAAGAGCCGGTCCCAAACAACTGCGAAGTTACTTTCGAGGATGAACAGAAACGGATCCCAACTCCTCCACTCCGGGCGTCGCATTCGGCCAAGGGCCCCATAAGATAACGCCCCGGTGCCCGCAGACAGCGCAGGGAGCCAAGTGGTCGAGTTGCGCCGGGACCCCGGGCGGCTGCGGCTTTCCGAGGGGCTCGGGCGTCCGGAGCAGACAGTACAAACGCGCTGTAGGTGCAGAGGTCGGACGCGTTGAGGGTGCACCTGCGCCGGGGCGCCGACTGACGGTCGGCCCTAGAGATCTACCCCACCCGCCGCGTCGCCCTTTAAAAAAAGTCACCACCCATCCCGGCCCCGCCCCTTGGCCGCCGGAGCAGCCCCTAGGAAGAATGGCGGGCAGCGGGGCGGAAGCGCTTCCGCCCCCATCCAAGATGGCCGCCGGGCGGGCCTCCGGACGGAAGTGACCCGTCGGCCGACTGACCCGTCTACCATGGCGGCCGCGGCCACTTCTCCCGCGCTGAAGCGGCTGGACCTACGCGACCCCGCGGCGCTCTTCGAGACACATGGAGCGGAGGAGATCCGCGGGCTGGAGCGCCAGGTTCGGGCCGAGATCGAGCACAAGAAAGAGGAGCTGCGGCAAATGGTGGGAGAGCGGTACCGCGACCTGATCGAGGCGGCCGACACCATCGGCCAGATGCGCCGCTGCGCCGAGGGACTGGTGGACGCCGTGAAGGCCACCGACCAGTACTGCGCCCGTCTCCGCGAAGCCGGCTCGGCCGCCCCCCCGCCGCCGCGGGACCCGCAGGTCAGCCCCGCACCCTCGGTCCCGCCCCCCGCGGACCCGCCCCCAGCCCTCGGGCGGCCACGGGCCAGTCCCCGCCCCCCCGCGCGAGCCTCACCTGCCGAGGGAAGAGCCTGCAGCCGCATTTCTGGACTCCCTTCTTGGTGGGGGGGGGAACACGGCCGTCCTGCCTTCGCTGGTTGCTGATCCGTCATTCCGCTCAGGAACCTTCCCTGACTTCCGGGCCCAGATTCTCTCACCTCCCTCGTGGGTTCGCTGGGCTCTCCCTTCCAGCTTTAGATGAAACGCCAGGGTCTCTCGCTCGACAGTTCATCTCATCCCTGTATAATGTTTCCTGACGTTATTCTTAGAACACATCTCTCCCTTACGTTGGTCCCTTCCCCTTATGTCGTTCCTCATCCCGGTCTTGAGCCCACCGCATTCCCAAGAGTAAGTTCCATGATCCCAAACACCTGTTCTACCCTTTGCTGGAGTTGCACGACAGTACCAGCCATCAAGCTCTCATCTTTCAGTAGTGGCACATTTTCATTTTAGGGAGCTAAGGTTATTCTAATCAAGTTACCCTAAGTGTTTTCCCCCCAAAATGCTAATGATTAGGCCTGATGTGGAAGGATTCAGCCCTAAATTCATCCTCATATCGGAGCAGCATTTTGTGTTCCTAAAGAATGTTGACTTAAGGATGACCAAGTGAAGGGGTAGGGAGGGTCAGAAGAGTAAACATGGAATTTGTTCTTAACGACGTGGGGAGAAGGAACCTTAGAGCGACATGTTAGAACAAGTTGCAAAACTACAATTTAGCTCCAGTTTGGAACTTCTTAATACACCCTGTTTGAAAAATCCAAGTCAGTAGCCAGGGCTCACACAACGGAACCATAGAAGATTAGAAATATTTTGCTAATTTTTGAAAGGAGAAACCTCATCCCTCTCCTCTGTTCATTTATATATGCTTCCTTTTAGTGGCCAGCCTTTCCTATAACGGAGTTATGCTTCAGGTTTATTAAAAGGTAACTTGTACCGTGCCTGACCTTAGAAATATATTTATTTTTTATAGTTATTATTTCTGATTTATTCTCAGACTCACAAATATTTGCGTGCCCTCTGTGTTGAAGGCACAAAGAAACAGAATCCTGCCCCCACCCCGCCATTCCTGCTCTGATGGAGCTTCCAATCTAGTCAAGGAATTAAGTCCATGGAAAGTTGATGAGAAAAATGTAAATACTTCAGAGTAGCAATAGAAAACATTTTAGGATAATGTGTGATTGATTCCAAAATAATTACTAACATTTACCATAATATTTCCGAAGGAAGTCACTTCAGGGTTGAGTCTTTCTCAGTAAGGAGGGGCCGTTGTGATGGATGAGATTTGGAATATGGATCTGGAGTATGAAAAGACAATTAAAAATCGGTAATCAATTTGATTAAAGCAGGGGTTCTCAACCTTGGTGCTGCTGACATTTGGGGCTGGATCATTCTTTGTTTTAGAGACTGTCCTGTGCATTGTGGGATATTTATAAGCATCCCTGGCCTTGACCCACTGGACACCAGTAGTACCCCTCTTCTCCTTTCTGAAAGTCGAAAATGTTTCCAGATATTTCCTGAGAGGATGAAATCACTCCCCTCCCCGCCACAGTAGAACCAACGGATTGAAGGGTCCCTGGAAGAAGGTACTTGGAAGGACAGGAAATCTTTGACAACCAGGCCAAGTTACTAAACAGCGAGGAGCCTTTTAGAAGGCTCTCCCTTTGAAGGAGATTAATCTGAAGGCAAAGGTAAAGGATAGATCGGAGGCGGTAGAGAATGAACGCAGCACGAGCGAAATGTTTTTGGATTAATGAGTGGGAGACGATAAGGACCTGCATTAGAATCCTGGAACCTAGTAGTGGAGACCTCAGCAGAACCACCGGAAGGACATGAATCTCCTGGGAACGTGGGAGCAGAGTGGTGGTATGCTGAGATATGGTTGGAGGTCAGATGACTGAGATTTTGGGGAGGGCAGTGAATTTCGTCTTGGACACACTGATTACGGAATGGCAGTGACACTTAGCAGGCAGGCAGCAGAAGAGGCGTCCTTGGGACGCAGGAGAGTGGTGAGGGCTGAAAAAGACGCAGTAGTGGTGGTCTGCTTAGAGGTGATGCTTCAGGGCAGAGAGTCCTGGAGTAGGGTCGTGGACTGAGGTGGGCAGAGGCGTGAGGACTGTGCCACGCGGAGGGGCGGTAAAGAACAGCCGGCAGAGGGGCGCCTGGGTGGCTCAGTCGGTTGGGCGGCCGACTGCGGCTCAGGTCATGATCTCGTGGTCTGTGAGTTCGAGCCCCTCATCGAGCTCTGTGCTGACAGCTCAGAGCCTGGAGTCTGCTTCCGATTCTGTGCCTCCCTCTCTCTCTGCCCCTTCCCTGCTTGGTCTCTGTCTTTCCCTCTCTCAAAAATAATAAACATTAAAAAAAAAAAATAAAAAAAAAAAAAAAAAGAACAGCTGGCAGAGAAATCTATTGAGCACTCAGAGAAGCAGGAGCAAATGGGGGAAGGCGGAACATCAGCAAAGGGAAGAAGAAAGCCCACTCGAATGGTGGTCCGCAGGGCTCCGTGCCGTGGAGACCTCTCGAGGCTCTCTGATCACTAGACTGCGAGAGGAGGACCAGATCAAGTCCACCTCTCCAAGAGACCGCGCAAAGGTGCCCCCAACCGGGAGGAAAAGCCAGTGTGGCTGGACAGGACTCCTGTCTCTGCTGATTCTCTGCCCCAAACTCTGATGCCTCGCCGAGCGGCATCAGCCTTAACAAAAGCTTGTGCCCTACGATACCCCCGCGCTTCCCCCCAAGCCTGCCAAACGCTGACCCTGCATCTGTTTGTTCTTCTGACGTGGTTTCCGTGCCTTTCCCTGCAGCCCCAGCAGCCATCCCAGGAGAAGTTCTACAGCATGGCTGCCCAGATCAAGCTACTCTTGGAAATTCCTGAGAAGATCTGGAGCTCCATGGAGGCCTCTCAGTACCTCCATGCCACACAGCTGTACCTGCTCTGCTGCCACCTCCACAGCCTGCTCCAGCTGGATTCTTCTGGCTCCCGATACAGCCCCGTCCTCTTGCGATTCCCGATACTCATCCGGCAGGTCGCAGCGGCCAGCCACTTCCGGTAAGTGGACCCGGCGTGGCACCGGCTCCGGGCACGGCCACGCGCCACCGCTACCGGGTCGTGGAATAGGTCTTCTCTCCTGATGTACCAAGGTTCTTCTTCCCAAGATGGAAAAAATTCCCCATTGACCTCTGTCATCGTCTTTCTAGGTCAACTATTCTGCACGAAAGCAAGCTGCTGCTCAAATGCCAAGCCGTGTCTGACCAGGCTGTAGCCGAGGCCCTGTGCTCGATAATGCTCTTAGAAGAGAGTTCTCCTCGCCAGGCCCTAGCAGACTTCCTGTTGGCCAGAAAGGCAGCTATTCAGAAACTGCTCAACCAGCCGCACCACAGTAGGTTTGGCTTCTTTCCAAAACGTGGTCCTTAAACAACGGAGTGGAGACGCATGAGCTCAGGGAGACCGAAGCATCTGGGGTGTTCCCTGTTTCCCATTTGACCACAGGAACTTGTTTACAGGAGGGTGGTTTCTTCTTGTAGGTACTGGCATCAAGACTCAGGTCTGCTCGTTAGTGGAGCTGCTGGCCACCACTCTGAACCAGGCTCATGCTCTTTTCTACACTTTACCAGAAGGCCAGCTGCCAGATCCGTCCCTGCCATGCGGCTTGCTCTTCTCAACTCTAGAGACCATCACGGGCCAGCATCCGACCGGTGAGCTCTTGGCCAGCCTTTCTCATTTTCTGGTCATTCACCTGTTGTCTACTGAGCATCTGCCATCTGCCTGCTGCGGTGCCGAGCTCGGGATACGGCAGCGCGTGGGACCAATGCGGACCCCACCTTCGTGGAGGTCACAGTCTAGCGGTAGAGGCAGATACCGAACTCACAAATACACACACATCTGTTGGATATCCACATTGGCCACTGTCATAAAGGCCAAGCGCAAGTTGACTTGGGAGGGACTTCACCAACGATGCTCTCCTTGGAGAATGGTATTTAAACTAAAATCTGAAAGTTCAGTAAGAGTTAGTCAAATGAGGGAGGCAAGGAAGAGAGTTCCAGGCAAAGGGGATGGGATGTGCAAAGGTCCTGAGGCAAGGAAGATGTTAGGATATTTGAGGGACTAAAAGCAAGCAGGTGAGGCTAAGGGTTTGGGGTAGGGTCAAGAGCAGCATGGGAAGAGATGTGGCCAGTCTGTCAGATGTGACCAGGTGATGCAGAGCTGCGTGGACCAGGCTAGGGAGTTTGGACCTTATCCAGAGAACAGTGGAGAGCCTTCTAAGACCTTCCAGGCTTGTACATCCTTCTGTTATATGTCCCCATACGTCCTGTGCTTTTATTTGATCGCATTTATCCTAATTGGAATTAAACTCATTTGGCTTTTATGTGGCAGTGGCTCTTCATGGGGTCTGGAGTGGATGTGGAGAGCTCACTTGGGAGGCTGTCATCATGACCTAAGTGGCAGACGATGGGGGCTAGTTGGACAACTTGGACGTCTGTTTAGCAGGGGATTTGGTAGATTGGCTGTGGAGGGTGTGGGAAGGAGGTGTCCGAGTCTATTAGAAAAGGAGCTGGTCTGAAAGGGCTGATGATGAGCTCACTCTTGAAAATACTGCTTTGGAGACCGTTGAGCCCTTGGAATGGGAGTGTGCACTGGGCAGATGGCTACAGGTCCAGAACAGAGCAGGAAAAGGTCTGGCCGGAGACACACATCTGTGCCTGTGGCTGAGGCCTTGGGGATAGGTGACATCATCACAGGAAGAGGATGACAGAGGACTGTGCCTCAGGGGACTCCAGAACTCAGAGGTCAGGCAGAGGAGACACGGCCAAAGGTAGGAGGGAAGCAAGTAGAAAGTGGGGACAGCCATCTGGTCATTTTCAGAGAAACGTGTATTACGTAGTCTCTTCCAGCTAGGGCGCCACTTCCTTATGCCTTGGCTTCCCTCTAGGTGCTTCCATCTCATCCTTTTCCCTCCCATGAAAGGTGCCTATGGGCTAATTTGTCAAGGCTTTGGAGAACAAGTACAAGGGACCTCAGAAGGACCCCTGTGTTTCCAGCTCCGGAGGGTGTTTGCCTCCCAGAGTTGCCCCGCGGATGCTGGTGTCCTTCTTGAAAGGTCACCTCTAAGGAGCTACAAGCCACTCATCAGGATGAGTGGTCTTCAGTTCTTAGCTCTTCCAGGTTGGTCGGAGGATGGTGAGGAAAGGGAAATGATCGCCTTTTATTTTGTGACAACGTAAGTTCTGCCTCTAGGACGCGGAGGGCACTCCAGTACTGCTCCTTCCCCCTGCCCCACCCCGCACCTTTCCTCCCTGCCTTTCACCTTCTCAACCAATATGGTGCCCATATTGGCGGGAAGCTGCCAGCTCCCTGAGGAACGTCTATTCTGTACTTCCCTTTCCCCCCTGTTTCAGGGGTGCGGCCTGACCTGGCCAGAGGAAGGCGAGATGCTTTTTGGAAGTTCCTTCTGGGTCCAGGTTGTAATATGCCTTCCAAAGGATGGCCCCGATTACCTGTCACTTGGCCTTCTCTTAGGGAAGGGCGCCGGTGTTCTGCAAGAGGAGGTGAAACTGTGCAGCTGGTCCAGACACCTGCCGGCATCCGTCGTCCAGTTCCAGCCGGCTCTCCGAACCTTGGCACAGCCCATCAGTCAGGAGTACCTGAAAGACACGCTGCGGAAATGGATCCCCATGTAAGCAGCCAGGACTTTCCCGAGGCTGGCAGGACCCACTCACGTAGCCACAAGAGGGGCCGGTGAGGCCACTGAGGAATGAGGGGAAAGCCGGCCCTTCTAGGTGATGCTCTGCATGCCGCCCTCTGGGTCATGCCAGTCACTCACTCTGCCACCTGTCACTGCCCTCGGGGGGGTTCGGGGGGGTGGGCAGCCCCCGCTGTAGGAGAACCAAGAAGGAATTCACCTTCCAAAATATTACCTACAGGATTGCAAGAGTTCTGCCACTCCTAAGCTTTTATTTAGTGCGGCGGTTTTTGAAGCCATTCTAGTGGCCCGTAGACGTCCTTCCAGGTAGATACCTCGGGGAGGCAAGGGTGGGCCCCATCCCCCAGTCTAGCCAGAAACGCTGTCTTTAGTGCATATTGATAAATGCTCTGAGATACATATACGTTTATATATTGGGACCCGAGTAAGAGGTTTTCCATTGGAGTCCTGCTCTTTTTCTTAAGAAAGGTGTGAAAACCACGAATCTAATAGAGCCCAAGAAAAACGACTTTGTTGCAGGTGCAATGAAGACATTAAAAACGGGATCACCAACCTGCTTCTTTACGTGAAGAGCATAAGAGGGCTCGCAGGGATCCGGGATGCCATGTGGGAATTACTTACCAGCGAGTCCACCAACCACAGCTGGGACGTGATATGTCAGCGGCTTCTGGAGAAGCCACTCCTGTTCTGGGAGGATTTGATGCGGCAGCTGTTCCTTGACCGGTTACAGGTGAGATCACTCGGTCCGGTTGTCTTCCGGCCCGTCCTCGTGTGATCTTTTGACCGTCCCTTCTGTCACTCCCTGAGTCTGTCCTCTGCCTGCCGACTGACTCAGGGGTGGCTCTTCTGGGTAACGAACCATAGAAACGAGCAGAGATCTAGACTGTGGTACAGAAAGAGACGCGGCCTCTGTCGGGGGGTCGGGAACGTGTCCGGGGCCGTCAGCAACGACCCCGTTCTCGGCCGACACCACGTGAGCTCTCTGAGCGAGCCGGAGGACGTGCGGAGCGCGAGGACGGCGTGCCAGCTGGTGCCGTGGCTTTGAGATGTCCTGACGGGTCACGACTGGAACGCTCGCTCCTCTCGCTCTCTTTCAGACCCTGACAAGAGAAGGCTTCGACTCCATCTCTACCGGCTGCAAGGAGCTCCTCATTTCCGCCCTGCAGGAGCTCGAGAGCAGCACCAGCAGCTGCGCTGCGAGTAAGCACATCCACTTGGAGCACAACATGTCTCTCTTCCTCTGGTCCGAGAGTCCCCAGGACCTGCCTCCCGATGCCGCCTGGGTCAGCGTGGCGCACCGGGGGCCGCGTGCCGGCGGCGGGCTCTCCATGAAGGCGCAGGCGGTCAGCCCCTGCGTCCAGGACTTCTGCTCTGCCCTGGACGCTAAGCTGCAGGTTCAGCTGGACGACCTCCTGGCCTACCTTCCCTCTGCGGACTCGTCACCGCCCAAGGACGTCTCCCCCGTGCAAGCCAAGAGCTGTGCCTTCGACAGGTACGCGGATGCGGGCACCGTGCTGGAGCTGCTGCAGGCGCAGTCCGTGGCGTGCATCGAGCGCATCACGGCCTGCATCCGGGCAGAGCTGCACGGCACGGAGCAGGTGGTGAAGGGGCAGCGGGATGCCCTCGACAGCGTCCAGCTGCACGCGGTCCTTTTCATGGCCAGACTCTGCCAGTCGCTGGGAGAGCTGTGTCCCCATCTGAAGCAGTGCGTCTTAGGAAAGTCCAGGAACTCTGAGAAACCAGCAAGGGACCCTAAGGCTCTGAAAAAGCAGGGAAAGGGGACCACTCGGGAAGTACTTCCTTCGCAGGCCAAGTGGCAGGAAGTCAAGGAGCTGCTCCTGCAGCAGAGCGTGATGGGTTACCGCGTGTGGAGCTCGGCGGTTGTGAAGGTGAGTGACCGACCCGTCGGCGGGTTCCTCCCGTGCTCAGCGGCGACCCCCCGTTTGCCTCCCTCCTGTCACGTTCCAGGCTGGCCAGCCTCAGCGAGGGCTTTCCGCGGTAAGGGAATAATGATTCTTATTTCACGCAGTTACTTTTACTTCTCTGCGATAGTGAGATGGCCCTCGCGTACACATTTCTCCGTTCACATTTTTAGCCTAGGTTTTAGAGACAGAAACACCGGTTTTTTCTCCTGCCCCCTGATAAGAATAAAAGAAAGACCTCTCGGGGCAAGGGTCTGCATTTCCCGCTCTTCAACCTGAGTATCATGTTCTCTGGGGTCTCCACTGGCATCTTAAGGGGTGGCCGCTGACATCTGTAGGGTAGTTACAACAAAACTCCCATTACTGCCGCACGGAATCAGCCCAAGAGTGACGTTTCCACTCAGCAGGGCACACGTGATCTAAGCAGCAGAAGCTGGTCTCAAGATTACCCTGGTGGCTTGAAACGCTCTGTGGAGGAGCTAAGGGGCCTATTGGACATTTGCCTTTTATTACCAGGTTTTGGCTCACGGATTCACCCAGTCGTTACTTCTAGACGATGCCGGCTCCATCCTGGCCACAGCCACCAGCTGGGATGAACTAGAAATCCAGGAGGAAGCGGAGTCTGGCAGCTGCATCATGTCCACAATCCGACTCCCTACACAGGTTAGCAGGTGCCCCCATTGGAGCACCTGTGGCCTGGACAGGGCCAAACAGCCCACTCTGCGGAGAGGGAAAAGACGAGAAAATCAGTCAGCACACAGCTTCTGAGGAAGAGCCGGAAGTGGTATTTATAACTTCCATCATGGGGGTAGAGTGGACCGAGGGCCGAGGAGTCAGTCAGTTAACATCCTTTCCTTGTGTGTCCCAGGCTCTGCTCATTAGACGGCTGTTTACCCTAAAGTGAAAACAGCGTAAAGCACAGTGCCACCTGCCGGGCCCAGCCCCCGGCCACCGTGGGGATGGCAGCGATTGTCGCTTGTATCTGTTGCCGGGCCTGCTGTGAGGGGCTGACTGGAGGGTCAAGGTCCCGGCACGTGAGCCTAGTAGGGATAAATGGAGCCACTTTTACCAACTGGCGCAACTTGGTGACTCGACGTTCCTTTGTTCTTTTAGCCATCCTGGTATGTCCAGTCCTTCCTGTTTAGCCTCTGCCAGGAAATTAACCGGGTTGGAGGCCACGCTTTGCCAAAAGTGACCCTGCAGGAGATGCTGAAAAGCTGTATGGTCCAGGTGGTGGCTGCGTATGAGAAACTTTCAGAAGAAAAACAGGTGAAGGTTGGTGTTTGAATTTTTTCCCCGCTAAAAACAGAAATAAAAACCGTAGCTTTTTCTGGGGCGTGGGCAGTTCCCATCAAGGATTCCAAGCGTTTACACTCCGCGCAGGCTGTCTAATCAGTGGCGGCTTCCCGCGCCGAGTTCATCACACCCCTTCTCAAGGATCAAGCAGGTGTTCACTAAAAGGCAGTTCGGTGGGAAAGAAAAAAGGCCTGGTTTCCGACCCCAGCACTGCCAAGTACACGCTGCGGCTTTGGGCAAATTGTGACGCTTTCTCCGTTTCTCCGGAGTCAGGTGCGGTCACTCAGAGAGCTGCTTGGGAGGGGTGGAGGGGGACCGTGCCCAGCGCAGCACGTGGCACGCAGAGGCACCGGCTTCCGGGAGCTCCTGTGTCCCAGCCCTCCACCCACCCTCCCCTTCTCCGGAGCGCTCTGCCCTTGGTTGATGTCCCGGTTTCATTAGTGACATTTTAAAGACAGGACCACCGGGGCGCCTGGGTGGCTCAGTCAGTTAAGCATCTGACTTCAGCTCAGGTCATGATCTCACTGGGTTCGTGAGTTTGCACCCCACATCGGGCTCTGTGCTGACAACTTGGAGCCTGAAGCCTGCTTCAGTTTCTGCGTCTCCCTCTCTCTCTGAGCCTCCCCTGCTCGCACTCTGTCTCTCTCTCTCTCTCTCTCAAAAATAAATAAAGATTAAAAAAATTTTTTTTTAAAGACAGGACCACCTCCTGATTTGGGGAAGAATTCAGGGAAGTCGCCTCTCCTGAGCAGCCTCAGAATGCCTCTCCTTCACACAAGGAGCTTTTTCCCCTTTTAAAGGGCAGTCTACAGCCCCCAAGGCCTTTAAGGTTTTTAGTTTGGTTTAAGACAACCTTTCGAACATAACCTGTTCTTTTTGTTGGTGTTGGGAGACTGAACTGCCCTCATGAATATAAAAGCGGCCGCTTCTGGAATAAGCTGTAACTCAAAGCATGTAACCAAAGCATGAAGCTGTTTATTTGGCTCATATCACAAGTCTCCCTTAACAGGTGGGGGTGGGATATTCACTTACAGAAAGAAGGTGCGTTCCCCATGACCCAGAATCGGGCCCTGCAGCTGCTTTATGATCTGCGCTATCTCAGCATCATTCTGACAGCCAGGGGTGAGGAGGTGAAGAGTGGCCGCAGCAAGCAGGACTCCAGGTAGGCTCCCGCCACCGGCTCTCCCAAGTGCACGCAGCCCGTTCCAGAAAGCCCCCAAGAGGCAGCCTCTCGTCGTGCATTGGTTGTATTTGTTTTAAACAGGAAGTGCTCATATTACCAGCTAGATAAAGAATGGCCACCTGCTGGGTAAATGCCATGGTCAAGTGTGGTAGGTGGAATCTCATTCCTCTCTCCTCTGAGTCAGCCAACCAGCTCTTGGGCAGAATTTGAGCCTGTGGCGCTGACCCTAACAATGTGAGGAAGGAATGGACTTCAGACATCTTACTTAGCAGGTGGAAGCTCTTGGGATCACTTAAGTACCACGGGCAGTGACAGGTGGTCCCGAGCCAGCAGTTACGACTACGTCCAAATACGGGGTCTCTTTAGCATCGAATCGCCCCTAAGGGGGGTTTCTGAGCTAGAAAACGGGGTAAAGGAAATCAGAATCCTTTTTTCAGAATTGAGAAAGTGGCCGACTCCCTGGAAACACTCATTGACCCGTTTGACCTGGATGTCTTCACACCACACCTCAACAGCAACCTCACGCGGCTGGCGCAGCGAACCTCTGTAAGTCACGTGGGAAACGTGCTCCGTGTGAAAGCACGCGGGCTCAGGTTACCACGCAAACCTGCCTCTGCACTTCATACCCTGGAGGTGGTGCTGGGAGGGGGGCGGGACCCAAACTGCACAGTTTAGTTGTAAGGGCCAAAAGAGGATTAGATAAAACCTCACTGCTGAGGCAACCACGGTCTGACCCCTGGAGGCGCAGATAAGGATTATTAAGGTTTTATCAAGGTCAAGGCCTCCGGAAGAGAATGAAATAAAAGAGCCATGTGACTCTAAGGTTCTGACCCGTGGGCAGTGAAAAAGGTAATCTTGAAGCATTAACACACTCAAAAGAACGTTCCCCAAAAGGCTGGACGGAAACAAAGTAGAGCTTGATTACTAGCCAGGGGTTTTTCTCTTTTCAACTGGACAGTAAAAGACTTGGGTGTTACTGCGCTCCATTTCTCGTCTGTCAGGTTCTGTTTGGATTGGTCACTGGTACAGAGAATCAGTTCACGCCCAGGAGCAACACGTTCAACTCCCAAGAACCCCATAACATACTGCCTCTGGCATCGAGTCAGATCAGGTAATGGTTCTAAAGATGTTTTAGCCGGGCCCCGAAGCTTCCTGTTCATGCCCCTGAAATTCCTTCACCTTGTCTTGGAGGTTCGGACTTCTTCCGCTGAGCATGACAAGTACCCGAAAGGCCAAATCAACCAGCAGAAGCATCGAAACAAAAACCCAGGTTAGTGCACAGTGAGGAGTTCACCCCTGTTGATCCTGTCCCCACCTCCCACCAAACCACCCAATTAGCTCCCCCTTAAATAACCGATAAAGAACCGAACGACAAAATGCACTAATGCTGCTTTTAATGGCGGCGCAATAGAGAAGTACAAGGTTTCACTAGCTCGAGCTGATAGAAGTTTTAAAAGATGCCCATTTACACTGTCAAGTAGCCTCATAATAGGAACGTTCTCTCAGACTGCCAAGGCTGTAAAAAAGAGGCAGGACAGGATGGAGATTATTTCTTGTAGGGTGAGAGAGTTAAGTGCTAACCCAGCGTGATGACTGTACTTGTTTGGGGGAAAAAACCATTCTGTTCTGGTGGTGGTTTCCTCTTCCATTTCTTTCAGTTGGGTGGGAAATTAAAGGGAATTTGCTCTGAGTTTGACATTTTCTTGTTAATGCACGTTTTGTTTCAGTTGACTGCCATCCATTAAGCCCGCAAGAGTCCTCCTGGGTATTTCTGAGTTGTGTTGTGTACACGCGTTTGAGCCCAAACAGCTTGTCTTCTTTCAGCATTTAGTTGTGTTTGCTTTCTTGTGAGACAAAATATTAGCAACATATCCTTTCCATCTTCCCCGCCATCAAACCCATTAAGACCCAGATTCTCATCAAACATCTGGTTTTAAATGTGGGAAATGGTAGTGAAGAGAACGAGTTCCTGCACAGACCATCCCCTCCACGAGCATGGGCCTGTGCCAGAACTTCCCCCCGAACTCGGAATGTCTCTTCAAGTAACTGACCGTAAGTCCTGTCCGTAGGAGAGGAACCGACCAGGGAAAGGAGGTACATATGTTTACCCTTTTCCCAGGAAGTTCTCACCTGGAAGCGTTAGTTGTGTCACATAATAGAATCGCATTTTTGTCCCCGACGGCCTTTGCCAATCTTGACAAAGAGCAAAGGCCCCTTCCTAGAGCTCTCCGTGCTTCTCAGATCTGCTCGTGTGTGCTGTGTGGACTCCGAGTGCAGTGGCGGGGGGTGAACAGGCAGGAGGGTCTGGGTAGACTCTAAGGCACTTTCCTCTACATGCGTGGCAGGTTGGCCCCCCGGCACTCTCCCGAGCAGGTGACCCGACGCACCCTGGCTCCTTGTTCAGACAGCTGGTCAGTGAGGAAGAAGACGCGTCTACGCCTTCGTTATTCAAGCTAGGTTGGCTCTCTAGTATGACTAAATAACATGGGAACATAGCCATCCCTCTCTAAATAAATACTACATCACTTCTTCTAACGGTGCCTCTGCTCATTTATTTCTAAGCCACACCAGTCTTTCCAGTTTCAGCGGTGGAATGTGGCCCCCGAATTACTGTTGGGGGTTTTGCTTTAAGCATAAAGTGAATCCTTGTCCGACAGTTTCACGATACTTGTGACTTCAGACAGCAGTTCAGAGAGCCTATGCTTGGTCAGCGTTCAGCAGCGCCTGAATTCTTGACCCCCAAGGCGGACTCCCAGTGAGATCACAGAAGCTGCTGGCAGAACAAGTCTGTGAGTAAGACAAAGGTCATTCGTTACGTACTTCTCGACTGTCAGATCTGTGCAGTGTTTTCTACTAAGTCTGAGATGTAGGCTTTGGAGGAGTAACGGTAGCAGAAGTTATCTGGGTATACAAGTCTGAAAGAGATTCTCTCTGGAAATACAAATATATAACAAAGAGAGAAGATGGTTATTAGCAAGGGTGCTTCCCTTCCGCGGTCTAACTTGGATCTGATTGTTCTCCTGTTAGAAAGGACAGCGTACTTTCAACAGGATGTCTACATACTAAGAGGTAGTATGGCAGTTAATTTCAGTGCAAGACTGAATCAAGCTTTCTAAATTTTGGAAAAAAAAACTTAGGTTTTTTTCATGGAAACTAGATACTCTTTGCTGATTTATTGAATTTAAAAAATTGAAGATCCCGCATTGTTAAAAGGCCTTTTTACATGAAGTAGAATTTCTAATTGACAGATTTGGAAACCAATCTGAACTGGACAAACTATGGATTCAACACGCAGATGAGATTTCCTCATACCGTTACCTCGACATGGATGTGATACCCACCCTCAAAAGAATCCTATAAAAAATTGCTTCGAAGCCCCTTTGAAATTGCAATAGTGCAGCAAAACCACAAGTAAACAACTGCCTGTTAACCTGCTCTTTCAAATATAGACTGAAAAGCCAACAGGCATATTTTTGTGCAATTTTTTAAAACATCGTAAGTTGAAATATCAAATCTGCACAGCGCTGTCCCTTCACAGAAGGCAAGAAACCGCCGGCACATCATGTCGGAGGCCGTCCCCGGTGCTGTAGGCTGTGGAAGTGGGCCTCCTTCAGGGTCTGGTTGATGCGGAAGTAAGGGCCTTGGCACAGTGCAGACTGCTCAGGAACAGGCTGAGGGGTGTTAGGGCCGGACCCGGCGCCCACGTGGTTCAAGCTGCTCTCCGGCCCGCTTGCCCTGTCCGGGCTGTTGATGCTGCTGCTGCTGCTGCCGCCGCTATCGCTGCTCGAAGACTGGGAGGAAAAAGAAACGGGAGCTCCGTTAGGCTGTTTTGTTTCTTCGGAACTTCACCGTGGTTTCATTCCCAACACCCTATTTGAGAGTATTCTTGCCATCTGCTTTGAGGAGCGCCAGCATCAAAACAGACCGCGGGCTTTAGAGCTTCACAAAGCACAGTCACCTAGGAGACCTCGTTCTATCCTCACGACCACCACGGGAGGCCGAGTGGGGCCAAGATCCCCATCACATTCCCAGAAGCGGCAGGGTCCAGGATTCAAGTGCAGGCCTCTGACCGCAAACCCTCTCCACTACACCCGAGTGCCTTTACACATCTTCTCTACCTGCGAATTTTATCGTTCATTCCGATAATGTCCAATCATCAAACGAGGAAGTGTTCAGCTTCCAAGGCAAAGTATCAATCACTGGTACAGGGGACAGATGTCATTAACAAATAAAATGGCTTCTGGGCACGAGTCTCAAAAAATCTGGGACAATTTCGTGGTTATCATCTCATGGACACAAAATGGTATCCCCTGGAGGCAGAACACACATCCTGAAAGACTACAACATACTTCTTCTAAGTTACAGTAGCATTTCTGCAGCTCCAGATGTGTGTGGGCAAACGTGCACAAGCATGCACAAGCGTGCCTACTTTTTTTTTTAAGGTAGCGAACATGACCTGATGTCTTACTTGTCTTGAAGAAGCTAGTCAGAGATCCCTAAGAGCTAGGATTCTCAAAAGGGAAGTCAATGGTAAGAATCCATTTCAGAATTCTGATATTTGACAATTTAAATACTGCATTTCAAATAAATGACTAGCAGTACCCTTCTTCCATTCACAACTCAATACGATACTGTACTGAAAAGAATCAACGCAGGAGAAAGACAGAGTTGTAAAAATGATCTAGTGTATGCTTTTTCTTAGTCGTTTGATACATCTAACTCCTGCTCCCTTACACAAAGTCCTTGGTTTTGAAAAGTCTGCATACAGCTATGTAAAATCTGCACCTCAGAAAAAAAGACTAGAGAAAAACTGGCCATGGTAGTTATATTAGGATGGAGGGATTGAAGTTGCTTATTTTTTTCCTACCCTTTACTATCACATTCTTGCAATGTGGTTATTGTGTATTTTCATTATAAAAATAAATGTTTCAATAATGTTTCCAGACAGAACTTGAAAAGTGATTTTCAAAATTAGACTAGTTTATCCATTTTTGATCAAAAGTTATACCTAACAGTATGTACATAAACATATCTGAGAACAGCAAAGAATGCAACGTCCATGAAAGATATCCATTATTAATAACACTTAAAGCAAGAATCATCATGATCCAGAAGTCATCTTGAGCTATTTAACAGGTCACTGTTAATAGCCCACTGCCGACAGATAGTAGAAGACGAGCTATCTGTCTACAAAAAAACACAAACATGAAAGCATTATAAAATGGACTGAATGGAGTCAGATGGTACGGTTAGCTACAGCACTGGTTAAATTTACTTAAAAGACTTAAGAAGTCAAATACGATTCAAAACCAAAAATTGTTTTCTTACATTAAGGCCCCTCCTAATCTAGAGTGGAGCAGCCCACACGTGCGGCTCTCCTGCACCTGGTAAGGTCATGGCTATTTAACAAGTCAGTTACTACACTAGATAAGAAACCCACCGCGCAGAACACTTTGTTTCCTCTTAGTCTGTTTTCTTTACTGTTTTTCGTTACAGGTACTGTCTGAAAATTAAGGCAAGAACTAGAATCAGTTTGTAGTAAGTCAAGTTTCCATCTCAAATTTTATTTCACACTATAATAGCAAAGGTGACACTATTCTGCAAAAAAGTAAAAGCTCTTTAAAATGGGTCACATCAGATACTGAAAAAGGGTGAGGGAGACAAACATACCTGTGATTTCTCATCCCTTTTAAAACTCTTGCGTAAATACATGGTTTATACCAACTTTATTTTTTTATGTTTATTTTTGAGGGAGAGACAGAGCATGAGCAAGGGAGGGGCAGACAGAGAGAGGGAGACAGAGAATCCGAAGCAGGCTCCAGGCTCTGAGCTGTCAGCACAGAGCCCGACGCAGGGCTTGAACCCACGAACTGTGAGATCATGACCTGAGCCAAGGTTGGACGATTAACCGACTGAGCCACCGGGTGCCCCTGGTTTATACCAACTTTATAAAGACAGGTACACAAATGTCTGGCCTGGCCTTGTTTGTAATACTAAAAAGTGAAAACCACCTACAGCCGCTGATAGTGATCCTACTGTCATGCTCCTGTGGCAACGGGAACCCTGCAGCAGGTGAAGAATTAGGAGAGGCTCGTTGAAATGAACGGTGTCTGAAGTGGGCCGGGAAGGTGGAGGAAGAGTTTTAGTAAGCAAGCTGTGACGAACTGGGAGCACAGTAAGAGCAAACTGAGAAGGAAGGAGTGTTCGGGGAGCAAAGCTAATAGTGTGGTGGGGCTGGGCCACTGCGGGCGCAGTCGGTCAGACAAGACATCCATGAGAGGTTATGGCTGGCGGATCCAGTGCCCCGAGGTCTGCACCCAATTCTGCCCAGATCTACCCTCAGGAGTGAGGATTCTGCATCAAGCAGGAAAGCAGGTCCCAGGAGAACTGCGGCAATGTAAACGAAAGGTAATGTGTGTCACAGCCCAAAGGGAGATGGAAGGAGGAAATGAAGGAGACATCCAAGCTGGCAAATACCGTGCTCAGTGTGTGTCTGTGGAATGGAAAGAGCACGGGCAAGCCTTGAGAGAACTTTCAGGGGGTCGGGGAAGAAGCCGGGATACAGAGCTTCTGTATCGGAAGAGGACGGAAGACAGGTGGGACAGCACCAGCTGGGCTGAAGGTACCAGACAGCCGCTGGGAAAGGGAAGGAAGCGGTACGGGTATGGGCCGGGCAGCGAGGAGATCTGCAAGGAAAGGCACCTTCGTGGGCTCATGAGAGGACGGGGGGTGAGACGACACTAGAGAGACGCAGAGAAGGGAGGCATAGTGGGCGGGAGGGTGGCTTTCAGGAGGTAGAGCAGACACAGAAAGGCAGAGGGACACTTCCCTCTGCAGAAAGGAAGAGTATAAATCCTGACACAGGACAGGAATGTTAAGCTCATTTTCTCAGTCCCCGGGGCGCAAATGATAAAGCGGAGAGTCAAGAACTCTTGGCCCCTCAGCTCGTCCTACCCCTAGGTTCCATCTTCCCAGCAGGTGAAGTCAGTTTCAGAGCTCACCCATGTATACCTATGGTAGAAACAAAACAACTCTGAAGACTGTTCCTGCTAATAATCTTTAGAAAGCCCTCCAGCAGGAATATTAATTACTGAGCCTCTCTGCTTCATAAAGAGAGAACCAGAATATTTGTGCCTATCTATTATTTAGAGCTGCATGCTTTCTCTTTCTTTCTTTCGAGAGAAAGACAACGCAAGCTTGAGTGGGGCAGGGGTAGAGATGGGGAGAATCCCAAGCAGGTTCCACGTTGTTAGTGCAGAGCCCCTTGCCGGGCTTGAACCCACAAACTAGGAGATCATGACCTAAGCCGAAGCTGGACGCTTAACCGACTAAGCCACCAAGGCGAACCCTGCTTTCTCTTCTAAATTAGAAAAGCAGACTAACTACATATTTTTTTTTTCTTTCAGCCCCCAGCTTCCCATCACCTCCATCTCCCCATTCACTGCTGCCTTTACATTTATGTGAGCCTCAAAAGACCAAAGGACTCCTGCTCACTGCACACACACTCCCTTCCTGGGTCATGATGGAGTGCATTCTAACTCCACTGCAGAATCTGGAGGGAGGGACCCTAGCCAAGTCTATCAGAGCATCTAATGGAAACTTCTGTTTCCCAAGTGCCCAATGTTTTAAGAGAGCTCCAAGTCTGCTACTATCAGCGAGACCATAAGATTCCAAATGAATTCAGCGGGCTAATTAAAACCACTTTCTAACTATGCAAGGAAAGAAAATGCAGGTGGTCACTCTTCTGTGCCACTCAACAGGTAGCATGTCCTTTCTGTGTCTCAGTTTCCTTTATAAAATGAAGTTGGACCACAGCAGATGTTTTAAGTTCCTTCCTGACTAAAATGTTCCATTAATCTATCACTTCATTTTGTTTAAATTTAAACAGGCCAAAAAATAATCCTGACCTATAGAAAAACGTGTGTATGTAGTCTCATTACTTAACAAACTTGGCCTTCAATGACAGTAAGAAACCACTTGCTGCAGCTTTTTGTACTGTGAGCTGACATGATGTATTACAAACACTCCAAGGACTTAAACCAGGGGCAAAGTGTCTTAAAATGTATGCTAAAAATCAGACTAACTTTTGAAAGGCTTGTTACTCCATTTTAAATGGACTGTCTTAGAAGTTCATTTCAGAGTTCATTTGCTACAGGATTTTAAACACCACACACACCTAAGTTTCACCCAAACCCTTCCATCTCTAAGGGTGCACCTGCTACCCTACAACAGACTGAAGATGAGAATGGGCAAAACTAAGAAACTTCAGATACTTTTTAAAAAATTACACTAAAGAATCCCACTGTCCTCTAACTTCACACTACTAAAAAAGATAACCTAATATTCAACTAATTCTTATCAGTTCAGATAAATGGATTGAGAGAATCCTAATTGTAATGACACAGGGGTTCCCCTGGTTACTTTTTGTCACATCTCTGCACTCCAAGAGCATCCCTGGGATTTTAGAGTTATGACATGAAAACTTTCCCTTTCTAATAGAGACCCCACCCCCCCCACCCCCCCCGCAAAAGGACAGAGGCTGCTCAAAGTAAGCCACTTCGTTTTTCTTCCACATTTTCTCTCTGCTTGTTACACTTTATAGTGATCTAAAAATTAAAAGGATCTCGGTAAGTTAAAGATATTTTTTAAAAACCCCACAAACTGAGGCACCTGGGTGGCTCGGTTGGGTGTCTGACTTCGGCTCAGGTCATGATCTCACCCACTGTTCGTGAATTCGAGCCCCGCATCGGGCTCTGTGCTGACGGCTCAGAGCCCGGAGCCCGCTTCGGATTCTGTGTCTCCCTCTCTCTCTGCCCCTCCCCTGCTCGTGCTCTGTCTCTCTCCATCTCTCAGATAACCATTGAAAGAAAAATTTTTTTTTAAACCCACAAACCTAGGTCTTTGCATTTAAAAGATGTACTGCTTCTCTTTACTCAGGTAGCAGCACCTTTTATATCCTATGTAACCGAAGCCAGATTTATGTGGAAACGTCTGAGGTAATTTGTAAATAAAGATATTGAGACTGAAACCAAAAAGCATTACTACAAATTAAGATAAAATTCAAACCAAAAAGGCCAGCCCCTAAGAGAACAAATTTAAATGTAGCTAGTTTTTACCCATCCAAATAATTGTCCAAGATCAGGGAATGTCACTGCCTTTCCACGGGACCCAACAGGAAGACACAAATTGACAAATGATTTCACTTTTCACTCCATGAACAGAAAAATGAACCTGACTTCTACATTAACTAAAACAATTCATCTAGCATGGTGTTACAAAAAAATTTGTTCCCATATCAGTAAACTATATATCAATTTTAAAATAGTATCCTCAAGGGGCGCCTGGGTGGCTCAGTTGGTTAAGCTTCTGACTTCGGCTCAGGTCATGATCTCACAGTTTGCGGGTTTAAGCCCCGCGTCGGGCTCTGTGCTGACAGCTCAGAGCCTGGAGCCTGTTTCAGATTCTGTGTCTCCCTCTGTCTCTGTCCCTCCCCCATTCACGTTCTAGCTCTCTCTCAAAAATAATATAAAGATTAAAAAAAAAAATTTTTTTAATCGTATCCTCAGGCCCACAAGTCATTAAATCTAAGTCGCTGCAGTTAAAATTTAAGGTTTTTGTTTCAAACACCAATTAGAATTTTGAAAAGACTATTAGACCCCAATTTCTTCACTTTTTCTTTAGTATTTTTTTTTATTTTTTTAGGTTTTGAAAGAGCTATTTATTATCAGGTTGATGATGTAGGTCCATCTGATCTAGCTTTTTTAATATAATTTATCATCAAGTTGGTAACATACAGTGTGCTCTTGGTTTTGGGAGTAGATTCCCGTTCTTCGCTTTTTCTAACTAGAGATCTAAAATTGCTTTCACGCTAATACTGTATCACAGCATTAACCTGGAAAAGTATTTTCCAGCTAAAAGACAGGAGGAGGAAAAATATTCTTCTTGTTCCTATGATTTGAGAGAAGTCTAGGACCTAAGCTGCCTCTGGATATATTTAGCAAAATCTCTCAGAACTTCCGTCCGGTATTCTGTGACACGGCACGTACCATGGTTAGGAGCAAGGAGCTCACCAGCCAAGCTCTGGAATCATCGACCCTGCCTCTTACTAGTTGTGTATCTCCGGGCAAACCACTTTCTTTTTTCTGTGCCCCAATTTTCCCACCTGTGAAGCAGAGAGAGCACCTACAAAAATGACAGGAAGAAAATGGACAAGTAGACTAAAAGTTTCTCTTTACAGAACTAATCAGGCAAGTCAGTCCACATTCTTCACCTTCACAGTATCTAGGAAGAGAGGTGTATACTATCTTTACTTTACAGAAGTAGCTGTGATTTACTTCTGGCATACATAATTCAAACACCTCACATCTTATTTCCCGGTACTGGGCAATATGATTACATTAGGAGAAAAACAGAACTTCTGAAAATTAATTATAAAAAACTTTAATTCTCTCTTAGAATTAAAGCAAACTCCGAGGTGCCTGGGTGGCTCAGCTGGCTAAGCATCCGACTTTTTAAAAATATTTTTAATGTTCATTTTTTTGAGTGAGAGAGAGAGAGAGAGAGAGAGAGAGCGAGCGAGCGTACACGCGCAAGGGGGGTGGGGGTGGGCAGAGAGAGGGGGACAAAGGATCCAAAGCAGGCTCCAGGCTCCGTGCTGACAACAGAGCCCGACATGGGGCTCGAACCCACAAACCACAAAATCATGACCTGAGCCCAAGTCAGATGCTTAACCAACTGAGCCACCCAGGCGCCCGTTTTTTTCTTTTCTTTTCCCCTCACCCTTCCTCCCTTCCTCCCTTCCTCCTTCCCTTCTTTGTTTTTTTTAAATGAGCATCCTACTCTTGAGTTTGGCTCAGGTCATGATCTCATGGTTCGTGAGTTCAGGCCTCGCGTCAGGCTCTGAGCTGACAGCGTAGAGCCTGCTTTGGGTTCTTTCTCTCACTCATGCACGCACGCACGCTCTCTCTCTCTCTCCCCCTCCCCCACTCATGCTCTCGTGCTCTTTCACAAAACAAACAAACATTAAAAAAAAAAGTAAACTCCTTCCATATAAAAGCTCTTCAAATCACAAGAAAAAGAACTCTAAAATTACTTAAGTATTTCAGGAAAAACACAAGAAACGGTTTCTCTTCACTGAGTTAGTCTTAAGAAAACTTACCTCACTGGCCCAACCTTAGAATTAAAAGATAACATTTTCATTAATACATGACTATATGAAATAACAAAAATAATCCACTAATGAATCATTTTTTTATTTTCCTTTTTATACACGATTGTCAAAAAGCAGCCAAGTGCCCCTAAACTTGATATTCTTGTGCTATAAACATAACAATCTGTTCCAGTGGTGATGATCCAATCAATTATTTACGGCTTAACTTTCCATTTTAAAGGTCCCCCCCCCCCCCCCGCTTTTTGCTTCTCTAGCCCTCCCTAGGTTGACTCAGCCTCATTACTTGTTAATCTCCCCCCCCCCCCCCCCCCCCCCCGAGAAACAGAGCACAAGCGGCCACCCACGCAGAGAGCCGGTAACTGCTGGGTCGGCAGGGCTGGAAGGAATGGTCAGAACCCTCCATGCGAGGTCTACCAGGGAGCTTAGATTACCGTGAAAAATAAAAAGTACCTGTACTGACTGTTAATTATAACAAAGGCAAGCTGGTCCATCTTTCAGACCAATGATTACAGAGTAGTTTATCCACTCCATGTCTTTGAACAAGTAAGAACAAGACACATGAACCAAGAGGTTGAGTAACAACACATTGCCTCCGTGATACCAATGCCCAGGTTTTCGAAAGGGAAGAAAGATCATTTTCTACGAACAGCAATTAAAACAAAGCAATACAAAAATACTAAGAGTCTTAGTGAAAATAGGAGATCAGAGCGTTTCCTTTTGTTTTTAATGACAACTTATATTCCTATTCTCAGGCATCACGACTGTAAATACAGGGCAAATGATCAATACAGTCAGACCGACTGTACCTTTGAGCTAACAAACCTCACTCAGCAGGATGTGCACACAGACGCAAGGAAAGAAACACTGAAGTGGATAGATACAGTGAAAGCATTCACTGCGTGCTCTTTTAACAGACTTCTAATCCAAAAGAATGATGGAAAGTCAACTGTCACAGTTTCATCACTGGATGCTCGTGGCAGCCTCTCTAAGCTCTGCTTCACTTGCCCCCTCCAGGTATCGCCTTACACAAAAGCTCAATTATTTTTCTGCGAATCATTTTTAAAAACATAAGAAAAAGGAAAGAAAGCATAGCAGAGGATTTTTAAAAGGGGGAGAGAAGTCACAGAAACTCACATCCCCATACACAAAGATCCCACCCACACTTGTTCATGAACTAACTGCTCCTAGTCGTGTAGGACCTATGTGAGAGTTAACTGGCTTTCCCCCCTTGGGAGAGCTCCTTTGGATTTCTGGTAAGGACCGGATGTAGGTCAAATCCTATTATCAAGGACTGTTTAAAGTACAAATTATTTCGGTGGTACAAAAACTGTGATATGCAGAGCTCTGCTTTAAGTTATAAGGCTAAGGCTTAGGGATCTGTGCTGGGGAGGAGCTTCTTGTCAGGGTGACAACTCAAGGGTCACAATTTTCCAGTGTGTAAGTTAACAGAGGCGTCACTTAAATGCTAGCTGCCCTCCTTTCCCTCTGCAGAACAGCCTTTCAACTGCACCAAAATGCTCCCTGTGGTATGCAGAATGGAGCTCTCTTGTTGGGAAACCAAAACTTCGGGAGCTCTTTCCCCCTCACGCCTCTCTCTCCCCACCACCCTGCCTCCCACAGGAGTCCTTTTAGAACACGATAAAAAAGGAATAACACTCAGGGGCGCCTGGGTGGCACAGTGTCCACAGTCGGTTAAGCATCCGACTCTTGATTTCGGCTCAGATCATGATCTCACAGTTTGTGAGCGTGAGCCCTGCATCGGGCTCTGTGCTGACAGTGCGGAGTCTGCTTGGGATTCTCTCCCCCTCTCTCTCTGCCCCTCCCCGCTCTCTTTCTCTCTCTCAAAATAAATAAATAAACTTTAAAGAAAAGTAGTAACACTTAAAAATAGTATTTTGCATACACACACATGGCATATTCTGAATGCTTACATAGTTTCTCATGAATAAAATTAAACATGAATTTCATGTGAATGAAAGCAAGATACTTGCCTTAAGGATGATTAATGGCTTAGAAACTTAGAAAATAGTTGGTTTCTCAAATATCAACCAGACAGCTCAAAGATGAATTTTCAAAGGTCTATGACACTCGTAACAAATTTTGTGCTCTGTGTAACATATTAGTATGTGCATATATACTCTTCAACGGAGAAAGGGTGCACGGTTTCCTCAAAGGGGCCGTGACTCAAAAAAAAAAAAAAAAAGTTGAAACCACTACACTCAAATAAAATCACTTTTATTTATTCAAAGAATAATTTTAATCACACAAAGAAACTGGGTTATTTAGACTTTGTTCAAGCAATGGAAACGGCAGACACTCTGACCACACTTCCTACCTCTGTGTCCCAGGACTCATGAAAGACAGGGTTTCTACTACTCCTTTTGGTCTGGGGGGGAAGATGGTGGTCTTCTTCATTGCCATTCCTTCTCCTTTTCCTGAAATCAAGTTATGAGAAAAAAAAAAAATCTGACAGTTGATCTTTTGGACACTTAAAATCGTAAATCACAACAAATCTGCCCTCTCACCTGAGAAAACAGAATTCGCATGCTACCCCAATAAGTAAAAAGTTGAAAGTACACTACCGTTGGGCACAAAGAGTAAAAATACAAAATAGCAGCAGCAGGGGTGAGCTTAAATTAGTACAACTGATTTCTAAAAAGAAGTTTGGCAACTTTAAATGCCTACTGGGAATAAATAAAAGTAGGGTGATGCTAATGACTAAGCTTCCAAATTCCACCTAATCAAGGTTATGGTCCTTCGACGTTTCCTGAAATCACAGTTTCAAGTTACCTAATCCTACTCCTCCCATAGGACAACATGGAAGACAGGAGCGGCTGTCGTTGCCCACATACCCCTAAAATCCTAATAAAACTGGGGTGCTACGCAGGAGGATCATTAAAGGTTCATGTAGCCTTTGATGTGCAGTTTTCTCTCATCCCTGACATCCCCCCAATCATCACATGAAACAAAAGCTCAATGCCCTCTAAAGTATTAGATCATTTTTCCCGACATTCATTAGAAAGGCTGCTCTTGGACACATTAACTCCATTATTCTCTCTACAGCATCCCTAGTATTATGACACGTTACTTCACCAGATTGTTACTTTGAGTCTGGAACCCAGGCTGCTCAAAATTCTCAGGTTTAAAGAAAAAAATCACACCTTTACCCCAGTGTTCTCAGATGTGCAACAAAGTTTGTATGTATTCTATGCAAGAATTAAGTGCTTCTAGAAGGACTTCTAAATCCCAGTTTAGAAGGCAGAAGTTAGAGATAAATTAAAGGAGGTATTATTTTAAGTCGAATTGCCTGGAATTGTGCTGTCCAGGACAGGAGCCACTAGCTATCGTTATATTATGATTATACGTTATTATAACATATAGTTAAATTAAATTTAATTTACTATCCAGTTCCTTAGTCACACTAGCTATATTCTCAGTGTTCAAAGGCCACAGGTAGCTAGCGGTCACTGTACTGGACAGCACAGACAGAGGACATTCCCATCACCGCAGAAAATGCCAATGGACAGTGTTGGCAAGAGGCCATTGATACGAAACGGCACAATGTATTATCATGAAAATTCTTAAAGATTCACATTCCCATAGCTGGAGGGAAAAACAGCTTTTGCGCAAGTACTGAACTTGAGCACGTGGCATCTCGTACGGCCATACATTTTCCACGCGGGCAGTGCGGCAAACCATGGCAGGCCCGTCCGTAATCCTAAGGTTTTGAGCTGAAGTCTTGATATTGGAGAAAATTTAAGGTACCACCCCGAGCTCAAGTTCCCGTATTCTGCAAAATTCCTGTACTCTGAATACATCTAACTTTATGAATAAATACAGATCTAGGCGTGGAATGATAAACTGTGAGTGTGTGGTGCTGATAAAGCATTAACCAACCAGCAAAGGGCTGCACCATTTACCTCATTCCCAGACTCAACTGCTTCTAAGACCATCATTCCTGCTCCCTAACTTTCTCTCAGGACATTAGATCTTATCTGCATGTTACTTTGAAGTATTCGCAGGTTAAAAACGAGGTGAAAAGCAGGCTTAAAACTAATTTAAATGGATGTGCTATTACCATAGATTTGAACCAAGAAATTACTATCTTTGTCCTGCTATGACCAGAGAATTTGTTCTGGAAAAGAGCTACAGTTACAGGGCAAGGTCTGATGGAAGGCCAGTTGACACCGCTGGGAAACTCACCAAATGACAGTATGCTGGTCCCCAAACTCTTATTAATGTGCCAGCAGGTGACTGGGCCACTCTAAGCACTTCTGAGCCCGACCCAAACTTTCTCATTTCCTCACTTATAATCCAGACCGTATCTTTCCAGGGACAAGAAAACGAACGTCAAGGAGGTTGCAAAGCAAAAAGAGCGTAGGAACAAAGAGGATGGGCTGGTTTTGCGGATTTCAACTAAACTCTGGGAAAGTCGCATGAAAATATCCCTGCGTCATGATCAGCTGCTTTCTCAAGGTACCAGAACGGAACGATCTCGTGCCGGGGGCCCTCTCCCCTGGATGATACTGGATTAAGAATGAGCCCTGCTGTTTTTCATTCTCCTTTTTCTAGGCTCCATGCAGATTCCGTCCTTGGAACAGTCTTCTTTCAACAAAATCGTTAATAATTGCCAAGATTATAGCTTCATGTTCAGCCCTAGCCACACAGTCAGATTATAGCTTTGTACATTAATGCCACAGACCAGGTTATAATTTTAGCAGCTACCATATAATTGATTATATTCTCCCCAGGCATCTAGCTACAGATTGTTGTTTAGCATCTGTTACTTCTAAGGACGGCCGACTGTACCACTGTCCATCATCTCATTTCTTTCCAATCTCATTTCTGCCATCTCCTAGAGACTGAGCAGAGAAGAAATCTCAAGAGGGGCGCCTGGGTGGCTCAGTCGGTTAAGTGCCTGAGGCTTGATTTCGGCTCAGGTCATGATCTCACAGTTGGGGAGTCTGAGTCCTGCATCACTTCAGGCTCTGCTCTGCTAGTCCAGAGCCTGCTTGAGATTCTCTATCTTTCCCCCTCTCTCAAAATAAACAAACAAACTTTAAAAAGAAGAAGCAGCAGGAGGAGGAGGAGGAATCTTGAGTATGGAAACTAGTGTTTTTCAAACTTTTTTTTTTTTTTTTAAGTAACAGAACCCTTTCTTTCTGTTGGCAAAAATACCTCAATATATACGAGACAAAGGACCTGTTTTGGTTAAAGTGGGGGTTTTCTTGACCTACATCCACCCTCAATGGCTATCCCAGTGTATTTTATAACAGTCTGAAAAACCACCATCTCAGACCAACGCTTCATCCAGAAACTGGACTTGGGAGATATTATGATAGCGGGAGCTGGCAGAATTGGTACATGAAACATGGGGTGACAAGGAGGTAAGAAACCCCCGTCCAAATCAAATGGTTTCTTTTATGGCAACGAAGCCAGCAGTATAAACGGGCTGAGATTATTTGTGTACTAGGTAAAAGAAATCGGCTACCAGTATAAGCACATTTAAATCTGCATACGACAATGGATAAAGGGAATCTTTCTGCAGGAAATACTGAGGCTTTTCCAGATATGAGACATCACAGGAGCCTATGTTTCTAATTCCAACAGCAAGTTGGTCATCGGGCCCCTAGTTTCAAATTTAGACCGTTCTTGTTCTCTATACAAGCAGGCTTTGTGCCCCACTCACTGTGTACCCAAATCAACAATCCAGTGCAGAAGTATGGGCGACCCTAGATTCTCACTATTAGACCAAACAACCTCAAGATGCTTTCCAGAATCTTAATCCCTGAACTGACCATCCCCCAGAGCAGGATCCTCGTGGAAAGACTGCCCAGTACGATCAGAGCCAATGAAAATACAGAACGAGAAAACATCCAGCATAACCTACCGAGGCAATCCTATTGGCCTCAGCAGAGCTTCACTGAAAGTACTGTGAAGTAATGAAAAGAGCAGCAAACCTGGAAAGACTGGGGTAAACCTGCTGAGCTCCCTGAAGGTTTCCTTATCAGAAAAATGAAAGTGTAGGACTTGGTGATCTCTAGGTTTTCCACAAAGGGGTTTTTCTGATCTGAAGGAAAACTGCTCCGCTTCATCTGGGGTTCCCAATCCCAACTTTCTCCTCCCCAACTGTCTTACAGGGCGTAAGAAGGAGGAAAGAAAGACAAAGAAATTGCAGTTTGATCGGGACTCTATTCTGTACACGTCAAGCAAGCATAGCACCCCTAGGTCAAAACCCAGGTCCTGAGGTCAAGGTTCAGTGGAAAGTAGAGCATCGCCATATAATCCTACCTCCCGCCTTCGGAGTCAAACGGCTCCGCGTCCAAACAGTTTAGAATCCTGCCTGTTTATGCTATAAGCCACTTTGGTCATCTGCCCTCCTATGTTCACAACCGTCCGGGGCACAAATTCTAGTATCTATCCCAACCCTTCCCCACTGCAGAGCTAAACCCCATCCTTTCTGACCTTGGGGAGACGGCAGCTCCCAGCCTCGGTCCCTCAAAGACGTCCTAGGGGCTCCCTCTCAAAGATCAGACATTCCTCCCATCCCCCCACCCTCCTAAATTTAGGACAGGGAAGCTTCAGGGCCACTGTCTCTCTTCCGGGACCGTTCAGACTGCATTCCAAGTAGGGAAATACAAGAGGGAAAAAGACGGGGTTGGGGGGACACTTGGACCCTGGCGAGTCACTCCTCCAGCACCTCAGAGACCAGGTACCCGACCACTCGCGCATCCTTCACTCCCCTCCCCGGGGCCGTAGGGCGCCCAGATGGAGACCCACAGGGCCCACGCTTGCTCGGACCCCCGCTTCGCGTGCTCCCTCGGCCTCAGCCCCCAGCGAGGGGCTGGGAAGGAAGGAGGTCCCTGCGGTCTCACCTGGGGCGGAGGCGCTCGCTCATGGCAGCCGGTGGAGGGGAGCGACGCGGCGCCGCTCCGCGAGCTGAGGGAACAGAGGGTGTTGTGTTCCGGCGGCCGCCACGCCCACCCCCTCGGGCCTTGGCTCTCGCCGCGGCGCGGGTGGACGCTGCCGGCGGTGAGTACCCCTCGGTGGGACCCGTACCACCTCTACTTCCGGCGTCTGCTCCGCGCCCCCCCATGTCGCAGCCGCCGTGGTACCGCCCTCTCGAGACTGCGCAGTGGCGCGACGGCGGCCGCGCCGACCGGTAACCCCGCCCACGGGAAGAGGCGGGCTCCGAGTGGGGAGGAGCGCCTAGGAGCTTCTGGGAGAGAGGACCTCATGAGAAGGCGGCCCGAGCTTTCGCCTGTTCGCAGCCGAAAAGTGACGGCATATAAGTCAAGCCAGGTTTAAATTAATTTAAATTATTTCATAATAATACGATACAGGTACTTAAGTTAAGCACCTATGAGCTAACAGTTTTGTAGAAACATAGCTGAGAAGCATCAGGCAGTGGCGCAGACGGCCTGCGGCGGGTCCCCGACAGGGAGTTGGGAAGCTGCTGGAGGGCTGCGCTGGGGGGCTTGTCGCGGGGGCTTCCGGGACTTTCACACCTGGTTAGGTAAGGACGCTGCTCTGGGCTAATTGCGGCGGGTCGGGCTTTGTCCTAGTGCCCACGCCCTGTGTCTGGGGGTCAGGGGAGGGGGCTTCCCGAGGAGAGAGGGGAGTCGATCGGGTGGCGGGCCAGCCGTGGGGGGGCTTCCGGGGCCTCAGGATGAACCTCCTCCGCGTCCCTGCGGCTCCGGCTGAGGCTGCAGTGGAGGCCGGCCCGAAGCCGCTAGCTTCCCCACGGCCCCCGCCCACTCCGCGGGAAGCGGCGGCTCGGCTTCCGGAAAGAGTGCCGGAGCTGGGAGGAGGGCGGGCCAGGTACCGCGGCTCAGGGGTGGAGTGGGGTGGGGGTGGGGGCGGTTGGCACAAGTCCGACCGGCCCTGCGCCCGACCGGCGTGCGCGACTTTAACTGTCTGGTTTCCGGAACACGGAGAGAGACCTGCGCTGCGAGTTGGCTGTACTCGGTTCAGTGCCGCACCACATTCATTCACTGAGTGTGCTGTCGAGTTACTTTTCCGATTGTGTCTTGCGCTGGCTGATAATTAAAATCGAGTTTCTTTCGCCAGACCCAGGAGCTGCGATCGTGAGGCATGGAGATCCAAAAGAAACAACCACAAAATTAGCATCCTTCTGGGGAACCGCCTGTAAGAAAGTATTTAGGCACCCACGGTAAGACGTTACCACGAGAGGGTGCAGGATCTTCCCAGTAGGACTGAGTGTGGCGGACTGAGTAGGACTGTAGGGGCAGACACGTCTAAGAGGTCCCAAGCCTCTTCTGAAGTTATTAGCCTAAGGCCCGTGGACTGGCTCCAGTTGTGGCTATTTTTGTAAGTCAACGGCTCAAAAGTTTGATTATATTGTCAGAGGGGTACCTCCAAAGTCAGAATGATTACTGTAATCAGAAACAGTTTTGTTTTGCCTGAGTTTACATAGGATCTTAAATGGCCAGGATTATGTCTGTTTATCTTGTAAATGGTTTCAGTGTCACTCTTTGACTTAAGTAGTAGTTAGAAGGTATTCAGTCACAGTGATTTATGATAGCGTTTGCATGTTGACGTTTAGAGAAAAAATTCATTCAACAAATACCATATGCCCAGCACGGTGCTCAAAGAGGTACAAATGATACATGGTATTACTTCTTTTTCATGTTCTCACCTGGTATGAATATCACAAAGGTTTCAAACTAAATGAATTTGCTGGCAGTCCATACGCTACAAACCGTGAATGAAAAACTGGGGACCATGTTCCCTCCACCTATATATTAGTGCATCGCACACACTTTTTTTTGAGAGAGTGCGTGCACATGAGTGTGAGCAGGAGAGGGACAGAGAGAGTGAGAGAGAGAATCTTAAGCAGGCTCCACGCTCACCATGAAGCCCAGCATGGGGCTCAGTCCCACAAACGTGGGATCGTGACCTGAGCTGAAATCAAGAGTAGGATGCTCAACCGGCTGAGCGAACCAGGCACGCCCACATACTTTTATATATATGTGTATGGGTGTACATGTGTTTTACTAATATGGGAAGTGTTAGTACAGCTTCATTTCTCATGCTGAAAGCCTGGAAGTTCTAATATTTTCTTCTTGCACCTCTGTGGATCTTCCATATACCACTTGGAAAACATGACTCTGGTCAACAGCCTTCAGATCTTGGCCTGAATTCACCATTCTTTCCTTAAGTGGTATATTTAAGGGCTTCAAACAATTTTTTTATACTCGTGTAATACCCAGTTGACTTGCTGTAACTTTAAATAGCAAACATTTTAATCTGACTGCTAGTTTGGACAACTTTTTCTTCCAGTAACCGTTATTTATTAGGTTTAAGTCTTTTAGCTTTTCTCAGCTACTAGTTAGGGATGTAAAACCTCTTTGATTGTCTTTTACTGATGATTGGTTGCTAGAAGACTTTAAGAGATGTATAATGCCAAGCATAAATGGAGCCAGGAGTATTTATCTTAAAACCAACTATGTTTTCTGTTTCCTATTTCTGTAAGAAAATGAAAACATTTTTTTTTTTAAACGTTTATTTATTTTTGAGACAGAGACAGAGCATGAACGGGGGAGGGCCAGAGAGAGGGAGACACAGAATCTGAAACAGGCTCCAGGCTCTGAGCTGTCAGCACAGAGCCCGACGCGGGGCTCGAACTCACGGACCACGAGATCATGACCTGAGCCGAAGTCGGCCGCTTAACCGACTGAGCCACCCAGGCTCCCCGAAAACATATTTTTTTTAACAATTTCCTTTGACCTGGGTTCTTCCAAATGAAAGGTACACATGTAAATGAAATATTAGTATTTACTTTACAAACTATGTGCCCCTCATAATCTCCCGTTTATCTTTTTCAGGAATAAGAGAGTGATACTCTGCCAGGATGGAAGTGTGTCCTTACTGTAAGAAGCCATTTAAACGATTAAAATCCCACTTGCCACACTGTAAGATGATAAGGCCGACTGTACCCGCTGATCACAAAGCTTGTCAGTCCAAGCTAGCTACACGTCCACATGCTACAAGCAGGAAAAGACCAATCACAGATTTAAATAACACTATAGAGAGAGAGTTAGAGACCAGGAGTGAAAAAAGAAATACCAAGTTGGTAAAGGACAAACCAGAACGGACAGTGAAGTCTTTTCCACTACCGGCCGTTGGTTTAGAAAGAGCAAGTAACACAAAGGCAGATGAATACCTCAAGAATCAAGTTCGGTGCTCCCTCAAAATGCTAAAAGATACTGAACCAAAGGTTGCTTTCCAGGGAGAAACCAAGGCTCAGTTTTATGCATCACAAAATACCACTCCTAACAAAGAACTTCCCAAAGATTTGCCTCCATCAGGGGAGAGTAGAAGTAAGCTTTCAGAAACCAAAGCATCTTTACCTCTTGGTCCAGTAGAACCTTCTTCATCAAATCAAGATCGAAAACCTTCAGCCTTACCCAGTGATGTACAGACCACTTCTCCTGATTTAAGATTGGACAAAATTGATCCCCCAAGACAGAAGCTTCTAGTAAAGTTAGTAGGTACAGCTAATGGTGATTATCGTAGTTCTCCCATGAATCTCCATCATGGGATTGAAAGAGTAAGAACGTCCTTGTCAAGCAATGAGACAGAGTCGAAGGCCAGGGACCACCTCTCAGAAGTCTCTAGTGATGTTAGAGACCCTGAGATTCAAGAAAAGAGAATGGAATCACAATTTTTAAATTTTAAAGTTAGCCCATTAGGTGAAATCCACGTCAGGGAGAACCAAGGAGAAGGACTTGACCTTGGAGTGGAGGCACGTGGGAGCACAGGAAGTGCAGAGAAAAGTGTATCTGTGACAGACACGCAGGAACGGGCAAAGAACTTCAGTGGTGGTGATTCGGCCACAGAGAAGAAATGTCGAGACGAAGGTCCCAATTTAAATTCGTTCACTCCAAGGGAGACGACTTGCGGTGAGCTACTTTCTGTATCACAGTCGTATAATCAAAATCTGGCCTCTCTGGCTGTCCGATTTTTTCAAGAAGAGAAAGCAGCAGCCTGCAGTCCTCACCGAGTCCCTGATGTGAAGGTGTTCACAGAGCGTAGTGAGCGAGCTCCTCTGCCGCACGGACCGGGCTGTGGGCCCCAGGCGTCACGACCTGGGTGCCAGCAGCCTTCACATTCAGTCCTGCTCCACGCCTCTGACAGCCCCTTCAGTCAGGTGGGCATTGCTGGCAGGGAGGGCCTCTCAAGCTCCCTGGGCCTGGAGTGGTTTCCAGAGCTCTATCCTGGTTATCTTGGACTGGGGGTGTTGCCAGGGAAGCCCCAGTATTGGAATGCAGTGGCCCAGAAGCCTCAGCTCATCAGTCCCCAGGGGGAGAGACTCTCACAAGGTAAGCGTGCTCGTTTTCAAGGACCCTCCAGCCCCTCCGAACAGCTCTGTGCCTTTTGCCTTAATCAGGTTCAGAACACTCCTGCTTTCTCTCAGCTGACTGGTACCCAGGCGTTCCAGTATGCCAGACTCAATCGTGGTTCTGAAAACACTCATTCTTGCTCCAGAGTGCTTTACCACTCTCCCTTCCCCTGCACCCAGAGTTGACGGTTGGACTAGGCCAGGCTGGCTGGTGGCATTGATGACTCGAGTTTCCCCACTGGGCGGGGGCATGGCCAGTGGATATGGGGCAGGGATTCAAACTGTCTTGAGAGACTGGGTGAGAGGTTAGGGAAGGAGAGAGGACTGTGAGGGGGTCTCCCCAGAAGCTGTCCAGAGGCTCCTTGCCCGTGCCCGGAATGGGTTAAGTGGCCCCACAGAGCCAGGAAATTCTGGCATTTCGGGGATCCTCACTTCTTCCTGCAGAACCTTACTTTTAGTTATTGGACTGCCTCTCTAATTACAATATGTAACGTTTCTTCATTTTCCTTATCGGAGAGCTTTAGATTTTTTTCTTTCAAGGTTTTCTAGAAGCATAGTTCATTTTTTTATTTTAATTTTTTTAAGTTGATTTGTTTTTGAGAGAGAGAGAGTGAGAGGGGGAGGGGCGGAGAGAGAGAATCCCAAGCAGGCTCCGCACCACCCATTCGAAGCCTGATGTGAGGCTCGAACTCAAAAACCATATCATGACCTGAGCCGAAACCAAGAGTCAGATGGTCAACTGATTGAGCCACCCAGGCGCCCATGGCAGCACAGTTAGTTTAACGTAGCATCCATCTCTGGGGTGTGTGTGTGTGTGTGTGTGTGTGTGTGTGTGTGTGTGTGTGTAGTATTCATTGGTGCTTTTAGGTTGGGTAGCAAGTCAATACCTTTGCACCTGAAAATCCTGTAACCTCTTCCTAGACACGTGTTTTCCCTCTCTGGTGTATTTTGTAAATTATTACGTATTCACCAAACCGCAGGTTGTCCGGTGTGAAAAAGCATTTTCTTTTGTATGGTCATTATTCCTTTCTAAAGGTTTCAAAGCGGAAGTGTATCAAGTGAAGCGTAGTGCTAGCTAAAGCTACAATTTTCTTCCACCCGCTGTACAAACACGCCTAACATCAGGCGCTCCCTACAAAGTTGTAGTCTTGTCTCGAGGCCAAAGCTGTGCTCGCAAGCCCCTTTTCCATGTTAATACAGAAATGATATTAACGTCTGAGTTTGTTGATCTCAGAGTGCCTCTTCCATCCATTTTCTTACTATGGCCCCGCCACTCTGAGAGGTGGGCAGTGATCTGTATCTCTGCTTTGCAGGTGATAAAACAGACACAGAGAGAACATGTGACTTGTCCAAGGTCAGGTTGCTGTAAACGGTAGAGCTGCCAGGAGAACACAGTCTCTTCAGACCAGGTTTCACCCTTTCCACCAAACCGTGTTGCAGAAAGTGCACCAGAACCAGAAACACGGGGGTCGGTCAGCTGTCTCTACTGCCTTGTGGTTGGCATCACGTAGGCACGCGCACAGCCCATAGCAAATCTCTCTGGCAAGTAGGACTTCTCTAGTTCCCGTGCTGTCTCTTACAGTGCTGAGGAGAGTCTCTGGTGCACCCACTTCTCATTTTAGAGGGAAAGGGGAGGAGACTGACATTGGTCAGATGGTGACTGGATCAGCCTCTGCTAGGTACATGACTACCTCATTCAACCCTCATGACAACTCAGGTGACTGTCAGTGACGTCCCCGTCCCACCATCTTTTATGGGCGAAGAACCTGAGCCCCGGACATCTTTTATTTATTTATCTATTACGTTGAGAAAGAGAGAGAGAAACGCAAACAGGCTCCGCGCTGAGCATGGCTGATGTGGGGCTCCAGCTCACGACCATGAGATCATGGCCTGAGCCACCCGGGCGCCCCATGACCCCCAGACATCTCAAGTGACTTGCCCATGTTCATCCAGTGAGTGGTGGTCGGAATTCAAGTCTGGATCCATCTGACTTATCTACCCCTGGTCTTCGTACTGTGCACTGGGCTTACTGTTCGGGGCAGTTAGTGGTCGGTGTCAGTTTTGATGTAAGTTATCCGTTGACATGCTCACTTTAGTGGGTCCCAAGAATATAGTGATAAGAATAAGGTAAGGGCTACATACAGTGACTAATCGGACCACCTGGCTTGCTTGTGAGATTGAATATGGGGGAAAAAATACAAGGTTTTTGTCAACAAGAGTTTCTCCAGAAGAGTGGTGAGGAGCTGTTTTGTTCCCTCGTATTGGTCCCGGTCTACAGTACCGTCACTAGCTTGGGCAGACTGGTGGCTCTGAGGACGCGGCTGAGTCGGGTTTCTGTAAGTCAGGAACGAGAAGTAGGCTTACTTATGGAGCTCGGCAGCATTAGATGCCGAGCCGTCTTGTGAGGTTTAGTGAGAAGGATTTTCACGGACTTACTACCCCAAAAAAGTAGTTTTCCCAGCATTAGAGAAAATAGACTTTAGAAGTTCAAGATTCAAATCTCGGGAGACTGAGCAAGGACAAGTGGCTGACAGTCCTCAGCAAAGAAACTGGAATTGGTTTCCTTTGTTCAAAGGAAAGCCTTGTGAGCACTTCACTGGGGTGCTTGGCTGAGCCCTGGCCAGATGTCTGTGCCTTGGCTTCTGGGACTGAGAGTTGAAGAGCTCTAGGCCCAAATCACGACAACCTGATGATCCCATATAGGATTAAAGATTCTTAGACCTCATCCCTAAAGACTGATTCTGAAGTCAGATCTAAGAATCAGATTTCCAAACGTTTCCAAAGTTAAGAGTACTGCAGGTGTTGGGAAGGCCACTGGCAGCGGGGAGGGGGGGCACTCAGACCCTGTAGGGGGTGTTGGCAAACAGATGGTGGGGGAGGGAGGAGGAGGTTTGAATAAAACAGTTCCTAGAAATTGGCCGGTGGGGATAGCAGAAAGTAATATAGGGAAACCTGATAGGGTCATGGGTTTTCGGAGACCCAGAAACAACTTCGTAAGCCTCTTCTCTCATCTTTAAACAGTGTTTCCACCAATAGGGTGTCCGAGTGACCTGTTTGAGATGGGACACATGTGACGAAGGGGCTCAGAATAGTTAGGATCAGAGCAGAGCAGGAATATGACACGTCAGGATTAGATCTTCTAATAGCCAGAGGCGGCCATGTGAGGGGACATGTGACAACAGCCAGAGACTGGAGGGGGCGGGGGGGAGTCAGGTCACAGGTCTGGAATTCCAGCCAGGTCAGAGGGGTGATAGGAAATGTTAGAGGTACCAGGGATGGTTCCAGCATTTATGTTAGAGAGTGGAACCGCTGTCACTGGGTTTGGGATAATAAGGATGTCTACACTGGCAGTGGGTCCAGGACAGTGTCTAGAGATGGCAGTGGAGCCAGGCCAAGAGGGGTATAGATCAGAACCCGGGGCCCCTGGACGACGGGAAGGACGACACTAAAGAAACTCTTCACCACCTCCGTGGGTTCTGAGCTGGCCTCTCCTGGACCTCGGGCTGCTTTTGTATCCCAGCCCAGGGCCCGAACTGATGTCATTCACACAAGTTTGACCGAATCCTTAGTGGAGGAAATGGGCTACTGGCTGGAGAGGGGACAGAGTGGAGGGGCCGCCCCGTTCCTGACACGGCAGGGGAAGTGGTTTTACAATTGCAGTTGTCACAGAACTGCCTCTTCCCGTCTCTTTTCAAACTTTTTCCAAGAAGAATGGGTTGTGTCCTGCTTTGTTCTTTCAAAAGACTAATCTTTACCTTGTGAAATAATTTTCTGGGTAATTTCTTGAAAGCCAGTCTGGTTTGTCTCACTTAATATGATCATGTGGTTAGTATGTTTACCTCCGCAGCAACTTTTACCACATCTGCTAAACTTGTTGTAAATATTCCCTTGTTTACCCTTTCTCCCACTGAGCCAACCCAAGAGCAGAGAACCAGCAATAGTAGAGATTCCCCGCCTATCTTTAAACAGAAAAACAGGTGCAGGAAAGATGTAAATGGAGAGCATAAACCCTCCTTTCTGGTTTTACGTGAGTTATTCACATGTTGAACAGAACTGTTTGCTGTTAGCAGTGGGGCGATAGAGCACACGTGTTGACCCTAGTAGATATAGTGAGGAGTAGCAATAGTTAGTATCATGGTAGAAAGTCCTGCCTTCTGCTAAAACATTGCAAGTGGTAGAAAACGTAGACAGTTCATTTCATTAAGCACATGCACATGGAAGGGCTGCAGGGTATATTCATCAGACCAAAAATGTAGCTAGATTCTGATCCCCAGGGGCTCCCTCAGCCTTTTGCAGAACCTCTTTCGGGGAATAAACCGCCTTGACTTTCAGCACTTAGTTCGCTGCAGCCCCGTACACAGTAATCCGGCTGTTTAGAGACCCTCCCCTCAGCCTGGCCCTGGGAACCCCGGGCACTGAGGATCGGGAAAGAGACCGAATCTAGATGAACTGTCACAGTGACTTCTGTTTGGAACCGTAGTTCCTTTGTTGGAAAGAAGCTCGACTGCTCTCAGGAGTTTGGGACCCCCGACCAGACTTACGCCCTCCAGCTTGTCTCTGATGAGGCTCTTGGGAGCTGTCCAGAAAGGTGAGCTGGAGTCATTGACTGTTGGGTTTTGTTGCTGGTTCCAAGCATTTGGAGAAGTTTCTCTTACTTTAGCCCTGATGGTTACAGCAAGGCTAAGGAAAAGAGAAAAAGAGACAAACGTGTAGGCCCCCTTCCCTTGGTCGGTCTGTTTTCACCGTGGAGTCTGACGTCAAAGCCAGTAGGAGAGCGGCTGCCATTACGGGCCAGCTTTCCTGTTTGTGATGTCTCCCCTGGCCACCCCCCCCCGCCATTTCTCCCCCGCTCGCCTGGATCGTCCCAAAGCCAGGAGGGCTCAACACCTCAAGTTCACCGGGCGTGTTAACCTGCCCACTGGAGATTCCGACCAAACTCCCAAAACAAGAGTAACTCAACTTGTTAAAATTGAGGTCTTCCACCTTTGGGCCTTTTCGTCTGTTTAAAAAAAAATACCCGTGTGGTGTTGGCGAGGATTCTGTGACTTCAATCCCATGGCCCAGGCCGACTGGGATAACTTGAATATCCGGCAGGTCGCGGCCCCCTAGTTCCAGTTCACCATGGCAACCAGACGTGTTTCTCTCCACACAGGCTGGGTCAGGTGCAGCACCACCGTGAGGAGTGGAGCTGGGGGCGTCACCATGCTCTTCGCGGGGTACTTCGTCCTCTGGTGCAGCTGGAGTTTCAGGCATCTGAGTAAGCTTTTTGATACTTTGAGCCTAAAATCACAGGCCTCGTCCCATTACCGGGACCTCCGGGGGATTCTCCGAATTACTTTGTTTTTGTTTTTGTTTTACAGTTTTGCGTTATCTGACACGGCCCAGTGACTGAGCCACTGCCTGAGGCTCTGGGGGTTTTTTTATTATGGGTTTTAGTTATAATGACCTTTATAAGATTGGACTAGACTTTACATGATTGCTCCTGTGCTCCCGTGTTAGGTTCTCCCTGGAGATCTGCTGGTCTTGTGCTTTGTCCTTAAAGCTGTTTGCCTGCCAGATCGGCGCCCTTCTTAATTCCCACCTGAGAACTGCCTTTCAGCATTGAAACCAAACAGTTTATACCCCAAGAGAGAAGGAGAAACAATACGGCGGTCAGTCTGGTGTGTGCGGGTCACAGGAGTCTTAGTTAACGTTACTTTCCGCATTGAGAACACAAGCATCCTTCTAGTTGATTTCAGCCTGCCTCAGGCCTTCACCAGGAGGACAGCGTCTGAACTCCACCTCTCTTTTCAGTTCAGGTTAACTTCTCTCATTTTTTTTTACAGTACTGCTTTATAAAAATACATTTTTATAAGTAAAAACTTTTTAAAGACATTCTATATAGGAGGATATCCAAAGAGCCCAGCAGTTTTCCACAATTAAAAAAGAGCCCAGACCCTTTCTGAAAACTTGGGGTGTAAAAGTACAAGATGACCGTGAACCCCAGTAGCATTCACAAATGGTCGGTAGGACTTCTAAAATACCAGCACTTGACTCTCATTGGAGGTTTTCACGCAGTCAGTGCCTAGGAGGCCGGAGAGCAGGTCAAGCGGCAGCCGGACGCCTGCCCGCTGGTGGGGGGGCTGGTAGGGGGCTGGTAGGTGGGGTGTCACACACAGGGAAGAGGAGGTTCCTCCTGGTCAGCCCTGCGCATGCGGAGACCCCCCCCCAGCCCTCAGCTGCTTTCCCAGGGAAAAGGCCTCCCCGGAAAGGTTTACCTGTCTGAAAGGGCTCAGTTGGTTGATACCCGAGGTGGTTTTTCAGATCTCTGAAGAAAGCGGAGCAGAAGCTCCCGATGGCGCCTAAGACTTTATTTCTAAATGTGTGGAGTGATCTGCACAGGCAAGAGACAGAAACTGTCCTCGGGAGTGGCCTCCTGGCTTCTTACGGCTTCTCTCTGTTTATCCAAAGAGCTGCAGCGCTGGCGTAAGTAGTGACCCGGACACCACGTAAGAAAGCTCTGAGACTCGGGAAGCACGGCGAAGACCACTGCGGTGCGGATCGAGCGGTTTAGACTGGTATTTGGGGCAGGGAGAGGGCGTGAAAAGAATAAAGTTACTGGATTCTGAAACCATGATATTAGGAAGCCCGTCCCTTCACCGTGCACAGCCCTGCGTCTGTGTGGCCATGTCTTCGGCTGGCTCTCCAGAGTGACAGAATTCCTGAAAGCCTTCGGTCTGTTGGCCCCTTAAGGCTGATGGTGGTCAGGGAGGCAGGAAGATGACAGAGGTCATCACTGAAATTTTTAAAGAGTTATTTCTTAATTTGCAGTCAATAGTATCTCACTTTTAGATCTTTCTCCCTAAAAGTATTCTCTAAGCTTTGGCATTTTACAGTTGTTCTCTACGAGATACCAGGCTACATACGCCCTGATACAGGTTAGTATCTGAAGTGGCAGGAACTCTGCCTCCCATCAGGCCTTTTGGGGTCCTTGACACCTTGGCGGGTGTGAGAAACATAAAAGCAAAGTAAGGGGGATACAGAGTGAGTCTGTGGAAAATCCTTAAATATATCTAAGCTGATGAAAATGAAATCGCACACTAAACAGAATTGTTGAAGCACTTTTTATACATCTTGAGTATAACAGCAAATGGTTTCTGTTTATCATCTCTTCCTGGAAACTTCAGAATCCCGCCCCATCCCTTCCTGAGAACTTCAGTGAAACACCCGGACGTTCCTTTTACTTTGTCAGGGTTGTTGGGTTTTCCGGGTCTCTTCCCCCATCAGAATATTCAGTGTCTTTCTAAGTTTGTGACTTCTGCTTTGGTGGCTTCCTCACTTGGTTACTGACAGATAGAAAAGGCTTAGAGGAAACGTAATCCAGATTGTACAGAGAGCTGTTTCTCCAATCCCTTTTCCAACATGGGGGTTGATTATATATCATAGACGTGTTTATATCTACTTGTTTGTTTTACACACACACACACACACACACACACACACACACACACGTATATTTTAGCTTTGCTTGGGATGTTCGCATGCCAAATACAGGAGGTGAGTCTCTTTTATCCCAGCTCTTTCAAAACTACAGAAAAAGCAGTGTGCTGTTCCGAGGCCAGCATTTATTTATTTGCACGTCTCTTCTTTCTCTCTTCTCAAAACTTGGATTCTGGCTCTATCTTCTGCTTTATCTGCCTTTTCTCCTCCCGGTCCCCTGTCTCTCTCCCCTTCTAATTATCCCCAGTGGGAGTAATTTAATCCCGCATCAGTTTCTCCTGGTTGGGGAAAAGGTACACTAGAATTCCCCAAAAGGAAAAAATTCAGGGTTGAGAAGAGCATTTGTATTACTGAGGACTTCACTGGAATTTCAAAAACAGGATCTTTCCTTTCGAAAGGGCTTTGTGGCCATTCTTTGCAAATGTGCTTTAAGGGAGACACTTGGGTGGGGGATGCTCCCTGCACTTCCCTCTTTGTCCTTAGTCCAGGTCGGGAACTGTCAGGGAGTCAAGGTAGAAGAGAATGCTGCCTGCCAGTGACGCCCTCTTGCCCCAAACCCCTCAAGCAGCTGCGTGGTGGCCTGATCCAGCCCACTCCCTGTTTTGTAAATAAAGTCTTCCTGGAGCACAGCCCTGCTCCTTCTGTTAAGCGTGGTCTGGGGCAGCTTTTCCGCTCTGGTGGCAGAGCTGAGTAGTTACAGCAGAGACCACGTGGTTTGCAAAGCTGGAAGTGTGTGCTGACCCTGCCCTGGGGGAGCGGGACCCCCTTCCCGCCCCCCTCCCCCGCATTTGGAGTAGGTAAGGCCACGAGCCCCTGCATTTGGAGTGTTTGGAACGTGTAAGGCAACTTGGGATCCCTGCTCTAAGACAGTTTGGGTTAGGAAACATTTCAGTAGAAGCCTTTCTTGACCTAGAGCCTTAGTGCCCTGGTGCCACCCCCTGCTGTCCAAACACAGGTGCAGTGGTGGTCCCCAGGGGCTGGAGCCCCAAGACCTATTACCACTACTGTAAATAAGAGAGTGTCATTTGTCAGAATCAGACTGCTAGAACAGTGAAAACATTCTACTTAATTTATGTCACAGTAGGTATTTTACATCCCTGAAAATAAGTTCCTTAATGTGAAGAGCAAACTAAATGAACCAGCCGTCCTAGAGGGACAGCTAGCTGCTTCATTTTACCAAGTTGAAGATGAAGGTGGGATCCTGCACTAAAAAGATTTTTTAGTTTGACATGGCCAGCACCAAGAATCCTGACCCATGTGTAGGAAAGAAGAAAAGGGCTTAACTGATGCCTCTGGATTTGATACTGAGCATGGATTCCTTTTTTTTTTTTTTTTAATGTTTATTTTTGAGAGAGAGTGCGAGTGGGGGAGGGGCAGAGAGAGGGAGCTACAGAATCTGAAGCAAGTTCCAGGCCCTGAGCCATGAGCACAGCCCACCGCGGCGCTCGAACTCACAAACTGTGACATCATGACCTGAGCCGAAGTCGGATACTTAACCAGCCACCCAGGCTCCCCAGTACTGAGCGTGGATTCTTAAATGGTCCGGGAGACTTTGAAGAAGCCGTTAGTATCTCCAGATGCTGGAGTTCCTTGGTTTCTGGCCACTCGCATTTCTGCCATGTGGGGTGAGAGGGTGCTTGAAGACCTTTCATCAGGTCTTTTAACGATTTCCTCATAATGTTCCAAACAGTCTGAGTTGTTGAGGTCAGCAGAGAGCCGTCGATTCTTGTCCTAGATTCCGGTCCAGACAAAGTGCTTGATCAAAGGAGCAGTTTCCGCTTACAGTAGCAATGTAAACTTGGCTCGTGAGGCTACATTTAGTGCTCAAATCTGCAAATATCCCTGCAAGATCAGTTCATTTGCGCAGCCAATCCTAATCATGTCTGTGACCTGGCAGATGCAGGGCTCCACCCAGAAAGAGGAGAAATTCTTTTCAAACCTGGGATCGTAGAGGAGTGAGGCCCTGTTACCTGCAGGCGTTGAGTCAGGAGTAGCTGCTCATCACAAAGCCGAGAAAAAGAAGCCAGGGATGCTCCTAACCTGATGTTCCGTGTTAAACGGCCTCCTTGATGTCGTCTCCCAAAATGATGCCTCGTACCCCCCACAGCACGGGCAGGAGCCCCGCTAGATGAGCCCGCCCCCAGGTGAGCAACAGTGTTGGTTAGGTTCTGCTTCCAAGGCAGTGGCACGAATTCCCAAACGAATCTTCAGCAGCGTGCAGAGAATCCATACGAGTGATCCGTATCCGCCTTTGAGAAGACTTCAGGGGAGGGTCCCGTTCCAGAAGGTTGGAAATACTTCCGGGCAGGCCCAAAGGCCATGGCTGTGCCCACGTGGTCTGTGTAGGGTGGGTTATCCCTGGTCTTAGCTCCTGGGATTGAAGCCTGAGTGACTGTATCTGAAATACGGAGTTTACTGGGGAAAGTACTTTCTTCTAATACATACCAGAGTATTTAGTTATTAAACATAATCATTTGTGTATTAGCAACAGGGTGTTTTACTTGTTCCGGGAAACCTCGCTGCCGCTGTTCTTAGTCCTTTACCCCGATTTGCAGATTATCCTAATTCCCCTGCTCCCTGTGTTCCTCCACCACTCTTCATAACAGTAGTTTTAAAATTTTCCTCTCACCTGGTTATTTGCCTCTTCCAGACCCTCACCTTTGAGATGGGTGGCTGTGGCCTGGGGCGAGTTGTCTGACTTCCTGGAGCCTCTTTGGAGGTCTGGACTGTAAAGCGCGGACAGTTATACCTACTTTGCAGAGCCTTGGTGGGATTAGAGGCCCTGCGTCGGTAAATTCCAGCAAGGGCCCACGTGTGGTAGGAATTAAATTCTAACGGCTCTCCTGAACCCCCTGTGGCCTCACGCTACTTCAGATTCTAAATGTGAACCAAGCGAGAACAAGCCCGCCACGATCCCCGCTAAAACGTGGCTACCCTCCGGGGCCTGCTCTGTCAAAGCCAAGTGCTGTGCAGAGTTCTTTACCTGCATTCTCTCATCCCATCCTTAGGACCACCCTGGGAGGCTGGCGCCGTTACGCTTATTTGTCACACTGAGGAGCCTGAGGCTCGAGGCTGAGTAGTTTGCCTACACGGCTGTGTGGTATTTGTCTCAGCAGCCCACGCGGGGCTGCCGTGCAGACCCCCAGAACCTGCGGGCCTCGTTCTTCGATCACCCTGTCCCCTTACCTTCTAGCTCCAGGCGGCCGGGTGGCCGTCTCCATCTGCCACAGGCTGGTGAGGGTGGGGGTGGGGGGGTGCGTCCTACTCACACCTTCTACTGTTTTCTCCATGTCTCCAAAAGTCTCTGCTTTAACCTCCCCGCTCCTCTCCCAGTGGGTCAGACCCCCTTGACTCCCGCATCCGCGTAAATAGAATGGCATTAAATGGTCCAGGTCACGCCCCTACCCCCCCAGGATAAGACTGGTGTGTACCGTCTCCCTCCCCATAATTCCTCACATCAGGCGTGCACAGGGTCTAGCCTTAAATTTAAGTAAGCCGTAACAGGGAAGCAGCTGTCATGCCAAAGGAAACCATTGAGTTTAATCACCAGTTTGCAGCAGCAGGTGAGGCCACGTGCACGGGAACTGCCCCGTGCAGCCCAGGCTGGTCTTGTAGCGGGTGCAGGAAACGCGCAGACGGGGGCGGCTGTTCCCACTAGCTTGGGTTCGGGGTTTAGGTACATTCTGCTCCCCCGTTTTATGGCTAACTCGTCCTGCCACAGGTTGCGTGCCTCCAGTCCTGTTGTGTTTCTAGCAGCTCTTTCACGGACAGAATGAGAGGAAATAAGCCCGAATGCAGCACGCTACTCCTGCATCTCCTACCCTGTTGAGGCGGACAGTAGGGTTCACTGGGAACAGAGAGGACCCCACAGCGTGGCCCCTGGGTGTCTTCACTAGAAGGTCTTCAGTTACCCCACAGACCAGGGGTTATTTTTTGATAACTCCTACCTGTTGGAGTCTTACTACATTTGCTGGCATAATGGCCCGGTTTTCGACACTAAAAGAAAAAGATTAAGGGTGTAACTTTTCATAGATTCAAATCTCAGTAGAAACATCTTAACCTGTCTAAGGAACCATAAAAGCTAGTTAGCTGCCTAACTAGCTTTTTTTTTTCTTAACTTTATTTTGAGAAACCGAGACAGCACAAGTGGGGGAGGGGCAGAGAGACTCCCAAGCAGGCTCCGCACTCAGCACGGCTGACAGGGCTTGAACCCATGAAGCCGGGAGATCCCCACCCGAGCCGAAACCAAGCGTCGGACGCTTAACCGACGGAGCCACCCAGGTACCCTTGATGGATTTTATCTTAAATGAAGCTCCGTTTCAGGCCTGAGAGACCTTGAGATTCAAGCCATTATCACTATCCCAGAGAACAGGGCTCTGGATGTTCAGAGGCCCCCCAAAATCAAACGTATGAGAAAGGCAAGGGCCCCGTTCCCTGGCCTCTGCCGGTGGAGGTTGCTCTTAACAGTGTAGAGCGGCCAGAAGCACAGGACAGTCAGGGCGCCTGGCTGGCTCAGTTGGTGGAACGTGGGACTCCTGATCGCAGGGTGGGGAGTTGGAGCTTCACATTGGGTGTAGAGATTACTTACAAATAAAATCTCTAAAATAAAAAGAGCACAGAACAGCGTAGAGTTTGTCTCGTGAAGGTATGTATGATGTTTTTCTTCTTGATAAACCAGGGGGAAAAAAAGGAAACCAAAGTGCTACATTCCCTTAGGAAATCCTGCCCCCTAAGTCTTGAGGACATTATAGATCAACTCAGAACTGGTAACGCAGCAAAGAAGGTGATGAAAGCTGTCTAACTTAGTAGCTTTTAAAGAAAGTCTTGTCTGGCCAGAGAGGTAAGTCAGATGAGGTCGTGGAGACTTAGGGTAACATTGGGGTTACCAGTGCCCGCTCACTGCCCTCATTCACACCCCTAGACCCCAGTGTGGTGGTCTTACCTGACCCGAAGGGAGTCGCACCGCAGCTACTCACCCTGTAGCACGGGCCGGACTCCGGCGCCCTGAGTCCCAGGTGGTAGGAGACCAGGTGCTGCTGGGGCCTCTGAGCGGGGAGAAGCGGTCCCTCCGGCGGGGAAGGGGGCCTGCGAGGCTCCCAGGCACGAGCAGGAGGGGCTGAACCCCGTGGCCAGTTGACAAGCTGCTGATAAAGTCAGGAGAAAACACTGCAGACGTGGCGACTTTGCACTGAGGGCAGGGGCTCCGGCCAGGCGTGTACATGCAAAGCAGGTTTCAAGGTGCTTTACTGCGGCGTTAATTGCCGACCGCGTGGCTCCCGACGAGCCTTAGACTTGGGCTTGTGGATCGCCCGCAGTCATTGAGGAGGCTTCCCCCCTGGAAGCGGCAGAGGGCGCCCTTCCGAGCCGGCGCCGGCCTTCCCTCTGGCTGAGGGACCGGATGTGGGGCCACTGATTGACAGGGGCTAAGCGCCCGCCCCCCGTTCCCACGCCTATTTTGACCTCCTTCAGACTTAACTGGCCTTCCGACTTTCAGTCTTCCGGACCAGGGGTCAGCAAAGACTTTCTGTAGGAGACCAGAGAGGAAAGATTTCCGGCCTTGCAGGCCGTCTGGGCTCCGGCACAGCCACTCTTAAGCACGAGACCGGCTGTAGATGACGCGTACGTGAGCGTGGCCCGGTTCCAATAAAACTACGAGCACTGACATTTTCATTTTCACGTGTTACAATATATTCTGGTTTCTTTCCCCTACGATCTTTAAAAAAAAAAAAAAAAAACCCACTGCAAGTGCGGGGCTGTACAAAAATAGGCAGTGGCCCGATCTGGCCCCCAGGCTGTAGTTTGCTGACCCCTGATGCGGGTGCTCGTCAGTGCTTGGTAGCAGTGGGAAGAGTATGTGTTCCCGCAGGGACCGGGCACAACCAGGATGGCCCCGATGCAAGCCCGGAGCTGGGCCCCTTGGTCTTTATCAAAAAACCACACACGTCGGGCGCCTGGCTGTCCTAAGTTGGAGGAACATGCGACTCATGATCTCAGGGTCGTGAGTTGGAACCCCACAGGTTGCTTACACACACATGCCGCCCACTAAGGAGAATTCCAGGGCCGATGAGCTGAGCAGGGCCGCTACCTGCCGCAGAGGCTGCAGAGGTGGGAGGGGGTCTGGGCCGTGGCGGGTGCTTCTCCCGGGACGGGTACTTGGAGCGGATCGTGCGAGGGTGAGGGCAGCTGGGCGTAGTGCGGTGCCAGAGTAAGTGCTCTCCAGGGAGCGCGTGCGGTAAAGGGAACGAAACACCCCTGCCCCCTCCCTGCCTGCACACTCACCTTCGTGAAACTCGGGTTGAATAAAAGATTCATCTTGGGACTGAGGGAAGTACAGAGAGAGAGAGAGAGAGACAGTTACAGCCTGGCTCCAGCCCTCCATCACCTGCTCATTAGCGTGCTCCTCACCAGCCTACTGCAGATTTCCGGTTTCTGAGCCCCCTGGGGAAGGAGCCCATGCCCCAGCGGGGGGATGACGGAGAACTGCAGAGGGTTGGGGTGGGTTTTAAGTGTTTCTGCTCATTTCTAGAACAGTTTGGGAAGAGCTACATGCCTGTCAGCCCTGCACAAATACACGTGAACAGCCTGGGGTAGAGTTTGGTACAGCACCTTGGGGGGGGGGGGGTCGGGGGGAGGCAATGCAGGGTGAGCTAGCAAGGAAATCACTGCAGGGGGGAGGGGGGCATGCTCACCAGACACTTCATTTTCCACCTTGGACCAGTGAAGGTATAGAAGGATCTAGATCCAGAAGCCAGAAAGCAGGCACCGAACTAGAGTTGCTAATCCAGGTGTCCTACTTACTGTGCAAATTGGCACCTGGGTCCCTCGGGGCAGAAGCCCACGAAGTAGTTAGCGCACATTACCTTACGGACATGGCGGTGTTTGCACAGGGGACCTGCCGGGCAGAGAACAGCCAGAAACACATGACGAATCTCACCGGGAGGGTATGACAGTCATAGCTCTCCACTTAACAGGGTATATAAACGTTGTCCTTTCCTGCCCAAAGCACCTGCTTCCTAGCCACGTGACTGAGAGGGGAATGGCCACCTCGGAATGTGCTGGGGTGGGTGCCAGCTGGCCAGTGCTGAGCAGCGGGGTCGGAGGCATCCCTGACACACTGCATCTTGGAGGATTTACGTGGTCGTAGACTGTCATTTGTCACCTTTACTTAGCTCCAGAAGCTACAGCTGGGGAAAGGCTAACCCCACCACAGCTTACTAATCCTCCCCTAAAATGCCCCCAAAGGAACACTGCCGAGGACTCAGAACAGTGCACCTGAACACCAGTGAAAGTAAAGGGCGCAGTACTCAGAGCACAGGGACTCCATTGGGGGGACCCTGCCTCTTAATGGGGCAGGTGGAGCACGCTTATGTGACAGCACCCCCCCCCCCCGAGGTGGGTAAAAGAAATAGACAAGAGAATGCATGTGGTCGGTCTCCCCTGGACCAGACCCGATGCCAAGGGCTTCCTGTGAGGTCCTGTGTCTGCCAGCTCAATAACCCTATGAAGGAGCTGTTTCCCCTTTCGATAAGTGAGGAACTGCGTTCAGCAATTCGTTCAAGGTCACGCAGCTGATACATTCTGAAGTCACTGGGATCTGAACCCAAGTAAGCCTGCTGGGAGAAGCCATGCCAGGCTGAATGTTACCATACACAGAGGGCTCTTTTCCATCAGGGCGAGCCTGGGGGAGAACTATGGAAAGGCCTTCCGTTGGGATTTTAACCCAGGGGCACACCCCCACGGGGCCTTATCAGGAATATGCATCCTTCCCTTGCTGGGGACACCCCCCACATCGTGATCACCTAGTGCTCCCTTTCCATCGGGGCCTCACCATCCTTGCAGAAACCTTGGTTGTACCAAGGACAGTCCCGGGTCTTGAAAGCTGGCTTCACGTGGAGAAAGGGACATTCCTTGTTGTTGCAATCACCTGAAAAGTCCAGCATTCTTTAAAAATGGGCTCATCTTGGGGCACCTGGGTGGCTCAGTTGGTTAAGCGTCCGACTTCAGCTCAGGTCATGATCTCACAGTCCGTGAGTTCAAGCCCCGCATTGGGCCCTGTGCTGACAGCTCAGAGCCTGGAGCCTGTTTTGGATTCTGTGTCTCCCTCTCTCCCTGCCCCTCCCCTGTTCATGCTCTGTCTCTCTCTGTCTCAAAAATAAATAAACGTTAAAAAAAATTAAAAAAAAAAAAAAAAACGGGCTCATCTTAACGCTCATTTCCACCCTCCCCAAAGTGGACTGACCGCCTTGCCTAGCCTCCACTTGCCTTCCTTCCATCAGCAGCAGCTTTTAGAAGACAGCAAGGATTTTCTAATCCTTCTTGCAATCTAGGAAGAATGGATCCCAATACTACTTGCTAAGTAGGACTTGGGTAAGAATAAACACATCTGGAAGAGCAGAGGCAGGGCCAGATATCCAGAGGGAGGGACTGGAACGGAAGGCATCTGGAGGCCACCAGAGAGGAAGGAACGAAGAAGTGGCGGGGAGAGGAGAGCCAGAGCGAGCCCCTAAAGATCCAAGAGGACACAGTGTGGATGCTTTTCAATCAAGGCCCTCTGTGCTTCGTCTCTGCAACGGAGACCTACGGTGCTTCTAGAACCAGGGTACAGTCCTTTCTGGCGGACAGGCCAACAAGACCAGCTCCAAAGCTGGCGGTGGTCTGATGCTAGATGCTACACAGGGACCCCTGTGGTTGCACGATGCCTGTGCTATAAGCTGTGGGTAATAGTCCAAGACTCGGGTCCTCTAGAAGGAGCCAGCCTCGTGGGACAGACCACTGGAGAATTGTTGTAAGAACACTCTTAGATTTCTTGCAGGAGCCCAGGGCTCTGAAGGAGCGTGGGGAGGAGTCAGTTCATCTTTCACCTCATGTGAGTAGAGACTTGGTGGATGCTTCCAATCCCATCCTCCTTAAAAGCCTACAACTCACGGGTGCGCCCGGGTGGCTCAGTCGGTTGGGCGACTGACTTCGGCTCAGGTCATGATCTCATAGTCTGTGGGTTTGAGCCCTGTGTCGGGCTCTGTGCTGCCGGCTCGGAGCCTGGAGCCTGCTTCGGATTCTGTGTCTCCTCCCCTCTCTGCCCCTCCCCTGCTCATGCTCTGTGTCTGTCTCTCGATAATAAATAAACGTTAAAAAAAAAAAAAGTCTACAACTCGGTGCTTCTCAGAGCCAAAAGGACTTGATGGTGTTCGCCCCATTGGTTTTCAAACTTCTCCAGAGATCTACTTAAAGGTCGCCCTTCTGCAAAGCAGGTTTCACCGCTGATGCCTAAGAACAGTTTGAAATCACCGTTCCTCCTGGCCTTCCCGTCTCACAAACGAGGACAGCAGTGCTCAGAGAGGGGAACTGCCATGTGCAGCCCAGGGCAGAGTGCAGCCTCTGGGCTCCCGCCTTTTGAGGAATGGAAGTGACATCCCTCCCCTAGGGCTGGCAAGCATTTGATCTAGGAGGCAGTGGCGGGAAGTCACCTGCCGTGCAATGCTGCCTTTCTGTCCTGGCCTGGATGTACCTCGCTGCATTCCTCTGGCGGACAGCAGGTGGCACCCGCACCTCATCCTCCAGTCAGCCTTTTCGGAGTCCCCCAGGTAGCTGTTAGAAGAGCGCAGCCAGCTGCAGGGCCCAAGACCCTGGGCCCCCTCAGCTGCCCCTTCCCACTCCAACACCTCCCAACATAATGTTCTACATAAAACAGTTTACTTCCAATAAGAAAGATAATTACTTTGGGGCGCCCGGGGGGCTCAGTCGGTTAAGCGTCTGACTTCCACTCAGGTCATGATCTCAGTTTCCGTGAGTTCGAGCCCCGCATCAGGCTCTGTGTTGACAGCTCAGAGCCTGGAGCCTGCTTCGGATTCTGTGCCCCCCCCCCCACTTTATGCCTCTCCCCCACTGGTGCTCTGTCACCTTCTAGCAAAAATAAATAAATGTTATAAATTTTTTTTGCTTAATGGTAAGTGGCATTTTTAAATGAAAGAGGTTTAGGTGCTGACCAAGGGAAGCTGGGCTTCAGGTAAACTCTGTGCTTCCCTTCCAAGAACACATGCAGGCCGCGGGACCTCAACTCCCAGCAGGCAGGACACAGAATTTTGGCCTGGGAGGAGCTCTTTGGGGATGCTTCGCCTTCTTCCCAAATAGCTGGGACCTCCCCCACTGCCCCCCCCCCGCCACTGGCACTAAGGGCAGCTTACCCCAAAGCTGCCCCAGTCAGAGACATCCCTGAAGACTGTGGCAGCTCTCTGTCCCTCCAGGTCACTCTTTTGGAACACAGTTTGAAAAGCACTGGACTAGATAATCCTTAAGGCTCCTTCCAGCTCTGGAAAGCACTGAGCTGTAGAATTTCACTGGGAAGATATTTTACAAGATCTGAGGCACACTTGCCGATTCAATCTTAAATGAGGTGGCAAGTGGTTGTGGCCTCCTGCCCCGGGCAGCCCTGTGCACGACAAAAGGAGGTCTGAAAGCCAGAGAGAAGGAGGACACTGGTCCCAACCCGACCACACAAGATAATTTTAGAGGCTGTGCTTCTGAACCTCATGACTGTATGTTTACAGTGACCCTGCACTGCCAATAAGAGATGCTAGTTTTCCGCTTACGGAAGCAGTGCAAAGTTTTCTTCTATAATAACACTCTGTAAAACAAGACAGTCGAAAGAATCGACAGTGACACAGGTCAATGGCACAGGTGCTTTCTGTGTTTGGCAAGCATCGTGAAAGTGGCTTTCAAATCCTGCTGTTTGGGAAACGCTGGCCCGGACCCACCCCGGGGACAGAGACGCGGCCCATTCCAGGCTTATTTCCGGACAGTCGGTCCGGGTATGTGATTAGCCAGGACTGCAAAGGGAAACAATTCAGCCTTTGAGTCCAGCCTCACCCCACCCTTCCCGTGGGGGTGGGGGTGGGGGTTACTCGCGTGTGCCCGAGCCTGTGGGCCAGTGAAACAGGGATCCCAGAGTACAGTTCCACTGTTCCCAGGGGGCTGGAAAAGCAGGTGCCTGGGGCTCAGAGAGGCCCGGTCGGCCACCGGAGACATACACAGTCTCCTTTGGGCTTCCCTGTCACACGTCTTCCTGTCTCCCCAGTCCCCACTGCCAATCCCCCTAGGTAAGGGCTGGAGCCAGGAAGGGGCGTTACCGAACTTGGAGTAGAAGTAGCACTCGGGCATCCTGGTGACATCGTACTGGTGCAAGAAATTGCACTGGTCGCCCTTCTTACACAGTCCCCGCAGCCAGTGCTTACACACCACCATCTTCTCCCCTCGGTTGTGCCGGAGAGGACAGAGCTTCCCTGGGAACAGCAGAGCAGCCAGCTGGGAGCACCCCCACCCCCTGCTTGCCTGGGATTCCCGAGGAGCGTGCCCCTCGTCCATCCCGTCACCTGACCCCTGGTGGAGGCCACACGGAGGACGGGCTGTCGTCTTAGCACTGCCACACCTTCGCCCAAAGTTTCCTCTCTGCCTGGCCTGCCCTCGTGCTTCTCAAACCCCGGGAAGCCCCAGGGGGTCAGGACAGCTCCCAGCAGCCTCACAGCCCCCCTCTCCTGCAGGCTCAGGGTGGGGCTCCTACCAGAGAGCAGAGCCGTGGCTCCAGCCCGGGACCCCCACCCAGCACGGCCCCTGGCACATAGTGCTTGTTAAGGGCCTGTTAAAACCAGGTCTCAGAAACCCCCCTCAAAGGTTGTGTTACCTGACCCCGGAGACCTAACGTGCTGACCTAAGAGCCGGCTTTGTAACTAACAACTTAGAAGGAAGTAGAAATGTCCTGTGTGACTCTGTTACCTTCTTACGGGGGTACTGCCATCAGCAGGAAGGATGCCCCAGTTCCCAAGTTCCTAAACAGGACCAGCCTCATGCTTGGCCACCCCTCTGATAGAATGTGAGGGTTGCCGGGAAGGGGTTCTTTGTAAATAGTCCTACCCTCACCCGGCCAATGACTCGCTTGGGTGTGACCTTCCACCAGAGCACTTGGATTTCTTTGCAAGAGGGCGTAGATGTGTAGACGGCCCCAGCCCCCCACGCCCTGGTTCCCCTGCTGACCCACCTTTCTCACAGAGCCCTTTAGTGAAAAAGTTGCACACAGCTGAGCCCGACTCTAGAAGGGGAAGAAGGAAAGAGAGAAGGTAGCTTCACCAGAGGCTGCACCTGCCAGGGGGTTTTTCCTCCTCAGGAAGTCCCTACCCACCCCCACCCACCGCCGCAACCCCGAACCTCCCCAAAGCTTGGGCCTGGGGGCTAGGGCCTGCCTCTTTGGATGCTGGCCTCCAGAACCAGCCTCAAGACCTCAACACCTAAGCCCCCAACTCTGAAACACAGGTGATGGAGGGGCCCAAGGCAACTCAGGAGGCCAATGTGGACTTTCCTGGCTTCTCACCATTCCCTTTCTGTATCTCTCTGCTTTCCCCGTCTGGAAAATGGGCTGCCTGGAAGTCAGCTCCATTCTCCTGGAATCCTGGAGAGTATGTAAGAGGGGAGCCCTCAGCCCCTGAGAAGGGGGGTGCTGAGCTGAGAATCACGGGTGGCAGGCCCCAGTCCCCAACTCGGTCCCCCTGGCGGGCCGCAGTGAAGGGGCTGAGCGGAGAAGCCCAGAGAACGGCGCGAGGTCCCCCAGGGGGACGGCTGACACCCTGTCCTCACTCACTGTCCATGCCCTGGAAAGGCAGGAGTCCAGTGCCCTTTTGCATCTCTACATCCTTCTCGAAGGTGAAGGTGAACTGCTCTAGCCCAGCAATGATCTCTTGCATCTTCCATCTCCTGCCGGGCCGCCCAAACCTGCTCAAGCCCCTGCAGGCGCACCCTATATAGCTCATCAGAGGCCCTTAAGGGGGCAGGGTCTGGTGCTGCCCCCCTCATCCCCGGATGCCAGTGGCCAGGTGACAGCTGGGCTGCTCTCTAGGCACAGCTGTCTTCTTACTCCCACCTGGTGCAGGTGCAGACGCCCCGGGGCCCCGCGCCCTCGCGCGGTGTACCTAACACCCCGCTCACAATGCGCGCCGCTGGGGAAGAATTAGCAAAGCCGCACGTACGCACGCACGGCGTATGCGCAGACATTACCAAACCTGTGCTCAGTCTTTCATTCAACATGAAGACAAAGCCACAGGTTAGCCTTGAGCAGAGTTGCACAAACCGACCACAGCGAGGCTGTTCTGATTCCCAGGAGCTTGGGGGCCAAAGGGTGAGGGGGTGGGCGGGGCAGGGAGGGAGCCCCCTCCCCCCCGCCTCCCCGCTTCCCTCTAATCGGGTCCCAGCCGACCCCTCCCTCTGGGACTCCTGACATCCCTTTTCTGGCCTGAGTGACAAGCCCTGAGCGTGCTCTTCATGGGAGAGGGAAAAAGGAACGAAATCCAGAGGAATCGGAAATAGTTGGATGAATAGCGCTTTGTTTACGCGCACACAATCGCGAGCTCGGCTGGGGGTGGAACCAACCAGAGGCCTCCCAGCCAGGATTCCACAGGCCACCCCAGCGCCTCCCACCCCTGAGAAAGTGCTTTGTAAACGAAATCTCTATGCAAATGTTGTTTTATTATTATTACACCACCCCTGCCCCCAGGGCTGGGGACATCTGAAAGTGCTTTCAAAGGAGCATTTTAGGGCTCTAACTAGGGCAGGCTCCCCCCTCCCCCCACGCCCTGGCCCTGAACTGGCCTTCCCTCCAACTGGAGCTGGTGTTTTCAGAGTCGCACTGGAGCCCGCAGAACCCCGACGCCCTCCTTCCTGGACCGAGCGAGCGGGGAGAGGTGGGCAGCGCCCTGCAGGCCCGAGCGGGCCTGCAAGAAGGAGCCTGCTTGCTGGCTTTTGTTTTCCCGTGGCTGTCGCCGCGCTCCTCCTCGATTTGGTGGTGTTCTTTTGAACTCGGGATCAGAAAAGAAAATAGCTGGGGAGAGAGACACCTGGAGCTGAGGCGGGGCTGGGAGGGGCGGGGAAGGGATCCAAGAGTTTCCAAAAGCCCGGGCCTCCCTCTGACTTCATTCCCAGGGAGGCAGGGGGCCGAGCCGAGACCTGTGGGAGGCTGGGGCACAGGGGCGCCCCTGGGGCAGGAACCCTATTCCCGTGCATTGATTAGTAGTCCCGAGAACACATTAATCTGTCAACACACCAACCCGGCAGGGCAGGCAGGCAGGCAAATGAGGACATCACGACTCAGCGAGGCCCAGGGCACACAGCTGGGAAGATGGTGACACGGAATTCAAATCCTGATCTCTCGATGGTTTCTTTCCATAAACATCCACAGAGCATCTACGTACAAGGGACTGGGGCCCCAAAACAGAGTGCTGCGTTCCTGCCCCCAGGAACAGCCCAGCCAAGTGGGGAGGTACACGCTGGTCCCGGGGGACGATAATGGCTAACAGGGGGAGGTTAACAGGGGTATGAACGGTAAGGGCGGGGGGGGGCGCTAAGCACGGGCAGGGAGGGGCGGCCGAAGAGCGTCTGGTAGCGATGGGCATGTTCCAGAAGGGAGGCCAGCCATATGAGGGCATAGAGAATTAAGCAACATGGTGGTGGGGAGGGGGTTGGTCAGGGTTTAGTTAGTCCTCCTGTTAGAGGGGTGGGGGTGACAAGATTGGCATTTGAAACTCGAGTGTCTCTTAGAGCTTAGTTTTCTATCATGAAGCCAGCGGAGCGTCCCGGAAGGGGTAGGCACCCTGGAGAGTAGATGGAGGAGGAGAGGACAGGCAGCTATTTAAGGGATGATAAAAATAATAATTAGAGCCTGGAAATATCTCCAGGGATGCTTCCCTGCACTGTGGTGGCCGGAAAGGGTTCATTGGCAAGAGCCGAGCTTGGAGGAGCCCCCCCCCCCCCCCCCCCGCCCCGCCCGCCCCCGTGCAGACTCCTCCCTCCATCCACCCCAGCGGCCCCTCCTCTTTCGGTCAAGGCCCCGCCCACGACCCGGACTCCCGGTCGCACCTCTGAGTGCCTGGCCAGGCCGAGGGCGTGCCCAGGATGCTGCCTAGATGACTTCCCCACTCCCAGAGCACAGTCACTGATTTGGCCTCAGAATGACAGCAGCTGGCATTCGCAGCCTTTGCTTACCCCAAATGCCTTCTAGGGTGGGTTGAATGGTCTCCCCCAAAGAGGGAGACCCAGTCCTAACCCCTGGTGCCTGTGAATGTGACCTGATTTGGAAATTGGATCTTTGCACATGTAACTAAGGATCTCAGTGAGGTCCTCCTGGAATTCGTGTGGGCCCTAAACTCCATGGCTGGGGGCCTTACAAGAGGAGAGTTTGGGACACGCAGCGACGGAAGAGACGCAGAGGAGCCCTATGAAGACGGAGGAGGAGACGGGATTCTGGCGGCTGCCGGGGAGCACCCAGGGTGGCTGGCTACCCCCAGAGACCCCGACGGAGGCAGCAACGGTTCTCCCCAAGGAGCCCGCCCTGCCTGCACCGCCCTCTCGGACCTGTGGCCTCTGCGATGGGAGGACATGTCTGTTGTCTTAAGCCATCGCCTCTGTGATAATTTGTTATGGTGGCCCCAGCAAACTAATTCATCCGCCCGCTCGGAAATTCAGCTGCAGGAGACCTCACCCCTTTTACAGATGAGCAAATAGACACACAGGGAAGTAGGTGACTACCGAGGTCCCACAGCTAATTGGAGTCAACTGGGGGCAGGTCTGGGTCTCCCACCTCCTAAAGCCTTTTGCACTCTTGTCACTCAAACCAGGAGGCTGCCCACCCCCCCCCCCCCCGTGTATACTACCACGTCAAGGCTCCCCAAGTGCACCAGCAACCCCATTGTGCAGAGACACAAAGCAAGCCCCAGGCCAGAGAAGGCGCCGGAGTGGGGAGCCGGGTGCCCCCTCTGGAACCTCATAGTCCTCCCTCTGTGCCCCGGAGCCTGTCCCCAGCACTGGTGTTTTCGTCGATTAATTAATTCATGGCTGCAAAGTGGACACCCAAATCGTTCTGCAAACAGTGGTGTTAATTTTTAATCACCATCATTATGAGGCACCCACTTAACTCCGGCTGCAGATTTCCTGAATCAGCATCACCCTGCCCCTTTCCCTCTATAGATGCACTGTTCTGAAAACCAGGCGTGCAGGGAGCTCTAGAATTCTCTTGTCAGGAACTGGGGGAGGTCCTCGAGCCCGTCCCCCCTGGCCTTGGATCAATCTCAGCCAGTGCTTTTCCGGGCCGAGTGTGGCCAGGCCCTCCTCCCTGGTGTCTATGCATCTATCTGCCTACCTCCCACCTTGGGCACCCTGAGTTCATGCCACGGGTATAGACTGTGGCATTGGGCAGGCCAGGGTTCAAATCCGGGCTCTGCGGGGCCCCAGCCCGTGATTGTGGGCCAGTCATTTAATCACCTCCCTGAACCCCAGATTCTGCATCTGTGAAATGGGACCCACGGCGTGGCCATACCCAGGGTGCTGTGTGAGAAGTACATATGGGCATGTGGGTGCCTGACATCAGGGAGTAGCTGGGTGGGAGCCATCCCTCCCAGAAGGTATGTGCCATAAGGAGTGAGGAACGGTGTCCTGCCCCCAGGCCCAAGGTGCCACCTTCCTCAAGCTTACTGTTCCTAAGGACCCCTGATAAAGGAGGAGACAGGGGCCCCCCTAGGAGACAGGGGGCTCCATGCTGTTCAGGCGCTGCTGGAGGGGCCGCTCTAAGTCCAGCAGGGACGGGCCCGGTGGCTGGATAGCCATGGTGTTGGGATGGAGTGGAGGTCAGAGGAACCCCCAGTGACCCACAGCTGCTGCTGTTCAGCTCAGCCCCAAGGACAATGAGCCAGTGTGCCCTGCCCTCTCCACTGCTCTGTGCCCCAGAGATGCCACTTGGCGGGGACAGCTGTTGGCCTCACAATAGCCACTTGGAGTGCAGGGCAGGGAGGTCCAGCAGCTGGGATGGGCCTGCTCTGCCTTTGCCCAAGAGCTTGGTCTCTGGGAGTCCGGTGGTTCTAGGAAGTCTACTCTAGGAAAGGCATCCGTCTCCCCCAGGGGCGCGGGCTCAGTAATGGCACTAATGAGCCACCCACACTTCTCATCTGGGCCTCCTCCTGTCCTGACTTGCAACTGTTCAAGTTGCTCGTACCCATTTTGCAGACAAAGAAACCAGGGCTGAGAGGTGAGAAGGGCTGCCTGAACCAGTAGGTGTCGCACTTAGATGAGCTTCCCAAAGACCATAGGCTCCGTCTGCAGGAGCCTGACCTCTCAGGCTCGAGAGCGTGCTGAGGCCACTGAGAGGTCATGTGACACGCACTTTGGGTCTGAGAGTCAAGGAGACAGGACATTGTGGGGCTCAGGGGGTCCTGATAGCTTTTCTCCCCCACTGTTGCCACCTCCGTGCATCTTGGTCCTCAGGCCGTCCTCTCCTCAGCTTCTGTGCCCAGAGCCCTTCCAGGGGGAGCAGAGGCTGCTTGGAGCCTCCTGGGGTTCCTATGCCCTGCCACCGGCAGCTCTGGGGGGGATGCCACAGGCCCAGACCGCCAGCAAAAATGAGTTAGCAGAAGAGGCGTGATGGGGCCAGCTCAGGTGACACTCTGGTTTCTTCCTCCTTATCCAGAGCCCTTCTGGCGTCCCCTTGATGGTTCTGCCCCCACCCAGCCTCTAGGGAGCTAGTCTTTCGTTCATTCACTCAGCACTCACTCAAAAATACTGTTGAACTTCTCTTCATGCTGAAGGATACAGAACGAACAAAGCAGCTTTTATCAGTGTTCTAGGGAGCAGAATACTGGCCCCCAAAGATGCCCACGTCCTAATCTCTGAAACCTGTGAATAAGTTACCTTACGTGGCAAAGGGGACTTTGTGGGTGTGGTTAAGGATCTTGAGATGGGGGAGGTTACCCTGGATTGTCTGGGTGGGCCCAATGTCATCACAAGGGGACTTAAAAGTGGGAGGCAGGAGAGCCAGAGGGAGGCAGGAAAGAAGAGAGAGAGAGAGGTTTGAAGACGTTACTCTGCTGGTTTTGAAAATGGAGGAAGGGCCATAAGCCAAGGAAGGCAGGAGGTCTCCGGGAGCTGTAAAAAGTGAGGAGGCAAGATTCTCCCCTAGTACCTCCAGAAGAAATGCAGACTTGCTGACGCCTTCATATTCATTCATTCATTCATTCATTCATTCATTCAGTAAGCTCTACTCCCAATGTGGGCCTTGAAACTCACAACCCGGAGACCAGAGTCTCATGCTCTACCAACGGGAGCCAGCCAGATGCCCCCGGCCTGCATTTTAGAAAGAACCTGCGGCTGCAAAGCCCTGGGGCTGCTCTCCAAGGAAGGCCCCCCCCAGAGGGACTTGGAGCAGCCCGTTAGCCAGAATCCAGCAGTCCCAGGAAAGGGGGTCGTCTTCCCTACAGCCTTGAAGCTGTCTATGCTTTGTAAAGGAGAGAAACATTCAATGTCAGGATCCACAGTAATTATTAGCCGGGTTCTCATATCTGTATCTATTCCTGCATCCCAGGAGATGGCTTTGTGCACCTCCTGGGGTACACGCACCCCTTTCCTCCCACTTGCAGGAGGGGGGCGGAAGGTTTCTGTAGGACACAGCACCGCCAGCTGGCTGTTGACAGTGTGATGATTGATTCTCCCAGCCACGGCCTGGGGCACTCATTTTGATGGATTGGGGGCCAAGGTCACGAGTTTGATCTGCCTTTGGGTCAGTTGAGTCTGGAAGAAAAACTCCATTTCCATCACAGCAGACTGCCCTCCAGTCTGTTACTTCTAAATGATTCTCGGGTCACAAGGCGGACAGACAGAGTACGGATGGAAAAACCCTCCAGGCCCCAACTATTGATGGGAAGTCAATTGTGCCCATTTTGTGTCCAAGCCCAGTGGGTGTGAGTGGCAGAAGCCGACAAGCAGAGGGCAGCCCTGCCTGGCTCCCAGCCTGGACGACCCCCCAACCCATCCCGCCTGCATGTGCAGGCTTCTGGGAGCTAGTGGGGCTAGAGGGGAGAGGCTCACCAATGCTGACCTTCCCTCCGGTCGGCGGTGGGGGTGGGGGGAGGGAGGAGGGTTATCACAGCCATGGAGCTGTCCTTGGTCTTACTCCTTGGCTTGAATTGCATCTCTGGGCCATGACTCCAGGGAGATGAGCAGCTAGAGACACATGGGGAGTTGCCCCCCCCCGTCTCAGTCAGTGCTGGCTGCCGGGACACAATACCACAGATGGGGGCTTGAACAGTAGGTTTTAGTTCCTCACAGTTTCTGGAGCCTGGGAGTCCAAGATCAGGGTGCCGGCAGATTCGGTTCCTGTGAGAGTCCACTTCCTGTCTCGCTGTGTCCTCACGTGGTGGAGAGAGACCCTCCAGTCTCTCTTCCTCCTCCCAACAGGACATTAATCCCATTGTGGGGGTCCCATGTTTGTGAACTTACCTAAACCTGTTCACCTCCCCGAGGTGAGGCCCCCTCCTAATACCATCACACTAGGGGGGTGGGTAGGGACGGAGGACATCAACGTATTAACTTAGGGGATCACAGACGTCCAGTCCGAGGCACCCGCTTCCCACACAGCTGCCTTCTGGCCGTATCTACTTGAAATGTCTGAGACCCACCCTAGCTCCCCTGAAGTTGGTGCCTCCTGCCATCTCCTCTCAGGAATGTCACCACCCCAGATGCTCGGGCCAAAGCGAGGGATGTCCTTGATTCCTCGAATGGGCCGGTCCTGCTCTTCGCATCATAGATTTCTCTCATTCGTGGGTCTGATTCCAACTCTCCTCTCTCAGGGACATTTCCCTATTACCTTCTCTAAAGTAAGACCCAGGGGCACCTGGGTGGCTCAGTCGGTTAAGCGTCTGACTCTTAATGTCAGCCAGGTCATGATCTCATGGTTTGTGAGTTCGAGCTCCACATCAGGCTTTGTGCTGACAGTGCAGAGCCTGGTTGGGATTCTCTCTCTCTCTCTCTCTCTCTCTCTCTCTGCCCCTCCCCTGCTCTCTCTCTTTCTCTCTCCCTCCCTCTCAAAATGAATAAACATTAAAAAAAAAATTAAAGTGAGACCCAGGTCATTTCCTGTCCCAACACTCACCAGTTTATCCCTGAGAAGCCCTTAGTGCCATGCCCAGTGTTTCACATATTTCCTATCTTGCTGGTGCTCTGTTTGCTCCCCCAGCCCACCTCACCCCTAGCCCATGTTCCCACTGTGAGGCTTCTCCATCAGGCCCAGCAGGTGCAGTGCCCGGGCCGGGCCCTCAGCACTTTTGCAGGCCCACGAAAATGTTTTAATTTCCTTAAAATCAGAAGACGATATGGGAGCGTTTAGGCCAAAGAAAACGTTTTAATATTTAATATTAAAGCACACATCCTTTTCCTAACGCGGTAAAAAGTGCCCGATTGTCCACTCTCTTACATTCTCTCACCGTTCCTGTGCCTCTCACAGCGCCGGGCACACAGCAGATGCTTAATAAACACCTGCCGGGGACACACGAACGAGTCTGTGCTGCCCATTTCTGTCTTCGGAGAACACAGCCTCAAACTTGCAGGCGGCTATGATTTGACTCGCCGGGGACAGGGGGGGAGCCCTGGTTGGGAGACACGATACTGAAGCAGCATCTTCCAAGTCACCTGGGAAATGACACAGTCCACTCGCCACCCTAGGTCTGCGGAGGGCAGCCCGGCCCCAGCCACCCTCTCAGTGCATTCCTCAGTGTGGCTCCAGGGGCAGAGACTAGAAATCTGTGTCTCTATGGTGCTTCTCATATTACACCTTCAGAGAAACATGCTGATGGCTAAAGAGAAGTGCCAGCTTTCTCAGTAAAGTAGGTAAAATTTAAGATGCAAATGTACACATTTCCCCCCGCGGGACTCCATAGCCTTTTTTTTTTTTTTTTTTGCTTTGAATAAAAAACATGTGACTTGAAAACCGTTTTGTCTTAAATTGGCCCTTATGGGGGGGCGGGGTTTGAGGGAGGAAAATGGTGTTCCTGAAACAGGAGAACAGGAGCAGTGGTTTTCAGCCCCGGATGGGACATCTGGCAATGCCTTCTGGGGACGTTTTGGATTGACCTAGCCAGTTGCGGGGGATGCTATTGGCATCTAGTGGGTAGAGACCAGGGATGTCGCTTAACCTCCTCCAGAACAGTTCCCAATAACAAAGAATGATGGGGGCCCACTTGTCAAAGTGCTGAGGTTGAGAACCCCTGCTTTGGAAGAATCTAAATTCTACGTCTTGGGTAAATGACTTGGATCACTTAGGTCTGGCCTTTTCCATAGACCTGATTTTATTGATCTGCACTTTGGCATCGAGCCCTGGATTTACATTGAGCAAAGATGGGGTTTGTGTGGCTCTGTTAGGAGACTGTGGTTGAGGACATTGTCTGAGACCCCACCCCTGGCTCCTTCAAAGATCTCACAAGAGTCCCTCCCAGACCTCAGAACGTGCACAGTTGCTTCTGGGATCCTTTTAACCTTGTGGACTTCATGAGTTTCCTAACAGGTGGATTTCCCTTTTCACTTCAACTAACGGGAAGCTCAGAGTCCAAGTTGCAGCCCATCTTTGAGAACTGCGGAGGCCCACGCGGAGAACATTTCTGCTGTGCCACCTCTTGGTTCATTGTACTGTGTGTTCCAGCCCTGTTTTTGCTTTGATCTATTTTTATCCTATTGTAGTTTACTTTTTGTGTGTGTGTGTGTGTGTTAAGCTGCCTCCAATCCTTTGGCAACGAAGCAGGCCATAAAAACAAAACAAGATTCAGCAGAGCCCCGTGGCCTCGGCGGGTATTTTTTAACATGCCAAGTGTCATTTCAAGGCTAGAGTCCTGCCGGGGGAAGGCAGCTACCCTTGGCTCCTCCTGTCCTCTCCTGGGAGTCTCCCTTCTTGGAGAACAGCAATTCCGTGGATTGCAGCAACAGGTTTTAGAGGCAAAGCCACCGACACCCATCTGCCTGCAAATACCTCTCCCTCCCCCATTCTTTCCAGTCTCCCATCTGGCTCCTGCCAAGCTGCCAAGGGGCTAGACAAGCTCTCCCTTTGCTATTCCTAAGTTGCCATGCCCACATTTTCAGTCGGGGCCTCCAGGGTTAGGCTGTGTAGACTGTCACTGCAGCCAGGGCGGTGTTGGGGGTGGGGTGGGGTGGGGACCTGTATGCAGAGGCGGGGACCTTTGGAAGGCTGTTGTGTGAGGGTGGGGGTGAGCCAGGGGTGGGTAGGGGGAGCTACATACACCTGGAAAGGTCAACCCCGCCCCCCACCGGTCAGCCCAACTAACACTCCCAGCTCAAGCAAGCACCCGTGCCCCCCACGTCCCACAGGCAGGGCTTGCCCCTCGTCCACCAGGCCGGAGCCAGAGCCAGTCCAGTCCGCCTGTCTCCTCTGCTCTGTTCTGCTCACGCGACCCGGCCAGGGCTTCCTTCCCCCAGCCTCTGTCTGCCCATCTGTAAAATGGGGGACCGGGAGAGGTGGACCGGATCCTAAAACTTGGAGATGCTAAGAACCCCTCCTTCATGTGTCCTGACCCCCTCTATTTCTTTTGTCCACTTTCTTCTGGGAACGTGGTGAAGCGGGAGAACGGCTTGTGTGCGTGACAGAACGGAGTCGGAGGCGAGCCCTTTGCGGGACCAGCCTGGACACCAGCAGGAACACGGGCCCGAGGCTGCAGGCTTGTGAGGCAAGCAAGGGGCCTACCCGGCAGGGACAGAGGCCAGCCCTGAGTGACCCCGAGAAGGGCCTTCGCACGCCCTTTGGATGGCGTGAATCAGCAGCCGCCAGCCCCTCGCCTGGCAGCGAGCAGTACCCCCTTCCCCTTGGGCGCACAGCCCAGGTGAGCTGGGAACGCCCCACCCAACTTGGCCTCTCTCTGCACTGGCCTGCTCAGTCGGGTCACTGGCCCTGCTGGCCACTGCCGGTCCCGAAGTATAAATCATCAGGTTGGGACAGCGGTGGAGAGGAAGGCCTTGGAGGCCGTGCCCGGGTCCGTGCCCCAGCTCCTCCATTTGCCAGCTGTGTGTGGCTGGGCAGGTTCCTTGGCCTTCCATTGCCGTGGCGTCCTCATCCGTAGAATGGGGGTAATATGAATAGCGAGGGCCTCACAGAGTTGTCATGACAATAAATGAGGCCAGCACCAAGGGCAGTGCCTGGCATATGGCGGTCCTAAGGGCTGGCACCCAGCCTTCACCACAGTAATGGTGCAGGACAGCATGTGCCCGGGGAAGCATGAGCAGAGCCCCGGCCTGCAGCGGTGGTCGCGGACGGGACACGAAGGCTGGACCGGGGCGGGCTGGTGCTGACGCGCATCTTTAGGCTAGAGCCACAGCCCTGCCCGGAGCAGCAAGCTCTGCAGCACATTTTTGTTAAGTGTTGGCCTTGACCTGAATTAGCATGACTACATTACTGCCCAGATGCAGCCCCTGGCTCCTGCTTTGGGTTGCTGGAGGTAGAAGGGGCCCTACAGGGCATCTGTTAAGGCGAGATGTGCCCTGCAGGGGCCGTGGGCTTCTCAGGCGAGCCTCGGGGACCAAAGGGGAGAGAGTCTTCTCCCCTCCCTCTTTTGGGACCACCACACCCTGCTTCTCACTCCCAGCCTCAGCCACATCCCTCATTAGCTGAGAATGAGCCCCTCTAGGGACAGAGGGGCCGGTGCAACATTTTTATTATGCTTCTAATTGCTTCCCAGGGAGGATGAGCTCAAGTCCAAATTTCTCTGCGGATGCTCGAGGCGAGGGGCAGGGTTTCCAGGAACTCAGCCCCACTGGCCCCCATGTGGAAAGGAGGATGTGTGAGGGACTTCAGCTAGCAAACCCTGCCTTGCCTGGGCTGACAGGGCGGACGGGTCTCCAGGTCCCCAACCAGGACAGACACACCCGCAACCTCACTTCCTGAAGGAACGAAGCTCCCGGGAGGCCGTGAGCAGCCAGGTGAAAGAAAGGGCTTTAGGTCCATGTTGTCCTGAGTCTACTGCTTAGTGACTTGGGGAAGGTGGCCAGGTGGCGTCTGGACCCGTTTCTTTTTTTTTTTTTTTTTTTTCAACGTTTTTTGTTTTTTTTTTTTTTTTTTTTAATTTTATTTTTGGGACAGAGAGAGACAGAGCACGAACGGGGAGGGGCAGAGAGAGAGGGAGACACAGAATCGGAAACAGGCTCCAGGCTCCGAGCCATCAGCCCAGAGCCCGACGCGGGGCTCGAACTCACGGACCGCGAGATCGTGACCTGGTTGAAGTCAGACGCTTAACCGACTGCGCCACCCAGGCGCCCCTCTGGACCCGTTTCTTACGGGCTCTCAGGCCGTGAGTCTGGACGAAGGGCATGCCGCCTGTAACATTCTCCGGGTCAGATGGGGAAAAGCCGGGAAAGAAAGGAGGGCGGCTCCTTTCTAGGGACTGTGTCTGCACCCGGCCCTGTAAGAGCAGCAGGGTTCCCGTATCACAGAGGAGCAGGAGGAGGCACGGAGCAGCTAAGTGACTTAGTGGCCACAGGCCCCCAACTGGCAAGTGGCGGGTGGGCCACCAAAATCCCAGAGCCCCCAAGACCTGCCCAGCAGATGGGCACACGAGCCTCGTCCCTCCAGGGGCCGGAGAGCAGCGCAGGAGGGGAGGGGCCCCAAAAGGACAGGGAGAGCAGCCACCCCAGATCCCGAGTGCCTCAGGGGCACAGGCAGCCCCAGGGCCCCCAGTCGGCACCCGTACCCACCCACATCCTGCGATAACCCTCCCCAGAAGCAGAGACGGACACCGGGAGGGCCACAGCGTTTTTTGGTTTTTTTTTTAATGTTTCCTCACTGTTTTAACAATGCCATGAAAAAATATATACAGTTTAGAATCTGGAACTGACCACTGTTCGCATGGGTTTCAAGGGCAGCTGGTGGGGGCTGTAGGGCCCCTTCTGACTCCTCCCCTATGTGGGAGCCACACTACTGGAAACAGTACCAACAGGGCACCGGAATCAGGAACTGTCTGGATCAGGATCTGGCAACAAGCGGGAGAGGCTGCAGCAGTGACGCCCGCTAACCTTGGCCTGTCCCCTCCCTCCGCCGCGTACGAGGGGACAGGAGAAGGTGGGTCAGCTTGCTCCCAGGACAGGAAAATAATCATCAGTTCACCCTGGGGCACATGCCCAAGCTCCCACTCGACCTCCTTGGGCAGGGTTACAGGACCAAAGTGAAACGCTGGAATCTCAGAAGAACAACAAATAGTTTTTTTAGCATAAGTATGTCCCAAACATGGTGTGGGGCATACTTATACTACAAAAATTATCCTTTGTATGCCTGACATCCTAATTTATCTCCGTGTTCTGGTTTTGTTTTGTTTTATTGCTAAATCTGGCAATCCTCTATCCTTAGGGGCCTCAGAAGTGGGGGAGAGGGTTCTGCTGGCAGAAAAGGCCTAAAGGAAGGGGAAGTGGTCAGTGTGTGTGAGTGTGTGTGTGTGTGTGTGTGTGTGTGTGTATGGGGGTGGGGAGTAACTCAGTCAAAAAAGCTTCTAGCTCTCCAAGAAATGATATATTAATTTTTTAAAAAATCCTTTTCCAGAAAATTTCTACACTGGCTGCCTGCAACTGTTAATAGCCATGGAGTGGGGCGGGAGGGGAAGGACACACACGCACGGACACCCACCCCATACAGTTCTAAATAAAGTCTGGAAGCACTTAGTATAAAGGTTTTCTAAAAGGATTTGATCTTCCATCTGGTAGCAGAGCTGTTAACACTGTTCCAGATATGCTCTGGAAGGATTTAAACAGGACAGGAGAACAAACAGATCGATAGGGGCCGAGCGAGTGCCCAGCCTGTTCCTAGTGTCATCCTGGAAAGGCCCCTTTTAGAAAATTCAGGAAGCCTGGGGCCTCCTTTCTTTCGTTCCCCATCCTGTTCTCCCCCCTGGAAGGGGCCGCGTTAGTGCACACATTCGGTCCGGCTTTGCTCCAAGGGGCTCCAGGCTCGCGGTGCAGGAGCCGGGAGCGGGGGGCCGGGGCGTGGGACCACCTTTCCTCCTGCCACACGGCCACCAGTCACAGCAGAAACACCAGGAGAGGAAAGGCGAGCCGAGCGTCCTTGGCCGAGGCACCGGGGCCGCTCCCGGACTGACCCGCCGCTGCTGCCCCACGAGGCGGGGACTTGGCTGACATGCGTCACCGTCTGAAGCCGGGCTGGAGGGAAGGGAGAACCGGTTCCTGCCGCAAGCACCCGGTCCAGCCCGCAGCACACGGGAGGGCTGGGTGCGCCAGGCAGCTGGGTGCCCACGCCACCTCCCTGTGTCCCCATTGGGGCCCCGGCCTCGCCAGCGCCCCACGTCCAGGACGGGAGACGTCCAGGGTCTGCGGTGGAAGCCAGGCTCCCGGCTGCCTTGCACAGGATGGGACGGGACAGGGAAGGGAAGGGGGTGGTGGTCTGGATGGGGGGAGGGGGCAGGGAGGAGACGGAGCCCCCCTCCCGCCTGGTGCCCCTCACACCCGGATCTCATCCTCCTCCTCCTCGTCCATGAAGGAGAACTCCTTGTCCTGCTGCCGGGGCAGCGCAGCCCGGGCCCTGTCGGGCCCCCGCGAGGCGGGGCTGCGCTCCTCCAGGATGCCCGAGGTGCAGCTGGACAGGGAGCTGCTGTCCCTCGTGGTGTGGCTGCCCTCGCTGCGGGCCGAGCCGGGGCTGGGGGCCGCCGCCCAGCCCTCGTCCTGGGGCAGGTCCCGGCCCGACGCGCCTTCTTGCTGCCTTGCCTGTGGAGGGGCCGCCGATGCCAGGGCCGGGGGAGCCCGGAGGGTGCTGCCTGTGGGGTCCCCGTCACGGTAACCGCCGCCCTCCTCCTCGGGGTCCCACTCCTCCTTGTCCATGATGCTGAGGACGTCGCCCAGCATGGAGGGGCCCAGGTCAATGTGGAACGACATGACCGACTCGGCGTGCTTGAGCCCCAGGCTGGCCTTGGGCACCACGGGCAGCTCCGTCAGGTCCCCGAAGGCCTGCTCGTCGAGGAGGGGGTCGGGGGAGTGGGGCGCGGTGGCCCCGTTCCGCCGGGGCGCCAGCTCCCCCTCGCCCGCCTCCTCCTGGCCGCCCTCCCCGGCGCTCGCCTTCTTCACGGGGCTGGACGACAGGCTCTTGGGCAGCTTGCCGGAGCCCTTCTCGGCGGCCTCCTTCTCGTTCAGCTGCGGCAGGGACATGGCGTTCTTGACGAACAGAGCCGAGTCCCGCAGGGAGCCCAGCATGTCCCTCTGCTCCCGGTCCCCCCTGGTCACCGACTGCGACCGCTTGCTGCCCCGGAACTTCCGGGACAGGAGGCCGCGTTTGGAGGACGAGGAGGCGGCCTGCTCCTCCAGGGACTCGCCGTCCAGCTCGCCGGCCTTGCTATTGAGGAAGGACGTGTCCCCGAAGGCGTCCCCCGCCCGGCCCACGTGCATGGTGTGCCGGAAGTCGCCCAGGGGGGCGCTGATCATCTCGGCCGTGAGGTCCACGCGGGAGCGGCGCTTGGAGTGAACCGAGCTCGACACCAGCTGCTTGAGGATGGGCATCTTGCCGGTGGGGGGAGGGGGGCGGGGGGGGCGGGCCTCCCAAGGCGGCAGGCGGGTCGGGGGTCAGATGTGAAGTCCGGCGGGCATAGGTGCCAAGGGGGAGATCATAGGGCTGCAAGAAGAGAACAGCAGGCAAAGGGTTAACCCGGGCTGGCCGCAGGGAGGGGCTGCTGCCCAAACCTCAGCTCTCCCACCAGAATGAAATCCTGTGAAAGAAGCCACCGGTGGGTGGCCTAAGCCTGCCTGATTCTTCACGCGCAGGCACTCGGGTTAGGTAGCCGTGTAGAGTTCAGGTAGCCACAGACACGCTTTCCCTGAACCAGAGAGAAGGACGATCCTTCTTTTGAAGGACAGCATGTCCCCCGACCAGGATGCCACCAGCGTGAACACAACCACGTTTAAGGCGGTAGAGATGCACAGGCGGTTCCGTGTGGCATTCTGGGAAAGAGCCTGGGTCCAGGACAGGACTCCCGCGGACAGCCGGGCTGGAGACACGCTCTAGGTTCTTCCTGCGGTCTGACCTCAGTCCCCGTGGAGGCAGTGGACACCTCAACCTGAGTCATGGTCCTCTGACGAGGGAGAGAACAGGATGGGCTCCGGAGAGACGCTGCCCGGCACCTCCACGTCTGTGGGCGGCCAGACTCGCTTTCTGAATCAGAACTGGGGCGGGGCCGCTGGGACCCACAAAACCAGCTCTCCAGCCTTCCAGTCCTTACTGGGTGTCCCACAAACGAGGACCCCGCCTGCGACCTCTCCACCGTGGGGCCAAGCTCTTTGCTGGACACTCACCCTGTGTCTCCTAGGGATGAAGACTAGAAAATTCTGGTCTCTTGAATCATTAAGGGTGCAGGAGGAGGGCAGGGACTAGACGGCCCGGCCCCCGAGATCTGCCGACCCCGGGGGGACAGTTAACCGGAACTGAAGATCAGCGAGGGGGGCCCCGGAGAGCCTGGGGCATCTGAAAGCTCCAGGTACCACCCATATAGCTCCTGGCAAGCACCAAGTTGAGGTCGACTGTTGGAGACAAACCAGTCCTTTTCCCTCTGGAGGGACCTGCCCCAAAGGCTAAACCCAGCAATGCAGGGCTGAGCAGGGCCGGAAGACGGACGGGATCCGACAAGGCGGGTGGGTAAGGGGTGATGGTGGCCGTAGTCTTGCCAACAAGACTTCATGGCGGGACCACTCTTCCCACTGCGAAGCGCGACCCGTGGGTGTCCCGCCGGTTTCTTCCTCACCCCCAGCTAGGCCGCCACATCCCACCTGGCCCCCGACGCCAGCCCAGCAGATCCCTGTTTCCCCTTCTGTCCCTCTCCAGACCATTCTTCACCTTTTCTCTAAAACAAAAGCCATCCAGGACTCACCGGTGCAGACCCCTCGATCTGGCGACCCGTCCCTGCCTCCCTCCTTCCTCCACGCCACTGCTTGCCGCTCCCCTACCTTTGCTCTCTGTCCTAGCCCTCTCTCAGCTTCTGCCTCCTGGACTCCAGGACTGGACACATGCAGGTCCCTGCTGGCACACCCTATCACCTGGCTCACTCAACGTCCTTCCGGGCCCGGCTGAGACGTCGCTTCTTCCGGGAAACCGTCCTTAGCCAGGGTGAACCCTCTCGGCCACCTCGCCTCCGGCCTCCCGGCACTCTGGATGTCCCCTCTCCCCGCAGGCACCGGCTACATCGTTCTATTCCTGCCAGCTGGGCTGTAATGTGCCCACTGGACCCTGAGCTTCCAGAGGGTTCCGACGGGGCCGACTCACCACTGAATCCCATCTAGCAATGGGTCTTCAAAGACCTGTTGAAAGGCAACACCTCCGTCCTGCCCTCCCCCATCTCCCTTTCTGCTTCCCAGTCCAGGGGCCGCGCTGGCTTCCCTTCAGCCTCTAGCCGGCTCCAGGGTTCCCGGCCGGCCTGACCCCTGTGTCCTCCAAACACCCCCCACAGCATTCTCAGTCTTTGTCCAGCTGCTGACGCCCAGTCTGACGGCTCCCCAACCATCAAGTGCCACCCCCCAAACCCCGCCCCAGGCAGTCATGCGACTGTCACTCCAGCAAACAAAGTTCTCTAGGACGGGAGGCAGGAGCCAGGCACCGGGGCACAGGTGACCTGGGCTGGGCTCAGAGCCAGGTGAGGACTCTCACTACCGCCAGTCAGCTCTCCCTCTTCCTGCCCCTTCTTCCCACCAACCCTCAGGCGAGTTAGCTCTCCCCATCCCTAACCTGAACCCTCTTCTCCTGCCCACGCCCTGGGACCTAACCTCTAAACAATCAGACACGGACCAGCGAGGCCAAGGATTGGCCAGCATTTTCTATAAAGGACCACAGACTAAAGATCTCTGGCTTTGGGGAAGATACTGTCTTTCCAGTAGGAGAGCAGCAACATACTGCATGGAAGCAAAGGGTATGGCTGTGTCCCAATAAAACTTTATATATAAAGACAAGTTGTGGGCCAGATTTGGCCCATGGGCCCCGGTTTTCTGACTCCAACTACATGAGAAGCACTGGCCTCAGGGTTATCCCCTCGCCACACTGCCCAGGAGAGTGTCAGCATATGTGACCTTCTGGGTCTGCCATGGGCTCCCAGGCAAACCTTTGGGGGAAAAGCTCTCTTTGGCTAAAAAAGACAAAGGGAGGCTGGGGTTGGTCTCAGACGTGTTAGGAACAGAAGGAAATCAAACCAGGTTTCTAATGAACGCTTGGTACCAGAGAATCCCTGAGCTTCTGCTGCCCCCAGGACACTGAGGCAACAATGGGAAAGGCTCACGTGTTCAAACGGCCTGCATTCGAACTCCTGCCTCTAGTCACAGAATCTTGGGATCTCAAAGAGCTGGGAGGGAAGGGACACCCAGAGCAGCTCCAGAAAACAGGTGTCACTGAAGCAAAGTCACTCATCCAGGTTTCTGCCCCAAACGGCAGAGCTGGGCGAGAAGCTGGCCTCCTGGTCCAGTGCTCTGCTCCAGACCTTTCTCTGGCCTTTGGTGGGTAGCATCCTTCACCAGCTACCTTTACCAATTGGACACCTCTCCTTGCGTCTGGGCCAGGAGAGTCCAGAAAAAGGAGGAGCCTAGCTGCTTCCTCAAGAAAGTTCCTGAACGATCCGAGAGTGTCAACACTTTGAACCAGATAATTCTTTGTGGTGGGGGCCATCCTGCACATGGTAGGATGTTTCACAGCACCCTTGCCTCTACCCACTAAATCCCAGCAGCATCCCTCCCCAGGTGTGACAACCAAAATGTCTCCGGACATACCAAGTGTCCCCTGGGGGGGTGCAAAAATGCCCCAGGTTGAGAATACAGCTAGGAAACTAAAGCTTATACTACTTACCAGATAAACAACAACAACAAAAAAAGGGGGGGTGGGCGGGTGGGAGACAGGATAGGGGGCACAAAGGGTCAGAACTGTGGGAACACAAGACACGCACTTCCAGAGTTCAGGGTTTCATTGTAACAGTAGGAATCCCCAGACCCAGTAGGCAACTTTAAGCGCTGTGGTTTCCCGATGGGAAGTGCTCCTGACAGAGAAAGGGGAACCACACACTCAACCGCCAAGGGCTCAGCAGAACCCGTGGAGTGGCTGGTGGCCACTCACAGGGATCTGGCATTCTGGCCACCAAGACTACAGGACAGGAGGGTCCCATCATGCCATCAGCCCCCCTTCTATCCTGGAGGGTAAAACAAAAAAAACAGGTAAGAGCGGCCAGCGGGGAAATCCACAGGCCAGGCCCGGGGCCCCAGCATCCTGCTGGGCCCTACACCCCCAGAAAGAAAGTAAGTCTGGCCGGTGCTGTGTGCTACTCATAGCCGCGCTCCCTGGGGGTGGGAATGAGGCTTTCCGTCTTATAAAACACCAAACCATCCCTCCAGTACCCAGCATGAAAGAGTCTGGAGACAGCTGGGGTCTCTGTGGAGTCACCTGCCATCCCACTGCCTAGCAATCCTGGGACGGGGCCAAGGTCTGGGTCTCTGGGATCCTAGAGCTCAGACTCGATGGGCCAGGCTTCAGGGCTGGTGAGAACCCTAAGCTCTGAACAGAGAGCGATGCGGGGGTGAGGAGATGGAACACTGAGGTTAGGGGCAAGCAGGTGGCCTGGGCCAGTCCTGGGGGCGGCAGGTCAGGAGGCCTGCGCTCCCACCCGGAAGGGGATCCTGCCAAAGAGAGCTGTGCCTTTGGCAGGGGGTGTTGCTAAGTGCCATGACTCAGCTCTGGGGATGTGGCTAAATAGGCTGCCTGATGACAAGGCGGCCACTCCCCACAGCCTGCCTGCCCGGGGCGGGGCACCACCACCCTGGCCCGAAGCCACAATTCCACTCTCCTGCCAGAGCAAAGGAAAAGGGAGCAGGGACTCACGGCTGTCCCTCACTCTCCCCAGCCTCTGATGGATCTAGATGCCTCTACCCTTTGGCCCCACCATCCCCAGAACATTCCTTCAAGGCAGGAGCAACGGACCCTCCCTGGAAAGCCAGGCCCCTGGTTGGTTTACACCAATCACGCTCCCAGCTCAGCTCTTCTTCTGGGACCCCGGAGGACAGCGCCTGCCTGGACCCCTCACCCATCCTTCCTGGCATGTTGCACACAGAGCACTGGCCTCCCAGATCAGCCAGTCAAGCAGCAACCAGACAGACAGAAGGACAGGCTGGACCAGTGCGCTCCAAACACCCAAGCGGTGGCTGGCTCCTGGCAGCCGGGCCAAGGCAGGCGAGAGACCCAAGTTCTCCTGGGGCGGCAAGGCTGGCCTCCCACTCTCGCAGCTGACCCGCAGCTCACCCTGCTTCACGGCACGCATGCTTCTACGCCCACCGTACTGCCATTGCCACCGGAGGCGCCTCTCCATCAACTCCCCTGAGTTGTTCTAACGCCCATCTGGGGCCAGCCCCAAGCATCACGGTGGAAAGCAAGGGGATATTTGGTGAAAGACAACCTCAGTCATGGCTTGGGATGGCGACAGGAGGCTGTGTTCATTTCATTCATTCATTCATTCATTCATTCATTCATTCATTCATATCCACCCATTTTCCCATACCTGTCTAGGCTCCGAAGACGGGACAGTGGAAATCTCAAGGTGGATAAGGCCCCGCCTTCCCAGGGGCAAGTCTGTAGTGAATATGGATGGGTGGGGAACAGCGCTGTATACACGCAAGTAAGACAGTCTCTCAAGTGCTTGGCGTCAAGAAAGGGGAGCAAGTGTGGGTGTCACGGGCCTGGGGGAGGCCCCTCTGAGGAAGGGGCTCTGTGAGCTGAGAACTGAATGGTGGAAAGGACACAGGCAGGTCAAGAGCAATCCAGGGAGGGAACAGCACGAGCACATCCCCAGGGGTGGGAAGAAGCTTGCGGAGCTTGAGGAACGGAACGGAAACCCAGGGGCCAAGGGCCAGGTCACACAGGCCCAGCCCCCTGAGGACCAGGTAGGAGTCTGGATGGCATTCTTGGTAGGAAAGGAAACAGATGGCAGTTCCCAAGCAGCACATGGTTGGTGCACAAGACGGCCGGCGCTGCAGAGCCCGGGGCAGAGGATGGGGGCCAGGAGACGGATGCGGCTACGGAGACAGACGGAGGAGGGCATAAGCGGGGCAGGGTTTGGAGGCAGTGACACCAGGAGTCGCTGAGGGCCCAGATGGGGGAAGAGAGGAAGGGCAGAATCAAAGACTCCAGGCCCCGGCCAAGCCCCAGAGGCCTTTTCCCCCGGCAGGTCTCACCTGCTGGGCTGCGGACCTTTCTCCCAGGGTGCAGCCAACACTCCACCACTAGGAAGAACTTAACTTTGCCCGAACAGGGGAGGCCTTCTGCCACACAGCCCCTGCCAGCCGGAGCAACACATGGAAGGGCCTTGTGCAAGTTCCTCGTAACACGGGCCACTCCTCTCCCTCCCTGAGAGGCTAGAGGCTCTGGCTTTTGAGGCCAGAGAGAGACTCGGTGCCCTCTGGAACATTCGGCAGCCTTCTCCTGCAAAGATAAGGAATCCCAGCGAAGGCACGAGACGGTTTAACTCCCAACAGTGGGACGGGGCTGACGGGCTGCTCGGTGAATGAACAGAACCGTGGACGCTTTGATCCACATTCTTACATAATGCAGGAGGAACGGCGGTGGGGGCGATGTTGTTATTTTAGCCGACTCTAGTACTATTTGGAATCTTTTACCTGCTTCACGCGCACTGCGAAAAGCCCTCGTATTTGTAAGTGTGCTGTTTGCACCAGGAAATGAAGAAGCACGGTCTTAAAATAATCTGGGCCTGAACAGCGACCAAAAAAAAAAAAAGCCCGGGATGGAAACGTGAAATACCACCGTTACCCACTCCTGTACCACTTGCCTATCCGTGTCAAATATCTCCTTAAAATCCCTGGGTATGGAGTGACCATACTCTCAGAGATGGTGAAGCCACATTAAGGGACTTAAGGGACACATGAAAGGACACATGAAGGGACTGCCCCCAAGTGTGGTCTTGGGGCAGGGGCAACTATGGCAGTTTCTTTAAATAATGGCTCTAAAATGATTATGACTGGGGCGCCTGGGTGGCTCAGTCGGTTAAGCGTCCGACTTCAGCTCAGGTCACGATCTCGCGGTCCGCGAGTTCGAGCCCCGCGTCGGGCTCTGGGCTGATGGCTCAGAGCCTGGAGCCTGCTTCCGCTTCTGTGTCTCCCTCTCTCTCTGCCCCTCCCCCATTCATGCTGTGTCTCTCTCTGTCTCAAAAATAAATAAACATTAAAAAAAATTTAAAAAAAAATTAAAAAAATAAAATGATTATGATTTAGCAACTGCCCTGTGGAACGATTTCAAAGCAGGAAAAAAAACCACACACGCAGATATGCATAGAAGCCTTATTTAGAATCACGAAAGGCTGGAAACAACCTAACGGCCAGGAATAAGGAAAGGGGTGTGAGGAGTAGGTCCTATTAACTCAAACGATTAACCTGCGAAAACCACGCTGCCACACGGGCAGCTGCTTCCCAAACGGCATTAAGGGGAAGGAGAAAGCAGGCAGAGCTCAGGCTTGTTCATACACAGCATTCACACGTCTACACGGAGAAAGGCTTAAAGGGCACACAGGGAAACTGAGGAATTAAGTTAGGCTTGAGTGGAAAACAGGCAATTTTTTTTGCTTTCTTTGATGTGGTATGCTGTTTTAATAATAATAATAATAATAATAATAATAATAATAATAGGGGCGCCTGGATGGCTCAGTTGGTTGAGCTTCCGTCCTGGGCTCAGGTCATGATCTCAAGGCTCGTGAGTTCGAACCCCGCATCAGGCTCTGTGCTGACAGCTCGGAGCCTGGAGCCTGCTTTGGATTCTGCGTCTCCCTCTCTCCGCCCCTCCCGTGCCCATGCTCTGTCTCTGTCTCTCTCTGTCTGTGAAAAATAAACAAACAAAAAAAAGGTAAGAAAAAATAATAGTCATAAAAATCCCAAAGCATCAATGGCTGATTAAGGAAAAGACAACTTCAAAACCAGCTTAAAACTGTCTGGTTCTCAGGGCCCAATACAAGGCACCGAGCTGGGGCTGGGTGAGGTGGGTCTCGGGTCCACTCTCTCTGCGCCAAAATCCCCCGCGGATGTCTGTTCTTTTTTCCTCCTCCCCCTCCCCCAAGCTAGACAGATTGTATTCAAAGTCATGGAGGAGAAAGTGGGCGACCTCCAGCAGCCCGGTGTCAGGGGAGACACGGAGATTAGGACTCCCCCGAAAGAGCTCGCTCCCCAACAGCTGCTTCCTGATGCCTGAGCCTCTTCAACTGAGCAGGAGATGAAAGGTAACAATCGCCACCCCCCCACCATCACCGTCACCGGAGACTGGCCAATTTCCAGTGTCACTAAAGCTCCAAGTTGGAGGCCAGCCTCCCACACAGGTGATCCCACAGTGGGACACTATCCGAGATGCCCGGGGCAGGTGAAAGTTCTGCTTCTGCTGCTCCTACAGCCCTAAGCTCAGCTCTTCCGGTGGCTGCACGGGAGCAGAGAAAAGGCTGGGGTCACACCGGGCAACCAGCACCCCAGTGCTCCCCCCCAAACGGTGGACCACCAAGCCACGTGTGGAAACAGCAACACTGTCTAAATGACAGAGTCTGGTGTCTGACGCATGCCAGGCATTGTCCTAAACCATGGGCCACTTGTGCCCCTCGCCCTGCAAGGAGGGTATCAAGATTGCCCCCCGTTTTACAGAAAGGGAAACTGAGGCTCAGACGGCGTGAGCCTCACCCAACAGGTCACTCTCACATCTACTTAAATGGTGACTTCAGCCCACTTCTGATGGGCGTTGGACCCATGGTTTTCTGTACGAGGTGATGCCTCCTGGCCTATTCAGATGTTCCCAGCTGAGAATGTGCCCGTGGAAGACAGGGGTGGGTGGGTAGGACGGCATCGGGAGGCTGCTTATCCAAGACCCTTGGAACCAAGACTCATTGGGACGGACTCTCTGTCAGAGATCTGCTCTCAGGGCTGGCTCAGATGCGGTCTTCCCTACTCAGGATCTCATTCCTGCTCCCTGCTCAGAGGAACCTCCCCGTGTTCTGATTCCCTGGGAAGGGGTGGGTGGGGGAAGAGACCAACCTGAAGCCCGAGCCAGGACTCCCCTGGCGTGTTTAGCAGCTCAGCACAAGGCCCCGCCTCCAACGTCCCTCCCTCCCGCTCCGCTCTAGTCCCCCTCGTGTCTCCTGGTAGTCCCAGCTGCCAAGAAGGAAGACCAGAACCAAGCTCCCTTCCTAAAACCTCCCAGGCTGGGGCCCTGTATTTGCTCCATCACCCCTGCCTGCCTGCCCATCCAGACCAGGCTCACTGGCCCATGGATGCCACTGCCCAGCCCCATGTGGGCAGATCCCACTTCCTGCTTCCTAGAAGAAAGGGAAAGTGAACAAGGGCCCAGTTTCAATACCTGCTTCCCAGAGATGCAAGTTACCTGTGCACTTTCCCAGCTTTCCCTGCTGGGTGAGCCCAGCCCAGCTAATGAGGATGCGAGGCTCTCGGCCGGAGCAGGGCTCACAAGGCGAACCCCACGTACTCCACACCAGAACTTCTCAGTGACTCCTGCCTTCTGCTGCCTCTCTAGGGCTATTAAATTATTTACAGCTATACCGTTCGGTGTGGCAGCACCAGCCTCACGTGGCTACAGAGCACCTGAAACGCGGGGAGTCCGAATTCACACGTGCTAAGGGGTAAAACAGACAATGGACTTCAAGATGCAAAATAGCTCATCCTATTTTTCTATTGGTTACATGTTAAAACGAGACTATTCTGAATATATTGGGTTAAATAATACATTAATATCACCTATCTCTTTTCACTTTTTAAAATATAGTTATTGGGGCACCTGGGTGGCTCAGTGGGTTAAGCGTCCCCAACGGTGGCTCAGGTCATGATCTCAGGGTTTGTGGGTTCCAGCCCCGCATCGGACTCTGTGCTGACAGCTCAGAGCCTGGAGCCTGCTTCGGATTCTGTGTCTCCCCCTCTCTCTGCCCCTCCCCTGCTCATGCTCTGTCTCAAAAACAAACATTAAAAAAAAATAAAAAGATAATAAAATACAGTTATTCAAAATGGAAATGAAATCTGAAACTCGCAAACCGTTCCTACTGGCTAGTGCTGATTGAGGCATTTTCCCTTTAGGACAAGGGCAGTACCTTCCACTGTAGGTAGATAAATAAAGCCAACCACTGTTCACCTTTGGGGGAAAATATTTACATGTTCATAAATAACGTCTGCGTTATTTTAATTTAAGTACTAAATTCCAAAATTTTACATCCAGTGGGCCGCTAACGAATGCTAGGTTGTTTCCATTTTATCCCAACTCTGTAACAAAAATCCTCTGGCTAAGTTTGCGCCAATCTTTATTTCCGGTCGAAAAGTAAGTTAAATTACTTCTGTGTCTTGTTGTGAACTCGTTCTCCAGAAGGTTCTACACACCAAGTTGCAGTTCCAGCAACACAGGAATATAGTGTCTGAGACCAGGTTCTGTGTCTTTAGTTGGAAACAACAAAAACAAGACAATCAGCACACTCACAAACTTGTCATTTGTATCTCCTTAATTATAAGGGAGGATGAGCATTTAAAAAGTGCATCATCGGCCTCTGTATCTTTCTCTTGGGAATTGCTTGTCGAAGCCTTTCGCCCAATTCTCCGGGGAAGGGGCTTCACCTTTTCAATGGATTTGTAGGACTTTTTAAAATATTAAAGCAGTTAAAATGTTCTTACCATCCTACATATTTCTGTAAGTTTATCACGCACCCGTTTGCAGCTGGGTGATTTTGTCTTCTTTTCCACAGAGTGCTCATTCATTTTTATATAGTCAAATTTGTTGCGTGGTTTTTGGCTTTAACACTATGAAGCAAAGACCTTCTCCACTTTTCAGTTTATGAAAATATCCACTTCCTCTACAACACCAGGTAGTATAATAATGAGCAACTACTCAGAGAGAAAAATACTGGAAGGAAATACAACAAAGTAAAGCTGCCTGTGGCTTATAAAATTGTGGGTTGTTTAAAATAGAAAAACGATTAAAATACAACAATGTTGTATGCACGTTACTGATTCCTTATAGGATTGTTATAAAATGTGGGTAAGGCATTAAAAGTTACCTTCACCAGATATTAAATTCTTTATTTACAGATACCCTTCCACTCATGAATCTATCTTGGGACTCCCCTTTTTGTCTTTTTTTTTTTTTTTTTAACTTTTTTAACGTTTATTTATTTTTGAGACAGAGAGAGACAGAGCATGAATGGGTGAGGGTCAGAGAGAGAGGGAGACACAGAATCTGAAACAGGCCCCAGGCTCTGAGCCATCAGCACAGAGCCCGACGCGGGGCTCGAACTCACGGACCGCGAGATCATGACCTGAGCCGAAGTCGGACGCTTAACCGACTGAGCCACCCAGGTGCCCCGGGACTCCCCTTTTTGTTTGCTGGTCTGCTGATTTCTAAACAGGTCTACACTGCCACTTTGTAAAACATTTTGAGCATCTAATAGGGGAATATCCCTACTTTAATTTTTTCCCTAAAATTTCCTTGCATTTTTTGTTCCTAACGTTGTTCCTCTTCCAGATGGACTTTAAAAATGGTAAGTCCCAAAAGAAATCCTACTGGGATTATGTTGGAATTGAAAGGACAGAAGAAATGAACTTGGGAAGAATGGACTTTATCACAACATCAAAGCTTCATAGCCATTTATTCAAATCTTTTGGATAATCTCCTTTATTAAATGTTCTAAGTCATACACATTCCTTGTGGTGTTTATCCCAGGTCATTCTGTGCCCTCTTGTCATTGTGAGTGGATTATGCTCCTCCCCCCTTTACCTAGCTGTATTTTCTGACTATTATAGCTGCTAAATGGGGACGCTAGTCTTTTCTTTTTTAATTTATATATATTTAATGTCCACGCTGCTAAACACACTTGACTATATACAAACCCACCTTTTCAACCCTAAGTTGTAGGAAATTCAAATTCGAATGAAGAATTTCTACAATTTCGCATCCAAATAAAGATGTGCCATAGGTGTTAAAAACACACTGGATTTCAAAGACTTTGTGTGATTAAGTAATGCAAAATGTCTTAATTTTTTATGATTATGTGGTGAAATGATATCTTTTTGATGTGTACACTCAGGTTAAACAAAACATTAAAATTAATTCCACCTGTCTTTAGTAAAAAAAAAATTTTTTTTAACATTTATTTATTTTTTGGGAGACAGAGATAGAGCATGAGTGGGACAGGAGCAGAGAGAGAGGGAGACACAGAATCCGAAGCAGGCTCCAGGCTCTGAGCTGTCAGCACAGAGCCTGATGCGGGGCTTGAACCCCTCGAACCATGAGATCATGCCTTGAGCTGAAGTCGGACGCTTAACCGATTGAGCCACCCAGATGCCTGTCTTTAGTTTTTTAAACTGTGCCTACTGGAAAACTGAAAATTACGTATGTGGCTGGCACGGTACCTCTCTCTATTGGCAGTGCTGATCTAGAGGGATCTCCACTGATCATGCATTAGGCTCACCACTGGATTCAGACATTCTCGTTCATTTCAGAGAACTGATAGTTTCTTACAGTTTATAAGAAAATGAAGCCAGTAACTTAGCCAGGTGAAGGTGCAGTAGGGAAAACACACTATAGCTTAGAAAATCTACCCTTTGACTGCTGGAAAACACAGAAGCAGCTGTCTAGGCTTGTGACAGAACTGTAGCAGAGCCTGGGCTCTAAGGCTGGGGCTGAGGACCCCACTCTGGGAAGTGCTATCCCAGCTCCCACCTGTGGATCTCAGGTGGCCCACGTGTCACCGGAAGTATGAGAAAGGGAACTCACATTCACTGAGCTCTTCCTCTGCACCAAGCAGCTGCTCTATCTTGGCTAAACTGCTTTTTTCCCCCCACTTTTTTAAATGTTTTCTTTATTTTTGAGAGAAAGAGAGTGCGAGCAGGGAAGGGGCAGAGAGAGAGGGAGACACAGAATCCGAAGACAGGCTTCAGGCTCTGAGCTGTCAGCACAGAGCAGGACGCGGTGCTTGAACTCACGAGCCGTGAGATCATGACCTCAGCTGAAGTTGGACATTTAACTGACTGAGCCACCCAGGCGCCCCTGTTTTTTTTTTTTTTTAACAACAAAACAAGTACTACCACTGTCCTGTGTTCTTTCCCACCATCCAAGGGACTTATCATCCCCATCTTACAGATAAGAAAGCTGAGGCTAAGAGACACCAATGCTCCACCAAGTCACGTACTTGCGAAGAACAGGGCTGAGAGAAGAGTCTCAGGATCCGCCTGGTTCTGAGGTTCTTCCCACTGTGGTTCTTCCCACTCCACCGTAAGGTGTGCAGGGGAGGGTCCTAAGTATTGCTGGGGCCCCGGCCTCTGAGATCTGAAGGTTCTGGATGCATGCACACGCACAGGATACACAGTTTTACATAGAATTCCAGGTTAAAATATTCCCAGCCTGGCCACTCCATTCTCCACCACCCCAGCGACAAGTACAGATAAATCCTGGGAAATACAGGGGCAACCGGCCATCCTCTCCACCGGGCTCCTTCACCTTGGTCTCTGCATCCACCTCCTTCCCGATCCCAGAACCGTGTGCTCTGGGCCAGGAGAGGGAGGCAGCGAAGGCAAGTGGGAGGAGGAAGGAGAAGGCCCCCCCACCCGCCCCCAACCTGGGGGTGAAAACAGCTCCGGGGTAAGAAAGGGAAGGCGTGCCCTGTGACCCAACGACGACGACGGGAAGCCAGGAAGCTGCAAAGCCGCTCAGGAGTTGAAGGAGTCAAGAGCCAGTGACTCCAGGATATCAGCAACTTTGCTTGTTTACGGGACTCTTCCTGGAAGCTTGTGTTTCCCCCCAGCCTGCCTCGGGACACAAGCAGCGGCTGCCATCACAGGGGGAAGAGCCAGGAGAGAAGGAAGAGGTGCCTGGTGGGGACCCCCTCTGCCTGAGCACCCAGGGCAGGTCTCCCCGAACCTGGGAGCGGCCCTAATGCTCCGCCCTCCAGCCCAGGCGCCTCACAAAGAAGCGGCTGGGCTTGAAATCAGATCTGCCAGGCCCTGTTTGGTTTCACTTCCCTTCTCCTGAGAGTCCACTGCTCAGCCGAGGAGTGGGGATCGAAAGACACTCGAGGCTCTCCAGAGGGTGGATCTGGACTCACTCCAGAGCGAGCTGGCAAATCTCCGTCTTGGCCCTGCTGGAGCACGCAGGGTGGAGGCGGAGAGCACGGACCCTGGAGCCAGACTCCCCACCGCAGCCCGGCCACACCGGGCACGTTACACGTGCCTCAGTTTCCCCGCACGCTTTCAAAGGGATTGGTGCCATTATGTACTTCCTAGCATTGCCATAAGGATTAAATAAGCTCGTGTAAGCAAGGCCCTCAGCGCAACAAGAGGCGAGCACTCACGTATTTGCTGTGAAGATGCTGTAATGTGCTCTCTCAGTGGATGCCCTATGCCCACGCCTCGAAAGGTAGCAGGAAAATTCCAGCATCCCCAGTGACACTCTGGCCAAGTTCAAAGACATCCACCTCCGGAGCCACCTGATGATACCCAATCCAAAAGGCTCCAGAGCTGACCCTTTTCAAGTCCTTGGCGGGGGGGGGGGGGGTCCCCAGGATGAAGTGTTGCAGGGGGAGGGGTCCTCCCAGCTTCTGAAGCCCAGAGATAGACTGCAGTCCCCACAGGCCGTGGATCGAGCCATCCAAGACTTGGCTCCGCTCGCCCTCTGGCTTCCTCCCTTCCTGACCTTTCACGATCCAGGATGAAGAGTCTGGCTTCTCTGGGACCAGACTTAAACTCTTGCTGATTTCAGCCTGATACGGGGGTGGGGGTGTGAGGCGAAGGTGGGATAAAAGAAACGCCTGCCGCTCCTCTCTAGGATGAGGGCCGGATAACTGAGGAATCTGGGGCACTGTGGGTGCCAGCGACAAATAATGCACAAAACCTCCACACGCTCCACCCCCCAATAAAATGCTCCCTGGTTCTCCGGACCTAATCCAACTCTCACTAAGGTATAGAAGCTATAGTGGAGCCCAGAGAAGCCTCCTTTTGTGTTCTCCCAGCCAGGGGCGCTAGTCCCCCTTTGATGCTCAAGGGCGATATTCTAAGGCATAAAGAAGGCTTGCAGGGAGTGGGCCCCTGGGGGAACAGACAAAGGAGGGGCAGGGAACAGAAGCCGGGACACAGAGCTTCCGTGGTCACCCTGGGAAGATCTGGAAGCTGGGGTCTGCAGCCCACATTTGGCCACTGCAAAAATGGCATGGTTCTGAGCAGACCTGGCCGCGCGAGACGCTGTCCCTGAGTATACACTCAGGGGTGTTTCTTGCCCTGGAACTGCTGCCTTTCAGAGGCCCCCGCTCCTGGGCTGAAGGAAAGAGGGGGAAATGCCAGCAGGGCAGCTCAGTCTCTGTGGAAGCCTTCCTTCACGAATGTGCCCCACACTGCCCTTGCCTGACCCCGAAGGGAGACCCTTCCCCAGCTCGGGAGGCGGAGTGGAGACTTCCGGTGCCCCTGTTCCTGGAAAAGGAGGGGTCTGGATGCCAGTGCTTGCCACCCTGGCATGGAGCCCCGAGCTGCAAGCCGGCAGTGCCTGGGGGAGACTCTGATGTACGTTTCTGGAAGGAAGCCCAAGGCTCCACAAGAGGCGTATTTTCAGCCGGAGCTTCGAGGACACACTGAGTGGGAATGTGGGAAACTAATAGCTTAGACTTCCTTCGCGATACTCTGCGAGCGAGCGAGGAAGGACCACATCCAGCCACACACCCGCACCCACACACACCCACACGTCCCTCCAGGTGTGACCATCCAGTTCCTCCAGAGAGGGCTGGCATGGGTCTGTCTCCTGCGGAACATCCCAGAAGTCTCCCCAGAGCAAGCCCTGCAGGACCCTCTGCCAGCTGGCTCCAAGGTTTGGTTCCTTTTCCCAAGGTTGAGGAAAAGCCTTCAGTACTTAGGTCAGAAGACCTAAGCTGGGGTCAGCCCTCTCTCAGCTTCCAGGGCAAGATTGCACAACCCCTGTTCCTCCGCCCCCAAGCCTTATCTCTGGCATCAACCCGGATCCTGTTCCTCCAAGGGACAGACTCCACCCTCCCCACCTAGGGCAAAGGAAGCTGGAGACAGGCAGAAATTCTCAGCTCTCTATTCCCACCCCAGAGAAGGGGAGAGTGACTGCGAGAGAGGGGGTGAGAGGGCGAGAGACGGGGTGAGAGGGCGAGAGAGGGGGTGAGAGGGAGAGAGAGGGAAAGAGAGGAGACAGAAAACAAGCAAGCCTGGCCAATATCAAACACCTTGCTGGCCACACCTGGGCACGGCCTGTCCTGGCCACAGAAATCAATCAACCACTCCAAAGGCGGAGGGGGTTGGAATCCCTGAACCAGAGCCAATCTGAGGCCCTGCTGGGAAAGCGCCTGACTTGTCAAGAAGGGTCTAAGATTCCTCTCCCAGGACGACATCTGTTGGGGCGGAGAAATCCTCCCACCCCACTTTTGTAGATAAGGCTCTCATTTGCTTGGGGCTCCCTGGGCTCCCGTCTTGTGAGGGCTGGACATTCAGTCTCCAAGAGGCAGGAGGACAGAAGTAGATCCGGGTTTGCACATCCACTTGGGATAAGCATCAGTGGGTGGGCATGTGTAAGGGAGAAAGGAAGGGAAAAAAAGAAGGGTCGAGAGAGGAAAAGGCAGATAAAGGACCCCAATAAAGGACGGAATGTTCCAAGTAGAGGCCTGAGCGAAGCAGTTTAACGGGGGTCTGTGAGCTCAGGGGGACATCAGAGGGGTTGAGATTCACCCCAAACCATCACGTCTTGGGTGCAGACTCCCTTGATCACACCAGCCCTCTCCCTGTCCCTGTGTGGGTCACCAGAACCCCTGGGAAGACCAGAACCCACTGGGATATCTCCCAAGGTTCACTGAAGCCCCAATTGTGGGAAGGAGCAGCTGTCCTCCAGGAGTGGTGGGCCAAAGTCCACATTTGGAGGAGATGAACCACACTAATCAGTAGTCACATGGGCAGCTCACACAGGGCAGCTGATAAAAGGTGGAGCCCACATGGCACCCCCCCACTCCTGGCAGGCTCCTAGCTACCACACAGGGCCGGAGCCTCACCACACTCCCCAGGACACCCCATTATTGCTCTGGGAGCCTTGGAGCCACCTAGAGGCCTGGATGGGCCCAGCCTGGGTCCAGAAAACTCCCCATTCCTGGGGAAAATCCACAGCTCAGTTCCCCCTTCCTTTGTGCCCTTTGTTCTCTTAAAATTCAGTCCATCCTGCTGGTGGTCCCCTCCTCCACCCCAGCCTCAGAAAGGGGGCGGAGGCGGCGGGGAGTTATTAGAAACCCAGACTGTTCGAAGAAGTTGCATTGCAGGAGGCCCTCCTGTAACTGGGCCCCTCATTGTTTACGCCGGCTGCACGGGGAAAGCTTTCTCTGGTCCAGATGGCTGCTGGGGTAAGGAAGACGGAGATCATCCCTCCAGCACCACGCACCCTCTAGAGAAGAGCCAGCAGGCTTCAGCAGCTAGGGGACCCTGTCCCCATTCAACTGCTCGGATACACACGAGCAAAGAATAGGCGCCGAGGATGCAGCTGAGGGCGTGGGAGCCAGTCAGATTGCAAAGGGTGAACAGAAAAGAAAAAGCATTGTATTTCCCCTCCATTCTCTCAGGGAGAGAAAGAAAACTTCCAAAGCCCAGGCTGCAGTATCTCTACGGGAAACACCAGGAATCTGGTTTGAGTTAACAGAGAGCACCCCTCCCCCAGACAGACACACACACACACACACACACACACACACACACACACACACACACACACACGGCTCAGTCCTCTCCCAGGAAGCCCGCCCAGCCGCAGCCCTCCAGCCCCGGCTCCCGGTTCCCATCCGGCTCTCCCCGTCGGACACTCACCGGCGGCGGCCCGGCCCGCAGGACAGCTGGTGGAGGACGCACCCGGGGCAGGGGCAGTTTTGTACCCCCGGCTGGGGGCGCTCCAGGGAGGGGGCGGAGCCAGAGACGGCCGACCGCAGCTCCACCGCCCCAAGCGGGCGATTAAATCATTAACCGACCGCTCGCGGCCGGCGGCCACGCCAGGAGCGCTCTGCCCCAGGCGCACCCGGCGCGCCGATCCCGCGCGTGGCCCCCTCCCAGGGCCGCCAGCTCGGCTGCTGCGCCCCACCCCGCCGGGAGGCACCGCGTCCGCTCCCGCCTCGGCCTCTCCCGCCTCTGCCTCCAGGTCTCCCGAGGAGGCGGGCGGGGCCGGAGCCCGGCTTTGGGGGGGGGGGGGGGGGCGGCGGCGGCTGGAAGGAGGTTGTATTTGTTTCCTCGGCCGTTCCCTTCCAGGCAGCTCCTTCCTTCTTTCCTCCCTCGCCGGGTGACACTGGGTGGCGTGTGCTGCAGCGTGTGTACGAGAGCGAGCGCGTGTGTGCACGCCTCCGCCACTACACGCGAAGAATTCGGTTTCTATTCACGGAGAACTCCGTGCGCACACACGCCCCCCTCGCGGAGACGGCGGGCGGCTCGCCGCGATTGTTGTGCCCCTGCCCATCCCGGCGCACGCCCTATTCCCGGGCCAGCGGGTGGACCTTTAAAGACGGGGACGACCCCCGCCCCGGTCCCACCCGCCCCAGCAGCGCCCTGGCCCGGACGCCGAATCCCGGTCTGGAGAGAGAAAATCGAGGCCGAACGCGGTTTTCCCGGCTCTCGGCCACCCCCTCCTCCCCAAAGCCCGCTCGGCTCGGACACGGGGTGCGCGGCTCCGGGTCCCAAGCACCCGGGCCGCCCCGCGCGCGCCCCGGCCCGGCCCTTCCACCCGGGGCCGGGCGCAGGAGTGGGGGTCTCTGAGCCCTCCTCCCCGCCCCTCGGCCCCCTGTCGCGGCGTCTTCCACGCTCTCCGCCCCCACCGGGGGCCTCGAGCCACCCCCCGCCCCCAGACCGAACCCACCCAGGCCTCGCAGGGCGCGGGCTGCTGGTCGCCTACCTGGGTCCCCACAGACGCGAGCGCCGGACCGGCGCGGCTGCGCTGTCCCCTCCGTGGGTTCTGCGCGGCGCCGGGGCTGGAGGCCCATGTCAGCGCCGGCGTCCGTTTCCCTCCGGCCCTCGGGCTCGCTGGGCGGCGAGCCGCTCGGACACTCCCCTTCCAGGCTCCTCCCGCGCCCTCCCTCCCGCGCCCTCGGCGCTGAAGTCACGGCGCCGCCTCAACCAATGGCGGCTGGGAACTCTCGCCCGGCCGCTCGGCCTCCTCGGTTCAAATCTGCGAGTCTGAGGCTGTCGGGGCTCCTCCAGGTGGGGCGGCCCGGGCCGGTGGGGTCCCGAGGGCCCCAGTGGTGACCAGGAACCAGTACCCACCCCCACCCCGCCCCCAACCTTCCGGGCCCGGCCCCGACGGGAGAAGGGAACCCGGGGTCTGCGTCCCCCGGGCCGTGGATTCGTCCCCGACCCTAACTGGAAACGAGAGGGGCGGGAAGGAGGCGGCCCGCCAGCCCCGTAGAGGGTGTCAGAGGGGTTTGGGCGGGGTGACCTGGCTTCGATCGGCTCGCTTTCCCAAGGTTTGTGCCCTTTGCCTCCCGGGTATCCGCGGAGGCTAAGTTCTGCTGCAGACGGACCTCGAGGACGACCAACTCCTGAGTCCCAGAGAAGCAGGCCTTGGGCTCCTTCTTTGAGAAACGGCTTCCGTTTGTAAATGATCCTTACCAAAGTAATAAACGCCAATGGTGAGATATTCCACAGGAAAGGGGACGGGGCACAAACTGAGAATTCCCTTGCTGTTAGCAGCTCCCTGGGTTTTAAAGGAAGTCAGGCGAGGGGCGCCTGGCTGGCTCATTCGGTGGAACCTGCCACTCTTGATCTCGGGGTTGTAAGTTTGAGACCCAAGGTGGGTGAAGAGATTACTTACAAATAAAAATCTTAAAGAAAAGAAAAAAAGTAAAGATAGAAAAATTAAAGCGAGTCAGGCAAAGGTGATGTAAACCACAGTTTAACCTTATCTGTCCAGAGAAAACTTAACCTGGTTCGCTGAGTCCCAGCACCCTGCCCCCTTCTTCCCTGCAATTTTAACACATTATTTTGTCTTTTAGGGCTAGCTGTTTAGTAATTCGTTCTCCTTTTTACAGGTGTCTGGGGGTTTGGCCTTCCCAGTTAGATTACACATCAATTAAGCATACCTCTAGGACAAAGTCCTCACCCTTTTGTAATTCTGCCCCTCCTTATCCAAATTCAGTGCTCTGCAAGGGAGGCTCTTTCCTCGAACTTTGAACAATCCAGCGGTTTGCCTTGGGGGCAAAGATATGTAAAACCCAACCCTGCCTTCAGGATGCCCACAGCGGATGTAGGCGGTCCCTGGAAGGAGCTGAGTGCTTCTAGACTGTGATCTCAATTGCCTTGCTAGAACCCTACCTGGTGGGGAGGCTTGACTGAAAGACAGTGTTAATTTTCCCTGTGAATTTCTAGGGACCTTTACCTCCTAAGTATCTACTGAGGCTAAGTTTTGCTCTAACCTTTCAGACTATGGCGGCCTATGGATAACCAGAGGAAATTAGCAAAATGAGAAACTTGAAGCTTGAACATCTACCTTGACATTTCTGGCGAGCTCTAAGCCCCTGACTTTGGAGAGGGATTTGAGGTCTTAACTGCACCTTTGGTATAACTTGACCTATAAGCCTTTAGGCCCCAGGCGCGTGTTTCTGCCTGTGGGAACTGCTGGGGCCTGCCCTGGGGGTTGGGCATACGTGATCCTTAAGCTGCGTGGGCCTGCCCTACCCCTGCTCCCCAGTGTGCCTACCCATCCCAAACTCACACCTCCCTGCTTTGTTGACGCTGGGCTCTGGGCATCTTAGTTCATATTATTTTGCCCCGGCCTTGAGGGTTCGTTACATTAGGTGGGTTAATCCTAGTTCCTTGTAGAGAGGTCACCTAGTCAGCTTTGCCATAAAGTATGACTCTGGGCCGGTCATTTAACTTTCCAGAATGATCGATGGTTTCCCAGCTCTATCCTGAGTCCCCTCATCATTTTCCCCCCACTGAGGTTAGCCAAGATGGTCCGGGTGGGCACCTCTGGGTGTCACCAGGGCCTGATGTCAGTACAGCTTGGGATGGAGCCTTGGTGATCTGAGGCCCTGCCCACCCTTGGCTATTCATGCCCACCCTGCTAGGCAGGGGCTCTTTCTTGCCTTGGTTCCCTGCTCTAGGGAACCACCTGGAGCCCTTTCACAGGGCCCCGGGGAACCTCTGCTGTGCAGCCTGGGAAAATCTCCAGGATACCAGGCTATTGGCAGAGAGCCTGCAGTCAGGGTCAGGCCCTCTACCACTGTGGGGAAAAGTCTGCCTTTGGGGTGGGGGCTCTTTTGCCCCAGGCTCCAGGTGCATGAACCCCCTTCTGAGGGATTTAACCCACATCAGGGCTTTGGAGCAGCCAGGAATCCCAGAGAGTAAAACAGCAGTTCATTCCCGCAGGCTCCTGGGGGCGGGCTGGTGTCCGACTGGTGGTGGTTGTCCCGTGTGGGTTGGCATGCAGTACACTGGCCATGAATGAATGAAGAGAGTCCAGAGCCCTGTACCCCTCCCTTCCCCCGCTTGCAACCCCAGCCTCAAACCGAGCTCTGTTCGGTGAGCCCCTCAGTGGGCCCTTGCTGGGCCATCCACAGGGTCAGGCGTCCTCCCAGGACAGTAGTTCCCAGGGCTCAGGGGCTGAGGGAGACGCTGTGTCTCAGAGGCGCCCTGGCCTTCCTTGGCGAGGGAGATGTACTGCTCACCAGGCTAGGTGAGCCCAGAAGCAGGAGGCGACAGCAGGGTTGAGCTGGACCTGAAGAAGGTGATGAGGTGGGTCAAGGGGTGGAGACAGAGCAGAGGGGCCATGGAATTTACTGGAAATGAGCCCAGATGTGGGGTCAGAACATCTGGGTTGTGTGACCTCGGAGGGGTCACTTAGTCTCTTTGAGTCCCATCTGTAGGGAGGGCACGGTAACAATCAGGAGACAAACATGTGACCTTGCTTTGTGAACTGTCAAGTCCAACGTAAGGGACCCTGGTTTCTATTATTGTTGCTAAATCAGACTTTAGGCTTCTGGGTACCGTGGTCCCCTCCTCTATCCTTCTGCCAGGGAAAAAGACAGCACAGGCCCCCCTGCCCCACCCCACTTAGGGGTCCTGTCTGTCACTGTGCATCATCGTGTTATTAACACACTTCCCCTGACCACTGAGCTGGAACATTTCCATGAAGGGGGTTGATGATACTGAATATCTTGTTTATCTGGGAGGGAGAAAAGGATGGGCAAGAAAGATACAGTCAGGGTTCTGGGTTCCTCAGAAAATCAGCATAGACTTCAGCTAAAGATAGCGAGTCTCAGAAGCGGGGACCCTGGAAAGAATGTTTTGTGTGGTCCCCAGATTTCTGAAGTCCAGAGCTTCGACTACCAGTGACCCCCAGGACGGGCAAGAAAGCCCAGCCTTGCCTGTCCGCAGAGGCCTCCTCTTGGTGCTGTAAGGCCCTGCAGGTCCGGATTGGGAACGCAGATCCCTGAGGCCAGACTATCGGGGTTCAGATCCCCACTGTCACTGTATGACCGGAAAGAAGTCACTTGGGCTCAGTTTGCTCATCTGTAAGTGGAGGCACGTGGTGACCCACCTCAAGGAGTTAGCGTGAGGCTGGTAGAAACTTCAAGCCAGAGTTCACCGTCAGGCTGGGGCCACACAAGGGCCCATGATGTGGACGCTGGCCGGTCTCAAAATAAAGGGCTCGAGTTAGACTTTGTGGAACAAGTCTGTTCCTGAGCGTCCCCCCCCCTTGGGCACAGAGTGGGCCCATTCTTGTTAGTGTTTCCCAGAATTGAGCTAACAGAAAAAAAAGAAAGAAAGAAAAAAAAAAAAGAATTAGCATTATCTGCAAGAGGCAGTCCTAGACTTCTGATAAAGGAGTCTCTCAGGCTTGGGTGGGGGCGGAGGGGTTCGCCCAGGGCTCTCTGTCATCCTCTCTGGGGAGGGGTGGGCAGAGACCCAGCTCTGCTGGAGGGCAGCCCCTGATAACCAGAAACCCTCCTGCGCCCCTGAAAAGATGGAAAGAAAAGCAACTGGGGTGAGAAAAGAGCTTTCGTCTGCGCTCAGAAAAGGCTTGTCTGCTCCCCAACAGCCCAAATCAGAGGCAAATGTGGCCTAAAAGAGGCCCTTAGAAAAGGCAAGGTCGCTGTCACCTGTTGAGTACTTTACTCTGAGTTAAGAATTCTAGATCTCGGTCCAAGAAGTGGCTGCCCGTACTTCCATTTTCGAGATTAAAATCAGAGAAGGCTAAGTAACCGGCCCGAGATTCCATTGCTAGTGAGTCCAGATCCTAGACTGAAAAGGACCCCAAGCAGTCGAGCTCTGAAACCCACGGTTCCAGCCGCAAAACCACAAGACAGCAGGAAAGGAAGCAGATTCCAGCCGAAGTGTGAGTGAGCTCGCTGACTGCACTTGGCCACAGCAGGCAAGGGAAGGGGAATGGGTGCCATGTTCACCAAGGAGGCACGCTCCTTCTCCCCCCCCCCCCCGGAAGGTTCTTCCTTGTCTCAAGGACTGACTCAAGACAGTTCTTGGGAGGCCCCAGCTGTATCCGCCTTTTCTGTCACCACCAGCCCACATCCACACCAAAGACCCCAATTAAATCCCTTCCTGGAGCTCAGTGCCTGGCCCAGGGCTGAAGAAAAGATGACGAGAGCCGAAGGCATCACTTAGATCCTCACTGACCCAATGTGATGTGACACATCACCCCACATGTTCGAAGCCCTTAAAGGGACAGCTCCCTCAAAGCAGGAGGTCCTTGTGCCTGTACCTTTCATTGGAGCACTCTACTTCCTTCCCTCCCTCTGCACTGAGCCCCCCAGATCCCAGGTCCCTGGGTTGACCTGATGCTTGTGTACTTCTGTCTGACTCCAGGCTTTCCCTACACTCTCCTAGCCGCCCTCCCCCCACCCCCGCGCCCACCGGCCCAGGACACACAGAAGGAAGATCCTCTGGAAGAAACAGGCTTTAAGGGACCTCTGTCTTGCCCTCTTGAATCTGTCCCCACATTCAAGCCAGTGTGATTGTGTCTTGGGCCAATGGCTGCCAAGGAGCTGGCAAGAGTGGAAAAGGGTCTGGAATCACTGCGTCTCTTCTCCTTGTGGGGAGAACGAGGCAGAGGTGCCAGAAAACGTGTTTATGGCACACTGTAATTATCAAAGCCCCTCGCTGTGGCCACAGCGTTGGTTTTCTCCAGAGTATTGTTTCCCGTAAGTGTTGTCATGTCCGCGTGCACGTGTGTCCGTGTGGGCGTGCACGTGTGTGTCCTTCCTCGGGTCGGCAAAGCCTTCGAGTCATAACAGTAATTCGTCCCAGCCCGATGTCAAGGCTAATTTACACTTCCCAGCTTGATGGCTTGATGATGCAGGACGCTAGCTTTCTCCTCTCCCCAAGCCCTCTGTCACCTTCACAAGCCAGTTGTGGTTGAAGACAGTGGAACCTGTTAGGGTAAGCCAGCAGTGGGGACTCGGCTTCAGGCAGCAGGCTGCCCCAGGCCTGGACCAGAGGCGTTTCTGGGTAGCAAATGAAATCCTGGCTGAGCGACATCCAGGGATTCCTCCGGCCAAGCAAACTTCGCTCCGGCAAGGCCATCAGAGGGTAAAAGAAAGAGCTGCGTGAGAAGGCATACGGGCCTTGTAATTAAATAAATTAATCGCGTGGAAATTTGCACAAGAGAGTATTTTCCCTTTCTGCCTGAGCACGTGGTTTGGCTGCTTTAGGGCGGATGACAGGATGTTGGCCGTCACCCAGGCCACTCACTTTACAGGGCGGGAAATAAAATCCAGAGAGGTGGAGTGATTTTCCAAGGTCACACAGCTTGCTACTACCAGAACCGGGCCAGCGCTGGTTTTGCTGCTTGGGTGGTTTTCAACGATGTTATTTTTTGTAAGCAGGAAGTCTCCTCTCTACCCCTCAAGTGAAACCGGGCAAGATACAAAGCAGATCAGGGTGGTCCTACTGAACTTGAAGTGGGATGAGCCTCCCAGCGCCCCACCTGCTCTACTGCTTGAGGCTTCAGGATACTGAAAAATTACACCAGCAATCATAACGACAGGTAGACCTCAGGACGGGTCAGTTTCTGTAAGATTCCAGGCACTCCTTCCGGGGGGTTTGCATATATTAACTCGTTGGATCTCCAGAAAGCCCTATAAGACTATACATCTGTGGGGCTGCAGGCATTTCCCAGAGATCTCTTGTCTACACATTCTGACAAGCAGTGTGTCTTGGAACCTGGGATCTTGATGCGGGATCTTTGCTAGTGGAGGGTGACTTCTTGCACACATACCCCATCCCTGCCTGAGTGGTACTGTCCCAGCAGCCCAGCTCATCCCCATTCTTTCCTACCCTTTTCATGTCGTGTCACTGCCCCTTTCCCCAAGGGTGTGGAGAAGGCATGGCTCCAGGTTAGGCAGCTTGTTGGCCTCGCAGAGCCCACAGGCAGCCTTGTGATCTTATCCAAAGGCAACCTGGTGGCCTGTGGGTTGGATGCAGCCTGAAGATATATTCTGTTTGGCATGCACAGCTGTTCCAGTTCCTTCTACTGCAAAACAGAGTCCTTGTAAGCAGCCATTCGTTATGCTTCTGGATTCTGTGGGTCTCGAGAATTTAGAACCAGCACAGAAGGAATGGCTAGTTTCTGTTTCATGATGTAAGAGGTCGAAGCTGGGAAGATTGAAGGCAGGGTAGGAAGGGGGTATGGGCGGTGTGACTCAGTGGCTGGGGGCTGGCATCAGACTGGACCACCTTCACCCTGGTGGTTAATGCTGGCTATCAGCGAGAGCACCTATGTATGGCTTCTCCACGTGGGATGGTTTGGGCTTCCTCACAAGATGGCGGCCAAGTGCCAAGATCATGGATCCCAAGAGAACCAGACAGAAACCATATGATCTTTTATGACTGTATTGGTCTCCGAGGGCTGTCATAACAAACTACTGCAGAGTGATGACTTAATAGAAATTCACTCTCATATTTCTGGAGGCTAGAATTTCAAAATCAAGCCATCAGCAGGGCTGGTTCCTTCTGAGGCTGTAAGGGAGAAGCTGTTCCATGTTGTCTCTTAGCTTCTGGTGGACTCGGGCATCCCTCGGCTTGTAGATCCATCACCCTAATCCTCTGTCTTTCCCTGGCCCTCTTCCTACATCTCTACGCCATGTTCCTTCCATGCACATCTGTCCGTTTCCCCCTTTTATAAGGATGCCGATCATCTTGGATTAGAACCCACGTCATCTTAACCTGATCATCTGTGAAGACTCTATTTTTTAAAGGTCATATCCACAGGTCCTGGAGGGTAGGCCCTGGGGATATCTTTTGGGGTGGCGCGGTTCATCCTGTAACAATGATCTTGAAAGTCACTTTGCCTCCCTTCTGCTAGAATCACATTTCCTTCCCACCCAGGATTAAGGGGAGGGAACACTGGCTCCACCGTTGGTGGAGGGATGCCGAAGTTACATTATAAGGGGAGTGCGTGAGATGGGAGCTCTGTTGCAATCATTTTGGGAAGGTATGACTGGCCACAACACCACAACGACGCTTACTATATCTAGAGTATTTAAGCATAAGGAGATTCACATAAAATTGGGATTTCTGGTTCTTGAAGAATCCAAAGAGCCTGGAGTACAGGTCTCTCTCCCCACCTCACCCCTTTCCAGTCCAGTCGTAGCAGTCAGGGAGAGCTGCCCCTTTTGGGAGGCAGCAGACTCTGAGCTGACCCACTTCCTGAGTCTCTCTCCTCAGAGGTCGAGTGTCAGTTGTCATCTTGTCACTGTGCATAGTTGTGTGTCCCTTAACACTCAGCCTGCTTCTCTCCTGAATGTCCTTGCTACCCGCTCCCGGGGCCGCCGAGGGTGTTCCCTCCCCCTCCCCCAAGTCCAGGCAGTGCAGAGGAAGCTCCCTGGGGCAGGACCCCAGCAACTCCCCCTACCCCCAGGTGAAGTCATGGCGTCATGAGAGAAACAACTCCACTCACTCCTCACCCCAAGAGCTGACAAGAGGCCACAGAAAGGAGCCCGCCTGTGATTCAGGGCCCGGTGTCTGCAGGACGGGTCTAGGCAGGAGGATGAGGCCGAACAAGCACAGACAGCTGGCTGATTACAGAGGGCTGGGTGAGGAGAGGTGGAGAGAGGCGAGCTGGAAAACCGCAAACAGATGTGGTCACTTTCCGTCGGCCCCGCCCCCACCGGTTTCCTTCCAAGAAATGACAACCGGGGGCTACTTCTGAGGTGGCTTCTCTGACTTCCTACCATTTCCATCCTTTTTCTAGAGCCTTCCGGATCTTCCCTGCTATTGACCAAATCCCTTTACAATACATGCCACTAGAGTAAACAATGACAAGGTTGCCAGCTGTATTTCAGTGTCATCCCAGGAGCCTTGAACCAGAGCAATCATTTTCTCTGAGGAAGAGCCAGTGGAATGGAAGTCGTCCAGGCCTGGGAGTCGGGGAACAGGCTCCAGCTCTGGGTCTCATGCAGGAGTGTGGGCAGCTCCCTTCACCCCGAGGAGCTCTCTTCATGCTGGAGCACATGGTGTTTTGGCTGGTGCAGTCCTAGGCATTGGGGATACCACTGGGGGCCCCGGCCCTGTCACTTTGGGCAGGTTACCTGGCCTCTCTATGTTTCAGCTCCTGCCTTTGTAAGAATTTGTTAATTTATGCAAAGCGCCTGGGAAAGTGTTGGGCTAAGTGTGAACTGTCTTTCATATGTACCCGTGTCCCTGACTGCGTGTGGGTTTCTTCCATCTAGGGATGTACTGCTGTGTCCCAGCAGAAGTTGGGGACAGTGGCGCCTTGCCTTGTGAGGGTGTGCGGTCTCCCTACATACCAGGCACCGTGCCAGGCCCCAAAAAGCAGGCAGGTCCTGCCGCTCCCTCTGCCCTTACCCAGCAATGGCCAGAGGGTAAGAGGCCCCCGGAGTACTGGTCATCGGCATCCGTGATTAATATCTTGCAGGTTGGTGGCGGGTGAGGGTTTTTCCTGACCTCAGGGAATGACTGTTATTTGGCTCTTACTGAGAGGTGGAAACAATTTAAGAAGTGGGGAGGTTGGGGAGAAACAGGAAAACGAGCATCCCAGGGTTGCCAATTTAATTCGGGGCTGGCTGGCACTTTTCTGCAGAAAGCTAAGGCAGCTGGGGGCGGCAGCAGAAGGGAGGCCCGAGGTCCTGGAGGTGCCTGGTCCTGGGACACTGTCAGCCTGTGCGAGTCTACTCAATCTAAACCCTCCAAGATAAAACACACACACTGGAGGGCGCCTGGGCGGTTCAGTCGGTGGAGCGTCCAAACTCAGCTCAGGTCATGATCTTGCAGTTGGTGAGTTCGAGCCTTGCGTCGGGCTGTGTGCTGACAGCTCAGAGCCTGGAGCCTGCTTTGGATTCTGCATCTCCTCCTGTCTCTGCCCGTCCCATGCTCATGCTCTGTCTCTCTCTCTCTCAATAATAAATAAACCTTAAAAAAATTAACACACACACACACACACACACACACACACACACACTGGAGCTCCCAGGAGGGCTTATTATTCGTTCCCCAGGGCTGTCATAACAGACTGCAGCAGACTGGGTGGCAGAGACCAACAAAATTTAATTCTCTCCCGTTCTGGTGGCTGGAAGTCCAAAATCAACGTGTCGCAGGACCACACTCCCTCTGAAGGCTCTAGGGGAGGCTCGTTCCTTCCCTCTTTCAGCTTCTGGTGGCCCCTGTAGTCCGTGGTGTCCCTTGGCTAACAGATGCACCACTCTGAACTCTGCGTCTGTGTTCACATGGTCTTCTCTCTCTGTGTCTCCCCGTGTCCTCTCCTCTTCTTAAAGGACATCAGTCATTGGGTTTAGGGCCCGCCCTATTCCAGTATGACCTCATCTTAACTAATTATATCTGCAAAGACCCTACTTCCAAATAAGGTTACATTCTGAGGCTCCAGGTGTGTTTATTTATTTTTGAGAGGGAGGGGGAGGGGCAGAGAGAGAGAGGGAGACACAGAAGCCAAGAGCCCGACGCGGGGCTCAAACTCATGAAGTTAGACTGAGCCACCCAGGCGCCCCGGATTTTTACATATTTAAATGATTCAGAAAGACTAAAAACCAGAATGATATCACATTACATGTGAAAATTATATAAAATTTGAATTTCAGGGGCGCCTGGGTGGCTCAGTCGATTGGCCATCCGACTTCGTCTCAGGTCATGATCTCGCAGTTCATGCATTCAAGCCCCACGTTGGGCTCTGTGCTGACAGCTCAGAGCCTCGATCCCGCTTCGGATTCTGTGTCTCCCTCTCTCTCTATTATCCTCCCCCAACTCGCACTCTGTCTCGCTGTCTCTCTCTCTCAAAAATAAATTTAAAAAATTTATAAAATTCAAATTTCAGTGTCCATAAAGAAAACTTGATTGGAACACAGCCTCACATTCATTCATGTATCATCTTGGGCCGCTTCCTTACTAGAACAGGCTCCATGTACCCCGAAAAGCCCGAAATATTTACCATCTGGCCCTTTAGGGAAAACGTTCGTCCACCCCTGCGGCCACTGTTATCCGGAAACAATGTTTCTCGCCTGGCCTGCGCCCGCCCAGAATGTGGAGGCCTCCCCAGACACCCAGCATTATCTGAACTCCAGCAGGTTGCTTGGTGGTTAAAAGGGAAGGGGGGGCAGTGAGGCCAGGCAGGCCTGGGGTCCACTTCTGGCTCTGGCACTTACCCCGCAGGTCCCCTCACCTTTCTGTGTCTATGAGTCCTTCTCTGGTAAATGGGAGGAGGTGAAATTCCTGATCACGGGCCGCCCTGAGGATTGACTAGGTGCAGCAAAGGCCTTCCGCACAGTGCTGGGTGTGGTATGTGGTCGACAACAAAGGTCAGCTGCTGTCATTGTCCTGCGGCTCTAGATGGCACAGGAGATTGCAGGCAACAGAAAGTCAAAGACCTTTCAAATTCTCGAATACACCAGAAAATCCCACCTATTCTGGTGGAGGCTCCCAGCGAGCCTCTCGGGGCCTAATTTCACTCTATCAACATCCAGAAGAGAGTAAGAGTGGAACTCTATGGGGACGTCAACATCAGAAGACACACACGTAAGCACTGCTGTGGGCCTGCCGGCACCCACGTGACCTTCCTGGCCCCCGGGGGAGGTTGGCCCTCATGGGCTGCACCCCGGTGCCCTCTGACTTCCCGCTGAATCTGGACCATCAGGAGCCCAGACAGGGGACCCGAGGACGGAAGGCGAGCCAGGCCCGGTGTGGGAGATGGTGCTTCTCTGACTCCCGACTGGCCCCGTGTGACATCTCCCTCTCCATCCAGCCTTCTCTGCGGGTTCCAGTAACTTCCTCCTCTCCTCTTGCCCGTTCAGGCCTCGGGTGGTCATGGCTGCTCTTCGCTTTGGGTCCTGTGGTGTTCCTTGTAGCTCTTCAGCACTTTACCACAACCCTACAAAACTTTGCTCAACGGGTCCTAATCTGAGTGTTTTCCAGGGTGAATGACAGGCTCTGAAGGGCCCGGGATGACCCCTCCACCCCCACCAAATCTCTACGATTCAGAAGTTTTCTACTGATGCGATTTCCAGCTAGGATGAGTCCTGAGGCAGGTAGAGCACGTTTTTATCAAGGGATTGGAAATCGGGACGGATTGAGCCCGAACTGTGCCTGAACCCAGAAGCTCTTAGTGGATCCCACCTAAGTGTCACTTTATCCTTGGACAATAGCAGGACTAATCCCTTGCATGTGTCGAGCGGTGTTACGGTTTACAAATTCAGTCCTCATGTAATCTCCCTTCTGACACCCACACACCTTTCGGTGGGGGTGGGGGGAGGCGTACAGAGCCGCTTTCGGCATCCCCCATTTTCTCGAAAAGGACACCCAGGTTCCAGAAGTTTTGGAGGAGCACCCACATCTGGTGTGGGTTAGGATTTGCGGCAGCAAATAAAAATAGAGGATGCCCAGTTCACTTTGAAGTTCAGATCACAACAAATTATGTGGTGTGGGATAAACATATCCCGTGCAAATTTTGGTTTGTGCTTTATCCGGCGACCCTAACTTGAACCCAGTTTCCTTTGTTCCCATGTCCAAGGCCTGGGTTTTCTGCTACATCAACTATGCTGACCGGCAAGATTCCTGAAGACAACCTAGAACCGGCACGGATTTCCCCCAAGTTTCTACCCAGTATCACGAACTATTGGTCAGTCTGGGGGAGTAAGAGTTGAGACGGGGTAGGATCTCCGTATAGGGGAAGATCCTTTGTATAGGATCTTCCCTTGTATAAGGAAGGCCCTATATGAGGAGTATGTGTTTCTTGTTCTTTCAGGCAACTGCTCCATCAGAACAGTCCAGGCAGAGCAGTGTCCTGCAGACATGTGTGTGTCCCAGAGCCCATGGTAGGGAGGACCGGACTGAGGACAGCACAGACCCTCAAGTGTCAGGACACTGAGTCTGAGACAGCAATAAGCGGGAAGAGCTTCCCTCTGAATCTGTGGTCACGGAACCGGACTCACTGGTTCCTCCATGCCAACCCCCCAGTCCCCAATCACGGCTCGTGTCCAGGAGATGTTCCCTTCCATTCTCCCAGACCTTCAGCACGGTGGTCTAAGGCCCCAAGTGTAGGAGGGACTGAAGGCTGGGCCCTGCCTGGCTGTCAGGTTATGACTCATCAGTAGGAGTGCGGGGACCAGATGATTAGGAAACAAAGTGAGAGGGAAGTCGGTTAAGTGTCTGACTCTTGATTTTGGCTCAGGTCACGATCTCACCGTTCATGGGGCGGAGCCCCACGTGGGGCTCTGCACTGACAGTGAGGAGCCTGCTTCGGATTCTTGCTCTCTCTCTCTCTGTCAAAATAAAGAAACATTAAAAAGAAAGAAACAAAACGAGAGGGAGCATTGCTAATAATCACATCAGGGACGATAGGTGTAAAGCAGGACCCTGTTCATCAGCCACTGCATCTGGGCCCCATAGGAGCTGCTCCCAACCCCTCAAAGCCATGCTGCTGAGGGCAGTTGGAGCAGAGGGGAGGTGCAGCCAGCCCACCCCCAGAGCCCTGCAGCCCCATGTGTAACGAAGGTCAAGAGGAGGAACCTTCCTGTTCAGTGCAGAGTCGGGCTGGCACTAGACAGGGCCCATATCCACGCAGCCCAGCTCCGGGGCAGCAGATTCCAGAGGGATCAAGCTGGGGGCGTCACTGCATCCCTCCAGGGCAACGGCTGGTGTTCTTTGGGCTTTGACCCCAGTGTCATCTGGGGTCACCCCGCCCTGGCTGAAGCTCTGCCTGAGTGGCAATAAAACCCCAACCCAAAGAGCCTGGTTGGCTTGGATGGTCAATGTTGGGAGGGGAGGGAGCCAAACACCAGCTATTTCTGTTTCCATCCCTGTGTCACTTTTGGCTTCTGAGCCCCAACAGCCCCTTAGTGGGAAGTGACAGGGTCTCCTGGATTTCCTTGAGCCCATCGGGGCCGGCATTCGAGAAGGGTGGGTGCAGTAGGTGCTGGGAACCATGAGGTACTGGTGGGGGCAGCCCGTCTTAGGTGTGCTGGAGTCGACCCAGAGCGGATTCCCCAGGCCACCCGAGTCTCATCTCCCCCTTAACTTCCTGCACCGCACCTTAACAGAACACCCTTCACAACCCATAGCCTCCGGAGCCTGCTGCTTCAGTGCCTTCTTCCCTTCCAGAAACTAGGATGCCGAGAAGAAAGAGATCAGCTGCATTCTGCACCTGTTGACTGCAGCCAAGCCCCATTGCCAAAGTTCGTCGTCAGTCTGGTCAGGAAGTCGAAAAACTTGTAGCTCTGGGGCACCTGGGTGGCTCAGTCGGTTGAGCATCCGACTTCGGCTCAGGTCATGATCTCACAGCTCGTGGGTTCAAGCCTCGTGTCAGGCTCTGTGCTGACAGCTCAGAGCCTGGAGCCTGCTTCCCATTCTGTCTCCCTCTCTCTCTGCCCCTAACCCACTCTCATTCTGTCTCTGTGTCTCTCAAAAATAAATAAACATTAAAAAAAAAAAAAAAAGAAAGAAAAACTTGTAGCTCTGAGAGTTCCGGAGAGAGAAGTTGGGATAGGGGGCTGGCTGGGGCGGGGGGGGGGACATCTCCGGAGAGCACCTCTGTCCGAAGGGTCGTTTCCCTACACTTCATTCGATGAGTCTGATGTTGGAAGAGGCAGAAGTCCATGGATGAGGTCGTGGAAGCTGGTAAATGTTGAGCTCAAGTTCAAGTTTAAGCTGAAATTTCTGGGAACCCAGGTCTGCCAACCCTGTGCTCTCTTTAGCTAACCTCCCCAACCCAAGTGCTTTTCCCATTTAGTCACTCTGGGAGCTTCAAGAAAAGAAACTCCACTGAGTTCTGACATTTTCCAGGTGAGATGATCTTTTCTCAGGAGAAAGGAGAACTATGTATAATCTGAGCCAGTATGTGGCCTCACACCATGTCTCCTTGGCTTTGGAAAACACCTTCCCTTCCCCTCCTTCCTTTCTTCTTACCAGATTTGCCTCTCTCATTTTTTGAGCGGGGGTTGGGGGGGAGGCATTGTTTTTGATAATGGGGCTGGAGACAGCCAAATTCCCCACTCACCAGCTATGGTTGGGGAGAAGCTAGTCTGGGATTAGAAATGAATGAGGAATGGGGCACCTGGGTGACTCAGTTGGTTAAGTGGCCGACTTTGGGTCAGGTCATGATCTCCCGGCTCATGGGTTCAAGCCCCATGTCTGTGCTGACAGCTCACAGCTCGGAGCCTGGAGCCTGCTTCAGATACTGTGTCTCCCTCTCTCTCTCTGCCCCTTCCCCACTCACACTCTGTCTCTCTCAAAAATAAACATTAAAAAAAAAAGGAAAAAAAAATCATAAAAAAAAAAGAAATGAATGAGGAAGAATTTTGGAATTAAAGATTACAATGAGACATCTCCTGGGTCTAGAATAAACATGCCACCAGGGAGGACATGCCTTTTGTGGTTCAAAGCCTTCCTTTCAAATCTGACTCCAGTTTGTAGACTGCCTTCCATATTATCACCCTCTACCCAAACATCCTCATTAGTGGAGTTGTATCTAATGTGGGGGCGGGGGTCCACATTTATTAAGGTAAAGGTTATACGTAGTCCAAATTACCTTTGAAAATCCCTTAATCACCCTGAAAATTGGTCATAAGGTTCAGTGTGCATGGTGTGTGCTGTCCTATACACGGAAGCTCTCACTTGACTTCCACTTAACCAACTAGCCATGTTAATGGATTCCGTATATTTTCTCTGCAAAACATGAAGGTGCCCACAGTCCCCAGGGTTCCGAAGGCTAATAAGGGGCTGCTCTCTGTGATGCCCATATGTTTTTGCTGCTACCGAATCAAGTTGCATGTTTATAACGAATCAATTGTCACTGTTCCCAGACTTGTTTGTGCCAGTTGTACTTTTTATAGTCATTCCATAATTTATTTAAAAATTTTTTTAATGAATTTTTTTTTCATTTATTAATTTTTGAGAGACAGAGAGAGACAGGGTGTGAGCAGGAGAGGGGCAGAAAGAGAGGGAGACACAGAATCCGAAGGAGGCTCCAGACTCTGAGCTGTCAGCACAAGCCCGATGTGGGGCTCAGACTCACGAACCGTAAGATCATGACCTGAGCCGAAGTCGGACGCTTAACCAGCTGAGCCATCCAGGCGCCCCGTAATTCCACAATTTAATTAAATATGATGCGATGGCTAAGAGTGCAAAAGAACAGTTATTTCTTTGAAAATGGCACCGGATGCTTTGATAAAAGAAAAGTGGCAAAAATAAAAGGGTGTGTTACAGCAGGGAGAGAGAGAGAGAGAGAGAGAGAGAGAGAGAGAGAGAGAATGAGAATCTCAGGCAGGCTCTGCACTGTCAGTGCAGAGCCCCGTGCGGGGCTCAAACTCACCAACCTCGAGATCTTGACCCAAGCTGAAATCAAGGGTCGGACGCTTAATTGACTGAGCCACCCAGGTGCCCCCTTTTGCTTTATTTCAAAGAAACAGACTAGAATTCGCTGCCCATGCACGATGGCTGTGATTCATGTAAGAAAGACAACAGGGAGCTGTATACACGGAGACCATGCTGAGAAAAAGCAAAACGCTATGGCCCAACATTAACAGATTGGTGAATGAATTTGCATTTGTGTTTTAAGTAAAAATGAAGTGTCTAAGAGTATATTTTTGTATATTTTAAGTTCCCTGCTTTAATTGTGCTGAGCAGCCTCTTGTACAAATGTCTGATGTACGTTATACAGCAACGTAGACTATTTAAGTAAGTGTATTCATCTGGTGGCATTACACAATTAAAATCATTTTTCCTTCGTTCTCTTTCTCCTGTTTGACTCAATGGATGTGAGAGAAATGTGGTATCATGTCAATACCACCACACGCATAAATGCAACGATTCAAGCCCTCACTTAAGACCTGGGTGCATTGACTAGGTTAGTTACAACAAGCACCACAGTGGTTCTTACTATACCAACCTTAGCGTCTGGGGTGTGGCTGGGTAGGAATTAAAATGAACATGGGGTGGGCGTGGGGGGCGGGCACCTGGGTGGCTCCGGTGGTTAAGCGTCTGACTTCCACTCAGGTCACGATCCTCATGATCTTGAGGTTCGTGAGTTCGAGCCCTGCATGGGGCTCTCTGCCTGTCCGTATGGAGCCCACTTCAGATCCTCTGCCTCCCTCTCTCTCCGTCCCTCCCCCGTCTCACACACACACTCTCGCTCTAAATAGACAGTAAAAAACACATAAATAAAAATAAATGAACACGGGTAAGGAACTTGCCTTAAAATAACACAGAGGCAGCACGTGTCTCTAGAGCCAGACTGCTTTCGTACAAACTCTGGCGTTTCCAATTCTCAAGGGCAAGCAAGCCCCTTAAATTCTCCCTGATCCGGCTTCTCTGCTGAAGGTGTTGTCATGAGCATTCCCTGAGTTCATCAGTGGAAAGTGATAACAGCAGTGTCTGGCAGGGCGCAAACGCCACACAAATGTTAGCTATTGTCATTGCCAGTATTATCAATCATTATCATTTGGCCTCTAATCCGGTATAATCCGAGTGGCTATTATCCTAAAGGTGTAAAAGAAACAAGATCCCGCACTATTATTTGAGCATGATATGAAGGTAGGGGTCCCCAGTTACTTTCCCAGAAGGAGAAGAACGAATGTTGCTTCAGAACTCCAAAAAAAAAAAAGTTTATTTATAAAATACCGACAAGTTTGACAGGCCATGGGACATCTCGTGGTATATATTTCAAATCAATTTCTTTTTTTACCTTTCATTTAAAAAATAAACCTGCTAACAAGCTATATGACATATAGATATATATTTTTTCTTACAGATAGACACCTGCCACGATGAATATTCTCCCCACAATTCTTCATTATATCTTTTAAATCAAAAAAATAAAGATTTGTGTTGGTTTTTGTTTTTGGAGTCTGTATGTGTAAAGAAAGGTAACACGTTTAAATGCTTTTGGTTATTCTTACGGAAACAAAGAGAAGGGGGGTGGTCCCAGGAGGGCATCTGTGCTCCGGGTGGCGGCCAAGGTTGCCACTGGGCAGGACCATACAGAGGCACTCAGATCAGGTGGCTGCTGCTGGGGGCGGGTCCCCCTCCCCGCTCCTGTCCTCCAGCCCCTCACACCATGTGCACCACGGGGAGGGGAAGGAAGCCCCTGCCCAGAGTGGGCTCTGGGAGGCTCTGGCACCTTTGAACGCTCTGCCCAGGGAGGTGTGGGCAGAGACAGAAGGCCTCGAGACAGCGTGCTCTGGGCGGGGCAGCTGGAAGCGTCCGTGCTTCCTCTGAATTGGGGCAGTGTCAGGTGAGGGGACAAGACGGGCGGCCTGGGTTTGCAAACCCCCTGGGGCCCTGGGAGAAAGGCGCTCTGGAAGCCGAGCAGCTTTTTGGTTCATCTTGGCAGTCTGGGCGAGGAGCTGGTGTGCACGCAGGGGACGTGGCCACGAGGGGGAAGGGCAGTGCTGGTGTGCCCAGCGTGGGCTGCTGGGTGCAACACCAGATTTCCCGAGGGCATGACGAGGCAGAGCCAGAGGACACAGAGGTGTCCTTGTGTCAACCTGCTTCAGGTGGTCACAGAGGGGCCCTGGCATCGTCGGCCCAGGAGCCCAGAGGTCGGGGAGGTTCCCTGTTACCTACGGGCAGTGCCCGGCACATCCTAATGCGACCGGGTGTCTGGTCAGGGGTCGGGAGCCTCCACTGCCCCGGCAGATATGTAAATGAGGGCAGAGGTGTCCTCTTAGAAATCTAGAGCTCTGTCGTGGAGACCTGGGCTTCCAGATGTGGATGGGGCAGTGGGGCAACATTTTGGGTGGGTGGATATGAACTCAGGGCTGGATTTTCACGTTGGGCACAGCCTGCCTTCCGGCTCACACAGCGTCCTCGCCAGTGCCCTCTCAGGCTCCCACATTCGAGCGGGAGTCACCCCGGCTGCCTGTGCCTCACAAAGGACAGACGAGCCACCAGAAGGAATCGCAAGCCTGTTTGCGAACACACACCCGTGCATATCTGTGTGTGCATGTGCGTGAGCCCAGGCGTGCACCGCCCTGTGCTAAGTGTGCGTGGGTGTGTCGGCGTGGGGGTGAGTGAGCGCGTGGGGAGGGGGAGGGCGCACATCTCGGTGCACTAGGCAGTCTGTGAAAGGCAAAGGAAATCTGGCCTCGTGCACAGTACACGCACCCACATGCACGCGCACACACGCACACACACACACGGCTTCACGCGTCCTGCTTCCCCCCCCCCCCCCGACCCTACCCCACTCCCAGATTCCTCACTGGGCTGGGCTACATGAATTCCCTACTGCAAACTGGGAACTTCCGCAAATGGCTAAACGCACAGCAGATAAGGAAAGGGATGAGGTTGTTAAAAAAAGATGAGATGAAAAGGAGGCAGCGCGGGGAGATCACAGGCGGGTGGCTGCGGATGCGTTGCCATGGAGACACCAGATGTGTACAGGGCAGACCTCAGGCCTGTGTCCTCGTGGGGGTGCTTCCCTCCCAAGACACCCCGGTGGAGAAGCCGGCGTCTGGGCCCCGTCTGCGGAGACACCTGCCCGCGCTCCCGAGGGTCTGGGAGGTATGTCCTTCCCTCAGGCCCCTGGCCCTGCTCCCATCCCCCTCACCTGAGTGGGGGGCCCGCGGGGCCAGGTGGAGAGCCTCGCTTTCCTTGGCTTGCTTCCCAAATCCCCCTTTCAGACCTCCTCTGTTTTCCTCACCCCCAAGATGGGGCCTGCATTCGGCACTCCCAGCGAGCCCTGCCCCACTAAGGGGCCCCACGCCGCACCCGGTGTCTTCCTGCCGGACCACCTCCTCTCCCAGAGGCTGCTGCCCACCCAAAAGCACGAGGCTGGGCCAGCTGGGGGCACTCGGGGAATTCGACAGAATGGTTCCTCCCTCAATCCCTTCATCCTGGGGCTGAAAGGAAGATTCAGGCCACTAGAAGTGGCTTTTTAAAAGAACATTCCTTAGAGCAGATTGTGTGTGTGTAAAAGCTTTGCTTCCTGTCAGCTATTCTTGTCCTTGGTCCCATCTGACCTGCTCCTCCTGGCCGGCCTGGCTGTGCATCTTGGGAGCTGTGTGAAGTTTGGATGGGGCCCCTCCTTGCTCCGAGCCCCGGCTAGGCCGAGGCCGGCCTGGAACACATACCCAGGGGTTGGGTCTTTGACTCTTTGTTAACCAGGTGCTGGGCAGACAGGGTACATTCTGGGAGCTCTGGCCTCTAGACCAGGGGCTTGGCCCACTCCTCTGGGCTTCTGTGCCCCTGTGCTTGGGACTGGGGGTGCTTTAGACGGGGATCACTGTGGGTCGAGAGCGACAGGGACACACCTCTGGAAGTGAGTGTCCCGACTGGCTAGGACCCAAAGGGATTTCTCTTGGGAGAGGATCCTTAGACCCTTCTCCTTGCAAGTGCATGGGGGACTTGTGTGTATGTGCCCGTCTCAGGAGGAAGGGGTGTGTCCAGGGACAGGGGTGTGTCTGCCTAGATGGCCATCCCTCACCCCTGCCTAGCTCCCCAGCCGGTGCATGCTGAACTTCCTTATCTAAGCGCCTTCCTTTCCCTCTTGCTTTAAGGAGGGTGCTGGTGGTACCTAAATTGGAAGGAAGAGGGAAGTTAAGCTTCCTTCTTACATTCTTGACTTCCGGCGTTATGCCCAATTATCCCAGTGATGCCCGGTCAGTGCCCTGTACTCTGTTCCCCGGGTTCAGCTCTCCTGGTCTGTGCTCAGGAAAGTGAATTCAAGTCAAGCAACGGCCGGGTTCAGTGGTGGTGTGGGGGCCTCTCCCCACCCCTGGGGCCCTCTTCCTTGGAGTCACAGTAAAAAGCGTATGTAAGAAACAAGGAACTAGCTAGGCAGACTCTCACCCCTCAGTTGTTTTCCTTTTTCTAAATAAACCAAACGCTTGGTGGAGAAGTTTAACAAGGGAGGGGACCGTGAGGAGCAGGCCAGGGGGACGGATTGAACCCCCAGAGGCCTGTCAGCGATGCAGGGGGACGGCTGGGAGGGGTGTGTGTGTGGTGGGGGGAGAGAAGGTGAGCTTTGCCCTCAGGGGCGCCCAGCCTTGCACATCATCATCTAGCAGTGGGCCCAGGGCCCCCGCACTGGCGGAAGAGGCAGCTGTCAGGACTTCCAGAAGCTTCTCGCCCCCTGAGCACACTGCCTTACAGCTCTCTGGGCCTTAGCTTTCTCTCTCTCCCTCTGTCCCGCCTCAGCCCAGGCTGGGCCCCTGCAGCCCGACTCTGCGAAGTCTGTAAAGGCCCAGGGAACCCTACAATCTGGAGCTGACCAACTGTGGGCCACACACACACACACACACACACACACACACACACACACACCCACACCCACACACGTCCTCCTCCAGTGGTTTTCTTCTCCTCCTTCTCAACACCGTCTTTGCTGGCCCTGGAATCTCTGGAAAAATAAACTCAGGAGGTGAAAAGTTGACTTGGTTTCTCGGTGTTTTTGTTTTCTGGCAGGCAGTGCGGGGAGGGGCGGATGGGGAGTTTGGTGCTGTTTTGTTTTGTTTTGTTTTTCTTTCTTTCTTTTCCCCCTTCCGATGTCAAACAAACGATGAAAATCCTGCTATAGGAGCCCGGGGGCCGGGGGTGAGGCTGCTGGGGGGGCGGTAGAGGGTGCTCTGCTGACTCGGGGGGTTCGGGGGGTTTTGGGGCGTTGGGGTCCGACTGGCCTTGGGCCGGAAGAGGCCGCCCTGCTGGGTGCTGCTGCTGTTGGCGATGGTGGTGTGGTCCGGCTCGCCCGAGTCGCTCTCCGTGTAGCTGTACGCCTGGGCCCGCGAGATCCCCTTCTGCTGCCTCCGCCACGAGTTGTAGTAGGTGGGGTCGCTGATGTAGTGGTTGACGAAAGAGTGGGCCTTCTGGTGGGTCGGGTCGGCCTCGTACTCACTGTCGCTTCCCTGGGAGGACAGAGAATCGGGGAGTCAGGGGCCCCGCGGGGACGGGTCCGTGTGCCCAGGGCTGCAAGGCGCCAGGCGCCCTGGTTTGAATCTCCCAAGGCCTGGACTGTGGCCACCTCTCTCCCCCTCACTGCCCAGGGGGCAAAATGCCCGGATGTGCCCACCTTCCTTGCCTTGGGAGCAGATCGTGGCGTTGACACACACAGCCTTGAAGGGACCCGATGTGGATCGAAGACCTGAGTTCTAATTCTTTTTCATTGAAGGGAACTTTATAGCACATGAGGTTAACCGTCTTAAAGTGTAAGATTCAGTGGCTTTTCATAACACTCACAGTGTTGGGCATTACTCCGTGTGGCTCCAAAACATCTTCATTGCCCTGTACCCACTGGAGGTCGTTCCCCCTTCCTTCCCCCGCCCCCACTCCTGGTAACCACTTTCTATCTCTATGGGTCTACCTACTTCGGACATTTCCTACGGGTGGGATCCTATAAAACACGCCTGTTGTGTGGCCGGCTTCTTTTGCTCAGCATATCATGTTTTGGAGGTTGAATTCATCATGCCTTTTCATTTTCTGTATTTCCGATGCTTTGACATCTGGGGCCTTGCTGATTCTGGAGGGGCTATGGCTCCTGGGGCTGGTCAATTTTTGGAGCTAGCGAATGCCCTTTCATCACCAACCGCTGCTCCTAATCACCCCAGGGGCCAGGTACCAGGCAACTAGGGACAGCCCCTGTATCCCAGAGCCCACTGAATTGATTCATACTAACCTAAGCCTGCTTCCATAATAAAGGCTCCTGCCCATGCGTCCCTCCTGCTTTCTCTGCCTCTGGGGGACCCTAGTGCTTTCCTGAATGGCCCTGCATGGTGTGATGGGTCCCCTCTTCTTGGGAACTGTGAATAATAATTTTTTTCCCCGGGACAATCATCTCCTGATCTCCTGGCCTTGCCATACCTGAATAGGAACAAAGCCTACATTTTAGGACAGCTATTCATGTAGGATGTACTGAGTTCCAATCTCGGTCTACCTCTGACTTACTGTGTGACTGGGGACAAAGCCAGGGCCAGACTTGGAGAGGCTCCTGGCACTGAAAGGACGCTGGTGCTCACCCATGTTGTGATCCAGAATAAAAGCAACATCCATTTATAAAATGAGCATGAGAAAAATATCAACGAAAGCTCTGAATTTCACACGATGATTACCCTGTAGCTTTCCCCGATAAATACAACATATTCAGTTTTTCTTAAAACTGTCGATAACTTTGGTGTCCTCACCATAGCTCCAGCTGCCTGAGGGGGAATCAGCCAAGAGTCAGGCCGGGTTGCGAAGTAAAACAGCGTTCCCTGGTTCGGATCTGAATCGTGGAGCTAAAAATATCATGTGCCCCTCCCCCACCCCAGGCTCCCAGCAATGTTTTGAGAACTAAGAAGAGGACAGATGGGAACACGCTTAGAACTCTCTGGAAGAGATGCGCTCTGATTTTAGTGAGGCTCAGAAGGCCTCGCTCAGGTCGCCGCGTCCCTGCAGAGCTAACACATGGAGGCGGTAAATTTTATCAACATACTTTGGGTAAAGCTGTACCAAGTAGACCAGTGAACCCCATATCAACGAGTCTGGGATGACTAGCTGTGTCCTGCATTACAGGCAGAGCAAACGGAGAGTTGTTGACCTTGCCCCAAGGGGTCTGAGCTATGGGGAGGGGCAACGTGCACTTGCTCTCCGGAACCCCAAGTCCTGTATGGCATCTAGCCCCTTCATGAGAAAGAGCTAGAATGTACAGAACTATAGCGGTGCCAGCCGCGGGAGCAGGTGCTCCGTCAGGAGACTGTACTGAACTCTCACACCTCGGCCCCGTCACTGCTATTGCTCTGGAAGTGCTGAGAACACCAAGGCAGAGAGGATGAGGGATTGCCCCAAGAGATGATGCGCTAGGGGACTCAGGTCTGCCTGATTTTCCAAAGCCTACATATGCTCCACCCCGCTCCTGCCTGGAGGTCACAAGATGGGAATGAGAGCCCCTCTAACCTCCCCGTGGGGATGACATACACCCTAGTCCATCTGCAAATTTACGTCATCTGCCGCCTCCCCTCCTCCACCTCATCCCTCCGTAGAGATGCTCTCCTTACCACCACCCTGCACAGGCTCCCAGGACCTCAGTCCTCTTGGCAGTAGAGACAATGGAAAGTCCCTCGGTGTCCCCATGACGCAGCGCAGCACAATACAAGCCCCTTTCTTTGCCTACTGCCCAGCTGCCAGCCCAGGAGGGAACAAAAGGGCAGTACAGACAGGGGCTCCATATGCCAAGAGTGGGGAGGAGGCTGAGGGCTGGGCACCCGATGCCTGAGGCCGCAGGGAGGCCGCCCAGAGGTGGGAGAAGTCTGAGCAAGCCATGGTGGATGCCACGAGGCAGGGGGCTGGGGTGGGGGGGCTCTGGTGCAGGAGCAGCGAGGGTCTGTAAGTGTTGGGTGGTGGAAGGGGGCACCCCACACTTCTCTCTGTGAGACAGGTCTCTCCGGGAGGGCCCCCACCAACTGGCTTGAAGAGTTGGTAGTGTCATTGGTAGAGGTTCTAGAACTTTGGCCGGCCCCAGAAGCCAGTCTCCATCACCGACTCTGTCCCTCGCTAGCTAGCTAGCTAGGTGAAGTCTGGGATGCATCACTTGGCCTCTCTCAGCCTCGGTATCCTTGTCTGTAAAATGGGTAGACGCCTGCAGCTCACAGGGTGAAATGATGGAACGTTGTAAAAGGTGTTACTGGGGAGACAGCGAGGTGGGTCTGGGTGCGAAGGCCTGGAAGCCCCCAAGGAGGGATCAGAAGGAGGAGGGGCAGTGGAGGCCTGACTCAATGCTCAGGTGGCTGGCAAGGAAGAAGAATGTTCAGCTCCTGTCCTGCAAAGTGAAGCATCACTAGGGGGGATGGGCCTCTCTGGTCCTCCTGGGGGCCCAGACCCCAGAGCCCATTCGTGCTAATGATTACGGTCGGCATTCCGCACTCGGACGGGGGTGGAAAAGCGACGGAACCCAGAGCGGCAGCGGGGGTGGGGGTGGGGGAGGTGCAGGGGGCTGGAGGCGCGCCCGCCCCGCCCCCAGCTCTCCGCAGCCAGGGAGGCGGCCTTTGCATTTGCTCTGCTCTCCCGCTTCCCTCTCCTGGAACATCTGTTTCTTTTCTGCAGGGGGGTGGGGTGAGAAGGGAAGAAAGCGAGCGAGGGTGGGGGGACCCAGGGCGCCCATTCGGGCTTTCAACTCTCGCGCGTAATTGAATGCAGCTTCCCAGTAACCGACCCAGCACAAAGGGGACCTTTCACGGGCAGTCCCACCAGGCCGCCAGGCAATCAGGCGACTGCTCCAGCTCCGGGCCTCTTAACAGCTCCTCAAAGCCACTCAATCAGCAATTACCGGGCCTGCGGAGGGGAGCGGAGGGGAGCGGAGGGGCGCGGGGAGGGGGTCGGCGGGAGGGACGCCCCGGGGAAGAGCCGGCAACAAAAGAGAGGGGGGCAGAGGAGAGCTTTTTGGTCTCCCGCTGTTGCCAGCACAGCGGCAGGGACGTAGGGGCCAGGCAGGGTGCGCTCATCTTGCCGAATCTCCTGAAGTCTGGTGGGACTGTGCTGCCCCAGGTGACAGGAGGTCCCCTGTGCGGCTCCTTTGGAGGCTGGAAGCTGGAGCCGCCGTGGCCCAGGGGCTCCCTGCACCCGTCTAGGCTGAGGCCAGCTCTACAGTCAGTCCCTTGGACGCCCTTCCCCTGGAAGCAGGGGGCCTCTCCTGCGCATCAGAGGTGGGGGGATGTGCTGAGTGTCTCCCTCTCTAGAAGCCCCCACAAGGAGCAATTTTGTCAGGCATCTGGGCTCCTTGTACTAAAACAGCTAGAAACCTCCCAGGAATGTCCTTGTTCTTTCTTTCTTTTTTCTGTCTTTTTTGTCTTCTTTCTTTCTTTTCTTCCTTTCTTTCATGTTTATTTTTGAGAGAGAGAAAGAGTGCAAGTGATGGAAGGCAGAGAGAGAGAAAGAGAGAGAGAGAGAGAGAGAGAGAATCCCAAGCAGGCTCTGCCCCATCAGCACAGAGCCCGATGTGGGGCTTGAGCCCACGAACCGTGAGATCATGACCTGAGCCCAAATCAAGAGTCAGATTCTCAACAGACTGAGCCACCCAGGCACCCCTCCCAGGAATGTCTTTTTAAAAATGCCAGCTCAGCGGGGCCTGAGGCAGTGGGGATTGCCCCCACTTCTAAGCTCTGTGATTAAGGGCAAGCTACTTGACCCCTCTGAGCCTCAGTGTCCCCAGCTGTTAACTGGGAATCCTGCAACTTGCCTGGTGGGGCGACTGGATTTGAAATGAGAACGTGCACAGTGCAGGACTTGGCACAAAGCAGGGGCCCCACATGTAGCGTTGCCTCTTTCCTCCGGGCTCCCTCTGCCCTGCCCGTAGTGTGTTTCTAGTTTGGCACAAGCCTGGGCTTCCTGGGCCTGTATGGGTCAGGCTAAGGAGAAGCCGGAGATGGGCCCCAGTGAATCTCTTAGACTCACGGCCCAACCCAAGAGGCGAACACTGTTAAAAGACCGGAGACACTCCGAGGGAGGGGTTGTCAGAACCACTCGGCCAAACGCACACCTGCAAACCTGCCCGGCTCCTCCCTTCTCTGCATGACCCAGTCCCGTTCGCACTCTGAGTGAGGCCCGAGGCCCAGCTGAAATGCCACCTCCTCCAGGCAGCCCTCTGGGAACCTCCAGGAGGATGGGACCTTCCCCCCAAGATACCTCAGAGGGCAGCACCCCAGGAGACAGGAAGCCTTTTGTTTCCCATTTTCCTCCTGAAAATTATGGCGTGGCGCCGTAAAATTTTAATACGTGAAAACACGTGAGTATTCGACGCACGTGGTCTTCCCTAATGGATCATAACGCGGTTAAGGCAACGTCCCTGAGAGTCGGTCCTGCTCACCACTATAGCTGCCACATGGAAACGGTGCCTGGTACTGCTTCGTGGGTGCAGAAGAATTCGCTGTTGAATAAATGCAGCAAGGAAGGAATGAACGGGTCCCAAGGAGGACAAACCAGCAAGATGGCCACACAGGGCCCACCCCCAGCATGGCGCACAATAGGTGCGTAGCGGGTCTCAGGTGGGCCTGGCTTCGTCATTGGTGGCTCCCTGACTCATGCAATAGATAACCCCGCCAGGCTTTGCAGGGGGCTGTGAAGGTTAAGTGTGCCATTCTGGAACAATCCCTAGAGTCATTCTTGGCCGCCGGGAAGGGCTCCGTAAACATTCACCATTAATGACTGGGTGCTCAAAAGTGTTACAGAAAACCTAATTTGTCCTGTCTGTTTTCTTACTTTTCCACATAGGCTTAATTTCACTGCAATGAGTTTCCTGGGGCTGCCCAGGAAGTCACAGAGACTGAGTATTTATTAGAAGAGGCGTGCCCTGGGCCGAGAAACTCCTTTTCCATTGAGATTTACTTGTGTGCTATATAATTTTTCTCCCATACTTGGGCTCTTAGTTTGAAAATGACGTTGGAATGCAGCCATGCTTTGTTTTCAGAAGTTATATCAAACAAGCTATGGGTTTTCAAACCCCAGCCTTTGTTTCCTGCACCCCCACCCCCCACCCCCAGCCTGGAAGCCCCTTCACCAACACCCCTCTGGGGACAGCCCTCCCAGCCCCAGTCTTCCCACAGCCCCGTTAAACCACTTCTTAACATCTTGTCATGCGCGTTTGTTTATAAGCAACGCGGACTTTTGTTTATTACCCTATCACAGGGAAAGGGCCGGGCAGATTTCTGCCAATGTTGGGTTGTCACTTTTGGGTGGTCTGACTTGGAAGAGAAACCAGGCAGCATATGGAAAAGTCACTCTCAGAGGATGCAGGGGGAAGGGTATACTTCAAAAAGTCAGGCCCTCATTCTCCAGAGCAGTTGAAACGGGGCCGGGGGGGCCCATGTGCCTGCTGACCCTCAAGGATGCCCCTCCAGAAGCCATCCCATGCGGGCAGACTGGGGAGCACCCGCCTGAAGCCCCAAATTGCAAGTCGCAGAGGCGAGCGGGTAGTAATCGGATCTGCTTATTTATGTTTTCAGCAAGGGCATCAGAGGGAGACCAGCCGCTCTGTGTCCACGTCTATCCCCTCTGGCCCACAAGCAGCTCCTTGGAGGCAGGGTCCTGTCTCCATCACCTCTCTGTCCCTGGAGTACAGGCTCAAGAACTGAGTGTTGAGGAGAAGTCAGCGTGTGCCCCCTGCCGCACCCCCCCCCCCACCCCGAGTCGCCCTCTCTGCCCTGGGCGGGGGCAGACATCAGGCCTCCTTAGCTGTTAAGACACAAAGTTTGATGTGACCCCGGAGGCAACCAGGCAAGGCTCCTGGCTGAAGCAGGGCCCTGTCCTCTGTTTGCTGAGCCTGTAGGGGCAGAGTCACAGAGCAGTCTGCTTGGGGTTCTCTCGGTGACACGTAGGGGCTCAGGGTGGTGGCTCTTTCCCAACAGGTATGGAAACAATTCAACATTGTGACAACGGCACACTTAACGGTCCTGGCGCCCTGGGCCTGGGGGACGTGAGCGACTGATGGCTGAATAGTCCCGGGGGCCTCCTGATCCTTGCACCTCTGAAGATACCAATGCTCTGGGGATAGCCTCCTGGATCCTGTACTACCTGCAGTGGACCCTAAAGCCAAGTGCCTGGTTTTCAAGAACCATTCCAGAGCAAACAGACCCAGATGATCCCGACTGCCATTGCCAAGGCCCCCGTGACCAGCCTGGCTCTGCAGGGGCCCGACTCCATCCCATGTCACGTACTCCTGAGAACAGCCCTTCGGAAAGGGGGCCACCGTGCTGTGTGGGTCTGGGCCGCGCAGGACCCCTCCCCATCCCGGAGTCAGTAGGGGAAGGAGCCGGATTCCAGCCCGGGGCCGTGCATCAGCCACAACTACGTGCTGCTGCTTTTCAGAGGAGTGTCTCTGATTCCAAGCCACCCTCTGATGGGGCTGGATGACCACCTGAGCAATCTGCTGTTCAAAGCGGCGAGGGCACCTGTCCTGGGGACCACCTTAATGCCTCTAGCACTTTCCTCTGAGCGTGTATCTTTATCCTTTGAAGACGGGCTTGAGTTGTTGTTTGTGTTTAAGGAAAATCCACAGTTATTTGTTCTCAAGAGCGTCTTATCAGCTGGTTCTGAAGGCCCTTCCAGGAGGGTCTGCCACAAGGGTGACATCACCAGCTTTGGGACAGGGTAGGGCCGGGGGGCCAAGCTGGGCTCTGTGTCAGAAGGCCTGTGTGCAAGGTCTGCCTCTGTGACTCGGGCGCTGGGATCCTGGGTTTGCACCTTCTGGCTGTGGGGCCTGAGCCAACTCAGCGGAGCTCTGTGAGCCTCAGTTTCCCCATCTGGACAAAAAAGATGACACAAAGGCCGCTCGGAGGCTCGCTGTGATTACAAAGTGGTGAGGCACATGGGATGATGGGTGCAGCCCCAGGTGGTGTGGCCATGGCCATCTGTGTCACTCTGAAGGATCGCTCTGAATGTGTGCTTCTGGCCTTGGTCTAAAAGGAACAGCTTTACAACTGTGAACCTTTGCATCTCTCTCTTGCTAGCCTACTAGGTCTGGACTAGCTTGGCCAGCTTCTCCAATGACCCTTTCATGCCTGACACCAGTGTGCAGAGTGCCCATGCCCCATGTGCCAAGAAGGGCACTGGGGAGGTAATAGACCTCGGGACGGTCACAAGTCCCTGACTGCATGGAACTTTGCTTTCAGAATAAGTAAACTCAACTCAACCCTGCTGAGCTCCAGATCAAACCCCAAACCATCCTAAAGTCCACAGGCGGAGCTCTAGGCCCAGGCTGTGGTCCACTGCTGCCCCTGAAAGGGAACGTGGGTGTTCTGCTGTGACAACTGGCTTCTGGAACCGGGAGGCCTCCCCTCTCCGGGGCACGTGCTCCCTGAAGGTGACTGGTTCCAGATGGCTATGGAAAGTGCATTCAAGCGGTGGGCTTGTGTCGAACAAAAGACACCAGTGGCAAAGTGGGGGAGTCTAGGGACTCTGCCCGCCTTGAGTGGGCGTGACGGAAGTAGGATGGTCTTCGGATGAGGTTTCTTCTCTCAGCAACTCCTTCGAGGTGGGGGTGGGTGGCTGGTCTTAGGGACCAGCTCCGCATCCTGGGGGAGGCTCCTCCCGACTCTTGAGGAGATGGCCCTGGGCCATCTGAAGACATCTGGGCAATGTCTTTTGCACTCAGAGGGCTCCCTCCCTGAAAGGTCAGTGCCCAGCCAACGAGTGTGCATGAATGATGCCCTCTATAGAAGGACGAAGGAGGCTGATCAAAGCAGGAAGGAGAGTCCCCCCTGCTGGCCACTGCCTTTGCTCTCCAGAGACAGGAGTGTGGCTTAAGGGGCCTTCTGTTACAGCCTCACGGGCTGTATTTTTTTGAATTTTACCTCGAGTGCCTAGAGCCTAAATGCCCATTGCCATTTTGGAGAGAAAGAAAGAAGAATCATGCTTGAGTGAAGCATGGCCTCACAAGTCCCAGGATGCATATGGCCGCAGAGAGTTAAATACTTGTAACAAGACGCCATAACCTGAATTGTGTGAGTTCCTGTGTCAGCCAGGCTAAGTTGGGGTCTCTGTCCCTGCCAGCTCAGAGCTGGGGTGTTAGCTCCAGCCTTGTTTGCTCTGCCAAGCCCATCAGTAACCCTGGAGCTGAACAAAACAGCAGTGAGCCAGAGGCCCTCGGTCTACTGGGCCCACAACCGGAACCCGGGCATGCTGGCACCACCTACCCGGCCGACAGCCTTGTTCCCTGCTGGCATCTCTTCTTCCTTGGCCTCTCCCAGGACTGGGCATAAAGGTCTAGGGTGTGGGACGCAGTGGCCTTTCTCGGCCCCTCCCTGGGCAACCACCAGGCTTGGCCGAGGCCAAGAGGGCTGGGTGGGAGGCCATGACATAACTTCATTGGAATGCACTCAACCCCCCTGTCCCCATAGTCTGGGACAGTGTCCCCATGTGGTCCACCTAATGGCAGCCTCTCTCAAGCTCTGTGTCTCTCCCAGAGGCACCATGTCCTTCCTTCACATAAAAGCTGACATTTATCGGGGCGCCTGGGTGGCTCAGTCGGTTGGGCGGCCGACTTCGGCTCGGGTCATGATCTCGCAGTCCGTGAGTTCAAGCCCCGCATCGGGCTCTGTGCTTACAGCTCGGAGCCTGGAGCCTGTTTTGGATTCTGTGTCTCCCTCTCTCTGACCCTCCCCCATTCATGCTCTGTCTCTCTCTGTCTCAAAAATAAATAAACGTTGAAAAAAAAAATTAAAAAAAAAAAGCTGACATTTATCAAACAGTTGCCGTGTGCGCTGTGCTACGCTTCTCTGTGCCTTAACCTCAGCAGTCCCACAGCCCCATGACAGCGCCCGTTAGCATCCCTGCCTGTAGAACAGATGGAGAAACTGAGGCCCAAAGAGGTTACCTACCAAACCCAGGATGCCCGGGCTGGCGGGCAGCAGAGTCAGGATGGAAACTCAGGTCTGAATCTCCAAAGCCTAAGGCCTCACTAATGTGTACTGCTTCCCAGCCTCGGGGCTCCAGAGCTTCTGGCCCTCAGTTTCTAGAGTTCATTCTGACCCTAACTAGCTACATTCAACCATTCTCCAGGCTCTGGCAATGCAGGGCTCCTTCCCCTTGCTTCCACGAGATCCTTTGCAGGCCAGAGCATGTGGGGAGATGCTGGAAACCCTAGAGGGACTGTGTTCTTGGCGGGCGGGGGGTGGGGGTGGGGTCTCACATCTAGTCAAGGTTATAGGGCCCCGTCAGCCCTGGAGCAAACTCTGAGCAGAGCTTGGGAGGGGACGGCTGGTTCACATACGACCCCTCCGTCTTTGCGGCTCCAGAAAGGAAAGGAGGAAAGGAGGCCCATGTGACGGGCCGCACTCTCAGAAGGGGCCGCTCCACTCCCCTCTCCGGGGCGCCTGGCCCCCCTGCCCCTCACCTGAGAGTCGGAGATTTCTGAGGGCTTCTCGGTCAGGCTGCTGCTCTCTGCCGGGATGAGGTCGTTGTACTTGGTCACGTCCTCGTCGGAGTAGTGGAGGCTGCCCGGGCTGGGCCGGGGAGGAGATCTAAGAGGGAGCGGAAGGGACGCTGAGAGCCAGCCTTTCCCAGAGCTGCCGCTGTGGCTGGAGAGGCCACTGCGGGGCCGGGAAGGGCAGGGGCCCTCGACGGGTCTGTCCCACGCTGTTGCTCTCTGTGTCTGTTCCTCGGACAGCGGAGCCTTGGGCTGGGGGCCCCTCCAGGGGTGGGAGAGGCTCAGTTGGGACCAACCTCCTGAACCAGCTTCAGGGAAACGGGGAGGGGCAGCACCCCACTCGATCCTCCACTTGTGGTTTCAAGGCCTCGGGCACTGGGATCACTCGGCAGAGCCCCCTGAGACCCCCGAGTCAGAATCCCAGGTGAGGCCGGCGTGCCTGCGCAGACTAGCTCCCCGCGTCACTCTTGAACTCACCAAGGGAGCTTCAGAGGGTTAACGCCAAGGGTCAGGAGAAAAAGGGAAACCACGGCCTTTTTCCTCCTGATCTGCTCAGAGACCAGAAATGAATTCCGGGCGCCAAGTCCTGCTCCACCTTTGACAATCAGCCTTCGAGAAAGTGCGCTGCCCGCTGAGTTAGAGGCCTGGCTCTACCTCACCTGTTCGAACACGCAGCACGCGGCACCGAGCAGCCCGCCCGCCATGGGCGCCCAGAGGCTGGAGGCAAGGGCCGTGCTTTCCTGAGCCCCCTGAGCTGGGGGTGAGGGCGGTGGGCCGGGCGCCGAGCAGGTGGCTGGAGTCGTTCGTGACTCTGCCCTGTTTGTGCTTCCTCAGGGCCTTGGAGCGGGGGTGGTCTCATGCCCCGAGATCTGCCCAGGTGTTCTGGAACTGTGGCTCTGAACGCCAGCTGCTCCCCCCAGGGGCCGGCAGTGCCCTTGCTGCAGAAATGCTCTCTGAGAACAATCCCGCGGCCTGGGAACAAGTCACAAGCAACCTCCCTACCACCTCCAACCTCGCGTGCTAAATCTGTACTGATTTCGTTCTAAATAACGGAGCTGCCTCCTTAACTAGTTACAAATGAAACAGTAACAGCACTGGCTGCAGTCTTGTGTAGACGAGATGGGCAAACATGTGACGTCGGGAGGGGGGAGGAAACGGGGTGCCGGGCTAACACGATCTTGGCCGCAAGTAGGGTGAGTGGAGGCAGGTTCGGGGGGCCGACAGTGTCACCAGGGCTGGGTCAGACTCCCAGAGCCCGAGGCTGGTTTGATGCAAACGGGACTTCTGTGTACACACAGCAGTGTAGGGGGCACGCAGGGGCCGCGGTGTGTGTACTCTGGGGGCGTGAGAAGCAGGCGAGGCCAGGCCGTCTGTGAAACGCCCCCTTGTTCCATGTGGCAGAGCCCCGGAGCCAGCCTGGCGGGGCTGCGGTGGACAGGCCGGGCCCCCACCTCGGCCTCAAATGGCTCTTTCTTTGGAAAGCTAGATCTGGCGGGGGATGAGAGCCGGGCCCGCCGGCCTGTGTGCCCCTCCCTCTGTCCTCCCGAGGAACACACACATGGCCTCTTTCCTCCAGGACCAGACAGAGGGAAGCTTTGTGAGCTGCGCGCCTGGCCGGCGTGCACCTCCGACGAGCTGGGAATGTTAAGAGGGCCGAGGCCAGAGACAGGCGCTCCTGGGCCACAGCCCCCCAATCTCTCCTGAGCTCCCGGGGGCATAAAACTGCCAGATCACATCAGATGAGGGTCCGGTGGGCCCCGGCAGCTGCCCTTGCCCTTGGAGGTGCACAGCCCAGCCTGCCACGGGGAGTGGGGTCGGGGGAGGGGGACCCAGGGTTGGAGAGAATTCAGGAGGAAACAGGAACCGGGCGCACCGCCAGCCTGGACCTTTCCTGGTTGGCTGTTCTCAGATGCCGCCCTTTGAGGGCGATGCTGGGAGCGTGGACTTGTGGGGTAAGTAGGAGAAAATTGTTCTAGAAGATGCAGGAGCAAGGACCAGGGGAGAGGGTGTCCACACTCTGAGTGCCCTTTCTTCCCAGAATTGGGAGGAGATGGGCAAGGCGTGAGCAACACCGAGGGGCCTCCCGGTACCTCCTGCTCAGGTGTGCCTGCCTAGACCTACCTGTGCTGCGTCCCCCTCACTGTTGGGGCAAAGTAGCTCTCATGGCTTCCGGACCCGCCGCCAGGAGCAGCTGGCTCCAAACAGCAGGGGGCTGGCGTGCGAAGTTGTATAAGCCCTTTGCATTGCGCTGGCATTGGCAGAAACCCTTTGTCGCCACCTCCTTGTGGCGTTTCCCCCACTGCGCTCTCATACTAGGCTCTGGCCCCCAGATCCCGGATGTGCCTCCCGGGCCCGGCTGACCATTCCCGGCCCCTGAGCGTGAATGCCATTTCCGGGACAGGGAGGCCCAGTGGGCCCTGCGTGCCCTGTGCCCTCCCCAAGAGTCCTCCACACCCCGGGCACTGCGGGCCCCCAAACCTCCATCCTCCGGCCACCCCCCGACTCCCAACGCAGAGATCCCTTTACCTGGTATACAGGCCGTTCTTCCGGCAGAAGGAGTTCTTGACGGAGAGCCTCCGGTTGTTGAGTTCCAGGGCGGGGAAACTGCTTTCATCCAAGCTCATCATCTCCCCATGGCCCAGGGCACCAGACTTGGCATTGTTCCCTGGGTGGGCAGTGGGGGCGGGGGAGACAGCATCCAGTCACTCGGGCCGTCCCTTTAGACCGGTGACCTCCCCTCTCCCGCCTGGCTCTCTTGTTCGAGGGGACTAAACCATACCACGGAGACCGCGTGCAGGGGCCCCGGGCCGCCCCGCCCATCAGAGCAGGTGCATCCCTAGGAGAGAGAGAACGCCCAGCCCCCTCAACCTTGCCACAAGGGGAGGCAGGCCCACGGGAGTCCCGTCCAGCCGGCGGGGCTTGGTGCCAGCTCACCCGAGTCGGTCTTCTTGGCATACTTCTTGCTCTGGCCCCGGATGATGAGCACGAATACCAGCAGCAGGATGAAGATGAGGCCGACGAGGGCAATGACCACCAGGAACCACCACTCCTCGTAGAACGGGTTGGCTTTCTGAGCTGGGACACGGGTGGGGGGGTTAAGTCCAGGGTGCTCAGCCCCCTCCTGCCTCCAAACCTCCCGCTCCAGCCGGGACCCCACCACCTGGCTCTCAGTAGGCCGGGTGCATGCCGTCTCCATGGGGGAGACCCTAAGACACGGGTCACTGACTGGGGGACAGTTTTAGCTCAGGCGCCTGCTCTCTTCTGTTGTTGGTCAAAGGATGCTTTTAGTTCTGAGGTGCTTCTGGACTCACTGGGAGAGAGTGCTCGTGTTGGTATTGATTAGTGATGTCTGCTGAGGACACAGGAGGGGAAGCAGCCATGTAGTTGCTTCTGGACTCACTGGGAGAGAGTGCTGGGATTGATTAGTGTTGTCTGCTGAGGACACAGGAGGGAGAAATGGCCATACACTTGCTAGTTTTCCTTTTTTCTTTTCCTTTCCCCCCGCCCCGGCTCTTGCCACCCACGGCCTAAGGGCTACCTTGGCAGGCAGACCCAGCTTTGTATTGGAAAAGTAGCTGTCTGGCCTGTGGTAGGCCTGTGAGAGCTTCTCCCTGGGGGCAGGGCTCAATCTTTCTCTGGTGGCAGAAAGTGGGGGAGAACCAGGAAGGTGGACGTGAGTGGGTCTTTAGAATGCTTCCTCCAGCCAGGGCTCTGCTTCTTTCAAAGCCCCCAGTATCATGCCTTTTTCTTTTTTTTATGTTTATTTATTTTTGAGAGAGAGAGAGAGCGAGCATGTGCGCATGAGTGGGGGAGGGTCAGAGAGAGAGAGGGAGACACAGAATCCGGAGCAGGCTCCAGGCTGAGCTGTCAGCACAGAGCCCGATGCGGGGCTCGAACTCACGAGCCACGAGATCATGCCCTGAGCTGAAGTGGGACGCTTAACCGACTGAGCCACCCGGGGGCCCCTCTCACTACCATGCTTTTTGTACCCAGCCACTTCTGATCCGGGGGCTGCCTGATGAGGGGCTCACTCTACTATTTCCCATGATCTGGTTCTATCAACCCGACAAGGAAGAATGTATGTGGGAGGAGGGAGGCAGCCGGGTTTCTGAGACTCACCCAGTGGATGAAAATTCTGAGCTATATTTCTGCCTTGACAGAAGGGGCCCTGATATTAAAACTTGGTTAGTGACTGGATTTGGGGTCATGGGTTTTGGCATGTGAGTCCTCTGAGACATGTTGGATGGGAAGATGAGAGGAAAAGGGGGAGGGATAGGAGTCCTATCCCCCCAGCTCTGGGCACTGCTCCCCGGGCTGCTGACTCTGTTTTTGGGGGCGGCTTCCATGGAAACACACAGTTTATGGCCTGGGTGAATCTCCTGGGTGATGAGCTCACAGAAGCTCTCATCTTGGGTCCACTGATTTGTCCACAAGCCCCACTGAGCCTCCTGCCCAGGGCTTCTGGAATCTTTGTAAAGGAACCCCAAAGATGCACCGCCCCAGCTTCCTGTGGATCTCAAAACTAACTCAGGCCCTGGCCCAGGCTCCCTGCCTTGGAGAATTGAGAAGACAATGCCTTTTAGCTCCCACCCCAATGCTGCTGGTGTTATGCTGCCTGCCTCTGTCTTCTTTGCCCAGCACCAGTCTCTGCCACAAGGCTATTCCATGGGGTGCCCTCACCCTGCCCCACAGGCAGTACCTGGCACAGACTGGGAGGGGCTGCTGGGGGTGCCGAAGCCGTAGTCGTTGACGGCGATGACCCGGAAGTCATAGCTCACGCCCGGCTTCAGGATGTCCATGCTGAACGTGTAGGAGGTCACCTCCTTGGGGATGTCTTTGATGAGGATGTCCCATAGCCCCTCGTCTGCAAGAACATCGGGAGGGAGGCGCCCTATGAGGGAGAGCCCCTCCCATCCCACCTGTTCCCCTGAGAGCAGAACCTGTCTGGTCTGTCCCCTCAACACAATCCCAGCAGATGTTTTGACAAAGATGCCTTTTTGGAGTCTCTGACCCTTTTTTCCCTTTATTAAAATATCCGTAAAACATTAAAAAGATGTGTGGTACGCAGAAAATATTGTCACAAGCAACCCAATACCCCCAGCCACAGGAAGAGACTCAGCATCTTAGCCCTTGTGCAGAATAATTCAACTTACCCATTTTCCGTGTCACTAAAAAGTATTGGTCAAAGTGATTTTAAGTGGCTGCCTAAGCTTTTATCACGTGGGTGTACCCTCCTTTCCTTAACCGGGCCTCTATTTTTCTGACTCCCACTGACCCCTGCCCCCCAACTTCCTATTCAAAATATACACAGTAGTGGCATCAGACAAAAAGAAGAGACTTCTTAAAAGAGCTGGAGGAGGGGTGGGGCTTGCCCGTGAGGCTTTGGTCAACTTGCGGCGACGGATGGGACCCATCCTAGGCTGCCTCCTTGCCGAGGAGAAGAGATCTGAGAGAGAGCCCAGAGAAGCTTCGAGGGGCTCTCCACCTGTTCTCTACCCATGTTGTTTCCAACCACCCCACCCTTTGAGCTCCTGACTTTCTTTTCGGACCTGCCCCTTTGTCCGTGGCTCTCTGGGTCTTGCCCCCTTGGGACCTAATTCATTTCCACCGCATTCAAAAGGAGCAGTGAGCGTGCTGCCCGCCCAGGAGAAGTGTAGGCACACTGACGGGCAGGCTGGGAAGGGGCCCCGGCCAGAGGCTCCACGCAGGGCCGACGTGGCTGGAACGGCACCCGGAGAGTCGGCGAGTCCTGCCTGTGCCGGGACAGGGCTGACTTGGTGACCAGACTGTCCGACCACCCTTTTCACAGGGTCCAGGGGTCTGTGGCGGGTTGAGCTCCCAGGTCCTCCATTCTGTGGCCTGGCAGCCCTGGACGAGCTCCCACCTGCCTCCTGCTCGCAAGAGCCTCCCAGCTGCGGCCTGACCCCTCAGTGAGGCGCCGTTCCTCCTCGCCGGTTCTGAGCTCCTCTGGGAAGAGCCGCCTGTCGGGTCCATAGGCTACCCCCTACTTCCAGCTTGGCCCTTGCAGGGGCTGACGGAGTATCTTTCCTTCACCAAACGTGTTACAGATCCACCCACGTCAGGAACTCTAGTGGAGGTACCGTCACCCCCATCGTCGCCGCTGAACTGTGGACCAAGGATGTGCTGGCACTTTCCGAAGCTGCCTTCCGGTCCTACCCGTCCAGATCCCTCCAACTCAGAGGCAGCCGTGAGGCCCCGTCTGCGTTCTGCTGTCCTCACAAAGGCTTGGGGTCCTGAGCGTGGCCTCATTTTCCATCTTCCTTATTTGTTCTGGGCGTCTGCCTCACACACACACGGTGGCTCTCTCCTGCTAAGGCTAAGCAGTCCCTCCAGGGCAAGGACCACACCTGATTTGTCTCTGCAGCCCAGTGCCCAGCACCCGCATCCTCTAAGAGCTGGCTGGATAACTGAGCACAAACCTTCTTCCCCGACCTTTCCATAGCGTCAGGGGCCCCAATTTCAGTACTGCATGCCTTGAGATCCGAGTATCAGGGTGCAAGTCCCCTCTCCTCCCATGACCTTGAATTCTCTCGTTCACCTTCAATACCAGTCACAGTGACGATTATGACGATGGTGATACCAATGCGGCAGCGACATTTATTCCTCATCCGTCAAGCATCGTGGTTCTAAGGGCTTTACTTTTCAGACCCATGGCAATGGCGGGGAGAAGGAAGAACCATCGTCCCCAGGTTACAGATGAAGCAACCGAGGCTGGGAGAGAGCGGAACCCATCTTCCCAAGGTCAGGCTGCCGTAAGTGGCAGAGCCGGTGTTTCGGCCTAGGGCTGTCGGACTCCTCTGGGCACTGAACACCCTCCGGGTATCCCGGATGCTGCCGTTAGAGACCCGCAGCTGATTCAGTGCTGGCTGGTTGGGCTCGTCCGGGACCCCACTGCCCCGCAGAGGCTGGGGGCCTCCCACCTGCTGTGTGACCCACCTCGTTCCACTCTGCACAGAAACAAACGGTGGGGCCGGGCAACAGGGCCTCCAGCCCTGGGAGTCGGCTGATGCGCACGGCGGGTCCTACGGGCCAGACACCTTGAGTGCGTCCCTCCCTGCTTTGCGGTGCCTGGCTGTTCTGGTTTTGCAGAAAGCAGGCACGGTCAGCTGATTCTGTCCAGCAATGTGGCGCAATTCCACCCTGGAGATCAGGAGGACGTGTGGGGAGGTAGGGGTGCAGAGGTGGGGGATGCTCTCCGGCAGCCACAGGGGGAGGCAGGGCTTTCCCCTTGCCCTCCACCCGCACTCTTTCCTCGCAGCCTTCGACCTCTGTCAGAGCTCCTGGGTTTGGCTCCCAGTCCCGACCCTTCAGGGCTCCCGCCTTGATCCCACCTGTGTGCACCAAGTCACAACCCCCAACCCTGAAACACCGGGTCCCACGCTGGACCACCCAGGGAACGTTGGAAAATGAGCAGGGCGGAAGTCTGGAGCCAACATTCCATAGCCTGGCATGCCGGCTGGCTAACTTGGATGGAAAACATAGGCACGGGCCTGGTCGGGAGAAGCACACGGCTTATTCCTGGCCAACTCAGCAGCCGGCACTGGAGGGCAGGGGAGGGACCATCTGGGGTGGGGAGACAGCCAACCTCGCACACATCTTCCAGCTACACGTTGGATCTGAGTTGCTTAGATGTGATAGCTCTGTGCCACTGCAATTATTAGCACAAGATTAGGGCAATGAGGAGGTGCTGGCATTAACTATTTGCCATTGAGATGATTAGCGCTCAGCTACCCGCGGGATTAAGTTTGTCACTGGGATGTTGCGATGCTCCCATTAGAAGTATTAGCCCCGATATGCCTGACTGCCTCCCGTGACGATGATTACTTGCTATTCATGCTGGAGCCGCACAGTCGTGTTTTCCTTTCTGAACTTCAACCGGCTAATCCGCGGACCCCGAACAAGCCTCCAGCTCTTCGCTGGCACTGGCACCTGCGATTAGCGGAAACCTAGCAACGGACAGAGCTGGCGGCAGCCGAGGGCTCCGGTGGGTAACGGGAGCCGGGAAAAGCAGGTGTCTCGGTGACTGTAAAACAAGAGTGCTGAGAACAGACCCCTGGAGCGACTTCTCCGTCGCTGGTCTCCTGATGGCTCTGGAAGTTCTTGTGATTTGGTTTCAGGCTTGACAGGAGGGGTCGGTGCGGTTACAGGAGTTGCTGAGATAGTCAGGATGGCAGAGACAGACCTTAAGGAGGCAGCCAGGGCCCCCGGGGGACAGCCGGCCTCCGTACACGCTACTGGTCAGCAGGGTCTCATGTAAGACTTGGCGTTTCACCGAGGCGGGGGAGGGGACCAGATGCTTTGCTCCTCTGGCTTCTTGAGTCGGTCCTTACCTGGCCCTAAGTGCTGTTCTCCAGGGGGCCCCTGGGTGTCCCCGACTTAAGCGCGCAAGTCTCCGTTTCCCACTCGCCCCAGGCCACCTCTAGCTTCACCTGGAGCAGCCCAAGCGTCTTCTCAGGAGGACGCACGTGCGCCAGGGGGAGGGGTTCTGGGAGGAGGAGAAAGCGAGGCCTGGGATCTGCTCCGGAGGGAGGCAGGGTGTACCTGATGGCCTGGCCTCTATGACGTAGCGGGTGATGGGCCCTTTGCCGGGGTCTCCGCTGGACCAGTGGATGGCGATGGCGGAGCTGTACCGCACGATGATGGGCACTCCAGGTGGCCCCGGGGCACCTGCAAACAGCATAGGGTGAGCAGGAGGAGGCGTGGCACCCAGCCCCTCCTCCCTGTGCTCTAGCAGGCGGGGCTGGGCAGCGAAACCAAGCCGGGCGGAGTCTCGAGAAACCCTGCAAGTGCCCAAGGAGGCAGGCCGGGCCTGCCCAACGCAACTACGTTCTCCGGGTCACCCACACCCCCACGTTCTGATTTCTAGGGCAGGAGAGGCATATAGGGTAATGCCAGAAAGATCCCTGGAGCAGAGTCAGGAGAACTGGGCTCCTTGTTCCAGCCCCAGAGCTCATTACATGGGGGACATGGGTCAATTCACATAGCCCTCTGGTGCCTCAGTTTCCTCATCTGTAAGGCCCTTTTGGAATGTAAGGCTTGAAGGGATGTGTCCTGGGGGGACAGCAGAGGCGAGTGTGACGATGTAGCAGGCCTTTGGCAAATGAGGGTTGGGTTTTGGGGGCTGAAGGGCTTCCTGACGTCTCGTCTCCTTGCCTATCATGGCAATGTCCTCCCTACTTCCTGCCTGAAATCCCCCCCGCCCCGGAGCATTTGCACCCAGGCCAGGCCACAGCAGAGGCTGGGACCGCTGGAGGAGGAAGAAGTGGGCTCTGTTGCTGGCTGTCCTGGGGTGGCAGGTACATCAGGATGGCAGCCTGTCACGCCAGCCACCTGGGCACCGGCCCCAGGGGTCGAAGCAGGAGAGACTTTACTTCTGAAGTAAGAATAGTGAGCCAATCCTACCTATCGAGGGTCCCGAGCCTGTCCTCTCTGAGGGTGCCCTGCCGTTCAGGCCAGTCCCCTGGGCTCTCACTGTCCCCGGAGCCCTGACCTTGTGTGCTGTCCCCTCCATGTCTGTTCCTCACGAGACCCGGAGCCTTGTCTCCCCAGAGCTGGGGACACAGTTGGTGCTTCCTACGCACTTGTGGGGCAGGGGGAGCAAGTTGGTTAGTGAGCGGGTGGGTGACCGCTTGGCCGAGTGTCTCCTGCGGATGCCCACAGAGAAGAAGCCTGGAGTCCAGCTCCGGACTGAAGATCCTCCAGACCCGAGGGATCTGGACAGCAGGCCAGGGGCGCAGCCCATGGCCCAGCCCTTGACCTCAGAGGGCCTCACTTCCTTCCTTCCTTCCTTCCTTCCTTTCCTTCCTTTCCTTCCTTTCCTTCCTTTCCTTCCTCCCTCCCTCCCTCCCTTCCTTCCTTCTTCCCCCGCGACGTGCGTCCTGCCCACAGCACAGGGCAAAGGCGGCTGAGGGGTCAGGGGGTGTGGGACACAGCCCAAGGGGGGCTGTGAAAGGTGGGGTGGGGCTCTCAGGACCCCGAGTTCTCATTCTGCACAGGACAGAACTCAAGGCTGAGAGAAGGAGAGCTGTCCTTAACCTCTTGTACTAGAAGCTTCCAGCACTTCCAGCCACTGCCTGGCCTGGAGGGAAAAGGATGCCTGGAGGCATGTCCTGTCCCTGTGGACCCTTCCTCGCCCACACTCGCCGGGCGCAGCTCAGCTCGGCTTCAGAGGGACCCCCACGCCTCCTCCAAACTTCCTGCTTCCCCCTCCCCACCCCTGCCTGGGAGCCTTAGGTTAGAACAGTGTGTCCTCCAGCCCTCTCCTGTCCCCGCTGCTCCGCCTCCCTTTGTCCCTGCCAGTTCTCTTCCTGCTTTTGTTTCCCAGGGAAGTTGGCTCAGGTGAAGAGATGGCACAAGAGGGGACGGGGGCAGGTGAAGGGCAGAGGGGGTGGCTTCCGGCCGCCCGCAGGCCTTGTTCCAAAGACGGGCAGGAGCCAGCCGGCTTCTCTGCAGAACAAGAGGCGGGGAACCACAAGTGCCCACAAAGAGAAAATGAAGAGGGGCCAGGCCAACCCAGCACGAGAGGACACGCCTGCCTGCCAGGTGAGAGGCGAGGGCAGGAATCCACCTCCAGGCCCAGCTTGCCTCCCAGAGGTTCCCAGGCTGAGCTGGGCAGGGAGCGGGGGCGGGGAGAAGGGGAACACAGAGGGAGGAAGGGGGAGGAGCAAAAGGAGGGGGGATTTCAGGGAAAGTTTGAGACGGGCTGTGCACTTTCTCAGGGAAGGAAGGAGCAGAGGCTGGGCAGTGGCTTTTGTGTTCAGGAGGGGACATCTCGCATGGGGGACAAGAATCTTGGAGAACCAGACTCAACCACAGCAGGTGCCCTGAAAAATTCCCCCAGCCCAAGGAACCTCAGGAGGTGTCACAAACTTAAAAGGAGCCCCTCTGCTCTCCCCTCCCCACCCCACCCCACCCCTCCCAGGCACAGTGCTCAGCCTGGCCTACAACTGCCTTGCTCCTTTCTTCCCCTAACCATGCCAGCCTCTGTCACCTCTGTCTAGGAAGGACAGGCCCCCGTGCCCATGGCCTGGAACCCCCCCCTCCAGGCACAGTGCCCCTCACAGCGCTGGGCAAAGAGCCACCCTCAGCTCTGGTTCCTGTGCAGGTTCCTGGGGTGAATGCTCAGAGGTTCTGATTTCCCGGGCCCAGGAATGTGACTTACTGCAGGCACCCTGGGGGCCTCTGACATATGTGTCCACGGCTCAGGCCCACCGTCCCTCACACCTGGACACGCAACCCCTTCCCTTCTCCTCTGCCATAGCTGCCTTGAGAATACGACAAACACTGCTTGGTATTTCCTTGTGTCTGTCCGAATTGCCCCACGAAGTCTTTCTCAATCCCCTCCCTTAAACGTCTCCCTCACCACCCCCTTCTTCTCCGCTAGGCCCCACCCCCATACGCTCTAGGATCATGGCTCTGTCACGTGTCTGCTGTCCCCACTAGACCCCATCTCCCTCGTCTCTGCATCTCCTGGGATCTAGCCCGGCTCCGGACAGCCGCTTCTGACTTGGGGGGCTGAATGCTGTGTGGGGGGCAGCACCCCCCTCGTCCGCCCCATGCTCCCCTACCTTCTCCGGGGCCCGTGGTGACGTTGGCTTCGATCTCCGGCCCATAGGTGAAGGTCTTGGCTCTGATGCGGAACCTGTAGGTCATCCCCTCTGCCAGGTCCTTCACCTTCAGCCACAGAGGGCTGTTCCCCTTCACGTCCACTGTCACAATCTTACTGACACCTGGGAGGGAAGCACAGCATGTGGGGACAGCAGGGGGGCAGGTGGTGGCCTCAGGGGAGAAGAGCTGTGTGCAATCTGTCCACTGACCAGGCACAGGGTCCTTTGGCATCTGCTGGGAAACGACCCCCCCCCCCCCGCCCCATCCTGTTTAACTGAAACGTATTCCAGATGGATCCTATGCTGTGTTTTCTCCCCCACGTCGACCTGCCCAGAACTTTAATCCCAAGGATCACCTTTCAGAAAGTGCTTCTGGAAAGACACCACCGGAGTCCAGAGTTGGAGGGGACACACCTCAACCCAGTCCCGGTTTGGCCATGTGGCCAGATGATGCCAGACTAAGGTACCGGAAGGCCTGTGCTCACACTGAGCCCCCCGGGTGGGCCAGGCAGAGGCCACTGTGCTGAGAGCCTGTCCCGTCCGCCCGCATCTTGTCCCCATGACCTCTGTCCTCTCCTTCCTGTCCGAGGGAGAGATGGCCCCTTTCCCGGGTCCTGCACCTGACCACATCTCCTCCTGGGGCCCAGCCCTGCTCCGTGTCCCAGCACACAGGGCGGCTCTGCAGAAGGAACTAGCTGCTGGGGGGCAGGGACTGCCAGGAAGACTGAGGGTCATTGTTCCCTTGGCTGACCCAGAACTGCTGGCCACTGTGGTCCTCCCAGGGCTCCGCCCCTTGTTCTGGCCCCGCTCTGTAGACAGGGAAAGGTGAGAGCGAGGTGACCCCAGAGGCGGTCACCTCCGGCCACCAGGCCACCACCTGGTAGGCCAGCCACACCCCCGAGTCCTCGCTGGGCTCTGGAACGGACCCAGGCAACCAGGGGCAACCTCCTTCCTGCCTCTCTAAGTAGATGGCGGTGATATCCGGGCTCACTCACGTCAGCGTGGGGGTAGAAAGCTGGCAAGTGTCTCTTGTCCACAGTCAGGATTAGCACGGCCCAGACTGGGAGTCTGGGAGGGGGGCAGGGTCCCCACCAGGGCCTGGAGGAAGGGGTGGGGCTCTAAGGACAGCTAGGTGAACAGGGGTCAGGGTGAGGGGAAGACACTTGCACAGCACGGTTCTTGATCTGAGGTTCACAAGGGAACAGGGGTGCAGCGACCCCCCCAAACTCGTGCTTTCCGAGGAGAGGCCCCAAGGATTTTACCAGATTCTCAAACGGGTTGCTGACCCCATGTGGGGCAAAGATCTATCCCGAGTAAGGTTGACATCCTAAATTTCTGGGGGGGAGCAGGCACAAGAGGGACCGTCAGGGCCTCCCTCATCTTCCCAGGCCTGACAGCTGCCTGGCCACCGTGGGACCCTGTATCTCTCGCAGGGGGCCCTCCCTTTCCTCCCCACTTCTGTCCACGGACGGGGAAGGAGACGCAAATTCTCCCTGGGACTCGGGACTCCTAGGTTGCTGCCCGTCTCTGCCCCCGACTTGCTGCACAGGAAATGCCCTTTCCCTTGTCTGGTCCCAGTTTCTGCCTTTATAAGCTGAGGAGATGCTCACCACACCCAACTCTGTGCAGTAACCCCAAGCCCTTGCAAAGGGAAGGTTGAGGGAGCCACGCTGGGAGGGTCCCCACTCACCATCCACCGGGGTGCAGGGCTCATACACCAGCCGGTAGCCCTCCAGGATGCCGTTGGGGAACTGTGGGGCCTCCCAGGACACGTTCACTGAGGTTGTGGTCAGCTCGCTGAACTTGACCGAGCTGGGAGCACTGGGGGCTGCAGACAGACAGCAAGTGGTTTGCTTCCTCCTCCCACAGACGTTCAAAACCCTGCTAGGCTCTGAGGAACTAGCAGGGGTGATTGGGTCTGGGCCCCGGGAAGAGAGAGAGGGCGGGGGGTCATCAGAGGTCATCGGTACCCCCTCCTCTCCCCCACTGACGTTGCTAGCACTCGCTTTCCAATACCAGAGTCTGAGAACTGGGAAGAAAAAGTACTTTCTTTTCCGTAAAGTTGGAGAACTCCGTTTCTTCCTGCTAAGTGGCCCCGGACCCTGGCTGGGAGCTCAGAACATGGCTGTGCTGCACCTCCAGGGTCGCTGTGGGGCCAGGTGATGTCCTGGCTTCCTAGGGCTTGCGCTTCCCCTTCCCTGGTGGAGAAGGCAGGGGCCGTCTGGGCCTCCGAGCATGAGGTGGGCACTGAACAAGAAGATGCCGGCACTGCAGCCACGCGTGGCCTTTCTCCCGTCCCTGGAGCCCCAGGGCTTGTCACCGAGAGACCACACTGTCAGAAGCAGAAAGTCAACCATCCGGAAGAGATGCCTTCTTGGCCTGAGAAGCCTGGAAAGACCCCGAAAACACGGAGTGGGGGGGCCTGTGGGGGACTCTGATGGGGAGGACAGAGGAAGGGAAGGAAGCGCAGAGCTGGCTCCAGGCGGGATGACCAGGCTATTATTGTCCGGTGCCGCCCCCCACCGAGCCTAAGCTAATCTGGACCCTGCTTCCGCTCCAGCTCCAACAGCTCCGGGAGGCAGCCCCAGCCAGCAGTCTTTGAAGGAGGAAGGCCAGCTCAGGGGGCCTTTCCTGCCTCCCCTAGGCAAGAGGGACATGGGTCAGAACACTTTGTCCTGCTGACGGAAGCTTCCAGGCTCTCAGGGGCTCACATCCGGCCCATGACACTGACAGAGAGTGGTCTGGACAAGCAGGCACATGCACACACCAGACCCTTGGGAGCCAGTGGAGGAAAAGGGTTTCTTTGGAGCCACAGCTTGTCCTCAAAGAAGATAATACTTAAGAACTGACTCCACGGTCTGGCGCTCTCTCTCTTTTTTAATTTTTTAAAAATGTTCATTTACTTTTAAGAGAGAGAGAGACAGAGCATGAGCAGGGGAGGGGCAGAGAGAGAGAGGGAGACACAGAGACCGAAGCAGGCTCCAGGCTCTGAGCCGTCAGCACAGAGCCTGACGCGGGGCTCGAACTCACAGACCGCGAGATCATGACCTGAGCCGAAGTGGAACGCTCAACCCACTGAGCCACCCAGGCACCCCTGGCTCCCTCTTTAAGAGAGAGGTGATTGGGGTGCCTGGGTGGCTCAGTCGGTTGAGCATCCGACTTCGGCTCAGGTCATGATGTCGTAGCTCGTGAGTGGGAGCCCCGCGTCGGGCTCTGTGCTGACGGCTCGGAGCCTGGAGCCTGCTTCGGATTCTGTGTCTCCCTCTCTCTCTGCCTCTCCCTGCTCATGCTCTGTCTCTCTCTGTCAAAAATAAAATAAATATTAAAAAAAAAAAAAGAGAGAAGTGATTTATAGCACAGGAAGCAGCAGGTTGGGAAAGATGCTTCAAGGCGGGCGGGACGGGGTTGCGGAGCACGCAGGACAAAAGGCTTGTACTCAAATCCACAAGGAGAGAGGTTAAGGACAGGGAAAGGAGGCTGCCAAGCAATGAAGACAGCCCAGGACAGCTCACCCGGCCTGGCCTCGAGCCTCTGCTTCCCCACAGACCAGCCAGGGGTTCCTGGGCAAGAAGCATCACTTCCCAGGCCACCCCTCCTCACTGTGAAAGGGGGGTAGCACCAGCCCCGCCCGCCCTGGGGCTTCTGGACCCGAGACCTGCCTTTGGACACTGTGTATAGGCCCAGCACTGCACGTGCAGGCAGCAGGGTTCTCACCATCCCCGTCTTCTCAGCCCTGTCCCACCGTCCAGCCTCCTAACTGGCCTCCCTGACGCCCTCCCCTCCCCTCCATCACTCTGTCTTCTGCACAGCAGTCAGGATGATCTTTTAAAAACATAAACCAGATCCTATTGCCCAACGGCTTAAACCCACCAATGACCCCCCCAGCGCACTTAGAATCCATCCCAGGCTTCCTTCTAAGCGTGCCCCCTCCCCCCACCATCCTGTACGGGCCATTTTCTCTCATGCCACCTGGCTTTCAGTTCCTCTAATCCCTCCAGCCTCCTGGGCCTTTGCACCTGTTGTTTCCTGTGCCCGGAACCCCTCCTCCAGAGCTTCCCACGCTGGTCCCTTCTCCCTCAACTCTCAGCCCTGATGTCAGCCCTCAGAAGCCTCTGCAGGCAGACCGGTTCAAGGCCACCTGTCCGCCTCTGTCCCCGTCCTTCTGCCGCTCATGCTCAGTGCCACCCGAGGCCAATCATCTAGATACGTGTTTATGATCTGTCTTACTCCTTAGGGTGAGGATCTCGTCGGTGTCCTTCACTGTCGGGAAGCACCTAGCATAGCGCGGGGCCGCAGAAAATGCCCAAGAAATACGTGTAGCACGAACGAAGCCGGGGCCATATAAGAACATGGCATGAGGCAGAGATGGGCTGGCAGGCTACAAGATGTGGGGAGGGCAGGGGACATCGGGGGGCTCCCTCCAAGGCTCTTTGGGGACAGCCTCTCTCTTCTGAGCACTCTCACCCAGGCCTCTCTTCTTGGACTGTGCTCTCACACGCTGGAGGCCGTCTCCAGGTGGGCTCTCCCCCCCGCGCCCCTCCTCTCTGGCCCCTCTCCCCTACCTGCTTGCTGGGTCTGGCCCCGGGTGGGGGTACTCCGAGGCCCATCTCCCGCAGCGTTGAAGGCCGCCACGCTGACCATGTAGGCAGTGTAGCCGGTCAGATTCTTGAGCTTTACGCCATTCTCGGCCAGGAAAAGCGTCTTCACCCGCTCGGTGACATTGCGCCGTTGAGCTTGAGCTTCCCAGAAATAAATCTGTGGGCACAGCCAGTCGTGGGAGTGAGGTGGACACATTCGCCTCTCCTCCTGCCCCTTTCGTCCACACCATCCACACACCCCGGACAGCGGGTGTGAGTCATCCAGTCAGTACAGAAGCACTTAAGAGCTGTTTTAGAGACCCTTCCGGAACCTTCCTTTTCACAGCTAATACTTCAGTCTCTGCTAGATGAAACCCCAGGAGAGCACAGACTCCACGTATCTGTTCGCCGCAGGGCCTGCGGGCTTAGCACGGCACATCAGCCCTCAGAATACAGTTACTGTTGGAATAAGCCAATGCTCTTCCGCAGGAACCTGAGACGGGAGGTTAAGGGCAGGGTAGGCAGACTCCACCCCAGCCGTACTGTGTTAAGGACCAGCGGGCCGGCACCACCTGGGAGCCGGTTAGAGATGCAGAGGGTCGGGCCCACCCTTGGACCTGCTGCCAGGCACCTGCAGGTGGACAAGGCCCCTGGAGATTCACCTGAGCGGGACAGTTTGCACCCACTGCAGAGGCTCGAGCACAGTGTGACTTCACCAGGTGACTCCCCTGAGCCGGAGTTTTGTCGGCTGGACAGGGGGGCTAAAGACACCCCACTTCCCAGGACCAATGTGAGGACGAGCAGAGGTGATAAGGAGGGAAGAGCAGAGACACTGCCCGGCCCCGCTGAAGGCTTCTGTCTACCTGCTGTGCTCCACGTTGCTTCCAATGACTTCCTGTTCAGCGGGGGCTAGCGCTCAGGGGCAGTGAAGCTCTGCATTCTGAACTGAGCCTGGTGGTGGGGGGGGAGGATGGGGGGGGGGAAGCTGCAAGCCCCCCCACCCCCCGACAGTCAGCGAGTATTTGGCGCCACCTGCTGCCCAAGCGGGTTTCTGCACGCGACTGACTATTTCTCAAGGTGCCTGGAGGAAGAAGCTAACACCAGGGTCTGCACCTGGCACTTAGGACATCTTGCTACCCTGAAATCCTTGCTTGTATCTAACCTGGCCCACTTAAGAAAAAAAGATTCCTCTGACATGAGTAGACATCAGAGAGAGAGTTGCCGTGGTCCTTCATGCACTCATTTTGTTCACCCTGCCCAGTCCCGGCGACAGGGATACAACAGTGCACGCAGAGCTTGCTGAATCCGGGCTGCGGGGGGAAAGGCCACAGCGGACGGCAGAGATCCGGGTGTTATCAGCACATACGTGGTACCTGCTGAGTGCACACGGAGACATTGGATGCAGAGACAGTCACAGGGTGATCTCGGGGCCTCGATGGGCAGGGGTTGGGGCCGGGAGAAGCTGGAACAGCCAGGGAGGGAAGTGGAGAGAAGAAAGCATTTCTCAGAGGAGGGAGAGGTCTGCCGTGTCAAATGCAGGTGCGAAGCCAGGTAGGGTGAGGCCTGCATCTGACTTCCCGTGAACACAGGGATTGTCGGGACCTAGACAGCAAGGGCTTTAGTGGGGTGGTGGGGGTGGAGGGTGAGAACCCACGTGGGGCAGTGGGGTTGGGCGTGAGAACCCGCTTGGGACAGTGGGGGTGAGAGCCAACTTAGGGCGGGTTCAAGAGACCCCGGGAGGACAGTGACTGGAGGTGGCAGGGTCTAGAAGATTCTTTTTGAGGATTTCTCCTATGAAGGGACCAACCAGAGAAATGGCTCACAGCTGGAGGGATACGTGAGGTCGGGAAAAGGCACTCTAAGGAAGAAACGGGTTTCAGAATGCCTTTATAGCCCTGCCCATGGAGAGAAAAGGAGGGTGCGGCAGACAGGGGCCAGTGCTGGAGTCTTGTTCTTGGGTGGGTGGGGAGGACCGGGGTCCAGGACCCAGGGCCACCACACATACAGAAGCGAGGCACCCTCAGTGGGTTTCTCTGGTGCGTGCACAGCGAATCCAGCGGACCTTTGCCAGCCGACCACCGGCTGGCACTTCCATGGATGGCACCAAGGGCTGAGCGCTGACCCCGGGCCCCTGAGGCGCACGCGGCCGAGTCGTAGTGCACGCCAACAGGTAGCCGGGTGCCTGCTAGAACGCACACTCCGCAGAGGGCTGACGTCTTGGTGGATTGGGCTCCCTTGTGTCCCAAGCACCTAGAGTCGTACCTGTGGGCACACTGGCTCCATAGATACCTGCTAATGAATAAACACCTCCTGCAGGCAGGAGCGGGTGTAGGAGTGAATTCTCACAATCGCCCCCCTTGTATCTGCGATTTCAGTGCCCTGCCCTTGTGGTTTCATCACATCCAACGGGCCAACGGCATGCCTCTGGCAAATCAGGTTCACAGCCACACGCCACAGCCGGGCTGCTGCCGGAGGGAATTCACCCTTTCGGTTCAGGAGCACAGCCTCGCCCCGGGCGGGCTGGCCACCGGCCCTGGTCCACTCGCCGCGCATCTCCCATCTCCAAATCCAGGTTTCACTCATCCCTCCCCCATCTCCCCGCCCCTCCTGACTCCTAGCCGAGGCCCCTTCACCGGGAAGCCATCGGGCGAGATTTGTGCAAGCTCCTGGTACCACCTGTACCTCCTCCAGCCCCTGTGTCCATACCCTCTGTCTGCCTCGGCCCCCATGGCGGCACTGCCCCCTCCTTTCCAGAATACCTTATGTTCCAGCATGAAATCCCAGCCCCTCTCGCCTCCTCTAGGACTACACCCTACCACAGCTTCTGCTCTTCCTGGAATCACGTTTCCCCTCTTTCCGGGACCACAATTAGCACACACACGAGTTGTCATTTCTTCCATCTCCACCCCCCCCACCCCCATCTGTTGACTGTTTCTAGTTCCTGCTCCATTTTCCCTTTAAAGCCAAACTCCTTATAAGGGATCTCTATCTGTAGTCGCTGCCTCCGCTCATTCTCTCTGGAAGCCCTCCAGGCAGGCATCCCCTGCCCCCAACTCTTGTCGGTTAATGCAATCGTCCAGGGTTCGGCAAGCGTTCTGTCAAAGGCCAGGTAATAAATATCTTTAGGTTTTGCAGGCCACACATCTCGGTTGTAACTCAAAAGCAGCCAAGGGCAATGTATAAACAAATGAGTGTGTGGCCGTGTCCCAATAAAACTTTATTGACAAAAACAAGTTGGGGGCCAGAGGGAGCTCATGGGCTGTAACCTGACAATCCCTGCACACTCACTTTCTAGATTTCACTTGCTTGAGCTCTCAGGAGCATTTGGCACATCAGATTCCTCCTTCAGGAAGCGTGTTCTTTATGTCGGTTCTGAGATTTCAGTCACTTTTTTTTTTTTTTTGGTCCCAGGTCTCCGTTTTCAGTCTTCTTGTGTTTTCTACCTACACGTAATCTCAGGGCGTTCGGTATCCTCCATATACTGAGGCCTCCACATCTCCAGCTTAGACCCTCCTAGACTCCAGACGTGTATGTCCAGCTCCATTTGGCGCCTCCCCTTGGATGCCCAGTAGACGTCTGGACCTGACTCCAGCCTCTTCCTCCCTCCACCCCCTTTGCCTGCTCTGTGACTGGAGCTCCATCAACCAATTGCTTATAAATTCTTGTCGCTTCTCCTCTCCTCACTCCACATTCAGTTCAGCAAATTCTGCCAGTTCCACGTTCGAATGGAGCCCGGAGAGCAAACGCCTCTCGCTGCTGCTCCCACCTGGGCTACACCACCGCCGCGCCTCACTGAGATTACTCAGCCTTCTCTTGGCGGTTTCCTGCTTTCCCCATCTCAGATTCCTCCCAGCACAGCACCCACCACAGCCTTTAAAAAACCCAAGTCAGTCATGTCCGTCGTTTGCCCCAAACCCTCCACGTCTGTCTTCTCATTCCGAGCGACAGCCAGAGCCCTTGAGGGCTCTGGGTGACGCCGCCCAGCTCACTGCTGGGACCTATCTCCCATCACGCCGCCCTTCACGCGCTCCGGGACACACGGGACGCTTTGTAAATGCCAAGCACCCACGGACCCCAGGACCTTTGCTCTTCTTTCCCTCTTTCTGGAATGTTTTTCCCCCGGAAGAACATGTGATTCTCACCCTGTTCTTCATTTTGGCTCAAGCGGCAGCTTCTCCTTAAATCCTTTCCCAATGACCCTACTAAAAATTCCAAACCTCCCCCTGGCTTGCGCTCTCTACCCCCTCCACCTGCTTCATTTACCACCATCGGCAGGTGTTACTTGTTTTGCGCACCGTTGGCCTTCTTCCCCTAAAATTTAAGCTCGGGTTGCCTCTCCGATCACTGCTTCACTCCCAGACTGAGAACCCCGCTGGGCACAAAACAGCAGCTCAATAAACACGTGTCACTGCAAGACCGTAGCCGAATGGACACACTTGCCCGGGTTTAGTCTGACCCAGCGAAGTTCATCTGAGCTGTGCTCACTGGCTGGTGATGTCAATACATCCTTAACATTGGTGTTAATTCATGTGGATGTTAATACGCGTCTGGGATGCAGTTACTCAGCGTCCCCAGTTAATGTCCACAGCGGCAATGTTTTCCGGAGCACGCAGACATCTGCCGTGTGATAAATGATGTCTGTCTGTGCATCCTCACATTTCCTGCGTCTGCACATTAACTGGAGACTTCCACGCCTCGGCAGTCTGGGGGCTACTAAATGCAGCAGGCCCCGCCCCGGCTCCTCCCACTTCCTGTGGGAGGCATACGCTGGGGCGGCAATATTTAGCTTTCCCAGCTGGCCCTCCTCGCAGGCTGGAGGCCTGTCATCCATCTTTGGGCTTCATTAGCAAGACGCGTTTCCTCCTCCTTCCCGCCTCCTCCCCCGCACATGGAAAGAGACTCCTACACGGGCTCCTGTCTTAAACCGGGGCCACCTACATGAACAAGCTAGTGACCCGGGCGAGCCCCTTCCCTTTGTGGGAACTCGGTTTCTGCCAAGTAACCCACGAGGCCCCTTGGGGGTCTCACACCTGCCCACCCCACGGCTGCGCCGGGCTTCTCTCTGGACTAACAAACCACCAGCTGGAAGCAGAGAGGCGCAGGATGCTGGTACAGGACGCAGGCCTCCGACGAGGCCAAGGACCCCGACCAAGAAGACACGTTATTATTATTTTGTCCACCACCTCCTTGGGCGGTTGTGTTCAGCGCCCCCTCCCTCTCCACCCCTCACAGGCTCTCCGGCAGCCTGACTGTCTGCTACCTGCTTTTTGTGTGATCTGGCCGGACCATCTAACCCGGGTCTCGGTTTCCTCATCTGTACAATGGGCTCAAACATTTATAATCTGCCAGCTTCACCGGGCGTTCAGGAGGATAAAGGAGTTCTAAAGGGCTCCGCTGAATACCGGACACGAATTGAATTCTGTTGTAACACATGACCTCCACGGAGATCTAGAGATAATTTTAAGCAGCGATTTCTGCATCTTAGCCCATCGGTCTTCTACTAATTGGCCAAATCAATACCGTAATTCGGGTTGGCCAAAGACCCACTTTGAGGGGGTCTTATGCCGGCATTGGGAGTTGGTGGACTGGGGCGGGGGGTGTTGCCGGGAGAGGATGCAAACCGAAGCAGGGCCCGAAACGTCCTGAATCTGAGCTGGGCCCGCCCCAAGGATGCTGGAGAGCATGCCCGTAATTCTGCATCGGCTGCACACCATTTCAGTGGGTCAGGTGCGAACGGCCGAGAGAGCAGGTGTATACTTGGTGACCTCTCCCCCCTACCACCCGTGGGTCACTCCCACCCCCGAGCTGGCCCTCTGCCCCTCTGGAGCCCGTACCTTGTAACCCTGGATGTCTCCATTCTGGCTCTCCAGCGGCGGTGGCTCCCATGTCACGTCCAGCTGCGTGGCCGTGGCGCCGTGGACAGCCACGTTGCGGGGCGCTGCCGTGGGCACTGGAGGGCGTGAGAGGTCGTGAGTGAGTGGCACAAGTGGGCTTCAGAGAGGAGCAGGAGGTGAGTCGGGGTGTTCTGGGGCCCCGGAATCCCGTATCTCCTCTAGCTGGACTCCTGGGGCTGGAAGGGCAGGTGGGGCTCACCTGCTTCCCCGACAAAGACTTCCTGGGGGGGGCTCGAGGGCCCCTCACCCACGGCGTTGTACACACTCATCCGTATCTCGTATCGCCGGTGTTTGTTCAGGTCTGCGGGGTGGGGGAGGGGAGAAACACGGAGAAGTCACCATCCCTGCGGGGGACGGCCTGGAGGCTGGAGGCTGTGAAGACGTACCTGTGATTCTAGTTCCTGCCTGAGGGTTCGGGAAGGAAAAGGCAAGGGGTGGGGTGGCCAGGGGACGCCGTGCCTCCCCCCCCGGGAGTCGGGACACAGGTCTATGGTTGGCTTCTCGGCCAACGGTGCGCACACCAGATACTTTAGAGACTGAAAGAGACACTTAATATTCATGCAGGGACAACTGGTGTGAACCAAACTGTTCTCCCTGGCACACTGGGCCACCCCCTTTCCTGTCTGTCCTGGGCACACCGGGTCACGGGTCACCCCTTCCCCCACCACGGCAGATGCTTGAAGTTCCCAGCTGCCCAGTCCCCATCAAACAGCTCTTCACACAAGGGGCTCAGCCCTCAGGGAAGGGGCTTATCTATCGGATGTGAATTCTGGGCTAAGAAACACTGTGTTTTTGCTAAGTTTGGGGGTCCTGGGGGGAGACGCCTGGACGGAAGCTGGGAGACAGGGGTAGCTGCGGGAGAGTGGGCCCCGACACCCAGGCTGGGATGTGCCACCCCTGCTGGGGGTGAGGCCACAAGGTTCTCCCACTGCTGTCCCTGGGCCCCCTGCTTCGGGTTGGTGGGGGAGGGGAGTTCTGCCTCTTGCCTGGAATGTGGGTGGGGGGGTCACCCTAAGTCAACTGGCCATGAAGCCATTGGCTGATGAAGGAAGGGTAAGGACAACATAGTCTCACGCTTTGCCTCACACGGAGCACGGGGCTCCCCTGCCCAAGCTCTGGGCCTTTGACGGGAGAACCGTGCACTTCAGAAGGAGAGCGAGAGGGGTTAGCTCGGTGGGTTGAGCGTCTGACTTCGGCTCACGGTTCGTTGAGTTTAAGCCTTGCGTCAGACTCTGTGCTGACGGCTCAGGGCCTGGAGCCTGCTTCGGATTCTCTGCACCCCGCCCCCTCTCTCTGCCCCTTCCTCGCTCATGTGCCTCTGCGCTCTCTCTCTCTTAAAAATAAATAAATGCTAAAAAAATTTTTACTATACGTGCTGCCGAAACGAGCACATTAAAAAATTTTGAGAAGGAGAGTAAGGAACATTCCCAGGTCCCCGGGGGGAAAGTGGGGGTTCTGCTCGCTCTGGAGGTGGGGGTCAGCCTGAAACACAGAGCTGTGCAGGGAAGTGCCGTCCACAGGCCGAGGCGGGTGGTAGTGATGTGGACACCCAAGCAGCAGACCGAGCGCTCCCCCCACGGACCTCCTGTCACCCCGCTGGTCCCCCCACGGCGCACAAGACCAGAGCCGTTCCCTCTGTCCTTCTGCACCCGATGGAGGACGCCTCCCTGGTAACCCTCTAGCTTTTGTGTGTTTCCGGAAAGTCACATGTGCTCGGGGGGGGGGGGGGGTCCTATTCTTCAAGGAGCCTGAGGCGGGCACACCATTCAGCCGGTGGGCAGGTGTCCTCCCCAGAGGCCCCGCTCCCCGTCCCTGTGGGAGGCGTGGGCCCCGTTCTGGAGCCGCCATGCAGGGAGACTTACTGTCCAGCTCGTACTGTGTGAGGCTGGGCCGGCTCAGGTTCCGCATGGAGTACATGGCTACGGGGTGGGAGGCGGAGGGGGCCAGAGGGAGACAGCAGACAGAGGAGGTTAGTACACACGGCCGGCTCCACAGAGAGCCCGATTAGAGGGGCGGGATGGGGAGGGGGCCAGGCAGCGCACGTGCACAGAGACCAGGGGTCTCTGGGTTCCTGATGGTGGGTTAGGGGCCCCAGACAGGTGTGAGAGAGGGTGTGCACGAGGCCAGGGGACACGGGACACCGCGAGCCCCTTGGAGCCCAGCACCCCTCGGGGCAGCTCTGGGGGACCCTCCGACCCAACTCGCTCCCTTGTCTAAGGCGGGACCGCAGAACCACCGTGAGAGAGCGGTGTTGTCAGTTTCCTCCTATGAACCAGAAACCATTTTACGACCAGGAAATATGACTGTATCATCCTCAGGCATCTAAAAATCACAACCACAAGCACATGTCTGCAAAAATGTTAAGAAAACAGCGCCAGCCGTTGGATCAGCTACTTCCGAGTTTTTCTAATAAATATTCCTTTGCTACATGTTCGATCATTTCGTTGTCTGCTAACACTCGCTAGAAGACAAGGCACAAAAGGTTTAAGAGAATAATGGGAGAACGCCTTACATGCTCCATTCCTCACCCACCTGCCTGGGGACCCAAGTCCCGCCCCCAGACTCGTCTCTCTCCTGCCCGCTCCCCTGCCCTGCTGTGAGCCGGTCACAGAGCTGCCCATGGCACATTATCTCCCATCCTTGCCCTCAATGCCATCCCGAGCCGGCCGCCTCGGCCGCAGACTCCTGCCTTCCCTCTGTGATGACATTAGCCTTTAACCGGCACCCCTGCTTCTGGTCCTCCATGGCCAGCCATCGCCCTCCTGCGACCAAAGTCACCTTCCTAACCCAAAGGGCAAGAGTTCCCAGGCTTGTGAGTCTCCCTGGGATTCACACCAGGCTCCTGGCCCTTTCCTTTCCCGCCACCAGAGGCAGGCTGGATGCTGAGGACCCCAGGACAGAAGAGTGACCTCCCCGAGGAAACAGAGGGGGCCACACTGCTGCTTCTTGGGGTGAGCGCTGGTTCCCCTGGAATACGTGCTCCCAGGCTGTCTTGCTGACCATCTAAGACATTTATTGCGGAGTCTATTTCTTGAGCACCGGCTCTGCAAACTCGGAGAGGGCAGGGACCTCTATCTTGTTGACTGATGTGTGCCCCCAGGGTCTGAGGGCATGCAAAAGGTGCTTAATAAGTCCACCGTGAGGAAAGGGACGAGGGTGGGGTGGGAGGAGAGGCACACACAGGAGAGGGCGGCAGGGTTCGGGTCACAGTTGAGTCCAGGAAGCTGTGAGCTTCAGGGCAGGGAGGGGAGTGTGCCCGCCCGTGTGTCCCCTGACCCCTGTGGATGCCACTCACAGGTAAGTTCCGCCCACTTGGCCCCTGGGTTGTTGATGCCCCGAAGTGTGAAGCCCCTCAGCCCCTCGTAGAGCAGCTCCCGGTACCGGATCCGGAAGCCCAGCAGGATGCCGTTGATCTTGTCCTCTGCTGGTGGCTGCAAGGAAGGGGGTGCGGAATGGGGGTGGGGTGGGGGCAAGGAACTCCACTCTGCTCCTCCCTCCCTCCCCATCCTGCCCCTTGTGACCACAGAGCAGAGACAGAGTCTCCACCAGGGAAAGGATCACAAGGACGCCGAGCATTTTTAATTTACAAAGCAATGAGGTGGTTTCATCTCTGCGATACTCCCTGTGACACAGGCAGGGAAGGACTGGAGTCGCCAAGCCATTCCCATTCTCGGAGCAGGAAGGCGAGGCTCAGAGAGGGTAAGGAACTCGTCCAAGGTCACACAGCATCGTTGGGCTCTTTCACAGACTGTTGCCTAGGGTCACCCTCACATAGCACCAGCCTGCCTAGCCGGGTGGCCCCTCAGCGTGCCACCTGACCAGCGTTTCCTGGGAGTCGTCTCCCTGTTCTTGTACGTGAATAAGCGTTAAGAGCTCCTGCGTGTGCCCCTGCTCCGCCTTTTATCATTTTTCTCCTTTACTTTCCGCTCCCATCCACAGCTGAGCTGGGGAACAGGCTCCAGGAGAAGGTGGAAGCTACTTTTTATGATACCTCTTTTTAAAAGCCTGCTGAAATGGTTCAGCTTTTTATTAGCTCCTTAATTGCCTCCCTGGCTGCTGCTGGCACCTCCCTGCCCCCTCCACCAGGAAGGCCCGGATCTCTGCCGGCCTTGTCCTGGCTTTCAGCTGCACAAGGTCATTTTTCACTTAAGGGAGCGTCCTCTTCCAGGGAGGCCTCGGGCTGGCGAGCGGTTGGGGCCCCTTCTTGTTTCTTCAAGGGGCTTCCCATGGCGGGGACTGCAGGTGGACAGAAGTTGGGGCCTGCCCTGTCTGATCCCCCAAAGCAGAGACGGGGGTTTGCTGCTTTGGGGCCTCTGTGGGTAAGCTGCCGAGTCTAGAGCCTGGACTCTGGAGCATATGGGGGGGTCCTGTGGGCACATACGGCCAGCCTGGTCTCTAAGCTGTATCCTGTGGTCTTCCTCCGGCCATGGCAGGACAACAGTGCCCGTCAGAGAGCGGGAAACTGGGGGAGGAGTGGAGGAAGAGGGTTCTATGTACCTGGACAATGGGTTCCTGTTCACTGCGACAGGAGAGTGGTCCTGTCTGAGTTCAGGCTGGGCATGCACACCTGTGTTTAGCTTCTTGATCGGGAATCCCTTCACGGACAGTGACCGCATTTCACGGAGACTCTGGGGGCCCTGAAGCCCCATGCACTTTTCTATCCCAGGACTGGCAGACCTAAGGGCACGAAACCTGACCCTGCCACTGACTAGCTGTGTGACCGGGGGCCATTGGTGTCGCTTCCCTGAGAACTGGGTCCTCATCTGCAGAAGGGGTTTGAAGGAGCATCCACCTGAGATGATTATCTGGAGAGGTGGGATGAGCGGCACATCTGTGCACCTGTGTATGGTGTCCCGGCCCTGCTGGGGACCGTTGCCCTTCTGGCCCCTCCCTGCCTGCTGGGCCATACCTGCCATCGGATCAGCACGGAGGTGGTGGTGTGGGGTGTCACCGAGACAATGGTGGGAGCCTCATCGGGGGCTGGGGAGAGAGACAGACAAGTGAGCTCTGGGGGCTGGAGGTTTAGGTCCCCCGGGAGGCCACAGGGACCAGATTCTTCTGCGCGTGTGGAGGGAGAGGGGCTGGAGCCCTGACCCCAGTCTGAACCCAAGAGCCCAGAGGCCCCTCCTCTTTGTCCCTGGAGCCACAGGCTCCTTACACGGCTGTCACTGAGGCCTCCCCCAAACCCCCTCCTTCACTGGGTTTCCGGGGTCGGCCATGAGCTTGGGGACATCCGAGAAGGAAAACGTTAGGATGCCTGTTGGCATGGGTGCCTGAGTCCGTGGCAAAGGTCCCTCTGGCTCAAACCTCCTTGGGACTCTGTCCAGGGAGCCAGACAAAGGGCCTCCCATCTTGGAGGCCCCTCCCCTCGGAAGGGAACACCAGTGCCCAGGAAGGGCCAGTGTGCCAAGAGAAAGAGATCCGAGTGGGGGGCACTGACCGGCCTGCAGAGTGGTCAGCGGCTCCGATTCCTCGCTGAACTCGCTGTCCCCAATGTCATTGGTCGCCTTCACTCGGAACTTGTAGGATGTGAAGGGCTTGAGTCTGTGGGGGCAATCAGGTTCAGTGAACAGAGGTATCCCCTAATGCCTCACCCCACCATCCCTGCATGGGGAAAGGGGGCCAGAGGGTGCTGATTCATTACACAGACGGGAACGTCGACGCTCGAAGAGAAGGTCTGCTACAGCAGACGAGCAGGGCCCAGGGGTTCCGATCCCAGCCTGGGTGTGGTCTTACCAGCAGCCCCACTTCTAAGTCATAGGTCCCTGGGGGGCTCTGTCCTCACATTGCCTACCTCATAGGCGTCAAGCCGCCATGAGAGCACTGATAACTCTCCCTCCCAGCAAACTCCTCCCGTGAGAAATGCCATCTCTTTCTAGAATTTAGTAAATTTAGGAAGGGTCAGGGGTCTCAAGAGTTAATCAGCGCTTCATCTCAATAAGCCCCGTTCCTCTTCCAGGCAAACGTCTTCCTTTTTGATTTACTGGGGGCGGAGAGTGAGGAGGAAAGTCTTGCTCAAAACTCTTGGTCACGTCAACCGGAATATAAAAAATACGACCCGCTGGGAATTAAACTGAAGCCGGAAGTTCGGAGCAAGCTCCACTCCCCTATTACAGACGGAGAGGGAAATGCGGTCTGGCGGGTAGGAGTCGCTAATGAAGGCTGGCAAGCGCCTGGCTAAGGGGGCTTCCAGGCTCCAGAAATAGATAATTAAGAGGCAGCCCTAACAGGGCTCCAGAGAGCAGGGAGGGAGGTTAGGACGGAGCTGGAGGCGGGATCCTGGGAGGTGCAGGCTGTGGGAGACATCTGGGGGTGGGCAGGCTCCAGGCGTGCTCAGGACCCCCTCCCCCCTGCCCCCCCCCCCCCCCCCCCCAGAACCACCCTGGTGCTGTCTGGGCGGGAAGGGCTGGAGCAGAGATGCTGGAGGACCCGGGCCTCACCTGTCCACCACGAAAGCAGAGGCGTTGTGGCTCACGGAGGCTGAGTGCAACGCCCACCTGCCACTGGGCAGCTCGCGGGTCTGGACGGTGTAATAGCGCACAGGGGACAGCCCGTCGCTTCCCGGCTCCCAGGACAGCAGCACACTGCGGGCCTTCACGTCCTCCTGCTGTACCACCGGCTTACTGGGGGGCTGTGGGCGGTCTGGGAGTCGGCGGAGGAGGGTAGGAGCAGGTGAGTCAGCAGGAGGGGGTAGGGGGGGTGAGCTCTCCCAGGGAAGGGAAGGAGGTGCTCTGGGCTCAGGCCTGATGGCCACTGCTCTACCCCTCTCCATATGCACACAGGTCCCAACAGCCGGCACCCTGGCTCCTGGCCCATGACCTGTCCTCAGGCCGCGAGAGGCCTGGGTGCCTGGGAATTCACATCCCCTGAGGGCAGCCTGGTAAGCGAGGAGGTACGAACACCCAGCTCCTGTGCTCCCCGCCCGCCCAGAGCTGAGATGGGGCCTGCGCTGGCCCCGGTTGATGGGACCGAGCCGCGCCAGGCGTCCCTGGGTGGGGCTCTGCTGTCGGCCCTGCCCCAGCTCGGCTTTCTTCTCACTGCCCAGGCCCTCCTGCAGCAGTCCTCAGCCTCAGCACTCTGGCATTTGAGGCCGATGGTTCTGGGGCCTGGAGCCGTCCCATGGACTGTAGATGCCAGTCGCAGCTCCCTGTTAGTTGTGACAGTGTCTCCAGACATTGCCAACGTTCCCAGGGGGGCAAAGCAGCCCCCTGTTGAGACCCACTGTCCTACTGGTTTTTCCTGGGGACACGGTCTAATGAACCACTTTCACAGGAATCTGGGTCCCAGCCTGCTTCGGGGAAACCCGACCTCAGGTGAGGCACCAGCTCAGGGCCGCAGGCCGATGAGCCCCTCCTCCCCCCAACTGGACACCATCTTTGTTGCGGGGAGGGGAGAGGGGAAGGAAGCTGGTCTCACCAACCCTCCCTCTGCTGAGGCAGAGCATGAGCCTTGGAAGGGGAACTCCCAGCTCAGCTTCTAGAAGTCCCCTAGAGCCCTCACTGACCCGGACATCAGAGATTTGAGCCCACTTTCCACTCCAGGTGAGGGCAATGTGGCTCTTAACTAGCTGATCCCCAGCCGCCCTAGGACAGGATGGGAACACCTGGGTTGGCTGGGACTCCCCCTTGGCTGCCCCCAGGCCGCCCCAGCCCCAGTGGGCAGTCACCTCTCTTCTCAGTGGTCACCACCAAGGCCTCGGCGGCCTCCCCCCAGCCCTTGCGGGTCTGGGCAGTGATGCGGAACAGGTAGACGGACTCTGGCTTGAGGCCGGTGGCCGTGTACTGGCGGGCGCTGGGCGCGAGCACCTCCACTGTGGCCGTGTTGGCCGTGGTGGCGTTGAGCCGGTGTGTCACCTGGTAAGCTGCAGGAAGAAAGGACATGGGCTGTGTTGGGAAGCAGGGCAGCCGTCCCCAGTGCCCCGAGACGCGGTTGTTCCTTCCTTGCCACCACGATGTCTGCACCTGGGCTACCTTGGCTGTGGTTCGTCTGCGTGAAGCCCTCTCGGTCATTCTTGTGTCCTCAGCTCCCACTTGGGGAGTGTGACTGTGGGGGACACTCTATACGGAGAGTCTGACCCCCATAACAGCTTCAGGTGAGGAAACTGATGCTTGGAGAGGGCCAGACCACCTGCTAGGAAGTGACTGAGGGGAGTTCAGGCTCATGGCTTTCCGGGCACGTGCCCTTCCTGGTCTCCACGCTGCCTTCTGAGACGCAGCATTCCTCTGGGACAGGCACTGCGGGACGCCAGGCCTGAGAGCCCCGGAAGCGGCCCGGGTCGTGCAATCCATCATTCTACAGGTGCAGGGGCTGAGGCTGTGGAGGGATCCGGCTTGCTCGAGTTCACGCAGCTGCTGACTTCAACCCTGTGAGTCTTCCCCCGCCGAGGGGCTGCGTGTGTGTGTGTGTGTGTGTGTGTGTGTGTGTGTTAGGGGAGGAATCTTGACTGCGAAATGGTGCTACAGATCTGTAGTCTCCCTCCTCTGGGCCTTAGGTCGGAAATGGCTGTGCTGAGCTGGCCAGTGCTCCCTCACCTGGCCACACTTACAAATAGCAGCTGAGGTTTACCAGATGGCTGGCGTCGTGGGGTATTTGGGGGCATAAAGCTAATGAATGGTATTTAAGGAACCTGAACCTTGACCATGCCCGCCAAATGATATTTCTATTTTTTTTTCAAAAATGTTTAATGTTTATTTATTACAAATTTTTAAATGTTTTTTATTTATGTTTGAGAGAGAAAGAGAGACAGAGACAGAGAGACAGAGTATGAACAGGAGAGGGGCAGAGAGAGAGGGAAACATAGAATCTGAAGCACGCTCCAGGCTCTGAGCTGTCAGCACAGAGCCCGATGTGGGGCTCAAACCCACGAACCATGAGATCATGACTTGAACTTAGGGTTAGTCAGACGCTTAACCAACTGAGCCACCCAGGCACCCCTTAACGTTTATTTATTTTTGAGAGACAGAGAGAGACGGAGTACAAATGGGGGAGGAGCAGAGAGAGAGAGGGGGAGACACAGAATCTGAAGCAGGCTCCAGGCTCTGAGCTGTCAGCACAGAGCCCGATGCGGGGCTCGAACTCACGGACTGTGAGATCATGACCGGAGCCGAAGTTGGACGCTTAACCGACTGAGCCACCCAGGTGCCCCAGAATATTTCTAATGAGAGAAATAAAACTCAAAATCCTTCTTGAGGAGACGTGGACACTTCCTGGGCCACTCTTCCTTTGGCCTCCTTTACACCTTCTGCCTCCTCCTTCGACCTGTAGCCAGGGCACGGGAGAGGGTATGGGCTTACCAAGAATGATGCCATTGGGGGCAGCGGGGGGCTGCCAGATCAGCCGCACGGATGTGGTCCTCACCTCTGGGAACAGGATGCCCATGGGCGGTCCAGGGACTGCAGGGCACAAAGGAGAAGCAGGTGACGGTGTAGCCGTCCAGCTCCAGTGGAACAGGTGGGCGGGGCCGCGGGGGAAGGGGACACTCAGCCCAATGAGCTTTTGTGGAGTATGTGGCTCGGAGTTCCGTGAAGGGACACGAAGATGCAATCCGTGAGATTTCTACCCTGAAAACAGGCCTTATTTGGCAGAGCTGGAAGGGACCAGGCTCCGGCTTCCTTTTTAGCTGTGTCCGGGTACATGTGCACATATATGGACACACAGGATTGCCCTCAGAACTGGGTCAGGGGGCCTGGTCCTGGGTCTGTGCTTCAGAAGATGCCGCTCTGACTTCCGTCCACCCACGGGGAGGCGGCCGTGGGGCCCACCCTGAGCCTGAGCCTGAGCCCTCCTTTTCCAGCGTCTACACAGGCCTGTTCCCCAGGTCCGCCCTCCAGACTTGCACCTCTGGACTGAGAGGTGGCCAGGGGGCAGCTGTGTGGGGCTCGTGGATGGAGACTGAATGCCAAGCGGCAGGGGAGAGAACGGGAAGGGGGCAGGGCAGGGGGAGGATGGTCACGGACAGGCAACTCTTCTCGCACTGCCTCATTCCCACAGAGAATTCCAGAAAGTCTCAGATTTCTAAACTTGAGCTTGGCCTTCCAGGTCAAGCCAGGAGGATAAGACACACTGAATTTAACAGACCATTAGGTTGATTTATAACTTCGGACTGTGTGGACATATGGTGTTGGGGCTTCCTTTTGGACTCTTGTCTGGACCCCAGCAATATTTGCGGTGGGCGGTGAGAGTCTATGTGGGGGAGAGGGGAGGGAGTCAAGGACCCGTAGGTCAGCCTTTGACGGAAAGTTCTACCGCAGGGACCAATGCCTGGAGCCCGGGTGGCATCGTTCTTTTGCAAACAGGACTAGGAGGCTCGTGCCCAGGAAATCAAGCCTTTCCCTTGCACAGACCTGTACTCAAAGTGAACCCGCCCCAGGCCAAACACTAATCAAAACGGGGGCAAAGTCTCTATTCTGCTCAAAAGACTGAATCCGATCCAAACTGTCCTCGCATCACTTCTTCCTCAGGGATGCACGGTCTGGAGTTAGCACCCCCTCGCGGTGAGGTTGGTGGCCCTCAGTGACCCGCCTCCCACAGGAGAAGCCGTGGTTCCCTTTGGGGCCGAGTGTGACTCCCCGAGGGGCGGGGCTGGGCAGGCAGGAGGCAGGGGAGCCCCCAGCCTCTCCGGGCTTGCAGGGATTGGGACTCACCATCATCCAGCGTCCGCTCCAGGATGGGAGGGTGGCTGGGGCTGCCGTCCCCGATGCGTGTGAAGGCCAGCACCTGAACCTCGTACAGCACGTATTTGCCCAGCCCCGTGAGCTGGGCGCTGCGGGACGAGTTCCCTTCCACCAGCCAGAAGCGGGGCTGGGAGTCCGAGTCCTTCTCCTTATACATCACCTGCCAGGGCACAGGGCAGGGGCTGAGGGCCTTGCGCCTGGGTCCTGCCCACCAGCACCTTCCCCAGGCCTCATCCCCAGGAGCGAGGCAGGTGGGAGTAGGGCTGGGGGCCCTGGGTTCCTTGGAATGGCTCGGCCCGGGAGGGTCATGGGATACGGTGAAGCTCGGGTTCTGGGAGAGCGGAGGACACAGAGATGCACTCGGCCATGGAGGTGGAAGAGTCTTTAGAGAACATTCAGGTTGGAAAACAGGCCCAGAGAGGGGCGTGACTGGGCCCCGGGTCACAGAGCCAGCAGTGGCAGAGTGGGAACGTCAAGCCACGTCTCCCAACTTGTGGGCCAGGGCTGAACTGAAGTCTGCAGCTTTGGGAGCAGTTACAGAAGATAATGGGAACTGGGCCCAAGGGGCTGAGTACGCCTGGGGCAGCCAGCGTGGCCTCTCGGGGACTCTGGGGGAGGGAGGGAGGGAGCTTCCCCAAGGACCTGGGCCTCCCTGGTTGCCTCCCAGTCCTGAGGGAGGAGTCCTTGGTTGCCATGCCGACCGGAGCACAGGCTCCAGGATCCCCCGTGTATCCACTGCAGAAGGCGGAGACCTGGGCCCCAGGGGTCATGAGGACAGGGCACCCTGGACGGGGCGTCCTGGGATCCGGGACTCACCTTGTAACCTAGCACGAGCCCATTGCGGTCGGCCTCGGGGATCTCATTCCAGCGCACCAGCATGCTGCTGGAGGTGGTGGCCAGTGCAGACACATTGGTGGGGCCAGAGGACGGGACTGAGGGAGAGAAAGGGACCAGACAGGAGCTCACGACACAGTCGGCCCTACACGGGAAGGAAGTGTGGCAGGCAGCGCCCGAGTAGCCAATTATCCTGCAGTGATCCCTGTTGGTTCTGGAACATCACGGATGTTGCTTCTGGTTTCCCATGAGTCTCCCCAACGTTAGCTCAGGCCAGCGTTAGGATGAGACCCCGCTTCCAGCCTGTGCAGCAGTGAAGCGTGAGGAGGGACCGGATGGGGAGGGAGGGATGTCCTTTAAAAGGTGTCAAGAATCGCCCCCCGCCCCAAGGGGCGAACCACATGTGGATGAATGAGGGCTGCCTGAAGGCTGGGGGTTCATAATCTGTGGGTGACCCCTTGTCTGTTTCTGGAATGTTCTGTAGCTAATCCGACCTCCCCATCTCAGGTTCTTGCAGGCACTACCGGGTGTCAGGGTTAAAGATGAGGGCGGAGAGATGGGCACTTTGCAGGTGCAGACTGCCTGGCTCACCCACAGAGGTGGGGATCCCCCTGATTTTGGGGGCGGCGAGAAGATGCTGGGGGACACGGCAACAACAGAGAGTGCTCTGCCAGGACACGGAGCACAAACAGGAAAGTGGGCCTGGGCCTATTCTGAACAACAGCTCAGCCTTTGTGCCCTTGGAAGGCCCGGAGGGCAGAGAGACAAAGGTGGGGGTATCTCCGCTGCAGGCTGCTGGGAACAGGGGTGTGGCTGGTACCTGACTCCCGGGTCCTGCCCATCACCGTCTGGCTCCAGGGCCCGCTCCCGATGGCGTTGAAGGCCTGGACCTGCACGCGGTACTCTGTCCACTCCTCCAGGTCTTCGATGGTGTACTCGCGCTCCACGCGGTCCTGGACCACGTGGCTCAGCGTCTTGCCGTGGCCGTCTGCCCGGCTGTACTTGATCTTGTAGCCTACCGACTCGGGGTTCCCGTTGTATTCCATCTCTGGGAGAGGCTGCGGGAAGGCAGGGCGGCAGAGCTGCTGAGGCCAGGTCCACCCGGGGTGGCACCCTCTGGCTTGTTCACCCTCTTCCGGGGAGCCCTACGGGATCGTCGTGCCCACCGTCCAGCCTGTCGGTGCCCATGGGAGGCGCTCTCGCTGGGTGCGGCTTGGATTGCGTGAGTCTGTGTTTCTGGCGGCTCCCCCATCTCCCCGTCTCTCTGCTCCGAAGAGCCTCGGTCCACAGGCTGCCCACATTCCGACCCACTTCCTCCCGTTCCTCGGCCTCTGCCTCACTCCCTACATTCTCACTGCCTCTTGCCAGGCCCTGCCCCTACAGACACTTAGGGAAGCCGACCAGAGACCATTAAGACAGCAATCGATGGGCCTAGAGCTCACGCTTCCTTACCTGCCAGGGAAAGGTAACGGGCCGTGCACCATTAAGAGGGTCTGGAGGTGCCTGGGGCCCCGCACGGTACAGCAATTGCCTTTTCATTCCTCCTCCAGACCCCCTGGGCCTCAGACTCTATAGTCTTTTAGTGTTTGGAAACCTTAAGAAGAGCTGCAGGAGGGAGGCAGGGAGCCGGGCCGGAGGGGGGCCCAGGAAGGGAGGGGGTGGGCAAACAGTAATAGGGGCTGCACGTGCTTCGGGGGGGGGGCCTGCCCGTGGCACGCGGGGCCACTGAACCGGATGGAAAGATCGCTCTGTTCGGCGCCGGCTCCCTGGGAGGGGAATCATAATTAATAACTAATGTTGGTCCAGGACTGATGGTGCCATGAGTTCCTTTTATCCGGCGTCCGCGAAAGGGAGTAACGGCTTTCTAGTAAATCCCACAGCATGGGGGTTTGCAAAGCTGTGTTTTGCGCAAGTGGTAAGAGATCTCACGTGGAAATAAGACAGAGTTATGTGACCAGGCTGGCTGGTGATGCGGGGTCAGGCAGGTTCTTCCCAGTGCTCCCTAAGGAGAGGAGCCGGGCCATGTGGTGCTGTTCCCCACGTTTGTTGGTCTCAGAATTCTTGTATGGTCCTAGAACCTCCTGGTTTGCTGCTCTGTGGGGGCAGCGGTTGGAAAAACGCTGTCCTGGAGGAAAGGCATCGGGGAGAAATGTCCTCTCCCGATCTCCAGAAGATGGGACGGCCGTGGGTTCAGTGGTGAGGGCTGTGGATTCTGGGGGCCAAGCTCCCCGGGTTGGGAATCTGAGCCCTGCTCTTAACTACAGGATGTGGGAGGACGTGTGTGGGGGAGGGTACTTGGGTCAGTTATTTGACTTCTCTCTGCCTCAGTTTCCTCATCTGTAAAGTAGGGGCCAGGATCACTCTGCTGTCACAAGCCCATGGAGAGGGTTCTGTGTTTGACTTTGAGTAAAGCATTCAGAACAGTGCCCGGCAGGAGAGAAAGCCCTCAGCATGTTCGGATTATTACCTTGCACAGGGTCACCTGGGGTAATGACCCTTCACAGGTAACCCTGACCTGTGGGGATGGTCTCCCTCACCTGCCCCTCGACCTCAGAAGCAACTCTTCACTCTTGAACTCAGTGCAGACGGGACAACTTACATTTGATCCTCAGACCCACCATTTGGGAGCTGTGTGGCCCCGGCGAGTTCCTAACCTCTCTGAGCCTCGGTTTTCTTAGCTGTGAATGTCAATAGCAATGTGTCTTTCACGGGATTACTGGGAGGATTAAATGGAAGGAAACAGGTAAAATGCTTGCCACCTGGTGACGCAGTGTTTTCTAGCTCCTTCTCACATAGGGGATTTGTTCATTTGGCTAAGACTGATGATTGGGCACCTTACCAGATACTAGGTGCAAAGAAAAGAGAAGGGGGCTCTGGGTATTCTGGTGGACACCCCCCGCCCCACCTTTGGTGTGACCTAAGGGCAATGACTTTTGCAGGATGACAAGGACCAAGGAGTCATCTCATCCCCACTGCCCTTGGGGGAGCCTCACCATCCAGCGGAGCCACAGGCTGGTCTCACTGGCCGTGCGCAGGGTCACGTTGGCAGGCGCCATGTCAGGGGGTGCCTGGAGGGTCTGGATCTTTCTAGAAGGCTGGCTGGGTGGGCTAGTGCCCACGATGTTCACCTGGCGCATTCGGAAGCTGCGGTGGGGGGTGGGGAGTGAGCCAGATGATGAGAGCAGGACCTCAGGGCCAAAGCCCGTCCCGGTCTGGGCAGTTTCCGCCCCTGCTCCCCTCCCCCAACGCCGCGTCCTGCCCTGGTACCTGTAGTAGGTGAAGGGGTTGAGCTCGGGCACCTCCATGGAGCGGGCGTCGGGCTCGTTGGTGAGCTGGTGAACCAGCAGCCACTCTTCTCCCTCCCCAACCACGCCTACCTGGAAAAGGAAGACACTCTTAGACCTGCCCAGCTTGTGGGGCTGGGATGTTCGGTGCCCCGCTTTCTAAGAGGTCAAGCCCTACCTGCAGAAGGTCTGGAGGGGCACCAAGCGGGGTCACCATCTTTCCAGGCCCTTAAACATGACTTCAGGTGTGACCCCCCTCCCAAGCCGTCTTGCATCAGAATACGGTGAAATGCTTACTAGAAACCCCCCACGCCAACAGCCTGGCCCTGGACCCAGCCCATCAGAATCCCTTGGGCTGTTACCCAGGAATCTGTGTGTTTAACAAGCTCGCCAGGTGATTCTGCTGTGCACCCTGGCATGCCTCTAAAACCCCAGCTAACTGAGAATCAGAATTTTCTGGGGGTGCAGCGCAGGTGCTGGAGCTTATAAGTGTGGCCCGGGGCAGCCAGAGAGGAGACTCAACCACTTACGGTTATGTGCGTGTATGGCGGTCAGGGGAAATGGGGGTGGTACGGGGGACTGTGGGCACTTCTGGTGTGTTGGGCCGTCTGACAGTGGCATATGGAGATGCACCCGGATGTAAATATGCGTATGAGTGGCACTCAAGAGCACGGGTGGGCCCAAGGCCAGGGAGCTGGCTGCCCGGGCTGCAGGTTCCCCCATGGCAGGTTTTACCTGGGCCTCTACCAGCCAGCGGGAGATGGAGGTTTTGCCATCATAGCCTGGCCTGAACTGCAAGGTCACGGAGCGGGGGCCGATGTTGGAAATGCCCAGGTTGGTGGGCGCCCCTGGGAGTTCTGGAAAACAGGGAAGGCAAGGAGATCAGGTGAGGAGAAGGTCCTTCCACATGGAACAGGAGGAAGGGGCGGGGGTGGGAAGGCAGGGGAGGGGCCGTGTGCCACCCTTTCTCTAGAAACCTCCTAGGAAGAGCGGGGCTGAGGCTAGCAGCTCTCCAACAGCCTTCTTCCTGCATTGCAGGCTCTGTGTCCAGACCAGGGGCCTGACACAGCACTGGGGGCTGGGAGGGTCTCTCAGGGCCACGGGGCCACGGGGAGGCTGACCGGGCTAGGAAACAGGAGCTGGGCATGCGAAGGCTTCCAGAACGAATCCTCCTCTCCGTCCACACCCATTTCAGCCCTCCCAAACCCAACTGAGGCTGAAGAAGACAAGAAGGAGGGGTGGGCACGGGAGGCAGCCCCTATTTTCTGACCAGAAGCCTTGGGATTCAGGACGAACAGAAAGAGTACAGATTCTGGACTCCAACTTCACAGCTTCCACTCTGGGTGTCTTTGGGGAAGTCACCTAAACTTTCTGTGCCACAGTATCCTCCTCAGTCAAATGGCGATGATGATGATAATATCATCCGCCTCAGGGGCGTTGTGAGGACTGAATGAATTGAGGTATATACAGCACGTAGCTCCAGGCATAACTATTTGTCAGGATTATGGTTATTGTCAGTTGGGGTCGACCGAGTCAGCTCGTTTACCCCAACCATTTCTTGGGGCAGGTTGAGGGACTCTGACCAGGTGTCATAAGCATAACTTACAGATCCAGCCAGGACCATGCGGTTCTCCAGTCCATCTCCCATAGATACAGATGGGGAAACTGAGGCACAGAGGGGCCACTTGACTTGCCCAAGGTCGCAGACAGCTTGGCAGGGGCAGGGCTGAGAGCAGATCTCAGCTTGTTCTTTACAAGCTGTTTAAGATTATTCCCACCTAGGGGCGCCTGGGGGGCTCAGTCGGTTCAGCGGCCGACTTTGGCTCAGGTCATGATCTCATGGTTTGTGAGTTGGAGCCCCATGTCGGGCTCTGTGCTGACAGCTTGGAACCTGGAGCCTGCTTCCGATTCTGTGTCTCCCTCTCTCTCTGCCCCTCCCCCTCTCTCTCAAAAATAAATAAATTAAAAAAAAAAACTTAAAAATTATTCCCACCTGATTCTACCCCTTTCCCAACCAACACTTCCACTGGTTGGAATCCCATTTGGACTTTCTGGGGGACAGTGAGACTTCTTTCCCTGAATCAGAGATACCATGGCTTGATTCCACACTGCCCCCCTGGTGTGGGGCGGGGGGCGCGGATGAGACAGGGATGGGGTTCCTCTGGGGGACTATGCCTTCCTGAGAGCTGTGGAAGGAAGCAGTGAGCCCACAGAGCCTCCACCCAGAGACCTGGAGCCATGAGAAGTAAGCCTGCTCTGGGGGGAAAGCCAAGGGGCCGTGGACCCAAGGCAGGGAGAGCTCTGTGGGAAGAAAGCAAGCCAGTTTTCCTGAGAAAAAGGGAAGCCTCTTGGTTAGGAGAACCCCAAGAGGCCAGGAGCCCCTGAGAGGGGGCACCCACCTGGAGGCACCCCGGAAGAGATGGTTGACGCAGACACTTGGCCCTGGCCCTTGGCGGTCATGGCGGCCACCTCGATGGTGTAGGTGGTGAGCGCAGTGAGGCCCGTGACGCGGTACTCCAGGGTCACGTTGGGTAGGTAGTGGGTCACTCGGGTGTTGGTACGGTTATACTCCTCCCAGGAGATCCGGTACCCTGGGGAGAGCCCCGAGTGGTGGCATGAGCTTGGCTGTCACCCAAAGCTGGCTTTGGCCCTCTTCCTCTGCTTCTCCCTTCTTCACTAGTCTGGCAGTTAGACACGCGTTGATAGCAATGGGGCCGAGGGAGCTGGGGACATCGTGCTTGGGGCCGCAGGTGTAACCTCGGTGGAAAGCCTCTACTGGGTGGGGACTGTGGGAGGGGGTGAGTTATCACGGCGGCTGCTTGAGGCCTGTGGCAGGTGAGCTGGGTTGACCTGGGCGCCGGTGGGCTGAGAGCCTCCTCTGAATGCTTTCTAAGAAAGAGTGGCCTGCCGGGAGGTTTTGGACGAGCACTGGTCAAAGGCGGGGGGATGGATTAGATGGCCCCGTCTCGCCCCCTGGCTCAGTAACACCGAGATGCCTACCTGTGAGGATGCCGTTCTTCTCTCCTGGCTCTTGCCAGCTGACCTTCAGCGAGGTGTCTAGGATTTCACTGAAGCTCAGGTGTCCCACAGGTCCAGGCACTGTACCCCAAAAGGACCCCCACCCCACCCAATGCCAATCAGATCCAGACAGAGGCCACTGTCTTCAAGACGGCCAGTGGTGCTCCAGGGGCGCCCCAGGATGGGAACCAAGGGCGGGATCCCCCTGTGCCTGGAGCGCTCAGCCCGGCTCTTGGGTAGGGGAGCGGTAGGGGGCAGGGACAGCAGGGGTTGGGCGGTGCCTACCGTCCTCATGGGTGCGCACCAGCTGGGGGGTGCTCCGAGGCCCGTCTCCGGGGGTGGTGAAACACAGCACCGAGGTGAAATACTCCGTGAACTTCTTCAGGCCACACACGAAGCCCACGTGGACGCTGTCTTGAAAGTTGGGCCGGGCAGTCACCATGGTAACCTCTTCTTCCTGCTCAGGCTCCCAGGCAATCAGCTGGGGAGAGGCCGGCAATTCAGGCAGGGCAGCAAGAACGTTCCAGAAGAGGCCGAGCACTCTCCCACAGTCTGGGCCAATGGACAGGGAGAGTCTAGGAGCCCAGCTCCCTAGGGTCCCTCCTCCCAGGGAAGGGGTGGCCATGCAGCCACTCACAGGCCACGAGCATCTGTCCCTCTGGGAGTTTGCTTTGGGGCACTGTTCGTTCACTGAGCGAACTCGCTCTCCACGAGCGGTCTCTCACGAGGGAGGTCTTTAGCAGATCAGCTACAGAACTTGCAGGTTCAGTGCAAAGTGAAAAGGGAGGGTCCCCTCGTTAAACAATTTTTAAGAAATGCAAGGTGAACGGGGGTCCCTCTGCGCGTGGAGCCCACCCTGTATGTTACGGATGAGCTCAGAGAGGCTCAGTGACTCCCACTATAGCACACAGCTCGAGGGCTCTGATTCCAATACCGAGGCTCCTATGGCTTTCTCCCTCTGGGCCGGGCAGGGTCTCCCTTGGGGTCCCCCCGCCACCCAGACCTGCCTCCTCGGCTACCCCTTTCCTCTAGTTCCAAGTTGGGATTTCAGTCGGAGGGACTGGAGGTGCCTCAGTCGGAGGGACTGGAGGGACTCCACGACCTGGAGGTGGAGCTTCAGCGAGAAAACCCCGTCTGGAGGTTCAGCCTGGCTTCCTGTCTGCCCTCCCTCTGCACACCCCGCCTGGAATGGACGTGCCTCCTGCCTTCCTTTCCTTCTCTTCTTGCCTCTTGAACTGTCCCCTCACACGCCTGGTTTCTGGGCCCTTCATCTGTCTCCAGCAATGACAGCTGGTCTCAGAGAGTTCCTCGTTTATTTGAAGTTGATTAACTAGCAATTAATGGTGAAAAGCAATACTTGATGAGTTTTAATAAGCACCAGTATTTATAGATATAAAACAATACCACACTGACGTCTCCTGATTAACTCGCCCCTATAACAATGCTTCATCTTCTTCCTGTGGCCGCGTGTTTATAAAGGATGTTTTGAAATTTAATTGGTATTGTGAAAAGATAGCCTATAGCAAGTTAATTAGACACTAATTAGACCCTAAAAATACTAATCAGAAATACTAAGTGGCATTTAATAAGTATGTTAAATATCCTCCTTATTGAGGTTATCTTGTTTCATAGCAATTAAATTGCCGAACTTCTTTGGAGTAGATTAAGAAACAAGTTTAATGTTTTAATTTAATTTAATTAATGTAAATTTGAATTAATTACGCCATTAGAATTAATTGTGTGGTGTGTTCCACAGCAAGTGCAAAATCTGGGTAAATATTACTTGATTGGGTTCAGGCCAATTATAGTCACGACCGTTATTTCCGGAAGAAAGGACAAAGAATCTCTTTATAGGTGCCTTAAAACAGTATCACTGGGAACCGTCTTCAGAAATGACCCAGAAGCGCCCAGGGTGACGGCTGGGTGGTTTTCTGAGCGACTTCACCATCTTATGGTTCCAGGCCCGAAGCCCAAGATGGCGGCAGGACCAAGGCTGCTTCAGAATATTTACTCTGCGATGCGAGTCGCCAGTCGTTTAGCTGCGTCTGAAGAGGAGGAGGCTGGGGGTCAGGAGCCTTCTCCCTCGGGCCAGGAGGACAACAGCTGCCTTCCGCACCTCCTATTCCCTGAAAGGAGGTGGGCTCTGGGCAGCCCCGGGTGGAGCTCTGCTAGGAGTTCCTACTCTGCATCTGGCCTTGGGGTGAGCCCATCCCCCACCAGTCCCATTGCATCATCGCAGCAAGGACTGGATGGGAATCACTGCCCTGTGCTGTTGCAGAAAGGGAACCGAGGACCACGAAGGTTGGGCCTGGTCGGTGCGCATGGACCGGCCAGGGGCTGGCTTCAGATCTGTGGGCCCACCCCTAGACCCAGGACGGAGGCCTGTCTCTCAAAGGTCCACACAGCTGTTAGGTGAGCATCGCGGTGTCTGTGTGTCTGCTCTCGTTAGCCAGCGTCGGCGTTGATTTACTCTATCAGGCCGTTGGGCTCAGAGTCCAACAGACCGGGCTGTCCTCAGCATGGGTGGGGGGTACGGGAGCCTGCGTGCTGGGGGAAAAGCACCCGATCTAGGTTCCTGGGACAGGCAGCGCCCCCTTGGAGAGTGGAAGCCCTGTCATTGAAGGGTGCTGGTGTCGGAGGCGTGTGTTTATGTGTGGGGAGCAGAATGTGCGTCCAAAGAAGGGAGGAAGAAAAGCAGAACCCAGTGCTGTCACTTACTGTGTGACCCTGGGAAAGTCACGCAACCTCTCCGAGCCTCAGGCTATTACAAGGAGCAGTGATAGCTGTCTTGCCGGCTGCCAGGAGGAGGGATGAAGTGAGTCAATGTGCTACGGGGCTCAGAGCAGGATGGTATTATATGGCCTGCTAGCTTACCGGAGCTAGCAAAAAAGTAGAGAGATTCTCTTTCCCTCTCCTTTTGTCTTTCCTTTTCTCTCTCTCTTTCTCTCTGCATGTGCATGGGTTCGCACAGAACGTTCTGGAAGGATTCGTAGGAAATTAACAACAGTGTTTGCCAGGAGTGGGGAGAGTTTCGGGGGTGGGACAGAAGCAGGCGTATGAAGAGCTGGAACTGGATGCAGGATTTCTGCCACACATCTATCTTTTTACTTTTGAATCACGTAAGTATATTTCCTGTTTAAGAAATTAAATTCAAAAATTAAAAAAAATAATGGAAGGATTTGGCAAGAGGGGCAAAATTATATGTACGCTTATCCTTTGATCCAGCAACCTCCTTTCTATGAATCTATTCCAAAGTTAAATGTGAAAAATATGAAAAGATATATGGGCACAGAGCTATTTCACTGCAGAAATGTTTATTATAGTAAAAGGCTGGAAACAATCCAAATGTCATCCCTGAGGAGCTGGTTGACAAAACTATGGGAAAGCCACTTGATGGAGTCCAATACAGATGTCAAAAAGGGAACCAGGAATCTCTATACTCCTGTGAAGTGATCCCCAGGATATACTGTAAATAAAGAAGCAGGATGGAAAAAAGTGTGTAGAGAACGCTGCCATTTATCTAGGAAGGAGAGGATACACATGTATATATATGTATGCATTTGTTTATGTTAAAGAAACGAGGGGCTCCTGGGTGGCTCAGTCAGTGAAGCATCCGACTCTTGGTATCAGCTCAGGTCATGATCTCACAGTCGTGGGATCGAGCCCCATGTCAGGCTCTGCGCTGAGCAGAGCCTGCTTGGGATTCTCTGTCTCCCTGTCTCTCTGCCTATCCCCCACTCACTCTCTCTCAAAATAAATAAATAAACTTTAAAAAAAAAGAGAGAAATGAAAAGAAAAACCAAAACAAGCAGGCAAAAAGAAATCATACCTGTGGGGAAGGAAAGGACCAGAATTCAGGCTGACTTTCTCTGAATTTACTTTGTAGATTTAACGCTGGAACCATGTAAATATGTTCCATAGTTACAGACCGAAATTAAATTAAAAAATCAATCCCTAAAAATCAAAACCGAAATGAAACAAACGAAGCTAATGATGTATTGAGCTGTAGCGAAATTACACAGAGAGAAACTATTTCCAGAGATTTTGTAGCACAGCCATGTGACGTACATCCCTAGCGGGATATACCCTAGGAAGGGAAAGCACTGCAAATAATCGGACACTATTTTGGACTCTATTTCGGTAGTCCCTGCGGTGGTATTACTGTTCTGAAAGTGTTGTGGGTGTTTCTGGGATAAAGTAGACAGGTACTTATGCTGGTGTTGTAGGTACTGGATTTTCAGTGTGGAGCAAAGAGAGACAAAGGCCAATAAGATTACTAAAGATCTTATAGCCCTGAAATTGAGTTGGAAGTATCAGTATGTGTTTTATCAGGAGAAGGAGGAACAGGGGGGTAAGAAGAAGAGGAAGAAGAAGAAGGAGGAGGAGAGGGAGGGAGGAGGAGGCGGGGGGGCGGGGAGAAGAAGCATTATTTCCAAGCTGTCCATTAACGGAGCCTGAAAATGGCATCCAGTGCTAGAACAAGGAGCACCCCTGATGCCCAGATTTTGGTATCTAACTATCATTTCCTCCTGGAAGGGACAAGGTTCTCTGAAGATGTGGCTGATCCCAGGGACAGTGCAGGAATTGGGGACAGCTTGGACCATCCTGGCAGACTGCAAGGAAGCTATCGGACTGTCGGGGCCCTGTCAAAAGAACTCCCCAACCAAAGAGGCCGACGATGGGTCAATGTGGCATCATCACAAATAGTAATGGCAGTGGGTTGAAACATACCAGATGTGTTAAAAATCCTTAAGTACATAGTAATATACCAAAAACAAGACAAAAAGATGCCCCACTCCCATCCCATGCCCCCCCTTCTAAAGTGACTCATCTGTCACTTTAGAAAATGCTAAGGAATCGCATTCATTTTCCTGAAAACTGGTTAAGTGATGGGAGAGGACTAAACTTTTACCATGCTTTCCCTAGACGAACTGAACCTTCGGGTAACCAAAAAGTTGGTAAGGGGAAACTTCTTTTTACTTGAAAGTGTTTCAGCTAATAAATCAAGGAGAAATTATAATATTTGACTGTCCCCACTTTGCAACCCTACCGAAATAATATATCACACAGGGTGATCAATGGTCACCACACAATAGTAAGAGAGACAGCCAGACTTTATGCCTTCTGATGTAAATGCACAACACCATCTAGGAGGTAATATTTGGAAAAAACAAAACAAAACAAATCATCAAACCTTGAATCTGATCAAGCCTCCAGTTCTAAGTTCCAATTTACTGCAAATATAGTGTTCAGAGGAATGTGTTAAATGACCCCACAGAGAGGCAATCAGCAAAATCCAGGCTGTGGAAAATTCGATAGGGCAAATGATTAAGTTTCTTTACTAAATAAATTACAAGAGAAAGAGAGAGAGAAAGGAGAGAGAGAATCTATAGATCAGCTGAGACCTAAAAAAACCGGACCAATTGCGGTCGTGTGGACCTCATTTGGACCCTGAAGCAAATAAAGCAACCAGTAAAAGAAATGATGTGGTGATCAGGGAAATGTGAACGCTGACCGAATATCTGACGATAGCAAGGGGGCTTGATATTTTTAGGCACAATGATGACAGTGTGGTTACTGTGGTTGTGTTTTGAACAGAGGCTTTATGCTATTTCTCTGCAGAAATATTTAGGGAGGAAAGGATACAGTGGCCTGGGATCTGCTTAAAAATATTCCAGGGGAGAGGCAGAGGGTTGGGGAATAGAAGGAACACGTTTGATCACGAGCCAGTAATTGCTGACGTCAGGATACACTGTGGTCTTCTAAAGTCATTACGGTTTTCCCTCTACTATTGTAGATGTTGGAAAAATTTTAACAATTAAAAGGCGAGGGTGGGGGGAGTCCATTCTCGTTGGAGGTACACAAGGGAAGGGACAGGCACTGCTGTTTTCCTCCCTGTGATACCGAAGGCCAAAGAAGAAACAAAATGCCTGCTTATATCCATTTGTACTTAGAAAAAAAAAAATCAAGTTATAGTTACCATTTTACCATGAACGCATAGGACACATTTTCTTTTTAATGCAAGAAAAGGCATAGGCTCTGGAGTTTCAATCTGAGCCTCTGTGGCCTCTTCCCACTCAGTCTGGGCCTGAATTGCCTGAACTGTCCCGGCCACTTGCACCTGCCTTAGAAATCTGCAGCCCAGGGGCACCAGGGGTGGCTCAGTCGGTCGAACGTCTGACTTAGGCTCAGGTCATGATCTCACAGGTCATGAGTTCGAGCCCCGCGTCGGGCTTGCTGCTGACAGCCCGTCAGCACAGAGCCCGCTTCAGATCCTCTGTCGCCCCCCGCCCCGCCCCTCTCTCTGCTTATGCTCTCTCTCTCTCAAAACAAAAAAATAAATAAATCATTTAAAAAACCTTTCAAAAAAAGAAGCAGCCCAGCCCTATCCTCCCCGCCCCCAATTTGTGTGAGAAAACTCAGAATTGGCAGCAAGAAGCTAATTGTTCCCAGCTCAGCTCGTCGGCACAGTGCGAGCCTCCCCTTTTCCCTCCGCTGCCTCCCCCCAGAGTCCCAATTAGGAGGCTTTTCCAGCCAGCCAGGCAGCCCGCGCTGCGAATGTTCAGCTGCAGCTCCCTGCCCCAGGACGGCCCTGCTCGGCCCTGGCGCCCTGCCTTCCTGGGAGCAAGAGGGCTGTGGCAGGGGGAGCCCCCGCTCTGGACCATCCCTCCTTTGTTTGCAACCCCAACAGAAATGTCTCTTTGCGGTTTAATCTCGGTCCCCTTTCTGGCCAGCCATCCCCAGCTTGCAGTAGTAACAGCCCAGGCTGCCAGTCCTAGGGATCGTCTTGGCTGTTCCACCCATGCAAACGTGCAACAGAGGGAGTGCGGGAGCCTTCTGGAAGTGTCCGCGGTCACCAGGAGGTCACCAGGTCTCTGGCCCCAAGCCGGAGCCTGCAGTGCCTCCCCTTCACGGCCTGCCCCCTGGTGGCCCACCCCTGACATGCGCTGCCTCCCCTCCCGCATCTGGAGGGAGCCCACCCCATCCTCCCACCTGCTGTGGGGCGGGGGGGGGCACAGCCGTAAACCATGGTGTGGACCGCATACTGTGCAATCCACCTGCAGTTTTCTTAGTGGGGGTTGGCATGGGGTGAGAGCAGAGACCCAGGTGTGGGATCAAGGTCTGGGTTCCAGGAAGGGATCGTTGAGATCCCAAATTAAAAAAAAAAAAAATTTAATGCTTATTTATTACGAAGAATTTTAAATGTTTCATTATTTTTGAGAGAGAGAGAGAGGCAGAGTGTGAATGGGGGAGGAGCAGAGAGAGAGGGAGACAGAGAACCTGAGGCAGGCTCCAGGCTCTGAGCTGTCAGCGGGGAGCCCGACGCGGGGCTCGAACCCACGAGCCGCGAGATCATGACCTGAGCCGAAGTCGGATGCTTAACCTAGCGAGCCACCCAGGAGCCCCGGAAAGTCCTGATTTTTAGCACAGTTACAATGATAGCAACTACAACAGCTGCTGTTATTATCGCTGTTATTAGTTGCCACGGGCTGAACCGTGTCTCCCCTCCCCGCCCAAATTCACACGTGGATGTCCTAACCCCCAAGACCTCAGGATGTGACTGTATTTGGACAGAGCGTCTTTAAAGAGGCAAGAAAGTTCAAATGAGACCATTAAGGTGGTCTGTAGTCCAGCAAGGCCGGCGTCCTTCTAGGAAGAGGAAATCTGGACACACAGAGGAAAGACCACGTGTGGACACAGGGAGAAGGTGGCACCTGCACGCCAGGGACTGAGGCCTCGGAGGGACTCAGCCCGTCGACACCTTGATCTAAAACGTGCAGCTTCTGGAACTGGAAGGAAATCCATTTTTGCGGCACTTGGTTAGGAAAGCCTGATCAGACGAACACATTTCCACCACGGCCACTATCATTTTCTGAGCGCTCGTTAATGTGTTTGTCACTGTGCTCAACGAATTACTAATATCATCTCATTTAATCCTCACTCCACCCCAAGGGACGGATGTCATTATCATCCTCCCTCACAAATGAGGAAATGGGAGTTTATTTTGGGTTTCCAGCAGCTAGAACAGTTTGGATAGGAGGGCTCAGTAAACATTCATCGAAGGAGGGACGCTCAGACAGCTTATAGGACTTGTCCAGGGAGCCAGTAAGGGGCACAGCCAGAGCCAGGATCTTAACCACATCTGTCAGGGTCCTAGTCCTGTGCCCTTAACCATACTCTCTGTGGGGTCAGGTACATTATGCCAAGGACGTGTGTCCCAGCAGGATGCCTGTTAGAGCCACAGCTTGGCGGTAAGAAGTGGATTCCGGATTTTTCTGAGGCCATGGCTATGCCCAAGTGTTTCTGAGCCCGAAACGAATCTGGTTTCGTTTATACCCTAGTCTCACCGAGAAAACTCCCAGGCACTGGGTCACAGACTGGGCAGTGTCCAGACACCCCCCCCACCCCCCCGCCCCCAGCCTGGAAGTGGCCTTAGAGAGAGCCTGTGAGCCCTTGGCCTTGACCACGCGTCCTTTGTTTGGCTCGAACCAATGATTTCGAACGGACGGGGGGATCCCTCCCCTTTTCCCCTCCTCCTCAGCCCCTGGCCTCCCTCGGAGAATCCCCGGGCCTCCTCTTGGGGCCAGGAGGGGCCTCACATACCTTGTAGCCCTGGTTGATGCCGTTGATGAACTGGGGGCTGGGGGCATTCCAGGTGAAGCGGATGGTCGTGGAGTTGGTGGCTTCTGCGTGCACGTTGCCAGGAGGGACGGTGGGGACTGGAGGAGAGCAGAGGTGCGGGCAGCGGCGGGGGGGGGGGGGGGCGGTGCAAGAGAGCACGGTCAGTCTTGCCCGGTTACGCAGAGCAAACACAGGGATGGGGTCTGCAGACTCCGCTTCGCCCCACCCCTTCTCCCCCCTTGCTCTGTGGACTTAAGACATCCTCTTTCTCTAGATTAGTGTGGGTTTAATAAAACTCGCCTGACCCATTTCACAGGCTACCAAGAAACAGAAGCGAGGGCTGTGAAAATACTCGGGGAGGTTTTTATGTACGATACTCCGCGTGAGCAGTCTCGTGATCCTGTGGTGGACTGCGTAGAAGGTCCCTGTAACCCGGAAGCTTCTGCCGTGCTCGTGCTCCCCCCAACTCCTCTTTCCCTCAGGACCCTCCCACCCTGCGGGGTAGCCAGGGGCAGCGGGCAATAGCTCGGGACTGGATACAACAGGTGACACGGCTGAGGAAGGATGGGACAGGTACAGGACCGACAGGTGCGAGCCTGGGAGAGAGAGAAGCACCAGTCCTCCGTGGTCACAGTCCCCACCCACCTCCCTGCAGTGTCCACTCGGTGACTTTGCTGCTGTAGACACCCAGCCCGGCACTGTTGTAGGCGGCCACCTCGATCTCGTAGTTGGTCCAGATGATGAGGTCCTCCAACAGCAGGTTGTTGACATCGGCATCCGTGATGTTCTTGAACTGGTACCCGACAGGCAGCCCGGCCAGGCAGTACCTGAGGGGCGGAAGGCAGGATGCGGTGGCTTGGAGTCAGCCTGCTTGGCGCATGCCCAGGAAACCGGGTGTCACGGTGCGAGCGTTCCATACCCACGCTGTCCAATATGGCAGCCATGAGCATATACGGCTGTTGGGCACTTGAAACGTGGTTGGCACTGGGAACCCGTACTTTTATTTCCTTTATAGTCAAAACCACAGGTGACCAACGGCCATCTCCCTGGATAGCACAGGCCTAGTGGAGGTGTCTGTTCTTTCTGATGGGGCAGGACGCTGGGGAGATGGCTACATGACCACGGACAATAAGAGTTCTGGGGAGATCACACTGGCCTCACCTTGGAGGGCTCACTGATGGAGGGCCAAGTCCAACCAAAGGTTGGGCTCATTTTCTTATACCCTCCAAACAGTGGCTCCCCTTTTGACGGTCATTCACTTAGGTGAAGGGAAAACACCTGAGGCTACCTACTTTGCCAATTTCGACCTTCCACTGGAAGAAGAACATACGGTAATAAAGAAGTGGGGTCTGTTCAGGCGAAATTTTGGAGGCTGGATAGCCTCTACCCATTTTTGGAAAATCAGAGGCCTCAAATTATTTTGATGTGTTACAACACCCCATAGCGGTGGTCCTCAGAGGCTTACCCCGCATCAGACCCCCCTGGAAGGCTTGTTAAAACACAGGTTTGCTGGGCCCACCCCAGAGTTTCCCATTCGGTAGGTCAGGTGTGGGACTTGAGAATTTGCATTCAAATCGACGCTGCTGCCGGCCTCAGGACCGCCCTCTGAGAACCACTGCTGATTTGGGGTCACCAAAAGCTCACGACAAAATGAACCGATAATGGAGCAAACTTAACAATAACTTCTTCCAGAGAGCATAAGCCTATAGGAAAAGGGACATGCCTTTTGCAGCCAGCCAGAATTCAGAACATTGGTGAATGTTCAGTAACTTCCATTTATGCTAACTTTAATTCACAAAACCGAACTAATAGCACTTAATAACTCAGTCTGAGGTTATCAGGGACGTGCCCTTGGTCAAGGGGAGACAGAAAAGTCTATATAACTGGGCTTCATTTGGCAGTAAGGACCAAAGAAAGGAGGTCCACTTTTTGACCAGTTCTTGACCCAGTAGTTGGTTTCAGCTGGAATATTTTTGGTTTCCTGGGTGGTTGGCCCCTTGAATATGTACCTGTCTCCCTGGGCCTCTGGAGCCGTGACATGTGGCAGACTTGCCCACCCATACAGCCTTGAGGACACTACACCGTACCCCCTCCCTCAAGCATTCCCATTGGTTTCCAAGGCTCTGCCTTCTGGAAGTTCTTCTATATGTCTAACCCAAGTCTTTCATAACACAGTGAAGGCACTTCTTGTTGCCGGGCCCTCGTTAGATGGGGAAAGACCCGCCGTGACCTTGCTGTTTGCCAATCCACGTCCGACCCTCCCCTTGAGTCTGGGCTGCCCTACCTTTCCCGGGATTGGACGCCTACCTAATGATGTAGCCCTTGAGAAGGCCGTTCTGGTGGCTCTCCGGAGGCGGCTGCCACTGGATCATGATGGACTGGTTGGTCCGGCCGCTGGCGATGACGTTCTGTGGAGGGGCCGTGGGGGGTTCCTCGGGAAGGGAGACCCTGGATATAAAAACGTCAAGAGTGGGTGGGACGGGTTGCTTGGGTGGCTTAGTTGGTTAAGGTGTCTGACTCTATTTTGGCTCAGGTCATGATCTCACGGTTCGTGAGCTGGAGCCCCACGTCAGGCTCTGCGATGACTGTGCGAAGCCTGCTTGGGATTCTCTTTCTCCCTCCCTCTCTCTGCCCCCTCCCCTGCTCGCATGCCCATGCCTGCGCTCTCTCTCCCCGCCCCTCAAAATCAATAAATAAGCATTAAAAAAAGAGTGGGTGCAGGGGTGCCTGGGTGGCTCTGTCGGTTAAGCGTCCGACTTTGGCTCAGGTCATGATCTCACGGTTCGTGAATTTGAGCCCCATGTTGGGCTCTGTGCTGACAGCTTAGAGCCTGGATCTGGCTTCCAGTTCTGTCTCCTCTCTCTGACCCTCCCCCGCTTAAGCTCTCTCTCTCTCTCTCTCTCTCTCAAGAATAAATAAACATAAAACAAGAGTGGGTGGGCTTTTCTACTCTTAGTCTTGATGGCAAACACAGGAGTTTAATGGGAAATGAGGAGGCTGCCTTGTTCCTGGATGACTCTGCACAACTGCTGTGCGCTTTTGGGCAAGTCACTTAACCTCTCTGAGCTTGTTTCTTTATCTTTTAAAGGAGTATAATAAAGCTCCACCTGTCTGCTTTATAAGACTGGTTGAGGTTCAAATGACACCATGTATATATATGAATATTTTTAAAACACTATAGGGGCGCCTGGGTGGCTCAGCTGGTTGAGCGTCCGACTTCGGCTCAGGTCATGGTCTCACAGTTCGTGAGTTCAAGCCCCGCGTCGGGCTCTGTGCTAACAAACAGCTCAGAGCCTGGAGCCTGCTTCAGATTCTGTATCTCTCTCTCTCTCCCTCCCCCTCCCCTGCTCATGCTCTGTCTCTGTCTGTCTCTCAAAAATAAATAAATGTTAAAAAAAATAAAAAAAAACCATTATAAAGCCCCAGATGTGTGTATTTTCTGTGCAGGAAAGGGACCTCGGCCTCAGCTTCTCACGTGCCAAAGAAGCTGCTGTTGGAGATGATGATGTCATAAGTGACCAGGAATGTCAGAAGCAGGGATGTTTTTCACTTCCCAGTTGCAAGCTGTAACTAGGTTTCCTTTTCCGAACAGCTGGGCCCAGGGCTGGGGACGGGCAGGCCGGGCGGGGCTGGCGAGGCGCGTGCGCGAGCCCAACGCCCGCTTCCGGAAGCGAGTGCCACTGCATTGCCTCCTCTGGAGCTGCCAGGGGACACGGCGTTCCACCGGGGTGCCGCAAAGCTGACACGCATCCATTAAAAGCAAAAGTTAATTATTTTTGATGGATGTCTCTCCCTTTCAGCTTATTTTTATGTTTTTGCTTTCTGATGGGAGCTTTGCAACGTGTACCGCACACTCCCACGTCTTTGTAAAGCCCGCAGCGAGGGCGATTTCACCTTTTTCTTTGTGACTCAGGGCTGCTAGTATGAGGATTCATCAGGAAGATGAATCAGGGTTTGAAATGAAGCCTGAAGACGTGGAGAAAGTGTAGGGTAGATGTCCCAGCGCTTTGAGGCTTTCTACTGTTGGGATCTTGTAGTTCTGAAGGGCTGGGGCCGTGTCCACGTTGTTCCCCGAACCACTGATGGACCACACACAGCCTGGCACATAGTAGGCGTTCAATCAGCAGCGAGCGAATACATTCTCCTGTAAGTGCCCTCCTGTTAGCTGCCACCTCTCTCTCCTGTGACGGTGTCACCACCCCTGTGGCATCCCCCCAGTGAGAACCAGAAAGACTTAAGCTCACTGGAACTGTGGCAAAACCGAAGGACTGTTTTAAGCCAGAGGTCTGCATACGCACACCTAAGAGAATCCTTTAAAGAGCCAAGTACGTTCTTGGCTCCCTTGTAAACTATCAGTTGACCGTATATGTAAAGGTTTATTTCTGGGCTCTCTACTCTGTTCCATGGGTCTAAGTGTCTATTTTTATGCCAATATCATGCTGTTTTGATTACTACAGCTTTCTGGTATAGTGTGAAATCAGGAAATGTGATCCCTCCAGCTTTGTTCTTTCATAGGACCGCTCTGGCTACTCAAGGTCTTTTGTGTCTCCAAACACATTTGAGGACTGTTTTTTTCTTTTTCCTAATTCTGTGAAAGACGCCGTCGGAATTTTGATAGAGGCCGCACTGAATTTACACATGGACATTTTGGGTAACACGGACATTTTAACGATATTAATTCTTCTCAGTGGGGAAAGGAAAGTCTCTTTAATACACGGTGTTGGGAAAACTGGACAGCCCACATGCAGAGGAATGAAACCGGACCCCTAGCTTACACCAGTCACAGAAATTAACTCAAAAACGGGGTGCCCGGGTGGCTCGGTTGGTTGAGCGTCCGACTCTTGGTTTGGGCTCCAGTCATGATCTCACGGTTCATGAGTCGGAGCCCCGAACGTCAGCCTCTGCGCTGACGTCATGGAGCCTGCTAGGGATTCTTGCTCTCTTTCTCCCTCTGCCCCTCCCCCACGTGCGCGCACTCTCTCTCCAAATAAATAAATAAACTTAAAACATCGAATCAGCTGGAAATCTAAAGGAGAACAACGAAAAAAAAAATTAAAGACTTCATCGTAGGACCCTAACTTATCAAACTCCTGGAAGAAAACATAGGGACAAGCTCTTTGATGTTGGTTTGGGCAGTGGGTTCCAGGAGACGACACTCAAAGCACAGGCAATAAAAGCAAAGATAAGTCAGTGGGACCACAGGAAATGAACAAGCTCCTGCATGACAAAAGAAACAACCAACAAAATGAAACGCTAAATCTGCAAACCATATATCTGATAAGGGGCTAATGTGCAGAATATATAAAGAACTCATACAACCCAATAGCAATAAATAAATAAATAAATAAGTAAGTAACCCAAAAAACCAACAACAAAAAACCCCCAACCCGATCTAGAAATAGGCAGATCTGAACAGGCATTTTCCCCACGAAGACACACAGATGACCAACAGGTGGGTGAAAAGGAAATGTGAATGAAAACCAGTGAGGTGTCACCCCACACCTGGTAAATCAGCTGTCATGGAAAATTGAAAAGACAAGACAGAACAGGCATTGTCAGGGATGTGGAGAGAAGGGAACCCTCGCGCACTGTGGGTGGGAACGTAAACGGGTGCTGCTAGTGTGGAAAACAAAATGGCGGCCCCACAAAAGATTAAAAAATCCATCCACAGGATGGGGCGCCTGGGTGGCTCAGTCGGCTGAACGTCCAACTTCAGCTCAGGTCATGATCTCGCGGTCCATGAGTTCGAGCCCCGCGTCGGGCTCTGTGCTGACAGCCCGGAGCCTGGAGCCTGCTTTGGATTCTGGGACTCTGGCTCTCTCTGCCCCTCCCCCACTTGCACTCTGTCTCTCTCAAAAATAGGACATTAAAAACAAATTTTTAAAACATCCATCCACAGGAGATGAACACAGGATCTCGAAGATCTGTCTGCATGTGGAAACACCCTACGTATCTGTCACTGGATGGGTCCATCAGGCAGATATAGATGCATACGGTGGAATATTATTCAGCTATGAGAAAGAAGGACCATTTGCACCGACAAACACTGTGCGATCTCGTACGCGGGGTCTACAAAAGCTGAATTTAAGAGAAACAGAGAGGAGGGTGGTAGTTACCGAGAGCTAGTGAGGGAGGGACATGGGAAGATACTGGTCAAGGCTACAGCCTTCTTAACAAATCCTGGGGATCTGAAGTATAGCCTGGGGATGATAGCTGAAAATGCCGTATCATCTACTTAAAAGTTGCTCAGAGAGGAGGTCGAAAGTGTCCTCACCACAAAAAAGAAATGGACGTGTCAGCTAACGCTGTGGTGCTGATCACATGGGAACATACAAGTGTATCGAATCAAAACACTGTGCCTTCAACTCACTCACACCGTGTCACATGTCAATTAGAATCTCAATACATCTGGAAAAAATGAAGAGAAACATAAGAAAAGGAACGCTTTGGTGCATGGGATTTGTGTCACCGTCACTCTGGCCCCTTGTTGCATGGCTTCTTTCTCCCCAGAGGTGACCACCTGGTTACAGGACTTAAGTGGCCAGAATCAGTCGCCTCCTACGGAAGCGGGTACTACCGGGTGATGCTCGAAAATGGACGACCCTCTGTTTTCCCTCAATTTTCATCATCTTTAAAGCAGCCTCGCCGAAAGCTTAACCAGACCTGGCGTCTTGCAAGGCACTGGATACGGACATCTGTCACGTGCACGTAACAGTGACGGCGGCCGATAGGGGAGGCAGAGCAGAGCGAGGGGAGTCTTTGAACTCGCTCGGCTCCCAGTGAGAGGGACCATTAAATCGGTGCTGATCCTGCCCCGGGCACTGCTCACGGCACCTCCCCCGGGTGACCTTTCACCTTGGCGGCCTCCCTGTGAGGCAGGTGTGAGTGATGCTACCCCTTTCGACAGAGGTGGACACCAAGGCCCCCAGGATCTGCACACAGCGGGCCCCGCGTGGCCATACTGGTCTCGGCCGTAGGCAGCCCCCCTCAGCCCCGCCGGCCAAGGGGGTCGCCGAGACCCACAGGGCGAGAGCACCTGCTCCCCTCACCTCTCCGTGTCCTTGCTGAACTGTCCCTTCCCCACGTCGTTGACGGCACAAAGACGGAACTGGTAGGAGCGCGCGGGCACCAGGCCCTTGACCATCACGGAGGTAGCCTCGGGGTCCACGCTGGCCAGGAGCACGGTCCAGGGGGCATCTACAAGGACAGAGGGTGGAGGCAGAGGTGGACATCCCGGGGGCCGTGTTCCTTACCCCCAGCCCTGTTTGGGCCAGCAGAGGCGCGCCTCCCCCAACTCAATCCGGCAGAGGCTGGCCACGTCATTTTCCCGGGTCCCCTTAGCCCACGTGTCCCAGGGGGTTGGAGGGTCCTGGGGAGGGAGCAAGGACTCATGGGAACAGAGATGGCGGGTGTCTTTTCTATCTTTTTTCTCCCCCCCTCGAATCGATGAGCTCCAGGCAAACTGTACTGAAAATGCCCCTGAAACAAGGCCTGTTAATTCTGCAGTTCCCAGTCTGGAGGCTAAAGAAGAAAAAGAGTCGCCACGGCCTTGGAGGCTCTAGAGAGGCAGGTCCTGAGTCCCGCACCTCACAGACATGATCTCATTCAACGGCCACAGCGGCCCGAGGAGGCGGATGCCATCGCTCGTTCTGCAGGGACGCGGAGGCCTCCAGAAGGTCTGCTCAAAGGCAGAGAACTGGGACGTGGGGGAGTTGGATCCCGGCCCCGGGCCGCCTCCCCGAGCCCGTGCCTCCGGCTGGCTGCGGCGGGAAGCCTTACTGTTCTCTGACATCTCCAGGACGTAGCGAAGCAGGGGGCTGTTGCCGTCGAAGGGCTTGGCCCACGTCAGATTGATGGCCCGCCTCTCCGCTGTGCTGAGGGTCGCCACAGGGCGCTCGGGGGCGTGGGGCAGCTGCCTGGGGGAGAGAGGTGTGGCGGGGCGGGCTGTGAGGTCTGGAGTCAGGTGACACACGGGCACCAGGGCTCAGACTGAACTTCGAGATGCCTCAGCCGCCAAGCTCGGCCTTCGGGCCGGCCACCTGGAGGCTCTGCTCCCTGGCTTACGGGCCTACCTGTCCTACCTGTCCCCAGACTCCTCTGCTCTTGACAGAAGGCCTCACTGAGCTGCGGTTGGGGGGGGGGGCCGGGCAGACTGCCCCCTTACCTGACGCGCAGGTGGGCACTTCGAGAGTCATTGCCCCCGGCTGAGAGCACCCGGCAGGTGTAGGTGCCGATGTCCCCCGACCAGGTCTGCGAGATGTGCAGGGAGCCGTTTTTGTCGAGACGGATGCGGGGGTTGCTCTCCATGCCCAGGGTGGCCCCATCCTTCTCCCAGACGTACCTGAGAGTAAGAAGAACCAGTCAGTAAAGAGAGGTAGGGAACTAGGGGGCGCTTCCGGGGCTCAGCCCAGGGCGGGTCTGGAGGAGAGTCCCAAAGGCGGCAGAGTCCCCCCCACTTCCCTACCCGCCCCCTCCCCCCACCCCGCCCCGGGGCTGGTCTGGGGCCGGAGCACGGTGGGCACCCCATCAGCCCCCAGCCCACCGTCCCCGTGGCAGGTGCTCCGTCCGGGAGGGTTAGCACACGAAGCCGTCACACCTCTATCTCAGGTCTAGGTCAGAGCCGTGTTGCTTTTGGCCAGAAGCGACTGCCAAGCAGCCAGCACAAAAGAGCCGGCAAAAGGTAATCTTCCGAAGAGGTTAAAAGATTACAGCTGGAAAAAGAATTAATGTTTCCGCACAGACTGCATTTTGGAATTAGTTTTATGAGGGGAATCATTAGATCAATGCATCACTGTGACAAATTGACTTCAGTGTCCAAAAAATCACTTTAGCTTCGGTCAGTCAGTACAAAGGGGGACTTGAGAAAGTACACACACGCCCGGGCCTGACAATAAGAAATATCCCCTCTGGAATGATTCTTGAGGAAATACAACTATTACTGTCAACATAACGTGGGGTGCCAGCTCCGGGGAGCACGTCCTGCTGTTGCCCCCCAGCAAGGTTGGCCAGGGTGCTGGGAACAGGATGAGGACTGAGCCGCTCTGTACATGACCCATCACTCGCTCAGCTGGGGACAGGGTGGCCTGAGCCACAAGGATGCGAGAGAACTCTCTGTGTTAGAGAATGCAAGTTTGCTAGGGAGAATGAGCCTGTAATATTTTAAAGCTAGGTTTAAAAAAAAAAAAAAATCAGGGAATTGCAAATACAAATAGGAAAAAAAAAATACAGGAAAACCGAGAAGCTTTCCCATAATGGGTAACCATGATTAACAGCTGAGCATATACCTTCCAGACTTTTCCCTCCTGCCCCAATGGGCATGGTACCACAGTGTTTCTATGTTCTGGATTCAGATTCCCTGGTCAAATGTTGCCTTGGCCACTTACCAGCGTTTGTGATCCTGGGTGTGTTTATTTACCCTCCCTGTGCCTCAGTGTCCTCATCTGTCATACGAGGAAAATAACACCACCCGCTTTATAAGGTTGCTCTAAGGATTGTGTGAGTTAATATAAAATGCTCCAAGAAGTGCCCGGAGCGTGGCAAGGGATCAATAGAAGTTAGTCATCATTATGCACTTTGACTCTTATAGCACATGTACGTAAACAATATCTAGCTATCTATCCATCCATCCTGACTTTAAAGCTGCTTTCCCGCCCCACAAAATGTCACAAACTCTTTTAAATGGGCTGCTTCCACACCATGGTTTTTATCAGCTGCACGGTGCTTCCCACATGATTGCTCTGCGACCGTTCCCATAATGTTGGGTGACCAGCTTAGCTCCTTGTTTGTCGATATTATAGTTAATGCTGCGATGAACATCCTTGCAGTAACGTATTTTCATACGTGCTAAATCATTTCCTCGAGGATACGTTTTCAGCAGTGAAATTGCTGAGTTAAATTTTAAGGCTTTTTATACATATTTACAAATTGTCAGAAGGAATCACCTTCAATTCATCTCCATAGCTAGAAAAGAATCATCTGTGCCAGCACTGACGGCATGAGTACAATTCCTGCATAAGAAACAGCTTATGGCAGGGGCTCCTGAGTGGCTCAGGAGGTTAAGAGTCTGACTTCAGCTCGGGTCATGATCTCACGGCTTGTGAGTTCGAGCCCCGCATTGGACTCTCTGCTGTTAGCACAGAGCCTGCTTCAGAGCCTCTGTACCTGCCCCCCTCTCTGCCCCTCCCTGGCTCATGCTCTCTCCCTGTCTCTCTCTCTCTCTCTCTCTCGCTCAAAAATAACTTAAAAAAAATTAAGAAAAAAAAAAACAGCTCGTGGCAAGTAGACATCTTTTGCCCTGGGAGGTGGTGTTTTGGGAAGCATAGATTACCACCCGTGGAGTGTTTATGCCCCAACAACTGAACCCGAATCTGATCAGCCAGTTCCTTGAATCTAACTAGAAATACCAGGGATCGAAGTACAAGCGTACCACACCACGAAAAAGCAGCTAGCCCAACCCCGAAGGTGGGGCCTTCTACAGTGGGTATCGCCAACAATGGCCCACCGCCTGTTTGTGTAAATAAAGTTTTATTGGAACACAGACATGCCCGCTTGTTTGCACACTGCCTGTGACTGCTTTTGCACTGCAAAAGCAGACTCGAAGAGCTGTGACAAAAGCTATATAGCCCTCAAAGCTTAAAACATGTACTCTCTGGCCCTTTACAGAACAAGTTAGCTGGACCTCTGTCCTGTCGAACCCTGTCTCTCCAACTAATTAACTGCATGTAAACAAAGCAACAATGAAAACAAGAATAAAAAGGAGGGGGAGGGGACTATGTAGAAAGGAGGCACACCCACCAAAAGCAATGTGCAGACCTTAGGTGGACGCTGAGTTCAACCAACCCACTTTTATTTATTTATTTATTTATGTAATGTTTATTTTTGAGAGAGAGAGAGACAGAGTGTGAGTGGGGGAGGAGCAGGGGGAGAGGGAGACACAGAATCCGAAGGAGGGTCCAGGCTCCGAGCTGTCAGCACAGAGCCCGATGTGGGGCTTGAACCCACGAACCGGGAGATCGTGACCTGGGCCGAAGTTGGACGCTTAACCGACTGAGCCACCCAGGTGCCCCATCAACCAACCAACTTTTAAAAAGGCACCTCTGAGATAATCAGGGCCATTGTATCAGCAGACATCAAGGGATTGATTGCTCATTGTGTTAGGTGTGACCAGGGACATGGTTGTTGTTATGTTTAAAGAAAAGTCCTTTTAGGTAAGAAATGCACACTGACATATGTAAAGGTGAAATTACATGCTTAATATTTGCTTTTAAAATATCGCAGTTAGGGGCGACTGGGTGGGTCAGTTGGCTAAGCATACGACTTCAGCTCAGGTCGTGATGTCACAGTTCGTGAGTTCGAGGCCCGCGTTAGGCTCGCTGTGGGCAGTGCAGAGTCTGCTTTGGATCCTCTGTCTCCCTGCTCTGCCCCTCCCCTACTCACGAGCATGTGCCCGCACTCTTTCTCTCTCAAAAACAATAAACAAACATTAAAAAAATATTGCAGTAAAAAAAGTGTGTGTGTGTGTGTGTGTGTGTGTGTGTAGTGGGGGAGGGGGATAGGCAAAATCAGGTGAGCAAAGTGCTGACAATCACTGAGGCTGAGAGGTGGGTATATGAGACTTAATGACACTGGTCTCTCTATTCTGGCCTATCTTGGAAATTTTCCACAATAGAAAGTTAAGAAAGAATAAAAGAAAGGAAGGAAGGGAGAAAGGAAGGAAGGAAGAAAGAAAGAAGGAAAGGAGTGAAGGAAGGAGGAAAGGAAAGAAAGAAAGAAAGAAAGAAAGAAAGAAAGAAAGAAAAGGAAGGAAGGAAGAAAGGAAGGAAAGAAGGAAGGAAGAAAGAAAGAAAGGAAGGAAGGGAGAAAGAAAGGAAGGAAGGAAGGAAGAAAGGAAGGAAGGGAGGGAGAAAGAAAGAAAGGAAGAAAGGAAGGAAGGAAGGAAGGAAGGGAGAAAAGGAGGAAGGAAGGGAGGAAGGAAGAAAGGAAGGAAGGAAGAAAGGAAGGAAGGGAGGAAGGAAGGAGTAAAGAAGAAAGAAAGAAAGAGGAAAGGAAGGAAGGAAAGAAGGAAGGAAGAAAGAAAGGAAGGAAGGGAGAAAGGAAGGAAAGAAGGGAGAAAGGAAGGAAGAAAGAAAGAAAGAAAGGAAAAAAAACAACCAGCGGGTTCATTTAACTCAGGGTATAAATTTTCCAAAATTATCTGTTATTATATAGCTGGCTATTAAACAATTTTGACGAGTGATTTTAAATGATATTAGATAGGGGGCACCTGGGTGGCTCGGTCGGTTAAATGTCCAACTTCAGCTCAGGTCATGATCTCGCGGTCCGTGAGTTCGAGCCCCGCGTCGGGCTCTGTGCTGACAGCTCAGAGCCTGGAGCCTGCTTCCGATTCTGCGTCTCCCTCTCTCTCTGCCCCTCCCCTGCTTGTACTCTTTCTCTGTCTCTGTCTCTCTCTTTCTCAAAAATAAATAAACATTAAACAAATTAAAAAAAGAATAGTCCTCAGGAAATCAAAGCCGTGCAAAAATAATTACAAGGATGTGGATCGTTATGTTTCTTAATATTAGCAAAATTAAAAAACAATCTAAATATCCAGCATTAGGGAATTGGTAACATAAATTCCATTACAGCCACACAGTGGACATGTGAAGAATCAGGTAATGGAGTTTATATGAAAATATTCATCGACAGGGAAAGAGAGTCACAACAGGTTCTTAAGGTTCTTACCAAATAGTAATATTTGGGTGTCATTTGTAAAAACCTGGAAACAGACTAAGGAACTGTGTTTCCAGTTTTTTACAAATGACACCCAAATATTACTATCTCTGAGAGAAACAGGTAAACTTACTTTTTTCCTTCTTTTTTTTTTCTCTCTCTCTCTCCCTCCCTAGTTTTTGGGGCTTATCTGCATTTTCTATATTTTCCTTCTATACAGGATATCTATTAGCCATGCAGTAAGAAAAAAGGCCAACAGAAATATGGATTAGCAGTCATCGTTGCCCAGCTGGATTTCTCAGAGTGGGTCTAGATCTGGCCTCGGATACCAAACGGAAGAGTTCTCTCCTGAGACTGTTCTGGAAACTGTTCCGCCACTTTATTTGATTTGGTTGCTTGGGTCCTTCCTAGCCTGTCTGGTCAGGGAGCCCCATGTGTATTCCCTGAAGCTGGGACAGGGTTTTCAAGTCCAAGGAAGGGGTGGGAGATGTGGGGTGACTTTGGGCACAGGCTGCAAATGCTGAGGGACCAGTTCTGTTCTCTCTCTTCCCATCTAGAAAAAACTGTGCTGCATGGAGAATTCCATTCTGAGGTGAGGACCCCTCCAGTGCATCAGAACACAGTTTTCCATCTGTGGGTCCCTGGAGGTCCTTGGAAGGTGGGCCTGCGGCTATATTGCAAGAGATCCACGAATCCCTTTGTCAATGAAGGACTGTCTGGAGAATGGGGGCGCCTGGGTGGCTCAGCCGGTTAAGTGTCCGACTTCGGCTCAGGTCATGATCTCACGGTTCATGAGTTCAAGCCCTGCATCGGGCTCTGTGCTGACAGCTCGGAGCCTGGACCCCGCTTCAGATTCTGTGTCTCCCTCTCTCTCTTTGCCTCTTCCCCGCTTGTGCTCTCTCTTTCTCTCAAAAATAAATAAACTTAAAAAAAAAAAGAATCGTCTAGAGAATGAATAAAATATGCAAGTATTTTCCAAATAATAGATGCCGTTTTAATAAATAAAACGCCAACTTATTTTAAAGTGTTACTGAATTAACCAGCTTTTTTTATTATAAAATTTTTCAATTAATGGGTGCTAAAATTATAGCTACTTACGTATAGAACTGAGACTCACAGCGGTATTCTATGGGGAGGAACATGTGGGTTTTCTTGGAGAACATTTTTATGGTTGGTATATTTTTTTTTCCAAAAATTGAATAATCCCAGGAATAAGCATATTCTGAATCATGTGTTGACAACATATTAACTACATCTCTGTGATTTCAAGGCTCACCGCTTGCGTTTGTGCCGGCAGCACATGACGACTGCCCTAAATATCAATGTTTAATGTTCGAGGAGGTGTTTCTCAAACTGGAGGCCCGCAGTGGATTGGCCGAGGATGGATGTGTGTCAAAAAGTCTAGGAACCCTTACGGGCAACCTTGGCTTCCGGCGGTGGGGGGGTGGGCATTTGGTGTGGCTGTTAGACTGTCATATGCCCAATGGCCACCAGATGGCGCCCCAGGATGCAGCTGCCTCCAGAGCCGTGGGGGCCAGGACTCCCGAGTGGCGTCAGTGGCCGGCCCCTTCCAGCCTCGCTGCCGGCTGCTTTGGCAGTGATACTGGCCACAAGCTGCCCTCCCCTTTTGCCTCCATGGGGTCACAGCAGAGGGAGTACCTGACGGTCACTCGGGGGTCATGGGTCACTCCGCACACCATGGAGGCCTGGGTGCCCTTGATGACACTCTGGTCCTGGGGAGGCTTGGTGATGCGGGTCCGGGCTGAAAGAGGGCAGGGAGACAGGGTGGTGAGAAGGGGGTGTAGAGCTGGAGTAACAGGTGAGATGCAGGTGTGTGGGAAGGGCGCCTTCGGGTAAACCGAGCCCGAGTGGCTGAGTTCGACGGGTAGGCGGAGGCAGGCCCCGCGCGTGGACAGGTCTCCCGCGGCCGATGTCCCAGAGCGTTAAGGGAACTATGTGCCTCCGTGGTACTTGAATTCTTGAAAGCCACGTTCGTGGCGGGGGCTTGTTTAATCCTGCCCCCACGAACCCGAGTGAGGGATACACAAACGGAAATCTGAGGGTGATCGGGGGCCCGTGGTCCCAGCACATCGGTGGTCTAGACAGCGTAAAAACAGCATCCCCTGTTGCACGGCATTCGAGCCCATGGGTGTTCAGCCTCCCCAGGTGGCCCGCAGGCACGTCTGTCTTGGGCGTGGATCCCCAGTGGTGCAATCTGACCGCACAAGGGGCTTGATTCGCTTCCTTAAAGCAGGGCTCAGAACACTACGGTCGGGGGCCGAGTCCGGCCGGTAGCCTCTTTGGCTACCAAAGCCATTAGCATCGGAACCCAGCCGTGCCCTCTGGCTGCTTCCTTGCTGAAACAGGAAAGTCAGTCGAGGAGTCGGGACAGAGGCCGTCCAGCCCACGCAGCCTAAAATAGTTACTCTCTGGCCTTTTACGGAACGGGGGTGCTGACTGCTGCCCTAACGTTGAAGACAGCTGCCCACCGCCTCTCTGTTCTCACTCGGCCACGCGCGGCGAGAGCCCTCGCTCTCGTGGCACCATCGGCAGAAGCCCGGCCTTCCCTCTGCAGTCATTCATTCGTCTGAGCCCTTCTCTCGGAAGAAGCGCCCCTGGCGGGACCGACGTGTGGGTGTGCAGGTGCCGGCAGGGGGACACTGTGCTCGGCACACACTCACGCACGGACGTGTGAAGGCACTGTGCACACTCACCCCACACGACCAGGTCGGCCGAGGCTTCGTCGACCCCCCGAGAGTTGGTGGCCAAGCAGGTGTAGGTCCCGGCGTCGGAGATGCGCGTGGGGCTGACGAGCAGGCTGCCCGACTCCAGCAGCGTGAATCGAGGCAGCTGGACGGAGCCGCTGGCCAGGATACGCTCCCCTGAGGGCGACACGGGGTGGGCTCGGGGTGCGGCCGGCTGCGCGCGTCCACGCAGCCCCCGGCACTCTGACACGGCGCGAGCCCTCTCCCTGGCGGCTCCGGGCAGGTGGTCTCGGGCAGGCCCCCAGCTTTAGAAAGACTGGGAGGGCGGCGGAGGTGGGGGCAGGGCTGGGTGGGGGTGGAGGCCCAGGGGGGTTTCTGACGTGGTGACAGGCACGAGGGCGCTCGGTCACAGAGCCCGGGTCTCCTGGCGTCTCCCTCTCTCCACCCACCGCGCCGTCTGCCCTTCGCCGGAGAAGGCCAGGGACGGTCTCCTGGAGCAGCCAGGCACAGCTCTTGGAGACAGCTGGCACCCGGGCCGGGGGGGGGGGGGTGGGGGGAGGGGGCAGACAGCTCTGACAAGGTGGTGACGGGCATCCTGCGGCAGGATGCTTCTGGAGAGTCACCTTCAGGGGAGCGGAGGGAAGTGACGGGTGGGGGCGGGGGGAGCAGCAAGGAGCGGGGGCGGGGAGGGGTGGACAGGGACAGGGTGGGCCAGACCTCCCTCTGCGGTGGGACCTGGGGAGGCCTGGTGCCTGGGGGTGAGGGAGGGAGATGAGCCCGAGACTGTTATCTATTTTAAAGACAATCCCACCTGTCCGTGCAGAGGGGTATCTTCATGTGCAAGCCTGTGGGTGTCTCCCTTTGCACCCACGGGCAGGAACGCTGAACCAGTGAGCGTGTCGGGTGAGCGTGTTTATTTGTGTCCATACCCGCGCCTGGCTGTGCCTCCATTCACCCCACAAATATTTATTGAGCAGCTACCATGTGTCAGTCTCCGGCCTGGGCCCCAGGAAGACAGCGGCGGACCAAACCGAAGCCGGGGCCTTCGCGGGGCGGCAGGCGACGAGCGGAACGAAGGGGCAGGTTTTCTTGTATATAAGGAGGTGGAGAAATTGAGCCGCGGGGGGCGGCGTGGGGAGGCCTGGGGGAGGGGGGCAGGTGAGTCCTAGGGAGAAGCTTCCTCCACGCAGACTTGGGAGGTGCGAGGGAGTGACTGCAGGTGCACGCACACGTGTGTGCACACGGGGAGAGCTGGGAAGGCGAGGTGTGGAACCAGAGCCGCGGAGGAGCCACCGAGGGCGGGACCGCCTGAGCTTCGCTGGCTCGGGTGTCGGGAGCCCTCCGCGCTGCCGTGGGGGCAGGGATGGTCTCCCGCTTGCACGGACGGCCACCACCATAATACGGACCGTCAAACAGCGGCCATTCACTGGGCTTCCCCACTGCCGAGGCACAGTGCTGGCTCTTGTTTCGTCCTCATGCTGACCCAAGGTATATGGTCCCATTGTCCTCAGTTTACAGACGGGGACCCCGAGGCTCCGAGTGAGTAAATGATTCACCCAAGGTCACAGGTCTCTGGAGCTGCAGAGCCGGGCCTTGAGCCCAGCGGGGCGGCACGTGGTGCATACTGTGGTGTGAAAGACGCCCCGCCCCTGGGGGTGTGCAGTGCACGACCTTCACAACTGTACATAGGGAACCCGACCCGGCTGTCTCCAGAACTGAGCTCTGAGGACTGCCCTAGGCTGTCACACGGCCACACCCTCCAAAGGAGATCAGTCCCATCTACCTTTCTGCCAAGTGATGGCCGGCCGGGGCGCTCCCGAAGTCTCGCAAGCCAGCACGACTGACATGCCATCGATCACTGTGCTGTCCAAGGGGCCCCTGGTGATGTTGGGGGCGATGCCTGCAAAAGGAGACAGTGGAGCCTCTCAGCTACACCCCGGAGGAGCCCCCACCGCTAGAGGGCCAGGTGCTCATCCTGCCCCTGCCACCAAGAAGGACGCAGGTGTCCCGATGGGACCCCAGCACCGGAGAAAAGCCCGGAAGGCCCTCCGGGGCTCCCTGCACCACCTGCCCTGTGGCAGGACCCAGGCTACACCAGCCCTTCTGCCTTGATTCTTCGGCCTCCATCTGGGGGAAAAGGGAGGACCCCCGAGGGCGGCTCACACCCACCATGATGCCTCCTTCGCTGCACAGGACATCGAGGCTCTGGGTTCCTGACAGAAAAAACGGTTATGGCCAATAGGAGAACACTGCCCACTCTGCACGAGGCCTGGCCCTGGAGAGTCCACAGCCCGGTCGAGCTGTGGTTCTTCAAGATGCAGCACAGCGTTCTCGCTTTGCGCTGGCCTTCCCTGGCCCGGCCCTCAGGGGCAGACGTGCATGGGAGCAGAGCTTAGATACGGACCAGCGCCGGCTTCGCCCACACTCCTCGGAAGCAAGAAGCGAGACGGCAGCCTTTCCGTCCCCAGTGCCGTTTTGGGGCCAACCCAGCTGGCCCTCTGCCCCACGGCCGCCCCGTTCGGGGGGACCTCTGTGGGACTGAGGGCCTCCCCCGAGGGACTCCGGGAGGCCCAAGACCACACACCCTCTTGCTGCTGAGACAAGGAACCCAGCGGCGCTTTGCACGTGCACAGAGCTCTGCCATCGACGGTGTGGCCACTCATGTGGCATTGGCTGTGAACGCAGCTCCGTGAAGAGAGCGGGAGAGCTATGCTCCCCGCCAAGAGGCTCCAAGAGGGCAAAAGGTTTGAAGGAGGGACTGAGATGAAAGCCCTGGGTCTCTCTGGAGAAGTAAGCGAGTCTTCTCAGTGGGGACGGGGTGGCTTCAGCCCTGTCCAGGAGGCCAGGGGCAGCTGCGAGGCCAGAGCAAGACGTGGCCTCACAGACGCTTCTCTCCAAGAGCCCGTGAACCCCTCCGCGGCTCAGGGTCCTGGAGCGCCAGACCCGGGCTGGGAGAGCAGTGGGCGCAACCGGCTAGGGCCGCCCCCGCTGCTGAGTTTTCTGGAATCCTAGCTCTGCAAAACGCAGCATCTTTTCTCGAGAGGCTGCTGGCTTGGAGGAAGGCTGCATCCTGGGAGCGGGAGGGACTCCGGGGCAGGACAGCAGAGGCCCAACTTACTGGTGACAGCCAGGTAGGTAGAGGTCTGCACCTCGCCGGCCGCGTTGCGGGCAAAGCACTGGAACATGCCGGTGTCGTCGGGCACCAGCCCGCTGATCTGCAGGCCCCCATCACCGCGCTGCCGGAATCGGTTCAGCCTCCCCACCTCCACCACGGCCGCGTCCTTGTACCAGGTGATGGAAGGCGGTGGCACACCTAGGGGGACACGTGGGCCCACAGTCAGCCCACCTCCGGGCTCCCTCCCTCCTGCCTCTGAGGGGTGCCTGGAAGTCTGCATGGGGAGGGTGTCCCTGTGTGTCCTGCTCCCCAGAACCTTCTTAGAGGGGCCGCTAATGGTCTTGGAGGAGGTGAAAGATGTTCTCGGGGTGGCATTTCTCAAGTTCTTATAAGAGCAGGGGTTCCGAGAAAATTTAGCTGGATTAGTTTAGCTTGGGAATGGTGGATGGGACAAATGAATCAAAAAAATTTTTTTTTAAGAAAGAGAGCGAGAGCAGGGGAGGGGCAGAGGAAGAGGGAGACACAGAATCTTAAGCAGGCTCCATGCACAGCGTGGAGCCCGATGAGGGGCTCGATCCCATGACTCTGTAATCATGACCTGAGCCGAAATTAAGAGCTGGGACCCTCAACCTACTGAGCCGCCCAGACGCCCCATAAATTAATTTTTAACTGGAATTAAATTTTTTTAAGGCTTATTTATTTTTGAGAGAGAGACAGACAGAGCGTGAGCAGGGGAGGGGCAGAGAGAGAGGGAGACAGAGAATCCGAAGCAGGCTCCGGGCTCTGAGCCGTCAGCACGGAGCCGGACGTGGGGCTCAAACCCATGAACTGTGAGATCGTGACCTGAGCTGAAGCTGGACGCTTACCCGACGGAGCCACCCAGGTGCCCTAACTGCAATTTAATTTAGCAGAGACTTTTATGTATTTTGAGAACCTCCAACGGGGGTTGTTTTCCCAAGCCCACATGAACACAGAGTCCCGTGTCGAGCAGCACACAGAGGAGGCTGGTGCTTCTCGGGAGCCCTCTCCTACCTGGTCTGCACAGGGAGGTGAACAGGGGCTCCCCGTCTCTCAGCCTTGCCCAAGCCACACACCCCTGGGCCTGGCATGGTCTTCTCGCACGTATCCCCAGCCTCCCCTCTCTCCCTCTGGGTCCCAGCTCAAATGTGACTTCCCCAGGTGAGCTCCCACCCTCCATCCGAAGGAGCACTCGTGGCCCCAAGCCCCCTACACCTGCTTGCTTCTCCTTCCCAGCTCTTTTTCAACCCTAACATTCTACGACGCTGTATTTCACCCTTTCCACGGGGCACACACATTCTTTCACGTGGTAACATCTCCGAGACAAAGGCGTCTTCCTATCGAAAGCACATCATCATTTCATTGGTAGTCTTTTTTCTTTCTTAGTGGCACATAAAATAATGGGGCATCTCACAACCCATGACATTTTCGATGAAATGAAATAAAGTATCTTTATTTGCTCATGGGTTGGTCTGCCTGCCTTCGAAGAACGTTAAGTTTCGTAAGAGCAAGGATTTGGCTGGCTGTTGGGTTCATTCTGTATCTCCCCAGCCCAAGAGCAGTATTGGCACGTGGAAAACCCTCCGAAGGTGTCTGTTGGGTGAACGAATGGATCTTCGCCTTCCCCTCGCGTGGGCTCAGAAGGGGAGTCCTTCCTCCCTCCCTCCGCTGCGACTCTCCTTGCCTGAGCTACGTTCCGCCTCTTTGCTCAAATGACACCACGTGCCATGGTGGACGCCCTCTCCTATCATCCGATCACCCTGGATGCCAGCCCGGTTTTGGGGCTGCCTTGTAGCTCAGCCGGGCCAGAAAGAGGGAGGCTGGGGATGGGAAGAGTGGAAATTCTCCAGGAGCTCTGACTAGGGGGGTTAAGTAGAAAAGAGTAGGGGAGAAAATGGAGCAAAATGGACCAGAAACCGGGCGGAGCTCATGAGACCCATCTCAGGCGAAACGCACTCACACGTTCTAACAGTTCTGACATTGTCTCCAACTCTGGAATTACGGGCAATTTCGGTCTGTCACCTATCCTGAAATTACGGTAATTTGGATTCATTTGTAACCCTCAAGTTAGGGTAACGTGGGTTGATTTCCAGTCCTGAGATTATGGTAATTTGGCCTGTTTGTTTCCTGGGGCGTCTGCTCACAGCCAGACTAACTCTCTGCTCAGTGACGATGCCTGGAGAAGGAAGTGGAATTTAGAAAAGTTTGCGACAGGGACAGGAAAGGCTGAGGGTCTGGGCGCGGGGGTCCTTGCTCCCCGTTGACCATGCCGCTGTGTTACCTTTGGCCCGACAGGGAATGTCCATCACTTTCTCCATCTCTGCTGTGATGTGTCTGTCTGGCTCCTTGACAAACTGGGGAGGTTCTGCAGGAGGAGGGACCAGAGGAGGGGCTCAGAGCCATGCTCCTTTTGATACAGCCCCTGCTCCGGTCACCCAGCCATACTGCCCGTAGGATACAGCCACTGCTTGGGATGCCCAGCCATGCCCCTAGCCCTGGGCGGGGAGCCCCAGCAGCCCTGCCCCAGCTCACCCAGCACAGACAAGTAGGCTCCACGGACGACAGAGGGGATGCTGCTGCTGCGCAGGGCGGCCTCGCACTCGTAGTAGCCGGCGTCACTGCCCGTGGGGCCCGGGATGGTAAGCCGACGGTTGTAGTCGCTGATGCCCCCCGACAGCGGCACCCCATCTTTCTTCCAGATGATGTGCAGCTTGATCAGGGGCCTGGAGGGGGTGAGGGAGGCAGGTTCTCAGCCACAGGGGCTTCCAGAAACCTGAGGGCCAGGGCAGGGGTGCGCGGGAGTGCCAGCCCGGGGCCCCAGCCCCTGCTACTTCCTAGAGGTACAAGCCCTTCAGCACTCTGGACCTCGGTTTCCTTGTCTGTGAAATGGGGGCACCTGTGCCCCCCGGGGTTGCGGTCATGGGGACGCTGTAATACAGGTGGATTAGCTCAGCCCGGCACCCACCGGGGACACGGGGCTCCCGAGTGCAGGAGCAGCACCCTGCACCCCAAGCCGCGCGTCTTGCCCCTCTGCCCCCCTTGTGCTGCGCCCCGTCCAAACAGAAGCCGGCGGGCAGGAGCGGCCAGAACGCCGGGCAACATGACAAAGAGGAATGAGAGAGAATCGCCCAAGGTTTGGAGGGAGAAAGGCAGGCAGACGGACATACCCACCTCCTGAGTTAGACAGAGGGCGAATCGGGCACCCTCCTCACCGACCCTGTCCCCCCCCAAAGCCCCCGGAGATTGGGTGTGGCCTGCTCTCCTGTTCAGCGCCTGGCGGATCCTGGAGGGGTCTGTGCCAACCCCACGGGGTGTGCAGCGGGGTCCCGCAGAAAAGGGCCCTGTGATGGAGCGGGTCTGGGCAACGCTGGCTCCAGTGACGTTAGGCAGGCTCTTATAGGCGTTCTCTGTGTCCTTAGCGAGTTCCTCTGCATCCCGCGGCCTTTCCCGCACTTGCGGAAAACCTGGGTCTCCGGGAGCCTATGCTTAGGAACGTGGCTCTCCGGGAATCTTCAACTGGATGTGACCTCGGGGTCGCTGGTCTGACTCCCCACCCATCACCTTGGAGCATCTTTCTGGAGCACTTAAGAGGTGTCGGGTCAGGCTGGGTCCAGCACTCTACCCACATGCTCCCCCGGGGAGGTGGGTGCTCAAATCCTTCCCATTTTACAGTTGAGGAGACTGAGGCCCCGAGCATGGCCCTGGGCCCCGAGGGGGTGGCCTGTGGTATGGCAACCTTGCTGTTGGCCAGCTGGGTGGTCTCAGACAGGTCGCTTGCCCTCTCTGGCCTGCGGGGTAGCGACAGCTCTGTTGGGCGGTTGTTGGAGGAAAGGAAATCGCGTGGGAAGGCACAGCACTGCGGCCACACGTGATGAGGCGCAGTCATTATTTAACTGTTTCCTGTGCGAGAGGAGTGAGGGCCGTGCACGGCTAGAGGGGGGCTGCGATTGTGCCCAACACCAGGTCTGCCAAATCCATCATGCGAGCCGTCTCTTAGCCCAGCATGCCTGTCACACGTGCCTGCGTGGCAGGGAGGTCACCTGTCCCTTCCAGGTCGCTCTCAGGGCCACAGGCGGGGCCTCAGTATTCGGGGCTGAGATACGCTGCCCCATAACTTCCATTCGGGCCTCGGTCTCTCCTTTTGGGCCACGGACAACGAGCGCGCCCGGCTCATACCCAACAACCCTCTGGAAGTAGCCAGCACGTCCACACGTCACCCCTCCTCCAGGACAAAGGCCCCATCTCCTTTCATGGGGTCCTCATGCGACACTTCCGGGCCTTCCTGAACTGGTCCCCTTGGAGCCCACAGGTCAGGTGCTCCGGCTGCAGTTAAGGGCGAAGGGGAGTAGGGGGAGTTCGCTACCCACCTGGCGTTGGCCACGCACTCCATGGTCACCTCCGAGGTCCCGGCCACCACGCTGGTGTTCTTGGGAGGAATGATGATGGTTGGGGCGATGGGGTCTGCAGGTCCCCCGACATCTGGAGAGAGGTCAGGTGTTAGCCGGAAACACGGGTCGGAAATCCTATCTCTGCCCGGCCCCCATTAGAGGCTCATGCCACGGAAGACTTTTGTCCTTATGTAGCAGAGCGGGTGACCACGGGGCAGTGCCACGGCCGAACCTGCAGACATGCCCCCAGGGACCCTCTTACCCCTCCTCCTCCTCTCTTCAGGGTCCAGGGAGCGCCCGCTGGAGACCGCCAAGACCTTCCCCCTTCTCCCCTTGTCCTGTTTTTGCCTTCAAAATCCTTCCCTCCACCCACATTTATCTTGTTGGCTTACATCGCCACTTGTCACGTCTTCTACCCGAACGCAAACTCCCTGTACTGGGCTGGATAGTAATCCCCCCACATTCAAGTCCGCGGCAGCTGTGAACGTGACCTTATTGGGAACCAGAGTCTTTGCAGACGTAATCAAGTTAAGACGAGGTCCTTCTGTGTCAGGGTGGGCCTTACGCCCAATAGGGCTTGTCCTTAGAAGAGGAGTGAAATTTAGACACAGACACACAGAAGAGAAGGCCAGGTGACCTCGAGGCAGAGCCTGCAGCGAGGTGTCTCCGAGGCGAGGAGTGCAGAGGACTACCACCAGAAGCTGAGAGGCAGGAAAGGATCCTCCCCTCCAGCCTTCAGGGAGGGCACAGGCCTGCCGACACTTCTGGCCTCTAAAACCTGTGAGGGGACATTTCTGGTGTTATAACCGCCCCCTCCCCAGTTTACAGTACTTTGTTACAGCATCCCGAGGAAGCGAATACATTCCGTGAGGTGGGAATCTCATGGATCGTTGCTGTGGACCGAATTCTGTCCCCTCCAGATTGTACGTTGAAGCTCTAACCCCCATGCGACTGTATTTGGAGACGGGGTCTCCAGTAGACGGGGTTCCAGGAGGCCATAAGGGTGGGGCCTTAATGCAACAGGGCTGGCGCCCTGATCGGGAGCGAAAGAGACGTCAGAGCTCTGTCTTGGCCACGTGAGGACACGGCGAGAAGGCGGCTGTGTGCAAGGCCGGAAGAGAGGCCTCAGCAAAACCCAGCCGTGCTGGTACCTTGCTCTTGGACTTCCCAAACTGCCTGTGCTGAAGCCACAGGTCTGGTAACGGGTTACAGCAGCCCGAGCTAACACAGTCTTGCTCATGCTTACTTTCTAGGACAAGGGCGATGTCTGACGCGTAGTAGGGGCCTCACGTGTATTTGACAGGGGAAGGCATGAACGGGTCCAGGGCTATCCGTGCACAACTTCGGGGACGATGATCGAAATGAAAGAGAACGTGTCACGAGTGAGCTCTACAAACACCAAACGAAACGATAGCTCAAACTCGTCTAACAGCTTTGCCTTTTCTATTTTTTGAGTTCTTTAGGAAGTGACCAGGCTCTTATCTCTGTGGGCCAGCACTGGCCCAATGCTGACAGAAACTCAAGTACTCTCTGTGCACCTGTGCCAGGGCTCCTGAAAGTTCAAACACGGAGGGCTTTCTCTCCCACGAAAAATCCATCCAGTTGGCTCCTTTCCAGGAGACTCTGGAGGTAGCAGACTATAATGACACCCCCAGCCCTGGGGGGGGGGGGGACAGTGACAGGATGGGGAGAACAGGTCACAGCCCTGCTGTCGCTCTGGGCCACCCTGGTTGGCCCTCGGCCACCCTGATCAGCCCTGGGCAGCTTTTCCTGCCTGGACTCCAGGCTTTGCTGGGAAAGGGAATAAAATGTAAAAAAAAAGTAAAATGAAGGGGGAAGAAAGGAAGCATATAAAGCAAAATAATTGCAACAATATAAAAGCCTCATGTAGGTGCCATAAAGAGCGATCGGATTGAAAGCTGCTGATATAGCTGAATCCATAAAAGTGTGCTCTAAGTTGTTTATTACATGCTGGGGCGCACAGGTACCACGGTCCAGATTAATGGGGCAAGAGGAGGAGACAGTTAGAGCCCAAGAGGGGTGCCCCACCGCGGAGCCAGGTAAACAGAGCCCTCAGAGTTTAAAAATATGAGGGCCACCCCAGGGCCTCAGGGCCAACTCGTCAGCTTTGGGAGGGGTGGAGGGGAGACTGACACCTATCCGGGGACCCTGGAGGTCACACCGAGGTCCTGGGGGGTCAGGAAAACTTGGTCTGAAACCTTGTTCTGCCCCAGGCATCCTGGCGTGGGGAGGGTTCTCAGCCAGATCTTGATTTTCTCAGTGGCACAATGGGGATAAAAATGACTGTGTCTCAGGGTTATGTGAGTTCGGCCCCTCACTCAACAGCTCTTTTCTGGGTGAGGGCTCTGTCCACGCCGGACTGTGCCAGGCACCAGGGACTCCCCACTGAGCGAGACAGGCAGGGGTCTGTCCTCATGCAGGGCATGGTCTGGAAGGATCTCAGGTCGATGCTTAGACATTTATCGGATTAAAGTGCATGGGATGGATGCTGGGAAGAAGCACCTCGGTGGGGGTGGCGAGGCTGGTCTGGGGCGAGCGCAGAGTACTTGGCACATAGTAGGTCCTTAATAAATGATAGGCTGTCCTTCTTGGGATTTACCTGCCTGTCCTCAGGGAGAGATTCCTGGTCTCCCGTCTTCCACCCCAACCAAACCACGTGATGGACCCAGAGGCTCCCAGGAGGTGAAAGTCACGGCGACTGAGGGCAAGAGGCCACGTGCCGTGCCAGGCACCATCCCAGGCACCGTCCTGGCACTCTGCTAACCGACGCTCATCACAACGGCCACCGGAGGTGGGTCATTATCGTCATCCCGCGTTTATAGATGAGAAAGCAGAGACAAACGGAGGAGGCCAAAGCAGTGAGGCAGTTTACTTCCCGATGGCAGTTGCTAACAAGGGACAAAACCAGGAATGGGGACCGGGTCTCCAAGGCTGTAAACCCAGGCCATTAGCCACTCCCCAAATCATCTCTCTGGCTCAGTCCTCACTCGGGCACAGAAGGAAACAACTCTCCCTCTTGGCTGCCATCAGCTCTGCCAGAAGTTGTCTGAACATACCTCTGAGCACCACCAGGTCCTGGCTGCCACCGGCATCCCTGTCCCCTCTCCCCCAAGCCCCCTGCATGCACTCCCCTTCCCCTGTCACCGGTGACCCCCTGGTTGCAAATCCCCTTTTCTCCACTGATTCTCTTCGACTGCTCTGGACATTTGGCTCTGGTGACCTCTTCTCTGACACCTGCCTCCCACACGGTGCTCACATGGCTCTCTCCCTGTCTCTGGATCCTGAAATGGACAAGCCAATGCCCTCTGCCCCTCCCCACTCCCCCCTGTTTCCTGGCTCCCCTCCGACCTCACCAGCCTCCTGTTTGGAGAGGGAGGCTCTTGGGGTGATGTGAAAGCAGAGGACAGCTTGGGGTGGACCGGGGATGTCAAGATGGCCCTGCGTGGCACGGACTTGCCCCAGGCAGGACACATCCTACTGACAGGTGCTCATGGCTGGGGGGCCTGTACTGTCAGCTCCTGGCTAAGCAGGTTTTCAGATGACCAGCTAGGGTGAGGAGGACGGCTGGCTGTGGCTGGAGATGGAATGCAGGACATCTGCCTCATTGGACCCATACTCTAGACAGTGGGGTGAACGGAGCCCAAAGGTCAAGCCAGGAAAATCACATGCAAACCAGAGCAAGGAGGAGGGGTGTCTTCCCTGTGAGTGCCTGATGCGGATTGAACCCGGGGTTGGGGCTGGGTCCTGCTGCCCCTGGCTGATTTGTTTTTTTCTTCTAAATTTTATTTACTTTTGAGAGAGAGGGAGAGACAGAGTGCAAGCAGGGGAGGGGCAGAGAGAGAGAGGGAGACACAGAATCCGCAGCAGGTTCCAGGCTCCAAGCTGTCAGCACAGAGCCCGACGTGGGGCTGAAACTCACAAACCGCGAAATCATGACCTGAGCTGAAGGTGGACATTTGACCCACTGAGCCACCCAGGGGCCCTGGCTGATTTTGATAATAGTCACAGTGAGGGACATCACTGTGATGCCTTCTCCCCGAGGCGCCTCAGTTAATCCTCCAATTACACGTTGCCGCAGGCATCACGTTACAGGTGAGGAAAACGGAAGTTCGAGGACCACATGACTCACCTGGGCCACGGGTCAAGTGCGTGGGGGTGGGGGGGGGGGCAGGGAGGTAAGCCGCTCCCTTCTCCCGGGCAGGTATCCAACATGGGTGCTAAGAACCACAGGTGGCTGCGAGCTCTTGAAAAGTGACTGGCGCCCCTTTGATTTGATGGGATTTAATTTTATCTAATTTACATTTAATTAAAAACGGATCCCCAAATCAGTTATTAGAACACTTTTAAGTACGTGTAGAACAACATGGGTATCCGACACCACCTTTGCAGCTGTAAATTTGATGAAGTCTAAACACAGATCACGTATTTCGGATGAAAACTGAGCAACCAAATTGAGATGTGCTCAAAGTGTAAAATATGCAGAGGTTCTGAAGGCTCAGTATGAAGACGAAGAAACCCAGTGCAGAGTGCCTCGTTAATATTTTCCGTATTGATTGTGTGTTAAAATGGTAATATTTTGGATATGTTGGGTCACATAAAATACATTAATGATACATTAACAAAATTAACTTCCCCTATTTCTTTTTTGTTTTTTTAATGGTTATACATTTATTTTGAGACAGAGAGAGAGCAAACAGGGGAGGGGCAGAGAGAGAGAGAGAGAGAGAGGATCCCCAAGCAGGCTCCATGCTGTCAGTGCAGAGCCCGACGTGGGGCTCCACCCCACGAACCATGAGATCATGACCTGAGCTAAAATCAGGAGTCGGACACTTCACCAACTGAGCCACCCAGGTGCCCCCAGGTTTGCATTTTTCAAGAGCTGTGACAGTCTGTGTGAGGTCACTGGGGTTACTCCTGGGCAGGGGTCAACTCCCAACTCCCGGGCCACTGGCTTTGCTCTTAACTTTTCCATTTCTGAAGAGCATGAGTGCCCCCCCACCCCCACCCCACCGCTCCCTGCGCGCCCCAGGGCCGCTAAGAAGCAGCACTGCCCTGGGCTGAGGAAGGATGGAAGGATGAGGAGGGGGGAACAGAGGGAGAGGCGAGGCTCCATGAGATAAGTGAGGGCAGACAGAGCTGGTGGTGGGCAAAGTGGCAATTGCTCCTAGTAAATTGGCTGGCAGGCAGGCAGGCTGGGGGATTTGTGTCAGTGACATGAACAGGGTTTTGAAGCTCAATCACTCGTGGGAGGAGAAATTAGCTGAAAACCAGCTGATTCTGCTCTTAATCCAGTACAAATCGCCGCGTGAGAGCAGGAGGCGAGTGGCGATGGGGTGGGGGAAACAGACACCCGGGGGAGGCTTGGGCAGATGACGGGGGTCCGGAAGGGTCTTACTCTCTTCCCTTGGGCCAGATGGAGGGTTGCGGGGGGCAGAGCTGAGATAGAGATGAGAGGGAACGATGTTCACAGTGGGCCCCAGGATAGCTGGCTTAAGTCGGGTGAGGAGGTTGGGTTCTGGGGAGGAGCACCGAGTGGGGGGCTCTAACCTTTGGTGTCAGGGTAACCTGAGTCACTCAGGAGGATGGCCCGGCCTTGACGCAGACCGTGAACACTGCCTCTTCCACAATGACTGAATTCTATTGGACTCCAGGTATTCTGACCACTAGAGAATATATGGGGAAAACATCTCCCTCTGATGATTAAATTCCTTTCTCTATAGAAACAACAGAGCCAGGTCATGGCTGGGCCCCAATGCTACAGGGACCAGACTGAGACCTTGACCCAGGTCAACGTCAGAGGTTACATCTGTGACCCTGAGAGGTCAGTATCTGGAATGGGACTCTCCTCCCTGCGTTCAGGTCTCTTTCTAGGCAGACTGGAACTTGGGAAGGAGAGAATTCTGTGGATATAGGAAGGGATTCTGCTGGTGCTCAGAAAGCCCAGGGAGGCACATGGTATGGCCGAGGAACGTTCTGGGCTGTATAGACACTGGCAGACAGAGGCCGGGATCAGGGGAAGGACATGGGAAGGCTCCATATGCAGACCAGCACCCTCATTTTTGCTGCTGGTGGCTGCGTCCCCATGCGACCGCGGGTGATAAATGAGACTTGCTTTTGGAGCAGCAGTGGTGCAGCTGTGGAGAGACGTGAACATCTGGCTCCCGCAGCTTGTGTGGTTGCTGGGCGGCTGCGACAAGCTCTGGCCCCGAGTACTCTGTGCTTCCGGGCCTGGACTGGCTGCCTGAGCCACCCCACCCTCCTTCCCTATTCCAGGGGTGGAGCACAGAGGGAAGGGGCCTGGCTGGCTTTCGAGAATTAGGCCAGGGAGGGCTCCCCAGCATTTCCAGCAGGGATCCGACACCTGCCTTCAGTCTCAGCTGGACAAATACCTCTTGGCAAAGGAGATCTAAGGAGCCAACCCTTTTCATCTGCTACCATCTATTCTCTGCCACTGGGGAGAGCTTTTCTATTCCAGGGTGCTGGGTGCTTTCTGGCAGAGAGGCATTTTTAGGCAGGAGCCTGGGCAGAGAGCCTATGTTCCGAGAGAAGACGGCCCGCTCTGAGTAGAAGCAGCACTCTGTGTGCACCCGCTGAGTAGAGGCTGTTAGTCTATTTCTCTAGAAACGAGTGCCCGGTCCCGGGCACGCTCTCCCTGTCAGCACCTGAATCCCAGAGGTGGCTATAACCCACACGTGCACACTCTCTCCGGCAGTCCACGCCCTCCCTGGGCCTCCGGCCCTGCTGACAGGCAGCTAAGTGTCCCCTCCCCCGATGCAGGATTTCCGTCTTGCCATGGGAACGGGATCCAGAACTCAGCCGCCTCCTTGCTCCCTCAGCTGGGTCTCCTCCTCCTATTCCTCAGAGGCCCCTCCCCGGCCCTCCTCCAGCCTCTCCGCTCCGCCACCATTCCATCTTCCCAACGACCCTCCGGAGCCCCGTTCCCAAGATTTAATGACGCGCTCCTCCATCCGTCCCAGGCCCGGCCGCTTACTTACTCTCCACGGCAAGAGTGATGGGCTGGCTGGTCTTGTTATCCCCGTTCTTGTCATTAACAGCCTGCACGTAGTAGCGGCCTGCGTCGGGAGCCACCGTGGACAGGATGACGAGGGTGTTCTCCAGGGTGATGGCTCTGAGCAGAGGAAAAAGATTTGTCTGACAGGGGCCCAGGGGCTCCGAGCATCGGAGGATGGGAGCGAGGACAAGAAGCTCGTGGCTCCCGGAGCCCCTGCTCCAGCCCAACTCCCGGGACCACTTCCCGCCTAAACTTTAGCACATTTCGTTCGTAGAGAATCTGAATGTACTGCCAGCGTGGGGCGGGGGGGCGGGGTCAGACCCAAGTCCAGCACATGCACGGAGGTCCGAGACGGTCCACATGACGCTTCCCGGACCCCCTCCCACACCTGGCCCAGGATGTCTGAGCCCCCCATGTGTTCTGTCCTTTCCAATGTCATAGCTTTGATGCTGTGTGTGTGTGTGTGTGTGTCCCTCTCTGCACCAAAGAAATCCATTCACTGGAATGAATGAATGGATGAATGAATGGCGATGATAATGAATTTAGAAATGAGCAGGATCATTCCAGAATCAATGCCTTCACCTAGTCCTACATTTGTTCAGATGGATTCCAAAGCCACAGGTTTGTCTATAACACAGATGATGGGGGTTCACCTCTCCCTCCAGCCCCCTCCCAGGGTATCAGTTTCTACCTCCCTGAAGCTGGTCACCAAGGATGAGATTGGCTGGGCTGGCTGAGAAGGGAAAGGGAGGCCAGCCGGGCAGTGGGGTGCAGGCTTTCTCTGCGGGGCTCCCATCATTCAGCCCCTCAGCCCCTGGTCTGCAGGCAGGGAAAGGGGTCCGTCCAGGCAGGAAGCTGGGGGCCCCATCCAACGTGGGTGAGACAGCGCCGGGAGCATTGCCCACGCCCGCTCTGCCCACCTCCCCCTCTCACCCATTCTCTTGATGACAAACAAAACCATTAGTTTGTCAAGTCTATCTTGGATTTTAATGTGATGTGCCCGAGACAGCTGTTAAACATCCTTAATGTTAGTTTAACAAGGACAGACCCAGTTGAATTCTTTTCAAATTTTCCCATTAGGTGAATGTTACAGAGTTTTAAAACAGGCTCTCAAATAAACATCCCCGCTAATGCCTCTCCAGCCGGGCTGTGCTGGTTTCCTCTCTCTTGGTTTTGGGGGTTCATGGCCTGAGTCACGTCGTCAGCAGAGCTCTGGGGAAATAGGAGAGAAAAGTCGTCCTGCCCCATTTTTCTTTTCCCCTGGAGGAAAACAACCCTCTAGCTAATGAGCTCATGGGAGGTACAACAAAGCCAGTGGGTCCTTGTCCTTTGGTGTAGTCTGCGGGGCGGGCAGGGGTGCGGGAGGAAGACTGGGCCGTGTCAAGGGCAGGGGCAGCTCCAGAATGAGTTTGGTCCCAGTCTCTAAGGAGCACACAACCTCCTCCCTGCTGGGCTTCAGTCTCCACATCTGTGAAGGGGGTGGGGGAAGAAATGTTTGTGAAGCTCCCTCCCAGCCCTGAGGTTGAGTGATTCTGATTCCTGTCACTGCTTTGGTTCTGTCCCCATCTGGCCCAAGGCTGTCACCCTCCGTCTCGGGCAGCCCTCGCCTGCCACAAGGTCCAACGTCAGGGCTAATCTGGTGAGCAGTGGTGCCCCTGCACCACGTCACTGAAGCCCCCCACCCTCTCCATCACCACGGCACTGGAGACTCAGGTGGAACAGAGCCCCTGGTGGGTTGGGAGCGCCGGGTGCCCCTGGGTCCCACTCCCCAGTGCATCTACTGCCTCGAACCCCCCCTTGCCTCCGTAGAGGGTCTCCACCTCCAATGTGCTCTCTCCTGGGCGATGAAGACCCACCCCACCCACCGATCTCTCTTGCTCTCTTTTGTCTATATTATGATGGATCCTCAGTGGTTCTTACCCAGGGGCACAACAGGGACTTATTGGACCCCAAGTGTGGGTTGTGCCGTCGCTGAGATGCGCTGGCCTGGGTGAGATGGCAGTTCGTTTACCTGTTTCAGGCGCCCCTGCCATTGAGGGGAAGGCGGTGGGACAGCGGGGCTGGGCTGGCGGGTATACGGTGGAAGGTGTGTGCACTACCTCCAGGCTCGGACCCTGAGAACCCCCGCCCCCGTGAGAGTCCTAGGTTCTCCCCTCTGTCAGAGCAGGGCAGCTCTGAAGCCCAGTGTTGAGGACGGCAGAGGCCCCAAATGACGATGGAGAAGCGACCCTCCCATCTCTTGCCTGTGCCAGGACTTTAGATGAGTGTGAAATCCACTTCCCTGGTGCTAAGTCCCTGGGATTTGGCGGGGGGGGGGGGCGGGGGGGTTGTCTGTAAGTGCAGCTGGCATCGCCTTGACCAGCACTCGAGGCAAGGAAAGCACTCTGCGCTGGGGCCCCCCCGGGCCAGGGGTGGCGCTCTGAATGTGGACCGGAACGTGGCGGGCAGACGGGCTGGGAAGCACTGATGACTTTGGCCTGCCCTCCCTCCACCCTCAGCAGGTGGCTGAGGTCTGTGGACTTCAAGCCTTCTGCAGGATGACCACCCCCTTGATAGATGGTTCTGGAATGGCCCTGTACCTCACTTCCAGAGTCCACAGAGCTGTCTCTGGTACTCAAAAGGACTTCTGGCCTGCTGCATCCCAGATACGCCCACTCCCGAAGAAGCTGGAGGTCAGGGTTCAACTCTCGGGCAGGGGCTGGGCTGCAGTCTTCAGCCACACTCCTCTGGTTCCAATTTACTAGGTCTTTCCCTCTTCCCTGATTGGCCCAGCTCCCAACCCCACCTCCCATCCACTACCCCTATTAAGCCAGCCCTTTTTTCCCTCAGGTCCACGGGGGCCCAATTGATAATTTCATTAAGAATAAAAGAAATCATCCCAGAATCTGACCAAAGCCCCCAGCATGTGTCTTTGTTGGGAATCTTGTCTCCTTTTCAGCAACGGGCACCAGGGCACAGGCGAAGTGTGGCTAATCGCCGTCTCTGTCCCGGCAGGGAGAGCAGCCTTCTGGAGATAGCACCCGCCTCCAGCACCCCTGCACGCCCCTCCGGCTGATCGCGCCCATCAGATGCGTATCTCTGGCAAACAGACGCCAGAGAATTTGCTTCCAGGGACCTTTCCTCTCAGCTATGAATATTAATCTGCTGTAATTGCGGAGATAAAATCTCCAGTGTTCTCTCCTGTGTTTGGCTGGAGTGCTGGTGGGGGTGGGAAGGTGGTGGGTGTGACCACGAGGGCGGGCACGTGTGTGTAAGCCAGGATCATTCTGTCCTGGTGCCAGAGGCTACTGGGAACGAAAAGGGGGTGAGGACAGAGGGCAGGAGTGAGAAAAGGGGGTGGCAAGGTGTTAGGCAAGGGGTGATGGGAGTGAGGCTTTCATCCGCCATGGCAAACACGATAGAGGGGTGCCTACGAGCCCTCCCCGCAGCCACGGCACACGCCATCGAACCGTCACGGCACTGCCCTTGCCACGGAGTCTGGATGGGGCCCCAGTATCCTTCTCAACACCGTCTTCCAGGCAGCCTCTGCCAACGGACTGGCCTGCAGGATGCCATCACCGATACACCTGGAGCTGTGTGAGAACCTCAGAGAAGGGAGGACTCATTCACCCGTCTCTGCACCCGTGTGGCAAAGCATCCCCTTGCTGAGATGCAGCCCAGCATCTGTGTCAATGGTAACCCCTGATCTGCTGGCCTCACTGGCCCTTAGGCCTGAGGAAGCATGAGCCCCCTTGCAGCATGAGTCAGGCCGTCCCTGTGTTAACCCCGGGGTCAACTCCAAAGTTTCACCTGCCTCGTATCCACACCCTTTGGCGTGTGCCTTCATGGGTCTCCCCACTCAAGACGCAGAGTTAATCCCCCCTCTTCTTGAGGTTGACTTTTACCACGTGACCCTCTTCTACCATCAGGATGTTAGCAGAGGCTTGGTAAGTAGGTCTCCGCTCCCGCTTCCTCCCTGGTCCTCTGTCATTGCCAGAAGAAGCCGGGGCTAGCCGACTGGGGGACGGTACATACGGAGCAGAGTGGCCTGGTTGTTTTAATTCATCAAGAGCCAGGCGACCCCAGGCAAGTGAGAGAGTCCAGCCAAGGTCCCCATCGGCAGATTCACATGACAAGTGAACGCTTACTGCTTCGGGTCCCTGGGACCTTTTGTTACGCAGCAGTATTATATCTGTAGCTAATGGATCTAACCGAGGAGAGTGGTTCTCAATTGTGGCTGCACGGCAGAGTCACTGGGGAGTTTTAAGAGACCCCCAGTGGCCAGAGTGTGCCCCCATTTCAGCGAAATGAGAATGTGTAGGGGGGTAGGATCTAAAGATCAAACATACTTTTAAAAAGTTTTTTTAAATTAAAAAAAAATTTGATGTTTATTTATTTTTGAGAGAGAGAGAGGGAGAGTGAGCACGAGTGGGGGAGGGGCAGAGAGAGAGGGAGACACAGAGTCGGAAGCAGGCTCCAGGCGCTGAGCTGTCAGCACAGAGCCTGACTCGCGGCTTGAACTCAGGAGCTGTGAGATCATGACCTGAGCCGAAGTCAGACGCTTCACTGACTCAGCCACCCAGGCTCCTCACGATCCAACGTATTTTAAATCGTCCAAGCCCATTTCAACAGGTATAGCCACGTTGAGAACCACCCTACCAGGACCGATTCTCTACAAGCACAATCACTATCCTTCTTCTCTCCTGGTCTCCGTCCCTGCTGTCACCTAATTTCCACATAAGACAGAATTAAGGACCTTGATTCTGGGGTCGGCAAGCCGGGAAACAGCTGTGTGAGATGTGGCCGGGTCGTTACACTTTTGGGGGGACTTTACTGTCCGTAAAACGGGGACAAAGCCAGCCACCTCATACGGCTGTTGTGACAGTCGTTCATGCGGCGGATGTCTTTTGAGCGTGCACTCTGGGGATCAGACGGGGACGGAGATAGGGTGTCTCCCGCTTGGAGGTGCGCCCCGATGCTAGAGGACAGAGCCACGCGGGCAGTGTGGTTATGAGCCCAGGTGCGAGGACACAGCAGGCACCCGATAAATGACAGCCGCTGTTACTGCCAGGATGTTCCCATGTTATTCTTGTTACGCTTCGCTCCCTTGGCTTTATGTTCCCCAAAGGCAAGGACCGTCTGTCTGGGCTCCCGAGACCAGGAGGGGCTCCACCCATCATTGACCTGTGGCCCGAGGAGACCGGGACAAAGGTGGTCTTTCTTTGCTGGGTGTAGGGGACAGCTGGAGTCCAAAAGGGGAAAGAAAGCCTGGGCTGGCTCCAGACCCTGAGGAGGGATCGGGAGGGCCGGGAGTGTCCCCGGAGGAAATGCTTTGGCCCTCGCCCTCTGTGGAGGTGCTGGCTCCACGGCTCTGCCCACAGGCCCACAACCCACGCCTCGGGCCACACAGAGGGGTCCTTGTTCGTGCTGAAAGGGCCATGTGTGTCCCTCCCTGCCGGGCCTCCCCTCCTCCCTGCAGCTAAAACACACACAGCCGCACCCACACCCCACATGGGAAACACCCCGGAGGCCACCCTGCCAGGGACATGCCCGCGCCCTCCCACGGATGGGGAGGGTGCCTGTCGGGGGTTTAAGGGCTTTGGGAGGCAGGAGGGATCTCCAGCTGAGAGGGAGGCCAACCCCTGGGAAGGCGACTGAGCCGTCGTGCCCCCAAGGCTCCACACGAGTGCTCCCAGAGAGCCCCTCCTCATAAGCCGCCCTTCTCTCGTCATCATCCGGGAGGTCCCCAAGCCCTTCTCCCAGGGTGAGCCCCCTGCATCCCCCTCCCCGGAGCAGGGCCTCACATGCGGCTGCTGGGCGGGATCTTGCGGCCGTCCCGGAACCAGGTCACCTGTGGCCGCGGGAAGCTGGCGATGCGTGGGGCGCGGATGACGGCGGCTTCTCCGTGGGAGACACTCTGGTACTTCTCGCCTTCCTCAAAGCTCCCCATGTCTGCGGGACGAAAGAGCACGTGTGAGGGTCCGCTTGTCTGGCTCCCAGGCCGGGAGCGGTGGCAGCAGGTGTCGGCGGGGAAGGAGCCCCCTCCCCCCCACCCCCGCCCCGTGCTCAGACCACCCCCATGACCCCGTCACCCCACCCTCTAACCCCATCATTATGACACGCCCTGCTTTGTGCTTTGGGGGTTTATATCCACATATCCACGAATCGACCGATGCATCGAGTCACCACGAGAGGTTGGTCATTATTTCACAGATTTTGCAGAGGAGGAAACCGCCCAAAACAGGCTCAGAGAGGTTCCTTAACTTGTCTGAGGGCACGCGGCTAGGAAGGGGCAGAGCCAGGATTTGAACTCAGACCTCAGAGACCGGAGTCAGGCAGAGCTGCCCCGGGGTTCCAGGGTGGGCTGAAGGGCGCAACCTGGGGCTGGTTGCCTACGCTCTTGGGGGAGGGAAGGTTGGGGATGCTGGAGAGGGTGGGGTCTTGGATGCTCATAATCGAGTATGGAGATGATTTCCCTCCTCTGCCTCGGGTGGGAAGTGTACGAAGCCGCATGGATGTGCGAATGGAAACACCATATTGCTCTTTTAAAAACATGCCTACCCCGCTGGCAGATACGGAGGGGAACACTTATCCCAGCTCCGATATGTCAGCCAGGAGGGGAAGGGAACATGCAGGCAGGAGACTTCTGGTCGCCCACCTGCCTGCTGAAGTCGGGGTGGGGTTTGATTCTAGCAGCCGAGGGTTACAGTGGGGTACGGGAAGCGGTGTTTGTGCGGAAAGTCATGACATTTGAACATTGACGGACATCCTCGCTACTCAAAGTGTGGCCTGTGGGCCAGCAGCATGGGCACCACCCGCGTGGTGTTAGAAATGCAGGGTCTCGGGTCCCACCCCAGACCCACTGAATCAGAGCCTGAATCGTAACCAGACTCCCGGTGAAGCGTGTCCATATTCAAGTGTGAGAAGCATCACTGTCCTCAACTTGGCCACGTGCCAGTTAGAATCACCTAGAGTTTAGAAAAAAAAAAAAGTGCTGATGCCAGTTCAAGAACTTGCTCGGTGTGAGCTGGCCATCGGAAGTCCCATGTGCAATCAGGCTCAGGTCACCGAAAACTTACCCTGCATGCCCCCGCTGCCCGCTGCCCCCTCCCTGACCAAGGGGGCCACATCCCATGCCACCTGGTCTCGTGCGGCTTTGACTGTTATTTCTCAAGCCCTCGAATACCCCTGCCTCTTCTCCCTCTCCTTCAACTGGGAGTCTGGCAGCCTGGCTAAACCTCAGAAAGCCCTGAGGGGCTTCGAATGTTCCCCGAGGTCAGAACCTTTGGGGGTGGTGGGACGTGGATATTTCTAAACATTTTGTTAGATGTTTTATTTTATATTTGAGAGAGAGAGAGAGAACGAGCAGGAGAGGGACAGAGAGATGGAAACAGAATTTGAAGCAGGCTCCAGGCTCCGAGATGTCAGCACAGAGCCCGATGCGGGGCTCGAACCCATGAGCAGTGAGATCATGACCTGAGCCGAAGTCAGATGTTCAACCGACTGAGCCACCCAGGCGCCCCTGGATGTGGATATTTCTAAAGCTGTTCCCGTAGCTCCAACGTGAGCCAAGGTTGAGAACTACCAGTCTGGGCTCAAGCCAGCCGCTCTTACACTTTGGTGGGTCTCAGCACCCCCTGGGAACTCGGGCAGCCCACCGATCTCTTCCCCTCCTCCGCTCCTCCCCGGGGCACGGAGAGGCCCTGCTTCCATGCACCTGTATCTCCGAGTTCTTGGTTCGCTCTCCTGAGGACACCGCTGTACCTCAAAGTTTGAGAACCACAGGCCTGTGCTCTCCTTTCCCAAAGTCCTGGGTTCGGTTCTCTTCTCGGCCACACCGCCCCCTTGGAGGCCTCGCCGAAGCTCATGGCTTTGCCCACAGCCTCACTGCAAAGACTCTCACATCTGCTCTGGCTCTTCCCCGAGTCCCAGCACCCAACACTCGATTTCCCACCGAAAATGTTGGCACATCTTACCTTCCTGTTATCTCAGTTCTGTGAATAGCATCCCACCTGCACCTGCCCAGACCACCTGGGTTTTCAGATCCCTGGAGGCTTTCATGGTGCTTCATTCACTTCCCTGTCCCCACAGAGTCCTACGACTCTTCCTCAGGAATGTCCATCCAAGTGTTTTCCCCAATTCCCGCAGGCCCACCACCAAGCCCACCCCGTTACTCCGGCTGTGCTGAGCCCCCCACCCCACGTGCTCCCCGGAGGCTCCCCACACCCAACCATCTCCCACACTCTTCCTATTTGCTTTTTCTGGCCATATCACTGACTTGCTCAGAACCTTCGGCATCTCCTCATGACCCCCCCAGGAAAGTCTAAATTCCCTCGCTCGGTTTCGAGGTCCCTCCTAATCTGACCCCAACCAACCTTTCCGTGGTAACCACGTCACTGCCGTCCTGCCACACTGGATTATTTACACCCTGCTTCTCATCTCATGCCTGTCCTTGTGCGGGGCCCCTGCCTAGAAAGCCACCAGAACAAGCCGTGATTCACCAAGGCGCCATGATTCAACAGCATCTCAGAGAGATCCAGCCAATGAAGTATCTCGGCAAATAGAAGGTGCTGTCGGCATCCTTGTTCTAAATTTGGCAGGCGGTAAATGCACCGGTAATGGCTTTGGAGTCACTGAGGTTTGAGTTCAAATTCTACTTCTGTTATTTATTAGGCATGACTCTGGGCAAAATTTTGACCTCGCTGAGCTTTAATTTCCTCTTTTGAAAAATGGAGCTGTGAAGAGTACCTTCCTCATAGGTTATAGTCAGGATTACATGAGATACCACATGTATGTGTCAGGATGGATCTTTCTTCTTATTTTTTAAAGTGTATTTATTTTGAGAGCGAGCAAGCGAGCATGTGTGTGTCATCAGGGGAGGGGAAGAGAGAGAGGGAGAGAATCCCAAGCAGGCTCTGTGCTGTCAGCACGGAGCCCAATGTGGGGCTCGATCTCATGAACCGTGAGATCATGACCTGAGCCAAAATCAAGAGTCAAAAGCTTAAGTGACTGAGTCACCCAGGCAACCCTTGGGTGTATCCTTCCAAAGATGGCTGCATCAATATTTATCTCCCATTCAACATACTCTTCTCACGAATGTGCTGGAAATAATGATGTACGACGTCCAAGGCCAGGTCATCAAAAGGATGCAGCTTCCATCTAGATCTCCCTCTCTGTCCGGACACTCCTACTTGGGATCCAGCCACCATGTTGTAAGAAAGCTCAATCTGGCCCACTTGGACATGAGAAGGGCCCATGGATGGAGGAAATGAAGCCCCCAGATGATAGTCAGCACCAACAGTGGCCAGACAAGGTCCCAGCCTTTAAATAAGTCTCCCAGCGGAGACCTCACTCATACAGAGCAGAGACAAGCCACCCCCACCATGTCCGTCTGGATCCAAGGCTCACGCACTCGGTGAGTATACTAGACGATTGCCGGACACCGTTATGATTGAGGGCAATTCGTTACACAGCCATAGCAACTGGGAGAGTATATTAAAGTGCTAAAAATTATACCTCATATTTACAGTATTAAAATATTAGAATCGTCCACATTTTTCACAGTTTAGTTTAAATATCTACCTCTTCAACAAAGATTACCCTAAGCCACCTAACACAACTGAAGAGCAAAGACCGCTGAATGCTGGCCCTGTGTCAGTGTCCTTCCTAAGTGGACTTCACCTTCGCGTCATCCTCATGCTGCCACGGTCAGCTCGACTCTAATAAATACACATTTTAAGTTGTTTATTAATTTCCATTACTTGGCTCTGTCTATAAAAAAATTGCATCAATAAATCACATCGATTTCCGTTCTCACCATAATTTTATCTATTTAAAAAACTTTGCACGGAACTCCGAAGATATATTTGAACAATTTCAAGCAATTTCATGGTAATAGTGTTTCTTTCTCCTCTCTTCAGTTTTATTAGCTCCATTTCGTCAGTGAGGAAATTAAAGCTCATGGAGACAGAGTGGCTTATCCCACGTCAAGCAGTCAGGGCAGGGCCGGGCCAGCATTCAAACCTGGCCCCCCTTCTGCATTTCCTCTCCGCTTCTTCCATGACTCGTCCCCTCCATTAACATGCTTCGTGCACATTCTTTCTCTCTCCCTGCTATACCGTGGGCTTCACGAGGCAGCGGTGTTCATAAGCAAGTCCCTACGAGGTACCTGTGCTCTGCACACTGTATGTTCTCTCTAAACTCACCTAATGCCATCATGCAATGGCTCTGGCTGAGCCCCTACTGTGGGATGGATGAATGGATGGAGGGAGGGAGGAAGAGGCAGACGGATGGAGGGAGGAGGGGACGGATGGAGAAAGGGAGGAACGGTCGGATGGACGGAAGGAGGGCAGGAGGGTGGATGGCCGGACACGCGCATTCAGGCGTGCGTGAATGCACTGCGAGAGGGATGGAAGGAAGGGCACAGCTGGTTTGGGTCCAAATTCTGCAGCTGATGCTCTTCTCCACGTTTCCATCCCACAAGCTCCCTGCCTCCCGTGGCTCTCAGGCCCCCAGCACCCTCCCACTCTCTCCACTCCACAGGCTTCCAGCTCTGCTCACCGGCCCCAGGGCACAGCCTACGCATACGAAACAGCAGCAGCAAAGGGCCAAGGGGGCATCCACTCAGCCGCCCCGTGCCACAGAAAGGCTAGAAGGAAGGAGGCCCCGTGCTGGCAGAGCCTGGGGACCCAGGAACCCCTGGGAAAGAGCATGCACACCAAGGCAGAAACAGATAAGGGTTTTGGGCACGTCCCCTCCAAGGTACACGCTCGTTAACACCTCATGTTACGTCCGTGGCGCTGATCCACCTTTCCCAACAAATTCCCCTGCGAGCAAAGAAGTGTAAGCCTGGGGCACAGCTGGAGGTGGCCTAAAAACTCCTGATGTCTTTGTTACCGCTTAAAAGGTCTTGTGAAGTATGCACTCCACTCCAGAATAAAGTCATTGCTTTTTCTTATTTCTAAAACACTTTTTTTAAAATCACGAAATATGTCACATGTACAGAAGAGCGATTATGATTATATGGATGCTTTATTTTTATTTTTTTTAAATTTTTAATGTTTATTTTTGAGAGAGAGAGAGCGCGTGAGCAGGAGAGCGCAGAGAGAGAGAGAGAGAGAGAGACACAGAATCCGAAGCAGGCTCCAGGTTCTGAGCTGTCCGCACAGAGCCCGATGCGGGGCTCGAACTCACAGACCGCGAGATCATGACCTGAGCCAAAGTTGGACGCTCAACCGACTCAGCCACCCAGGCGCCCCAATTATATGGATACTTTAAAGAAGAACAGAACAAACACTCACATACCCCCCAACCCAGCTTAGGGAACAGAACACTAACAAACCTCGCCACACCCCCACGGTGTCCCCCCCCAGTCACGCCCCCTCCCTCTCCAGAGGTAACTGCACCCCAAATGTTGTGTTAACCCTGCATTGCCTTCCCCCCAAGCATCACCAGACGGAGATGATTCCCTGAACAACGTTCGGTTAGGGTAGTTTGGTTTCAGTCCCTTTATACCTGGGATTATTTTTATAGGTCGTCTACTGTGATGTGTGTGTGTGCGTGGGGGTGTGTGTGTGCATTTTTTTTTTTTTTTGGAGCTCCGTCTATGCGCTAGCACTCAGCTGAGTCATCGCCACGGCCGCATGGACGTCCGTGTGTGGAGGGAGCACAGTGCAGCTGCTGGCTGACTCTGTTTTCAGCGCTTTGCTGCCCGGCTACAAACAGCGTTATATGGATCTTCTGGCACGCGGGGCTCAGAGCATCTCTAGAGCGTGTGCCTCCAAGCGGGACCGCTGGGCTGTAGGGCGCGCGCGCACGAATTTTACGAGATGATGCCACACTGCTTGCCAATCTGCACCAATTTCCCGCCTCCCACCCCCGCCGGCCCGGATGGGAGTTTCTGGCCACTCTTGGTCTCGCTGGCCACCTTGGTGTGGCCGATCGGGTGGACACGAGATGGTATTTCATTGTGGTTTTGTCTGTTTATTATGAAAACAACGCTCCTCCCTCCAACCAGGCCGCATCGTACCTCTTCCCCCCAACCACGCATGTTTCCGTGGCACCGCGAGTAACATCACAAGTGCCACTCACATCTTGGAGGCCGCCATCTGTCCCTGATGCCCCACCTCCTCGGCTACATCGCCTTCCACCCTCTCCTTCCCTCACTCTGCTTCAGCTACCCTGGCCTCAGACACCCAAACCTACCCCAGGGCCTTTGCACTTGCTGCTCCCTGGCCTGCAAACACCTTAACCCTCTGTGTGACTCCCCTCCTTGCTTCCTTTGAGACTCTGCTCAATGCCACCTCCCCAGATGGCCGCTCTCAGCCACTAAAGCAAACAAGTCCCCTGCCCCAGCGTCCATCACTCTTCCTTGACTTCACTTTTCTCTAGAACACTTTAGTTTTCTTCATGGGCTTTCTACATCCTCTATTCTATCGTATATTCACCTTTTGACTTTTATGGCGCCCTACTACTTTCCTGAGGGCAGGAACATGTGTCCCAGTTTTGTCCCCTACGTCCTCACTGCCTAGAATAGAGCTCAGCATGCACTGGGCGTAAAGCAATAATTATCGCACGAACGAATTAAACGGTCAGCAAGACGGGTGCTGTAGTTATCTCGAACTGTAGCACGGCCCCTAAATACTCCATATTCAGTGGTCAAACTCAACGTTAAGAATTAGGAAAAACAGGCCCACTGGTGTCATTTGGGGCTTGATCAACCCCAAGAACAGGCTTGATTCCCTCATGTCCCGTCTTACACAGGTGGCTGCAGGCCTGGCTTCCAGACGGGCTAAGGCCCTTGGCCCTGTGGCCTGGGGGTGGGCTTGTTGCTGGGGCTGGGGCTTCCGTCCGACCAGGGACGAGGGTGGGGGAGGAACCAGGGATGTGGCCCAGGTGAGGAGAACAGAGAGGTGGCCTCAGGACGTGGATGTGGACGGCCAGGAAGGCTTCTTGACCCAGGAAGGCTCTCCTATCCCCCTCTGCCATTCAGCCAGCTTGCCGCAAGCCAGAAATTTATGGCAACTTAAAAAAAAAACAACAAAGAAGAGACTAATGGGGGTGGTGGTGGTGGTGGGGGTGCCGGCAGAAAGGGAGCTGGGGAGGGGGTGGATGTTTTATTGACTTCCTCTTAATTGCTGTAATTAAAAACACGTAAAGAATCTTTTGGTAACGACTTGGCCATTATCCTTAGTTGTTAGCACAGCTGCCTTATTCATTTCTCGTTAGAACCTGGTTCACAGTCCCTCTTTGGGAAGGGTGGGTGGGGGCCAGAGGGGGGTCCCATTGGACCCAGCCCTGGAAGGAGCCTCCAAAGGCAGCATCACCCGACGGGTCAAAGCCCTCCGCCCTGGGAGGCAGAAACCTTCGCAAGGGGAGACAGAGGCATCTAGAAAAGCAGCCATTCCCCACCCATCCTTAGATGGACTGGGTAGGCCAGGTGGAAGATGTAAGGAGGCACCGCTCTCAGCACCCTGCAGGTGCACAGTGAGTACCGGGGAGGGAGCACCGCCTTGAATTGTGCGGCCTCCATACCTCACTTGCCTTGCCCTGGCCCCAGCTCGGGGAGCAGATGCGGTGGCTAGGAGTATGCCTGTGGAGGTGGCCAGAGTGAGAAACGTCTGCAAATACTTATTCCCGGACACCCTCCCTGGTTGGCCGTATGGACAGGAGAAAGGCTTCTCGACCCCGTGGGCGGGGCGCTGTGTGACAGCCGGACAAGATAGGCACTAATATTAGCTTCCATTTTCACACCCAGGAAAGAGGAAGCAAAGGCACAGAGAAGTGAGGTAACTTGCCCAAGGTCACACAGCCAGGGAGAAGTGAGCCTGGATTTGAACTGGGGGTTCGTGGCTCTACCCTACAGTGTGGCGGTAGGCGAGGCAAGGAAAGGTGGGAGGTAGAAAGGCTGGCTGCGGGCCCCTGGGCTGTCTCCTACCTCCTCTGAGCCTCAGTTGCCTCATCTCGAGATGGGGCTCGTAACACGCCTTCCTGCCCCCCTGCCTCTCAGACTTGTCCTGGGAACCCACGGAGGAAAGACGCATGCACAGCCACACCGGAGGAGGGATCCTTGCGGAGGCCCCGCTGTACCTCCCTTAGCATCTCCTTCGGAACATGAGCTTGACCCCGTGTCTGTGATTGTTCTAAGGGGTCTTGGGGCACGTGCTCACCTTTCCAGGGGGACAGAAGCCACACGTCCTCCTCTATCTGTCCCTGTGCGCCCCCCTGTGCACCTACACCAGGTGCCCAGAGCCCTAAGCCACTCAGGGCGGAGGCTGGGGCTGGAAGCCACACCTGCTGATTCCCGTCCCCACGGCATGGCCGTGTTTTAGGCACAGAAGAACCCGGGATTTACTTTCAAGCATTTTCACGCTGGCCACTGCTGACAGCCAAGAGCGTGTGACCCCCACCCCCTGTGAGACGGCGTCCATCCTGGGTGGACACAGCACCTATTTGCGGGGCTGTCTGGACACGGGACATGACACTCCAGGGCATCCATGTGATTCCCTTTGAACCTTGAGCTTAGCAGGTGATCCCCCCCCTTCCCACCCCCACCCCATTTTGACTTTTCTCCTGACCTCAGGTGGCAGTGTGGTGAGGGGAGTGTTTCAGAATCAGGCAGCTGCGGGTTCAAGTCCTTCTCTGGTACTTCCTCACCGTGTGACGCAGGCGGTCACCTCATGCCCCCCCTGCCCCCGCCAGCCTTGCTTTCCTCATCCGTGCAGTGGGGGTGGGGGCGCTACCCTGCAGGCTGTGGGATAAGGACGGAGAGAAAAGGGGGCGCGGCCCAGCACGGCAACAGGCGGGACAGAGCGAGGTTGTGGGTGGGGCTGGTTTCGCCAGGTCTCACCTTCCCCCGCACCCGGGTCCTGGAAGGTGTCTTGAGGAGGGGACAGGTTGGACAGCAGATTCTTCAACTTCCAGAACTAAAGAGCAAGAGTGAGACCCCTCTCCCCGGCCCCAGCTCCCCAAGAGACAAGCGTGTCCAGCAAGGGAGGGGACGAGAGGTGGGTTTCCCTTCTCCGTCCCGCCGTGGCCACCACGGTTGGGTGAAGCCTTCCTTAACTTGTGAGGAGGGGTGGTTTTCTCAGCTGCCACGTGGAGCTCCCAGGGCTCACCTGACCCCCCTGGCTTTAGGTCCCAGAGGGCTGCAGACAGTGGTTTCTACTTTACGACGCTATGAAACAGAGCGGTTGGGCGCAGTTTGAGGGGCGGGCTCTCAGGGCTGGCCCCGGGAGCCGCAGCTGGTGGCCAGGAAGAGGGTGGACCCAGGCCTCCCCACTCCGTCCGGTGCTTCAGCCCCTTCCAGGTACCCCTTGCTCTCTGCCAGGGACCACCTGTAGCCACCCAGGCACAGCCAGGGAGCAGCGCTGTGTAGCCTGGGGGGGCAACTGTGGGGGCTCCTGAAGCCCAGGGTGACACTTGGCTTTGAGAGGACAGGGATCCCCCTGTGGGGGGCAGTGGAGGGGCGGAGGCTGGGCTGACTGGAGGGTGCAGGTGCCAGCTCACTGCTCTGCCTCTGGCCGGAACAGTGTATGCCATGCACACACACACACACACACACACACATGGATACATGCATGTGCACACGCTTGCACACACGTTCTCGCCCACACACGGCGGCGGGGCGGGGGGCAAAGAAGCAGACCAGTGCAGACACACACATGTGCACCCTCATGCATGAGCCCACACTCAGGCACATGCATTTGCACGCACACGGGCCCACACGTGCACGCGCATCTGTCTGGAGGCTGGCTCACGGCCCTGCCCCTGTCCTGCGGGATCCAAGCACTGGCTAAATCAAGCTCCCCGGGAGCCCGCCAGCCGCTGACAGTGCCCTGATCCATCATTTTAATTCAGGGCTTTTCCACTCCTCTGAGTGAGCTGAGTTGCCTTTAGTGCTGATTTATGGAGACAATCCATCCTCCACTTTTGATTACGGTTGTTTTCCATAATTATTATCAACACTCTTTGCCTCGCTTGAGGTTTTCCTTTTAGATTTCTCTCCCCTACTTCTGTTCAAGTAGCCAGCTCTCTCCTGTGCTAATTCAGAGGCGAGCCCCTGTAGGCTCTGGATGAGAAGGTGGCCTTTTTTTTTTTTTTAAATTTCAAGGCCGACTAAAGCTTTCCATATTCCCATGTCCCACTGTGCAACCTTGGACCTCTGCCCCTGGAAGAGCCCAGAAAGAAAACAGCCCATAATGAGGCTCATTTCTGGCATACAGCAGCTATTTTAGGATGGGTGGGCAGGACTGGGAAGGTGACACCGAGTCTCAGGGGGAGGGTGTTGGTTGGTGCTTCCGGGGCCCTGGTCCCTGAGATGCCCTTGGGGTCTTTTGAAGCTGCCTTCTCTCCTACCATTTGAAAAAGTCCTTCCAGTGACTGGGGGCGGGGGGGGGGGGGCTTGGAGGGACCGACCACTTTGCCGTCTGCTCACCTGGCTCCTCCAGGAACCCTGACTTGTCATCTGCCCTCTCCCTCTTAGAGTCATGGTGCCACCATGAGGCATCTCCCTGAGGATCATGGGACCCGCTTGCTGTGACTGCTCCAGGGCTGAGCGAATTGGAGGAGGGAAAGATTAAGGTCATGGTGGGGGGGCGCCAGGAAGTCTGCCAAAAAGACTGTAAGTAGTCGGAGAGGGGGTCCATCATGAAGACCCCCCCCCCGTGTGAGGCCCAGCCAAGCCCAGAGGAGGCCCATGAACCAGGTGGTAGGGCCCGTTTTAAAAAAGCAGCAGCTGGTCCCACATAAACGGAGTTGAACTCAGAGCCGGCAGACGTGTGCTGCTGAGCGGTGTGGACTCGCCAGCTCCCGCCAGCTCCGTCAACCGTAGAGTGAGGGCTCACGGATACGCAGGAAGGGCCGCCACGAGGACCCAGTGAGCGTGGGAGGCTGTGGCCGGGATCTGGCTCTGCCCAGAGCGTGGTGGCGGGTGAGGACCCTGCGGGCCCTTTCCCGCTTCGCGCCCCACCCTGCCCCAAGTCGCCCGCTGTACTTACAGGCCACCTGGACCTCGGTTTGCCGCTGCAGCAGGGCGCCCATCCGGTTACGCACGATGCAGCGGTAGAAGCCCGCGTGGGTGCGGTCCAGGCTGGTGATCATGTACCTGGGGGGAGATGGGACAGCCAATGAGCGAGTCAGGCAGGTGCAGGGATGTGCCCGTCAGATGGGATCACAGGGCAAAGTCGCCAGGTCAGCCTCTTCCTGAATGAAGAGTACCAGGGGGAGCTCTGGATCCTCTGGCCAGGTCTTGGGAGTCAGAAAGGGCCTCGTCAACAGCAAAGTCCCTCCCGAAGGCAACCAGACTTTTGCTCAGGTGCCTAGGAAGGAGCCTGCATTTTCCCAAGGACAGGAGGTGCTACGCCTAAGCCCTTGACCCTGGCTGTGACCAGGCCTCCCACCGGGAGACGTCAGGGATGCGGGAGGTTGCCGTCCTCCCTTGCCTGTGACTCGTGTGACTGAGAAAGGTGGGGGCATTCTCTTTTGGCCAGGCCCAGGACTGTACTAAATATTAGTGGAAATGGATGGGGTGACAGAGGCAGGGAAGTTTACACGCTTCCCCAGATGCTTTGCATCGTTCCATTCTTAAAGTTAGCCCCACTGCAGCTTTGTGGAGGGAAAAGGCAGAGCCTTCTGAGCAGGACAGACTGGATTTCTGTATGAGTGGGCCCTGAGGCCAGGATGCATGAACCTGAAGAGCCGCTCTGGGAGCACACGACTGGTTCAAAGAGCAGCAGGGTCTGGTGTTGGGGGAGAGGTGGCTGGAGAACAGGTACGTGCCGATCTGGCTGAGAGGCGGGGCGGATGCAAGGCCAGGTCGGGACAGGAACTTCTGGCAGGCAAGACATGGGCAGGTGGTGCTCTCTGGGGTGGGTGGGGCTAGCTGTCCTGACACCCCCTCTGTGATGACCTTTCCTGTCTCTGGGCAACGAATGGCCCAGTGGGAACCTCAGAGGATCAAGGGGCTTGTGCCTAGAACATCTCCATCCTTGCGTGTGCTAGGGCTTACCCAGACTTGGTGGACAAGCTCATTGTTCCTTGTCCTTGGGATATGCCAATGCTGGCACGGACCAGTAACACTTAAAAAAATGGGGCTTGATATAAAACTGTCAGGTTTTTACTTTGCCAAGTAAGATCATTAAAACCAACCAAAAAGCAAACAAACAATCAACCAACCAGAAACCCCAAAAAAGCAAGCAAGAAAAAAAAAAAGATAACATTAAAAAGTGCCAGGTTGGGGGAGAAAAATAAATAGAACTGGTCAGCATTTTCTCTAAAAGGGACATTTTGAGGTCATCGAGAAGAAACGTAATCTCAGCATAAAAGCAATTTTAACAAATTTTAAACTTAAATCTTACGCAAAGCCCGCTAGCTTCACACTCCTTGTCGTATGCGAACAGAGGCACCCAGCTGTGGGTCTGCATTCGAGTGTCGTTCACTTAATCCTAAGGAGGGGGTATTTTTACCGGCACCCCCATTTTACAGGTGGGGAAACTGAGGTTCAGAAGTGTTTCATCACTGACAGGCAGTCTCACAGGTGCTAAGAGGCAGGGCCAGGGTCCCACAGAGCCTGCCCGGCTCTAAGCTCAGCTGTAAGCCAGTTCAATACGGACACCATATTCCAAGGCGCCCCCCTTCCATCCGGGGACTGCACGAGCCCCAGACTCACGGATGGGTAGGTGCCGAGCTCGCTCTGGCTCTGGCTGTGGCTCTGCAGCATGATTCAGAACCTTCTGGCTGTCCAAGCCTCTTATCTCTGCCACCGGCTGCAGTTCTTATCTGTCCCTCGCTACTGTGCACGGAGTGATGATGGGGAGATATCAGGCGCCCAGGCTCTGGCAAATTCCCCGTTCTCCTTCCACCCCGTCCTCAAGCCCATCACACTCTTGCTCGCCTCTGCTGCGGGGAGGGGAGACAGCTTTGGGCAAACTGTTTGGGTCTCGAAAACGATGGGGTGACCTGAGAAGAAAGATGGAAGGCGAGATTGGCTGGAAAAGCTCTCTATCTTTGAAAATGGAATCAGATATTATTTAAAAGGCTCCAGGGAGAGGAAAATGAACAGAAATGGCCAGCAAGCTAACAAAAAGATGCTCAACCTCTGTCACAATGAAAGTCCAATCAAAACAAGACAACATTCACATATCAGACGGCCAGAGACTCTCATGCTTGATCACGTGCAAGGTTGTCAAGAGTGGGGGGCGGGGAGGTGTACCCTCAGATTGGCCGGTGCAAGTGCAGAGTGGCCCAGCCTTTAGGGCAAAATCTATCAAAATGAGAACAGGCAAAACACCGAGAGCTGGCCCTTTAGATATACTGCAAAAATGTGGCAAAAAACAGGTATGAGGATGTTCACCGTGGCATTGCTTATAATGGCAGAGATAACCACGCAATCAGAAGCACCCTAAATGTCCACCAACAATGAATGGATCAGTTAACGAGTTAACGATGCTGCGGCCGGGGAATAAGCGAGAACACCTGTAGGAGACAGAATGGTGTCCGACTCGCACAGAGCGTGGAAAGGACGTCGAAGCTGCAGAGGGGGAGACGTTTACGGAACTAACAACACGAGGAAGGAAGAAGTCAATCAGTGTCACGGCTGACTGCTAGGGACAAGGGAGGTATCGGATGGTTGCCACTCTTGGTAAAGCTGTTGTTCACGGACACAGGCTACCAAACCCTCAGTTTAATGTTTAGGATCATGCAAATTGGCCCAATAAAAATAATTTTAGTTTCTGGACCAAAAAAAAAAAAAAAAAGAGAATAGTGTAAATGGTACAATACCATGTGGGTAAATGAAATTTGTATATTCATATATACAAATGTATATTTGGATACATGGGACATATATTTGGATACATGGGATCACGAGTACATAAATTGTATATATGTGCATATACATCGTACATGGACATAAGCTTCGGAGACGGATATGTGTTCTCTCCCTTTTGAGAGCAGTGCTGGGGAGGGGGAGAGAGGGAAACTTCTACTTCCCCATTTTATGTCTTTCGACGCCACCGGAATTTTCTTTATCGTACGCATATATGGCTTTTATCTTAAAAATAAAATGTAAAAACGCACTTGGAGCATATAATTTAAGGATACATTATAAAAGAGACACCAGGGACTCATTGGATGTGGGTTTGTTTGCTGATGTCAGTGATGCGTAGTGAAGTTTAAACTTTAATGGAAGTGCATTTCTGCAGAAGGCTCTGTGTCCATTTGCGTCCACCGGGAGCCCCCAGGGCCCAGGGAAGGTCGACTGGCGGCAGGCCTGCCCCTCCCCCGAGGCCAGAAGAGGAGCACTGGCCCTCGACCTCCCTCTTGGTCCCTCTGTAGTTGAGGCCACGCTCCCTGGCCCCTGCGGAGTGGGGTTCATTGTGCGTCCTCTCCATCCTCCGGCTTCCTTCTCCTCCCGCCCGGGGGACCTATTTCTGGCTGGTTGGCAACATTATTTAAAGTAACAGTTCCGCCCACTGCCTTTCCTACCAGGGAAACCCGCTCCACTCCACCCCAGTTCCAGCTCCCGGTCCCCCTGCCTCCCAGGCTCCCAGGCTGGCCAGCACCTCAGCATGCGAATCCAGCGTGCTGGACGGTACGTAGCCTTGATAATGACAGTGGCAGTGACCGCTGTCCCCGAAATGCTCCCTCCCGGGCCCTCGGGAGACACGACGCCCACAGCTCCGTCTATCCCACCCACCTGCTGCCGCTGGCCTGGCAGGAAGTGGATGAGCCCAGCCCTGTCCAGGAACAGGGGGATGGGTGGAATGCCCTGTCTAGGACGGCCCACATCTGATCTCCTCTCAAGGGAAGCATGGCGTTGAAGAAAGCACCAGAGCTTCTGACTCAGGGAAATGTAGGTTTGGCTTGCCCCTCTGCTCTTTCTTTCTTAAGTTTATTTATTTTGAGAGAAGGAGAGCAGGGGAGGGACACAGAGAGAATCCCAAGCAGGCTCTGCACCGTGAGGGCACAGCCCAACTCAGGGGCTCAAACTCACCAACTGGTGAGATCATGACCTGAGTCAAAATCAAGAGTCAGACGCAGGGCACCCAGGTGTTAAGCGTGCGACTTCAGCTCAGGTCACGATCTTACCGCTCTCGTGGGTTTGAGCCCCGCATCAGGCTCTGTTCTGACGGCTGACGGCCTGGAGCCTGCTTTGGATTCTGTGTCTCCCTCTCTCTCTCTGCCCCTACCCTGCTTGCGCTTTCTCTCTCTCAAAAATAAACATTAAAAAATTGGAAAAAAAAAGAGTCAGACGCTTAACCGACCGAGCCACCCCAGCGCCCCACCTCTCTGCTCCTTCTTAAGAATGTGTGCTGAGCAAGTTCTGGAACCTTGCGAGCCTCGGTTTTCCCATCTGTAAAATGGGGACAACGACGGCCGACTTTGATGGGCTCCTTATAAGAGGCCCCAGACATAATTGCCAGGCATATGGCACGTGCTGTACTAATGCTTGTCCAATGAGGGAGCAGGTGTATGAGTCACTGGTGGGGAGTGGAAGGTATGGGGTGAGGTGGAGAGGTTCCGGGAGGGAGACAAGGAGGGTGTTGCAGAAACCCCCCACCGGAGTGAGGATCCATTAGGGGCTCCCCACCAAGCATCAGGAGAGCACAGATTCCCTTGTCCGGCAAATTCTTTGGCTTCGCCCATGGACGTGTGAACCCCAACCATCCGCAGCTGCCCATGAAGGATCTGTCATGCCCCCTTGGTCACCTAATCCTCTTTACTGGTAGAGGGGCTACACCTCAGTCCCTTGGCTGCCAGTAGAGGATGTGACCTCCTTTTCTGCCTCCTCGGGACACCGAGGACAGTGAGAGAATGACAGCTCCCCTTCCAAACCCTGTTCCTCTCAGCCTCCTGACCCCAGTGAGGTTCTTGCCACCAGCCTGACCTCCCAGCCTCCCGGTCACCTCTGTTTGTGTCCTCTGGGTTCGGGGACCTGAGCCTGGTTCCTCTGGGGATGAACAGCAGGGAGTAGGTAAGTGGCATCCCTTCTTGGCTGACCTGCCAAACTTCATTCTCCCTCCCATCATGACAAAGAGTGGCAGGTGTGTGGCTCCAGGGGCCGGAGAACACCTGGAATCAGCCACCTCGAGGCCCCCTCGAAGGACCACTTATTTATTGATTTATTATAGGACATATGTGCCCAGGATTCAGAATTCAACGAATAAAAGAAAAGGCACACCGGAAACGTCTCTCTCCTCTGTGTTCCTCAGCCACCCATGGCTCCCAGCTCCGCACACGCACAGCCACAGCCACTAGTTTCTCGGGCACCTGTCCAGAACGTCTTCATGCAATTACAAGCAAATGCCAACCCACGATCCTTCCCCTCTCCAGCAGGAGACTCGGCCTCCAGGAGGCTGTTTAGCTCCTTGCTCTGTGCATGTGACGAGATCTTTCCGTAGTAACCGCACTCAGAGCTTCCTCAGGCTTCCTGACAGTGGCCGAGCGGCAAGTGGCGAGGAAGCTTTGCTTTGTCCCAGTCGGATGGTCAAAGGGAGCAGGCGGGGGAGAGAGGGCCTTGGGGCAGGGCTGGGGTGGAAAGAAAGGACGATGCAGCACGAATCCACATGGTTCTTCTTGCCCCTCCGAGTGTCCTGACTTGGCCCGCGGGACCCGCCGGCTCAGTCCCGTCCTCCCACAGGAAGAGACGAGCTCGGGGTGGAGGGCACACGGGCACGCGGGGAGGAGCCGGGACAGATAGATGGATTTTCAGAGACACGAGATGGGCAGGGAGAAAATAACCACCTAACAAATGTGGCATCTTCTCCGGCACCCAGGGAAACACACGATGCCCTTTCTGGTTCGAGTCCTTGAGTGTCATGGTTGATATTTAAAATGATTCTTACTCGCATTAAATAAGATATTTCAATTCCACGAAGCTGTCAGCAGCTGATGCGGACACCAGAAGTAATAGGCACGCTCTCCTTGTATTGTCCTCGTTAATAAATCAGACGCCTCGAGAGGCACGCGGCGATGCTCACAGGGACGAAGGGGGTGTGTGTACACGCGCACACGTGTGCACGCACACGCATGGCGCACACTCACCCAGGCACACACGTGTGCCTCCGCCCACGTGCACACGGTCCCACCCACATGCATGCATGCTCACGTATACACGTGCAAAGTTGTGTGCACACAAGCACACTCACGCAACCTCCGCACAAACTCACACACACGTGTGCGCGCACGCCCGGCACAGGAACACTCACGCACACACCCGTTTGCGTCCAGGCACATACGCACCCTGCACACGCCCACGCACGCCTGTGCACGCTCACGCAAGGCACACAGTGCCTACACGGGTACACAGGCACACCCACACGTGCACTCAATGCACGCACAGGTGCACACGCTCCCACACGGATGCATACTCATGCACTGTTGCGCGCACACCCGCCCACGCTCATGGCCACACTCTCACGCACGTGGGCAACACTCCCAGGGTGAACCCACGTCCAGCCACTCCCATCCGAGGTCACCCGGGGCAAATCCACCCTGCTCGGGTACAGGCCACTCTCCCTGTCACGCTGAGGCCACGGGCACTCCGGGCTGCCTCATTCAGTAAGCTCTTCGCCCGACGTGGGGCTTGAACTCACGACCCCAACATCAAGAGTCACATGCTCTACTGACTGAGCCAGCCAGGTGCCCGGGGCTGCCTCATTCAGATGCGCTCAGGACACCCGGATGTCCGTCGTGGACACGCACGCTCTCTCCCACCAAACCGCGTCTTCTAGATTCCTGGTAGCCCCTGGGGACACCAGTGTCTGGTCACTGATCCCTTGGCGCTAGGGCTTTCTTCTCCAAAGACACCGTGTGTGGCGAGGCTGGAAGGGGAGGGAACAGCAGCACTGAGGTTTGGGGCAAACAGACCCCCCGGCCGTGCCCCGTCCCTAGGCTCCCCCGCGAAAGGTGTGGGCTCTCTGTGACTTGCCCGCTAGGCCTCCACATCCACAGGGCGGTCAGCGGGGACCGCAGGAGTCACCACAGATGGCCAAGGGGACAGGCTGTGGGGATAGCGGAGTGCGGCTGAGCCCTGGGGACCCAGGCGTCCTTCCCTCTTCCCAGGGGCTTCTGGGCGACGGGAGAGGCAGCGGGTCCAGGTGTGCATGCCCGTGTGTGTAGAGTGTATGTGCGGGCACACGCCCCCACCCCTGCCTGCAGTGGGGAGACAGCTGGGGCTCCAAGCGCTGGCCACTGTAGCGGGCTACCCGTGGGCCCGACATCGTGGGTTTGCTTTTGCACAGATTCCTCAGGAAAGAAAGCAAAACCCTGTGCAGAATGATTTAAAGGGAAAAGTACATGTACCAGGAAATAGATAAGAGTGATGTACCATTTTATAATTAACACAATTAGCGACAGGATAAAAAGTGTCACGTATTTAACATATATCAAAGCAGCTAATGCTCGTGATGCTGTGGGACGCTCGTGCTAATAGGAAGCTCGGTTAAAGGATGAGAAAACCGAGCCCAGAGTAATGAAGTAACCTGCCCCAGGTCACACAGCGAGCCAGTACCTAGTACATAGGGACAGTCTAGGATAGAGAGAGGCTGAGCCTCACCTGGATGCTTACCCAATACTTTGGGGTCTCTCATTTCTGGGGTGTGCTTTGAAGAAGGCAGTTGTGACTATCTACAGTCCACCCCTTACACACAGAGAGACGGCTGACGGAGGGGACAGAGAATTTGGTCTGCAGCACCCTTACAGAGAAAGCAGGTGCTGAGTACCGACTGGCCGGTCCGGTATCGGGGAGACCGAGGGGCAGGGGGCGGGACTGCTCAGGAAAACTGTTCAGTGGGCCTTTTGGCTTTTGGTTATGGAAGGGGCTCAGGTATGAGAGGCACCAGGAACACAGCTCAACTGTTCTGTATGATGCACTCACTGGGCATGTCGTTTTCCCTCTGGCAACAGCCTGAAGGATCTGGAATTCACGGGCAAGTAGGGAGGAGAGAGAGAAAGAGAGGAAGAGAGAAAGAAAGAGAGAGAGAGAAAGAGAATGAGATGGTGGGGTGGGGAGAGAAACAGAGACACAGGGAGAGACAGGGACACACACACACACACACACACACACACACACACACACACACGCAGAGGCAAGATTTACCCCCGCACAGGAAGCAGACGATCCTGAGGACGACTGGCCCCGGTAGGATGATGCCAGGAAGATACACCCCGTGGCGAGGGCTGTCAGGGCAAATTCAGGAACAGTGATTTATGCTCTATTTTAAGCGCTTTCTGTCCTGTGCTGTAATTCCCCTCCCACATCCTCGGTAAGAGTGTCGCGCCCAACTGGCTTCTGCTACTGGCACTCTGGGGAAGGAAGGGAGCCGTATGCTCAGGCCGGGGGAGGGGTCGCCCTTTGAAGGGAGGCGGCAGCCTCAGGGGGAGGTTTGAGTGAGGAGGTTTGAGTGAGGAGCAGGAGCAGGAGAGGTGACTGCGAGGCCCAGGCCAGGTGAGCATCCTCCCCCCCAGGGTCCTTGGAAGGCGTGAGACGGTCATGTGGATGTTCGAATAGTGGAGGACTCGGGTACGGTGGGTGCCCCCCGCCACCCGGAGGACTGCAGAGTGGAGGCTGTCACAATAGACAGAAGAGGCCCCCTGACTCTGACTACAGAATATGGGGGAGATGGACGCTGGGCCACTCATCCCTTCCTGCCTCAGTGCATCCCCCCCGCGGGCACACGGGGGTGGCTGGAACCCCGGAGCGCTGGGTGGCAGTCAGGGGGCAGCCAGGACTTACATCTGCAGGCGCCTGCAGCACCCGCAGCCTGCAGGGACCGGGCTGGGCACGGGGGCTCAGGAAGACCCCTGCCTCCGGGAAGTGGAAAGATCCCCTCTGGTCCCGCTCTCCAGCTCTCCCAAACTTCTGGAAGTTTCTGATGAAAACGGGCCGCCCCTCGCCTCTTCATGTGCAGCCCCTCAGCCCACAGGGTTCCTCTCTGCTTCCAGCCAGGATTGTAACAGCCGGTCTTAAGGGTTAACCCACTTCAAGGTAACACACTCCTTGCCTGCTGACCTAAGGTCCTTCATCTGTAACACAGCTAATTTACTTTCTTTTGAGATTTGCAGACCATTGGCCTTGGGGAGCGAAGGATCAGAACTTTTTCAGGCCACAGAGGCCAGCCAGTCTGATGAAGCCGCCTTGACTTTCTGATTAGTGCAGCAATCTTTTAGCAAAATGTTTTTCTTTTTTAAGGGCACACCAATGACTTTACTGACCTCCCTCTGTGCATCTGGAGACCCTGACCTCCTTTGCAGAAAGAACAGAGCACTTGTGCACATCACCAGGCTCTCTTGCACAGTCCCCCTCCCACACCCCAGGCATCAAAGATCTAGAACTTCTTGTACAACCTCTGAGCACCGAGATAACTCTGTAGCTGGCATCATCGAGTCTGCACATAATCAAGAAATGTCACAGACCGCTGTACTCCCTTAGCTGATTAAAACCCTTTAAAAATCTCTGGGGCCAGGCAGAGAGCTTAGAGTTGGACTTTGGATAAGAATCCAACTTGCTGGCCTCCTGAATAAGCTCATATTCCTTTTCAGTCAAAACTGGTCTCTTGGCGGGCACTTGGGTGGCTCAATTGGTTGGGCGTCCAACTTAGGCTCAGGTCACGATCTCATGGTTCATGAGTTCAAGCCCCGTATCGGGCTCTGTGCTGACAGCTTGGAGCCTGGAGCCTGCTTCGGATTCTGTGTCTCCCTCTCTCTCTGCCCCTCCCCCCACTCGACTCTTTCTCTCTCTCTCTCTCTCTCTCTCAAAAAATGAATAAACAAAAAAATTAATTAAAAACTGGTCTCTTGGATATTGGCTTTTTGAGCAACAGGCAGCCAAACTCGGTTTTTCGGTAACAGGATGTCCCTTCCAGGAAGCCTTCTCGAACACCCTCTGGGTTGTCCCAAATCTGGTGCATTTGTCACAACTTAATGTAATGTCCTATGTACTTGCACGTGTCTCCCTGAGGCCACATCTTGTATGCTGTCCCATGTCCCCCGTGCACCATGGAAGGCCAAATAATGCCCCCCCCGCCCCCCGCCAAAGATGTCCACATCTGAATTCCCAAAGCCCACGAGTATGTCACCTTCTAGGATATGATGGTTGAATTGGGTCCCCCCAAAAAGATGTGTTGACATCCTAACCCCAAGGGGCGCCAACCACACCACGAGCTAGAAGAGAGCCATGAAATGCATTTCCCCTGGAGCCTTCAGGGAGACGGGCCCCGCGGACACCTTGATTTCAGACTTCCGGTGTCCAGAACTGAGAGAGAATCAAGGTCTGTTGTTTCAAGCCCCCTGGCTTGTGGCACTTTGTGACAGTACCTCTGGCAAGCTCACACGCAGCAGGGACTCGGCAGCTGTGATTTACTGAAGGACCACGAGCCACGGACATCTATCTCGGATTACTTGCTGGGCCTGACGTGATCCCAAGGGTCCTTCTGAGAGGGCGATGTGAGAAGGACAGCAGAAGCTGGAGGGGTGCAGGGCCGACAGCCAAGGGATGCAGGCGGCCTCTAGAAGTCGGAAAAGGCGAGGAAAAGAGTCTCTCCCCTCCCGCCTCCAGCAGGGCTGGCTGCTCGCATAAGGCACAGCGTGTGGGCTTGTGCAACCACTTTCTTGTTTTGTTTTTTTAACTTTTTTAATATTTATTTTAGAGACAGAGAGAGCACAACAGGGGAGGGGCAGAGAGAGCCTGAGACAGAATCTGAAGCGGGCTGTAGGCTCTGAGCCATCAGCAGAGAGCCCGACGCAGGGCTCGAACCCATGAACCCTGAGATCATGACCTGAGCCAAAGCCGGATAGTCAACCGACGGAACCACCCAGGTGTCCCTACAAGCACGGATGGTTCGTTTAGAAAGCAGAGGACCCTCTGCAGAGCCTCCCATCCCTGTCCTGGCGTTCCTGCTACCTGTGAGCCCCGTGTGTGGTCCCGAACCTCCCTGCTCTACCAGGAGAAGCCACGATGTTCGATGCTCGAATTGATCTCAGGAACTGTGGTCAATGAGACGGCTGGTGGCATTATTGAGCTGGAGGCTGTAACACTGTGACAGCCCTGGCTTGAGTTGGCCGGGGATGGTGCTGTCCGCCCTGGGACCTTCCGGGCCAATTAACTGCTCTCGAGGAATAAGGAAAAGCACTTCATTAAAGGCTGGCATCAGCAGGGTGGTTCTCACAGACATGGAGCAAGAAGACAGGTGCGGGGGGAGGGAGGTCTGAAGTGGCCACACTGTCACCACGGGGAGATTAAGCAGGGACCGCCCCCACGCCCCCAACAATGATAAGAGCATCCAGTTCCCAGCAAACACTGGACGTACATTATCTGGCTCACCTCCGCGTTTACTGCAGGGAGAAGGGACTCCTGTCCCGTTTCATAGCCAGGGACCTGGGCTCAGAAAGGTTGAGCAAGTCACCCGAGGTCACCCAGCTAGAGGGCAGCAAAGCGACATTCAAAGTCAGGCCCACCTGAATCCAGACATGTCCCCGCCCCACGCCTGCCCCTGACCCGGTGCCCTGGCTGGGTAGCGGGCACATCCCAGAGCGAAATGCCTCCCCGGGAGCTGCCCGGACCTGTCCTGCCCCAGGAGCCCCGCAGAGAGAATCCTCTAAGAGCCAAGAGTAACAAGATGTGGGATCGTTGTTGCAAAGACTGGGGCGGGACACTATTATTACCGGGAACAGACAGAAAGGAACAGAGAAGGCAAAATCTGCGTTCAAGGAGTTCAAACTTGCAGACAATTCAGTGTGGATTTTTAAAAGGTGACTGGGAAGGAAGGAATCCTGAGGCTTGAGGGGTGCCAGTGTGGCTACTGGAAAAAAAAAAAAAAGAAAAAGGAACAACAGAAAAAGGCAAGAAGTGTGGCCTGTCTTCTGCTTACAGTGATGCTCTGGAATTTCCCCCCATGGCTACTTCTCCTTCGCAGAAAAGGAGGCTCCTTTGTCCTGGGCTTCTGGCATCTGGCAGAAATTCCTCAGGGGCCTTTTTTTTTTTTTTACACCTAGTAACAGGCTGCATGGAAATCTGGCCTCAAGGAGCCAGACTGCTTGTGCTCTGTGGCCAAATCGTAGAGGGCTGGGCCAAGCAGCCTCTTCGCTCTGTCTGGGACTCCCCAGCCTCTCAGGTGCACAGAGTGAGGCCGTCTATTTTAATGGCAGAGAAGCGGCCTCCTAATTAGACCTGCCGGCCGGGCGGGAGGGAGGGCCCCCCAGAAGCCTTCTTCCTCCACGCTGCAGGGACACATCGGGGGAACATCCGAGCCTCACTGCAGTTTAGCATTTGCCCACGCGTGACTCATCCATAAGAAACACCGGGTAAACGTACAGAACCACAGCCCCGCCCCGCCCCCCAAAGCACCCTCTGCTCACCTGCCCCTATCTGGTCTGACAGCTTTCCTTTCCATCTCAGACACCGCTCCCTCCCGCACCTCACAAAAACTCGGGACCAGCAAGCTTCACAAGCCGGCTGCGGGCCTTTTCCGAGGCCAAGTGTCAGATTTATTGTCGTATTTACGAATTTCTCACCCACGGAACGCGCGGGAGACCGTGCGAGCGCCTTCAGTAGGCTGCTCTCTTTTGTTTCGTGTGTCCCTAATGAAGTTTTTGAAGGTCGTTCCCTCGCCCCCATTTCCCCCATTAGCTTGTGGTTTTTACTGCGTGATTTTGCACGGCGGGGCGGTTTTTACACGTGAACAGAACTGATTGCCAAGCGCTTCACATGGCGTCTGACACTTGGGAACCACTCAAGAAACGCGTCCGGATGTGTTTCCTGTTACCGTGAACCGTTCCACCCGGCCTGGAGTGCCCACTATGTGCCAGGCACTGGGTTAGTGTGAGCAGCGGGCACGGCGGTAAGAACAGTAAGACCGTGAGTCTGTGGTGTTGTGCTCCCGTCAGCCACTTGTGTTTAGACGAAGATGTTTCTGCCACCGTCATACCCTGCTTGGAAATGCATGGCTCCCCAGTTCTACTCTGAGTCCATTCTGTACCCATTGCTACCCGCCAAGACAGTGTGCTGCCCCTGGGAGCTAAACATTGGCCCCTGGGCATCTCTGAGTCTCAGAGAACAGAAGTGAATAGGGACTTGCTCGTCTTTGAGCAGGAGGGACTTTGTGAGGGCCCCTTTAACCACCACAAGGGATAAGGGCTAATTCGCACTGAGGAGGCGGGGCGCACGTGTGTTAGAAGCACTAATTTGGAGGGGGGGAGCTCTAGATGGGCACTGAGTGCGGGCGATGGTGTGAACCCTGCCAGGCTCTGCCCAGCTGAGCCCTGCTCCCTGGCCTTCACCAGGCTCCTGATTTCCCCAGGCCAGATGTTTGTGGGATTAATGAATGTTGATAAGGCTGGAGGATGAACCACAGTCTCCCCGGGGGTCCCTGCAGCTTGCCTGGGCGGGTCAGGTGGAGGGAAGCTGGGAGGAGGCCTCCCCGGCCATCCTGAGTGCCTGCTGCTGGGTAGTGCAGCAGGGCGGGGAGGGGGGCACGTGATGAGATGCCCACTGGGTTCCTCGGGTGGACCTGCTTCAAGGTCACGGCTGATGTTCTACCTGAGGCAAGGCTTCACTGCATGTCTCCTCTCCGAGTCCCAAGGCTCAGGCACCGGGCAGGGAAAGCGTCTGAGTCCTGTGCCCTCCCCCAGCTCCTGGCTCTGGGTTACGTCTCCCCCTGTGAGAGTCGTGGCTGCCCTCCCGCCAAGATCAGAAACCTGCACCCAAACAACCAGTGGGGTCGAACGCCGCGCTGGGGGCTTTGGGGGCAAAGGCTGTGAGCGCTGGTGGGCACTGGTGGAGGAGGAGGGTTTTTGACGGTCAGTGTATGTGTGACCTTGGGCCAATTGTCTGACCTCTCTGTGCTTCCACGTCCTCGTCTATAAGACAGAGGTAATGATAATACTAATTAGTAACAATAATATAAACCAGGCGCTATCTTAAGTGCTTTGTATTATGGTATTGCACTCGTCCCTCATTAGCTACTCTGTGAGGTCAGAATCCATTTTATCCAAATTTGGCAGATGAAAAAAAGCTGAGGAAACCAAGGCACAGAGAGGTTAAGTAATCTGCCCAAGATCACACAGCAGGTGGCAGAGCCCCAGGAGGCTGCCTCTAGATTTTGTGCTCTTAACCATCACGCTGTAGTCCCTCCCTGCGGGCACACTGTGAGGGTGTCATGAGATGGGACCTGGAAAGGACAGGACAGGGCTGTACGTGAGGTGTGCCACAGCTCGCTAAGAGTTAGCTGCCACGGGGGTTATTAATGTTATTATTTTTCACCTAGCCATCTGTCCCGCGAGGAGGGAGCACTGCCCTCAGCCCTCTCTAACAGCCCCCAAACCCGGCGCCCGAAGCCCACTCTTCCCCGTCAAGTCCTTGCCCAGCAAGCCAGTCGGGGAAGCAGTGGCAAGGTCGGGGCTCCATGGCGTCTCATGTTACGAGCTGTGGTGGTAGATGCCCTGAGCCCTGGGGCCCTGAGACACCTCTCCTCCCCATCCTCGTGAACACCTGCTCAGACCCCAGGCAGCTAGCTCTGCAAACAATCCCACCGGCCCCGACTTTTCTGGCCTTTGTCCAGCATGACTCACTGCCATCTCTGCCCGTTCCCCTTGGGTTTTCCAAAGTCACCCTCGGAGGTGACTTCAGGGAAACTTAGTGGGGGAACCAGGCCAGAACTGTGTTAATGAGGCCCTGAGGACCCGCCTGTGAGCTGCCATCTGGAAAAGGTAATCCGTGCCGACTGCCAGGCACCGGCCGGATCTGAGTGGAGGTTGGGAGACTCGAGAGCACGGCCCTAATATTTTGCAATGGCTCCAATCCCAGGCTGCCCTTGTGACTTGCTTTCACCAATAGAATCTGGTGGCACATTCCAAAGCCCAGGCCTCAAGAGCCTTGCAGCTTCTGTATTCACCTCTCAGACCACCAGGCCCCCAAGACCACTAGGCCATGAAGGATGGTAAGCCACAGGAAGAAAGGCCTGTACCACAGCTGTCCAGCCCAGCCCAGGCCAGCCCAGGCCAGCCCAGCCCAGCCCAGCCCAGCCCAGCCCAGCAGATGGCCAGCAGAGAAATGATAAATCATGGTTGTTTAGCCAGGAAGTTTTGGGGCGTTTTTCTGGGCAGCAATAGGTAACTGACTGGAGGCTGGGGCCGGGAGCAGGCTGGGAATGCTCCTGTGGGCAGAGGCTCCCCAGCTCTGTATGGTTCCCTAGGGGTCAAGGGTAAAGGAGCAGGTGCAGACCTCCACGGTCTGCTCAAGATCTTTGGTGAGATGATCTCTTTTGGTCACCCTTCCCCCATTCTGCAGGAAGAATGGCCTCTCCCTTCCCTAAGCCCTGGATGATCCCCCCCCGGCTCCCCGCTGACACTGAGACCCCAGAGATGCCAGTTGGAGCTGAAACTCCCCTTCCCAACCCCCACCCCTCCTACCACTCCCAGGAGGCTCTGTGGGGCAGGAGACTTGGGCAGCCGGCTGGGAGCAGGTCTCTCCCTTGGCCAGAGTGGGAAATTCAAAGTCACAGACACCTCGGTACCCTATGAGCCAGAGGGCAGAAAAGCGGGCCATTGCAGTGACTTCTCTTGATGGGGACAAAGACACAGGGCAGAGACCGCCTGAACCCTCCCACACAGAGAAATCCCACACATGGGCCAGAAAGGGGCTCTGAGGGGTATGGGTGGGGAGAGGGGAGTCAGCCCCCAGGAAGCAGGGGTCATTACCAACTCCCCAGGCACCTGTCTAGACCATTTGCCTGCCTGAGCGCATAACTGAGTCAAGATCTAATTAGTTTCTGTGTCCTGGCTGAAAGCCAATGAGGGAGAGGCCCACAGGAAGATCTGGGGAGGGGGCGTTCTTAGGGCACGCTGGGGTCTCCAGTCCAGACGTGTGGGGAGAAGGAATGAACATCTCACACATTGGACTATCCCAGATAAAAAACATATGTGCCTCTGATGGACGCCACCCCTCCCCGCCTCCCTAAGGACCTTGGGCCGCACATGTCCACCCTACGCCCATCTCTGTGCACCGGTTCCCAGGGATTCAGGCCAGATTCAAATGTGTCAATTTCAGGTGATGAATGATCAAGCCCTTCCTAATTTGCATGTTAAGTTTCCTTGTGGCAGAAATAAATAGCCTCAGCTCATCAGAGAAGAGCTTTCTTGGGGGGCCTTTCATTAAAGCGGTAGTGAGCACTTCTCCAGCGTGTTCCGTCCCGTACTGTGGGGGGTCTGGGTCCCCAGGCCACCTGTCCCAGGGCTGCTGGGACGGGCTCTGGAGAATCTGTCAGTCACTGCCAAGTGGGAGGAGGGGAGGGTGGGGAAGAGAGGGCGTGGCTTGTGTGCGCACACCTCTGTGTTCTAGAATGTTCCGGCAGTGAAGCTGGCAGCCGGTGCACATCCCTGGCCTCATCCCTAATTTGCAGCATAACCCTGGATGTGTTAACTTTACCCCTTGGGTGTCAGTTTCTGCATCTATAAATGGGAAGTGTAGTTACTGCTTTGTGGGTTCCTCGGGCCGCCTGTGGGCGTGACCCACCGGGACGCTGGTGAGTGAGCACACACCATGGGCGCCCGTGTGATGGGTCCTGCGGGTGGCCTGTGCGTGGGCTGTGGCGGGACACCCAGAGCTGTGCCTACCTACCATGTCCGCAGAAGAAAGACAGCAGCTTCTCTCTGCCTGCCCCAGCTTCGGGGGAACCCATGATGCCTGGAATGTCCTCCCTGCCCCCCCGCCCCTGCAAGGGCTCTCGGGGCCATGACTCCTCAGGGTGGTGCTCTGAAGCCGTGGGGACACTGGGAGAACTCAGAAGACATCCAAGGGCAGAGAGAGGGGAGGCCAGAACCGCCTCCCCCAGCACAGGGCATCCCTCCCACCTCCTGAGGGGTTCAGCCTGATGAGGAAAACGTCACCAAATCAACCTGGATCCTGGAGTCTTTGCTCTCTACCAGACCAGAACTCTGCACAACTGGGTAGCCCGGTCAGACCCCAGCAGCCCCGGATGCTGGTGCAGGGAGCCTGGGTTTGAATGGCAGCTCTGACCCTCCCACCCGGTCTGGTCCCTGAGGAAAGTCACTTTCGTCTCCCGGCTACGGAGAGTCCCAGCTGCAGGATGGAGGGCTCAGCCTAGATGCCAACCGGGCCATCGTTCTGTGGCCGCGTGACGGTGTCACGGCTCCGGGCTTGTGCCCCCACCTCCCCGAGGCCTCAGCTGGGGTCCAGTGAGGTGACACCCACCACGAGTCTCTGGCCCTGGAGGGAGTGGGGGGCCCACTTCCTCCCCAAGCCAGGACCCATTAGTGAGGATGTGAGGAGACAGGTTGCTATGGAAACTGAGACAGCCAATGTTTCTGAGACTTTTGCTTCTTGTTTCCCTTTTCCCCCTTACATTTCGAACTTATTCATCTTAATTGACATAATTATTGCCGCGTCAACCTGAGGCACAGGGAGCCAGCTGTGCCCCTTGCTGCCCACTACCTGCCCTGACCCTGCGGGGCTCTCTCCCTGTCGCTTCTCTCCCGGCTTCTTGGCTTCTCCTGTCACTCACCAGCAATCCCCCGTGGCCAGGAAGAAGCTGTCCCAAAGCAGGGGGAGGCCCCCACCCCAGTGCTCCTGGGCCCCTGTGGGGACAGGGGTCATGGCCGCTCCAAGTAACTGAGATGCCAACTTGTCTTCCAGCCCAAGCTCCTCACCTAGAGCCGACTAGGACTCCTTATTTACACCTCGGGAGCGGACCCTTCTGCCCACTGGGTAAATGAACTTGGGTCTCTCCGAGCCTCCATATTCTCATCTGTGCAATGGATCTGTCCTACCTGCCCGTGCATCCCATGCCCAGGGAACAAATGGAGCGTGGAAGGAAAGCAGTTCTATTGCAACAGGAAGTCCCATCAATTTGGACTGGGTGGGGGGAGGAGAGACCCCCCCCCCCCACAAGGGGCTGGAGGGTGGCCAGCCAGTTCCACCCTCATGTCCCCCAATGCCAAGCCAGCCGCCGACTCTAGGGTGTGGGACTGGACGCCTGCTTGCACCCGGGAAGCTCTGGTGGCTCCAGCTGGGAGAGTCTGGGCAGGGGGGGCGGCACCGGCACCTTGCTCTCGACCACTCGTTCTCAACGGGGTGGATGTGGCCCTCTAAGGCACACTTGGTGGTGCTGGAGACATTTCTGGCTGTCACATTTCAGGGAGGGGGCTACTGGGATGTAGTGCGTGGAGACCAGGGGTGCCGCTAACCCCCCCTGCCGTCCACGCGGCAGTCCCCACGACAAAACGCGATCTGCCACCAATGTTAACAGTGCCCGGGCTAAGAAACCCTGCTCTGGTCACGGTCTTCTTCGTGGGCGGCACAGGGTATCACCTGGGGGGTCCCTCTAACCCTGCTCCCTCCCCCATCGTTGAAAGCCGGCCCTGTGTGTGCAGGCGCGGGGCTGGCTGGGCTCCCTGCACCCCTCCTCCCTTCCCGGGCTCCGCCGGAGCGGGAGGGGGGCCTCTGGGTCAGGGGAAGGACAGCACGCTTGGCTGGGGGCCTCTTTCTCCTCCCAGCCCACCTCCCCCATCCCTCCCCGAGGATTACGACATTTCTAAACTCGTTAACTTTTAATTACTACCTTCCCTCTGCCTGAGTACACTGGCTCCAGGCCACGTACATCTCTATTAAAATTCAATTTATGCCCATCATAACTAATTCCTGCACTTCAGCTTCCTCACCGGCAGCCTTCAATTTTCAGACAGGATGTCCAAACTCATGGCCAAATCAGAGTTTATCTCCAAAGAGGCTGGCAATGGGGTTGGGGGGGAGGGGAGGGTCTGGCTTTGTTGAGGAAGAGGGGTCCGGAGCCTCCTTACAAGCACTGGGAGGAGAGTGTGGCCAGACAGAAAGAGGCGGGGACAGCCTGCCCCGCGGCGTGGACATGGGTGGGTGGTGTTCGCTTGGTGGCCTGGAAGGCCGCCATTTCCGCTTACACAGCCATCGATGACCAGCCACCCTTCCATACACTTAACCTTCCGTGACACTCATGACCCTCCGGGAGGTAGCCTATAATAACTGGTGTTATTATTCCCATTTAACAGACTGGGCAGCTGAGGCAGGGCTTAAGTCATTTGCCCAAAGGCATACACTGAGTCACAGTCAAGACAGGGACTCCTACTGGGGGGGATGCTCGCACTGAGCCTTGGAAGATCAGGCAGCAAAAGTGAGTGAGGACAGTGCAGGTCACTGGGGAGAGGTAAAGGCAGGTGGTCCTGAACAGTAGACACCATCAGGAGAGGACTCATTCCGCCCATTAGCCAAGGACGTGGGTGAGGGAGGAGACTGGGAAGAGGGGCAGGACCAGGGCACACAGGGGCCTGAGGCGCCCTTGACCCAAATCCTCCAAAGACCGCCCGCCTCCTGCAGGACGCAGCCCAGAATGTCCCTCCTGGCAGTCGTGATCCTTCCTCCGCCATTCTGTGCCGGCCGTGTCTCCCTGATCGCAGGGCAGCATCGCTGGCCCAGTCTCGCCCCCCCGCCACGTTCACATCTTCCCCTTCACTGGCTCCTCATCCAGCCCCCCTCACTGTCCCTAAGCTCCCCTATGTCCCTACACCTAGCTGACCGTTGTTAGTGTCCCACAGCCGTCGACACACAGCCGGCCACTCGGTCCTTCTCAAAACCCCCTCCCCGTTCTGTGACACCCTGATCTCCGTCTTGGCCTCTTGCTTTCATTCCGTTGGGCAGGTTCCCACCTCTTTTGTTTATTTGCTTTCGGGGGCCCTGGGGCTCTTTCCTCCGCGCTACGTCTGCTCTCTCGCCCTGCCCGTTCCCACGTTCCCACGGGGTCCGCTGTCACGCTGATGTCAGTGATCCCTAAGTCAAGATCTTCAGCTTGGGCTTTCCTTCCCCACCCCAGGCGCGCGCATCTTCCTCGCCTGCTGGATGCTGCTACCCGGTGTTTCTCCACGCACCCAAGGGGAGCACGGAGACTCCCCACGGTGTCCCTGCTTTTCCAGGGTTTCTTCCACCAAGTCCCTGCCTCTCCACCTGCCTTCCTCCCTCACCCGCACGTCCAGCCCCTCGTCACGTCTGCTCAGTTCTGCCTCCTGGATATGTGTCAGACCCCTCTGCTCCTCTGCTCCCCACTGTCTCCAAGATGGCCCGGCCACCCGCCTCCCATCACCCCTGTCCACCCCGGCGTTCGCCTGTCCTCCTCCAGTCCACTCTCTGCCCCGGTGCCTGGCTACAGGGTTTAGAAATGGACACCTGATCATGGCCCTTCTCTGTGAAAAACGAGTCAAGGGCCCCACACAGCTTTTGGCCTAAGAGAAGAGCTCCCCGGGAGGGCCAGCGAGCCCCGACTTGACTGACCCTGGCCGCTTCTCCAGCATCCTGACCTCCTGTCCGTGCCAGCTTTCTTTCAGTTCCTCTGTCTGCGCACACGGCTGTCTCCAAAGCCCCACTTCTGCCTCTTCTAGCTCTGCCTAACCCTGCTCATTCTCAGCGTCCCCAGTGACACCTTCTCCGACCTGTCCTTCACCTTTGATGGCGCTTGTCGAAACTGGAGTCCGGCATTACGTGAAGAGTTACTGAGTGCTGTTTCCATCCCGCACCGCACACTCTATGGGGGTCAGGGCTCCCCTGTCTTATTTAGCACCCAATGTCTACACTTCAGGGGAGCTCCACCCGTTCACTTCCCATCCCCGCCAATGCCTCTTCCCCTCTGGGTTCAAGTTCGACATCTTCCACAAGCTGCCCCCAACTTCTCTAGGCCTTTACACCTGCTGTCCCTCCTCAGTCTGGGCGCACATGAGCCACGAGTCCTGCTCCTCGGCTAGAATAAATCTTTCCCAAGGGCGGTGGGAAGGGCGGGGCTGGCACTGCCTTTCCTGACTGTCCTCCTTGACCAGCTGTGTGCCAGGTGGGCAGAGAGTCCCAGATCCGTGCCTTGTGACTGAGCAAAGTAGCATCCCCCGATATTCCTCCATCAAACCTGGAGGGAGAGGATCTGGCTCTCATCTTGGTTCAGAGACTTCAGTCTTGAAGCCCCACGTCCCTCCCTACCAAGACGACTCTCCTGTAGGAGCTGCTGATGCACGGGGATTGAGAACAGGTGCCTACGGGAAAGGGGCTGGCGCACGGCCTGGCATGGGGTACATGGTCACTTGAAGCGTTCGTCATCAAGAGTTAACATACGTGAAGTCCTTGAGACGGGGCTGGGCCCACGTAAGCTCCTTGTGTTAGCTGTGACTAGTTCCCCTGCACTGGTTTAGGAGGCTGGCGGGGGCCATCCCTGGAAAGTTGAGCCCTGCAATGCTACCACTGTTGGTGGGGGAGACAAACACAGCAAGACAGCTCGGAGCAGGGGGTGGGATGCAGGCTCGGGGTCCAAAAGACCCTGGGTAAAACCTGACTTCCCAGGTCTGGCTGTGTGACCTCGGGTAAGTTGCTGAATCTCTCTGAGCTGGGACTCCCAGCTAGGAGGTGGAGATAATAATAGCGTTAATCTCTCAGAACCGCTGTTAGTTAGAGGTTGGCTCAGTTCTGGGCACCCACGTGGTATATGCTCCAGCACCTGCCAGGAGCCCGCTGGCCTCTGCATCCTTGGCCTCGGCCGCCTGCTCTCACTTCTAAGGGGAGGCCAGAGGACAAGCCAGAGACAAAGCAGCTGGCCCGGAGAGTTTCTCTTCATCCTCTTCTCTGAAGAATTTCAAAGGCTGCAGCTGCCCCACATGTGTCCCCTGCTTTGTGCCCATAGCGAGGGCTGCGGCATGCGTGGGTCTCTGCCTAAGCCACGGGGCTTTCTTCTCTCTGCCGCTGAGCCCGCGGGCAGTGCCCTGACAACACAGCTCCCCCACAAGGGACATCAGCCTGGCCGTGGGGCTGGGGACGCAGCCTGGGGCTGGCCAGTGTCCTGCCTGGCTCTTCTGAGCTTCCCCTCCACACACCTGCTCTTCTCCACGCCAGCCAGGGGCCAGCCGGGGCCTCAGAGTCGGACTCGGCCTCCACTCGTCTTACCTCCTCACGCCTGCTCATCTCAGGGTCTGCGGGGCCCCTGGCTTCCTGCCCTCTCAGGGCAGAGGAATGGCGTACGGTGACAGGACCGTGGCAGAAGGAGCCCCGTCAGGACCCCGTGTGCGTCTACACAGGTGGGACAAGAACCCACACGGGTCACACAGCCTTCCTGGATCTGCCACTTGCTCTCTTCATGACTCCAGGCAAGTTCCAGAACTTCTCCGAGCTCCAGTCTCCTCATTTTGCAAAATGACGGTAATAACACTCACCTAGTGCTGCTGTGAGATGATGTATGTTCAGTTAACCATGCGTGGGAATCTAAGTGTGTGTGTGTGTGTGTGTGTGTGTGTGTGTGTGTGTGTGTGTGTGTGCATGTGTGGGTTGTCCCCAGCCACACAGTTCTGGCTGGTTCAGTGGATGATGCAAAGTGAGGCAGAACTGATTCGACTTGGGGAGAGGGCCCTGGAGGGTGGAAGGCGGGGAAGAGAGGGCAGAGGAGGGGTGCCGAGGGGAGGGAATAGGGGAGAGTGATCTGAGGGAAGAGACTCCAGGGGCAGCACAAGAGGGCCTGACCTTCATGAGCTACCAGCCCACCCTGTCAGGAAGTTAGGCTAACAGGCCAATGTGCTTCACCCAGACATAGACTCACGATGGTTAAACAAGAGCCTGAAGGAATCACACCCACCCACCCAACTACCTACCCACCCCCCCACACGTGTGCGCATGTACAGAGGCTAACAAACACATTAGAGCGTATACTTCCAAGTAAGTATTGTGTTCAACCTCCTCCCACCCACCCCAACACACACCAAGAGCCACTGGGAGAGGCCATGCACCTGTCCCACTGGTGGAGGGGTGGCAGTGGGGGCAGTGCCCAACCCTTTGGGACGGTCTTCCCAGGCAGTATCCCACCCACATGGGAAAAGAGATCTCATTTGCTCAGAGTCTGATAATGCTTTATACCCACAGCGGTACCCCGAACTCTCAAACTGGGAATTCAAGGCTGGCTTCAAAACCGGTAACATATGTCACCAACAAGGGGCTCTCACAGCACTTGACCACAAAAAGAGCTCTAAAGAGGGTCCTGGACCATAACAGTGTCATCGGACAGGTGCACAGAGCCCCCATGACCACCTAGGAGGAGATGTGCTCGCTTGCACACGAGGTCCCGAGGTCCGGCTGGTTTGTTACCAGATCTGTCCTGCTATTCTACCGAGACAAACACTTTGTATAATCCTAGCAGGTGCTGTTTATTTCATGCCTGTTGCAGCAGGGACTGGGCTTGTCCCGTAGAATCTCACTGAATTCTTACTGGAACTTTCTAGAGTGGGCATTACTGCTCCCGATTCTGAGAGGCAGGGTGGCTAATTCCGCCCAAGGCCCAGAGCCAGGAAGTGGTAGGAGGGTGACTGTATTCAGGGGGGCCCAACTCTGAGGTCCATGCTATTTCCATTCTGCCCCCCACGGTCATTCGTCCTCAGAAGGATGCGGCAGGCTTTCCTTCGTGTGGGTGTCACACACGTGCACACACGCCACGGCCATTCTGTTTCAGATCCCACTGAGAATGAAGGCCGGTGGAGAGTGGATGTGAATGCAACGTTGTTCCTTTGGAGACGGAGTAGGAAACATAGTGGAATTTATGGCGGCACTTCCAATCTTATTTTCTCTCAACTTGCTGAGTAAATTCAGCCATCTTTCTGCCTGAAAATTGGATATTATCACCCAACTCAAGCCCTGGGGTTCGCAAGAGACTAGGAAGTTCTCAGCGGCAAGCGGTGGTGGGAGAAGCAGGGGATAAGCCGGCCAAACTCCTCTGGGTTGCAATTTTCAGTATGCATTTATTTCAAAGGTGAATCCGGTACATTTTATTGAGCCAAAAAACAAGAAAGTGCTAGAAATCCAATAGCGACATGTCAAAAAGACCCAGGATCCAGCTCGAGGAAGCTCCACGGGCCGATTATGGGTTACTACGGAGGATCAAAGTGAAGAATGACAGGGATAGATTGAAACACACTGAATAAGAAAAATAATCCATGAGTTCATACTGATGCTAAATTATTTTAAAGGAAGGTGAGAAAGGGAAGATCCTTTTTATAAAAGAATGACAAATTGGGCATGCAAGCTGGTGCAGCCACTCTGGAAAACGGTATGGAGGTTCCTCAAAAAACTAAAAATAGAACTACCCTACGACCCAGCAATTGCACTACTAGGCGTTTATCCAAGGGATACAGTGTGCTATTTCAAAGGGACACATGCACCCCCATGTTTATAGCAGCACTATCAGCAATAGCCAAAGTATGGAAAGAGCCCAAATGTCCATCGATGGATGAATGGATAAAAATGTGGTGTATATATATATATATATATATATATATATACACACACACACACACACACACACACACACACACACACACACACACAATGGAGTATTACTCGGCGATCAAAAAGAATGAAATCTTGCCATCTGTAACTATGCGGATGGAACTGGAGGGTATTACGCTAAGTGAAATTAGTCTGAGAAAGACAAATATCATATGACTTCACTCATAGGAGGACTTTAAGAGACAAAACAAATGAACATAAGGGAAGGGAAACAAAAATAATATCAAAACAGGGAGGGGGACAAAACAGAAGAGACTCATAAATATGGAGAACAAACTAAGGGTTACGGGAGGGGTTGTGGGAAGGGGGAGGGGCTAAATGGGTAAGGGGCACTAAGGAATCTACTCCTGAAATCATTGTTGCACTATATGCCAACTAATTTGGATGTAAATTTAAAAAAAAAGATTACTCCCCCCCCCCCACCAAAATGACAAACAAAAGTAAAAGGAAAGATAGAAGTAGAAAATCTGCTTATCACAACCACAAAGGTAATAACTGATTCAGGTTAGACTCCTCAGTGGATACTCAATCACCGAGTGAGAGATTTCTGGGGAGGAGAAGAGTCACAGTTTCGAGTTATCCCTCAAAGGGAAGGGGCGCCTGGGTGGCTCAGTCGGTTGAGCATCCGACTTCGGCTTGGGTCATGATCTTGCAGTTGGCGAGTTCGAGCCCTGCGTTGGGCTCTGTGCTGACAGCTCAGAGCCTGGAGCCCGCTTCTGATTCTGTGTCTCCCTCTCTCTCTGCCTCTCCCCTGCTCATGCTGTCTCTCTCGGTCTCAAAAATAAAGATAAACATTAAAACACACACACACACACACACACACACACACACACACACACAAAACAAACAAAACAAACAAAAAAACAAAGGGAAAACGATACCTCCAGACCTTGACGGTGGAGAAATCTGGTGCAAATCACCTTGACCAGCTGATCAAACGTAACCTCACCAATAATGGGGCAAAGTGACAGGAAGTGTCTTCAGGTATGAAGCACGAAGGACTCACATCTGGGTAATTTTCTTGCCAAGAAGGTTTAACCTGAATCTAATCAGGAGGATGTAACTGGACAGATCTACCCTAGGGGACATTCTGCAAAACTGGCTGAGCTCTTAGAAACGTCAACGTCGTGAAAGGTAGCAAGAAACAATGAGGGATAGTTCTAGATTTCAGGAGTCTAAAGAGTCATTACAACCACATTTCATGTGTGGTCCTTGATGAGATCTTGTATCAAACAATAATAAAAATGGCCACAAAGGACATAATTGGGACAGAGGTATCAATGTGAAATTTTCCATTCTTTTTTTTTTTTTTAATTTAAAATTTTTCTTTTGAGGCGGGGGGTAGAGGGGTAGAGGGAGAGAGAAAGAGAATCTCAACCATGCTCAGCACAGAGCCTGATGCGGGGCTCGATCCCTTGACCCTGGGATCATGACCTGAGCCCAAATCAAGAGTCGGACGCTCAACTGACCGAGCCACCCAGGCGCCCCTCGCTGTGAAATTTTCTGAGTGTGAAAATTGCACTGTGGTTCTATAGGGCAATGCCTTATTCTCGGGAAATTCTACTTAGGGGTGAAGTGACATGATGTCTACAACTAATTCTTTTCCTTTCCTTTTTTTTTTTTAAGTTTATTTATTTATTTTGAGAGGGGAGGGAGGGGCAGAGAGAGAGGGAGACAGAATCCCAAGCAGGCTCCACGCTGTCAGCGCAGAGTCTGAGGCGGGGCTCGCTCGAACTCACAAACCATGAGCCCAAATCAAGAGTCGGACGCTCAACCGACTGAGCCAACCCCGGCGCCCGGAGAAGAGACCTTTCTTATGGGCACAGCACATATTTGATTAGAACAAAATCCCAACCGACTTGTACTCGGGCACCCGGTGGCTGCCGTGCCGTCACGGCCAGCCTTCCTGGGTGAGGAGGCAAGGGGATGAGTTTCCCCCCCGGACGTGTGTTTGCGTCCCCCTGAAATTTCCACCCAACCAAAACTCTGAAACAGAACACAGCTCACCCACAGACAACGTAAGAGACAGAGCCGACCCCCATGCAGTCAAAAATCCACGTGTGACTTCTGACCCCCCACGCCCCTCCAACTGAACTACTAAGACCTACGTTGGCCGGAAGCCTTCCCGATAGCATTAACCGTCAATTCTCACGTTATTTTGTACGCTATATGTATCACATACTGTAGTCTTCCAGGAAAGTAAGCCAGAGAAAAGAAAATGTTATTACGAACACGGTACGAAAGAGAAAATACATTTACAGTGCTGTGTGCGCTGTATTTATCAAAAACGCCCGCGTGTTAGTGGACCCGTGTGGCTCAGCCCATCCTGTTCGAGGCTCAACGGTATTTGCATTCCCCTCTCTGCTTTGTTTTCTAGAACCTGCAAAGCACACTTAGTAGAGGCTGCTTGGGATGCATATTAAGGAAGCCACGGTCACAGTCCTTCCTCAGCGAGAGGCTGGATGTAAAGAATTTCCAGCCCTGGAGCCGGACGACTTCTATTTGAAGCCCAGCTCAACCATCTGACCTTGGGGGAAGTGTTTAATGTCTCTGAGCCCCAGTCTGCCCATCTGTCGAATGGGAAAAATAACCGAACGTTCTCAAAGGATGGCTGGCAGGATTGAATGAGATAATCACACAGGGCGCACATAACGCCTGCCAGGTAGTTAATTCCTTTTCATTGGCAGTGATTCCGATGATCGTTACCATCATCAATAGCTGGGGCCCTGACCACTACCTGGACGCCTCCAAGACAAAGAGCTGTTTTCAGAGGAAGCCCGTTGCATCCATGGGCAAGTCTGATCCTTAAGCTGATCCTTAGCAGCTGTCCCTGTGTACCGTCCACACTGGCAACCTAGCAGTCCCAACCCTCCTCCTCCTGCCAGAAGAAGTCAGGGGCAGGCTGGGAGGCCACTTACACCTGTGGTGTCAAAACTGCCCCAGGGACGCCAGGTAGCAGCCAGGAGCGCTCTGGGTCCCCGGGTGCAAACCGCCACAGAGGCTGCTCAGGGGACACCCCTGGTCTCCCTTGTGGGCTCCCTGGAGACCCAACGCCCAGAGTGGCCAGCACTGGAAGGCCCCCTGCTTCCTTGGCCTCTCACCATCCGGAGGGGAATGTGGTCCTCCTGTCCTGGACCCTCCAGCTCCCTCCTCTGACAAAGTGGCCACGTCCACCAGCCGATCCAGTCCAGGGTTGGGGCAGAAGGGATGAGGAAGGGGCAGGGTGGGGGGTTGTCGCCCTGAACTCTGGCCTCCCTGCTTGGCAAAGAAAAGGACGGTTCTCTGGAAAGGACAGATCGGCCAGTAATTAAGTACCGTCCTGTTATTTGCATTCTGGTCCCTGGCGGCAGATCTGTATCAACATCCCCAGGGCAAGACAATCTTGTTTCCCCAACAAAACCGATTATGCACATCAGGCCTGGGGATTAATCACCAGCCACAGGGGTGGGGAGGCGGTGAAAGCAGGTGGAGATTCCGGAGGGAGGAGGGAGGGATTGCCAGGAGGAAAGGCCGGAGGCCAGGCCGGGCTTGGGGGGCCCAGCCGCCCGTTGCTCATGCTTCTGGCGGCAATCCCCTTCACTAAGACCCTGTGCCCCTCCCTCCTCTCCGTTCTCCCATTTGGCAGTGTCCTGGGGAGGGAAGGGCCAGTCCAGAGTTCAGGGCACGGGCACAAACATGGAGTAGGGACAAGCCCAAAAGCCTTGGGCAGGCCACTTCCGTGCCCCCAAATACAAGACGTCCTTCCCTTACTGATCCCGGGTTGCTACATGCCCCACCTGTGTGTCGGATCCAAGCCCCCCCAGTGCTCCCCGGAGATAGCAGAGTTCTCCTGGGGGCTGGGGAGCATGGGCTCTGGTCACAGGCATGACCACAGCCCAGCTGCTGGGAGTAAGCTCCCCGACCTCAATCCTTGTTGCATGAGCCACTCCGTCTGGCCCCCTACCTAGACATCCTCCATTGGGCTCAGCAAGGCAGGGTCCTCATACTCCTGGGGCAGGGCTGTCTTCCCCCCTCCACCCCGACTTCCGCCACCCCAGCCTCCCAGTAGCACTGGTGTGGGAACCCCTGTCCCCCAAATGGCCACACAGGCCCCCCACCCTAGTTCCCCTTCAGGGCACAGCAGGGGCTCTGGCAGCCAGGAGAGAGGGGAGGGGAGGCTTGCCTGTACTCCAGCGAGAACTTGGTCAGCTCCCTGCTGTTGTGGAGCCACTTGAATTCCAGCGGCCAGCTGCCCTCGGCCATGCACGTGAGCACCAGGCGGTTCCCCTCTAAGTGCACCTGCGTTCGCACCGGCTCCGTCTTGAAATAGGGGGCCACATCATCTGTGGTAAACAGAGACACAAAGCCACAAGTTAGCACTGCTCACCTTCAGGTGGTTGCTCACGTGGTGCCCTAGCGCCCTGGGCAGACAGAGCAGGTGCAGCCAGCTAACTTGCTCAAGGTCACGTGGCCGGGAAGGACTTGAACTTGGGTCGGTCTGACTTCGGAGCTTGATCTTCAGAGGGAGTCCTCCACCCCTACCAACCAGTTCTCGGCCTCCTTCCTCCCAGACCGCGCCAGGCTCACGGCCTCTGCTGCCACCGCCCTGTTCTGGTGCTTTCTGTCACTCTCCCCTCGAGATCCCCATCCACTGGACACCCTGTGATTCTGGGGGCACTTACTGCCCTTTGGTCAAAGGGAATATAAATGTCACAAAGAAACCGGGGGAGGGGTGGGTTGATACAAGTGTCAGGTGGCAGGGACGTCCCGAGTCCTGCCCCTAAGGCTGGGAGCGCCCGTCAAAAGCATCATGGGCAGAGTCCATCCGGCGGGCCCTCTCCACCGCCAGGTTGTTTGATCCTTCTGTCCTCTTACCCTCAGACTTGGCCAGAATTAGGTGTCTGTGGTCTGCAGGTGGGTTCACATTCACGTCAAGGCCTCACCCTGGGTTCAAGTGCAGACCGACCACTCAGAGCACCAGCGATATACGTCTGGGGCCGGGTCAACTGGCATCATGCCCCCACCCTACACCCCAGGTCTGAATCTCATGAGTGCATAGCTTGTGATTACTGGGGAGGGGCCTTCCTTGAACCTCATCCCTGCTACCAGCTCACTTTGTGGGGGCCGCTGGAGGGCAAGCCTGGGTGTGTACGGAGGGAGAGCCAGGGCAGGCAGGTGCTGAGCCCCTCCCCCCCATCTCTGCATCACTCCCGACAACCATCCTGCAGCTTACCGCCTTCCAAAGCCCTTCAGGAGGTCCTCTTTTGGGGGAGTGTGCTGGGGGAGTGGCACCCACCCCTGGTCCCCTGGTCCCCTGGTCCCCCGCCCACCTCCGGTGGCAGCAAAGCGGAGAGAGGCGAGCAGGCACCCATTTGCCCGCAGCCCACTCTGCTGAGGCAGCGGCTCTGCCTCTGTTTGACAAATGGGCACATTCGCACTTCAAAGGCACATTCCTATTCCCCAGCAGCATTTGAGAGCCCTTTGAATTGTGTTTTTAAAAACCCTCTGTTAGTTCCTGTCATCACTCGTTTGTTTTAAAACAATAACACTCCTAGTGATTCAATCCCTCCGATGGCTGATTCAGAGCCAGAACATCAGAGGGGGCGGGCAGGGCGGGCGCTTGCACACTCGCTCGTGCACACGTGTGCACACGCGCTCTGCACTCAGACCCCCTCACCTCCGTAACCCAGTTCACTGGGCAACCTGTTATCACGTCCGCCTGTTCTAGTTCAGTGCTCGGGCTCTCCGGGGCGCCTGCCTGGAGCCCAGCAACAGGAGCTGGGATGGGCTGATTCCAGCGGCTGCCCTGCCCGAGATAATGACTCTGGGAAGAGGAGGGCGGGGCTGCCCTTTCCTGAGAACCTGCTGGGTACCACCGAGCCCCGAGCATCCCTGCATCCCCCATCCCTAGTTATCCTCCCCAGGAAGCTTGGGAGGAACTGAGGCTCCTCTCCCCCAGCCCCTGCATTGTGGTCCGCCCTCCCCCTGCCATCCGATACAAGGATTTGGCGGGGGGAGGCCCTACCCAGCACTGAGCAATGTCAGGAGTGCAGCCAGCTGGTTTCCCTTGATACGCCTGCCGTCTTCCAAAAGCAGGGGATGGCGGGGCGACTGGCAGTGCGGCAGTAGGGGGGAGGCACCGACAGGGAAAGGATGCTGGGGTGGGGGGCGGGGGGGGCCAGCCGGGTGTGCACATGCACCCGTGTGCATTGTCTATGGGTCCTTGAGTCTCCGTGTGTATCTGTGTGTGTGTGTAGGTGTGTGCTCTTATGTGTGTATCTACGTGTTTGTGTGTTCAAGTGTGTGTCTGGGCACATGTGTACGTGCGTTTACGTGCAGAGAGAGATGTCTGTGCCGTGAATGCACCAGTCGTTGACCCTGGGGAGCTTACTTATAACCTTTTTGCATTTCAATCTCCTAGCTGTAAACTGGGGGATACGTTTCTTGTATCAAATGAATTAAAAAATGTAACGAGGTGGGGCGCCTGGGTGGCGCAGTCGGTTAAGCGTCCGACTTCAGCCAGGTCACGATCTCGCGGTCCGTGAGTTCGAGCCCCGCGTCAGGCTCTGGGCTGATGGCTCGGAGCCTGGAGCCTGTTTCCGATTCTGTGTCTCCCTCTCTCTCTGCCCCTCCCCCGTTCATGCTCTGTCTCTCTCTGTCCCAAAAATAAATAAAAAACGTTGAAAAAAAAAATTAAAAAAAAAAAACAAACGTAACGAGGTTAGAAACGGTGCCTGGCACACGCTTTAGGCACATGCTTTACTATTAAGCGTGTGGGCAGATGGGCAGACTACAGGAGGGAAGAGCTCATGCCCTGTTGGCAGGTACCGGCAGCACCTTTCACAGTCTAAGAGCTTGGATTGTGCAGTTTACTACTTGTGCAACTGTACACAACAGCCCTGTTAGCCACCTTCTCAGTGGGAAGGAGCTGAGAAAGGAGGAGAAAGAATTTTGAATTCTTGAATACTGAAAGAATCAATATTATACGGGTGCCATTCCCTTAAACTTTTCCTCACTTGGAAAACACACGCACACACACACACATACACACTACAGTTTTTTTAACTAGACAAAGTGAATCTAAAGTTCACACTTAAAAAAATGACAAAAGAGGGGCGCCTGGGTGGCTCAGTCGGTTAAGTGGCCGGCCGACTTCAGCTCGGGTCATGATCTCACGGTCCGTGAGTTCGAGCCCCACGTCGGGCTCTGTGCTGACCGCTCAGAGCCTGGAGCCTGTTTCAGATTCTGTGTCTCCCTCTCTCTGACCCTCCCCCGTTCATGCTTTGTCTCTCTCTGTCTCAAAAATAAATTTAAAAAAACATTAAAAAAATTTAAAAAAATGACAAAAGAATACCTAAGAAATTCTGTAAAAGTGTAATAGGTGAAAAAGACAAGCCCAGATACCGAACTATGTTATAAAGTTGCAATAATTAAAACAGTGTGTTCTTGCACCAATAATCTGATGAAATGACAGACTCAGAATCTAGAAATAGACCTCAGTACATATGGGATCATTTAATATATGATTAAAGTAGAATTTCAAGTCGGTGGGGAAAAGATCAATTATTCACCAAATGGCTTTGGAACAGCTAGGGAGACATTTGGGGCGGGGGGGGGGTAGGGGGGTAGGGAATAAAGCTGAATCTCTTCCTCACACGTTTCCTCAAAATAAATGCTAGATGGATGCATCAGTGTTTTAAGCGAGAAAAATGAAATTCTAAAGGGAGTAGACGAAAGTCACAGAGGTTTTAAAAATATATAGTCTTCAGGCGGTGATGCAGTATTAGACAAAGTCCAGGAAGTCATAGAACAGATTGATACCTTCAGCTATATAAAAATTCTGCACGGAAAAAAAAAAAATACCCATAAACAAAAAGGCAACAAATGACAAACTCGGGGAAAATATTTGCAACTTCTATCATGGACAAAGAGCTCATTTTCCCGGTATAAAAAATATTCCCATAAATCAGGAAGAAAAAGATGAACTAACCAACTGGACAAAGGATCTGAACAGTTCACAGAAAAGAATTACAAATAACTCTGAAACACAGACAAAGATGCTGAACCGCCTGATAAGAGAAAGGCAAATAAAACTCAGTAAGATATCGCTTTTTCCTATCCCTTGGGCCACGATCCGAAAGCACGATAGGGCCCCGTGCTGGCCAGCCCGCAGGGACCCAGGCGAGCGTGCACACAACTATGTGGGGTTGTAGCTCGGGACCATATCTACAGAGAGTAGTCTGGAGGTTCCATCGAAACTAAAAATGCATGCCTTCCCCCTCCCTGCCCCCCACCCCAATCCCCAGCTCTTCCCGGGACTGCTCCTTCACAGACACACCTGTGCATGGGTAAAGTGACGGCTTTTCTTAGCAGCATTATGGTTTTTATTAAATGTTTATTTTTGAGAGAGAGAGAGAGAGGGAGATAGCGAGCCAGGGAAGGGCAGAGAGAGAGGGAGACACAGAATCTGAAGCAGCCTCCAGGCTCTGAGCTGTCAGCCCAGAGCCTGACGCGGGGCTCGAACCCACAAACTGCGAGATCATGACCTGAGCCGAAGTCCGGTGCTCAAACTGACTGAGCCACCCGGGTGCCCCTAGCAGCATTATGTTTCGTTAACAGTGAAAGCTCCAAAATGACCTGCGTGTCCGTCAAGAGGGCACTGGTTACAGGAAATGATTGCACTTCTACGCTAGAGAATTCTCCGCAGCATCAGGCTCTGGAACGATTTTGGGGAACTACCGGTAAGTGAAAACAAGCAAGGTGCAGAACGGACGCGTAATCTGCTGCCATTTGTGCACGTTCTATTTCCTCGAAGCATAAAAATGTATTTGCTTGTCTAGCCACAGGCTTTTTGTCTAGGGGGTTACGGAAGAAACTGGCTCCCGTCAGGCTTTAGGAAGAAGAACGGGGTGGGACGGGACTCGTTCGTCACTCTGTAGCTTTTGGTCCCTTTTGTTGTATTGCGCAAGAACGGATTACTTCCTTAGCATCAGACACACGCTCGCATCTGCATGCACCTATGGGAGAGTGCCGGGTGAGCAGTCACGGGCCCGTCCTGCCGGGGACAGAGGAAAGGGAAGGCCCTTTATGTGCATGGGACACGGGGTGTGGCACGGCTGGGGGCCCCTGACCGCCGGAGTCTGAGACCCTTGAAGGAAGAGCCGCCTTCCGAGGCGGACAAGAGGCCTCAGTCTTGGGCTTCCTTCTCCTTTCCCGTAACAGTTCAGGGGTCCCTGACTGCCCTGCTAAATACCCGCATTGTCATCCTTCTACGCCAGGCTCCAGGCTTATAAGAAGCTTATCAACTCCAACCTCTCCCCTCCCTCCTGCCCCCAGCGAAATAACGTCCTCTTTCTCTGGAGTCCCTCCACGCCTCCAGGAATTTGACTTCCCAGCCAGCCCAGGCCTGGGAACCCCACTTTCCTGGAGCCAGAATCTTGCTAGCCGGGGTGAAGACCTCCACCCACCACCCGATTGGCCACAAGATGTCTATTGCCCTCCAGAGCCCGCTTCCAGGGGCACATTCCAGCCCATCCCAGCACTGAAATGTGCCAAAGCCTGTCCCTTGCAGCTTGTCCCTGGGCACACAGTAAGTATGGCTGCTCGGTCGTGGGGCATCTCTGGAATGCCTGGGAACAGGGAGGGGGTTGGGATTCTTACAAACTTCTCACCTCACCCTCCCCTGGTCTCTGCACCTTTGTCCTGGGTTGACCCCCGTGGCCCTCTAGCCCGTCCCGGCTGGAAAGCCCTGTGCTCCCTGGAGCTGGCCGGGCCCTGGGCCATGGGAAGCAGGGATTCAGGGAGCCCCCTGTCACCGAGCCTCACTTCTCCCCACACTTCTGTGTCTGCTGCCTTTCCTTCGTGCTTCTCATGGAACTTTCCATACGTGGAACACTTTAGGCCCAACATCTCAGTTAAGAGGTATATGAGAATTTCCAAGGAAGTTGGAAGCTGTCATCACCCCCTTTTACAGATGAGAAAACAGACGCTGGGGAAGGTTTGGTCACCTGACGCTTTCTCCCAGACGTGAAGTCAGGTCTGGCGGATTCCAGAGCTCTGGATCTTTCCATATCTGATGCTCAGCTGGCCTGCTCTTCATACTCTGACCTGTGGCCTCACGGTATAAGTGAGGGACGGTGCCTGGTTTGAAGCCACAAGCAGGGGTCATGCTGGTTGTATGGCAGGGACATTCCCAAATGTCACAGCCCCAGAACGAGATTCAGGGATGAGAGGCGGGCTGGCTGGGAATGTGTCAGAGACTGGCCACCTTGGGGTGGAGGCTGCAGGGGGGTGGCCTAGGGGGGTGCAGGGAGAGAAGCCCCCACCCACTCACCGCTCAAGGCTCCAGGTGCCCACCTTTTCCAGGGGTCTGGCTTGAAGGTCCCAGGGTGGGGAAGAGAATCCGGGTTTCCATCCCAATTCCTATGCTAACTGAAGTCTGACCTTGAGCAGAGTAACTTCGGAGCCTTCCTTGTTTTATCAGTGAAACAGCTTCTAACGCCTGCCCCAGAGGATGCTGGGAAGGTCAAAGTGAGCTAACGCACGCCACGTTTGGAGCACCGGTGCTTGGTACCCCCAGGCTGCTCTTTCTGCAGAACAGACCTTTGGAGGTGATCAAACGGGGGGAGGGCGAGGATCACCCCACCCATTTCCTGCCTCTCGGAGATGTCCCACTTCGGAGCCTTCCACATGCAGCTTCCTCACGGCCACTGCAAGCTGGCTCAAGAACTGAGTCTTGCCTCGGGATGCCTCGGAAACGCAGGGGCTGCGGGACATTCTGCACAATGTCAGGAACTCCTGCACATCCCTCTCCCTCCCAAATCCAGGTGGGGGGGTGCTAAGCCTGGAGCTGCCTGGAAAGGGAAGGTTTGGGAATACCATGCCAAGGGCACAGGAAGAGGCTGCCATGCATGACCCTGCTGGAGCCCCTGCCTTCCAGAAACGTCCGGGGAGCACATGCCGTGGCAGGTGTTTGCGGGCACTTTCTGAATAATGCCTGATAAAGACCAGGGGACCCAGGGATGCTCCCTTCTCTCCTCCCGCCCCCGGGGCCGAGCAGGGCATGCCTGCTCCCACCCCATCCAGCCAGGGCAGTAGTGGCCCAGCCCCGCAGGCCCTCCCTTCTGGCTTCCCTTCTGCCTCCCACAAATGAGATGCTAATTTATGCCCCTCCACTGTCTCCTGGCAGATGCCTGGCCCAGCTCAGCCCCAGAGCTGCCTGCATGCCAAGTGCTTCATTAGCCAGGAAAGAAGGCTCTCGCCCTCCTTAATCTAATCCTCGCCAGTGACCTTCAGGAGCCAGGCACCTTCTGATGCCGGGGCCTGGGAGGGTGGGACAATCAATTATGCCTCGGCCTCCACAGCTGCTGCCGAATGGATTTCTCGCTCAGAAAAGCATGTTCAAAAAGCATCTAATGGAACGGATCATCAATTTGTTTGAATACACATTTAATCTGATTAGGGGGGCCCAGCCACCGGGGCAGCCAGTGCAAGTGAGCCCCAGCACGGCCCTGGGGAACCGTGAGTGGGGTGGAGGGGAGCCGCGTGGGGAAGGGGAAGGAAGGGCGTATGCCCCAAGCCCACCACCAACCAGCTTGACCCGCTGTACCTTCAGCGAGAAAGTCACACAGAAAAGAAGAATGAACCATGCAGAGGCCACAAGGGCTGGGCAGATGCCTCCTGCTTTTCTACGGCCCCAGCACGGGGCACAGAGCCCGGGGCAAAGAAAATGCTCAGGAAATAAGTGAATGAACACACGAATGGCGAATGAATGGTGATGAAGCCAAGGGATGCCGATCTTGTCACTTCCAGGAGAAGAAAAATTGACGACTGAATTGGGTTGAATGATGCACTGCCCTGTCCCCGCCAAATTCATGGCCTAACTGGAACCTCAGAACGAGACCCTATTTGGAAACAGGGTGTTGTAGCTGTAATTAGTTAAGAGGAGGTCAAACGGGAGTCGGGTGGGCCCTGTGTGACTTGTGTCTTTATGCGAGAGACATGGGAACAGAAATGCAGGGAGAGGATGGCCATGTGACGGTGGAGGCGGTGCGTTGACCGCCCAGGGAAGCCACGGATTGCCAGGAGCCCCCACGAGCTGGAAGATGCAGGAAGGATTCTTGCCTCCAGCCTTCAGAGGGCGCGGGGCCCTGCCGACACCTTGGTTTCGGACTTCTGGCCCCCAGAACTGTGAGAAAATCCATTTCTGTTTGAGTCACTCAGTTTACGGTACTTGGTTACGGCAGCCCTAGGAGACAGGTGCAATGCCTCACAGAGACTTGGGTCTGTCATTGCACATAAGTCAGCCTGCCAGAGAACAAAGAGCACTAACTAGGGAGTGAGTCTGGAGCCCCAAGTCCTGCCGGTCTAGACCACGACCTTCTTCAGACATGTCCTCATGTCCACATGTCGGCCGTGCCCCAGGGCCTTTGCTTATTCCATTCCCTTTCCCCAGAGAGCCCTTTCTTTCCTTCTTTGCCAGAAAAATGTAGGTGTTAAATCTGTTAGTTTCTGCCCTGTGTCCCTTCTAAGCTCAAATGGCCTGTCCTCTGTAACTCTTTTCCTGCTGTCCTCCTCCACATCCTTCTGACTTCTGAGGTTCTTTGCCTCCCTTACAGCATAGAGGATGCACATCACAGCCCCATGTGTGGTGGCACCCATGCTGCTCTTCCACTGGAAGACAGGGACGGGGGACCCCTCGCCTCTCCAGCCCCAGAGCCTGGCAGTGAGTCCGGCGTGCAGGAGGGCCCAGATCCGTGAATGCAAAAGTAGACACATAAACTTGCCATTGAACATAGCCAGATCATCTCCCTCGTGTCGGCAGACCCTGCCGGGGGACCTGGACCTTCCCTTCCAGCTCCGGTGTTGCAAGATCTGAGTCGTGGTATGAGTTACGACCTCGCTGGGCCCGGGGCAGGCTTACTCAGATTCAAACCTGGCTTAGCCACTCGCTAGCTGCGTGACCCCAGGGGCAGCTCCAGAGCCCCTTTGAGTCTCCGTTTCCTCACCTGGGAACTGGGCTGTGGGCGGCGGCCTCCTCCTAGGCCTCGTGAGAAGGGTAAGGGCTGAGACCAGCGCCGGGCGCAAATGGCCCATCCTTACGTTTGCTCTGAGCCCTGTCACTGCCAGGGCCTCCCGCTGGAACTGTGCGGGTGAGGAACGCCTAAGCAGCCCCAGCCTTGGGCGGAAAGAAGGGGGGGTTCTCATTTCCAATGGGTTTATCTTGCAAATAACAGAGGGGAAGGGAGACTTTCCTTACATTTCGGCTGGAGGGTTAGGAGATTAAAATGACACCGAGGATTAGAATGCTTTTGCCTAACGGTGCTATTATCATTTTCCTGTATTCAGATTCATTTGAGCTATAAAAGGGGCAGTAATAAAATTTTCACTAACTCCTGGAATTTCTCCCACGAAGCTCCATTATGCTGTGTGGATGAGGTTTGTCTCCCCCCCTCCGTGACCCCAGGGCGGGGCACCTGCTTGGCACAATTCTCCGGCCTTTCAGCTGGGACCTGAGACCCTTGGCCATGAAGGGACTCGGCAAAGCTCAGCTGTGGGGGGTCAGCTGCCCGGACAGGCCTGCGCGGCCCCACGGAGACGCGTTCCACCGGCATCTGGCACTCCCCCAGGGGACCGTCTTACAGATTCCTCAGGTGAGCTCTCTCCAGCACGTGGGTACCACCATCAGCCCGTCTCTAAGCTCTAGAGAGGGAGAAACATCCCACCGGCCCCGAGAAGCCAAGGTACGGATATTTCAAGAACCTACAGCCTGCGGGTCCCCAGTGCCCCACGATGGCACCACCAGACACAGGGAACCGAGGCCTGTGCCAGGGCAGCGGACAAGTGGTCCCAAGCTCTGGGTACCATGCCCTCCCTTGCCTCCTGTTTCCCACTCTTGAGAAAGGCCATCACCTAAAGGAGACTGTCCACTGTGTCTGAGGAAGCGAGGACAGAAGGGGACGGAAGACAGAAGAGGGGGTCTGACTTAGCACTGGCATCGACGTCCTAATATGCACCAGAGAGCTCAGGCGCACAGCAGCATGATGGGGGCTCCCCCTGGGCCTCGGCATCCCATCCAATTTCAGTGGCCCCCCCTTCCCTTCCCTTCCCTTCCCTTCCCTTCCCTTCCCTTCCGTTCCCTTCCCTTCCCTTCCCTTCCGTTCCCTTCCCTTCCTTCTTCCCTTCCTTCTTCCCCTCCCTTCCCTTCCCTTCCCTTCCCTTCCCTTCCCTTCCCTTCCCTTCCCTTCCTTCTTCCCTTCCCTTCCCCTCCCTTCCCCTCCCTTTCCCTCCCCTCCCCTCCCCTCTCCTCCATTCCATTCCATTCCATTCCATTCCATTCCATTCCATTCCATTCCATTCCATTCCCTGACATCAGCGTGGGCCGCTCAGCCCAGGGAGAAGGGAAAGAAGGATGTTCGGTGAAGACCTCATCCCCACCAGCCCCCGTGTTTTCTCACTTAGCCCCCGACCACTTTGGGGGAGACATCATTACCATCCTTTTATTTCCCTCAGCAAAGCCCAGAGGTGAGCGGAGCGAGGTCACCCCGGAGTCAGGGCTGGGTTTTGAACCTGCGAGGCCTCTGATGGCCGCTCAGGTCGACGTGGTGTTCGGGCTACGGGAGAGGAGTCCGACGCCGGGCCCCCGTGGCGGGTGCAGGGGGTGCAGAGGGAAAACCAGAGTGGCGAGTCTGCTGCCTCCACGCAGAGGCCGAGACATGGAGCCCGCCCGCCGAAGAAGCACACACACTCATCAGGCTGGTGACCCGCGTGTCCCGGCGCTTTGCGGCGTGTAACGAAGACCGTGGAGCAGAAAATTGGAGTTCAATTTGCCGTCCACGCTGCGTGGCGCCCAGCCCATTCCAGTCCCTGGCAGGTACCTCTGAGCTCCATCATAAATAATAATACCACGCGGCTCTCTGGGCTGCTCGGCAGATACAGACCCCAAGCGACTGACAAGCTGTGTTATACACGGAGGCCTGCACGTACCTGCCCCACCCGGGTCCCTCCAGCGGGCCCACGTGCCACCCTCCTTTCCTGCTGTCACCCACCCCCCCAACATACACACACACACACACACACACACACACACACACACACCCCTCTCTGGGCCCATGCCCAATCTGGAGGGAGACAGGCCCTCGTCCACCCCCGGACACTGAGCTCACCTTGCCCCCTTTCCCGGCAGTCGTTAGCAGAAAGCCCCCGGGGACCTGGCAGACACCAAGCCCCTTGCTGTCCCTAGTGTGGGTACCACAGTCACTCTGCCTTGTTTTATCCATTTATCTCTTTTCTTAAAACACAGTCATGTTTTAAATGTTTATTTATTTTTAAGAGAGAAAGAGACACAGAGTGCAAGCAGGGGAAGGGCAGAGAGAAAGAGGGAGACACAGAATCTGAAACAGGCTCCAGGCTCTGAGCCGTCAGCACAGAGCCCGACGCGGGGCTCGAACTCACAGACTGCAAGATCATGACCTGAGCGGCAGTCGGACGTTTAGCCGACTGAGCCCCCAGGATTCTCTTAGAAAGGGATCTGGATCTGCTCGGGTCTGCAGTGTGCCCTTGTCTCCGAGAGAAGTGGTTTCTCTCCTCCAAACTGCACGGGGTGAGTGGTAACACAGGCCCCTCAGATGAGGGGCAGCTGCTCCCCTGGAGGCTCCACATTAGCCGCCTTGGGAGCCACTTGGGGGAGGCCCACCGAGGCAGCTTCCTCTGAGCAGGGCCTGGAGATTTCCCCGGAGGAGGGGCTTTGGGGCCGAGAGCACAGGGGCTCCCATCACAACAGTAAAATGTGGTTGTACGTTGTGTGATTCCACGTATAGGACACAACCCGGAACAGGGAAATCCACAGACGGGGCAGAGACTGGTGGCCAGCAGGCGGTTGGGAGCCTGAATGAGCGCGGGGTCTCCTTTTGGGGCGATGCAGGTATTTTGGAATTAAGCAGAGGCGGTGACCGTAACCACTGCGAAAGTTCTCAATGCAACCGGACTGTTCACTTTTAAGAGGTTGATTTTATGGTACGAGAGTCGGTCTGATCCCAATTAAAAACGAGCCAAAGGCGATCTGGTATGAAAGGTCTTTCCCTGGCCCCCCGCCCTTCGGCTTATCCCCCCTCCAGGACTCCCACTCTGCCTTCTGTCTCCCCGGCCCCAGCTGCTGATTAGGAGGGAGACTATTGAAGAAGTTCCACGTGCTCCTTCCTGTCCCCAGAAGTCACCTGGCTCCTCCCCTCACTCCCTCCTCCTCTCATCTGCTGTGATGCTCAGGGGCACGTCCCCGGTCAGCTGCGGGGTCCTCTCTGGGATATGGAGGGCAGGGCTGGGCTTGCAAGCAGTCTCGGGAGCACAGGGATAGAAGCCTGTGCTAGCCGCACGTGAAGACCTTTCTGCGGCCACTGCCCAAGCTGACAGGCCACCTGGAATGAGGGCCAGAAGATCTGGCTTGGCAGGTGGATGATGGAGGGTGGGCCCCATCTCTGCACTTACAAACTGCTGGGCACTGAGGCAGCACCGCGGTTTTCTGAGCTGTCCTTTGCTCCTTTGCACGACAGGAGGGGTCCCGCCACACCTGCCCTGCCCGGGGTTTCTGTAGGATCCACTGTGACAGAGTCTAACAACCAGGAACTCAAGGTCTGGCCGAGTGCTGGCCACACGCGGCCTCCATTAGCATTGCCCATCCTGTTCTTCCCGCCACACAGCATCGCCCTGGGAGTGGGCTACTAAGCATCCCACGCAGGCAGGCCGAACGGAGCCACTGTTAAGGTCGGTGACCGGGAGGTGGCCTGGGTTCAGATGTAGGTGGACGCTAGGATCTCCTTTCCTTGCTAATCCCATAGATCAGGGCCATCAGAGGGTGGCCCAGGGCGTGAACTCTGAGGATGGGGAAGGCAGGAGGCGGGCACAGCTCAAGGGGCATGAGGTTCAATGACTGGCTGTCCGACCCCCCCATCCCCCACCCCCTGCCCCTGCCTGCCTTGCCCTGGCCTGGCTGCTGGGCTCACGTGCCCTGGTGGCAGGTGGCTTTTTCCGGGCAGCACCCGGCAGTGCTGTTTGGGGAAGCAGAGGGAGCCTGCTCTGGAAACCTACAGCTCATCTTTTGTGCCTTATGGTGGCCGAACCAAAGGCTGCAGGGGACGTGATGGTATTGGTGCCCCGATGTTGGTCCTCTGCCAGGTGTCCACCTGGGAGGTCAGGCGGTTTCCTCACCGGCCAGCGGCACCCCTGGCTTCCCCTGATTGTCACCGTGTCCCCCACAGCGAATGGGGCTCCCAGGCCTCTCCAGAGGAGCCTGGGCCTGGCAGAGCATGCCGGGAAGCAAGCGAGAGAGACGGAGGCAGGATTCACACCAACGAGATGGGCCAGGTTTAAGCAAGAGCATATCCATGGCGCCACGGTTCACACGGACACGGGGTTTGTGTTCCTGACACTGGGCCCCACACCTTCTAGGTACGAGGTCTGGCCACCGGGCAAAACCCTGGCTGCCGTGGCCTCCCACAAGCTCCAAGTATCTCGAGTAAGAAGCATTTGTGGAACTCACCTAGTCTAACCCCTCTGGTTGGCCAATGGGGAAACTGAGGCAGAGGAGTTTAAGGGAGGACTTGATCCCAGCTTTTCTGACCCCAGGTCACTCTGTCTCACTTGATAGCTCGCGGCCTCATTTTCCCCTTCTATAAAATGGGCCCGAGGGCTTAACAGATGTCCTCTGTGCTATTCCACATCTAGCTGACACACCTAGGCTTTCCTGGGGCGGACCGGCTGATGCTAGGAAAGCCTCTTTTCCCCAAGAGAACCCGAGCTGCCGCTCTGGACGGAGGGAGGCCGGGGTGCCTTCAAATGTTCCCCATGGACCCTTGCTGTATCCCCTGCCGCGTGGGGGATAGTGTCCCTGTTGTGAAATAAGGTGTCTGCAGACGTGATCAAGTAAAGATGAAATCACGACGTAGGCGTGGGTCCTGATCTGACACAGACAGAGACACGGAGAAGACGCCAGGTGAGGACAAAGGGCAGGATGCAGCTCAGCCACGGGAGTGAGGATTGTGGGGGACACCAGAAAGTGGAAGAGGGAAGGAAGGGCTCTCCCTAGCAGCCTTCACGCAGAGCATCCGGACCCTGACTCTGGACTGGGCCTCCAGAAGGGTGAATAAGATGTTTCTTTTTTTTTCTTAAAAAAAATTTTTTTAAATTTATTTTTGAGAGAGAGAGAGAGAGACAGAGCACAAACAGGGGAGGGACAGAGAGAGGAGGAGACACAGAATCCGAAGCAGGCTCCAGGCTCCGAGTTGTCAGCACAGAGCCCGACGTGGGGCTCGAACTCGTGACCTGAGCCCATGTCAGACACTTAACTGACGGAGTCACCCAGGTGCCCCAGAGACAAGACGTTTCTGTTGTTAAGCCGCCCTAGCTGGTGGCACTGTGCACGGACCGCCCCGGGGCAACTCACATGCCCCCCCACCAACGCCCACCCCTCAAAAAAGCCAGCCTGGAGCAAAGCACATCCTCTCTGAAGGTTTCACGGATGCCCCTTCCCGCGGCAGAAGCCAGCCCCCCGCTTTGTGCTCGCTGAGCCACATCCGTGGTCATATCAGTAACTGCTGTGGCACCTGCCACATGACTGAGCACTCCGCTGGCCTGGAAGCTGTTCGAGGACACATCTCATGAGGGCCCCCACGGTGCCTTCAGTCCCTAACCTGGCCTTGTGCACGGACTGGACGCTCGATGCTAAATGAAGGAATAAAGGCACACCTACTCCGGCTCAGGTCATGATCTCACGGCTCGTGGGGTCGAGCCCCGCATGGGGCTCTGCTTTGGATTCTGCGTCTCCCTCTCTCTGCCCCTCCCCACCTGCACTCTGTCTGTTTCTCTCAAAAATAAACATTAAATTTTTTTTTTAAATGAAGCAATGGATTAAAGAATCATCTTGTTTCCAGAGGCTCTGTTCTGACTCCTAGCCTGCCCTGCCCCGGACCTGTCACGTCCCCTTCTCTCTGGTCACTTCCATGCAGGCCTCAGCGTGCCCTCCCTGGCCCCACAGCAACGTCGTGCCAGCCACTCTGTCGCAGGGCCGAGCTCAGCTAATGATGACAGACGATGCCCCGCGTGCCAGGATTGGCATGTTGGCAGGAGGTGCCGTCGTGATTGATGGCCCCGCGTGGCTATTTCCAATTTGCTCACCGGAAGCCAAGCCTTTCTGGGAAGGAGAGCAGCTGACCCCCTCCACGGCCCACTCACGCACGTGAGTCTGGTCTCCTCTCCTTCCCAGAACCGAAGCCCTTGCCCTTTCCCTGGTGATTGGCACACGGCGGCAGATGGCATGTTTCGCTTTCACGGGCTCAGAAAGCGGATAAGATGTTCCTTGTGGACCTGCTACTTTTCCCTCTCATCCAGAGAGGGTGATCTGGGAGTCACACACTTACCGTCCTCTCCCTTCCGGCTTGGCTGGAGAAGGGACCCCCAGCCAGGGCCCCACACCCCCGGGGCCAGCCTCTGTCGGTGGTTATGAGGGCCAGTGTCTCTGCGCTCTCTGCGTGTGGCCCCCCAAGCCCAGGTAGGTATGACTCCCATTGCACAGATAGAAAAACGGAGACGGCAAGACGCGAAGTGTTTTAGCTTTGGCTATAGCGACGGCCAGTGTGGGCCCTGGGGTTTGCATTCAGGGCCGTCCATCTCCAAAGTTCACGTGCCTTCTGCTGGAACACGCAAAGTAGGTTTGGAACGGTGACGGAGCCATCTTTCGGCCCTCCGCTGTCACGCACAAATCTCGAGGCAGGGACAAGAGTCTCATCTGCCATGGTGAGCACAGAGTTCCCGTGGGTGTGGGCTGGCCTAGGGTCACAGGGAAAAGGGCAGGGCCAGGTCTCCAGCGGGGGACAGGCCATGACACCCAGCACATGGCGGGGGCTATCAAGAGACTCACTTTCCCTGGGACCTGTGTGACCCTGGGTGAGCCCGGCTAGTTTTCCGGGCCTCAGTTTCCCTGTAGGTCATGACCAGCCTCATCTTTGCCCGTCTCTCCCCAGGGAGCTCATGAGTCAGTGAGAGATGGCATCTGAGGCCAGAAATCAGGAGGGGCGAGGGTCTTGTCACCAGTAGGGTGAGACTCAAGAGAGGATGATCCCAGGCGGGAACTGATAGGAGGAGGCGGTGGTCCCCAGAAGCTGCCCTTGAAGGGCTGAGGCCAGGAGGGTCCCAGGAGGTCTCTGCCCACTGCCCAGCCACGCCTGGCCTCGGGGAGCAGGAGGGCAAGCTGGGAGCTGTGGTTTGGCAATGGGCAAACCCAGCAAGGGAAAGGAGGGGTTTACAGGAAGGCTTCAAGTTACCGGAAAGGACAATAAATTAATATAATAGGGCCGCTTGGCTGGTGACAAGGGATAAAACATGTGGTCCAAAATAGCCCCGTGCAAGATCGTCAAAAGGATGAATGAGAAGGCAAGATGGAGCGAGGGAAAGAGCGGGAAAGGTGTTTTCAGAGCGGGGAGCAGGGGGAGGAGGGGACAGGAGGCAGCGTGTGGGGTGGCCGGGCCTTCTGACCCTCCACTGTCTCCCCCCGTCTCCCCTCAGCCCCTTCCTCTGCACCTCAGCACTCGCTGCCCCCCCTGCCAGCTTTCCCTGGCCCCACCGCCCCCACCACCTCCCTAGAGCCTTTTGCTGCCTCTGGCGCCCAGCTCACGCAAGGGCTCCCGGCCTCAGTCATAATGCGACATGTGCGTTTCGCTCGTGCGCCCATGCGCTCGCTCAAGCTCCATTCGCTCCTTCAACAGACGCCACGCGAACACCTACTACGTGCCAGGAGACGTCACGGTGAGCGAGAAGAAAGCCTCTGCCCTCCAGTTGCCCTGACGCACGTGGGGGGTGGATGGGCCACCAGATGCAACGGAGTGAGGCCCGTGACACATCAGGCCTCCGGTGCAGCTGCCGGGGCCACGGAGGACCCTCCGGCCAGGGGCCCCCAGCAGCACTCTGAAGGGAGAGCAGGCCGCGTGCCAGGCGGGGGGCGTGCATTTGTGCCACAGCCAGGAAACGACAGAAGAACGACGGCTTCCAGGAACTTTGTGTGCCTCGATGCGGACACGGGGACGATGGCGAGAGAGGGTGCGGGCAGTGCGGGCAGTGAGGCGGGAGACGGGGCTGGCTGGCACAGCGGCCACGGAGCAGGCCTGTGTGGGATGACCTTGGATTTAAGCTCTGGCTTCTCCACTGAGGAGCTGCATGACCTTGGGCAAATCATTTAGTCCCTGTGAGCTGGTTTCCTCACTTGAGGACAGTGACGTGGGATAACAGCACCTGCCTCACAGAACGGCGGCCAGAAGAAAACGAGACAATTGCTGGCTCTTGAATGAATGAACGGTGGGGGTCAGGGTCCCTGAGCATGAAGGGCTTCTACACCGTGCCAAGGAGTTAGCTGTCGCCCAGAGGGCGGTGGAGCGATGCTGGAGATTCTGCGTGTGTGTGCACGTGTGTGTGCACGTGTGTGTGTGTGTGTGTGTGTGTGTGTGTGTGTGTGCGCGCGCGCGCACCCTGGGGGCTCCCTCGGGCGTCAGAGTGGCCCCGGCTGCTCTCCCAACTCTCGCCCATTTGTTCCCAGTTTCCCGGAGGACAGCGATGGTGCTGCATGACCCTTGGTGGGGATGGAGGAAGGATCCCCACCTTCTCAGCGCAGGCTCAAGGTCATGACTCCTCTTGCGGACCTCTCCCGCTCAGTGAACACTGACTATGGGCAGGCCCTTCAAGGCGCCGCAGGCTGGCTGGAGAGACAGGATTCACAAGGGCAGTGATGACTAATGATGTGAGGCGTTAGGGAGCGTGGCACCTGCAGACGCGAGAACCAGGCACAGCAGGCACGAGGCACAGGGTGGGGTGGGGCCGCCCCGAGGACTGGGTGGGCAGTCAGGGAGCTCCAGGGAGGAAGGAGGCATCACGTGAGTCATTTGCTTGTTGATTAATCCGGAGGCACCGGACCGTCAGCTCCGCACCGGGATGCGCTGGGACGCAAAGGGGGAGCAAGACCATGCTTACGAAGCTTAGACTCCAGCAAGAAATGCAGGTGTTAACCCAGGGACTGCAAGAGCAAAGATTCTCGAAAGCAAGGTGTGGAGGGGGTGGGTACACAGAACACAAAGGAGGGACCTCCCCAAAAGTGACATGCCAGCCAAGACTGAAGTCTGGCAAGAGCGAGAGCAGGTGTGCCAGAGTGTAAAGGGACAGGCAGCCTGGCCCGTTCATGTCAGAACCAGAAGGGGGCCACTGTGTCTGCAGCCCGGGAGGAGAGGAGGAGAGGAGAGGGAGACAGAGCGAGAGGGAAATATGCGGGCTCGGCACCGGCCGTGTGACTGAGCCACGGACCCAGACTTTCTCCCGAGGGCAGCGGGAAGCCACTGGAGTGACAGGGACAGGACTGTAGTTCTCTCTGTGCCTCTGGTGGTGCAGGGGGCGTGGGAGGAAGGAGGTGAGAGAGGATGCCAGCGTCTAGCTGGGGGCTGCTGGTTATGAGTCCAGGGAGAGATGATCTCCGGGGGGAAATGTCTACTTGGCGGACCTGGCTTTCTTTCGGGGGAAATTCTTCCTGCCCAGACAGAGGGGATGTGGAGGACAGAAGAGGGGGTTTAGCTTGGTCCCTGGGGCCGGCAGCACACGTAGAGGGAAGCAGGGGGACCTGGGAAGGCAAAGGTCAGCGGTGATGGTGCCGCTTCCTGAGACCCGAATGCTGGAGTAGAAGCCAGTTTGGTGGAAAGACCCTAACTCCTGTTTTGGGCATGTGGTGGCCTGCTGGACGTCCAGGACTAGAACCCAGGGCTGGAAAAGGGGAGTAGAGCCTGGGGTTAGAAGGGGGAGCAATGGGGAGGGAGCTGTGTGGCCTCTGTGGAGCCCGCCTCCAGCCTCGGTGGCTCTGGGGACCCCGGCCCCTTCACAGTCACGCACGCACGGCACAGAGGAAGAACTAGGTGCTTGCGTCACGCAAGGTCGTCCCAGGAGCTCTGGACGCACATCTCACCAAATCGACGCAGTCACCCTTCAAGGTCATTATTGCCCCTCTCACAGATGGGGAAGGAGCAGTGCAGTGAGGCTGGGATCTGCCCAAGATCACACAGGAGTGAGCAGCGGAGGAGGGATTCACACCCATGTCTGGCCAAGTCCACAGCCCAGGCTCTCGTTCCAAGGAGACCTACCGGCTTCTTAAGTCCCAAGTAGACAGGGACGGCTGCCTGAACTGTGTTCCCCCAAGACAGCTTAAGAGTCGGGAGGGTGCGCCCCAGCATCAGCCCTCACGGAGGGCAGGGCTGCGGCGACCACGTCCCCAGCAGCCCCCTGGCTGGGGGCACATATGTCAGCACGCCCACTGCTCCTGGGAAGAGTCCCCGGGGCCGGCAGGGGACTCAGTGCCCCCTGGCTCTGCGTTTCTGCTCCTCGTCCCTCTCTGGCTGAGCCCTCCCAGCCTCATCCCTCTCCCACCCTCTGCTGACTCTTGGACCCTGCAGAGCCGTCACGCACCACGGGAGAGGCAGATCAATCTCTCTGTGGCTCACCCACGCACACATTCATCCCCCTCAAGGTCGAAGCTTTTATTTCTGGGTGAGAGGAGAGCCCCTCTGGCCATGCCCAGGCCCAGATAACTCATGGACCAATCAGTGCCTCCGGTCCCCTTTGCACCCAGGTACAGGTGGAGGGAGCCACCGGAGAAGCCCGGCCCCCTGCACCTGTGCCTTCCTGGGGGGTCCCTGTAACTCTCCCCAACCTCTGCAGCTCCCTCGGGTGGCTCTCCTGGGCCTTGCTCCCTATGTCCCTCCTCCTTCTTGAGTCCTCTTACACAATTTCGTCCCCTTGAGCCTTCTGTAACTATCTCCTTTTGGGGACTTAACTCTCCTTTCAGTGATGGAGAGCAAACATTGCCCTGTCCAGAGAGATGATTCTGGAGACAGGAAGTGGTTTAGCTCTAGGGCGCGAGGAGTGGGAAGGACGGAAGCTGCTGAGGCGTGGCAGACGGGAGACGGGGCTGGGACGCCTACAGGTTTCACTTGGGTCAGCCTCCACATCTCTGAGCTGGAAGACTCTAGAATATCCACTCCATCCCCTCCATGCCTCAATTTTCTTGTCTGAAAATGGAGGTGCCAACATCTAGGTGAAGTCAGACAGGGTAGGAAGCTGGCCTTGGGAAGGCTGTCCCCCACCAAATTCACGTCCGCCTAGAACCTCAGAATGTGACCTCACTTCAGAAACAGGGTCTTTGCAGATATAATAAGTTAAGATGAGGCTATACTGGATTACAGTGGGCCCTAAATCTAATGGCCGGTGTCCTTGTAAGACCACGTGAAGACACAGAGAGGCACACAAGAAAGAAGGCCACGTGAAGACAGAGGCAGAGGTCAGAGTAACAGGCCTACGAGCCGAGGAACATTAAAGATCGCCGACAACCACCAGAAGCCAGGAGAGGCATGGAACAGGTTATCCCTCAGAACCTCCAGAAGGAACCAACTTTGCTTTTGGACTCTGGCTCCAGAACTCGGAGGCAATACATTTCTGTTGGTTCAAGCCAGCAAACGTGTGGTAATTTTTCACGGCAGCCGTAAGAAACTCATACAGTTGGAAACAAGGGGGTAGGAGAGTTGCTTCCTCAATACTGGACCCATTGCTGTCTGCCTGGTATGTAGAGGTGGACAGAACCACCCTTCCATGGTGTCACATCCTCGCTTGGACCAACACTTGAAGAGAAGGTGGAAATAAGTCTCGTTATGCCCTGCTCCAGCTTCTCGTTTCCTCTTTGGTGTCCATACTCTTGTCTCCAGCATCCGGGGAATACCCATAACCCGGTAAACTGGGGGAGGGGCTGTGGGGTGGGGCAGGGGCGGGGCCTATACTGTTGGAAGGATGGGAACAGTGGTGCAAAAATGGCACCACCATCTGCCCGCCTTTCACTCTGTGTCACAGCCCTGTTTTCGCCCAGCTTCCTCGAACCCCTTCTCTGTCAGAGTCTTCGCAAACGTCATGGCGCCATGTTAGTTTTCAGAACGGAACCATCTTGGTCAAGTGCCAGTGGAAATGGCGATACCCCTTGTGACTCCAGTAAAGCTTCTGGCTGACAACCTGTGGGAAAATGTAGCCCCATCCGTCTTCTCCGATCAGGGGCATCAGATTCGCCCTCCTCACCACCCCTGGAGCCTCACTGGACCTGCCTGCCGCATCTGGCCATGCCGGCCACTCCTTCCCTGAAACTCTGCAAACCTGGGCGTCTAACGGCCTTCTAGTTCTCCTCTTGCTTCCCTGCCTCCCTGCTTTGCTCTTCTTCTTCCTCGGGCTCTGCAGTGTTGGGAGTTCCCAGGTCTCTGCTCTGATCTTTGCCATTCCCTCCTTTTCCCTTGGTGAAAACACCCAGTTTTCTCTTCCGGCGGCAGCCATTGCTTGGATGCTGGTGCCGTTCAGACCTTTAACTCTGATCCCCTGCCCAGATGAATCAGCTGTATTTTGATGACCTCCGGGCTCAAATGTTTCAAATATCCAAAGCTGAACTCGGGTGTCTACAAGCGTGTAGCATTCGAATGCTCTAGTACAGGTAGTAGCATTGTGCATCCAGGCGCCCGAGCCAGAAGCAATGGTGGCCATCTTCGCTTTCCTCTCCTCCCTGTGCCCCATCGCATCACTCACCCAGACACTCCTTAGATTGCAAGCCACCCTGTGCCATCTCCTTTCATCTCTCATCTAGGTTTCGTCTGCCGAGCCCTTACCGGCCTCCTGGCCATCAGTCATTAGCTTGATCTACTTAATTAAAGGGATTTCTAACCATGTGCTTCCTGCTTCATGTGCTTCCTTCAATGATTCCCACCACATGTAGGATAAAATACTCCTTTACAAGGAATACCAGGCCCTTTTGGTCACGCCAGACACATGGTGGGTGTTCTGGAAATACTGGTTAAGTGAAAGAACTCAACGACTTACGGTTTCCTACCACAACACACAGCCTTACCCCTGGGTCTTTGCTCCTTCAAGCCACTGATGGACTCCTCCCCGCCCACCTCCCCTGGGCACTGCTGTCCCAGCCCCACAGCAGGCCAGGTGCACGTCTCTAGCTCCATACTGTTACCAGCACTGTGTGGCATTATGATGATCTCTTTATGCATTTGTGTCTCTCTCCAGACCGGTGGTTCTCAACCAAGGTCCCACCCCCCAGGGACACCTGGCAATGTCTGCGGATATTTTTGGCTGTCACAACTGGCGGGGGTGTCCTGTTGGTATCCAGAGGGTCAAGGTCGGGGGATGCTGCATAGGTTCCACACTGCACGGGAGGGACCCCCCCCACCCCCCCGCCCAAAGAAGGACCCAGCTCAGATGTCAGTGGTGCCGCGGTTGAGAACCCCCCGTCTAGATGTGCACGGGGCCCACATCTGCCCGTGGCCATACTCCAGGGCCTGATCACGTGCCCACCATCTTGCAGGCCCTCGACACGTGTTGGCTGAATGAACATCACCACACTGTGCCCGGCCTGAGCGACAACCAATGACATCTCCAGGCGCGAGGCCCAGGCCACAAAGAGAGGCCTTGGCTGTCTCGAAGCCCCAAGAATCCGGCTCCGGGGGCAGGAGGCCGTCCTTCAGAGACAAGCTGCTTCCTCTGGGAGCCAGGACGGATGCGAGCAGTTCAGCCAACAAGTTGCCAGGGCTGTGAGAACGTTGCCAGTGAAACTGCCCTTCTTACCAAGGCTTACTGCCAGGCTGGGAGGCAGCAAGCCTGTTACTTAGGCCCCTAGCGGCAGCCACGGAGAGGACGGTTTTTGCAGGGAAAGAGAGCTCAGGGGGCTCTCTCTTGTCCCATCAGAGATGGAGCCTGAGGCTGGGCTCTGTCACGTTTCAGAGAAGGAGGAAGAGGACTATTTCTCACTATTGCTGCAGCCCTGGTGGGCGGGGGGGAGAGGGGAGGGGCAGACGGTCTGTCTTCAGCCCCGGGCTCCCCAAGGAGCAGGGGGAGACCAGTTAACTCTCCACCGAAGCTTGCCCACACAGGCAGTTGATAAAGGCACTTAATAAAGAGGAGAACACACATCGAAGGGCCCCTTCTCCCCTCGCAGGTCCTGTCTGTGTCCTTCTTGCCATCTCCCTGGATGTCCCACCTGGTTCCCACCTCTCTTCGAGCCCACGGCTCCCTCCAGCCCTCGGGGTAACCCTGGGGTCCAACCGGATGCAGGTAGAGCTATGCTCGGCCAAGCAAGGCACAGAGAAGTCCTCTGTCAGCGTCCCTTGCAGCTGGCAGTGCTCACGGGGCTGTGCTGGCCACCGCGCCCCAGCCCAGAGCCTCAGTTTCCCCAGCCCTGCATCCTCGGACGCAGGCAGGTGCACGGCCAGGGCACGCTTCGGGCCCCCGGGGCCAACTTGCGCTCATTGGCACGGCGGCTTGGCCTGGCTTCAGGGGCAGTTTGCCGAGCCCGGACGGATGACATCCCTAGAGCAGGCGAGCACATCTGGCAGTCTGTCTGGTCACTGGGCAGTGGCCAACGACACAGGTTTGTGTCCCCAGCAAGAGTGTAAAAGGTCTAGGAAACCCCAAGTCCCTGGACACGAGCCTCTAAGGGCCACGCCCGGCTCTGAATCAACACTCTCGAACATCAACACGTCCACAGGAGCCTCCGTCCATTTCCAAACCCACGTCTCGGGGTGCCACGGGGGCTCACGCTGCTACAGAGGCATCGGTGTCATAGACCTGCCCACCGCAGCGGCCAGCAGCCAGCACCTTCTCTGCAGACCCCTCAGACCCCCGGGGGCGCCTGTCACCAGCAGGGACCGCCCGGCTCCGCCCCCGGCCTGCCCTCCAGCACCTTCAGGGAAGTGCCTCTCTGAGCTGCACCCCAGAAGAAGGGTCATTATTGCTAATGCCTTTTCTCCCCCATCTGTTGTGATTGTTTACACTCCACTTGCTAATTAGAGACTAATTAGCTGGTGCTGAAATTCATCACTTTCCAAACACAACACGGCAGCCGGAGGAGCACAGCGACCGGGCCAACATCTGCACCTCCACTCGGAGCCAGGAGCCAAGGTGCCATTCCTCTCCTCCTGCCTCTGCTTCTTCCGCTCCCCGCTCCCCGCCACCCCCCTCCTCCTTCTCCGCCTGCTCTTCTTCCTCTCCCCGCTCACTCCCACCCCCTGCCAAGCCCCAGAGGGCCTGGGGCTATCTGCTTTTCGACTCAGTACCCCAGTGTTGTGCCAGCTCAGGGTAAAGACCTGGTAAATTCTCACAGAGCTAGCGAATGAATGAGGACCAGAGCATTGATGGGGCCAGGTGTGCGGTGGGGTTGGCACCGGATGGGGTGGGGGCTGGGAGGGATTTCCTGGGGGGGAGGTAGGCCAAAGACAGGATCTCTGTAAGGCCTTGGGGGTACTGGGTGAGGGGTGCAGGGGCAGAGTGGGGTGCAGGGAGAAAAGTCATACAGGAAGGAGCAAGTTGGAAGATTAAGTCACAAGGCCAGGGGCAGAGAGGCAGGCACTGGGAGAAAGAGATAGGACAGGCAGGACAGCAGGGGAGTGGAGGGGGGCGGGGGATGCCAGGGGAAGGAGTCTCAGCACTGGCTCCCTGGCTCGGGGTGAGGAGGTGTGACTGCATCTGAGAGAAATCTCGGTGGCCTCAACTGAAACCATCCATTTGCATGACAGCCAGGACCTGAGAGCCTGGGCCCTGACCTCTCTTCCTCTCATCTCAGAGAAAGTGGCTGCTATTCCCCCAAGTTCCCTTCTCCCAACTAGGCTGGGGACCGAGGGACCGAGGGGCCAGCTGCTGGTGACACCCCCAAAGACACTGTCGACCCTTGCAGCCCCGGCCAGGGAACCCAAGGTCGCCTCGCCTCAAAGCCCTCACCAGCGTGTGACAAAAACTTGAGCTTGCCTTCACTTGTGTTTAGGCACGGCTCACCCGTCCCTGAGGGCAGGTTTCCGGGGGACCCAAAAGCCTGAGGCTAAACCATCCCTCTGCCACTTCCTTCGTGCGGCTTCAGACACGCGCATCACTTCTCTGAGCTTGTTCACAACCCATCTGTGAAATGGGGACGTCTGGCTCACGGGGCTGCTGCGAGGACAAAGTTGACGGTTTCCTCTTTTCAGCATGGCACCTCTTTTCAGTGAACGGCAGGTGGGCGTTCTCCTGTTCGCCTCCGGGGGGAACACAGACCGCTCCCTCCCTCCCCTGTCTTCCCTCGCGCTCAGTCGAGGGCCGCTGAACCGTTAACCCTCTTTCCAGGAAAAATAAGAAAACCCTGTTGGCCGTGTTTGCCAAATTTCCGTGGTGTGAACACCCCCAGCGTGGCCGATGGCGAGCTCTCGAAGGCTCACCACTGAACAGTGACTGGGAAGAGAGGCACAGGATGAGCAGAGGCCCTGGGACACCTGTGTGTCACCGAAGTTGACTCCGGGGCAGGAATCTCTCTGTCGGTGGGTGTGACTGGCAGAGGGCTGTTCGGAACCTGGGTCAGGCCAGGCAAGTCCCTGGAACACCAAGTTGCTTTGCCCATTGGTGGCCCCTGTCCACCGGCGGGCTCGCCTCTGTGGGGCATGGGCGGCGGGAGGAGGGAAGGGCAGCTCGGGCTGATATACGCCCGTGTAAGGACCACATCCGCACCAGACAAACCGTATCTTCCTAGTTCCTCCCCTTCTCTCCACACCGGTCCTGACACCTTTCCTTTGTTCACACAGGCTGTACACATCTTCTAACCTCTTCCCATGTTCCAGGGGCTCTGCTTCCCTAGCAAATGGGCCCCCATCCTGGCCCCGCAGAGTTGATGGACCAGGGCAGCATCTGAATCCCCTGGGGGGCTTGTTAGGTAGGAAAAGACATGCTGAGCTCCATCGGCAGAGTATCTGATTCAGCAGGGAGAATCTGCATTTCTAACCAGTGCCCAGGAGACCCCGTTGCCATGGGTCCAGGGAGCGCACTTTGGGAACCACTGGCCTAGGGGGAGAGCCAGAGAATCAAGCAGGCAATCGCTACCCAGGGGAGGTAAGCAGTGCTGGGCTGCGGAGGGCTCGGGGGCTGCCGGACTTCTGAGGCCCTCTCCAAGCCCAGGAAAGGCTGTGACTTGATTCCTTGTTTGCCTTGCACCCCCAAGCTCCCCCTGATCTAGTTAAGGGACAATCAGAAGCCCTGGGTGTTTAGGTCCCGCCTCCCACCTGCCCCCATCCACGATATCCAAGCCCCCTGGGGGGGGGGGCTACGCCACCTGGGCACCCCACCTCTCTCTGCAACAGGGCCAGACATGCTGGTGTCTGTTCAGGCCAGAGAGAACGGCCCAGGTGGACCACAGAGAGACACCCCCTCCAAATAATGAGGGCTCACCGAATCACCCATCCCTTTCTCTCCGCTTCCTCCCACTCAAGGCCCACAGTGGGGTCCCTTCCATGAGCAAACATGTGGGGAACGCAGGGACACAAAGCTAGCTTCCAACTTCCCCTGTCCTCATTGGGGGCAGGTGACAAGGGGCTGCTGGGGCCTCTTTGATGTTGGAAGGTTATGAGCAGCCTGCAGGTAACTGCAGCCCAGCCCCCTCCTCTCCCTGGAGCCTACCTCCCCCTTCCTGACACTTTAATCCCTCCCAAAGGGATCAGGAGCGCCCTGTACTTTATTTACAAAATGGGGACAGGGAGGCCTCTTGTCGGAGCTTGGAGGGCAGTGGGGTGGGGGCAGGAGTGAAAGCGGGGGTGGAGGAGCACTAGCCTACCCTGAGGTTTTGGGGACGAGGGACGGATCTTGGAACGGTGCCCGCCTGACTTGGCAGCCTGGGATAGCGGTGTGTGTGCGTGTGTGTGTGTGCATATGTGTGTGTGCGCGTGCACGCGTGTCTGAACATTCAGTTAATACTCAGCCCCAGATATTAATCCCTTTTTATGCAGAGACGATGGATCGTAAGCCCCGAGAAATCAAACTGAAACGCGGCCAGCCTCCTGCCCCGCTCCCCTCACCCCTGCCAAATGGACCCGCCTGTTAACGAGGGAGATAAACGGAGAGGCCATCAAAGCAGATTTTCAATCTGTCCATGATTTCGCTTTGGGGCCTTCAGAACTCGATGGCTCCCCTCCTCCGGCCCCAACTCCTGCCTCCTCTGCCTTGCGTTCTCCACTTTGTTCCCCAACCCCCATGCTTTTATCTCCCAAAGTTGGATCTATTGACCCGACTCATAAGGGCTCCTTTTATCGGCTCCAGATCTGATAATGGAGAGCAGGCTGGGGGGGGGGGGGGGTTGGTGGAAGGCAGAGAGGTTGGCCACGTGGCCTGGAGGGTAGAGGCTGGGAGAGAAAGGGGGAGAAGGGTTCGTTCCCACAGCAGACTGGGGCCTATGCAGGTGGGCATGTGTTCACCTGGGGGCGAAGAAAGATCGGGAAACCCACCGCGGTTGGGAAAATGTCCCCAAAGCAGGGGTAGCGCCCTTTCTCAATGTGCCAATCCTATGGCATCCTTCCCTGGGGCAGTGACTCTGCTTCCCCGCTTTAAATTCCCTTTGCTCTTCTTTACAGTCTTGCCAGGAGGCACCTAAATCAGATGAAAATTACCCCGGAAGAGAGAAACCCAGCATCTCCATTCGCAAACCTGCCACTGGCCGAAGAGAAAGGACCCAAGAAGTGGGCACTGCTGACCCCTCCCTGCCTGGCATAAGGACCTGCTGCTGGGTGGGCGTGGCCCCACCTAACCCTGCAGGGGGCGTGGCTTGTTTCCACCCTGGAGATGCCTGGCTTTCCGGCAGGCACCTTGCGCTGGGGGCATAGGGCTGGTGAAGATTCATGACATCCAGGGACGCTGGCTTTCACTGCACTGGGCCCCGCAGGAGGGGTCAGTGAGTGCTGGGGTCGCAGCTCACACTCAGAAGCTGGTCTCAAGTAGGTGCCATGATTGTGCCCACTTTATACTTAGAGAAACTGAGGCACAGACAGGTTAAGGACCTTCCCAAAGTCACTCAGCTAATAATCCCAGCCTGTCTGGCTCCTGAGTCGGTAACCCCTGTCCCAGGCTCCCTGCGTCTCTGCTTTGCTGACACTCCCCACATTTTCCCCTTCATCTCTCTGCCCCATTTTGAAGGGATCACTGAGGGCCTTCTGCCAGGTGATGATCACATTATGCTGGGGCCTTGGGGCCTCAAACCAGGATTCTGGTTTTACAATATGCAAGGATAGCTGGGGTGCCCGGGGGGCTCGGGAGGTGAAGCGTCTGACTCCTGGTTTCAGCTCAGGTCATGATCTCGCGGTTCGTGAGTTGGAGCCCCGCGTCGGGCTCTGTGCTGACAGCTCGGAGCCTGGAGCCTGCTCCGGATTCTGTGTCTCCCCCTCTCTCTGCCCGTCTCCCACTCATACTCTGTCTGTCTCTCTCTATCAAAAATAAACATTGAAAGAAATTTAAAACGTACAAGGATAGCTTTTTCAATAAATACATAAAGAAGTCAATGTGCACAGGAGACATGCAAAACAATGAGGAGTGAAGCAAACCACTTTCTGGCCTCCCAAGGAACAGTGTCCAACAAGGTCACGCTCAGAAACACCCGGGCCTGCGCTCCGCCCCACTGGGTGCTCAGTGAGGGGAGGCGCCTGAGAAGTTCAATGATTCCTTGGGAAACAGCAAGGGGGAGGGGCTGGGCAGGAAGGGTTGTTCCTACCCACTACACCCCACAAACGGCCTCTTCTCAAATGTAAATGACTGGGGGGGGGTTGGTCATGTTGCCCCATTTCCTGGATGCTTTCCAGGAGAAGTACAGTGGGGCCAGACGCTGGGCTTCCAGACTCCCCACCCTACTGTTGCCACCCCATGGCTGCCCTAACCTATAGGAAACTTGGTTTCTGTCCATCAGTAGCCACCGTGGTCTCCCCGTCCCGGACATGCTATCCAGAGCAAGGTGATCTCCCACCCCCCATGAAGCAAAGGGCATGTGACCTCAGAAGGAGGCCAGAGAGAGGACAGATGGGGTGGCCCTCACTGTCCTGAGCACCACCCCGGCTTCCCTGCCTCAGTTCCTCTGCAGCCGCAGCCCGGAAGAGGAGAAGAAGCCGCCTCTGCCCTTTCCCCTCCAAATCTCCCAAGGAACTGAGGAGAAGCCTTGGGGACATTTCCTTGTCACTTGAAATTTGTCTGGCCATCACTCACTGGACAGGCTGAGCAGGCCCCTTACGGAGGAAAGACAACCATAAATGGGAGAGTGAGAAATCACTTGTTTGTCATCAAAGGGAAGTGAAGTCTAAGGGAGGCAGCCCCGGATGGCCGGGCAGGGTCAGTGGGAAGGAAGGGAGATTAAACACCAGGCCTGCCGTAGATCAACCCCGCTCTGCTGAGCACGGCCGTCAGGGACAGGGTGCTGGGGACGTGCAGAGGGGAGGGGAGGAGACAGAAGTTGGGAGCCGGTGGGCCCTAGCCTTGGGGACACAGACAGCATGGCTGGGCCTCAGGCCCAGGGCCCCTTGGGTAAAAAAAAAAAGGTGTCACAACACCAGGGTTACAAAGCCTTTTTTGCATGGGTGGGAGCAAGAATCCTGTTATGGGTTGAATTGTGTCCCAGAGACAGATATAATAAAGGCCCACCTCTGGTACCTATGACTGTGACCTTATTTGCAAAGGGGGCCTTTGCAGATGTAACAAAATTAAAATGAGGTCACTGAGGCAGGCCCACATCCAGTATGACTGGTGCCCTTATAAGAAGAGGGAAATCTGGACCCAGGTACACAGGGTAGAGGCCACGTGAAAACAGAGGCAGAGTCTGGGCGGGGGAGTAGGGGGGGTGGGGGGTGGGGGGGGTGGTGTTGCAGCCTCGAACCAAGGAACGCCAAGGGTTGCCCCGACTCTGAGAAGAGACAAGAAAAGATTCTACCAGGGTTTCAGGGGACCACGGTTCTGCCGACACCCTGAATTCAGACTTCTGGCCTTGGGACTTCGAGACAAGACATCTCTGTTTTGGTTTAAAAAAAATTTTTTTTTAATGTTTAGTTTTGAGAGAGAGAGAGAGAGAGAGAGAGAGAGAGAGAGAGCACGAGAGGGGGAGGGGCAGACAGAGAGGGAAACATAGAATCCGAAGCAGGCTCCAGGCTCAGAGCTGTCAGCAAAGGGCCCGACGCGGGGCTCGAACTCACAAACCACACGGATCATGACCTGAGCTGAAGCCAGATGCTTAACCGACGGAGCCACCCAGGAGCCCCGGGAAATTTCTGTTGTTTTAAGCCACGCAGCTTGTGGTACTTCGATAAGGCAGCCCCAGGAAACGCATCAGGTCCCCAGAGCATATTCTGTCCCCGACTTGATTCCTCTAATAAACTCCAAAGCTAGCAACAAGCTGGCAAACAACTCAGGCCACGCCCCTGCTCACCACCATCCCTATTCCCCCATTCCCACCTCCGCGTGCGGGTCCCCAGGACCAGAGGCTGCAGCGTCTCCGGGAGGTACATGCTCGCCCATATCCACAGCAGCCTTCTTCACAGTAGCTGAGGGGTACGAGCCACGCAAATGTTCATCGACGGGTAAGTGGATCATCGAAATGCGGCCTAGCCCTACCAGGGAATATTATTCAGCCCCGAAAAGGAAGGAAATTCTGACACCGGCTACGATGCGGATGAACCCTGAGGACGACGTGACGCCAAGGGAGATAAGCCAGTCCACAAAGGACAAGAACTGTGGGAGTCCACTCCCAAAAGGCAGCTAGACAGGCCCACGGAGACAGAAGGAAGATCGGTAGGTACCAGGGCCTGGGAGGGGGGAAGGTATGGGGAGCCAGTGTTTATGGGGACAGAGCGTCAGTTTGGGGAGACAGAAAAGGCTCTGGGGTTGATGGAGGCAATGGTGGCACAGGGTGTGAGTGTATTAATGCCACTGACGTGTCCACTTAAAAACGGTTAAAAATGGCAACTATGCTTATGGTGGTGAGCTTCCGTGAAGCGTCTAATCGTCAAATCACTCTGCCGCACTCCTGAGACTAAGATACTATTACACGGCAATCTACCTCAATTGAAAAAAAAGGTCAGGGGGTCCCCGGGTGGCTCAGTCAGTTAAGTGTCCAACCTCAGCTCAGGGCACAAGCTCACGGTTTGTGAGTTTGAGCCCCGTGTCAGGCTCTGTGATGACAGCTCACAGCCTGGAGCCTGCTTTAGATTCTGTGTCTCCATCTCTCTCTGCCCCTCCCCTGCTCATGCTGTCTCTCTCTCTCTCAAAAATAAACATTTTAAAAAAAGAAAAAAAAAGGTTAAAAATGATAAGCTTTATGTATAGTTTTACCATAAGAATTTTTTTTCCAAAAAACCCGCATTTCCATGGCTCCCCACTGCCTTTGAAGTAAAACCAGAACCCCTTTCCGTGGTCTGGGAGGCCCTACGTGGCCCGGGTCCAGCCAGCCTCCGCGTACCGCTCCCAGCCTTCCGACAAGCCAGGCTTACCCCCATCTTTGCATATGGTTTTCCCTCCACCTGGGCCTTCTGCTGGCTTAGTTCCAACGTCACCTCCTCCAGGCACCTGCTCTGTGTTCCAGCACTGTTCATTCACATCGCTTGGTCTGTCCCCTCTTAGCAGTTATGACTGCTTGAGTCTATGGTGCTCAGGGGTCCCCGGTTTATGGTCCGCTCTGCCCCAGACATTCTCCGTGAGGGTCAGGATTCACCTGCATGTTCAGGGCTGCTTCCCGGGGTCCAGGGCAGAATCTGGCACAGAGAAGGTGCCCAGCGAACAAACGACTGAACAGTGGATGGATGGACGGTTAGATGGACGGACTGATGGATGGACGGACGGACGGACGGGTGAATCATTCCACTGAAGGAAAGGAGGCTGGAAGGAGGAGCTCAGGGCAGCAGACAGGTGCCCACTGACATACCCAGCTTGCTGACTTACAGCAAGGGAAGGCGTTTCTCGGCTGCCTCTCCGGCATGGGGCTGGGCTGCCTGTGGCCACCGGAGAACTCTGACCAAGCCCTTCGGGACCCCGTCGGGGGTGCAGGCCTCGGGGATTACACAGACACGGCCCTGGGCACACAAGCGGACAATGTGCATAAAGGGAGGCCCACAACCTCCATCTCACACACATCTACACCAGGCTGGGCCCCTGCTGGGGCCTTACAGCTTCCCACACAAAACCGAGGCCCAGATGAGACTGGCACTCACAGGTTACGTCGCTTGCTCGGCAAGACCCGTGGTAAGCACCTGCCGCGATGGGACGCAGCGGGGTCCCCACCCCTAGCCGCCAGGCCGCCCTGCCTCCTCCGCTCCCGGTGGCCTTGCTACACAGTCAGGAACCAATCAGACGTAGACGCAAGGTTTGGGGCAACAGTACTGTGTCCGTGTCAAACACAGGTTAAAGTCACATAAAAACTGAGACGGGAAATAGAGAAACCCGTCAGCTCTGTCCTGGGAGAAGGGAGCATGAGGAGGTGGGGCGCTGAGTGAACCTCTTATTTTGGGATAGATCTGGACTTACAGAACAGTTATGAAGGGGGTTCAGAGGGTTCCTACCTCCCCCACACCCAGGCTCCCCCCGGTGTCCCCATCTTACATGACTATGGCACGTCTGTCACAACTAAGGGACCAGTGCTGGTACCTTCTCACTAAGTAAACGATGTGATCTACATTATCTATTCAGCTTCCTGTTCAGTGTTTCCCCCGTGTCCTTTCTCTGTCCCAGGACGCCACATTCATTTGGCCGTCACGTCTCCTTAGCCTCTTACAGACCGTGCCCGTTTCTCAGACTTCCTTGTTTTTGACGATCTGATAGTTTCCACGACCTCAGGTATTTGCAGAAGGCCTGTCAACGACGGTGGCCTGGCTTGTTTTAATCCTTAACGACCAGTAGGAAGGAACATTTTACACGTGCACACGTGCAAGCACGCACACCACACACCAAATGAACACACTTCTCTGTGTCTAACTCCAGTCCCTCCTGCTGTGATGCTGATATCACGGTAGTGTCCGTGGGGCTTTATCTTTGATCACTTCTCTGATGTCCCCAACAGAATATGGCACTAGGCATGACATTCAGCATAGCACCCTTTTTATACATGAGGACGCGATGGGGCGCCTGGGTGGCTCTGTCGGTTAAGCATCTGACTTTGGCTCAAGTCATGATCTCACGGCCTGTGAGTTCGAGCCCCGCGTCAGGCTCTGGGCTGACGGCTCGGAGCCTGGAGCCTGCTTTGGATTCTGTGTCTCCCTCTCTCTCTGCCCCTCTCCCACTCACACGAGCGTGTTTTCTCTCTCTCTCTCTCTCTCTCAAAGATAAATAAACATTAAACAGTTTATAAATGAGGAGACGAAGGGTAGCTGGCAAGGTTAAGCTTGAAGATACTCATCACTGGTAGTGGATGGTCAGGGTCCTTCCCTGTGCCTCTCTGCTCCCTAAGACTTCTACCCACTGCTCAAGTCAAGCCGGTCTGGGAGGCAGGGGACGAGGAGGTAAGGCAAGAGTCCAGTGTCTTGATCCCTTAGAGCCCCTGCCCCTGCCCCTGGTGGAGAAGCCAAGCTCTGGTTGCCAGTTCACGCCCCAGCCTCCCCACCCCGCCACCCCCTCCCCACCCCGCCACCCCCTCCCCCCCCGCCATCCCCCTCCCCCGATACACAGCGGTGCTGTGTATTGTCGGCTGAGCAAGTCGCCGATGGCAGCTCCCGGGTGCCCGTCCTGGGGCCCTGCCTGCTGCCCGGCCCTCGCCGGGGGGATGCCCCTTTCTCGGCATCCCCTCCGTGCTCCTGGCCAAGGTGGTGCGGGCACCCTCACAGCAGTCGTGAGGGCAGCCCTGGCGGGGGACGGGCAGCTGCGCTGGAGAGCCTGGGGTACCAGGGAAGGGGATCTGGGGGGACGGGCCACAGCACCTGCCAAGAGCTCTGCATCCTTCCCGAAGAGCAAACGGCACCAGAGACAAGCTCTCCCTGATGGCTGAGTGGACGCAGAGGTGTAGACAGTCCCCTACGTGGCAGGTGACTCCGGAAGGACCCAAGTGAACCCTGACCGTGCACTTGGCAGCTGGGACACCCTGCTGGCTGCTTCACCCCCACGGCTTTGTGGCGTCCTCACCTGTGTCGTCGGGCGATGCCCCGCCACCCCCATTTCGCACAGGAGGAGGGGCCAGTCTTCACTGGCCCGGCCCTCCCTGTCTCTCCCTGCTGGCTCTGCGTTTCTCCCGGTGGACCTACCCTCCTGAATGAGGCTGCTTTTGTTTGATTTGATATGAAAATGGGTTTGCCCAGAATGCACAGCGGCAGAGGGAAGGGGGTGCAGGGTGGCCCCGCGCTCAGTGGCCAGCAGGGAGCGGACGTCGAATTCAAAGCAGCCCGTCACTAACGAATCCACCCACGGAAAACTTGGGATGCGTTTAGACACCAGCGTAAGCTCCTAGCCAATGGGGCTCAAGGTTTGGTGGAGACTGAGTGGGGCTTGGAGTCTGAGATCTGCGGGGGGCAAGCCCTGGCCCGTTCTCTCCTGTGTGCCCTTAGGACAGCCCCTAACCTGTGACCTTTGGCTTCTTCTGCGAATAAACGGTGACAAGAGCATCTCTCTCTCTCTTTTTTAATGTTTATTTATTTTTGAGACACACAGAGAGAGAGAGAGACAGAGAGAGACAGAGACGGAGACAGAATCCGAAGCAGGCTCCAGGCTCCGAGCTGTCCGCACAGAGTTCGAGCGCGGGGCTCGAACTCACAAACTGCGAGATCATGACCTGAGCCGAAGTCGGACGCTTAACCGACGGAGCCACCCGGGCGCCCCAAGAGCATTTTTTTTACAGGGTGTTGTGAGACCGTGAAGCTCCTGTCGCAAACTGTCAAGCGCCATACAGCGGGGAGGGTTTATGTTTGAGTTCCCAGCAGCGGGGGAGGCTGAGCCCCCAGGCGGGAGTGGCCTCGGGCTCTGGGCCTCTGGCAATGCTGGGCTGGGGCCTCTGCACACTAGGCTTCCACCCCTGGGTCTACAAGGGGCCTGAAGCTTGCAGAGCCACGATTTGGTGATTCTCTTTAAGACACAAAATATCAAACAAAATTATGTATAAAAGCCTCCGAAGGGCGGGCAGGTGAGGGGCCCCGAAGCTCAAGCCTCATTAGCTTTGAGGGAAATTGCCTATGACCGCAGGAGGTGCCCGGAGGTGACTACACTCCCACAGATGCCCACAAGTCATGACACTCATTAGCGACCGCACTCACTCTGTGCCTCCGGAGCACATGGCCCTGGGGTCCACGGTCTGCGGGCGCAGCGGGGCTGGCGTGAGCTCCAGGAGGGGAGTCGGGTCACGCATCCCAGGGCAGGACAGGCAGGTCCCCTTTAGGGCGCAGCTGCCTCATGTGCAGACGAGGAGGGGCCTGGCGATCCTTCCCAGCAGATTTCATTGCTTCTGCGATTTGGGGAATAGATTTCAGTGGTTCCCCGAGGGCACTGGGGAGGAGGCCGATCCTGCACTTCCCTGGCCTCCTGTCCAGGACTCGGGATTCCAGATGGGCTGAGGAGGGAGGAGATGGAACGAGAAGCGAGCTGGGGATCAAGGGTTGTGACGGCGCCTGGCCTGAGCCAGCTCTCACCTTCCCTCTCAGGTGCAGTATGGGGGGGGGGTCCTTCCTGCGTCCCCAGAGAAGGATGCTAGCGGTGGGGGCGGGGGGGGGGTGTCAGCAGACACCCACCACCCAGGAAAAGATTCACACTCCGAGGACAGATTCCCTGCACCGTCCGCTCCCCCCTCCCCCTGCCCCTTATCCTTGAATGGAGAAGCAGGACCAGGGTTCAGCACCCGCCAGCCAGATTCGCCCTCTCTGCTCCTGCTGCACAGAGAACCGTCCTGCACAGGTAAGTAGCAGGTTCCCCAAACCTGTCCCCCAGCCCATGCAGGAGTCACTAGAGAAGATGACCCGGGCCGGGACGCACAGAGGAGGCTGTGCATCTGACCCCAGAAAGAGCCACTGATTCAGGAGGGCGCGAGAGGCCACACCGGGCCTGCCCCCCTGCCCTCTGCGTGGCCTCTGTCCCCTTCCAGATTCCAGCCTGGCCAGATTCCAGCCTGGCCAGCTTCCAGCAGCGGGGCGGGGTACAAGGGCGAGGCCCATCCTCCAGGAACCCCGGGGCATCAGGGGGAGGGAGGCAGCCTCTGGACCCTGGGCACTGCCCTTCGGCAGTGGGTGCCTCCTGGCTGAGGCCACCCATGTGGCTGACATGGCCCACCTGCCTGCCGTGCGGAGGAGGCAGGTGCTTGGAGCGACACAGGAGTGCTTTCAAATTGCAGGTAGGGAGAACCTCCTGGGGGACACAAGGAAAGCTCCGTGGAGGAAGTCACGCTTCAGCATGGTCTTAAGGAGGCACAGAGAGGTGAGCAAGAGAGAGAAACGTGCATGGTGGTTCAGGGGACGGGAGGCACTTTGAGGCGGCTGGAGGTCAGGACACCCGGAGACGAGATGATGCTAAAGGTCCGTCCTGTGATGACGGTCACCTGCATTTGTGGAGACGGGCTCCACCCCCTTTGCCATTCATGAACTCATTTACATTCTCACAACAAACCCTGAGGCTTGCCTGGCACCCGCACCCTTCAGGTCGAAGCTTCAGTGACTTCCTTCAAAGCCTCCCCTGCTACTCCCCAGCCGGTGGTTGGGACCCGTCCTGTGTGTTCACACAGATCCCTCTCTTCACAGATTGCTGTGTCATCACCGGAGTCTGCAACAGGATCTGGCATGGAACAGGTTCTTACCTACTGGATGGATGGATGGAAGGATGCGGGGATGGAGGGAGGGAGGAGGGGAGGATGGATAGAGGGATGGACGGACGGATGGACAGGTGTGTGGGTGCACAGATGGACAAGCGAATGGATGGGCAGACAGATGAACAGATGGATGGAAGGATGGATATATGGATGGCCAGAAGAGTGGATAAGGGATGGATGGATGCACGCATGGATGGATGGACGGACAGATAGAGGGGTGGACGGAGGATGTATGCACGCATGGATGAACTGACGGATGGACGTATATGCGGATGGACAGAAGAGTGGATAATAGATGGATGGACAGACGGGCGGATAGAGGGGTGAATGGGTGAGGTATGCACCCATGGATGGAGACACCTAGCAGTCCCAGAATCACGTCACATCAGGCCAAACATCGTTCCAAGAAACACCTCAGATGTCATCTGACTCAACCACTTCACATCACAGGTAGAAAACAGAGACTCACCGGGGGGGCAGGGTGGGGCGGGGGACGGCTCACAGGAGACCTTTGAGGAGATCAGGGCAACAGCCAGAGTCAGCGCCCAGGTCCCCACGCCAGGCCCACGGTTGCCCAGGACACTGGGGAGCGGGTCTCCAGCTGGCAGTAGTGAGTCCCAGATCCCGGCCACTGATTCAGCTCCCCCAGTCTCCCTCCCTGTCCTCCTGCAGAGAAGGGTCTCCAACCCCCACATCCCCTTCCCGAGACACCCCTGACTCCGGGGAGGGAGATGCAGGGAGCGTACCCCTACTGGACTCCTCCAACCTCTCGCCCTTTCTTCCCCAGCTGCCCACCCAACCGCACTGGGGGTAGGTCACCCCAGCCCCGGGAGGGCACCCCTGAGGGCTGACTACGACACTCTCTCGGCGAGACTTTCTCCTCAATTAATGTATGTGCATCAGTGCACGTGGGGGGCTACTGGGAATATGGGGAGGGGGGAGGAACAAGGGCCAGGGAAGGGACAGAAGGCACTAGGACGTTGAGCTCAAGAGGGACAAAAGCAGGAGCAGAGACTTCCCCCCACCCACACGCTGACACCCCGTCTCAAGCCCCAGAAGGCTGATGAATGTCCCCCTGGGAGGTGGTTATGGGACAGCACTGCCACTTCCCGCTGCTTCCCCACCCTGATTAATGCCAATTAATGCCAATTAACGCAAGCCCCACTGAGCGGGAAAATGTGACTACCAGCTGCTCTCACGGGGTGTCCCTTGGCTCTCTGCAAGGCTGCCCCGGGGACATCAGCCTGGCTGTCTGGACAGCTTCTGGCCCCATTCCTCTAGGACCTCACTCCTCCCCTCCTGCAGCCTCCAGGCTGCCCCCACCCCTTCCCTAAAGCTGGAGCTTTCTTTTTAAATTTTTTACATTTTTTAATTTCTATTTATTTTTGAGAGAGAGAGAGAGTGTGTGAGTGCGAGCAGGGGAGGGGCAGAGAGAGAGGGGGACAGAGGATTCGAAGCGGGCTCTGTGCTGAGAGCAAAGAGCCTGACCCAGGGCTCGAACTCACAAACAGTGAGATGGTGACCTGAGCTGAAGTCGGTTGCTTGACTGAGCCACCCAGGTGCCCCGAAGCTGGAGCTTTCATAAAACCACATCAGCGAGAAGCCCCAAAGGGATTCTCACCTGGTCAACCGGAGCGGGCGGAGGGGACTGCCCTGGGGGGTGGGGAGAGGGTCCCTGAGAGGGGCTGGGGGTGGCACTCTTCTGCCTGTTAGGATGGGGCTAGATCAGCCAAGCTGGGAGGCGGTGGTTCTGGAAGGGACAGGCTGCAGTGCATGGAGGTCTGCGTGACCCAGGACTTAGGCAAGGCTTGGCCCCCTCCACAGACCCGGACTCTCCTCAAAAGATGACAACTCTCAAGGGGACAGACCAGCCACAGACTGGGAGAAAGCGTCTGCAAAAGACACATCTGCTGAAAGACCGTGATCCAAATTACACAAACAACTCTTAAAACTCAACCGCAGGAAAACTAACAACCCGATTAAAAAACGGGCCAAAGACCTCAACAGACACCTCACCGAAGAAGACAGACGGAGGCAGACGAGCACACGAAAAGATGCTCCACGTCCTATGTTTTCAGGGAACCGCGAATGCAAGCAACAGGGAGGTACCGGTACACGCCCATGAGAACGCCCAAGACTCGGAACCGGGGCAGCACCAAATGCCGGTGGGGATGACATCGTCGCTGGTGGGAAAGCAAAATGGCACAGCCACCCTGGAAGCCAGTTTGGCAGTTTCTTACTCAACGAAACATACTCTTAGCATGTGATCCAGCAAAAGGGCTCCTGGGCGTTTAGCTGGAGGAGTTGAAAACTTAGGTCCGACAAAAACCTGCACGTGATGTTGAGAGCAGCTTTATTCATCATCGCCAAAATTTGGAAGCGACCAAGGTGACCTTCGGTAGGTGAATGGATAAATAAACGGTGGTCCATCCAGACAATGGACTATTACTCATTTCTCATTTAAGAAATGAGCTGTTAATTGGGCACCTGGGTGGCTCAGTCGGTTAAGCGTCCGACTTCGGCTCAGGTCACACGGTCTTGCGGTCCGTGGGTTCGAGCCCCGCATCAGGCTCTGTGCTGACAGCTCGGAGCCTGGAGCCTGCTCCGGATTCTGTGTCTCCCTCTCTCTCCGCCCCTCCCCCACTCATGCTCTGTCTCTCTCTGTCTCTCAAAAATGAATAGATGTTAAAAAAATTTTTTCAGAAATGAGCTATTAAACCGTGAAAAGCCACGGAGGAACCTTAACTGTATTATCGCGCAGAGAAAGAAGCCGGTCTGAAAAGGCTACAGACTGTATGATTCTATCTGTATGACATTCTGGAAAAGGCAGAACTATGGAGACAGTAAAAAGATCAATGGTTGCCCGGCAGGGAGGGAGACAGAGGGATGAAGAGGAGGAGCACAGAGGATTTGGAGGGGAAACTACCCCGTACGACATTGTAATGGTGGACAAGTGCCATTATACATTTGTCCAAACCCACGGAATGTGCAAGAGTGACTGTGAACTTTAATGTAAACCACGGCCTCTGGGTGATAATGACGTGTCCACGGAGGTTCATCGATTGGATTCGAGGCACTCTCTGACGTCGGATGACAGCGAGGGAGGCTGTGCATGGGCGGGGGGCACGGGGTACAGGGGAAATCTCTGTACTTTCGGCTCAATTTTCTTTTTTTTTTTTTTTTAAATTTTTTTTTTAATGTTTTTATTTATTTTTGCGACAGAGAGAGACAGAACATGAGCAGGGGAGGGCCAGAGAGAGAGGGAGACACAGAATCGGAAGCAGGCTCCAGGCTCTGAGCTGTCAGCACAGAGCCCGATGCGGGGCTCGAACCCACAGATTGTGAGATCATGACCTGAGCCGAAGTCGGACGCTTAACCGACGAGCCACCCAGGCGCCCCTCGGCTCAATTTTCAAGTGAGCCCGAGACTACTCAAAAATAAAGTCTTGATTGAAAAAAGATGCCAACTGGAGAGAGGCTGGGGAAAAGTGGCCAAAAAAGGGTTTGAGGCAAGGGTCGGGGGCTGGGGGGACTCCTAAGGGAATGGAGAGGGAGGGATGGGGGGGAAGCCTGGGTTCTCACTCTCCCCTCCCCGGACACGGGCGGGGGCAGGCTGAGGCGCCCAGCCCGGTCCTGCCCTCCCTCTCGGGGCAGGCAGAGGAGGAAAGAATCAATTAATTCATTAGGCTGACATGTCTGAGAACATCGCTCCCGGGACTCGACGGGCCTGGAAGCCAGTGGTGTTTAATGGGCACTTTTACTCTGAAATGACACCTGGGCCAGCTGCTTCTTCCATGGCATGAGATGTGCTTAAAGATGTAGGGAGGCGCGGCGGGGTCGGCTCCTCAAGGCAGAGGGGCAGAGGCAGAGTGGGAAGACAGGGCCAGATGTTCATCTCTGGGCCGGGGAAGGGCCTGCTGCCTCCCAGGTCACTACTCGGGCCACATTTCCTCCATCTGCCCCCGGGTGACCAGAGGGGAGCACAACAGAGCTGGTGGGGAGACCTGCGTCCAGCCTCTGAACCTCAGGGCCCTTGTGGGTCTGGGGAGGGGCCTTGCCCTTGAGTTCCGATATTCTAGAATCTGTGATTTGGAGTGGAATTCACATTTCAGAAGCTATGGACTGTTTTCTTCTTCCTTCCTTCCTTCCTTCCTTCCTTCCTTCCTTCCTCCCTCCCTCCTTCCCTTAAGTTTATTTATCTATTTTGAGAGAGAGAGGAGAGTGCTCTCCAGTGGGGGAGGGGCAGAGAAAGAGGGAGAGAGAATCCCAAGTAGGCTTTGCACTCTCAGCCCAGAGCTCAACACGGGGCTTGAACTCATGAACAGTGAGGTCCTGACCTGAGCCGAAATCAAGAGTCAGACACTTAAGTGACAGAGCCACCCAGGCGCCCCGCTATGGATTGTTTCCAAATGCCCAACGAGTCAAGGTGTCACACGCCAGAGAACAGGACTGCTCAGAGAGGTGCAGGCATCATCTCTGGTCACACAGCTCATCAGAGGAAGAGCTGAGATGCAAACCCAGTTCCTGGGTCCTGAAGCTTGCACTTGGCCACCTCCCCGGGGCCCAGGGGCTCACCTCCTCACCTCTCTGCATACCTTTCCCGGAGAGTCTGCCCGGCCGTGCTGGTGCTACCGCCTACCTTGGGGGACTGAGTCTGGCTTCAGCCAAGTGTCCTCTTTTGGAGGTGGCTCCTGAGTGAGGCGGCCAGCCCCTCAGTGTCCACTCTGTGAGGGCCTGGACGGGCAGCAGACTCTGGGCTCGGTTGGATAAAAGGCTCTGAAGCTCCCCCGACCATTAAACCCAGGGGATCACAAGCCTATCTGTGCAGCTAGTAAGACATGGGCTCAGAGGGGGCAGGTCTGCCATCAGGGGAGCCCCCAGAGAATGCTGAGGGGGGTGGAATGGGGCTCAGAGAGTCCCTGCATCCCATTCCCCTCCAGGCCGGGCCTGCCTGTACCACCACGGAAGGGCAGATGTCATAAAGATGTCCCCAAATGCTCACCAGTCTCCTCCAGGCTCTGGGTCAGAAAGGAGAGAAAAGGAAAGGACAAATGTGTTTTGAGCAGTTCAACATGCCACGGGCTGGGCTGTTTGCCGTTTGCATTTTTGACCTCAATTAATCAGGTAAGCTGAGGTATTATGGACCCATTCTATAGATTGAGGAAACCGAGGCTGAGAGCAGCTAAGCCATGTGCCCAGTGTCTCAGAGCTAGGAAGTGGCAGTGGTGAAGTTTAAGCCTGGGGCCTGTGCCTTTTCTGCTACCCTAAAGCTTGGAAGGTTCCAGTGATGCTCCCGCCGGGAGGCAGAGGGCCCTGCTGCTTGGCCTGGGTGTGCCCGTCCCCTCTTCCCGTTGCCCACCCCTCCTCCAAGGGAAGCCTCCTGCCAGTGCGGCATCACATCCGGCTTCTCTGCAGCTTCCTTGGCACAGGGCGATTGCACCCGCTAGGCTGGGCAAGTAATCCCCATCTTATTTTGGAATATGGAAACTGGTGCCCAAGGTCCATGAGGCACAGGGGCCAGGAATGCTGGCCTTTCTCTGCTGATGGCCCTCCCATCAACCCCCTGCAGCCCAGGCTGGCTCATGGTGCCTGCTCCCCGGGGAGGACACGGCGGGGGTGGACACGGCCCACAGCCTGGCTCTGTCCAGGGGAGGCATCGCAGAGAGAAACCAGGCCTCCCTCTCCCCCAGGAAATACTTAGCCTTCGTGTGACTGAAGCCTCTGATCCCCGGGGGCACTTGACTCTGCTGCTGTCCCAAAAAAGGAGGGGCGTCTGGAAGGTGGTTTCCCCACCGCTTGCCCAACAGCCTCCTCTCGGCCCCGGTTACCGGCCCAGATGCCCCGAAATGTGCCATGCACGCCAGCAGCTGCTGCTGTCAGCTTGCCCCTTCTCAGCGCTCTGGGTTTCAGTGACAACCCCGGTTGTCTCCTAAAGAGGCACATCAAGGAATCCGGCCACAGTGACGCCATCGGCCGTCTCACTGTTCGCTGAGACACCGGGTGCCAGCAGCCCGGCCCTGGCCCTGCTGCTGGCTGATAATGGGTGGTTTCCCTGCCAAAGGAAAAAGCCAGCAAGCAGTCTTCCTTGGTAAGGAAGCTCTTAGGCTGACAGGAGACGTGGAGTGGGGAGAAGGGAGGGGGCAAAGGAGGAAGGATGGGAAGAGAAGAGCTGGCCCCCTCTACCAGGCAGCCTTCCGTGATTGGTGTGGAGCAGGTGGCCAGCCACGTGGGGCTGCTCACTGTTCGAGAAAGCTTCTGTGACATCATCACTCGGGACTCTCTAGGTGCTCTTTGCCCTTTAGCTTGTACTCGATTGATTAATTTTTACTTAAGTATTGTGATCCTTTGTCCGTGTGCCCAAAAACCATTCTCTGAGAGCCTGGCATGCACAGGGCACTGTGAACCAAGATTCAGTTCCTGCCCTTGATTTGTTCACGGACCATGGGAAGAGGGTGGACATAAACAGGATCTGGATAAAGCACAATGAAGTGCTATGGGGGGGGGGGGGGTTGCAAAAGGGGCTAAATCAGCCTGGAGGCATCAGGGAAGGCTTCCTGGAAGAGAGGGTATCTAAGTCAAGCCCCAAAGAACAGATGAGGGTCAGCCAAGCAGATGGGAGCCTGCTCTAGCGGGAGGGGACACACAAGCAAAGTCCCAGAGGCCAGAAGGAGTATGGCAGGTCCCAGTTGCCAGGGTGTGTGGTGGGGGAGAATGGCAGGCAGGGATTAGGGGACAGAGGGGAGAAGGGAGGTCCAGGAGATCAGCAAGGTAATGGGAAAGCAATAAAAGTTTTAGCAGGTAACAGACCAGATTCCTGTACCAGAAAGATCATTCTGGGTTCAACGTGGAGACTGGACAGGGGAGGCCAGGTGGGCATTGACCAGGTAGAGAGGCGGTGACCAGAGCGAGGGAGTGGCTGAGGGCCAGAGAGGACAGAGAGAGAGAGAGGCACAGGGATTCCAGACATCCGGAACTGAAGAAGGTAGAATGGACCTCGTCTGGTGACTGATTGGAAGGGGCTAGAAAAGGAGGAGGGGAGAATGTCTCCTGGGCTTCTGGCTTGAACCTCAGCTGCTGACGCCATTGAGCTTGGGAACCCCCAGAAAAAGTGCCTGCTCCGGGACAAAGGTGGCAAGTTCATGTGCTTGTGCTCTTGCTGGGTGTGTGCTGAGGCCAGCTTGCACCGCTTCTCGAAAACTCACTCTGTATCCCTCTTCCCAGCTCTGTGCTCAGTCACGGCAGGGCGGTGGCCTGAAATTGCCACGATGGGGCCCCTTACACAGCAGACACTGGCAGATGTTCGATGGGTCCAGAGCGGGCTGCTGACGCTCACCAGCACAGCCCAGTGCGTTCCCTCCCCTCCGCCTTCAAGTGGCAGAAGGCAGCGGAGAAGACAGCTCAGGGCTCGGGAGGGCAAGCTGGGCTAGGCAGGGTTTAGAGTTGAACAGTGTAGTGATGGCTAGAGACGAGCCACCCAGGGAGCGGGGTGAGGCGAGGAGAGTCTGACTGAGGCTTGAGCCCTGAAGGATCCCAACCCTCGCAAGGGGCCAACTGGCGGGCTTTCGGGGACGGCTCCCCAAGCCTCACGCCTCATAACCCTCACCACGCTGTATCATCGTGACTCATGGGGTGTGTGCCTCCCTGGGTGAGTTTTCCTTGCTCGACTGTAAGTTCTCTGAGGATGAAAACAAGTGTCTAACTCACGGCTTTATACCCCCAGTGCTCTGACAGTGCTGGGCAAATAGCAGCTACTCAGTGAATATTTGGCAAACCAACAAGCGAATGAATGAATGAATGAATGAATGAACAAATGACATGTTCAGACATGCACCTGTGCCCCTCTAGGGCTAGGCTGTTTGTCTTAGATTCTATGCAGGCAGAATCCTAGGACTCGGCCGAGCGAGGGTCCAGTGCAGGCTACTTAGAAGTCTTGTGGGAGATGCTAAGAAGAATTAGACAAGAAAGGCAGGACCAGGGTGGGCGGTAAGTGGCCCTCTCTGTGTGACCTTGGGTGAGCTACTGAATGTCTCTGAGCCTCCGTTTCCTCAGTCTTACCAAGTGGGGCTGGTGATTCCTACTTCGCAGGCTGTAGGGAATTCAAGAGGATAACAAGTGAGAGTACCTGACAGGCAGGTGGTCACTAACATCCACCCTCTTGCTGTCCCACGCTGCATCGCGGCGGGACTGTGCCCTGCGTTTCCCGGCTTCCAGGTCGGCTGCCATTTCGCCGCACCATCCAGTGCCTCTCGCTACGGCTCCTTTCCTCCACACCCTGCCCCGAGCTCTGTTCTGATCTAGTGCCCTGGTTATTTCTATATCAAGGTGAGCCAGCCTGGCTGAAAAATATGCCTGGTGGAGATGTGGCTAAGAGGACACGAGCTGAATCTGACATCGTAGGGGACGGTGGGGGAGGTGGGGGGGTAGCAGGCTGAAGGGGCCGGGGCCACGGCTGTCCCTGGCCTCCCAGTCACTCTGTTCTGGGGTTAATGTTTCTGTAATTTGCTCTGCTGGATGCTGCATTCCCAGGAAAGGGTCCTAACCTGCGACCCTTTGGCCAGCTGGGAAAATATCTCAATAACTGCAAAATAAGGTACCGTCCCGTGTGGATGGACCGACCAGCGTAAGATGATCGGCACGATGGGCCGGACGTGAGCGGCTGCTTGTCTGGAGAGACAGAGAGGCACCGTGCAGAGACCAGCTGGACACGGCAAACTCTCCTGGGCGGTGGGAGAGGCGGGAGGGACGGAAGGGAGCCTCTCCCACCCTCACCCCTGCGGTGCCTCCGCCATCCGTCTCTCTTCCCGGGATGTTCGCGGGGCAGGTGGATAGCCAGAGTGCAACCAGGAAAGCGGAAACAAATTGGTGGATTAGCAGAGAAGGAACGTGCAACAGGGAGCTGGTTACAGGTGACGGGACAGCCCAGGAGACACACAGGTCCTGGGATTAGCAACCCAGGAAAACTCTACCGTCCTGGGCTGAAGGGTTCAGGAGAAAGGGGGGGGGGCGGTGATTTGAGCACACAGCAGATCACCATGGGCGGTTAGCACAGGGCACCCTGTCCGCCAGGAGCTGGCGGCGTGACTGAAACACAGCTGCTTTGAGGAATGCCAGTGGAGGGAGAAAAACGGAGGAGAACTCCCCAGCTTCTCTTCCTCCCACCTGCTCTCTCTTGCCCAAGCCTCCCACTGGTCAAACCCAGCCTGAGCCAGCTGAGCCGGCAGCCTGGGCAACCGGGAAGACAGCCACCTGTGACAGAGGACAGAACAGAGGAAGGACAAGGAAAGGATTTCGGGGGCAGCAGATCAGGAATGACACAGCCAACATGGTCGCCTTAAGCCCCAGAGCATGCAAGCTGGGGCCTGGGAGACGCTCTCCTGCTCTCCTTCCTGACCAGTGCCGGGGGCTCGTCTGACAACGCTGGACAATGGCCTCTGGCTCCTTCCCAGCTCCTGGCGCCTTGGTGATAAATGCCCAGGAGCTTCCACCCCCAGCCCAATTCATCAGGCTCCCGGTGGCAGGTTGCACGGCCAGAGACCTTGCCCACCAGGAGCTTAATCTCCCAGACAAAGAACAGAAATGCAGCCTGAGCCAGGGAGACATATAACACATCAAGGGCAGGTACCAACTGTCGGAGTCGGCCGAGGAGCCTTGCAGCTCCTGCCAGGCACAGAGATGGAACCGCCTTGGGTTTCCTCCCTTCCTACCATCGCTGGTGTGGGGGTGGGGTGGGGCTGGAAAGGAGAGTCACAGATCACCCAGGCCGTTCTCCGTTCTTGCTCCTCCCTACCTAACCCTACCGGAGCCTTCCCTTTTTCCCTCCCTCCCACCTTTCCTCAGCGAGAACTAAAATACCCTCCAGTGCACCAGCAATTCTGGAAGCTCTGGACGCTGCGTTGAGCAAGGCAGGCACGGTCCCTGCCCTCACGCCGCTTCCGCGCCAAGCCCCACAACCTTCCTCACTCGCCCCCCACGAGGGCAGGAAGAACTCCAGGAGCTGTGCCCTCCCTGCTGCTTTTGCCAAACACGGGTTTCCAGGCAGGAGCTGAGGCCCCGGGCATCCCCAGAGCCCCCTGCAGGCGTCCCTTCTCCCCCCAACCCCTTCCAAGCAAGGACGGGGATCCGGGATCGCAGGGAGTGGGGGGGAGGGCACTCGACTCGGAGGACTGTGATTGGCCGCCACCAAGCCGACAGATGGCTGAAGAGACCAACCCAAACCGCTGGACCGCCAGAGCGCCTGCCAATCTGGTGTCACAGGCAGATGCCACGGGAGTCCCCCCACACCCCGCGCGCCCCCGCCCCTCGGCCAGCGTCTCCCGCCCGTCGGGAGCGCGGCTCTAAATCTCTTTGACATAAAATATCGTCGGAGAGCCGCAGCACAGAGAGATTAAAAAACAATAAAGAGAAAGCGAAACTCTCGACTATAATTACCAGCCTCTAGCCGGCAGCAGCAAAAACGCACTAAAATTTTAATAGGAACCACTGCATTTAATTTAACGACACATTTTTTCAATTACCAGAATAATTGTTTTATTCATAAAATGAGTTTCAATAAAGAGGGTAATTTTCCTTTGTTTTTATTATTCATTTGTGCAACATATTTGAGATAGAATTCCCTCATGTTAAGGCAGCTTGGAGAGGACTCAGGACATCTGTGTCATGAGTGAACATAGGAGGGGGCAAGGGACTCGGGGAGGTGGCCGTCCACACGCCCCGGGGGATGACCGAGAGCTCTCTGCCAGGGCACCAACCTGCGCCCCTCCCCCCAGAGAACCTTCCAGAGTGCACTCCAGTTCACTTTGCCAGACTCCTCCAAACCCTCCTGCCAGCATCCAGCTCCCACTTGGCCGAGTTCCCCATGGCCACTGGGAAGGGGAGGTTACAAATGCAGCTCCTTCTGAACCAATGGAGGGAAGCAGAGGCTTAGATCCTCCAAAAAAAAAAAAATCATCCTGCTACACCGTAACGCAGCCAAAGCCCAGGGCCACCTGGAGGAGACATTAAAGGTGGGCAGAGACCACATGCGGAAGCCAGCCTGTTGCCACCAGACTGAGAACAGGCTTCACTTAAGGGCCCCTGGGCTTCCGTCCCTGCCCTCCCACCATCCGGACTGCTATGACGACCAGCGCTTACTGGTGCCTCTCCTGCGTCCCCTGGACCAGCCCCCCTGCACCCAACAGAGTGGGCAGTGTTGTTCCACCCACTTTCGACAGGAGAGGCTGTGGCTCAGACGGATGAAGCAAGTTCCGCGCCCCCCCCCCCCCGCCCCGATCTCACCCCTAGGAGGCGGGGAACAGGATTTGAACCCAGACAGACTGCCCCGAGCCCAGAGCTTCGGAGGATGCAGCCGCTGGCAGCATCCGTCTGGTGCCACCGGCTGGCCTCGCGGTCGGCTGCTCTCAATGTCAGCTCGCCAGCACTTCTTGCTCTGGCTTCTTTCCACTTTTCTCCAAGTTCTCCCCGGGGCAAGCTCTCAGCTCAAGAGCCTCAGGCCGGCACTCACACAGGGCAGGACTGCCTGGGGAGTAAGCAGCTCTATGGGAGACGCTCGGGGCCGTCTGCATCCTGGGTTCCTGGAGCGTCCCAATGCCAGTCCGGAGCGGCTGTCCCAATGCCAGCTCCCCAGCCACGGCTGATGGTCCCCGGACATCTTGTTGCTCCTGGGGCTGGACAGATGCAGACCAGGGTGGATGGAGGCTGGGAGTGAAGGGGCAGAGGGTACCCGGCTCTGGGCACGCGGAGATGATGCCGAGCATGGAACCCCCTCTGCGGTGTCTGGTCATTCTGAACCCCAGTAGAGCCAAGAGGGGAGAGACAAGCCACCGGGGACCAGCCGCGGGAACCCGCCTCCGGTAGGGAAATTGACATTGGTGCACAATTTCCCGTGTCAAGGGCTTTATGCAGACATTACCTCTGTACTCCCCATGGCCACCCTGGCAAGTGGATATTCTCGTTCTCCTGACAAAGATGAGGAAATTGAGGCCCCAAGAGGTCAAACGAGCCTTGTCCAAGGTCACTGAGCTAGTGAGCAGCCTGGCGGGGATCATCCCCAAGCCTGTGTTGGGTGCACCCCCTCCATATTGTGGGGTTTCTCCCGCAGGGAGCTGCCCCCTAAAAAGGACGGCAGGATGATGGACAACAGATGACAGAGGGGACAGCGTCAGGCTCACCTGGGAGCCAATGCACTGGACACACCACCCATCACACCTGCGACCTCCTTCCTTGGGCCTGTGCCCCCTGCTTGCCCAAGGTGAAGGGCTCCAGCCCTCCGCCTCCTGACCGCACAGGCCTTGACCCAGGGACACAAATCACCCCCCTTCCTGAGGGGTGCAGGTGCAGGGGCGCGGCCAGCTCTGGCCCGAAGACTCAGTTTTCTTGAGCCCTTTGGGAAGTTCCCAATACAGGGACGAAGAGATGGGACGCAGGAGTGGTGGCTTCTCAGGATGGCTCCCTGCTCCTACCCCAGGTGTGGTCTAGCCTCTGTGGCCCTCTTTGAGGGGAAACATTTGGTGGCTCCAACACGTCCTCCTGGAACCCAGGCTCCTTCTCACCGGGGGCTTGTCCTCCCGTGTGTGTGGGGCGGGGATGGGAGGACAGAGGGTGGGTTACTAGGAGTGCCGGGGCCCTGAACTCACGTGGGGGAGAAGTTTTATGTCCTTCGCGTGGGGCTGGGACCACCCATGCTTACCCCTGGAGCAGCCCCATTGCTTGTTGCCCCCCCGACAGCCTTGGACTCTAGGCCTCCTACTGCGGGAACTTCAAAAGGGCCCTGGACATTCACACACCAGCCTATGTCTCTTATCAGGCTGGTCTTGCCGACGCCCACACCCCCAGGTCTTCTGCTCCTTCCGGGGGGGGGCTCTCCCCATGACTCTGGGCTCCTGAGGATGGGACCAAGTTGTCCTTGACCTTGGGGGTCCAGTGCTTTGCAAAATGCCAGGAATGTAGGAGCAGTTAATGAATACTCTACGTAACAGCAGAACATGACAACTTCCCTGCTGAAAGGGCTAAGTTAGGTCCCCCCACCCCATTCATATGCTGAAGCTCTAACCTCCTGCATCTCTGGTTGTGACTGTATTTGGAGACAGGGCCTTTATTTATTTATTTTTTTAAGTTAATTTATTTTGAGACAGAGAGAGAGAAAGAGAATCTGCACTGTCAGCACAGAGCCCAACGTGGAGCCCGAACTCACGAACTGTGAGATCATGACCTGAGCCAAAATAAAGAGTTGGACGCTCAACGGACTGAACCACCTAGGCACCCCAGGAGACAGGGTCTCTAAAGCAGTGATCAAGATTGAATGAGGTCATTGACATGGACCCTAATCCAATATGATCAATGTCCTATAACACAGACACACATGGAGGGAAGAGCGTGTGAAGACGCGGGGAGAAGACGGCCATCTACAAGCCAAAGAGAGGGGCCTGGGATAGATCCTTCCCTACCGGCCCCCAGAAGAAGCCAACCCCGCTGTCACCCTGATGTTGGATTCTGAGCCTGTAGAACAGGAAGAAAAGAAACTTCTGCTGACATTACAGCATCTCTAGCAAATGATTACACACGCTTTTGTACATATCTCTTCCCTTCCTTGGAATTCATCTTCCTTCTCTGCAAATGGGAGCTCTATGCATCCAGTGCTGGCTGGAAGCCCGCCTTGTCCAGGCAGCCTGCTCTGATTACAGCCACTCTTTTCCCTGTAACTCTGTGGGGTCTCTCAGCGTCCTGTGTGTGGGGTATAGACCCCCACTTCTTGCTGGGTTGCTCTGCATGCGTTACTAAGTCAGTCGGGTGTGGGTTTTATTAACAGGATTGGGGCTGTGAGCTTCCTCCTGCCGGGCCTGTGTCTCTCCCATCATCAGGAGCCCCTCCCTGTGCTCTGGACTCGGCCAGGGGCTCGGCCCCCAGACGAGCTGGGGAACCGGGCTGGCAAGGAAAAAGGAACGGGGGAGTTTTTTTTGGTTTCTCACTCTGACAGTGCTGCTCCCCTGCACACCCCCGAGTTACCCCCGAGTTACCCCAAGAGCATTTATTATCCAGCTGAGTGCCAGCCCTGAGCTGTGGGCTGCGGGCACGCGGTCTTGCCCTCAAGAAGATCGGCACGCAGCAGGTGACGCTGTGGGGACAGAGAGAGTACAAGGGACAGCGGAGACACAGTCTGGAGAGGGGAGCCAGGGAGGGCTGCATGGAGGATCCCAGTGTTCACCAGGCCTCGAAGGGGGCAGGACCTAAACTGTGGGTACATCAGACCTTGGGCTCCACGCGGCCCGTCCCCTCCTCTGTCTTCTGAGGGTGCTGAAGCCACCAGAGGAAGGGGCTTGCCCAAGGTCATTGGTCAGGCCAGGCCCTGGGCCTCAGAGGGCACTCGGAGGTCACTATTCCAGCCCCTGCCATCAGGTGGGCATGGCTGCGTAGCCCGAATCTCCCTGTTTCCTTCCGCCTCCAAGCTCTGGGGCTCGACTAGGGGGGATGAGGAGGGGCCCGTGTGGGGGGCGGGGAGGGGAGAGGGGCTGCCGGGCGCCAAGATCACATAAGCAGCAGATGTCGGCGGATTAGTGGCTCCGCTTCCCAAAGCCGCCCGAGCCACTTAATATTCTGCAGACAGAATTGCTTCCCTTTCATAAAAAGCAAACACTGAAATGCTGCAGACTCCAAACACCTGGGGAGGGCTGGAGCCTCGCGCACCTCGGGAAGGGGGTCCCGGGAAGGAGGCCAAGGGCAGGGGGGGGAGGGGGATCAGCCCGCTCGCTGATGGAAAGCAGCGGGCAGGCCCCGCAGGGAGGGAGGCCGTGAGGGTGCAGAGGGTGTCCCGGGCTTCGGGGGCTCCAGGGCACAGGGGCCACTGCGCCGGGGGGGCCTGGGCGTGGGGCAGACAGGTGGCAGAGCGATGGCACCCGGTGGCGGTCACCACCAGGAAATGACACATTCAGGGACCATTCCTCTCTCCCTCTTCATGACACCAGACACTCGGGATGGAGGCACAGTCACTGGGGTGGATCAGCAGGACGGGAGGCGGCAGGTTCTTTCCACACAAACAGATCAACAGAGCAAAACAGCAAAGACCTTTAGTTAAATAGGACGAAGAATTTCAAGAGGCCACACGAGTGTTTTTTTTTTTAAATAAAAGGAAGACGATGTTCTTGGATGAGAGAAAGCTCACCTCACCCAGACAGGAAAGAAGCAGAAGAGCTCCCTTGGCCAGAATCACGAGAAGTGCCAGGAGTGGCTGGGCACGGCCTGGGACAGATGACGTGGTCTCGGGGCGCTGGTTGGACGAGAGGGCTTCTGTGGCTGGGTGTTTACCCACCGTGAGTCATTTCTGGTAGGGGCGTTCGCGTTCGACCCACACAGGACGTTCCTTTGAAACGCACGTTTTTCTGAAAAAGATTTGCTCATTCTTGTGCCGTGGTTGTTTTCCCGTGGTCGTTCCATTTCTGTCCCCGTTTCGGAAGGAATTTGGTTGGGGGTGCTAACTCAGCCTGCCTGCGGAGAAGCAGAGCCGGGGGGGCTGCCCGAACCAGTTCTGGAGCCAGACTGACTGCCTGGGTTCAGATCTGAGCTCTGCTGTCTCCTACTGCCTTTGAGACGCCTGGCTGATTTTCCAACCTCAGTTTCCTTATCTGTAAAATGGGAGTAATGGTGATGCATTGCTCATAAGCGGCAAGGGTTAAGTGACCGAAGCGCATAAAAGAACACAACACAAAGTACACTTTCAACGAATACTAGCTGGCCTGGCTGCGGAAGGCCTGACCCTGCCACGGCTTAGAGCAAATGCATTCTGAGAGCTGATGGACCTAGAATGTTCTTTCCCTTTTTCTTTCTCTCTCTTTCCTCCCCTGCTGCCTTCCTTCCTCTTCCTCCTCCTCCTCTCCTTTTTCACTAGAAGCTCCTCCTTCAACAGAGGATGGAGAATAGCTTGGCTCTTAAGAGCCCAAAGCTTCAAAGTCCTGTCATTCTCATCACTTTTCTCATTAAGAGCAGTTCCTTGCATTTTGTGAGTCTAAACAGAAGAAACAGCAGAGGGAGTTGATGTGGCTTCTCCCCTCCCCTCTCACACCAACACGTCCAGGGCTCCCTGGAACAACACACGGGGTCTCTCTTAGGCCCCCTCTGCCGGCTGCCCCATCCACCTGCCTCCGGCCCCATCCTCCACACCAGGGGGCTGGCAGCCGTAGGGGCTCCTAGTGTGGGAGCCAAACACCTTCCATCAAAGCTGGAAAGATGCACATTGGCCATGAAGGGAGAAAACCGGAAGTGCCGCCCGTGAATGGTGAGCAAAGACCTTCAGCCCCTGGCCTCACCAGGCAGGTGTCAGGGGAGCCGGTGATCCGAGAACATGTGCATGCGATGAGCTCTGCATGTTTATTTATTTTTGAGACCGATAGAGAGAGACAGAGCACGAACAGGGAAGGGCAGAGAAAGAGGGAGACACAGAATCCGAAGCAGGCTCCAGGCTCTGAGCCATCAGCACAGAGCCCGATGCGGGGCTCGAACCCACAAACTGCGAGATCATGACCTGAGCCGAAGTCGGAAGCTGAACTGACTGAGCCACCCAGGCGCCCCTGTACACGGCACTTTAGATGTCCACGCACTTTCACACCAACTGTATCTCCTGGGAAGCTCACAGCTTGGGAATTATCAGCCCATTACACAGATGAAGAAGTCAAGGCCCAAAGAGGGGAAGTGCTCTCCTGTAGCCACGTGCTGCATCAGCCACCAAGCTACCAGGACCGGGGTGGCCTGCCGTGGAATTATGTGTCATTTCCACCAAGACCCCGGAGGGGAGGCTGCCGGCTGGGGTCTTCGCCCTCCCCACGATGGGGGTTCCTGGTCCTGACTCCAGAAGCCGCGAGTCACTGGTCCTAAGGGATGAGACCAGGTCTGCCTGCTTCTGCCTCTTCCAGCCTATGGCCCGGCTCCCGGGATCGGGTCTCATTTCAAAGGACGAAAAGTCAGCCAGGAAACAAATGGAGATAAGACAACATGTGTGAGAAGTTAAGTGAGAGCCCTTCCCTCCTCTTCTCTGGGGGAAGAAAGAGAATCAAATGATTCTTCGGCCCGCGGTTCGGTGGGAATCTCCTGCCTGCATCGGGGCTCCGCACAAAAAGCCCAGGCCAGAAAGTATTTGTCCCAGTCCAAGGGGGACTTGAGGGGCGCGCCTGGTTGTTTAATCTGTATCTGACCCACTGGAGCGACGCGGACGGGCAGAGAGGGGCAGAGGCCAAGGGTGATGGGGACAAAGGGACTCCAACAAGAAGACAGAAAGCCACTGGGGTGCACACACTGAGGACCTCCCTGAGCCTTGAGTTTTCTCACAGGTGGAGGAGGGATGAGAGTAATACATGAATCAGCGTGTCTCTGGCTAAATGGGATGATGTATGTAAAAACGGTTGGCACACTGGCACAGAGCAAGGAGTTGAAAAATGGAAAATAATATAATTTAATACGATATAATATAACATAATGCAATATCATAGAATATATTATGTCCTAATGTGTGTTATAATTCTTTGTGTAGGGGCTCTTGAGCTTGAGAACTTTCTGCTGACATGGGAGGAGGGGAAGGGGTGGGTGGGAAGGCATTCAGCTGAGAGCCCAGAGCCCAGAGCCCCGAGTGGGAATGCAGGAAGGTGGGGGGAGGCAGGTGCCCTGTCATCCGTGTGTCCCCCCCCCTTCCCCGTCCCTTCTATTCTATAAACCACCCTTTAGCCTGGCTGCTTGCCCAAGGCCTCCCCATGGCCAGGTAAGTAGACACAGAGGGACAATTAGGTAAGGTCAGCCCATCACTCTTTCTTTCCGTGCACACCTCCCTGCCCTAATAGAGACCAGTGCCCCAGATGTCTGTGCACGAGTCAGGATGCCACTAAAACTTTGCCTGGAGAGCACACGGGAGAGGGCAAGACAACTCAAACCCTTGGGTCGTGAGCCTGATGCCCCCAAAGGTTGGGCACCGCTAACCACCATGGCCCCTCGACCAGCATTTCCTCTTGGTCTTTTGTCAGTGTGTAGGACGGGGCGGGGGGGGGGGATCCCCAGGTTGTCATGCAGGGGAAGTGGGTCTACGCCCCAGAGTCTTGCCTTGGCTCTGCCTTGAAAGGCAGTGTAATACGGAACACAAACACGGGCTCCACACAGAGCGGGGTTCAAACCCTGCCCACAAGCAGATCGCCGAGACCCCGAGAACCTCGGTGTCCTCATCGGCAGGCCTCAGTCGCTGCCAGTGCTACTGCCCAGAGTCATGAGGATAAACCACACACGGGTGCCATTAAAGCAGTTAACAACCAGGAACACGGGGCGCCACTCAACTGGAATGATGCGGGGCCTACAGGGTGGAGCAGGCTGGGCGCCCCGCCGGGGTGGCTGTGCTAAGCGTTCACCCTTCAGCTGCTGGAACGCGGAGTGTCCCGGAGATGTCGCTGGCTGTGCAAACACAGAAGAACTTCCGGCGTGCCGAGGGGGAGGGGCATGGGGTGGCCGTGCGCCCCGCTTACAGGGTTACTGTGCTTGCTCTGGCACAGAGCAAGGAATTGAAAAATGGAAAATAATATAATTTAATATGATATAATACAACATAACGCAATATTATTCCTGTTGCGTGCACCTGCGCTGCCTTGTGCCTACCGGGCCAGCTCCTACTCCTTCCCTGGCTCGGATTCAGGAGCACCCAGGCTCCTCTGCCAGGGGACCGTGTCTGGGCCGAAGCTCCCACTTGCCAGCAAGAGCTAGGACACCCTCGGGGGTCAGGAAGCGGAGTGCATGGGACGAGGACAGTGGGGCAGGTAGGGCACAGAAGAGTGGAGATGCCACCTTGCTCCTGCTCGCTGTGCCCAGGCTTTTGGGGATCTGGCGAGCGCTCTGTCCCAGACTCCCACAGACTCGGCCACCAGAGATGTGGGCCGAGAGAAGGGCTGGGGAACTATTTTGGGTCTGGAAGGAGAGCTGTGTGGGCGTGTGAGGGAGGCAAGGTCAGGGTGGGCAGGGTGGGGCCCCTCCTTCTGGCTCCTTCCACCCACACGAGCCACCCTGCCTGTGGTCAGTCCTCAGTCTGGCCTCCGTATAAATGATGAGGCCTGAGAGGCCTGAGAGGTGGGAGCCAGAGGGCCACCTGTGGATTGTCGAGACCCCTTGGCTGGCTGCTCCTGGACTGAGTCTCTGTTCGCAAGGGCTCTCTCTTCCAAGGCCAGGATCAGGGTGACAAAAGTGAGGAAGGGGTGCAACATGGAAGGAAGGGGTGCCGAACACTGCAGTCACTGAGATAAATAAGATTTTAATGCAGCGTTTCCCCAAACACAACTTTAATGTAAGAAATTCCATGACGAACAAAGTATCACAATAGATAAGTCAAGTCAGGCTCCAGCAGGGCCGGGAGTGGGGAAGGCGAGTACGGTCAGCCGTGCCAACTGCAGGGTCAGAGCTTCTCCCTATTGAACATTTTGGTATTTTGTCCACTGTGGAATTGTTGCGTTAACTGGGGTGTTCAAAAACATTGCGCTGAAACGTTATTTATCTCGATTACCAAACTTCTGGGTACCCCTTCCAGTTTGTACTGGGGGCGAGGGCTCTAACTTGCCCCACCCCCCTCCTGCGCTGGCTCTGTTCTGTTTTCACATCCGATCAGTTCACTTGTTCCGCCCACGCCCCTCCAAGGATCAGAGCAGGCGAAAATATGGGAGAACAGCAGCTACATAGAATCTGATGCTGCGTGAGGCCCGAAGCCTCTCAAAGGAGAAAACAGAAGCAGCAGGGGAGAAGCAGGCAGGCAGGGAGGAGGGTCTGTCCAGGGTGCTGGACAAGGGCTGGGGAGACAAGGGGAGAGCCTCGGGGACTGGAAAAATATCACCGCCATGTACTGAACAGGTTACCACGTGCAAGGGCTGTTGTGAATGACGTGTACATATTCTACATGCTTTGACACAGGCCCGCTCATCCTAAAACAAGGAGGTGGCTTCACTTACGTTCCCCATTTTACAGATGTGAAAACTGAGGCACACAGAAATACCCAAGGCCGTGGAGCCGCGACGAAGCAGAGTATCAACTCAGGTGGTCTGACCCAGACCTCAGAGTTCTTACCTCCCGGGAAGGGGGGAGGGAGAGTGGGGACAGAGGCCATGCCCCGGTCCTGGGCCTCAGGTCACTGCTGGCAGGGAGGCCTGGGCAGGCTCCCTAAATAAAATCCTATTTCTTTTTTTTTTTTTTTTTTAATGTTTTATTTATTTTTGAGACAGAGAGAGACAGAGCATGAACAGGGGAGGGGCAGAGAGAGAGGGAGACACAGAATCCGAAGCAGGCTCCAGGCTCTGAGCCATCAGCCCAGAGCCCGACGCGGGGCTCGAACTCACAGACCGCGAGATCGTGACCAATAAAATCCTATTTCAAATGCGCTGGTGAGTTTTCTTTCTTTTGCAGTCTTACAGCTTATCTTTTTGTAAACTTCTTGCAGTTACCCTGCTTCATACTTTTCTGTAAATCCAGACTTGGATTTCTTAGAGTTGCTTGGATCTGTACGGTCCAATATAGCAGCTACCTGCCACGTGCAGCTGTTTAAATTTCAACTTCACATAAAAAAAAAAAAAAAGAAGAAATAGCATAAAAAATTCAGTTTCTCAACTGCACAGGCCACATGTGCTTTGTGGCTACCATGTTGGGCCCAGCAGAATACAGAACACATCTATCACCAAAGGAAGGAAGTTCTACTGGACCTTGATGGCTTCGAGTGTGGAACCCGTCTGAATCACTTTCCACTTCAGGTAGAAGTCTGCGTTCTCTCCTGGGTCTGAGCCTCTGGGCTAGATGGTCATCGGGAACAACCGATTTTGTTTTTAAGTTTATTTATTTATTTTTGAGAGACAGAGAGGGAAAGGGTGAGCACGAGTGCACATGTGCGAGTGGGGAAGGAGCAGAGAGAGGGAGAGGGAGAATTCCAAGCAGGCTCCGTGCTGTCAGCATAGAGCCTGATGTGAGGTTCAATCCCATAAACCATGAGATCATGGCCCGAGCCGAAACCAAGAGTGGGACGCTTAATGGACTGAGCCACCCAGGTGTCCCAACAACTGTTTTAATTTATCCCACGGGATGCAGGTGTGACCCAGAGGGATGCCCACTGTCCTCCCTGCCCATTCCCATGGCCTTGAGAAGCTGAATATCTAGGCCTGGGCTTCTAGGAAGGGTGGCGTGGCTGCTCTCAGACCAGTCTTCCTCCTGCAGATAATAACTACAGAAACAACTGCCTGAGGCACTGGAGAGGAGCAGGCCGCACTAGAAGGGACTCAATACTCAGAAGACAGGAAAAGCACTCAGGTGAGTTTCCCATATCTATGGGGTTTTATTTGAGGGCAGGCGCCAGCCTCTGCTAAGTGGGGCAGCTAGACTCCAGAGAGAAAACCCATAGCCTTACTGGCTTAAAGAACTACAGTACCGAGTGTGGGGGTGACCAAGGCGACTGAAAGTCAGGGTGGGAATGCCAGCAAGACAAGGGCCAGAGGGAAGAGGCTCAAATTCTGTACAAAAATTCGACCCAAATCTTAGGCGGACCTTTGAAATCTGCATGCAAGGGCTTCTCTCCCCTCAAAAAGTCTAAAAGAATTGCACAGAGATGTCTGCTACAGGCCATTACAGGGGAGACAGAGTTTGGAGTTTGAGTCCAGCCCAGTGAACTGCTTTGTTTGTTTTAAATCAATGCACTTCAGGGTAACATAACGAAATCCAGAGTCGCTACAACGTATCATCCACAATGTCTAGGACATAACCCCAAACTCCTCGACACCTGAAGAAACAGGAAAATGTGACCTCTGCACAAGAGAAAAGAAATCAACACAGACGGTTTTAAAATGACTGTTAAAACTGTCCTGAAGGACATAAATGAAAACATGCTTGTAATGAGTGAACGAACGGGAAACGTCGGAGAGAGGTAAAAACCATTAAAAAGAACCACACGAGGATTCTAGAACTGAAAAACAGTTTGTGAGATTAAAAATTCATGGGATAGGCCTGACAGTGCACTGAGAGTAAAGAAGAGACAGCCAACGACTGTAAGGACAGATCAATAGAAAATACCCAATCTGAAGCACAGACAGAAAAAAAGATGAAAAGAACAAAACAAAACAGCCCAGAACTTCAGGGACTAACGGTGAAATATGCATATAAATGGAGCCCATCACACAGTAAGCGAAGTCAGGGTTGGAAGCCCGATCCAAAGTCCGTTTTCATTTGTTTATATTATTGTGTATTAACTATGGTTCCACATTGGATTCGTGTGTGTGTGCGATGGTGGTGGGGGGGGTGGTGGTGGTTTGAAAATAATTCCTACCCCAGAAATAGAGGAGGATCAAACTGGGGTTGGGTCCAAGCACTGGAAAAATTTAAAGCCCTTCCAGATGATTCTAAGGTTCAGCACGGGTTGCGAACCATACACTCTGCTGCCGTCTGGAAAATACCAAAGAGAGAGAACTGGGTCAGACCTGCTCACACTGATAGGTGGGCAGTTAGAGCTCTTGGGAGAGGCCTTTGGGACAAAGCTCTAACCCAGACCAGTGAGTCTGTAACCCCCCATTCCTGGTCTTTGTCCCAGATTTCTAGGAGGCGCACAGCCGTCTCCAGCTCTCAGCTCCTGAAGATACGGGGGTGATAAAAGGGTCCGAGGAGACTCTCATCGCAGCCTGAGTTACGGGAAGTGGCAGCAGCAGACACAGGAGGCTTACTCTGGGTGACGAATGGGCAGTGAGATCTCAGATCCCTTCCAGGTTTTGGCTGAGGGAAGGCAGAGAGTCAGAGAGCCCCCATCACTCTCTCAGAACCCCTCAGGACTGTCCCACAGTCCCGCCTGCACTGGGCCAGGCTGACAGGGGCCAACTGCTCCATGGGGGGAGCCTGGCCACCTCCACTGCTCTGCCCTGACACTGCTCACACCCTGCTCCCTAAACCCAACCCGGACCTAGGACACTGCTCTCACCACCCCTGGGGCCCAGCGCAGAATCCATATGACCCATCAACTGTGAGCTAGTTCCCTGCTCTGTTTCCCCAAAGCCCAGCACAAGTAGTCTCTGAACACACGGAAGTAGGAGTGAGGCAGGGTCCTACTGCCGTCTGGCTCAGTTTTGTCATTTGACAGCAGATTAGACAAAACAAAACAAAACAAAACAAAACAAAACAAAACAAAACAAAAACAACCAGTGAGGCTCAGAGAGGTAACACTGCCTTCCCACAGCACAGCTGAGATCAAAGCCTGGTCTGTCTCTAATGGCACAGCCCTCGGGGAGCAGCCCTATTCTCCTGTCCCATGTCTCTCAAAACCCTTGCTGTACTGAATCAAATTCAATTCTAAACGGCCCCCTGGCCAGGATCAGGCCACCAGGGGTGTGGTGGGGCCCACGTGCTCCGTGCCCCCTTTGGGTTCCTGCCCCCAGCAGCTCCCCACTCTGTGGCAGCTCGTGGCCTGGCGTCAGGGGTGGCTACTGTAAGCCCCGGCATGGTCCCCAGTGGCCGCGCATGCTCAGGGAGCTAGACGGCTCACCCGGGCCCCTTCCCGGCTTATCGATCCGGGTCCAGGGGGAGCTGCAGGAGCCCAGCCCGCGTGGTCCCTCAGGCGCTCCCAACAGCCTGTGTCTAATGACCGCAGAAAGCCATTACAGCTCACTTAGCTGTAAACAGCTCTCCACAGCACTCATTAGGGCCACCGAGGAGCTCAGAAGCGCTCCTCTTGGAGTGAGGGGGTGTGTGTGCGCCGAGCGAGTGTGGGCTGCACCTTCTTACTGGAAACGCGGCTTCCCACCCGGCCTGCCTTCCAGGAAAGGGGAGCCTGGCTGGGGCCCGGCCAGCTGCCCTGCCCTCTCCCACCAGGGTCCTCGCTGCGGTGGCTCTCTACTCCCTGGGGCGGAACCCCGGCTGCTCCTGTGACAACGTGAGCCAGGATTTCCACACCCCAGGCTGGTGTGACATCCAACCAAGAGGACAGCCAGCTGGACAGATCCCCTGGGGTGTGCCCAACATCCTGGAAACAGTGGCTGTCCCCAGATAGACTCCCTTCCTTCTTTGGCGGGACGTACATTTCTGGGGCCTAAATTTCAAGCAGGTGAGACCTGGGGTGATGCTTGGTCCAGATGTTCTGTCTCTTCCAAATCAGTGCTTTCAAAACTTAGACCTGATCCTAATACAATCCTATTAAGGGTCCCAACAGATAAGACAGAGCAAAGGGTAGCTACTTCATCCCAGTTAGGGGATGGGGGGGAGGCCTATCTGTTTAGCTGTCCTACCCCACGGCTCTCTTCTCTGCCAGGAGCACCGGAGGCCTCTCCCGTGGCCAACTCCCATCCGCCTCCAGGCCCTCGGGGCAGCCCCTGCAGGAGCCCCTTCCCCCCTCCACCCCTCCCTCCCTCTCTCATCACCCAGTTCTGTTCCTTCTCAGCACACACCACATTTTCCAATTAGAGTTCTATCTGCCTACTGTGAGCTGCACAGGGACGGGTACCGTGTCCATTTTGTCGCCTTATCTTCAGTGTGAGCCTCGTGTGGGCACACAGTGGGTGCTCAGCAGAGATCTGATGGGTGAATGAATGAACGACCCAAGCAGACGATGTCTAGATTGCTTTGAGGCCTTCTGGAGAAGGGGTATCTACGTCTTACTGTCATTGACCTTTCCCATCCTCCAATCCTCATGGCTGACGTCTCCTCTTACCTGCACCTCCCGCCCCCCACCCCACTGCCCGCAAGATCTGATTAGCTCCCATCTGTCGCTCACCTTTAGGCTGAGCCATTTTCCCCCAGGAAGCTGCCCAGCCAACTGAAATGTCCAACACGCCCACCTGTGACGGCCCCTTGTGGTTCCCTTCTCTCTGCATTACAAGCCCAGTTTCTTTAGCATCCGTACCTGCCTAGACGTCCGGTACAGGTATGCTGGATGAGTGAATGGGCAGCTATCATATGGCCCTGAAGCCAGGAGGCAGCACCATTCTCTCCGGGCTGAGGACGTGGCCACGGGACGGTCCCTCTCTGTCCTCCGGCTTCCTCCCAGTCACCCACCCACTAGACACCTTCCCAGGGCCTGAGAAAAACTCTCCAGGGAACATGCCGTGGCCCACCGGGGATTAGCTGGACGATGGGAGGTGGGTGCAGGAAGTGGCATCTCTCCTTAGGACAAGACTGTGATGCAGCTAAGGAGGGTGACAGAGGAGACCCTGAGGCACCAGGGGCTGGAGGCCCAACCACCACATTCCTGTGTCCCTCCTTCACCAGGAAGACGGCACTGGTACCTGGCAGGTACCCAAGGGCCAGCAGACTGGTCAAGTTCCCCCGTGCCCCACCGGTCACCCTGGGTCACCTCCACCACTCACCCAGCTGCTAGGATCCCAAACCTCGGAGCGGTCTTCGACTCCGATCTTTCCCTCACATCCAAGCCAACAGCTCAGCATCCTGCCAGCCCTTCTCCCCGCATGCGCCTAGGATCCGACCATTTCTCACCACCCTGCTAGCAGCACCCTGGCCCAGACCGCCACCGTCCCTGGCCTGGACCCCAGCCTCCTCACTGGTGTGCCTGCTCCCCTCCACCCCCCTGCACTTTGTCCCATGTGGCACCTACAGGGATCAATTGAATGCATAAACTGGATCGCCCCACAGCCCCGCTTAAAGCTTCCAGCGGCAGCCGCTCCCACGCAGAAGAAGATCCAGAGTCCACACCGTGACCCACAAGGCCCCACGAGGACTGGACCCACCTCCCGTCCCTCATTCACACAGGACGCACCGGCCCCTCTGTCCCGGCACATGCCAAGCCCAGCCCTCCCTCAGGGCTTGCGCTCAGTGCCCTCAGCTCCTCCGCGTTCTTCTTTCTTCTGGGTCACTTGCAGACGTCAGAAGCCCTCCCAGACCCTCCCCACCGCCATGGCAACCGACTACCGCTCCCCACCCCCACTGGCTGCAGTGTCCTCATGGGCCTCGTCCCTTCTGGCCACTACCCCTTCCTTCTACGTACTTCTGTATTCTCTGCCCTTTCCTGGGGAAAAAGCTACATTCACTCCCGTATCCTCAATGACTAAAACGATGCCCTGTACACAGAAGGTGCTCAATAAATACTTATGGAATGCAGGAGTGATTTTTCAAATCCTTTAGCTGATTCATCAGTCAGTCCCCCTTGGCCACATCTGTCTGGAGGGGCGCATCTGATAGCTCAGATCACACACATGTGGCACACATGCACACAGGTGTGCACGAACGTGCACACACACACACACACACACACACACACACACCTACCCGCCGATCCTTCTCCGCTTCCTTCCTTTACCTCTCCCGTTTGTACCTTCGACCCCTTGGAGCTGTCACGATTACGAACCCCGGTTTTTCCTTCTCTCCCTTTACCCAGTTCGGGGCAGTCACCTGTGTGTATGCCTGTGCTGTGGGAGAGTGGGGGGAAGCTGTCCCTCTGGGCCGGCCCCTCCCCACCAGCCCCAGCTGTCAGCCAGGAGACCCGCGTCCCCACGAACACAGCACTCCTACCTCCCCTTGAGAACCAAGAGATGTGCTAAGTGCCTCGCCCTCCTAATGAACACGCGGTGCCTCCTCCGACTCCCTCCATGTCTCTGGACATTCCACGAGCACAGCGCGTGCCAGAAGAACAGATGCTTCTGGGAATGACCCAAGGAAAACGTAGCCAAGAGGGTAAGTCCCGAGTCTGGAGGACAGCTCTCCAATGGGAACCCCACAGCACACCCTGAGAGGCATCTGGACAGGAGGAAATACTAACAGACCAGGAGCGCGGGTCCCGCACGTAGCCCGGGTGAGGGCTCAGGAAGCCACCGGTCCTCTCTGCTCAGGGTTTCAATGGTGGGTTAGGAGGCTGGGCTCTACCCCGGCTGGGAACCTGGTGGACTGTAGGTGCTGGCTCTGCCACTTACCCCAGACGACTGGGGCAGGCCACTAAAGCTCTCCAGGCTGCAGGCTCCAGCATGCAGCACGGGCTCACGGTCCCTCCCTCTCACGGCTGCTACAAAGACCATGGCGGTGGCCGAGTTCTGACTTGTCCTGGGCCACACGGGCAACCGCGGCAGCCGTACGGGTGTCCCCTCCCCCTGGACTCTGCACCTGCCCTAGCCAGCCCAGGGCTCGCAGGAGAAGCCACCCCCAACCAGGTACTGCATTCATTCATTCACTCGTTCATTCATCAAGTACTTCCTGGACCCTTGCAAGAGCACGGAGGGCTGCGGGGCGACGCAGGCTGGAGCGCGTCCGTCTGGGGCGACGCCCTGCCTTCTGCTGGTCTTATGACCTGGGGCCGAGCCCTTAAGCATCCGTGCCACGCTACTGTCTCCGTGGAGCAGGACAGCCATCATATTCATCTCACGGGGTTTTGTGCTAAGGATTAGACGAGTTAACGTGTGTCAAGCATTTAGGATTGTGTCTGGCACTCAGTGAGTGCTAGATGAGTGTTGCCTTTGTAATTATGGAATTAAGGATGAAGAGACAATCTCTGTGCTCAAGGAGCTCAGCCCGGTGTGGGACTCGGAACGTGTGCTCTCTGGCAGCTGCCAGGGTGTCGGGACGGGAGAAGCGTGCGGCCCGGCCCCGGGGACGCGGCTGTCACGGGGAGGCGGGCTCTGCTCCGAGGGGCCGCGGACTCCGGGAGAGGAGACGTGCGGTGGAGAGATCAACCTCAAGCCTGCAGTGTGTGCCCACCGTGGGCCTGGGCGGATGAGGAAGTTTGCTCCCAGGACCACAGCAGGGCCACGGGCCCTTAGTAAACAGCACCGAACGGCAGCCGGGTCCCAAAGCAAAGGGGCCTCCGAGGGTGCGCGGGGCAGCAGTTGTGCGAAATGTAGCATCAGAGAGCACGAGGCTTCCCTGGGAAGACGGGAGGCAGGCTGACCTTCCGTGATGTCGCCGTTGGGGCTCCGTCTCTGCCGGCTGGGCCAGGCCAGAGAGGGCTGGATCCGCCCAGCAGACCCCGGGCAGGAATGGCTCCCGAGGGACAGAGGCTCAGGGCTTGGGGGCTGCTGAGGTCCACCCTGGTTGGCGGCTTCCAAGTGGCAGTCTCTGTGCAGGGACCTGGCTTCCCTGGGATGGGTCTGAATGACCCGGGAAGGGTCCACGGTGCTGCAAGGGTGTCAGAACCGTGCTTCTGGAAACAGTGTGGTCTGTTCACAGGAGATCCCTGCGCTGAAGTCAGGAGACCCAGGTCCCAGTTTGGGGGACCATGAGTCTGAGCCACTGGCTACCCCTCCGGGCCCCAGTTCCTCTGGGTTAAAGGAAGAAAACGGATGTGCTCACCAAAGCCCCTCTCGGCTCTCGGCTCTCACGTGCCACAGGGGTGCCAGCCAGCATGGGGCTGTGAGCTCCCTGGGACGGGTCCCCTTCCTCCCCTCTCCTTTTCTCCTGATAGGGCCACCAGCACCTGCAGGGCCCCCACCCCTGGTGGGGCTCTGCCTGGTCGATTCTTACAGCCAGTGCCATAAACCCTTCGGCCTTCATTACCTCGCTCTGCCACCGGCAGTGCCCCCGGGGTCTCCCTGGACACCACCCTGTTAGCGTCCCCGCTGTCTATGCAGTTCTGGGCCTCGGAGTGCAGCGGGGCCCCGGTCCCGATTCTGCAGGCCCCTCCAGCCTGACCTGCACTCCCAGCTCCTTCGCCTCCGCAGAGCATCCCGGGGACGATGCACAAGGAGGCGAGACCACCCCATGCCCTCCGCTCTCTGCCTCTGGGGAGCATGTCCCCTACAGCAGGGGCCAGCTTAGGGGACAGGACAGCCTGGGTATGGAGCCTTGGAATGTGCCTCCAGAGTGTCTCCTTGGAGCTGGGATCCAAGGCCTGGAGATACACCAAGGGGCACGAAGGAATAATGTCCACAAGTACCACTAGCTGTGGGTTAGGGCTTTTCAGACACCTGTAAATTCTTCAGTTGGGTTTATTCAAAAGAGTCTTAAATGTCACCTGTCGGCACCAAAGTCCCAGGGTTGGGCCCACGCATTCGTGTTTCACTTAACAAATCTGTACCAAGCACCTGCCACACCCCAGGCACTGGGCTGCCTGCCAGGGATACAAAGGAAAAAGTCACACAGCCCCTGCCCTCAAGAAGCTGGCATTTAGCGGAGAAGAGAGGGCCCTGCGGCTGGCATGGAGCCTGAGGGTGGTGGTGCCCACTCTATGCGACTGTCTATCAAGAAGCCGGTTACCCAGCTCTGTACTCGGCCCTCCCTGGGAGAGGCAGGGCCCAGGGTCAGTGCACAACTGGGCAACCAACCTGCCTGGGGGTGAGTCCTGGCTCCTCCCCTACCAGCTGGGTGACACCAAGTAACTCCTGGATCTTATGTCTCAACTTCCTCATTCGTAAAAGAAGGTTGGCGACCCATGGGGTCAGCGAGTAACGGACCCGAACACGTCCACGTCTTAATCCCCAGCTAGAACCTGTGAATGTGTCCGGACAGACAAAGACGGAACAAAGGTTGCTAATCAGCTGACTTTAAAGTAGGGAGGTTATCTTGGCTTATCGGATGGGCGCGGCGTAATTGTAAGGGTCCTCTACCATGGAAGAGGGGGCAGCAGACGGTTAGTGTCACCATGAAGGTGACCGGACTGGCCCGTGCTGCCTCTCCCAAGGGGGGGAACACAGGCAGCCTCCGGGAGCAGAAAAGGCAAGGAAATGGATTTTCCCCTCAAGCCTCGAGCCCTACTGCGTTCTTGATTTCAGCCCAGAGAGGCCTGTTCTAGGCTTCTGACTTCCAAAACTGTAAGATTATAAATCTGCGTTGCTTTAAGCCACCACGCTCGAGGCCATTTGCTGTAACAGCCACGGGAAACTGCATGATAGCAGGTACCTCGGAGGGTGGTCGTGCAGATTGAGGACCTAAGGGCACAGAGCAAATGCATCCCAGGGTTGGGCCTTATTATCCGGGGAACCAGGAGGCAAGGTTCTGTGGCCCAGCCTGGGTGGGGGTTCCCAACAGAGGCAGCCGAAGGTCTAACAGTCCTGGGGACAGTGGGACACCGGGTCAAGGGGCCCACGGGGATTGGGGTTGGGCCAACACTGGGTGGAGCTGAGCTAGCTGGCACGGGTTGGACGGGGAAGGCTGCGTGCCGGCCATTAATGTGAGTCCGTCTCAAGGCACAGCCAAGCCAGGCCCCCTTCCCATACTGCACCGGGCCCCTGGGTAATCACAGCCAGTCTGGGCCGTGTCTCCACTAATCATCTCTGCTTGGGGTCTATAAGCACCCTCCCCGGCCGCCACGTTACCGCGTCTCACATCAAGCTCTCCCCTCTGTCCCACCTCCTGGCCACATCCCCATCTGGGATTCCTCTTCGGTCGGGCTCCCTCAGGGCGTGGGGGCTCCTGGAGAATCCAGAGGAAAAACACTGTCCATTGCCCTCAACACAGGCAAACATCACAATGAGTTTTTCAAGATCAAGTCCTACTGGGTTCCCAGAATAGAGACCTTGGTTCTGTGGGGGTGGGGCCCCTGCCGCCGTCTGCAACCTCACCAGGGGTCACTGCTGGAATCTTCTCCAGCAACTGCGCCCAGGGTTCACCAGAGCTACTCCGATGACACCCCCTGTCTGGAGGGTCTCCCCCTCCCCTCTTGAGACTGAATACCTGTTAGGTCATCGTTTGGATGTGACCTCAACCTGCATTTCTTCTGGGAAGCTGTTCTAGGCTGAAATGTGCCCCCCCCCCCGACCCCGTCCCCCAACCAGAATTTGGATGTTGAGGTCCTAACCCCCAGGGACCTCAGAACACGGCTGCATTTGGAGGCAGGGTCTTTGCAGAGGAAATTAAGGGAAAATGAGGCCGTACGGGTGGGCTCTACCCCAGTATGACAGGCGTCTTCATAAGAAGAGGAGAGTAGGACACAGACACGCACAGGGGGAAGACCACGTGAAGACACGGGGGGGCGGGGGCCGGATGGTACCTACAAGCCAAGGAAAGAGGTCTCGGAAGAAACTGATCCTGCTGACACCTTGGTGTCAGACTTCTGGCCTCCCAAAGTGCGGGACAATCGATGTGTGTAGTTAAGCCGCCCCACGTGGCACGGGGACAGCCGCCCAAGCACAGTGACAGGGCAACCCTCCCCGACCACTGGCCACGGCTGGGCTCTTCTTGTTACATTCCAGCCTCATCCCGTTCTTCTCCCTCTCGGTGGGCACCGATCTGCCTTACACATTCCTCTTGGACAGACCACAAAGCCCCATTTTCTCGCACTGCCCCTCGTACAGCGCGGTCTTGTCCTCTGTGCTGAAGTCTGCCACACCCACCCCCGGGCAGCCTTGTCCCTCCGCATCCTGTACCCACCCCGAGCAGGGCGTCTCGGGCCGTCCCCTCCCCCGAATGAACAGCCTTCCTGATCACAGTTGCACTCACTTCTGTGCAATGCGGCGGCTCACATGGAACCAGGGCCACCTCTGCGGGGCCGGGCCCTGGAGTCCCACGGGGCGCCGCACAGAAGGGCCACACGCGCTTTAGCGCTCTGCCAAAGTCACTGTCTTGAAATGCTCAATGATGTCAAGTTTCGGACTTGCGCTTTGGAAGGGAAGCGCGGAACAACGGCCCAGGCACGAGAGCAGAGGAGGTATGCGGAGGAAAGAGAAAGCTCGGTGTTTTAGTCACGTCAACAGCGCTTCTGTGCCTGCTTTCCAAGCAAGGACCCCCGTTTTCATTTTGCACTGGGACTTGCCAGACGTAGGCGGTCCCACGCCGAACTTGGAAAGACTCAGACAGCCAGTCACGTCCCCCCACGCTGCTGGTAACGTAAGATCTCCCTCGCTGGTTTCTTGGCCTCCCGGAGTCGGGGTGCGGGGGGGGGGGGCACCTTTTATATCCACTCTTGCACCCTCACACCACCTTAGCTCTGGGCGGTGGAGACCCCTGGCTTCCGATCCGAAGCACCCCCAAACCCCAGCTCAGGTAGCATGCCTTCTGCGTGTTCCTCTAGCGCCTGATGGAAAGGCAAACAGGCAGAGGCAAGGACGGTGGCCCCGCCCACCAGGCTGGACCTCGCTCCCTCCAGGGTCTCATCCAGTCATCAGTCAGAGCCCCGGAGAGGCAGACACCTGCACCACTCCCAAAATGCCAGGCCTTGCCGGGGGCCTCAAGGAAGGTGCCCCTCGTGGTCTCCCATGGGGAAAACCACCTTTCCAGCCCGTCCCCGGCCTGACTCAGTCACCTCTTTAGTGCAGCGGGATTGGGCCAGGCCTGGGGTGAGGACATGGGGTTATCTGGGGCGCTGCATGGCCCCTGCTGGGAGGAGGGCTCAGCGCAGGAGCCCTAACTTGGGGCTCCCTTGGGTTGGGTGGGGGGAGCCCCTCCTCTGAACTACCCAGCACCCCACATCAGGCTGAACCCCGGGATGTGCCTCATCTCCGGCGGTGGGGGCGTGAAGAAAAGGTGGAGAGTGGGGCGCACGGGCACCAGCGTCTGGAGGCATGTGCCACGCAGGCGCGGGCATTCTGCCTTTTTTTTTTTTTTTCTCGTGCTGGCAACAGCTGGTGCTGTATCTCAGAGCCTGTGGCTGCGACAATTATCAAAATGTTTACTATGTGTCAGTATTAATAATGCAGAAGCCCCGCCAGCCTCCTATTTGGAGAAAGAGAGCCTGACAACCAAGGGGCGAGAAAGGGCCTTCGCTGCCCCTGCCAGGGGCTGGGCCCCGCTTGCCTGCCCATACCTGTGACCCTGCCTGGGTGGCCTCGGTGTAGGGACAGGTTCTGCGTACCCTCTTGACTGGGCATTCACCCTCTTCTCTTACCAGCTGGCCCTTCCAGACCAGAGAGAGTTGCCTCTCCCTGGGTGCCTCCCATTCACCCAGGAAGCTTCTAGGAGATTCCATTCCCTCTACAGCACTGCACTCTCATCTTTGTGTATAGAAGTGTGGTGGCGGGGGTGGGGGGGGTGCCAGGGTGGAGGCGTGTGTCTCATCAGCCTACTCGATTTCTGGGCTCCCTGGGGCAGCGACATTCTTTTCCACATCGGCTTCCTTTCAGTCCCTCAAACACAGCAAGGTCGCTCCCACCTGCCCCAGGACCTTTACACATGCTGTCTCCTCTTCCAGGACACTCATCCCACAGCACCTCTTGGCCTACTAACTCCTACACATCATTCAGGGATCAGCTTAAATGCCACCTGCTTTTGGGAAGCTTTCCTGAACCCCACATTCCAGGTCGTAGATCCCCTTTTAAATATTTTTTTATAGAATCCTGTAACTTGCCTTATGGAACCAATCACTATAGCAATTAAGTAAGTTTAAGCTACTGTCTGTGTCTCCCCCTGGACCGTATGCTCCCTGAGAGCAGAGAGTGCCGCGTTCTTAGCAAGCAGTAGTCACTTAATAAGTATTCGTCGGAAGAGCCAGCGAGTGTCCCGGGACCAGCCCCGATGCAGGCAGACCTCAGGCCGTGCAACAGCAGTGACTGTCTTCCCGTACTCAAGCGGGCACTTGGGCTGCCGGCGCCCTGGGCTCTGACACGGGGATGGAGTTCCCCTTTCTTCTGGAACAGTCCCTACATCTCCACACTGCATCCCACCCCCGTTCTAAGATGCTCAGCTCCCCAAAGCAGAGGAGGGAGGGGTCTGAACAACCGTCCCTGCCCAGCAGGTCACTGTCGCCTCTCCATCCCGGACCTCAAAGTCTGGAGGAAAAGTTAGATGCACCACCCTGCGTGGTGTCCTGGCCGTGGGGACGGTCCCCGACCCTGGAACCTGCCTGCAAACAAGTGAGTCCCCGGGCGGGTGTGGAGGCTGCCCGTTCACAGTCCCCGTGGGACCCCCACCTCCGGGCTGGTGGGGGAGGGGGTGTCTCCGGCTGCACCCCAAGCACACAAACCCCTCCTCCCCAGCTGTATCCCGCACACAGGCCAACCTGGAGAGCTGGCAGGTGGGCACGGGCGCCCAGCCCCTCGGACCGCTCCCAGCTCCAGGACAGGGTGGTTGGGGTGCCCGGCAGGCCGCACATCGGGGGCTGGGTGGAGCAGGGGTCAGGCAGAGCTGACCGGAGCTCGGGAGGTAGGAAGCCCCCTGGGTAGCCATACTTGGCGTCATCTTTCCCAAAGAAGGTGGTGTCCTCAGGAGTAAAAGAGCACCACTTTGCAGACCTGAACGTCCAGCTGCGGGACCTGCCCTCCCTTCTCCCAAAAGAGGGCAACACCTCAAGAGCGAGGTGCGCCCCGGCCGCCCCGTGCTGTCCTGCTCTCTGACATGCATGAGTCTCCTGCCAACAAGTCCTCGCAGGGCATCCTCTGTGTGCCAGGCGCTGGCCTGAGGATGCTGAGCTCCAGACCCAGGCTCCGGGAGCCGGGGCTTTCCTCTGGCTCTGCCACCAACTTGCGGAATGCATTTGGACAGAACAGGCCCCCCCACCGCCCCGAGCCTTGGTTTCTTCAAGTGTGCGGTTTGAGGATCCCACTCCCTATCCCACGGGGTCCCCCGGCCCTGACCACCTGGGGGTGCTTTGCCCTCTGTGACTCCCGCTTGCCTGAGGGACCTCGCTGCCCCTCCTGCCACCCCGTTTGACCTTTGGGTGTCCACAGCAGCGGAGGAGAGGGTGATTTATAAAAGGAGGGTTCAAAGACCACAGAGCCTGTTGATTTGTTACAGGTGACGGATGCTGGTGGCTACTCATCTGTGCTCACTGCTGATTAGAAACCAGTCTCCGAGGGAAGATAAAGGGGCAGGGGCGAAGGGGACAGAGGAAGCATAGCACGACCAAATTGCGAGCAGCACGGCCGACAACTCCACCCTCTGTTCAGGGGTCTGGCCCTGCTCTCAGGCAGGGAGAAGTCAGGGAGCAGGGACTCCACACCGGCTTCTCGCTGTCTCTGTGCCCAGCACACTGACGGGCACCAGTTCGCTGAGGCTACTCAGCCACTTAGCAAGGAAGGCGGTGCTATTCCTGTGGAAGATGTGAAAAACTGAAGTCCAGAGAGGTTAGGTAATGTGCCCACTAGAGGCAGAGCCAGGATCTGAACCTAAATCTGGGAAAACATACTCTTTCCCCAAGGCCATGTGCTTCCTGCCCTGGGTGCCAGGGTCTGATGCAAGGGTCTAGGCTGCTTCAGCATAGAGGGCATGGGACTGGGAATAAGGAGCCCATCCAAGGCTATCCTATCCCACCTCCCCCCACCCCAACCACTAGAAACAAGCTGTGTGCCCTCGGACACCTCAGGGTCTCAACTGCGCCATCTGTAAATTGGGTGACGCAGAACTTCTCAAACTAACGTGAAGAGGAATTGCCTGGGGGGGGGGGGGGGTATTAAAATAAAGATTCCTGGGCCCGCCCCCAAAAGCTCTGATTCAGTTGGTCAAGAGTAGCATGACGCTGATGCTGCTGGTCTGTGGACCATACTCTGCGTAGTACTGAACTCCTGGGTTCCTTTTGGATCTCAAAATGTATGACCGTTAGAAGCCTGGGATGGGAGAAGCGTGAGTAGGATGCCAAGACACTGATCAGGGCACATTCTGGGCAAAAATCCCAAGTCTCCCATCAATCAGACAAGGATGTGCCGGCTGAATGGCTGAATCCCTGCGGGAGTCCCTGTCCCCATCATCTCCCGCCCTCTGCCAGGACTGACTCCCTCCCGTACTCTGTAGGAGGCGCCCCTCTGCCACACGGAGAACGCAGCTCTCAGCGTGAGCCCGTAGAGGGCAGTGGTGCAAAAAAGGGCTCAGGAACCAGGCACTGCGGTTTGGAAACGGGGCTCCTCCCCTTAGTCGCTGTGTGACCCTGGGGTAGTTCCTAGACCCCTCTGAGTCCCTATTTCCTCGCCTCTAAAATAAGCATAGACTGGAACCACCATTCACATTCACCACACACACGCCCACATGCATCCATCTGGGCTCGGGCGTATGCAGGATATCACTGGAAAAGTAGAAGAAACGGGCGGTTGGATCTCTAGCGGGAAGTTCAGGTCAATGGCGGGAGTCAGGGGAGAGGATTCACCAGTCACGGGATACTCTTGGAACGTTTGCATTTCTTGTTGCATGCTTGGATTATTCTTCTAAAAGAGATTTTCTACCTGCTGATGGGGCTGTCGTAAGGTGAGCCACACAAAGGGTTTTAGCATAACGCCTGGCACACAGAAAGCACCCGAAAAGCTGGGAGCACTGCTTCTGCTTCTCCTCCTTCTTCTCCCTCTCCAGCTGGCTGGCTCTCCCAGCCCACCTGCCAGTCTCCTGAACCGGAAAGCTGCCCGTCTTCCCAATGCCCTTTATTTATCTATAGGTCTTCAAAAGGAAGGCGTGTGTGTGGTTGGATCAATTCACCTACATCACTTACTTCGCTCAACGGCCTCTCTCTCTCCACCCCTCTCCCCCTCGCTGAGACCAAGAGCGTAAATTCCTTCTGGCTATTAATTAAAAGCAGACTCTCCCTTAGCTCGAGTGTACTTGCCATAAATTAATAGCGGTCTTCTTAATCAAATCTTATCTCCTCCCCGAGCCATAAACACATGGAACTCGACTTGGTATGTCTGTGCACCCGGCCGTGAAATTTAATTTCTGATGCTTTCGCACACTTGGTGGGGTGGGTGGGTACCCGTCTGGGGGGCCGCCCACCTGGAGTCCCAGCACCAGACCCCTGGCACCGGCCAAACGGGTTTACTGAGCTGCCCCCCACCCCCCGATGTTTGGAGGCAAAGCATGCCTGGCTCTTGAAGCCGGAAGGTTCAGAAGTTTAATTGTCTTGATTATAATCTCTGGCACTGGAACGCCTTTCATAGGTTGTCCCCATCTGATTCTCCCGACAGCTTTAGGCGGGAACAGACCTTTCAGAGATGGAAAAACTAGGTCTGATACGTTCTTTACAGTCGGATGTGGATGGAACTCTTGCCCTGCCACTTTCTAGCTGCCACTCTGACCTTCCGTGTCTTCATCTGTCCAAAGGGGGAAGATCGTGGCTCCTGCGGCTCTGATGCGATTTGGGATAAAATGCCATGTGTTAAGGGCCCAGTCCAGTGCCTGACTATGGACACGGCGCAGGACAGAGGTCTCTTAACTCAGGGATCTCACGCAAGCTCACTCTTCCAGCTACAAATGGAGAAGGCTGGACCCAGATCCTGACTCAAATTCTACGCCCTCAGTGAGTGACTCTCTGGGGTCACCGGGCTAGGTCCCTTGAGCAGGCTCGGCTAGACCTGCTCCCTACTCCTGGCCTTCCCTGGTGTGTGTCCACAGGGCCCCAGGACAGAGGTGGGGCCGGGCTCTGCCCATGCCCGCGGGGCGGGCCAGCCTACTTGGAGCACTGAGTTACTTTGAGCTGCAACCACCCCAGGGCACCCCGCTGGCACCCCCTCTCCCGAGGTTGCCCAGTACTCCACTCCACTAAAGGAGCCGAGAATCTCCAGCAATTTCCATTTGGCCACAGGAAGCCTCGGGACTGCATGTGTCATCCTGGCACGGGCTCATTCGTAGATGACACAGGACTCCGAGTCGCTTTTCCAATTCGGAGCTGGCCCCCGCTGGCCCCCCAGGCTCCAGTGGCCCTTCGGGAAATGAGCCTGGAGAGGGCTCCCGCACGCACGGCCCTCCCCTTGCCCATCAAACCCTCTGCCGGACGTCTCTAGATCTCGCTCTCGGAACCTCCCTGCCATCAGCTTCTCCTTTCCTAAGTGTGCAGCCACTCTTTCAAAGCCTTCACACCGCTTTTGAGTCTGTCGTTTTAATTTGTTGTCCGTACGATCTTCAGGTTTGTTCGTAATCCTTCACACCCGTAGGGAGGCATCTAAGAAGCGTCCCTCCTGTCCTACCCCTTTTCAAGCACCACCTTACCTACTGACCTCGCCGTCTCGAAAGCCTGACCGTGCAGAGAGAGAGAGAGAGAATGCTCACCCAGTGGTGCTCCAGGTGGGGTCCCCGGAACAGCTCAAGCAGCAGCACCTGGGAACCAGGTAGAAATGCAGATGCGGGGCCCTGCCTCAGACCCGTCTGAGGAATCAGACGCTCTGCGGGGGGGGGGGGGGGGGGGGGGGCTGTGCACACCCTCCAAGGATCTTTGACACACACTCGAGGGAGGAGAGCCGATGCTCTAGGTGACGACCAGAAATGCCCCCCAGGAGGCGTGTGGCAATTTCTGGGGACAGTTTTGGTTGTCACAACGGGCATCTAGCGGTAGAGGCCAGAGATGCTGCTAACCATCCTACAGGGCCCAGGAGAGCCCCCCGCCAGAACACCGAGCCACCGGCCCGAACTGCCGAAGTGCAGAGTCTGAGAAACCCTGCTGTAGACTCATCCAGGCTAAGCTGACCATCTGAGAAGCGTGAGGGGATGTCTCAGTGTCCCTTAGAGTTCCCAGGGCCAGGGTAATAGGATTCCACGGCACGCTTCCCAACCCGACAGCTCTGCGTGATAACAGGGAGCGTGCACGGAGCACGTCTCTGCACGCCGGTAGGTGCCGTGCCCACAGGAATCCAGGACGTTCCCACAACAGCCCCTGCAGAGGGGGCCTTCCCTGGGGACCCATTTTGCAGACGGGGAGCCCAAAGCACGGGTCCCAGTTGTGAGCGGCCGGGTAGCAGACGGGAACCGAGGGCAGCCTCCTCACCATGACGCCAGGCACACTCCCTTCACCTGGAGGTGCTGGGATGTCGTTATACCGTCTGTTTAAGCAAAAAAGGGAAACTGCAGGCTTTGCAACCTCTTGCTCACTTAGTCTGGCTAGGAGTCATTATTGAGTGCCTACTGCATGCTTCCCCCTAAGGTAGTTTCTCTACGGTGTGACGGTGCAGTTCCACACCTCAAGCAAGTCACGCTTCAGCCGGGGGAGATCAGCACACACTATGGGGCACACGCACACACGCTTTCAAGGTGCAAGTGTAGGTGCCGGGTGCATTCAGAGGAATGAGATCGGGGTGGGGGAGGCCCCTGAGAGAGCTGGGCCTTGAGATGTGGGTCAGGTTTGCAAGCTGGAGAAGGGAGGCCAGTAAAACAGAAGAGCACAGGGCAAAGCCGCGTGGCTCTGGAGTCAGATGTGGCTCTGAGTCCTGCTCCACCAAGATGAGTGACTCTTGAGCCAGTCACTCGCTCCTCAAGCCTCAGTTTCCTAAGCTGCAAAGTGGGGACATGGCCACCTGTCACACAGCCCTGGTGCGGGGCGGGGGGTGGGGGTGGGATGAAAAGGGAAGTCACGAGAAAGCACTCGATGCTCACCCCATTCACAATGCTGCTCCTACGTCAGTGCCGGCCGGCCCCCAGGCACCGATGATCCTGGTCTGGTCACTGGAGGCTGAAACCCCACTCGGGGCGTGAGATCGGGCAAGCTGGACAACAGAGCCCCGTCCCCCAGCCAGCGGGGCAGAGAGGCTAGTTTATTCCGAGCAGTCCCAAGGGCCACTGAAGATTAGCAGGCGTCACAAAGGTGCTAAGTGCCATTAGCACCTAATTATGCCTTTGTCCCGGCCCTAATCAGGTAATCTGAAAGGGGACTGCAAAGGGGACAGCCTTAAAGAGAAGGCAGGCAGCTGCTGGCGGGAACGTCCGCAAATGTGCTCATCCTTCTCCAGAATGTGGCCTGTCTCAAATGGCCCGAGGGCCGGGGGGGGAAGCCAAGTGGACAGAAAGGATGCAGCAGGTTATAGACTCGAAAGCTGACGCAACAGAAGTCTTGGCTCAATAAGAAACAGGGAGCCAGTGGGGTCCTCTGAGAAGGTGTGTGAAGAAAGAGGACATCCAGCAAGACGATGGGACAGATGTCTGCAGGACGGGTGGCGAGGAGAGGCTGGATGAGGGGGCTAAGTTAGGAGCTTGCTGCCGTAACCCAGGCATGAGCCAATGTGGCGGGTACCAGGATCACGTGGGGCCTGGCAAGCCATTCCCCCTTCCCAGGCATTCGCTTCCCCCCTCGGAGCTATTCTCCAACGTCAAGGACCTGAAAATGGCCTTGCCATTGCAGAGAACGTGTGCAGAAACCCAGACCGTCCACGGCACAGCGTGGGTGGCTGCTACGCCCCCTCGGACCTCGGTCTGCGACTTGAGATCTTCACCTGTCCAAACTTGGGGAAAATTCAAGAAGTCTCAGGGGCTGCAGGGCCCTTTCATTGGCATGACCACCTTGCCTACAGCGTCCTTGCCCAGTGGCAGCTGGTACTTCTTGCCCCTGCTCTGGGGTCACATCCCGAGGGCAGGGCAGGGGTCTGCCGAGGTCAGGGGAGTCCGCAGGTGACTATCGATGGTTGGGGCATGGTGCCTGGGGATGCCGGTCCTCCAGTGCTGCGTCTGCTCCCTAGCTCACTGGCACACTCTCCCTGGGTCCCCCTGCTGGGGCCGCCAGATTTGGCAACACGCAGGATGCCCAGCTGAATGTGAATTTCCTCTCGGCCCCTAGACGGTTGGAGTCGGGGCCTGCAGTCCAAACCTGCAGGAAATGCAGCCGACGCATGCAATGTTTGGGACAGACTTAGACCCCAGAAACGAGTCCACATTTATCTGAAACTTAAATTTACCTGGGCATCCGGTACCTTCCCTGGTACCCTATCCGCCTGGAGACAGCAGGTGCACAAGCAGTAAAAGGTGGCCTGGATTGAAGCGTGCCGGATGCCCGGACACCGGGGGCCTCCTCGGGCTCTCCACAGGGCTGAGACCGCTCATCTGCGAAATGGGGATAATACCCCGGGGGCAAGAGGACAAGGACGATGCAGCCGACATTCGGTTAGGGATCAAAGACTGCCAACAGGACACCAGCCATTCTAAGGACACGGGGTGTCCCAGCTTTGGTTTCCCGTAAGTGAGCGGAGGGCATTAGCCCCTTTCAACTCCAGCCGATGGTTCTGGGCGCCCGCCTAGACCCGTCACGAAGAACGTGTTCGTGGAATTGCCCCTTGTCCTACCGATGGCCCCCTGAACACAGAAAGAGAAAGGCAAATCCAGAGCCAAAAACAAGGAGCACGTCCTGTGGTCCACAGCCAAGCCTCGATGAGCCTGGCACCGTCTTCCCCCTGGAATGACCACGGCCACTCTGCTCCCATCAAGCGGGAGAGAGTCAGAGGCTGGCGACACGCTGATGCCCTGGACCTGCCGTCAGGATTATAACCTGTATGATTAGAATGTGTAAGAGCAGATTTTATCGGGATAATAAAAATAAAAATGATCAAAATGGAGTCGGAACCCAGCCAAAGAGGGAGCATCGGAGGGAAAGGCTTTGAGGCTTTTTTTATTTTTGAGGCAGGCCGGCCGCACCGAGGATGTGCTGACCTCCTCCTATGCCCCCGCCAGCGCCTCCAGCCATCTGTCCCCGCCAGCTCCCCGCCTGGTTAGCTTGCTTCCAGAAATGTGGCTGTCTGGAGTCTAACAGGGCACAGGGAGCCGTCCCAAGGAGCCGAGCTCAGGGCGGCAGGAGGGGCCGGGAGGGCAGGGTGAGGCGGCCAGGGCCTGGACGAGGGAGCTGGCCAAGGACGCATGGGTGAGAAGGGACGACCGGATGGACAGGCCTTCCCTCGGGGCCTTCCAGCCTGTCCCCCGCTTTGGAACGAGGGCCATCACAAACGTCCATGGAGGGTTCACCTCAAGTATGCGTGACACCATGAGCTCGGGGGAGGCACGGAATCCAAGGGGCGCGGATTCATGTCCTATGCACGTGGCTTTCTCCCAAGCATATTGTGGGGGGTTAAGATCCTCAGCTCACCCCAGGAGCTCTGGGCTCACAGCACACGGGGCCGTCCGCAGATCTGCGGATTCACAGGGTCACGCAGGGTGGAGTGGGGAGAGCTCATCTGCTCTAACCTGCTCATTCTACACATGGCGGCAGCCCCCCACCCCCAGCCCAGCTGCAGCAAAGCCACTGCCTCGATCATGTCTCTCCCCCCCCCCCCGCCCCCCCCCCCCCCCCCCCCCCGCCAGGCCTTCCCTGAATGGGCTTTCCATTCTTGTCCTCCTGCTGGGCCCACATCTCTGACTCTGGAAGCAGAGGAGGGGCTCTGTGGGTCCCTCCACCAGCCCTAGATTCATAGCTGCTCCCAAGGGTCCATGCAGGGCAGGGGCCCCAACATCTATGTTCTTCAAACCCAAACACCCACGATCGTCACATTTCTGGGCAACTCTGATGCCAAAACTCTAGGGAAGGCAGGGAAAGGAACCTCAGGACCCACTCATTCCTACCCCCCCTTTTTTTAACGTTTATTTATTTTTGAGACAGAGAGAGATAGAGCATGAACGGGGGAGGGTCAGAGAGAGAGGGAGACACAGAATCTGAAACAGGCTCCAGGCTCTGAGTGGTCAGCACAGAGCCCGACGCGGGGCTCGAACCCATGAACTGCGAGATCGTGACCTGAGCTGAAGTCGGACGCTTAGCCGACTGAGCCACCCAGGCCCCCCTACCCTCCCCCCTTTTTAAGTGTATTTATTTTGAGGGAGACAGAGACAGTGCGAGTGGGGGAGGGGCAGAGAGGGAGAGGGAGAGGGAGAATTCCAAGGAGGCTCTGTATGTCAGCACAGAGCCCGATGCAGGGCTCAAACCCATGAACTGTGAGATCATGCCCTGAGCCAAAACCAAGAGTTGGATGCTCAACCAACTGAGCCACCCAGGTGCCCCATCATCTCCTTCTTCCATCGTCGGGACTCTCCTCCTGCCTGAGCAGGCAGGCTGCATGGAAGGGGACGACTCTGGAGGGCCAAGCTGGGGGTGGAAGGCTGCCCTTTGAGGCCGTGGGCTTGTGTTCGGGGACTAAGGGTGACCGGGACAACATGTGCTTTCTGGGGGCCTGGGGGAGGACAGCGGTGGCACCTGCGTGGCTCGTCAGGGTGGACAGCCAGCATGGAGGGATCACAGGCCTCAGGGGAGTTGCAGATGGCACCCAAATTTGAACCTCTTCTCTGCAGTGCCCCCCCACAACTCGTACCCCTCACATGGTGCCTTCTGATCAGATTTGGGGTTTCTTACATGAAATAATCGGATCACAGGAGGCGTTAACTGGATTATGCAGGCGGCTTCCAAGGGACACTAGCTGCGAGTGCCTATTCAATAAGCAGAGGGGCCCGGGCATGTGACAAGGGCTGGCTTCCAACCCCTTCCCTCCTGGGGCAGGGCAGGGTGACACAGTGCCCGGTGTTGGGGTGGGGGGCAGGCGCTTGTGGGCCCTGGGTCCTCAGCCTCTTCCTAACTTGGCCCCGTCCCCTCACTTACCCGCCACAGCCCTGCCTCAGTGTCCTTCCTTCTTGGGGCATGGACCACGTGGCCAGCTCTGCCTTGGACACTTTGCATTTTACTCTTTAACCTCACAGAAAATTTACAAGGTCAATTTCAGCACCTCCATTTAACAGAGGAAATACAGAGGCGTAGAGGTTAATAAAGAGGATTTCCCCCTGGCCCATGGCTAATAAATAAGTTTGGGGTTCCAATCCAGGTCTGTCCGATATTATTGGCATGTCAAAAACGGACCCCCCAAACTTCATCTTTGCCAACGTCCGCAACCCCGCCCCCCCCAACTTCTGGGGCTAGCTGTGAGCTGTCCACACTTGTCAGCCTCTGAGGCTGCGTGTTAGGCAGGGCGGGACCAGTGTTGGTGCAGATCTGTGGGCTTCAGGAAAGAGGTCAAGGCACTTGACCACCCAAGCTGATCCCCACTCACATTAGGCCGGAGCGCTGCCTTCCCTATGAGGCACTGGAGTCACATGTCCTCCGGCTGTCCTAGATCAGATACAAAGCAGCCATGCACACCCACGCAGACACACACGTGTGGCTATACACGCAAACACACGTGCATGCACACACACAGAGGCACACGCCGACAGGCCTACACCCCCTCCCTGCTCTATTACCGTCCCCAGCACTTAGCAGCATCTAGCGTGTATAAATTTACCTAGCTATTCTGCTGGTAATTTCCCCGGCCAGAGTGTAATGGCCACGAGAACAGGGGTATTTGCCCGTTTCTCTTTTGCTTACAACCACATCCTCCGCTCCTAGCACAGTGCCTGGAATCGAGCAGACGTTCAATTAGCCTTTGCGAGGAATACGCACGAGAACGGGTGCGGGTGAGGAAGATGGGAGCGGAAAAGGTGGTTCAGGGGAGAAAGGCCCATGAGGCGCACACAGGAAAAAGCAGGTCCGGGGGCAGGGGAAGGTGTGCGTGGGTGCAGTTAGGTGGTGGGCATACAGGAGGGGGACGCTGTGCGTGGGAAAAGACAGAAAGGTAACCATGCTCTTGTGAGAGGCAGGTGTCGAGGACCCGGGGCTGTGGGTTAACACTGTTGGCTGCGTGATTCTCTCGCCCTAGGCTCCTGACCGAGGGTGGGCCCCACAGACACCGGGGCACAGCGTGGGGGCCCACACGAGGCTCTTGGGAGCATAGGGAGCAGGGCAGGCTGGAAGAGAGAGGCCTCCCTGGTGCCAGCGTGGCCCCCTGTGCTGCCCAGACACCCTGTCCGCATCAGCAGCCACACGTGTCGCTCTCAGCTCTGCATGTGACTGGGTCCTGGGCCGCTGCCCGCTACAAGGACATTGCCAGGGTAGCCCAGGAGGGTCAGCAAAACGGCCAGTGCCACAAGCTGCTTCTTAATGAGGTGTGGAGTCAAGGGACCAGCCCCAGATGGCCCCGGCTGCTCACCATAACGCCAGGGACCGGCAGGAAGCTGGGTGCAGCGTCGGTGAAAGTCTGATGTCCTCCCACCCGGCTCTCCCAAAGGCCGTGGCAAGGGCCGGTCTGCCCCAGAATGCATGTGTGCAGGAGCTGGAGGACAGGCCCCGTCCTGTCTGGCTCTCTGCTGCTCAGGACCAGCCGCCAAGCAGCCCGAGGGCGTGAGGGACACAGCCCAGGTGCAGGAAGCCCTTGGGATCAGCTATTGCAGAAGTCACAGGTCCCGGCCTTTGGGGGGATGCAGGGAGCCCACTGAGTCAGGGGCCCTTCCGGCTTCCCGTTCCAGAGAGGCCTCCTTCCAGTCCCCGCCTGTCCCAACACGCCTGGCCTGGCTTGTTCTGGACACAGATGCAAAGGCGAGACAGATTGGCCAGAGGCAGCGAGAGGTTTGCCAAGACGGGTCCTCTGGAGCAGAACCACTGGACAATCTGGAACCCCAGGAGGACCGGAGCAGGGCCCCACAGGGTGGGTGTCCAGGCAAGGAGGGCCTCCGCGAGAGAAGCCATGTCAGCACAGAGATAATCAGGGATCAGAGATAATCAGGGTTCAGCAACCCGGTTCTGTCCCCCCTCTGGCTCCACCAAGGTGGGTGACCGGGAGGTTGCATGGCATGGCATGAAAGCCCAGTGGAGTTCCACACCTGGTCTGGGGACCCTGGGCAGGTCAACCCCTGTGAGCCTCAGTCTCCTTATCTGCGAAATGGGTGGGCAGGACTACGAAGTGGGGTCACCTGTACGAAACCACCTACCCTGATGCACTGCGTTTGTCTACACGTGCGTGCAGCTTTGTATTTACACACTTCCCTGTCCTCCCTGTCCTGCGTCCTGGCCTTTGAGGGAGGGCTCTGACTGTCCACGTACCTGGTTTTTGCAGTGCAACGTCTGGGGGCCCGGGATCAGCTCCCTTCCCAGTATTCCCTAGCACTCAGTGAGGCCACAGCTGATTCTGCTGCCCACAGGGAGATGAAGCACAGGGACAGGCCGGTGTCAGCCTCAGACCTTCCTGCCACCACTGATCTGGGGCCTCTTCAGTCCTAATCCTCTGTCCAGGGCCTCGGAAGACTGCGTCTCATCACAGCCCCATGGCATCTCGGCAAAGGAGGCAGAGATGTGGGTTTGGGGTGAGAGGGGCTGACCTGATCATGGGAGGCTGGCCGCTTGTCTCCCTCCACTCCTGGCCCAGGGAGGCACGGGCATGACGCTGACCACTTTCTTCCTGGGGACCCGGTGGGCAGTGGGGGTCCCCGGGTGGGTCTCCCAACCCACACTGTGCCCAGCACACCTGGTCTCAACTCACCTGCTTGGCCCCTGTGCTCATTCCTACCAACGGCCGGCCTCTCCTCGTTTCACCCTGTCCTTGAGCACTTACTCTCCCCACCTCACCGGGGGCTTGTAGGGTGGAGACCCCCCTGGTTCTTAAGCTACGTGGTCACCCCCCTGCTTCTGGGCGTGAGCCTCCGGCCACTCCCACTGTTGACACGGGAGAGAAAGCTGACCGCCGTCAGAGATGAATGCCTGTGGCAGTAAGATTTCTGGACTCAGGACACAGGAGACCCGTGATCAAATCTCAACCCTGCCATTTGCAATTGTCGGACTGTGGGCAAAATATTTAACTTCTGTGGTCTCGGTTTCGTAAATTGGGGGACCAGAAGACTTTGCTTACAGGACTCTCTGGGACGAGGTACATAACCGGATGCGACACGGCACATGGGAGGCAACAGAATTCACGGAACCGTGGGCGTCACTGGCCTCTCGCCCAGTGTCGGCCCCCTTCCGATCTCCCCCGGACATAATCCTTATAGGTACGTTTTCATAGGAGTGTCTACCTGTGCTTTGTAAAGCTAACGATTTTAACTTTGACCATATCCCTATGAGGCTAAGTGTTCTCCTTCCAGAGGCTCAAAGGGTGCGGTCACTCCCAACCCTGTCAATGCCGGGGAGCCATCTAAGCACATGCAGAGTGAAAGGGTCCTCCGGGGCTCCGAGGCGGCTCACCTGGGTTGGGGGAAGGGAGGGGGCGAGTCCTAGAACCGAACCCCCTGCCCTCCGGGGTCAGGCCGTTCAGCCGGCGACGACAGAGCACTCGGTGGCAGCTGTGTAGGGCCACGCGGGGCAGCTCTGGCCGCACAGGCCTCCGTGACAGCCAGCTGGCGAGGCAGCCCCATGCATCAGCCAGTTTTAATTGTTTGTTCTCCAGCCTTGTTTATGACTCGATAAAATCCATAACACAGATAGTGCCTGCTTCCCCCGCCCCCATCCCCCTGCCTGGCGCTCACTCCCTGGGGACACTGCTCTGCTCTTTATAGAAAGCACTTGCTAAACTGGACCCACTTTAAACCCGTAATTGTCAGTAAATGACCCTCCCGGAGAAGAAGCTGTAAGCGGAATGTGAAGCTCTGGGTATATAACATGCATCGCTGGCCTCTGCTTTTATCGGGACTCAGATGGTCCTACGGGGAGCAGTCGACCCCTCCAAGGACAGCCCCAAAGCCTACATGGGTGCCACCCACCCCGGGGAGGCTGGAGGGGCCCGGATGGGGGTGGTGAGCGGTGCCGGGTCCTGGCCTAAGCCTGCCACTGACTCTGAGCCGCCAGACCCGGGCGGCTTCCCATCTCCATCTCGTACAGTAAAGAAAGCGGGTTCAGCATCGGTGGCCTCCGCTTCTTTTTTTAAGTGGTGGACCCTTGCTTCAAGTGACATCTTACAAGATCCCTAATAGATAAGACAGCTGAGAATAGACTTTTCTGGGTACGGAGCAAATGGGAAATGTAGACCCCTCTTTTTTGGAGGCATTTACCCTTTTCCCGCTTTTCCAATGGAAGTTCTAGGGGCTTCTGGGAGGCTAAGAGTGGGCCTTTTGCTTGGGGGTGTCTTGCACGGTGGGCCTGGCTCAGGGATGTGTCCCCAGCCATACGTAACGTGTGTTTGTGGAGAGAGGGAGGGATGGAGGAGGGACGGAGGGAGGGACGGAGGGAGGGAGGAAGGAAGACACATTAATCTACTTTCTTTTCCTCGAATTTCAAGCACAGCTCAAAATTGTTCCTCCTCGCTGAGCCACCCTCTGCCTCACGGGCCCCAGGGTAAAAATGACGACACCCTCCAGTGACCTGAGGAACCCAGCCTGCCGCAGGATCCAGAGAGCTAAGCCAGGGGGTCTCCAACATGGGGGCCAGGGGCCCCCAAGCTACAGGGGGTCCTCCAGCAAATGTGGGCCCCAAACCCTGTCTGCCGGCAGAATCAACACGCCTCACACACCTACGGCCATTTGTCAAAAGCGTGTGGCTGCTGTCGTGATTAATAAGGTAAAAAAAATCCATTTAAAAGTGATGCTGAACTCATAGCGGCCCTTTGTTATGGATTTTCTCAAAGAGCAGTTGCTAAATGAAGAACCACGAGCACGCGGGGATCCCCGAGTTTCTTCGGAAGTGGGTCCTCGGGCCGCAGAAGGAGCGACGCTGGTCCCACAGAGCCTGACCCCCCCCTTCCCCTTGCCATCCATGCCCCCACCTCGTCCTCCACCCCATCCAGAAGTCCAAGGATGGCAGCTGCCTGCTGGGCCAGAGGCCACATCTGAAACTCATCTTCTTTATTAAATTAGTGGCTGTTTCCCAAGCTCTGGCTCCCTTGATCCCCCAAAGCCCTGTTCCTGCTGTTAACAAGGACAGTAATTTGTTCATTAAAAACTGGCTGTCTTCCCAATAGGCTGCTGCCCGCCTGGGGGTGGGGAGAGGAGGGGAGGCAGAGTGGCCTCTGGCCCAGGGTCCCACAAAGGGTCTCTCCAGGGCAGAGCCCCACCCGCTCTGGCCACTCAGCCCCCTAGCTGTCCATGTGACTCCAAGGATGCCTGGGGACGGTTTGGGGACACGCCATAAAGCAGCTCCTGCCAACTCGTCTCTTGCCCCACGACAGGGCTTTGCGGCCATCCGATCAATGCGGACAACCTGATCCGGCATGGAGTCCCTGTGCAAACCACAGCCCATCCAGAGGCATTTATTGTCTGTCGTGAAAACACACAGGCCCCCTCCCCCAGCACCTGGCCTGTCCCACCTCCTTTCCCCCGCCCACCAGGGTATCCTTCGTCTGTGCTTGGAGCAGCTCAGACCCACTAATCCACGGTTACTCACTCCTGAGCGTTCCAATCTCTGCCCAAGTCGGGCTGAGGCCATGGCGGGGACAGGACAGGAGGCAGGGTCCACGCAAGGTTAACCCGCCAGAGACAGAGGCCTCCAGGCCTTCAGACCCTGCGCCTTTAATAACGAGCCGAGCTTCACCACGTCGACCCCTCGAGGTGTTGTCCTGGGTTAGTGTCCTCCAGAATTCTTGTCCACCTGGAACCTCAGAATGTGACCTTCTCTGGAAATAGGGTTGTTGCATTTGTAATCAAGTTGGGAGGAGGTCATACTGGATGAGGTTGGGCCTGTGGCGGCGTCCTTCTAAGAGGGAAATCTAGACACAGCGAGGCAGGGAAGAAGGCCATACGGCCACAGAGGCAGAGACCGAAGCCACGCGTCTCCAAGCCAAGAAGCAGGCTGCCGGCAGCCTCCTGAAGCCAGAAGAGAGGCATGGGATGGATTCTCCCTCGGGGCCTCCAGAAGGAATCAACCCTGTCTACACCCTGGCTCGGGACCTCTGGCCTCCTGACCTGTGTTTTCAGGCACCCAGTTTGTGGTAGTCTGTTGTGGCAGCCACAGGAAACCCATACAGGTCGAAAGAAGTAGGTCAGGGAGCATGATGGTTACTTTCATGTGTCAACTTGCCCGGGCTAAGGGATGCCCGGAAAGCTGGGGAAGAAGTATTATTTCCAGGTGTCTCCATGAGGGCATTTCTGGAAGATATCAGTATTTGAATTGTTGAATGGAGGAAAGCAGTTGGCCCTTACATATGTGAGGGGTGGGGGGCATCAACCAATTGGATTGAGAGCCCCAGTAAAACAAAAAGGCAGAAGGGTGAATTTGTCCTCCATTGAGCTGGGAGAGCCATCTTCTGTTCTTGGACATCATCACTCTTGGTTCTTAGACCTTTGGACTTGAACGCGGAGTTGAACCACTGGCTCCCCTGGTCTCAGCTTTGGACGGACGCACACCGCTGGCTTTTCTAGGCCCGCAGCTTGTAGACAGCGGACGGCGGGACTTCTCGGCCTCCATAATCACATGAGCCAATCAGTAAATCTACATCTCTGTATATTCTATTGGTTCTGTTTGGCTGCGGAAGCCTGACTCATACAGGCGGGTTTGGGAAACTGAGCCCCAGAAGTTGGAGTGGTTCACCCCGAGGTCACAAGAACGGGGCAGTAACAGCACTGAGCCTGGTGTTTAAAGCCCGCCCCCGCCCCTTCCCCAAGAATCCCTCTGTGCGTCGTGGAGCCTGAGAAGGAACAAGGAACACAGGCCCCACGTTCCGGCCACGCGGTCAGGAAGGCGGCCAGGGCGAGAGGGCCGAGCACGGGAAGAGTGGAGACCGTTTTCCTCCACCGGATCCCCCGCTGCAACAGGGCTCCACCAAAGTTCCTGGACTCCCAGCAAGCATATCTGATTCTCTAGCACTTTACAGGGTGCCTGTCGCCTGGGAAGAGCTAGTAAGTGAACACGGGAGAGGAGGCAAAAAGGCTAGGACCTCTTTAATGGCGTTCCTCGGCAAGACCCTCCTTCTGGATGAGGGAAATGCAGCTGGACGACTTCGCCCCCATTCCCCGTCTCTTCATGCTAGGAGGCCCCACAAGTTGTTCTGTGTTCGGACGTGGCCCTTGTCGAGGGATGTTGGTGGGAGGCACTCCTGGCTGCCGGGGCCGGATCACCCTCTGTGGTGGGGGCCGTCCTGTGCGCTCTAGCACATTCAGCAGGATCCCTGACCTCCACCCACTGGATGCCAGGAGTACTCACGCCCTGCCAACCTAGGACAACCAAACATGTCTGTGGACATCGTCCCATGTCCCTGGGGGGACAAGTCACGCCCGCCGAGACCACCCCGTGCAGCTCCCAGTGGGTGCGAAACTCAGAGGCCTCCCCATTTGTGTAGAGTGAGGGGTTGACGGAAGAGGGGGAACCATAGCTGCCCGGTGATCTAGGGACCTGCCTTGCAAAGGAGAAGCTTCCTGTCTGAGGGACTGTCCAGGCAGAGGCTGGGCCACCCTCTGCTGGGGAGAGAATTCCAGCTCTGGAAGGGAGGGGTTCACATGGTTCACACTTCCCCTTGAAGATTCTAAAAATGCACCAAGAGACTATCCTTCTGACAAGACAGCGGAATGACTCCTTTCTCCTCTGAAATGTGGCCTCTGCTGGGCCCCAGGTGGTCAGCATGCTGGGATGTCCATGAGGCCACACCAGGCCGGATGACCTTCCCAGAGTACCCTGGAGCTTGGGCCCCTCTTGTCCCTCCCACCTCCCAGCTCTGAACTTTTGTAAAAACCACTTATGTTTCATGCTTCAGTGCTATTTACTTTTCAGCCAATATCTCATCACTTTCACTCTTTAAAACTACCCTATTAGAGGGGCGCCTGGGTGGCTCTGTCGGTTAAGTGTCCGACTTCGGCTCAGGTCATGATCTCGCGGTCTGTGGGTTCGAGCCCCGGGTCGGGCTCTGTGCTGACAGCTCCGAGCCTGGAGCCTGCTTCGGATTCTCTGTCTCCCTCTCTCTCTCTGCCCCTCCTCCATTCATGCTCTGTCTCTCTCTGTCTCAAAGATAAATAAGCATTAAAAAAAAATTAAAAAAAAAAAAAAAACAACTACCCTCTTAGAGAAACATTATTAACATACTTTAAAGAAGAGGAAATCAAGGCTTAGAAAAGTCAAGGAAGTCGCCAGAGGTCACACAGCTTGTGAGTGGCAGAGCCAGGATTCCAACCTAAGATCCTCCCACGACGTCCCTCACCTGGGCCACCGCCTCCTGGGGTGGCCACAGGGAGCCTCCTTTCAACAGGAGCCCTGGGAAAGAGGTGGGAAAGAGAGGAGGATGGGGACCAGGAGGGAGGCTCAGAACCTTCCAATGATGTCACCTGGCAGTCTCAGAATGGCAGTCTCAGAACCCGGGGCCAGATGGGCAGCAGGTTCCCCCGAGGCTGCCACATGTAGGGAGTGCCCGCCCTGGCCGGCTCCTGGCCGCGGGCACCGACACGTCAGCCGCCCTGGCCACGGCGGTGTTTATTTCCAGGGCGAGGCAGGGAGCGGTTTCCAGGTGGGGGTCCGTGGAAACACCGTGCTCACACACACTCTCTCTCGAGCTGCCCTCGGCTGCTCCTCAGGAACAGAGCCCCATTCAGCCTGTCCAGTGAACCGGCCTGCGTGGCTGACAGCCCGCGTTCCGGAAAGGGTGGAAAAGTCAATGAGATGAACGCCTGGCCCTGTCGGGAGCCAGGCCCTCTCCACCTTCACCACATCCTTCTCGGCCTCCCCAGGAAGACGAAGCAAACACAGGGCATTGGAAAGGGGCCTGGCTTGCTGTGGGGGAGTCACTGGCCCCGGGCACACAGCGTCCCAATAACACACGACACACGGCATCCCAAGAACCCAGCGGGCACTGGGCTGAAGGTGCAGCAGCTGCTTTGGGATTCCCAACCTCTGGTTTCTAGCCCCACTGGGTCTGGCTCTGAAGGCCAGTGCAGCTAGCTGACGGGCACAGAGGCCCCAGCACGATGGCCAGGACCTGATGGCTTGGTGTGGAGGAAAGACATAGAGAAGGGGTTGAAGCAGTCAGGAGAAACTGCCAAGATGGGAGAGACTTAGCAGGTGGGGCCATGAGCCAAGGGGTGGAGGAGGTGACGAAGGTCCTGAGAGTGACCCTGTCCCAGATTTCCCTTCTCTCCTTTCCCGTAGCCATCCAGCATCGCCTCCCCCAGGCAGGCCTCCCGGCTACCTACTCCTGGGTGGGTTTCCTGTGACACCCCCCCCCCCCCGGCTAAGTTCCAGTAATGCCCCCACACACCCCTGCACACCAACCGCGGGTGTCCGAACCCATTTCTCTTTGGGTGTCTGGGCTCCTCACGAACACGGAGCACGTGTGCTGACAGGTTACCTTCACGTGCACGTCCCCCACCAGGCACGGTGCGCTTGGCAAACGACAGGTACTCAAAATGCTTGTTGAGTGACTTCCAGACCACAGTCCCTTCTCTCTCCCTCCAGACTCCGACCCCCAGGATTCACCAAGCCTGAGAAAGTGGACGCCCCCCTTCCCTGCCAGCCCGGCAAGACCACAGAAAATTGTGGCGAAAAGAAGTTTTGTTTTGTTTTTTCCTTCCTGTGTTTTCAGGAAAACAAGCAAAAAGAAAAATCCACTCACACGACACAATCAAAATGAGGTGGCCCCGGTGAAGTGCTGATGAGGTCTAATTAGCAGAGATGGGGCTGTGTTGATTCTCCTTTGCAAACATCCTATTTATTTGTGGGATGCTTGGGGGGGGTTGCACGTCATGCTTGTTTCTTATTATTATTTTGCTTCACGCCTCGACTACCACGGACACACTGGCGATGAAAGACTGGGGCTCTCACAGGCAGCAGCAGGAGCCCAGGAAGCCGAAGGAGGAGGCAGCCCCCCTGGGGAAGCGAGATGTGGCTGGGGATGTGGCAAGGGGTGGGGGCGACGGGTGGCCCGCTGGGCCCCTCTTCTGAGGTTGGGCAGGGGGAGCTGCCGGCGGGTGAGGGGCCAGGGAGCAGAGAACTGAGAGGGCGTCTGGGGGGGCGCAGTGAGGAATATAAGGGCTTTCACATGCCAGGCGGCCCCCTTCCGCACACCGCCTTCCAGGGAGGGCTGTTTCCGTTCCGCAAACAAGGGGCAGCGGGGTACCGTCCATTGACCCACGTGATGTGGCGAGCTAATGGCCAAATTCGGTTTCTAACCCCGCCTTGGCTCATTCCGGAGCCCATTTGCTTTTGGAAAGCCACTATCTTCTCCCCCTGGAGAATCCAGATTTTCAGTCCAGGGAATAAATAGGGAGAGAAAGGGGAAATCAAAGGAAGAGGGAATAGATTCTACCGGTAAAGAAAACGTACTCTTCATCATGGAAGCACCGGGACTGAGAGTCCAAGAAGGAGCTGGCGACGGGCTTGGACCAAGTTAAGGGGAAGGGTCCCAAGTTCAAGGCCAAGTCCAACAGGGTGGCAAGCAGACAAGATGGAGTTCAGGATGACCCTCTGGGCTCCCGTGATGGGAAGCGCAAGGCTGGCTCAATGACTGTTTTAGAGGGTCTCTAGGACGCAAGGCTCTGTACTACAGCACAGGAGCCAGACCAGGAACACGGTCCCCTCCTCGCTCCGTACCCTTTCTGAGAGCAGCCTCTTGGCCCACTTTCTCTGGGAGATAAGATACGTCCCTAAGAGCAACTATTGATTCAAGTGCCAAATAAGAGGTGTGGACAAGGAGTGGGCAAGGGTGCTTAGTAGAATCCTCCAGATCTCCTGGGAAGGACGAAAAGACTTATCCTCCCCACCAGCACAGTCTTGACAGGAACCGGCCCAAGCAGGAAGGCAGTGCTGCGGGGGAGCACAGGGCAGGAGGTGTTAAGGACTCTGGTGCCCAATGTCAGGATGGGGTTTTTCTCTGACACCAGCTGGGGGTCCTGCAGTTCGACTCAATTCTGACACGACCTACCTGGAGACAGCATCAGACCCCACAGCTTAAGGGGCTCCCCTTCAGGCTGTCCCCCTGCCCCTCCTCCAGACGCCAGTCACGAGTCCGGGTTGTCCCCTGGGCTTCCGACCGACAGGCTATAAACGGCGGTTCCAACGACCCCCCTCCTTGGGTTCCATTAATTTGCCAGAGCACCTTAGAGAATTCAGGGGAACATTTCAGTGACTGGATCAGTACGGTGTGGAGCTTCTGACCTCTCCAGGCGCCTGCCCTCCCCAAATATCCAAGTGTTCACCAACCTGGATGCTCCCAGAACCTCATCCTTTGTCCTGTTGGGTTTTTATAGAGGCTTCATTACCCAGGATGATTGGCTAAACTATTGGCCTATTGGTGACCCATTCCACCTCCAGCCCCTGGAGGTCAGGGATGGGACTGAAAATCCCAACCCTCCAGTCACGAGGCCACCTCCCCCCACCCCAGCCCCCCGGGCACCAGCCCCATCCTTAGGTGAGGTCCAAAAGTCACCTCCTCAACACAACAGAAGACTTCCGTGTTGCTGTCATCACTTAGGAAATTCCAAGGGTCTGAACTCTGTGCCAGACATGGAGACGAAGACCGAATATACATATTTCTTATTATAAATCCCAATGCCACAGGCGCCCATTCTGAGTGGCTGTTAACTAACTTACTAACCAACTGTTAACTATCTTAACTATGGCCTGGCCTGAAAACAGGGAGAGACATTCATTCATTTGTTCAATAGATACTCGTACGTCCAGCATCTACCATGTGCCAGAAACCATTCTGGACATTTGGGATTCACACGTGAGCACTGAGGAAAGATCCCCGCCCTTGAGGGGCTGACACTCAGGTGACAGGGACGAGAGTAAACAATAAACACAATAAACGTGTAAGTGATCTAATATGTTGGAAGGTGTCTGTGATGTGAAACAAGAAAGATGTCAGGCAGGGTGAGGGGTCTGGGGTGTGACAGCAGGTGTTGGGTGCAGGTTACAGTCGGGCTAGGCCCCACTGGGAAGGGGACAGCTGAGCAGACACGAAGGATAGAACCAAATAGCTTCCAGGGGAAGGAGCATTCAAAGAAGCCGGAACAGCTGGCCCGAAGGTTCTCCAGAGGGCCCAGGGGGGCTGCACGGTGCGTGTGGCACACAGAACAGAGGCCACCCATCTAAAGCTGAGGGGCTCAAGAAACAATGGAGGGTGAGACTGCATGGCCTCACAAGCCACAGTAAGGACAATGGCTTTCCCCCAGGGTGTTTACACTTCTGGCTTTTGAAGACAGAGGCTCTGGCTTCTGTTGTGGTTTTTTGTTTGTTTGCTTTTTTTTTTTTTTTTAACATTTATTTATGTATTTTTGAGACAGAGACAGAGAGTGAGTGGGTAGGGGCAGAGAAAGAGGGAGACACAGGATCCGAAGCAGGCTCCAGGCTCCGAGCTGTCAGCACAGAGCCCAAGGCGGGGCTCGAACTCACGAACCGCGAGATCATGACCTGAGCCGAAGTCAAATGTTTAACCAACTGAGCCACCCAGGCACCCCTAATGTTTTTGTTTTTTAATAAGATTTTACTTTAGGAGCGGCTGGGTGGCTCAGTGGGCTAAACGTTCGACTCTTGGTTTTGGCTTAGGTCATGATCTCACGGTTCATGAGTTGAAGCCCTGTATCAGGCTCTGCCCTGAGAGTGCAGAGCCTGCTTGAGATTCTCTCTCCCTCTCCCTCTGCCCCTCTGGGGCGCTCTCTCGCTCTCTCTCAAAATAAAGATGCAAACTTAAAAAAAAAAAAAGGTTTCACTTCAGGACAGTTTTAGATTACAGAGCAGTTGCAAAGACAGAACAAAGAGTCCCCATCCCAATCACACAGTTGCCGCTTTTGCTGAAGTCTCACATACAATGGCACAATGTGTTACAACCAGGGAACCGACCTGATACATTACTATGAACTTCACTCGGCCTACGTAGATTTCAGTGGGTTTTTTTCCCCACAGAGTCCCTTTTCTGTTCCAGGATCCTACCCAGGATTTAGTTGTCCTGTCTCCTCAGGCTCCTCTAGACCCTGATGGTTTCAGACATTCCTTTTCTGATGACCTTGATAGAGTCTAGCAGCACTTGTCAGGCATTGTGTAGAATGTTCACTAAATGTGGGTTTTTGCGATGTTTTTCTCATGGCTAGACTGTGGTTATGGGTTTTGGAAGAAGACCACAGAGATAAAGTATCATCATCAACACATCATATCGAGAGTATGCACTACTGGGCTGGAGGGGGGGGTATGGCACCTGGGTGGCTCAGTCGGTTAAGTGTCCAACTTTGGTTCAGGTCATGATCTCATGGTTTGAGGGTTTGAGCCCCACATCGGGCTCTGTGCTGACAGCTAGGAGCCTGGAGCCTGCTTCGGATTCTGTGTCTCCCTTTCTCTCTGCCCCTCTCCTGCTCACGCTCTATCTCTCTCGCCTTCAAAAATAAATAAAAACATTAAAAAGAAAATTTTTAAAAAAGAGTATGCATCATTGGGGTGTGTGGGTGGCTCAGCTGGTTAGGCACCTGACTCGATTTCGGCTCAGGTCATGATCTCATGAGGTCATGAGTTTAAGCCCTGCATCAGGGTCTGCTCTGACAGCATGGAATCTGGTTGGCATTTTTTCTCTCTCTCTCTCTCTTTCTCCCCTCCCTACCCCCCTTTCTCTCTCTCTCTCTCTCTCTCTCTCTCTCTCAAAATAAATAAATAAACTTAAGAAAAAAAGACCATGTGTTTTCAATATGACTTATCCCTGATGATGTTGGCCTTGATTGCCCGGCCACGGTGGGGAGGGGTGTGGGTTGCCAGGCTTCTCCACTGGAAGTTACTTTTAAAATTCCCCAAGAGGGATCACTTAAACAAATTTTTTTTTTACATTTATTTATTTTTGAGAGACAGAGAAAGACACAGGATAAGTGGGGGAGGGGCAAAGACAAGGAGACACAGAATCTAAAGCAGGCTCCAGGCTCTGAGCCATCAGCACAGAGCCCGACGCAGGGCTCGAACTCACAAACTATGAGATTAGGACCTGAGCTGAAGTGGGACGCTCAACCGACTGAGCCACCCAGGCGCCCCGAGGGATCACTTGTATTTTGAAAGGATCATGGTGCCCACCGTCTAGTCCCGGAGGCGAATAGATGATGGATGTTGGGACCGGTGCAGCAGCAGAGAAGGTGGTGAGAAGCAGCTGGATTCTATGTATATTAATAAGATCTGTTTCATTAATTAGATTATTCTATTGGGTTAGCTGTGGGTTTAAGACAAACAACAGAGTCAAGGATGGCCTGAAGCTTCAGCTGTAGACAGCTGGACCTTGGCCTTGCCCTCAACTCAGCTTGGGAAGACTGCTGGGGGAGGGCATTTGGGGGAGGTGGGTGGAGACCAGGACTTCGGTCCTGGGTATGAGTTTGGGGTGACTACCGGTCAGGCAAGTGGGGTGCAGGGCTGGACAGAGGAGTCCGGAGTCTGCAGGGATACATGTGGGCATCTCAGGCACACGGACCAGAGGAGATCACCCCGTGGGCGAGGACACAGGTGACAGCTGAGGCCTGAGCTCCAGGGGAGTGAGCTCGAGAGTTTTGTTTTCCAAGGTGGGAGAAATCATGTTTCTCTGCTAACCGGGACAACCTTAGAGAGAGAGGTAACAAGCCCTCTCATCTCTCTGTGTCAGAGGCTCTCCACATCCCAAAGGGGCCAAAGCCGTGGACATGCTCCTGGAACTCGAGAGCCCCTGAGAGCACAGGAGACGCAGCCCCTACTGGCAGGGCATGTGCCCCATTCCAGCCATCAACGGGCAGCTGCTGGGAGCCACCAGCAGGGCTGGGGCTGCTGTGACTGGAAACACCTGTCACAGGCATAAAGAGAGGGGGGTGCCCTCATATCGTTGGGTGCCTCTTCAGCCCTGAGATGTGGGAAGACACCCCATGTCCCTCCTCCAAGTCCTGGGGCGGTGACACTGGTCTCTGGGGGCACTGAAAGCTTAGGATGCTTTGGATCTACTGCCGGCCAGGGGTTTGACGCCCCCTGAAACTATAACCTAAATGCTGTATGCTCAGGCACCATCGGCACAGAGCCTGATGTGGGGCTTGAACCCAGGAACTATGAGATCATGACCTGAGCCGAAATCAAGAGTCCAGTGCTTAACCAACTGGGCCACCCAGGTGCCCCCACACGTATAGGTCTATCAGCTCTTCAAAGGAGTTCATGTCCTCTGGAGAGAAAAAGAGAGGCCCATCCTGGAACCAGGGCACCCCGAAATGCACCCTGTCCCCCACTCCAAGCCCAGAAGCTGCTTGTTCCTTCCCAGCCACTGCAGAAAGGGAGAAAATAATCAATTGGCTCTTCTTCCATCAGCCCGAATTTTGTGCCCTCACACATCCCGAGCGGCTGCAAATCCCAGGGACAGTGTGATTCCCAGTATCTGGGTCACTCTCTGGGTCTCCGTGACTCACAGGCTGTTTCAGTGCAATTAGGACGCTGACAGCCAGGAGAGCTGATGGCATTGCTAATTTTCCCCAGAGCAGCTGGGAGGAAAGTGGGCGTGTGTGTGTATGTATGTGTTTATGCACAAATGTGTGTGTGTGCGTGCAACTGGTGTGTGCTGGCCAGTGTGTGTGTGTGTGTGTGTGTGTGTGTGCACGCGTGCGTGTGTTAGAGGCTGGGGAGGACTGTTAGGGCATGGAGGGGAGACGTGCCCCCCACCTTTTCAGCATGAACACGAGGATCCGTCAGAATCGTGGGAAAACTCTCCAAAGAGGTGAAATCAGCTACGAGTCTCAATTCTGTATCTTCTGCCCAGAGGGAAATTACCTTTTACTAGAAATCCAAGTCATTGTGTTCCACCAGACGTGGTGGTCGTACTGGCTCAGACTGGCTCTCGTGTGGCCCAAGGTCACAGCTCTGAGGCAGGTGGGTAGGAATGGGGATAAGCTTTGTCTCAGCGCCTTCCTCTTGGAATCAGTGCCCGTAGAGGGGGATGCAGATCACCTCTCTCTCTCGCTCTCTCTCTCTCCCCTCTGATACTTTAAAGGGCAAAGACCCCCTCACCTGGGTTCAGGCTTCTGGGCTCTATTCCTGCCCTTCCTGGCATCGGGGCAGGACCCCGGCTGCCCCCAAACCTCCCTCTGGGCAGGACGGCCACCTTCAGAAGGCCCAGTCCACGCTGGCACCCGATACTCCCCAGAGGGCTGTGATGAAGTCAGAGTCCTCTCTCTGGCACGGTCGGGGCCTGCTCTGACCAGCACGGGCACTGGACAAAGCTCCAGGCAACCAGGACGCAGCACAGAAAGGGCTGGTGCCAGCTCCTGCACCCCTCCCTGCTGGCCACCAGGGCCCCTGGGACAGGTGCCCTCGAGGGACCCAATACCAGTCCCTCCATGGCCACTGCTCACGCGGTCAATGAAACAAGCATGGCGTTACTGAGGCCCGAGTCCGAGATCTGGCCCTGTTGTGTGCTAAGCAGTTATGAGAGCTTGCGTGAATCGCTGAAGCTCTCTGAGCCTCAGTTTCCCCATCTGTAAAGCGATGGTCCCTACACCATCCCTCACGGGGCCGTCTGCGGCTCCCCCCAAGGTGCAGGGCTGGAAAGACCGCAGCAATGGTCTGCACGCTGCCAGAGCTCAGAAAGGGGGTCTTCTGTCCCCACTTTAGCTTTGTGGGATCCACCATGCCACACCTCTCTTGCTGGGCCCGAGTCCTTGCCTGCTCTGGGGCAGTCCCACCAGCCTTGCCCCTGCTCCCGCCCAGCTAGGGCCACAGGGAGGGAGCAGCCCCAGACCCCTGTGTGCGGGTGAACGCGTCCCCGGGCGGGACCGGAGTCTACAAGACCAGGTCCCCACTGGCCCTCTCAGGGGAAATGGGGGGAGCGGGACCCCGACACGTGCTGCCGGTCACGGAGAGTTTAAATACCGCAGACGCTTTCCCCAATCTCAGGAGGGAGCCCGTGCTACCCATCAGCCACCAGGGAAGTCTCCCCACAGTACAGTTGTGAATTAAACATGCAGCCTAATGAGTTGATTTTATTAGTTTGCAAACGCATTGAGAAGTCGTTATCAAAATAAACATCAATGCCTTTCACCCCTGCTGCAGGCTCCTTCAAGCGGGGAAGATAAACACAAGTGTCCACTCGCCCGGACGCGGCAGCAGGCGGCTGCGAGCTGGCCCGGGAGGGACCCCACCACCCATCGCGGGGCTCAGGCCCCGCTCTCCAGCCTGATTCCTGGAGCAGGGGTGCGGAGGCGAGCACGAGGCGGGGAGCCCAGAGGACGAGCCAGACGAATGATGAGAATCACCATACACCAGGCTCTGTGCTATGTGTTCTCTTGGTCTTCCACTGACCCTGCGGGCTAGGAAGTGTTCTTCTAGAGGAAAACCATTCTGCAGATGGAAACACTGAGGCGCAGAGTCCTTCCTCCCGCTCAAGCTCGTGCCGGGGAGCAGGGGGTGCCAGCGGGCTGATGGTACCATCCTGGCTCCCGGGCTTTGCCTCTAGGGGGCCACCCCCCAGCCCCACTCAGTCCTGAGTCAGTCCTGAGTGGGGCTCACACGGGGGTAGAAGAGAATTCAGATACCCAGGGGACCCTCCCGCTGAGTTAAGTGAGGGCTGGGCTGAAGACAGCAAGACCAGTTTTCCCTGAAAAAGATCTTCATAATCCTGTGGCTGGGCGGGGGGGACAGGGAGGCGCCCGAGCTGACCTCTGGAGGAACCCACCCTCCCAGCCTGTCTCCCTGGAGACGCCAGCCAGTCTCCTGCTCACCTCCCCCTGGCCCTGGCCCCAGGCCCCTGGAGGGAGATGGTTCCAGGCTGGCGGAATTAGCGGCGAAGCCAGCGGGACAGGGACCGTATTGTCACGCTCTGCAGTCCATGCTCTCTTTGGAAAGGATGTTCTAATCCCATTTCATCCGCTTTCCACGGCTGTCAGCTGTTTGCAGGCATGTGGGGGGCAGGTTTCTGAAATCGGAGCCATTGTGTGGCCCCACCCCCACCCGCCGGCCCCTCCCCCACTGGCATGTGCCTCCTTCATACATCATGCTGTCCCGGACCCTTTTGTTGGCCGGCCAACCCCCATCCAATGGCATCTTGGGCCTCACCCCCCCCCCGCCCCCCCGCCCGCCAGCTGCCCCACCTTTCCTTCTATTTTGGGCCCACGGCAGGACAGGGCTGGGATGCATCAGCCAAGCCCCCTGAGACTAGCAGGAGGGGGGATCATGGGGGGGGGGGGGAAAGGCAGGAGCTGGGGGGGGGTGGAGAGGGTTTAGATTTCCCAGGAAAGGAATTAACTAGGTTTCAGCTACCTTCTGAAAGTGAGAGTAGGGGGGAGGGATCTCCAAGAAGCAAAAGGACCTGTACTTTTTTTTTTTTTTTTTTTTTTTTTTTAGTGTTTATTTTGAGAGAGAGTAGGGAAGGGGCTGAGGCGGCAGGGAGTGAGGAGTAAAGAATCCCAAGCAGGCTTTGCAAGATCAGCACAGAGCCTGATGTGGGCTCGAACTCACGAAACCATGAGATCATGACCTGAGCCGAAATCAAGAGCCCAAAGCTTAACCGGGGTGCCCAGGACGTGTACTTCTGAACTAAATTTACTCTCCCTAGTGCAGCACAGAGACCCAGCCTTCTTAAACAAAAACAAAAGACAAACCACTGCCCCCACCCCCTTGGCACACAAGATGCAGAAAAGAAAGCTCAGTGCTCCCAGAAAGGCCTCCATGCCGGCCTCTGCTTCTCACCACCCTTCCCTCCCTCCCCTCCGCCCTGTGCTTTAACAATTCAGCCACTTGTAGGCTTGTAGCTTCCCAAGCCAGGGAGTCGCGGCCTCTCCAGCCTCCAGGGCATGTCCGTCCGCCTTCCCCTGATGGCCTGGTTCCTATACAACCCGGCACAGGTATCATGTCTCCAAAGAGTGCTTTCCTTCCCCAGGATGCACCACGGGTCCCACCTGTTTTCCTGAAGGACCCTCTTGTGCATCTTTCTAAGCACTTGAGTGAAATACACTGTGGGATTTATCTGGGGTGTCCCTGGTCCCCGGCCCCCAAGACGAGACTGTGAGTTGAGGCCAGACCAACTCAGGGACCACAAGACATGTCGTCGGTAGCATCATGGAAAGACGGTTCACGGAGGCCGCTCCTCGGCGGTTGAGTCCTGCCTGCCATGAGTGAGTGAGGCACTGGCCACCTCTGTCACTGCTATGACTCTTGTTCTCATTTCTATCCCTCCAGCTCCTGGAACTGTGCCTGGCACACGCTGGGGTACATACTTGATAAACATGAAAACTGTTGACCCAATGGCGTGGGATTCTATTCAGAGCCTTTGAAAGATACGGCAAGAAGAAAGCCTTAAAAATCGCTGGTGTAATGCTCTCGGTTGTAAAGCACAAATCTGAGGCCCCGGAAGGAAAGGAACTTGTCCAAGGCCCTTGAGTTGGTCTCTTGTGGAGCTGAGCCTAGAGCCAGGCCCCCTGGCGTCCTGCTGCTGCCCATTGCCCGGATGCCCTCCTCACCATAAGCCGGAGTCCACGCAGACCATATGCTCCCGCGGGGCAAAGTCTTTACGGGATTCTTTGTAGAACTCGGTCCTTTGTATAACGCGGAGGATGTTAGGGGGCGAGGCAGATCCAGTGTGTCTGTGCTACTGGCCGAAATGAGGGAAAACACACACTCCCCCCAAGGCTCTGTTCCCCTCTCAATGCCACTCTGGCCGCCGCCTGTGACCCCCAGAGCTCCATCAGTGGCTGTGGGGGTTGGTCTGGAATAAAGCCCCCAGCACCGCAGCTCAGGGATGCCAGGGTGGGGGAAGCTGGGGTAGTGGGCAAGGTGGTCAGGCCACCCTTCAGCAGCCACGTTTCTAAGCCACGGTCATGTGAAATAAGCAATGCACATACACACAAACACACATGTGCATGCACATTCATGCACACACACATACACGGGCACACGTACGCATACACAAACATGCACACACAGACATGCACACCCACATTATACTGGGCACCTATGCACACCCACATCTGTACACACACACTTCTTCCCTCCGCATCCCAGCCTGCAGATCTGCCCAGAGCAGGGGCACAGTCCAGCCTGTGGAAACAGCACCGCCTCTCTCCCAGAACGCTGGGAAAGGACCAGAAAGGCAAGCCACTTGGCTATTCCCCTGCAAAGTGACCCCCAGAACATTGCAAAACCCACACTCCGCTGCCCTGGGGCTTCCTAGCGCAGTTTCCCTTCCGCGTGTGGCCCCTGCTCTCCTGGGCTGGGCAGCCTCCAGGGTACCCTGGTCCCCCAGGCACTCGGCTCTCTTGGGCCAGCTCGGGGCGGCGGGGGGGGGGGGGTGTGGGGGGTGCACGCACATGCAAGCTCAGGAAGGAGAGAGCCAGCAGGAAAGAGGTTGGCCTTCGTGACTTCATTTCACTTGGGCAGGCTGACCAGTCGTCTCCAGGGCCACGACCTGTCATTTCTAGCGCTGAGCGTGTATTTGTCTTTGTTCTGGTTTGTTTGTTTTGTTCTCTAGGCTGAGTTACCACGCGGCAGTAGATTCTGTTTCTAGAGTAATGGAGTCTTAGTCGTGGGTGTTGTGTGCTGGGAAAAATTAACGTTCCACGATGGCATAAAAGAAGGAAGATAAGAAACTAACTAGCCTTGAAGTACAGCTACTTTTTGCCGAAAAATCTGAGTCGCAAGGATACGGAGCCCCTTTCTTCCTCAAGCCAGTGCCTGAGAGACGGTGGGGTGCCGGCAGGGAAGTGTCCTCCCAGGACTCCTGAGGGACGGGATGGGGCGCCCAGGGAAGAGCTCAGATTCCAGGGCTCAGGGTTAGCAGGGCCCCTTCTCAAGTGGGGACAGCTGAGAATGGAGGGGGCAGGTAGGGAGGGCAGAGAGGAGAGAAATGGGGTTTTACGCAGACCCACCGGCACCGGGCACCCACTGACAGGCACAAATGCCAGTAGCCTGAGCAGCCTCGGGGGCGGGGATGGGCAAGACAGCTGGCCTCGCAGCCAGAGAAGGAGGTGGAGGGCTGCAGAAGGCTCAGAGGTGAATTTCAGGGACACAGGAGGTACCCAGTCGCCTTTCTGATTCTCGCCCTGGGAGCTGCTGGAGGGGCTTTTCTCTGGATGCCTCTGGCCACACTCCCTCTCTGGGGAGTTTTCTGGGGACCAGGATCATCTGAACTCAGTCTTGCTCTGAGGCAAGTGGGTGAACCCCCGAGACCCCTGGGGTCCCTTCTGGCTCCTGGCTCTGATTTCGAAGTTCAGGCAAAGCCGGGAGGAAGGTCCCGGGGGATGCCATCTGGAGACCTCATCTATGCAGCTGCAGAGGGCTCCCCATAGCCAGCTTGCCCAGTCTCTGGAGGGTATGGAGCTTGGCGGGGGTCGCCTCTGCTATTTGTGCCTTTCTCCTGAATGATTTACCGTCCCTGGCAATGTAACTCCTTCTCCTGGTGAATTAACCGACTCTTCTGAAATCATAAATAATTAGTGAGCCCGTCCTCGATGCCACTTAACAGTTTGTGTTTTCAAAGCACTTTATGCCCATTAACTAAAGAATTCTTGATGCGTTTCCAGGAGTAAAGGAGAGGGAGCCTGAAAAGACCTCTGGAGGTCATCTTCTCCGTCCCCCAGCCTCTGGGCAGGACTGCATCAAAGAATCAAACAGGCTAACCAACAACCCTGTTTGGAGAAACCATCCAGATTGAAATGCCTAAGACAAAACAGAACAAAGAGAAACAAGTCCTAACCAGGGCAAACTGCTCTCTGATGAGTTAACCACTAGACGGAGCCCAGCCCACCAAGAAGCCAGGGAGGCCCGTGGAATGTGGGGGGTCAGGGAGGGGAGCCCGCTAAGGGACAGAGCGGCGGTTAGCTTAATCCAAGGCAAAGCGGGGAGGTCTTGATTCAATAAGCAGGTTTCCTCACCTGCAAATAGGGAAAATGGTAATTTGCTAAGGAGACCTATTCATTAGCCTGCAAATGTATGCATTTCAGACACTTAGGTGTGCCCCTCATAATTAGCCCCCCTACCTTTGCCTGGCCACATTTAAAGGCTTGCTTCTGGCTTGGGGTAGAAACGGCCACTCATGCCAACTTTGCTCTCCCTGTGGAAAGGGAGAGCTCGATGCGTCAGAGCAAGACCCTCCTGGGGGGCAGCAGGGAGCCAACCCTGGGGGCTGCAGTCAACCAGGAATCACGGAAGCATCGCTCCTTTGCCCTTGTTAGAATCACAGACACTTAATCTTCCAGCGAGGGGCTACTGAAAGCCCACTGTGTGCACAGCGCAGGGCTGAGAAAAGGGGGAGGCTTCGTTTTCGTCCTCTGAACGCAAAGGGTTATTTCGCTCCTGAACCGACAACCCACTTTGTGCCCAGGAACGGGGCAGTAGGTGTGTGATTCAGGAAAGCAGCCCCCCTCACCTCGACACTCATGTTGCAGGGGACACGGGCCAAGCGAGAAATCTTCTCCCGAGCCGGTGCCTTCCCCATCCTGTGTCACCTCTGCCATCGTCACCAAAAGCCAAGGAAACCAATGGGAGGAAAAAGGGACAGGTGAGTGGAGATTCTGCCTGCAGCACAGCTGAGTAAACCACGGCCAGAGCAACCATCCCACAGCTAACAACTATAAACCCTGGGAAGCATACAAAAAAAACCCCAACTACCTGAAGGCGGGCCCTAGAGAGTGAGCCACAAGCAGGCAGATTCTGGAGAGGACGTGATATAATTAAGAAGCATACGGCACAATGTGAGTTTCCTGGTTTTTTTATGGCTTTTAAGTTGACGACGACAGGCCGAAGTGAGCACTGCCCAGGGAGCTAAAGCCACCCTCAGAACAAAGCTACGGTAATCCAAACGGTGTGGTGCTGCCCTTAGGACAGGCACGGAGACCGATGGAAGTGAACCGAGAGGCAAGAAGTAAACCCATACATCTACGGCCAATTGACAAGATAGCCAAGAACGCTCAATGGGGAAAAACGTCTCTTTGACAAATGGTACCAAGACAACTGAATATTCACAAGCAAAAGAATGAAGTTGAACTCCTACACCACACCACCTACCAAAATGAACACAAAATTTAAATATAAGAGCCTAAAATCGGGGTGCCTGGGTGGCTCCGTCGGTTAAGCATCTGACTTTGGCTCAGGTCATGATCTTCGCAGTCTGTGGGTTCGAGCCCCGCGTCGGGCTCTGTGCCGAAAGATCAGACCCTGGAGCCTGCTTCCTATTCTGTGTCTCCCTCTCTCTCTGTCCCTCCCCCACTCACGCTCTGTCTTTCTCTGTCTCTCAAAAATAAATAAACGTTAAAAAATTTTTTTTAAAAACAGCCTAAAATAGAAGACCTAAATGTAAGAGGCAAACCATAAAACTCTCAGGGAAAAACAGAGGGTTCAATCTTCATGACCTCGGATTTAGCAGTGGATTCTTAGATATGACAACAAAAGGAAAAACTAGCTAGGTGGAACTTTATCAAAATGGAAAAACTTGTGCATCCAAGGGTATTTTCAAGAAAACAGAAAGGTAATCGAACAGAAAGGGAGAACATATTTGCAAATCGGACTAGGGGCTGGTATGCAGAATATATAAAGAGCTCTTACAACTCAACAATATGATTAAAAAAGACACAAAGGACTTGAAGAGTAATGCCTCCTGAGAAGACACAACACACTGGCTAACAAACACATAAAATGATGGTCAATATCATCAATCATCAGGAGAATGCAAATCAAAACCACAAAAAGGTGCCGCTTCACAAAGATAGCCATAATTAAACTAATTGATTAAACACATGAAACAAATAATTAAACAGACTATAACTGTTGGTAAGGAGGTGAAGAAATCGGAACCCCTGTCCACTGCTGCCGAGAATATAAAATGGCTCACTAACTGGAAAATAGTGTGTCGGTTTCTTAAAAATTTAAACACAGAATTACCGTAGGAACTGGCAATTCCACCCCAGGTGATATATACCCAGGTGTATATCCAAAGGAGTTGGGAACAGATACCCAAACAGATTCAGGTACCCACACGGTCACAGCAGCCCTGTTCACAATTGTTAAAAGGTGGAAACAGCCCAAATGTCCATTAACAAATGAGTGGATAAACCCACGTGTATCCATGCAGCGGAATGTTACTCAGACATAAAAAGAAATGAAGTCTTAGCACATGCTACGATGTGCGTGAACCTCAAAAACATTCTGCCCAGTGGAAGAAGACAGACACAAAAGATCAATATGTAGGACTCCGTGTGTATGAAATACCCAGAACAGGTAGACTTATAGACGCGGATTGCCGACTGATGATTGCCAGGGGCTGGGGGCGGGGGGGAAACGAAGAGCAACCTCTCAACGGGTACGGGGTCTCCCTTGGGGCTGATGAAAATCTTTTGAAACTTAGAGGCGGTAGGTGCACAACATTGTGAATGTATTAGAAACGCCACTAAATTGTTCGCTTTAAAATGGTTAAGTTTACGTCGCGTCAACTCCACGGCAATTAAAAAGAAAAAACACCTCCAAGAGAAGGCTCAGAGTCTTTTTGGCTTGAAGAATAGAGAATAAGGGCAACCGCAGCCAATGGAAAGTGAGGGGTGAACCCTGGAAAGGAGAGCGCCAAAGGAGGAACCCTCAGATTCCATGTGTAGAGTCTGCCTAAATCTCTGGCGGACTCTTGGGCCATGCATGCCCAGAGCAGACTGCAAGTCAGCCAGCTGAAGACTGAAGATAAAAGAGCTGAATGGATATTTGAGCTACTGCCGAGAGAGACAGAGAGAGAGAGACAGACAGACAGACAGACAGAGATTGCTGTTTGAATCAACTAAGTTCATTCCCCCTAAGGCAAAAATCAATCAACATTCACTGAAGAAATATAACAGAATCCAGGTTCTCCATAATGTAACAATGACAATGCCTACGATACATTCCAAAATGACTATACACACAAAGAACCAGAAAAGCATGACCTCTTCTCAAGATAAAAGATAATCAACAACAGAGACAGGCCCTGAAATGACCAGATGTTGCAATTAGCTGGCACTGGTTGTAATGCAGCTCCTGGAACTATTCTCAGTGAGATGCATGATAATATGCTCCCAATGAAAGAAAAGACTGTAAATCTTCAGAGAGCTGGAAAATAATGTAGTATTGTTTATAGTATGTAAAGCCATATGCAAATCTTAGAACCAAAGAATAAAATCTATGCAAATTAAAAGTGGATGGGCTTAACAGCAGAATGGAGACAATAGAGGAAATAGACCTTAAAAATATACCTATAGGAATTATTCAACCTGAAGAACAGAGAGAAAAAAGATGGGAAAAACTGAACAGAGACTCAAGGACGTGTGGGGTGATATCAACACATCTCACACAGTCCACATCTTACTGAAGTCCCAGAAGGAAAGACAGAATAGGGCTGAACAAAAGTATTTGAAGAAATAGTGGCTGACGTCTCCCCAAATTTGGTGAAAGACATAAGTGTACAGATTCAAGAGGGTTCAGTGAACCCTAAGCAGGAGAAATACAAAGAAAATAAAACCACATCGTAGTCAAACTTCTGAAAACCAAAGATACAGGAGACAGAAGATTTCACGTCCCCTTCTCCGCTACGCCCATTGGTGTCTCCCAGCAATGGAACCAGGAGAAGGACTTGGCATGGCCCTGGAGGACCAAGCCACATGTCCTCTGGAATCAGCCTCCCACTGCCCACATCCTGTACTGAGCAGGGCTGCTGTGTTCCAAGTTTCCAAACTTCAGAGGGTTTTTCCCACTCTCATTTCTGCTCAGCCACAGCCAGTAAGTACTTTTCTCTCTGTGGGACAGAGAAGCCAACTCAACTACAGGGGAAAAAAAGCTTTTTATCCCTGGGGTGCCAAAAAGTCAGCAATACATTGGAAAGGGGGCCCAGGATGCTCCCTCACGCCCCCATCATCTCCATTTGCCTATTTAGGCTGATTCCTCCAGCCAGATGCAGAAGAGTCTATTCTTGTGGTTCCCTCTTGACCTGTCTGACCTCCGGGTTATAGAAACTGGGGCTGTTTCTCTGGCTGGGACAAGTCTTCTTAGCTCAGGGAGAGAAGCAATAGTTCTGGGTCTTTCTCCTCTTCTTTCCTTGAGTGGAGGGAGGCAGGGAGCCCTGTGACAGGTGCACAGGCTGAAATCTTGCCACTGTATCACCTGGTAGGGGGAAGTGACTGGCAAAGGACGCCTGGACAGAGTAGGGACAGGTGATCCTTTCTTCGCAGGCCTTGCCGCCTCCCCCCATGGCACAAGGGCCCCAGGAGGACCAGCTTCTTCAGGGGAGCTCTTAGATCTAGGGTGGCCCAAGAGCATGGGCACCACGGTGCTTAGGCTGGCGTTGGTTCTGGCTCTCAGCTTTTGGGGCCCTGCACTCCAAAGTCCTCAGCTTGAAATTCAAGGGTCCTGACCATCTATCTGCTTCTTCCTTGTCATTCCTGGGAGAGGTAGCAGGGGCCGCCCCTCCACCTCCCGGGCCCTGCACTTGACTAAGGGTGCCACCTCTATGCCTTTGCGCTCCAAGTGCCCTCTGCCTGGAATTCTCCTCCTGAGCTTATGGCTCTACCTCCCAAGTAGCATGCATTTTTTTTAAGTTTTTAAGTTTTTATTTATTTTGAGAGAGACAGAGAGACAGAGACAGAGAGAGCAAGAGTGCACAAGTGGGTAGGGGCAGAGAAAGAGGGAGAATCCCAAGCAGGCTCCACACGGTCAGTGCAGAGCCCCACGCGAGGCTCACTCAAACTCAGGAACCATGAGATCATGACCTGAGCCGAAATCACGAGCTGGATGTTTAACCGACTGAGCCACCCAGGTGCCCCTAGCATGCATCCCAGTTCAAATGCCCCATCTTCTGTAAACGCCTTCCTGGACTCCCCGGGGGGGAAGGCATCTCTTTTCCGCTTGATTATTGCTTCCTATATCATTTTGATTTATTAAACAAACACTTACATATTGTCAACTATATGCCAGGAGCTCTTCTGAGAGCTTTACAAAAAATAACTTATTGGGGCACCTGGGTGGCTCAGTCAGTTAAGCATCCGACTTCGGCTCAGGTCGTGATCTCACAGTTCGTGGGTTCGAGCCCTGCATCGGGCTCTGTGCTGACAGCTCAGAGCCTGGAGCCTGATTCAGATTCTGTGTCTCCCTCTCTCTCTGCCCATCCCTTGCTCACGCTCTGTCTCTGTCTCAAAAATAAATAAACACTAAAAAAAATTTTTAAAAGGGCGCCTGGGTGGCTCAGTTGGTTAAGCAACGGACTTCGGCTCAGGTCATGATCTCACGGTTCGTGGTTTCGAGTCCTGCATTGGGTTCTGTGCTGACAGCTCGGAGCCTGGAGCCTGCTTTGGATTCTGTGTCTCCCTCTCTCTGCCCCTCCCCCACTTGTGCTCTGTCTGTCTCTCTCTCTCTCTCTCTCAAAAATAAATAATATGTAAAAAAAAATTAAAAGAAAACTTGTTTCTTCCTCACAACAACCTCGAGAAGCAAGTACTGCCACCCCCAATTTACAGATCGGTAAACTGAGGCTCAGAGAGGCTAGGATGCTTGCCTACAGCCAAGGAGGCAGTCTGGCCCGAAGGTCCTACCTCTTATCTACAACCTGAGTTCACCATGTGCGCTCTCTCTCTCTCTCTCTCTCGGGAAACTGCTGGAGGCCCCATCAATTAGTTGCCTAGAGGAATAGGGAACCCCAGCCCTCTGCCCGATGTCCAAAGCAGGACAGGGCAGGAAGGAGGGAGAGGGCCTCGCCACAGAGCTTGAGAGGGAGGAGGGACCGGGGACATAAGACACCACCCTCACCAGGTTCCATTCCCTCTCTGCTCTGTAAAAGCAGGGATGAGTGGAGAGAGCTTCCCAGGGTCAACTCTGCTGCCCCCCACCTCCTCCCAGACCCTGGTGCTCTCAGCTTCCACATGCCTGTGGGTCAGGCGGGGCCGCTCTCTGCTTTTCTGTGATGTTTAATGAATCCATGCCGTGGAGGGAATTGCCCGTAAATAAGAGATGAGCTCTCAAAGGAGGGCTCCTGCACTCATCCCCCAGAGGATTTTCAGTTTTGTTTACTTAAGGGGGTGATCCCAGGCTCTCCTTCCTGTATTAGAGACGGCACACAGGCCAGCTCAGGCCCCAGATGCTTCCCAGTCCTGTCTGCCACGAGGGGCTGGGGCTGGGGCTCAGAGGACATCTGCCCTCTGAGCACAGACCGCTGGGATTCGAAAGTGACCAGCGGCTTCTCCATACCTGCACCACGAAAGCTGAGAGAACCAACAGCACATATTTTAGGAGCACCTCCCGCCTCCTTAGGAGGGATTCTGATCCGTCAGCTCTGGGACAGGGCCCGTGAGTCTCCATTTCTAACAAATTCCGAGCGGCGGAAGGTCCCCTCTCAGCCACGCCAAGCACAGGTGCTTCCGAAAGCCCTGAATGAACCTGGCTTCCTCTGGGGAAGACACAACCCTAACGGCGGTGTTGGTGGTGGTAATGCTGTTAAGAGTCACCAGTATTTACTGAGCACCTACTACGTGCCAGGTGCTCCAGGCCGCTGGCGACCACCGGAGGAGAGTCTATCCAGCGTGGCAGAAGGATCTGCCTGATTCCGTCAAAGAGTCAACAGGGAAGGTGGAACGTGGACCTGAGAGGATGGACAGCTTCTGAACAGTATGTATGGCTGCCCCATTGTCCAGATGGGGTAACTGAGGCTGGCAATGCTTTGATGGCTCACTGAGGTCCTATAGCCAGCCGGCAAGCAGGGCCAGCACTCTAACCCACGTGTGCTCCAGCCTCTGGAGACTGTGGCATTTTGTACGTGGCTTCTCTGGGATCAGGAGACAGACAAACAGTGCATACCAGGCAGGACCGGACAAGCAGGCCCCAGAGATACGGGGCTGAGTTCCAGACCCCTCCCCTCCATTCTCCTGCGTGCCCATGACGATGGAGACAATCTCCCAGACAGAGCTGGCCAACTTCACAGAGGAGTCTCTGTGCTTGCTCACCATTCTGCCTCACCCTGTCTCACCCCCAGGGCCTGAGACAAGAGAGCCCCAGCGTCTTCGGCCCAAGGAGAGGTACTGGGGGCCCAGGGAAGCCCACAGGAGGGAAAAAGGACCCTAGGTGGCTGGACTCTGCTGTTACAGGCAGGAAAACAGACCCAGGAGATGGGGTGGGGGGAGGAGTCCCTGAAGGGTCTCACCGGTGGGCAGGGCCGGCTTCCCGGTGAGCGACCCACGCTTAGAGGGTCACACCCTCCCCTGCCCCCGCTGGATGTCCTGCTGTCACCATCTTGGAATTCTGCATTTATTAACAAGTGGCCCGCACTTTCATTTTGCACAGGGCTCCACAAATTGCATTACTGGTCCTGCCACTGGGTGAGAGATGGCACCCGGGCTGGGCCCTATTTCCGAGACGCCCCTCTGGTGTGGCAACTGTGCGGCCCTGGGCTCGAGAGGGCTGCCTGGGGGAGGGCAGGCCAGAGCCCGAGGGCCTGGAACACGCACGCACGGAAGTCTCCAGAGAGGCAGGGCCTTCTGCGGGCCGAGTAAGTTAACACCCCAGAACGGTGCCTGAGGGGGGCCTAGGATAGCTTCCATGTCCTCCCTGCCTGTGGTGACAGACTAACGGGTTGGCCGGGGCTTGGGGACAGGAGGAGAGAGGCCAGCTGTCTTCAGGGCCTTGGCCTCTCCAAGGAAACCACCACCAACAGCGCCCGAAGCCTGAGGGCTGGGCGGATGCACGGTGCTCAGCCGTGCCAGGCTGTCGCAGGGTCTCCATGTAATTAGAGCGGAGCCCTTTGCTTGGCTTTCGGGCTTGGCCAAAGAAGAGAAGAGCCCGGCAGAGTTGATTCAGAAGCCCTGGCCTGGCCCGGAAGTCCCAGCTCAGAGGGGAGGCCTGGTGAGGAGCCAAAGGCAGACATTCATTCCTCTGGGGCCACTGTCCCCCAGGAGACAGGTGCTGGCATGAGGCAGAGCTGAGGCAGGAATGTGGAGCCTGGGGCAGGACGGGGAGAGAGGCTTCCTTAGGCCCAGCACATTCCAGGAAGACAGTGCTGGGGGAGGGGACAGTGCTGGGGAGTGTCGGGGGCACACCCAGGGGTCACTGCTCTACGGTGGGTATCAGGGCAGGGGACGGAAGGGCAGTGTCCAGTCTACCGGGGTGGCCCCTTAACCCTCAATCTTTCTCTGTCTTGCCCTTCCTGGGCCCAACCAACAAGAGTCGGTGCTGGCTGGAGGCCAGGGATCTCCAAGAAATCTCTGTGACGTTGGGCATTTTCTGAATCAACTCTACCGGCCCGTTCTGTGGTCGAGAGGATGGTCGAATCCAGATCCGTGTGGGTGAAACACATGTGTTCAGAAACGCGGGACCCTCCGAACGGAGCCTGGCAAGGGCTTAGCGCTGTGTAAACGGTGGCTCTGACCCAGTCTCTGGATTCCAAATGCATTTTTATATCTCTGGAGTCGGAATGCATCCTCCTGCAGATTAAATGGCAGTATCTTTTCTTCCTTAATGACACATAAAATAATGATGTGTCTTGTAATTGATGTCTGAAGGTCAATCAAATACGGGACAATGATGACAATGAGCGTACATATGGGACCGGATCACTTTCATCGACACCTCCCATGTGGGCGGAGCCCTAGGACGCTCTTGACGTCCTGTTCGGTGTGGAAAAGTCACGGAGAACTGCGGATGCCGGACAGGGCAAGCACCTGAGGTCCCTGGGGGCGGGGGGGGGGGGGGTGCTGCTGCGGGGGAGACGAACACAAGGTCACGGGCAGAGCTGTGACAGGCTGGCAGTCTCTGGTAGATGGGCCACGAGCACGGTGTGGGGTGCGGGGGACAGGGATCCGGCAGGAGCCCCTGTGACTCACAGTGATATGCCACGTACTGGGCTCTGTGTTAGGGCTGTGGCCACATATTATCTCAGACAAGCCTCCCAATCACCCCATGAGTGTGAGGGAGTTTTGTCCGTCTTAAATCCACACTTTAATGGAAGAGGAAACCGAGGCTCAGAAAAGCAAAGTCATCTGGCCAAGTTCATTTAGCCCGTAAGTGGCCAAACTAGGCCAAATTATGGGCCAGCTGTGGAAATGGGGCCAGGCTGTTCTATTCATCAGCAGTTAGAGGGCAAGCAGGAGAAACAGAGAAGGCCTTCGCAGACGGGACCTCGGCCTCCCAGCACGGCCGGGTGGGTGAGAACTTGGGCTCTGGGTCTGCCCGGGCCTGTTCCTGAGGCCACCCCTTACAAGCTATTCAACTCTGGGCAAGCTGCTCGAGTTCTCTGGGTCTATTTCCTAATCCACACGAGGGGGAAGGTATGCTTCCTCAAAGGCCGTTGAGAGGACCAGACAATCCGTGTAAAGCATTTGGAAGGACATCTGGCTCACCAGGAGCTCACACTATTCCCTGAGTCTGGTGACTCCAGAAGCTGATTGTCCAGAGTTGAGCCGCAGGCTCCCCCGACCCTATGCGTGACCTCAACCGTCTCGGGCTAGAAGCTGGGGAAGCAGAGGGGGACCCAGGGGTGTGCCAGGGAGCTTGGTCCCTAAACCGGCAACCGGCTGCCGCTGTGAAGAAAGGAGAGTGAGGGGTCCGGCTGCGGCCATCTGTGCCTCATCCCTGAGTCCCCATCCCGCAAAGGGCTAGTGAAACCCCCCACACTCCAGAGACTCTGGGGCAGGTGGAGGAAAGGTAAGCAGGTGGCCCCTCTCCCAAATCCACAGTCCAGTGGCTGACTCTTGATCCACCCTCCCTCCCCCAGCAAATGCCGTGGCTGCCCTGGGGACATCTGCCCCCAGACCCCCAGTGCCCCAGCTCACAGCTTCCCTGGCTCCTGGGAGCACAGCCCTCGCAGCTCCCAATTTAGCTGATGTGACCATCCCGTAGCTCCGATGGAACTGGAAAGAAGGTTCAGAGAATCACAGCCCTGCCAGAGGCTGGCTTGCAGCACCGGTGAAAACCAAAGGGCCACCACACATAGATGGAGCCCGCAAAGGGGGCAGGAAACCCCGAGCTCCCAAGCTCTGTGGCTTGGGACACCTCACTGGGCTCTCCTGGTCCCACGTCCTCCTCTATATAATGAGGAGCTCTTTATAATCTGACCTTAGTGGTTCTCTGAGTTGCCCTATGGTTGTAGCTCACCTACTGCCCCTTAGGGAGCTCCAGGACCCAGGGCCCGAGGAAGCATATGGGGCAGGAAGGCCAGAAGCCCCAAATGCATGCGACCATCCCCCATGTGGACAGGAGGCACAGTCACCGTGCTTTGGACTGCTGCTCCCCTCCTGAAGCTCACATAGTTTCTACAGGACGTCTGATGCCAAAGATGTGTGTGCCCGGAACGTAAGCACCGTCTGGGCTGGGGCCACGTGTGAGGAAGCCTTTCGAGAATGAGGCCAACACAGCCTGACCTCAGTGTCAGCCACCACCAAGGTGTGCATTTGCTGCCTGGGAGCCGCTTAGCAACTGAAAGGATAAAAATGAAGGCTCCTCAGAGGCTCTTGTCAGTGCAAGGGGTCAAGAACGAGAAAGGAAAGTAATCCAGATTGGAAAAGAAGTTAAACCGTCTGCATTCGGAGAAAACCCGATCACCTATGTAGAAAATCCAATGGAGCCTACAAAGAAGTTACTAGAACTAATCATTCAGTCGAACCATGTCACGGAGTCCCAGATCAACACGTCAAAATCAACCGCATTTCTATATCCTGGAGACAAACAGCTCCTAGTCGACATAAAAAGCATTTACAATTGCATCAAAAATATGAAATATTTAAGGGTAAATGTGCAATGCCTGTACTCCAAAATCCATAAAACGGTGCTCAGAGAAACCAAAGAGCTAAAGAACAGAGTGGAATCCCACGTTCGTGGGCCAGAAGATTCGACGTGGGTCCTTCACGCTGACCTATTTTATCAATGCAGTTCTGGTCAGAAATCCCAGCGGGTTTTCGGGGGGAAAATCCGATTCTAAAATGCATATGGAAATGTAAACTAATTCTTTTTTAATTTTATTTTGTTTATTTTGAGAGAGAAAGAGAAAGCACAAGTGGGGGAGAAGCAGAGAGAGCAGGAGAAAGGAGAATCCCAAGCAGGCTCTGCACTTGCCAGTGCAGAGCCTGAAGTGGGGCTCGAACCCATGAACTGTGAGATCATGACCTGATCCAAAGTCAAGACGCTTAACCAAACGAGCCACCCAGGCGCCCCAGTGGAAATGTAAACCGATTCTAAAGACAGACAGGCTGGTTCTAAAATTCATATGGAAACGTAAAGGATCTAGAAGACCCAAAACAATTTTGAAACGGAACAAAGTCAGAGAACTGACATTACCTTGTTTCAAGCTAGACTCATCGTAAAGCAACAGCAAGCACGAGAGTGTGCTACTCGTATAAAGACAAATAGAGAAATGAACCAGAATACGGTGTCCAGAAATAGATCTGCACGGATACGGACTACTGATTTTCAACAAAGGTGTGGAGGTAATTCAGTGCTGAACGGAAAGTTTAAAACAAGCGAGAAAAAAAAAAGACTGCCACAATGAGATACACATTTGGGGGAAAGAAAGATCTCTACTAGGCAGAGAGGGATTACTAAGGGCACAAGGAAACTTTGGGTGGTGATACATGTGTCCGTTATCTTGATTTTTGTGGTGATTTTACAGGTTACACATGTGTCAAAATGATTAATTTATACTCTTTTTCCTTTTTTAAGAGAGAGAGAGCACACTGGGGAGGGGCAGAAGGAGACGGAGAGAATCTTTTTTTTTCAATGTTTATTTTGAGAGAGAGAGAGAGAGAGAGAGAGCAAGTGAGGGAGGGGCAGAGAGAAACACACACAGAATCCGAAGCAGGCTCCAGGCTCTGAGTTGTCAGCACAGAGCCTGATGCGGGGCTCGAACTTGTGAACCCCAAGATCACGTCCTGAGCTGAAGTCGGATGCTTAACCCACTGAGCCACCCACTCCTGGAAGAGAGAGAATCTTAAGCAGGCTCCACACCCAGCATGGAGCCCAACTCGAGGCTCGGTCTCATGAGCACAGGATCAAGAGTCAGTGGCTTAACCAACTAAGCCACCCAGGCGCCCCAAGTATACTCCTTAAATATGTACGACTTATTACGGCAAAGCAAAAACAAAGCCTCCAGGATTCCCCAAGGACGATGGGGGCTCCTCCCACCCCACAAGACCTAGGCTTCAAGGTCACCTCCTCTGGGACAGCGTTCTCAGGTCTCCCCGCCAGACGCCCAATCACCCGATTCCACCTGTACTTAGCGCCTGGCACACTGTCCTATATTCGCGGCCACGTGCTTCATGCCCTCTTTTGCCCGTGAACAGTTTGAGAGCAGGGACCTGACTTGGCCTTTGCTGGATCCCAGGCACTGTGCCTGGGGCACCGTAGGTGCTTAGAAAATGCTTGATGAGCCAACAGAGGTTCGAGGCTTTTGTCATCCATCCACGCACCGGGTTACTCTGAGCTTCTAGCAAAAGCTGCTTCGGCCAGTGATGACTTCACGGCCCGCCCTTCCTCCCCCAGGGAGGAGGCCTCTGGGCTGGCTTTTTGCTTTCTTTACGGACGGGCATTGAGAGCGAGAGCTTCTGGTGGTGAGGAAGGAAGAAGGGAAGGAGCGGTGGTCTGCCCCTCTCGCGCGCAAGGCCTGCAGCGGGCTCACGGAGGTCCTCCGCTTCCACGGGAGGGGCTCAGCACAGCCACCACCGTGGCAACCGGACTTCTCCAACCTCTAGGCTGGACCTCCTCCAAGTGCGGCCCCTGGACCAGTGGCATCACCTGGCAGCTGGTCAGAAATGCCAGCCCCTGGCCCCCACCCCAGAAGCTCTGGGGGTGGAGCCTGGGAATGTGCATTCGGGCAAGCCCTGCACGGGAACTGAATGCAGGCTCCGATGCGAGCCCCGCTGCTCCGGCCCACCCTCTCACCTCCATCACAAGGCAGGCTACACCAGAGCTCCAAGAATGTGCTCCTGGGGCCCCAGATGTGAGGGTGCCCCTCGCTCCTTTGGCCTTCCCTCGATCCTCGGGTGCCCCGAGGCCCGGCCCTAAATGCGGCCGCCGCCTTCCCCCATCTGCGTGCCCGCGTCTCAGAGGCACGTCTTTGCTTCAGCTCTGACACCGAGCCTGGGCTCAGAGGACTGGGGCCCTGAGCTCTTCCCTGGCAGAGGTACAAGAATAGCTAGAGTTGGGGGCCTGCTCCCTGCACCCTGGGGCTGGACATTCCAAGTTCCTGGACAGACAATAAGCCCTAACATTCCAGGCGAGGTGGCAGGCAAGGGGCGCGGACAATGGGTCTTGTGTTTCTCCCCACGCCTTCCTGCGGGTGTGCTCACCCCGGGCTCTGCGGAAGGCTGAGCCATCAAAAGCACAGTGGTCCACTCGGCTGGCCCTGCTTCCCTCTCTCTGCCCAAGGCCCGGGCTGAGGCTGGGGGCCCCCCCGTCACACCCAGCTCACTCCCTGGGGCCGAACAATGTTCCTTGTTCCTGGAGGTCTCTAGCACCTTCTAGGTTCTTCATCCATCAAGGCCTTAGGAGAAAGGGGTTAAATGCCAACGCCTCTCTTCTTCCCACCCGGGCCCTGGCTGCTGTCCTCCTGGGGCAAGGGACAGCAAGCAGTGGACACAGCTCTCCAGCCACCCGGAGCCACAGCCAGAAGCATCTCCCCTCGCCCTGGCTGATTTCTGTTCATTAATGCAATCACATCAACACTGACAGGAGCCTATTTATTACTGCCCCGACGACAACCATTTTTTCACCCAGTGATGCACAGCCCCATAATGAGCTTGGGCCAGAGCTAACGAGGAAGTCCTCTCGACCCTCCCTGGCAGCTTCAGGCCTCACGATGGCCTGCCCCCGACCCACCGCCTGCCTGCATTTGCTCTGCCGGGGCAGGGAAAAGGGGTCCCAATGGGAAGGTCAAGGGCCGCTGGGCTGAGCCAGCCAAAGCTGCGTGAGGCCAATAAGCATGCTGTCCATGGGGAGAAGGCTTCAAGGTTGACTGAGCAAGAAGGCCGGAGTGCTGGGCACGGTCTCAGGGCAGCAACACGTCCCCCATTCTAGGTGCCAAGTCCTTGGGCCAGGGCAGCGAGAGATATAAACAGTGATGGAGACAGCTGGCCGCCCGATGGAGCCTGGGAGTGCATGGATGCTTTCAGCTTCAAGAGAAATCTCGAGGAAGGGACTGAATCGGACTGGGGACACTTAGTGAGTGCTGGGCCACGGCAGGACACCAACTCCAGTAAGACCCTGCTTTGCCAGGGGATGGCGTCCAGGAACCTCAGCTCTTCTGGAAGGCACCCGCATCTCCACGGGAAAGACCCCTGTGCAGTGGACATAACTTATCACAGAGGCCAACGCCTCTCACTAAGGTGACCCTCCGTGCCCTCACTCAGTGCCCTGCCCCAACAGCGTCGCCACTGGGCTAGGTGGCTTGGAATGAAAAGGGGGCTCAGGGGACAGCCCAGGGAGAGGCCGGGAGCCAGACCCCTGAATCCTGAATGGTATGGAGCAGACAGCCGGAAGGTGAGGGAGGACCCAGAAAACTCTGACCACCCAAGCGTCAGGATCACCTAGCGAGGGGCTGACAGCCTCACATTCCCACCGCCCATGCCCTTGAAGGCTCCACCGCCGCCACAGTGGACGGTTATGCTGGCCCAGGCTTGATTATGTTTGGGGCACTGCTTCCTCAGGGGGAACTATACGTCTACAAAACATTACAGAAACTTTTAACTATAAATGGCTGAAATATGTCAAGCATCTTGGAATCCTACAGATGATGTGACCCAAGAGATCACTGGATTCAAATTCTTCAAAACCAAGTTTTGACATCTATCCCAGGGGATCCAGGAAGCCACGGGCAGACATACCACACCTCCTTTAGCAGCATCCGTTGGCTTTAAAATACCCTTTGTGTGTTAAAATAGAATTCAGATAGGCTATGGAATAGAATGCAAATGTTCGTATATTTAAAACAGAACCTATAAAGGAGGAAAAGGTCACAGGGCTAGCGGGCAGCCTCAGGCTCACGGCCGGCTCCCCGGGGCCTGTGTCTATCCTCCTCCACCACAGAAGTCCATCACCCTACAGCTTGGAAACGCAGTGTTTAAGGCCCTCTGTTCCCCAGTGAGGACACGGAGGCCCAAAGGGACCCAGTGAGGACAGGTCTCGCGATCCGAGGCCTGCACGGCATCGCGTCTGTTACCCTCCCCCTGATGGTACCATTACCCGCAGCGGCCTTCTTCAAAGGGTTAAGTTCATTAATTGGGAACGATAATTTATGTCTAATGCCTCTACCCTTGCTGATGAAGGTTATTATCTAAATTCAAGGAGTTTATAATTAAAGAAATCAGTCACACGCACATTAAAAGATAATTCAGAATCAACAAGGCCAAAGTGCCAAACAAGACATCTAGACCGTCGGCATCCTGAGAGCACAGAGGCATCTGGGGGGATGTGTTCTAGCTGGAGCACCTTGGGGGAGAACGAGGGGTGCAGGGTGAGGGAGAGGGGAGGGGGCCGAGGGGTTCCGGGGGGTGGGGCAGCTGAGCACGTGGAGGGCCATGGCAGGGAAGGGGAGGGGAGGTTGCAGCCACATGGAGGGCCAGACCGTGGGGGGCTTGGCACTGAGACCAAAAGCAGTAGCAAAGCCCCTGGAGTGAAGGCCTGTAAGTAGGGTCTGACCTGACAGGCCTCAGCGTTTAGATCTTATCACCAAGACCCCGTGGGAGAGCAGATGCGGTCTCAAGGGAGGGGTCTGACTTCCCTTACAGAGAGGACAGGCCACCCCCGGCCGCACCCCGTGCCCCACCCTTTTCACCCAGCCAAGCTGGGGCAAAGTTTGTGGTCAAGCCAAGCAGTACGGTGAGCTGCTCCTGACCAGACCAAAAGCGACGGCCTGGGAAGCAGGTGACCTGTGTTCATCGTCGTTCACCGTCACTTTCTTACACATCGAGTGACCTTAGCAAGTGTCCGAAGTTCAATGCAATCGATGTTAATAATGTGAACACTTTCTGCCCAAACTCCTTCGAAGGTTGGGATGAAGAAAAAAAATGAGTTTGGCTGTGAAAGCCACACACAGAAATTTGAGGTTTTATGAAAGGATCCAATAAACACATTCACCTTAAGGCCTGAACAGCTAATAACCCCTTAACATGTGGGTTCTCTGCGGTGTATTTGCATTTTAAGTTGGAGCCAGAGAATGTCTTAACCGAATGAATAAGCCCGTAATAGCATACGTTTAGATGCCACCGGCTGGTCTGTGAGGGATAAAGGCAGCAGAGGCATTTCAGGACATGACGCACGTCCAATTGCAGACCCACAGCTGACCCTGCTTCCCCAACACCAAAATGGTGACAAAAATCACAATGACAAGCACTTATACAGCATTCACTATACACTGACTGCTGTCTGAGAACTCAGCAGATCTTATTAAACCGTGTCATGACCCCATGAGGTAAGGACTCCTGTTATCCCCGCTTTGCCGATGAAGAAGCCGAGGCACAGATGGGCTCTGCAACTAACTCATCCAGGGTTACCCAGACAGTAAATGACAAGTAGGATTTGAACCCAGGGAGTCATCCACATTTCAAGCTCCTCAGAGGCCTGTGCTGTCCCACTGGGACCCTCCGACGGCACGTTCTGGATTGGCTCTCACAGCCCAGAGCAAGAAATGGGGCATCTGTAGCAGATCCATAACTGACTCCCATCATGTGGCAACAACCCAAGCGTCCAGGTGCCCAGCCGTATCTCTGACCATTCCTCAGATTCCGAGCCACGCAAGTGCCTCCGTCACCTGCACCTTTCCAAGACCAGGTGCCCCTTGGCAGCAGGGGCTGGGGTTCCGGGGTCCTGGCTCCAGCAGGCCCTTGACAGTCCCTCATGGCTACCCCAGAAGCTGAATTCCCTCAATGGGCCACATGATGGCTAATAACGTTTCCTCCCCTTAGGATTATCGTATCATCAAAATTTCATCACTGCTCTAGGTCACTAATAGCTTCCTGCAGGGCATCAAACTTTAATTGCCTCTTCCCTGCCCCATTCAGTTTAAAAGACTCTTGTGCGGCTTGGTCACTGGCACCCAGTCATGAGTGCCCCAAGTGACCTTAAGGAGACTCACCAAACATCTCTGGGTCCCCTGGGAGGGGACAGGGGAAAGACAGAGAGGCACAGGGGGGTTCGCATCCTGATCTCTCATATCCTGCCAACCTGAGGCCCAGTGAGGACACAGCTAGGATAGAGCAAGAGCCAGGGGGGATCAGGAGGAGGAGGAGAAGTTCCAAAGGCTATTTTTGCTTTAGTTTACTTATTTATTTTTGAGAGACAGAGAGAGGGGGCAGGGGAGGGGCAGTGAGAGAGGGAGAGAGAGAATCGGTGCTGACAGCACGGAGCCTGACACGGGCCTCGAACTCAGGAACCGTGAGATCATGACCTGAGCTGAAATCAAGAGTCAGACACCTAACCGACTGAGCCACCCAGGTGTCCCTCCCAGGGCTATTTTCTCAAACTCTACCGCGTCCCCTGGGCCAGCCCTGGTCTTCTGCCAGCACAACTGAATGGGCATCTCATCAGCAAATGGTCATGTCTCTCAGGGAAAGTACCAGTGAAGGATGCCATGGAGGCAAGGGCAGCCTGGGGGAATGGGAAGATGACAGGCACTGGGGTCACAGAGCCCTAGGTTCAAATCCTGACTTCCTAGTTACACGGTCTTGGGGAGTTAATCTCTGTGAGCCTCAGTTTACCCACATGATGGAGAGCAGAGGTAACGGTGACACTTCCCCTAACGCTGTCTAATACCTAGAACTGCATACCAAATATGACTGTGCCTCCTCCCTGGTGATCCTAGGATGGGGAGAAAAGACCAGATCGTTCAAAACTGGGGGAGAAACACAAGCCGAAAAAGAAGATGCGGGTAGAGATACCCAGGGGGAAATCCGAGAACTCCGTGCCACCTGAGATCCCATCTCGAGACCAGGTGGAAGGGCCAACGCAGAGGCACAGCTGGCTGCGTGAGCCGGCTGAGCCCCTGCCACAGGCCAGGCTCCATGGAGGGCTCCGCTCGCCTCAGGTCCTGCGTTCCCCGCCAGGCTCCTCCCCTGGCACGACTGATGTACGAGAAAAACGGGGATGGGATGTAAGCGACCGAACCCAAAGTGGCCCGGGGGTAGCGCAAAGCGATGGAGCTTGCACCCAGGTCGCCCCAATTCCAAGGCAAGGACCGCCGCGATGCAGGACCCTTCTCAACAGCTCAAGGAAAAAAAAACCCAAACCGGGGAAGTAATCGCACCAGACTGGGGCTAACTTGGGGATGCTTTCCGGATGGCCCCGGCAGGAGTAAAGTAATTCTGTATGCAGTGCACTTCTGGAGACCACAGAGTCCTCTCTGCGGTTATGGAGGAACACTGGACATCACCAGCGCGCCTCTCTTTTCTCAGCACGAGGAAGGAGCCTGCGCTTCCCACGCCCTTGCCACTGGGCGGGACCACGTGATCAGTTCCGGCCAATGGGCTGCAAGGGGAAGCGATCTGGGCTATAGCATTTAATTGCAGATGCCACGACTTCCTCTCTCTCTTAAGTATTTCAAAGGGGGGCTCCAAGCACTGGATGGGCCTTACTCCCCAAACCCCCTAGGTGTCCTCCCAATTTCATACAGGTACAGTTCAGCTAGTAGGCACTCAAGAAGACCCCAAGGGTCACGCAATCCAGAGGCCGGACTGCCAGAAGCAGCTGTAGGGCCAGAGGCAGGAAGAGCTGGGAGTGAAGGTGAGAGAGTCTGAGCAGGGGTTCTGGGCTCAACAGCAACACTACCCCGTTCTGCGTAAGCCTGGGCCAGAATCTCTGGAGGACAGGGCTCCCATCCTTGGGGTGATTGGCTCAGCGTAACGAGGGCTTCACGGCAGGTGGCTTATGTGATGTACCGAGGAGCCCATCAGAGTGGGTGCCTGGTCAGAGAGGAAGCTGGAGAAGGAGGGACAGGCCGATGACAAAAGATTCCTTAGCTAAGGGTCCATTCATTCATTCATTCATTCTTCATTCGCTCATTCATATTCCTCGACCTCATTCTCCATGGTAGGCACTGCCCAAAGTGACTAGGGATACAGCAGTGGATAAAATACAGCCTCCACCCCCACGAGAGGCCAACAATAAATAAATAGACAAGTCAATATATGCCAGGTGAAGCCGAGTGCCATGGAGAAGGTAAAGCAGGGGAAGAAGTTCATTCTTGGAGGTGACATGTTTTCAGGGGCTTAGGGACAGATGAGGGACACTAGGGGAAAGTCTTGAAGGAAACAAGGAGTCAGCCTTGCAGACATCTGGGAGGACTAGGCATGACCGCAGGGACAGCAGGACCTTCAGATGCCAGGTGGGAGTCCAGAGACAGACCGGGCAGTTCCAGGAAGAGAGAGGTGATCAGTGTGGTGGGCAGAGTGGGTGGAGATGTTGGAGAGGAGGCAGGAGGCAGGAGGTGTGGGCTGTGACATCCTCCCAGCCTTGTGGCCAGTGCGTTATAAGCACTTATCAGTTACTCAGAGCAGTTTACGGTGATTAGGATCATCTCATTTAACACCCAAAAACAAAAAAACAAACAAAACCCCCCCCTACGAGGCAGCCATAGTGATCTTTAACATTTACAGATGAGAAGAGTCTCAGCTCTGGGTCATTCAGTGGTGGAGGTAGAGGCCGGGAGCCCTGCACCATGTCGATGCCCAAACCTGGAGAGGGGCCTCCGCAGGGCTCCCTGGGCTCAGGGAAGGGCTTTCTGGACCAGACACCTGGCTGGGGAGACCGATGAGACCAGCTGTGCAAACCACCCCCCCACCCACATCAGGACCCTGAGCAGCCCCGGGTGGCCCCTTGCTGGACACTGACACTGCTCCCTGGCCCTGCCCTCTGCCCAGCGTGTGGACAGCAGAGGGGGCGGCCACGAGGAGCAACCAGGATGTCTCAACATCCGGTTTGTTTTCTTTTCCATTACAGGCAGTGAGGCTGCTGCCGGCAGTCACTCCTGGCCCATTTGTTGCTATTGGCATCCCAAAGCCCTGAATTATGATGACTAATTCCCACCGCTTTAGGCAGCTCGAGGTCCGTCTGTGGCAGTGTGCTCCAGGGGGAGCCAGGGTGGAAAAGCCGCAGGCAGCACTGTAACACCCAACATCAAATCCAGCTCAGTCTCCTGACTCCCCGAGGCGTAAGGAGTCAGAAGGATCGGGGAGGAGGTGTTCCAGCCAATCAGATGACTTCTTCAACCACAGCCAAATCCCAGGATAACCAGCCACGGGGACACTGTCTTACAACCTGCTTGTTTCGTAAGATAGTGAGTCCCCCATCATCAGGGGTATACAAGCAGACACCAGATGGCCACTTGTCCCAGGCTTATGGGCAAAGAACAACACTGGATGGTTTTTTATTTCTTTCAAGTCCAACGTCCTTTCATTCTAGTCCTCAGAACAGACAACAAGTTCATTCTCCCTTACCGCTTAACTTACAGCCCAACTGTGTCCTGTGGTACAAAGTCAAATGCATACCAATATGCAGTTTAACACATCATTGTAAAGTCGGCCGTTCAGGCACTGTTTAAACAGAGAACTGCTGTAAAGGATTTGGCCTCTTTCCCAGCCGCCCTTCCCTGATGGAACCAGGTTCCTGGCCCCTACTCTGGCCTTCCAGTAGAGGACATAAGGGAGAGAGCGGTCGATAACTATTTGCCGAACACACGCACGAAAGGAAGGGTTTCTGAGGCAGGTGTCGGGCTGCCAGCACGATTCAGCCTCTGGGTAGGGGTCCCGAGCTGCTCTTCCCACGCAGGGGAGAAACCCTGCAGCCAGTAGAAACACCAAACTGTGTCACCCATCTGGCCACAGCCAGAATGTTCCAGACTCCCCAGCTGAAGCTAAGGGGCGCACAGGGCAAGGGAGACAGGGATGCAGGGCAGAGAGCCGCCTCTCTGGCCCTGGGAGAAGAGCACGAAGGGAAGCGGGGACGCCCCCCAGGCCCACTCCTGTGTGGGGCTTTGACACGCACCAGCTGAGCCCCAGGCAAGCAAGACACTCGGCCTCGTGGTAATTAGCAAGAGGCCCTGATCAATAAGTTATTTTTTGCTGTCAGTAATTAATAATTACAGCTTAGCCACACCATGTAATTAAACTTTCATCCCGCTCCCTTGCGTGCTGTTTGCCTTTTATTGTGATTAGCTCCTAGCACTAAACTTTCTCCCCTTGGAGCCTTCAAGAGCCTCCGAGGCTGGGCCTGCCAACACTCGTACAGGGGTCTGTGCTGCCTGCTTCCCTCAGCTCACAGCCCCTTTTGTCCCTCCCCCAGGCGCCGTGCTCTCCTAAGAACCTTCTGGACCAGCTGCTACTGCCCTCCTTCCGGCCCCTCGGCCTCCTCAGGATGTGCGCCAACAATAATTTTCGTGGCACCCGCAAAATCTCTCAAGAAGCTGGCGACAATGCACACGTCCAGGCTCCCCCGGGCATCTGCAGTCAGAGTACGTGGGAGTGGAGCCCAACACGGCCGCAGGGCCACTCACAGCCAACGATGGGGCCACAGAAGCCGGAAGTACAAGAAGCATCTTGGAGGAAGGAGAGGCATTCGTGGTGTTTTTGGTGGGTGGCCGGGGCTACTCCTCATGGTCCTCTGGCTGGTAATGTAAAAACCATCATCATCGTCGCAACAATTACCCTTTATCGAGCACCTCCTAAGTGCCAGGCACCTGCTGAGAGCTCCCCCAAATACCTCGAATCCCTCTTTCTACAACATCACTGCCCTTAGTTGAGGAAAAGCATACGAACTGGCTTGACATTGAGGTTTGGGGGAAATGGTCGAATGGCTTTCAGTATAAGCAGGTGATGTGGCCCAGGTCCAGCAGCTGAAAAACACCAATGTAAGTCTAGACAAAATCCAGCGGCGGCCAGCGTGAGGTCTGTCCCAGAGAGGTACACGGCCTGGTCCCTCATTCTGTCATGACTGGAGAACAGGGCTGAAGGGGCTCAGAAGCCACAGACAGTGGCGTGGCTTCAAGTACCCCAAAGGGTGAAGGGCATGGCCTCAAACTCAAAAGAGAAGCTAAGGAGAAATGCCACTCTCTAATCCCAAAGCAGACAGGAAAGGACCCCGCAGCCCCGTGGCCTGCCCCTGCCCACCCCCCCCTGGGCCCCTACGCACAACACAGCACTGCCCCCAAGTCAGGCCGAGACCAAGTTCCCACAATCCTTTGCACAGTTTGTCTCCCGCCAGGAGACAAATGGGGAGTACCCACGGACTCTGGAAAACACTCTCTCAGAGCCAGAGAACACAAAGGGAGCAGCAGGGGACCCAGGCAGCCTCACTCAAAAAGGCAGCAAACAAGAGAACCAGAGAGAGGGGGAATCAATCGGAGACCTTCAGCGATCCTGACAGGGCAAGCCCCTTAGCAGGAGGACAGAGACAGGAGGTGGCCCGGCCTTAACTTCCGCTGGACCAGGGGATCTTGGCCTCAGGTGGATGGGACAGTGTTGGCTGGGACATAAAGAGGCTTGATGACCCAGGAGGAAGGGCCTTCAGGTGCCCTGGGGACTCCTGATGGGCCTGGGCCTGGATGGGCGGGAACTCAGGAGCCCACCTGCCACATAGAAATCATGCCACTGTGGGAGTCCGGACAGCAATGAAGTCAGATGCCTCCAGACAGGGGCTGACACCCCCAGAGCCCTCCCAGTCTCCGGGCTTTCAAGCTAGTTGACCCACGGGCATCTCAGAGCAGATCTGTGAGGTGCCCCCGGGGCAAGCTACACCCTGTCCCGATTCTGCCAGCCTCGAGATCTTCCTGGAACCCTTAAAAGAAAGGCCCTGCCCTAGCAAACCCACTCCAGCTGCCGATGGTCCTGGTTCCAGGGAGAGAAGGGCCCAGAACACACCTGGTCCCTGACTCTGCCCCCAGAACACCCAGCAGCCTTGGGCAAGTCATTTAACGCCCCCTGGACCTCAGTTTTCCTCTCTGTTAAATGGTTGCTAGAGTAAGCTGACCTCTAAGGTCCCTGCCTGCTGGAAGATTTTATGATGATTGTAAAACTAATAATAACTTTTATTACCTTACATTTACAGGGCCCCTTACAAAATTTCTAAGTGCTTTAACGTAAATTACCTTGTAAAATCCACCCCTCAACCCTGTGAGTGAGAGCTGATTATTCTCATCTCTTTGATCCCGGCTCCCTGAACTGCCTGACGCTGGGCGCAGTGGGGTCCCTTCACCCTCGCCGCTAGACGACCCCAGGGCTGGGGTGGGGCCCTTCTGAGAAGCAGCCTCCATATGCCGGCGCCCCCGGGTAGGTCCAGGCACCCTCCCGAGCCTGGAAGAGGGAAGCCAGGCCCCGCGAGTCCTGAAGCTCAGCCCAGGCTTCGTCTCCTTCCGCCCCCAGCAGGCGCCGCTCGGACACCGCTGGCACCACTGTCTGGATCTGCGAACCCCAAAGGCAAGGAAGCACCGGTGCGGCCGCCCTCCCCCGCTGGGACCTGCCCAAGGGCTGGGGGGGCGGAGGGGGGTATGTCTGGGCACTTGCCCTCTGGAGGGGGGCAGCGCGGATCACGCCTCCTCATCCCTCCTAACGCTCCCACCCCCAAAGCAGCTCTTCTCCACCGCGAGGCTGCTCCATCCAGGCAGCTACAGGTCAGAGACAGGAGCGGCCGGTGGAGCGGGAGGGACAGGCAGGAGGCTGCGTGTGTCTGGGGGCGGGAGGGGAGACGCCCCAGACCCTCCCCGGGCACCACCCCCCGCTGGGTCCGGGCCGCAAGCGCGACATCGGCTCCAGCCCCGCCCCGCCGAGCACCCCCGGCCCCAGCGGCGGCCCCAGCCGGGCGCGGGCTCCCGTATGTGGCCAGGCCCGGCAACTGCCCTCCCGGGGCCACCAACCCGGCTCCCGGCGCCCGACTCGGGCTCCCGCCCCGCTCTCTCGCCGCGGGGCGGCCAGCCTGTGCCCGGCGGGGCCCTTCCCGCGGACGCCGAGCGGGGACCCGGAGCCCGGCCTGAGGAGCTCGGGAGAGGCGGGTGCCGCGCCCGGCACCGAACCGCGCGCCCCTCCCACGCCGGCCCGAAGGCACCCGAGGTGGGTGGGGGTCGCTACCCCTCACCGCATCCCGGACGACGCCTCCCAACACGGACCCCCCCCCCATCTTCCCTCCTCTGGAAGCCACAAGTCTCAGAAAGACGGCCCCACCCCCGAAAGAGAGCCCCCAAAACTCGAGGAGGGGATCCTGAAACTCCCTGGAGAGGGCTCTGCCCAGACTAAGCCCCGTGTCCAGGAGGCCCCCGAGAGGCCAGCGAGTCCCCGCCACCCTCCCCCTCCTCCAGCACCCTCCCCAACCCCACGTGGGGGTGGCCCTCCTACCTTGGGCTCCGGTCGCGCGGATCCGGTGAAGGGCCAGCAGAGTCCAGACCAGCAGCCCCCACATGATGACCAGCCTCGGGTGGGGGGTCCTCCGCACTGTTTTATAATCCTGGGTGGGGGCCTGGGACCCCGCGGCTTCGTCCGGGGAGACTGTCCACGCGGCCCCGGCCGGGGGCTGGTAGATGCCCGGGAGGGGCAGCGCTGGCGACCCCTTCCTCCTCGTCTGCTGTCCAAGTCCGATCCCGGAGGCGCGCCCGGAAGGCGAGGGGCGAGCAAAGAGAAAGGGGAAAAGCCCGCTCTCGGATTCGGGGCTGCTCCGTCTTCTAGCACCCCAACTCCGACTTCTCCCAGGCGGGGCGGCCTCCGCGATCCCGCCGGGTCGCGAGCCGGGCTCCGGAATGAACCGGCAACTTCAGGAAACTTCCTCCCGTGGCCACGTTGCCCGCCCCCCGCCCCCTCCCCGCCCCCTGGTTGGGTTCTCCGGGCGGACGCAGTCACGGCCGTTCCAGGCGCCGGGCCCCCGGGGCCGGGCGGGAGGCGAGCGCGGCGGGAGACGCGGGCGCTGGGCGTCTTTCAGGGGCTCCGGTTTCGGGGGGCGCGGTTAGCATAGCGGTCCGAACCTCCCCGGAGCTGAAGTTTTCTTCTCTCTAACTTTGCAGGCGGCATCTGGCGGGGCCGAGCCGCCCCTCTCGGCTCCACCGCCCTGGCGCCCAATCCGCGGACGCTCGGTCCTTCCCGGCGGCGCCGGGCCCGGGCGCGCCCTCGGCTCCGCGCCCAGCGGGCTAGCAAACTTTGCGGGTCCCGCGGCCCGGCGCGCAGCCCCGCGCGCCCATGTCCGCGCCGGCTGCGGGGCGGCGGGGACGGCTGCTGGGCTCGGCGGCCCGGGCTGTCGCCGGCGCCCGGGCGCGGAGCCTCCTGCCGGCCGGGGACGGAGCCCCGCGGCGCTGCCCTCCGCCGCGCGCTGGCCGGGGCTCTCGGCGAGACGCACGGAGAGCCCGGCGGGCAGCCCCGGCTCCGGGGGCGCGGCGCCTCCTCGGACGCCCGGCGCTCGCCGGCCCGCCCGGGCCCGAGGAGCAGCGGCCGCCGCGCCCGCCCCGGCGCCTCGGCCGCGCCGCCGCCGCTCGCCGCCCGCCTCCGGAGCCGCCGCCGCTCGCCGAGCCCGCCGCCCTCCGCTTCCCGGGCTCGGCGTCCGGAGAGCCGCTCCTGCCTGCGCCGAGCGGGAGCTGCGGGGGCCGCGTGAGCCGGGGACGAGCGCGGCGGAGGCGGAGGCGGAGACGCGGAGAGGGGGGCCGAGCGCTACCCCGTGGCCGCGACTGGAGACAGCCTGCGCGCGGGGAGGGGGGTGGCGGCGGCGGCGGCGACGGCCCCGAGCCAGGCCCGGGAGCGAGCCCCGCAGACTCGCGGTCCGTCAGCGCGGCCGCGGGACCCGCCGGAGGGCAGCGAGGCCAACCACGCGCCTGGAGGGGGAGAGGTGCTCACCGAGCCCCTCCCCACCCCTCGGCCGGCCTGTCCTTCCGGCCCCGGCCCCGCACCCCTCTCTCGGAGGCTTCGTCGGATTCCCAGTCTCGCCCACAGCCCGGAACCCCCACCACCCTTCCCGTGACAGGGGTGGAGGGTGTGTTGGAAAGAGGGGGTCGGTCAACGGGTTGATTCCAGTTTCCCCTCCCAGGTCAGGCTTTCGAAGAGTCTGGAAACGCTCAGGGCCCAGAGCAAGACAAAAGGGAGGCCCGGGACTTACAGATGGCTGAGAAAGTGAAGTTGGTGCCAAGGCGTATGCATTCTTTGTTCCTTCTTTTCTTTTTCTTGCTTTCGAGCTCTGCAGGCTAAGGGGTAGAACGGAAAATTGGTGAGGGAGCCACAGAGAAGAGGAGTGGCCCAGAGGAGTGAGCCGGCCCAGCACCCGCATGGAAGAAGCCAGTTAGGGTTTGCAAGACGGAGTTAAACTTTCCTGGCCCTAGACGGTTTTGCCTCCCTGGACTCCTTTCTCCACTGGGGGGGGGGGGGGGGGGGGGAGGGAGGGGGAAAGACTGCTTTCACATAAAGACACACATAATAATATTACATATTAAAACATTTTCTTCAATCTAAAAGTTCATTGATTTTGTCTGATTTTAAACGAAATTAAAACATTTTCATGGGCCCCCAGTGAAAGATTGTGCTCCTTGGCATGGAGCTGCTGAGCCTTGGGGTTTCTGCTGGGGACCAAATAGCCCTTGACACCCCCCCACTTTTTACCAGGCCACTTTTCTCCTCTCTCCCTAGTGGTCTCTTCTAGCCTAGTGCCTCACTGAGGTCTGTCCTTTCCTAGGGCCCCGCACCACCGCAGAGGACACCCCCTTCTGATTGCTGGGGAGCGGCCACACCCACCGTGAACATTTCATTGCTTTTAGATTCTCATTTCACCTCCGTGGGAAAAGAACCGTGGGCATTTTCTGAAAATGGCCGAGAAGCTGGCCTGCCTTCTTTACAACCCTCCCAATCCCCTAATTCAAACACTTTGTGACTCTTTTCTCTGGGCGACTTGTGCCGCATCCCAGGCCGAAGCCCTTCTGGCTGGCTGACTGGTAAACAAGAGGGCTTCGGGGACAGGGGCCTAAGTACGGCCAGCCCTCCTTTCCCTTGGTGGCCACGCCATTTCCGGCTTCTTGGGGTTGCCCGGCTGTGGCCTCACGCATCCGCACTCTTACCTCCTCAACCTTGGGCTCAGGCCCTTCCCAGACCGCGGAGCACTGCCCAGGGTGCTGTTACACTCCTCGCTCACAGAGGGGGCTTGAGAGCTGGATTTGCTGGGAACTCCTCCTCAGCCAGCAAAGAGGCAGCAGGAGGCTTATCTCAGTTCTCAGAGGGTGGGAGCTCACACTGCCACAATTGTCAGAAACCTTGGTGGCTTTGCCCTCTTCCTGTCCAGCCCCAGACTTCCAGCAGCCAGGAGTCGGCCTGTACTGGATGTTCCTGGGGCTCTGAAACAGCATTGCTCTCTGTGAGAAGAGACACAGTTGCATAACCATGCACTTTCTCCTGGGAGTCAACTGCCAAAGGTCAGGGCAGGGCACCACCCAGGGGCTGAGGTGGGGGAGTTTTCCTCTGGGGTTGGAAGTCTCAGGCATGGTAGAGAGTAGAGGGCATGGGGGGCATGGGTACCCTATCTGCAGCTGCTCCAGCAAATCTCTGTCTCCAGCCATCTGGGGGTGGGGAAGGGACTCAGGGGCTCCGTCTGGCCTCAGCCACACACACAGACACACACACACACACACACACACACACACACACAGGAAGGGAACTATCTGATTTTGCTTCTTACTGGAGTTTTGCTGGCCCAGGAGGAGGCTAAGCAGGGAGCCTGCCCCTTTGAGAAGGGCTCGTTACCGGGAAAGCCACTTGAAGACACCATGACCTCATTCTTGCCACCAGCGGTGTAATTAGAGGTCGCAAACCGTGCAGTTACAGTGGGTGCCACATCACGAGGGGCTGCTCAGCTTTCCCAGGCTCCACTCTGCTTCCCTCGTTGCAGTCCTGCCCCTTCCAATCTGAGTCTCTGTGCTCGGCTCCCCCTGGAAAACTCGGGACACTTTATAACATATAAACTTCATGTATATCCCGTCTCCCTCCACCACCAAGGCCAGCACTTTGTAGAAGGCTCTGTATCGTTAAAAGCCTCTCTCCATACATTTTACTCTGTGAATCAGAGGTGGGGGGGGGGGGGGCACGGCAGCAAAAGTCACACAATTCACTCCAAAACAGAAGGGAAGGCCTGGGTTGCTCTGCCGGCTCCCTTTTCAAGTGGATGGTGTGTGTTAAAACGTCACCTCTCTTTTTTTTTTTTTAGTGATTATCTTTTTTTTTTTAATGTTTTTTTTTATTTATTTTTGAGACAGAGAGAGACAGAGCATGAACAGGGGAGGGTCAGAGAGAGAGGGAGACACAGAATCTGAAACAGGCTCCGGGCTCCGAGCTGTCAGCACAGAGCCCGACGCGGGGCTCAAACTCACGGACCGCGAGATCGTGACCTGAGCTGAAGTCGGACGCTTAACCGACTGCGCCACCCAGGCGCCCCAAATGTCACCTCTCTTTTTTTTTTTTTTTTTTAATTTTTTTTTTCAACGTTTTTAATTTATTTTTGGGACAGAGAGAGACAGAGCATGAACGGGGGAGGGGCAGAGAGAGAGGGAGACACAGAATCGGAAACAGGCTCCAGGCTCCGAGCCATCAGCCCAGAGCCTGACGCGGGGCTCGAACTCACGGACCACGAGATCGTGACCTGGCTGAAGTCGGATGCTTAACCGACTGCGCCACCCAGGCGCCCCCCCAAATGTCACCTCTCTTAAGAAAACCTTCACCGAACCCCAAGCAGGACCACTTTCTTAGACTCTCCTGTCGCACGTAGAGCCAATGAGAGGACATTACGGCAGACCTTTGCCAGGGAGCTCTTGGTGAGAGGGTGTGGCACCACATGCTGGCCAAGAGCAAAGAGACAAAACCCAGGACAGTCAGATGCAGCTGTTTGACATCACAGAAGGCCAAGACCCTCCTCATCCCCACCATCCCCTGGTGTCAAACCCGGTGCTCTGTCCCATCTTGTGCACAGAAACCAAAGGGCGGGCAGGGACAGAGTCAGCTTTTCAACAAGATTATTGTATATTTTTTTCCTATTTTCCATCTCAAATGTAACGACAGCTAGAACAGCGTGTTCAAGTGCAGGGTGGGGCCCATCCTCCACCAGCCGGGACCAGGGAGGCAGCGGTGATGCCGGGGAGGGGAGAGGCACCGTGTCCGCCCCCTCCCCGTACCTCCCTCCTCCCCCCTCCTCTTCTGTTCCCCGCTTCCCAAGCTGTACTGGGTGCCACCCTCAGCCCAGAAGCCCATCCCTGTGGTTATAGTGCAGGAAGGGTGGGCACCAAGAACAGGGGAAAAGCATCAGACACAGCTCTGCCTGGAAGAAAATGAAAGAGCGGTCAGAGGAGGGGTGCCCGGGTGGCTCAGTCCGTTGGTTGAGCATCTGACTCTTGATTTTGGCTCAGATCGTGCTTTCACAGTTCGTGAGTTGGAGCCCCATGTCCGGCTCTGTACTGATAGCATGGAGCCTGCTTGGGATTCTCTCTCTCTGCCCCTCCCCTGCTCTCTCTCTCTCTCTCTCAAAATAAGTAAAGAAACTTAAAAAAAAAAAAAAAAAAAAAGAGTGCCCAGAGGAGAGTCTGGTGGGGAAGTGGTCTTTAAATTATGGGGTTTCAGGGCACAAATAGGTCCCATGCCTGTGCCTCACCCTTCCCAGAACCTGATGCCAGGCCAGTCTCAGAGTTGCTGAGGAGGGGCCTGGGCAGGAGCAACCACCCCCCTGAGCGGGGACTTTCAGCAGTGCTGGCCCTGTGGTACCTGAGGGGAACGCAGGCTACTAATTGCCTTGAAAGACGGCTTCCGGTAAATAATTAATGGCATTCTTTTTTCATTTTGTTCTGTTTTGAAGATGGAGAGAGGGAAGGAGTCGAATGGATAGAAGTGGTTTATTAATCTCCTTTGGAAAAGTGAGAGGCCCTGGGTCCCCCTCTGAGTCGGCTCGGGCTGCCATACCAAAACCCCGCGTCCTGGGGGCTCACACAACGGAAATTTATTCCTCGCGGTTCTGGAAGCCGGGAAGTCCAAGATCAAGGTGCTGGCCTATTTGGCTCTCAGTGAAGCCTCTCTTTGATGGCTGGTAGATGGCGAGAGAGAAAGAGAGAGAGAGAGACCCGAGCTATCTCTTCCCTTCGTATGAGGACCCTACTCCCGACCACCCTTATGGCCTCAACTAAACCCAGTTACTCCCAGTGACCCCATCTCCAATACTGTCACACTTGGAGGGGCGGGTGAAGAGGGCTTCAGCGTGTGAATTCGGACACGATTCAGCCAGCGGTAGCCCCCAATCCAGGCTCCCCCCCCATCCTCAATTCCCCGTGATAATTTACTTTTAGTCCTCTGGGAGGAAGAGCCTAAGAACACAAGACACGCCCAGGGCTGGGCTGGGGGGCAGCCTGCAACTTCAGCTCCTCTGGGCCAAGGTCAGAGCCACCCTGCATTCAGCTCCTGACCTCCCTGGGATCTGGGGTTCCAAATGCCATGTTCCTTCCTGCTTGCGCCCGCCAGTTCTCCAGGAAAGGAGGAAGGGGGCACAGAGGGATGGGGGCATAAACCCACCAATCCTGGCGCAGAAACACGCAGCGGCTTGCTGGTCGGCAGCCAGATGCAAGCTGGAGAGAATAGAGGTTAACAGACCACAGGAGACAGCATTTTTAAACAATAAAGTTGCTAAATGTAGCCTAGGCTGGGGAAGAAAGGGAACACACAAAGAAACATAGGCATGTTTTATAACTGGGCCAGTTTCAGCCACCCTGAGCTGTGGCCAAATCTGGTGGAGCAGCGTGGTGCTAATGCCAGCCAAGAGAGGGCGCTGTAAACACACACTGCTGGCTGGTCCAGGAAGGAGGAAGTTGGTTGGGGGCAAAAGGCGTACTCTGTGGTAGTTTCAGAAATGAAACCAGCACACATTTTACTCACCCATGTCTTTATTGTGCCTACAATAAAAACACCATGGAGAAGCCACCCTCTGGGTGGGGGGGGCAGGAAATCGACCTCTACTTTGGACAAAGATTTAGAATCATTTAGGGCCATTCAAAATCGTAGAGTGGTGAACTCTTAACTTGGGCAGGGTTTACTTCACCTGCTCAGTTTAAGAGGAAGCGGTGGATCTGCCTTTCAGAGCCATGGAAGGCAAGATCTCACAATTAAAAGGGCTCGTACCTTTGACTGGGCACCGTCCACATCAGCCACACTCAGCTGGTTGTTTCACAGCGATGCCCCACACAGCCCTGCTGATCCCCTGGCCGGCAATGCCCTTCCTCCATTCACAAACCACATGTACACCTATGCATGCACACGCATACTCTCTCTCTCTCTCTCTCTCTCTCTCTCTCTCTCTCTCTCTCTCTCTCTCCCCCTGGCGTCCTACGTGTTTCTCTTTAACACTTACCCTGTCTGATGAAGTACTGATTTTATGTGTTAGTTTATTTATTACCCATCTTTCCCCACTCAAATGTAAGCACCTTGAAGGCAGGGATCTTTGCCTGTTTTGCTCTGTGCGTATAAGATTATCAAAACGAGATCGAGTGGTGATCTATGTTCATTGAGATCAAAACAACAGGAAAATGTGTATGAAGCGTGGACAGCCTTTCAATTTCATTACTGTGTCTTTACTTCCCCCGACCTTGCAAATTAAGCCATTTACACCTTAAATGTGTATTTTCTGATGTTTATATTTACAGCAAACATTCACTACTTCCCGAAGATTAACCCAATCCTTGACTAGTATCTGCAACAGATACAAACACATAGATTCATTTGACTTCTAAGAAGTAAGGTTTTGCAAGAACTAAGTAAGTTGGAAGGTAGCATGAGTTTTGGGCATGAGGGTACTTCTCATCAACTATGCAATTAATATTCTTTTTTTAAGTTTATTTATTTTCAGAAAGAGAGAGCGAGAGAGAGAGAGAGAAAGAGAGAGCATGCAAGCAGAGGAAGGACAGAGAGAGAGGGAGAGAGAGAACCCCAAATAGGCTGTGTACTATCAGTACAGAGCCCAACGCAGGGCTTGAACCCACAAACCGTGAGATCGTGACCTGACCCATAATCAAGAGCCCAGTGCTTAACCTACTGAGCTACTCAGGAGCCCCTGTGCAATTAATATTCTAAGGTGAGCTATGGTGGAGTTAGTCCCGCTTACTTGGTTTCTGAAAGGACTCTATAAAAGTTTACAGTACAGACTTCTGAAAAGCCTGCAAATAAAATGTGATTCAATTTACATTCTAAGACCAAAGTCTACCCGTGCTTGGGATAGGATAGAGGCATTTTTTTCAGAAGGGAAAATGCGAGAGTGGCAGAGAGCTGGGATGTGGCATCGGAGAGATTTTAAATATTCGCTATCTGACTCTTTCCAGAAAGAGTTTGCTAACTCTTGCTCTAGAAGAAAATGAAGGCAGGGAGTCCCATGCATGTCTTAGACTTTGGGATGCTGACATCGTGCACCCTGTTCAGGTCGGTTCAGACCATTAACTTGCAGGTATGAGTATCAGCCTGCCCTTCTATGCTTGCCCAAAGCTATCTGAAGGCAGGAGTCCAGAGATGTGAGATGATCCTAGCTTCCCATCACCTGACTTCTCTCTGGCCAAAAATCACAGCCAGCAGGAATTTATGCAATATAAGGAGTGAGCCGGGCAACAAACATTTTTTGTCATGGGTACAGAAGCACCATCATGGGTTGATGATACCGCTTTCTATGCCCTGCAGACTCGAGGTCCATGCTGTCTGCCTTAACAGACCTCTCTGAACTTGCTCCTTCCTCAGCTTTGATCCACACTGCCTCCTCCCCCTACCTGTCTTTGCTGGTTGGGCTCTTGGCCCCATCAAGCATCTCCCTCTCCCCCACTAGACCCCAGCACACAGAAGGCCTTGGCTGAAGTTTTCCCTGACTGGGTCTGCCCTTGACCAGTTAAGCCCTCCTGGCAACCACTCCCCATCAACACAACCAGGAAATGTTGTTGAGAAAATTGAGGCTGGATTTCTTTTCCTTTTCTTTTACCTTTATCTTGTACGCTATTCAGGGATAAATCCCCATGATTCTCACAAACTTAAAAAGTTCAAGTGTTCTCTGGAACCCCCTGTTTCCTTCACCCTGAGTGACCCTCACTGCCTTCCCCAAGGCTATGCCGTTCTTGCTGTCTCATTCCACATATCATTGTACCACCCCCCTCGTCCCGGGCAAATCAATCTCTCTACAACTTGGTTTTTTACTGCATTCTGTAGAACTCCCTTCCTTAATGGGAATGCATTTCCTTTACCCTAAAGCAATTTCTTTGCCGCTTGAGTTTGCGTCCCTTTCTTAACTGAACTCCGAATTTCCCCTCAAGTTGATCCCAAAGAACAAGATCACCTGTCCTTCCCACTCTTGCTTCTCAGTGCAGGAGCAGGCGGGGCTCTTCATTACCAATCACCCACCAGCTTGCCTCAACTTCTGGTTCAACACTTCCAGTCTCTGCCATCAGCCTCCCCTTGCCTCTCACAGAAGACACGACCTACCTCCTCCTTCTTAAATGGCTGTCCCTCGTTTTTTTTTTCTTTTTTATTCAACTCTTGACTTTCCTCTAGATAAAGTCAGAAAATGAGATATGTATACCTGGACTTCATTACTTTTGGTGAATTTCAGATTGCCATTCTGCCGGTAGACTCATGGGAAAGAACATAGGAGAAACAGAATCTGTAAGGCTCTTGCTGAGTAAGTTGTGCTGCAGAGTAGCAGCTCATTGGAGTGATAGTTTGGCTGGGTATATAAAATTCTAGGTTCAGTATAGCCTTCCCTGAGCACATTGTAGATCCTTGAGTCCCTGCGTTTCTGATGAAATATATGACACCAGTTTTATTCTCATGGCTCTGCAGACAACCTGTTAGCTATTTCTAGTGAGAGCTTCTCTTTGCCCTTGTTCTGAAATTTCACTGGGATGTGTCTCTGTTGGTCTTTTTCCATTCATTGTACTCAGTGGGCCCATTCTTTCTGGAGACGTTCATTCTCCTCAAGGAAGTTTCCTTTGATTAAGTTTTCGATAATTTCTTTTTTTTCCTGCATTCTCTGTTCCCACTTTCTAAGACTCCTAGGGGTTGGATATTGTACCTGAAGACCAGCAGCATGGGCATCAGCTGGGAACTTGCTGGAAATGTAGATCCCTAGGCCTTACCCCAGACCTACTGAATCAGAATTTGTATTTTACCAAGATCCTTGGATGACATGGGTGCACATTACATTTGGAGATGTGCTGCTTTAATTCACTCTCGCTTTGTATTTGATTTAAATAATTAGGGTTGCACTCCTGAAGAACTGCCACTTATCACATTGGTCCCCAGAGCCATCCTTTCATTTCTCTGGGCTTACAAATCAGGTGTCCTTCCTGAGATGAGAAACTTTCTAAGTCCCAAGGGATCTCCCCCCTTTGTGTATTTGTTCCTGTAGCGTATGTTCAGTCTTTTATTTTTTCACTAACTTTTTTCGTAACACCTTTAAATAGAAGCAGGTATTCCCAACTTGAAAAAGCTTCACTTGACCCTTTTGCCTCTTTCAGCTATCATCTCATTTCTCAATTGGTTGTTTCTGCCAAATTCCTTGAATTCATGAAAAACAGGTTCTACTTCTGTTTCTTTATATACCTCTTTTCCTTAACCCCTTGAAATCTGGCTTTTGACTCACTGCCCTTAAAAACTTTTCTGAAAGATCTTCTCTGGGCCTTTCAGTGGCACTGGCTGTGGCTGACCGCCATGGCCTTTCTGGATTGTTCTAGTCACTTGACTTTCATGACACTTTTGTGTCGCCTTATCCTACTGAAGAAACGGTGGGAATACCCTCACCTGGGATGATTTCCCTCTCGTGTTCTTCCCTAAATGCTCAGTTCAAATCTGGCCACTTCTGTAAGTCTTTCCTAACTTCTGTTCCATGTCAATCTACTGAATCCACCCACTTCCTGACCAAGACCCTCCTTCCAGTGCACATATACATAAATCCAAGACAAAGTTTAAAATAATAGAATTATTGCAACATGTTCTTCATCTCGCCAACCAGATTAAAATCCACTATAGGCAAGGACAAAGTCTAGTGCCTCTGTGAACAGTCACTTTGGTTGCTTCCACTCCCCAAGGGCAGCTGGGCAAGGGGCTGCAACCCCCCCCCCCAAAAGGAACACCTTTTCTTCATTTTCACAGGGATACTGTCCACCTTCAAAATCATGTGCCTGGGGGCTACATCTGCCAAAGGAGACATTTGCTTCTAATTCACTCAAAGGTGTTGCATGGGCTTGCAGCATCCCAGTATGGTCTTCCATGTCTTCTATGTTTTCTCTAGTATTTATGCTGGTTTGGGGGCATCTTGGCAGTGTGACTGCCTTCATGTCTGAAAAACCCACCCCTCTCCTTTCATACTCATGACATGAAAATATTTCAGAGATGACTGCTTAGGGCCAGGGTGGGGAGGCATCCTGGGGGCTTGAGAGGACAAAACTCACTCTTCGCGTGAGAATGAAGCCCCTGGCTGTCCACAGACCGGTTCGCAGTACTTCTGGAAAGCTGAAGGGCTTCTTTGCTTCCCTTGTCTGAAGCCTCAGCCTGCACAGCGTTTATACCAGGCCTGCTGCTCCCAGGATGTGCTGCAAGCCAGCAGGGGTAGAAAGGAGGAGGGGGGAGGAGGGGCAGCAGATGGCAGGATCCACCCACTGCTTACCCAGCGTTCACATCTCAGTGAATGGCACCTCCACTCCCCCTCATGCTCTGGTCAGATCCTGAGGGCAACCCTTGGCATCTCCCTCTCTCATCCTCCACATTCCATCCCCCACCGAGTCTGTGTACCCACCTCCCAAATAGACCCGATGTCTGCACTCTTCTCCATTCCTTCCTCTGCTACTGTCCTGGTTTGGCCTCCAAGTCCAGCCTGGATCTCTACCATGGCCCCCTAACTCCCTGCCTCCACTGCCAGCCCTCAAGTCCACCCTGCACACACAGGGAAGCCAGGATGGTTTATTAAAAGTAAGTCGCATAATGATTCTCCTGCTTCAAAACCTTCAAACATTCGATGCTATTCAGAAATGATTATTCAGCTTTTAGGGATAATATTGTATTTTGGTTATTTTTTTTCCCCAAAGAGAGTGCTTCTCTTTTAGAGGTTACATATTGCAATATTTCTGTGCGAAGTGATGTGAGGTGCGGGGTTCTCTCCAAAATAATACCAGGAGGACCAGGAAAGTGAGCTTGGTCACGATGAAACTGGGTACACAGAGTTTCACTGTCCTCTTCTACCTTTGCATGCCTTTGAAAAATTTTATAATGAAAAAGTTAAAAAACAAATGGTGAGGATGCTTTATTACTCTAAGTTTACGAAATAAACTTGTAGAGGAAGTCCATTACTCATAAAATTAAAAACAAAAGAACAAAACAAAAAACAAAAAAACAAAAGCATCCTCACCATGTCCTGCGAGTTCTAGCCTGAACCTGACCTGCCAATGGTTCTGGCCTCAAGTCTCCTCGCATCCCCCCACCCCTTACCCCTCCCTCGAAGCTCCCCCAGTGCCCTCAGTCCCCTTCCTGCTAACCCTCAGGCCTCAATTTAAAAGCAGCCTTTCAGAAATACCCTTTCCAGGGCTCCAACTTAAATTTAACCTCCCTAATTTACTTTATCACTGTACCCTGTAATTTTGCATTTTTGCCCTGACCACAACTTTTGGTCTGGTGTCCCCACGCGGTCTTACGTTTCATGAGGGCCAAGTTCATGGCTGTTTTGTCCACTCATGTGTACAGCAACGCCCAGCACGATGAAATGAGGTGGCCCCACACCCTCGGTCCCCTTCTGAAGAAATCTGCCTTCGGCAACTAAAACAATAATTAAAACGAAGAATAAAGTGCCAAGGAGACAGGAACCACGTGTCCGCTATGCCAGATACATAAACGTGAATACCTTTTCACATTATTTTTAGTAATCATATATCTTTTATTAAGGAATACAAATTTAGAGGAAAGTTCATCGTCTCCTGTGTTTCCCTCCTTAGGCCCACCCCTTTCCTTCCCCCTAAGTAACTACTACAATGACTTTGGTCACTCACTGCATATTTTTAATATTTTTATTACAAATATGTGCCTCCATAAACAATACATGGTGTCGTTTTATGTGTTTTTAAAAATGCATGTAAATGGCATAATATGCTACATAATGTTGTCCAACTTAAGCTTTCCATTCAACGTTGTCATATATATGTGCGTCTGCATGCATATTGTATACATTAGTTCCTCCATTGTAACTGTTAGATAGCAATCCACCGTATGAATACATCACCATTGATTTATTCATTCCGTTAATGAGGCACACCTGGCTTGTCTCCAATTTTATCTCCGACAGAAATGCTGGAAAGGATGCACTTGAACCTGTGTATCCCTATGTACGCGCCCTTCAGCCCCATGGGGCTGGCTCAAAGAAATGAGAGAGAACTGGCCAGGTTGGAAGAAAATGGGAATTCTCACGTACGGCTGCAGATGGGAATGGAAGTTGATATCATCGTTTTAGGGCAATTTGGCAACATCTACCGAGGATGAAAACGCTCCACCCCGTAGCCTGACAATTCCGTCTTGCTAATAAATCCTTACCACCAAAGGTAAACTGTGGATATCTTTTCTACTCAACGGAGAGCATAAGATATACACCATTCCTCCACGATTTAACGTTTGCAACGCATTTGCACGTATTTTGTCCGACGTGACATTCACAGGCGTGGGAAAGGGGGATTAGCCCCGTATTATCAAGGAGCGTGAGGACAGATGCAGGAGCACATAGCTATGGTTGGGTGCTCGGATCCACTCTCCCTTGTCAGATTTTTTCGCCCGGGTTTGCCTTGTGTGGTTTCTATTGCCCCACACCGTCTCACTGTTTGGGTGCTTCTATGGAGAAATTTAACAAGCTCCGGGCTCCTCGCAGTGGGTGCTGGTGGTGCCCCAACCACATGCCCTTCACGGAGCCTTGTCTTCATGCCTCAAGAGCTGTAAGCGTTGGCTGCTAACAGTTCACAGCTGTCCCTTCTTCAGAGAATTGCCCACAGCCATCTGGTGCGGCCTCACTTGGAGACGCCTGGAAATTTTCTTCAATCCCTCTGGGGTGGGAGGGGGGGTTCCCTTGGCCAATGGCTAGCCATACAGGTGAGCGAAGCCGGGCCTCATTGTCCTCAATCCTATGGTACTATTTGTGTTCTAGGGCTTCCTGTGGGATCAGGCTGGGATCCCAACTGGGCCTCGCTTCTTCCTCTGGCTAATTTTGCTCTTCTCACTTCCTTCCTCCTGAGAGCCTTCCTTCCAGAAATCACTTGCACAAGAATCCTGTCGCGCGCTCTGCTTCTGGTGCGATGTGTCTCAGCCTCCGAGTGCAGACTGCTGGGCTCCACCTCCGGAGTTTCCGTTTCAGTTGATCGGGGGTGGGGCCCAAGAACTTGTTCTCTAATGAATTCCCAGGTGATGCCACTGCTGCTCATCCAGGGACAACACTTTGAGAACCACTGTTCTAGGGGACCTGACCTAAGACAGATGGTGCCAGGAGACGCGAATCTAAGGATGGGATCTGGAGCTGGATGACCTCCTGGTCATGAGGACCCCAACGTGGGCGGTAGTGGGGGCGGGGATTAACAGTTCCTAGCATGTGGTATAATTTCTGCGACAGCTTACGGTTAGAAGGGGATGGGCCAGCTTCTGCGGTATTTCTGGTATTAGAGTAATTACAAGGGTTGTGCAATTGAGAGGCTGTTTCTGAGAGCCGTCGGTGCATCAGAGAGAGAGAAAATAACTAACCAAGTTCAGAGCCAATCACCAATTGGCTAATCACCAATTCAGAGCCACGTGTGAAGGTCACGGGACCTCTTTGTCAGTGAGGTCTTTATCTCCTGTAGCTGAAAGGTGGGCCATGCTGAGACCCAGTCTCGGTATCTACTCTTAGGAGGTGCAGAAAATTTTGGATTCTCAGCCTCAGCAAGTCTCCTATGCCAAAGTCAGGGCCCTGAACAGGACGGGACAGGGTCTGAGATCCAGGACTGTGATACTCATGGAGCTGTCGAAGTCCCCCGAGCCCCCAGGCACCTGCAGAAGCGACCCAGTCCCCCTTGTTAGAAGATAGTCCATTAGCTCAGGCAACAGTATACCAGGAAAGGGGGGTATTCAGGTCTTCCTAGGGCTGGAAACAAGGGGACAGTGATACCAAGTGACCCAAAGGACTTCCCTGGCTTCCCTGTAAGAGGCATATGGGGGCGAAGGCTATAAGTGCAATTCCGGCCCGGGGTCATCTCACAGTGACTCCACCAGGTTCATGGACCCAGCCGGTGGTCATTTTCACGAACCCATAATCAAAACTAACATACTTAGCAGCTGGCAGAATCCTCACCTCATTCCTCGGCCTGCGGAATGCGTGCTATCGTGGTAGGAAACAGCTATGATGGTGGACAAGGCCAAGTGGAAGTCTTTGAAACTGACCGCCCCACCCTCACTCAACCCAGGTGGCGAATCGAAAACTCTGTTGCACACTGAGAAGGATGGCAGAGATCAGTGCCTCAGAGACTTGCCGGGTGCAGGGTGGTAGTTCCCATCCCATTCGTGTTGTCTGAGCCCCGCAAAACCTGATGGACCAGGGCAGGTGACGGGGGGCTTCCAGAAACCGAAGCAGGCCCCAACTGTGGCCGCTATGTTTAATGCAGTGTCTTTAAGAGATCAAACCACCCAGCTTCTGGTCTATGGTACGCAGCTACTGATCTGGCAACTGCATTCTTTAATACCCCTCTAGAAAGAAGATTTGGAACCGTTCGCATTTCTAGGAGACAGACCACAGTAAGCACGGACGGTCTTGGCCCAGGGCTATGCGGGGTCTCCTGCTGTACCTCCAGGGGATCTGGGGGTCTGGGTGGTCTGCCAACATTGCCCTGGTCACTGTGGGGTCGGCGTCCTGTCAATTAGACCGCACAAGCAAGAAGGGGCAGGTGCTGTAGACACCTCGGTAGCACCCCCGTTCCCTAGAGGGTAGGAAATAACGCGGCAAAAGTTCAGGAGTCTGCAAGGTCACTGAAGATCTTAGGAGCCTAGTGATCTGGGACGTGCTAGGAAATTCCTTCCGAAGTAAAGAAAAAATAATGCTGCGCTCGGGACCTCCTTCCACACGCAGTACCACCCTGAAGCTAGAAGCCTGATAGAGCAGGGGGAGGGTCCCTTAAAAGGCAGCTGAGGGGGCGCCTGGGTGGTCAGTCGGTTAAGCGTCCGACTCCGGCCTAGGTCACGATCTCACGGTTCATGGGTTCGAGCCCCGGGTTGGGCTGTGTGCTGACAGCTCTGAGCCTGCTTCACATTCTTGTGTCTCCCTCTCTCTCTCTCTCTCTGCCCCTACCCCACTCACGCTCTGTGCGTCTCTCTCTCTCTCAAAAATAAACATTAAAATATTATATATATATAAAAAAAAGGCAACCAGATCCAAGCGCACATTTGAGATGACATCCTGCGGGATGTGACATGTACCTCAAACCGTGGATCATCACGTGTCGCCTCTCTGGTAGACAGAACACACGGGCTCAGGAGCCGTGGGTGCAAGCAGGTGTTATTACAGTCACCGTGGCTCCCAGAGACTCGTTTGGGTGGCTTCCCAGGCCCTGCATCCTTACAACCGTGAGCCTAGAGTACGGCTCCCACAGGGAGGGGGATGGCCGGGGTGGGGGGGAACCCTCGACATGTAAAACTCTGGGGCTCTTCCTCCCACCAGGGCAGCAAGGAAAGGATGGGGTTTTCCTCCTCATCATCACGAAGGGAGCTGTTAGGTAAAGGAGGCAGGAGGGAGCAGACAGACACCTAGGTGACCAGCAGGGGCGGCTCTTGGGACTCTCGTGCATATTTTTAATTGAAAGCGGGCAAACCCAATCGTGGCCTAATAAGCATGACATCCAAGGGCTCCAAGCCCCCGGGGGCGAGCCACCGAAACGGGCTGCGGTGGGTAAGGGAGGGCGGGTGCCCGAGGAGGGGGATGGTGCGCGTTCGTTGTGGCTTTGGGACTGCTTGCAACAGCAAGGACGTGTCCCGCTAACCTTCTTCTTTATAGTTTCCCCAGAAATTGTGACCGAGCGGAATTCTGGAGAAGCCGACCTAGATAGAGTGAACTCAGTGTGAGAAGCAGCAGAGACTGCTGGTGTCCTGCCCCGAATCCTTTTCACCAGGAAGGTGCACCGATTCCCCAGTTGGGCACTGAGTGCTACAGGTCACGGCTGCATCCTGGTCCAGAAAATTGACCTTGAGAAGGACCTTAAGACCTCGGCTATCAGGAATTGCCTTTTCCGGAGATCCTGACAGGGTCGGGCGGGTCATAAACACTCCCCCCCGCAGAGGAAGCCTTCACCCAACAGCGCTGATATCGGGGCACAAAAGCCTGACTCCCTTGCCTCAAGAAGGGCGAGCCCCGTGGTGTCATTCATGCTCCAGAGGACCTCGTGGGATCAGTCGGAGGTTGGACTTCTGCTCAGGTCATGACCTCCCAACTGGTGGGTTCAAGCCCCGTCTTAGGCTCTGTGCTGACAGTGCAGAGTCTGCTTGGGATTCTCTGTCCCTCTCTCTCTGCCCCTCCCCCACTCACGTGCGCGCGAGTGTGCACAGGCACGCGCACCGCGAGCGAGCATGCATGGTCCCCTCCCCCTCTCTCTTTCTCTCTCTCAAAGATTATTTATAAACATTGCAAAAAAAAAAGAGAGAGAGAGAAAGTATATCTCAGGGTTTAACTAGCAGGAAAATATACAGAAAAAAAGTGAATCTCTCCCATTATTTACATTCACCCTGCCTTTCTAGGGAGCCTTGCTGATGATGGCCGTTTGGTGATGTCTCCGTTTTGCCGCCTTGTCGTGCACGTGTGTGCATGGATGTGTGTGTAGGCACTTTAAGGTAATCTGGTAATTTTTTTAAGGCACTATAAGGTATAAACCCATTCTATACATATTTTTCTGTGACTTGTCTCATTTGATGGTATGTCTCAGGAATTTTTCCAGGACAATACCTCTATGTCTCTCTCTTTTTTTTTTTGAAATAGATGTATAGCATTGCATAGTACCGATATACCATAATTTATTGAATTACTCCCCCATGAGAAGGCAGAGTAACAGTAAAGATTTCGAGTTGAAGGTATTTAACTGAAGGAATTGGTTACAGAGGTGTTTGGGGGGTTAAAAGGAGCAGAAGGGGACAGCGAGATAACACAGATATTAATGTGTGCCTGGGGCTGAGGTCACGGTAATGCGGTCCCTGTGGGAAACAGCAGCCCCTTCCTAGGAGCTGGGGGGGGGAACCCAAGGAAAAAGGGAGTGGAGTTGCCCTAACCTAGGACTTCCAGAAGGTGAGTGGGCATGCCCAGCACTCTACCTTTTTCATTTAATGAAACTGCAAATAAAAAAAATAGCTTCTCTTTATTTGCATTTTTCTGATTCCCAGTTAATAGCGAGTAGTTACGAAAAATTCTTATTAGTCATTTTCTTGTTCTGAGTTACTTGCATCTTTCCTCCTATTTTATTTTTTTTAGTGTTTATTTATTTATTTTGAGAGGGGGAGAGAGAGAGAGAGAAGGGGAGAGAGAATCCCAAGCAGGCTCCTTGCCCCACTCAGGGCTCGATCCCACAAACCATGAGATCATGACCTGAGCTGAAATCAAGAGACGGACGCTTGACTGACTGAACTCCCCAGGCGTCTCTGGGTTTTTTTGTTTTTAAGCATTTTTTAGGCTACATCTTTTTTTCCCTTTATGACTACTCGGTTCTATGTTTTTTCCTTAGGAAAACTTTCTCTACCATGAGAACGGTTTTTGTTTTGTTTTATTTTTATTTTAAATTTTTTATGTTTATTTTTGAGAGAGACAGAGAACAGAGTGTGAACAGGGGAGGGGCAGAGAGAGAGGGAGACACAGAATGTGAAGCAGGCCCCAGGCTCTGAGCTGTCAGCAGAAAGCGTGACACGGGGCTCGAACCCACGAACCTGGAGATCATGACCTGAGCCGAAGTCGGACGCCCAACCAACTGAGCCACCCAGGTGCCTCTGTTTTGTTTAGTTTTTTTTTTTTAAATAACGGCCTTAATCTAACACTTTTTTGAAAGGGTAGGTTTTGTTTATGTTTCGATCTTTAAATTATTTTGAGTTTATTTTGTGTAAGGTATGATTCAGGGCCCAACTCCCCTGTCCTGAAGGGCGCGGACATCACTGATGGCCTATACTGGCCTTTTCCTGAGGCGATGTCGCCGAAACCTTAAACTAAATCACCTTGTGTAACGCATCTGTTTGTGTATAAGTGTATCTGTTTTGGGCTTCTATTCTGTGCATTTGGTCTGCTTGTCTATTCTTGCATTATTACTCAGTTATCTTAACAAATGCCCGTGGTATATGTTTTTCCACCTAATAGGGCAGGACCCTACTCACTCTGCTTCTTTTCTAAAAATTTCTCAGCTATTTTCAGGCATTGCTTTTTCCATACGTATTTTAGAACCAACTCGTCAAGTTAAAAGATCTCTTGTCTGGATTTTAATTGCAATAACATTACATTTATATCATGGTATAAAGAGAATTAATGTATTTTCAAGGCCGAATCTTCCAAAGAACATGTCCTTCGGTGAAGTGTTGCCATATTCTTCATAATTTCTTTATTAGGTTTGTCTGGGTATTTTATAGTTTCCATCGTGATTCAGTATGGCATCCGTGTTATTTGCTAGTTGGTTATTGCTGGTGAAGAGAAAAGCTATTGGATTTTGTATGTCGACTTTAAACTCAACTTAATTTTATTTGTTCTAATAGCTTTTCGGTTGATTCCCCGGCATTCTCTGGGCTGGTAATCATATTGTGTGCAAATAGTGACAGCTGGGTCTCTCCTGGACCAATATGTAAACATGATTTTGTTTAATTTCCTCATCGTGCCAGCCTGTACCTCCCCGGCAGTGTTAAATGGTAGGAACGATAGCATTTAAACTTCCCATGAAAGTGTGTTTAGTGGGAATGGTTTTAGTATATAAGAATCGAGCGCGATATTTGTGGTTGTTTTGCTGTAGCATGAAGGAAACTTTACTAGGTTGAAAAACGTTTTTTCTGTCCCATAAATCTTTTATTACTGAGACGGTTTAATGTCGGTAAAAGACTCGATGGTAATAGGAGAGGTCTGCCTGATAAAGCGGCAGATAAGCCCAAACTTTCCCTCCCGGTGGCCACGTGAGCCCCAGATGACCCCAGATACAAGGTTGATTGATGTTTCCTCTTGAGAATGGGGGGAGGGGCAGGGAAATGACCACCACCTCCCCCCCTCCCCCGCCACCCACCACAGCCTTGAATCCTGCAAAAATAAAAACCTTGTTGTGAGGGCCAACGCTTTTCTTTTTTAATGAGGAAAATTGTTGGATGTTATCAAATCTCTCTTTAATACCCGCTGAAATAACCAGAATGATTTTTACATTTATTCACGTAAAACTGACATTAATATAGGGACGCCTGGGTGGCTCAGTCGGTTGAGCGTCCGACTTCAGCTCAGATCATGATCTCGCAGTTCATGAGTTCTAGCCCCGCGTGGGGCTCTGTGCTGACAGCTCAGAGCCTGGAGCCTGCTTTGGATTCTGTGTCTCCCTCTCTCTGCCCCTTTCCCACTCATGCTCTGTCTCTCTCTGTCTCTCTCTGTCTCTCAGAAAATGAATAAAATGTTAAAAAAAAATTTTTAAATGACATTAATATATTTTCTAATATCAAACCATCCTTTCATTCCTGAAACAAATTAAACTTAAGTATAATATGTATTTTAATGTACTGATGAATTAGATCTATTTTTTTTTTGCCTTGGATTTTTAATAACAAAATGAGCTTGTAGGCATTTCTTGTTTTCTGTGCTACTCTGGGTTTGGTCTCTGTGTCCTGCCATTTCATAGAATTCAGTAGAGACATCTGCAGTTCTTTCCATGTTCCTGAATAATTTCTCCATCACAGGAGTCAACCGTTCCTTGAAGGTTTCCTAGAGCTCTCCCATCAGTTCCTTGGGACTATGACCTTGGGAGAGTCATGTAATGGTAGGAGCGATATTGGCTTCCATCACCCAACCTTCCCCTGCTTTGTTCTGTATCTCAGGGAGCTGCATTACCAGGCTCCGTTGCCCTCTGGCTTCCCAGTAGGTTGGCCAATGGGAAGCAGTGGTTGAAAAATGGAAGAAGGAAAGTGGGGAGAAACAAGGGTGTTCCCTCCCCCACCTTGCTTTGGGTAACATTTTTGATAGCAGCAGCAGCCCCTTGGTGGCGTCAGGCACTGTCCTCAGCACCCTCACTCCTCGCTCAGCAGATCCAGCTCCTACCAGACTGGCCCCTGCTACAGCTACCCTTTCCCTTTGTGCTGCCAGCTTCCTCCTGTTGCTGGGCAACCCTGTAAGGTTTCTCAGCTCTTCCATCACCTATGCTACCAATTCCTTGTATTAAATTCCTCACTGAGAAAGACCTAGCAGGATTTCTATATCTTATCCAGCTCCTGACTCATACAGATGTTGATTTGCTGCCTCTTCTTTAACCAATTTTGATCGTATACCTTTTTTTATTTTTTAAAGTTTATTTATTTTGAGAGAGACAGAGTGTGAGTGAGGGAGGGACAGAGAAGGAGAATCTCAAGCACACGACAAGCTAACAGCACAGAGCCCTATGAGGGGCTCGAACTCATGAAACCATGAGATCAGGACCTGAGCTAAAATCGAAAGTCGGGCACAACCGACTGAGCTGCCCAGGCGCCCCAATCGTCTACCTTTCTTAAAGGAGTCATCGATTTCATGTCAATTTTCAAACTTGTTGGAATAAAGGTGTACAGGTGTCTACTCTTCTCTTACAATTTTTAAAAATTATTCCACTTCAGTCGTTATGTTCCCATTTCTGTTTCTAAAGTTGGATATTGTGTGTGTGTTTATTTTGTGATCAAACTTGTCAGATGTTACTCTACCATATATTTAGTATTTTGTTGACTATGTTACATAAATACTGATTTAATCTTCATATCGATTCACAAAAGAGGTTTATATATCAGGAAATGGCAGCAGAAAATCATTCCTTTCTTTGCCGGAGACCACACGCCTACTAAATGGTACAGAATTGATGCTCGAACTCAGATCTATCTAAATTCAAAACCTGTACTTTCCTCATCGCATCGGAGAGCCTGAGCGCTATGGGTGAGATTAAAAGGATCATCGTAAACAGGCTTGACATTTTCTACAAAGAACATGAATTTCTTTCATAATTGGGAAAAACGTTAATTAAGCCTAAACAATTATAATAACAATAGCCTTGAAAGGAGAGGAAATGTCACAGCACAGTGACCTAAAAGCTTTGGAATGCTTACAAAGGAAGATGCATTCTGGACAACTGATCACCTCAATCCCACTTTACCCTGGGTCTGGCAACTGCTTAGCTCTTGGCCTCTGCTTCCCCACCAGGGTAGAAGCAGAAGTTTTCCCAAAAGGTGAAGGTCATGCTAATCATTCTGATCGGTGCTTCTCTGGGCACTGTCCAATGAAACATGCTTTGGGGAGATGACCACCTTGTCACGCCCATCACAGATCATATGGTTTGGAAATCCTACTCTGCTCTTTCTTAAGGACGTGGCCTGAGTGGTTGGGGCCACAGAAGCTGAGATTCTCTATGGAGACTGGACTGATCCCCAGTGGTGTCCGTTGCCCGTTCTCCTTGGCCAGGGCATCCAGAGAAGGATCATTTTCTCTTCCTCCTTCCTCTTCAGCCCTGAATTCAGCTTCTGATGGCAGAGGGGCCCCTGAAACCTCCTAAAATAGCCCTCCTGTTGGAGAGAAGTTATGCAATGCACACCACAGCACGCATATTGATTTCTATTTGGGGTTCTTATCAAGATTTATTTTTCATCCCTTCAGGTAAATAGTGACCTTGGACTTGCCGCCTCCCATATTTGCAGCCTGGGTCAATGAATCTTGGTATTGACCTCGGGGGCCATCAATAGCTGCTTATTGTTGAGATATTTCAATGTCAATAAGTGGCCCCATGGAAGTGGGAGGGGGGGCTACCCAGCAAACCCAGCAGCTAAAAAACCAATCCCTTTTCTCCCAGTTGTCATCTTGGCACAGAAGGGGTTGGCTCTAAAATTGATTAACTTTTCTGCAGGGAGTTGGGAAAACAAACTCCCCAACATAGCCTGAATCCTACAAAGGGAACTTTCTCAGAATTGCTATCCATTATTATGAAAGGAGAGAAACACCCATGTGTGTTCTATCTTCTCTCTCTCTCTCTCTCTCTCTCTCTCTCACACACACACACACACACACACACAACACACACACACAGTGACACACTCAGTGCCATAAGATCTAAAACACTTTGGAAAGAGATGCCTGGTGACTCAAACAGCTGCTAGTGACTAAGCTCATCCTGTCCTGCACGTACAAAACCAATTCACCCACGCGGGCTTACACAACTGGAGAGTAGGCAGGCTGGTATCGTGGAAACAGCCCCTGCTTTGGCATCTGACACTCCTAGAAGTAAATCTGGGTTTTGTTACTGACAGGTTTCAGCTTCTTCATCCATACAATGGGAATACTACCTGCCTTTTTTGTGCAGATCAGAGATTCTGTCCGTGCGTGGTGACTGCCTGGCTCCTACCCGGTAGGTGTTCCATAAACCCTAGTTCCTCTCATTTTGTTATGCTCATTCTTGCTAGGTTGGATCAGGAGGGGTCAGGACTCTCCAAGGAACTCCCAACTCTCATTTCTAGACACTCACTACTCCATTCTTATTCCCAGGAAGACAAAAAAATGAACATGTGGCTGGATTCTCCTACTGTCAAATCGTATGTTTCTCTGTCTATACTGGCTATGCTCTCAGCTAGTGGCCCAGTTCTTTGTCCACCTTAGTGTGTTTGGCCTGGCTCAGAGGCTCCATGGGGAGCAGGGCTGAGCCTGTGAAGAGGTCTCTGGACCCAGCGTAGGGGCAGGTACCATCCGTGCCCTCCACTGAGCAGCCCTGATTCTACTCCCTCTTGTATGCATGTTGTGGCTCATCATCCTTACCCACTTCCTTTCTCTTCCCTTCTTTCTCCTTGTCACCTGAAAATTCCCAACAGCCTGACGATGGAAATTTCCCAGTGTCTTTCTCCTCAGGTCATGCCCTGCCCAGAGTGGCCTTGGACTACGAGGTGGCCTTGGTAATGACAGAGAAAGGAGGGCATGAAGGTGACCTTCTAGACAGAGTGGTAACTTACCCTGGCATGACTTGCTCTGGTGGCAACAGATTGATGCTTAGACTGAGGTGGGCAGAGGAAGCCAGGGAAAAGAAGAAACTCAGTGCAGGTACTTTGCCAACAGGCTTTCCCTAAGCACTCAAAAGCGGCAGGCATCGACACCCCCAATCTACAGATGAAGAAACAGAGGCCCAGAGAGTTTAAGAGCTGAGAGATTGGCACTCAGGTTGTTTGAGTCCAAATCCCATGCATAACTGAGCAGTTGTGTCCAAAGGCGGAATTCTGGGGGTGCAGGAGACATAGGGGGATTTGGTTCAAGGGTTAGAATAGACGCCCTTGGTGCTCTTATCCTTCCCTGGATCTGAAGTTCTAAGAATAGAAATAGGAAATGCCTGCCTTGCTGAAGACCATTCCTGGCACAGCATCCCACCTTCAAAGCCCGGTTTCCTTTTCAGAGTGGATTTTGCTGTCCATGGGCCGGTGGTGTTGGGCACGTGCCAAAATCCTTTGCCTATTGCCATCTCTGGACACTGGTTCGTGCTGCCAAAAATTTAATCTTTAAAGCAAACAGCACAAACGCAGAATATTCAGACTGAATTACAAATTTGCACATGCCAATCAATACTTGCCCCCCCCACTCCCTTCCCCAGCCAAGCAGAAAGTAAAAGATCACATGTGAGCAGGTGGTAACCATATCTTACGTTGATGTAGCTTCAGAACAGAAATCAGGGAGTGTATTTATATTTATTTATTTATTTGTCCATGAATCCACAAGTATGTATTTTGTGCTTACCATGGGTCAGACAGGGCACTAGGACCTAGACCTGGACACAAAAGATACAAATTCATGTGTTAGTTGTTACAATAAGCACATGTTGGTTTACTAATTAGTGTATCTTTGTGTGTGTGTGTGTGTGTGTGTGTGTGTGTGTGTGTGTGTGTAATTCATTAACCACAGGATTCTTGCCCTCAAGGAACTCAAACTTCAGCAGAGAAGACAGACATGCAAACAATTATGATATAGTAAGAAAAATAGCATTAATGTAGGCAGGATCAAAGAACAGAGGAGACTAGAATAAGAAGTGCCCAAGGCTACTGGGGAAGTTGGCAAAGACTTCAAGGAGGAAGAGGTGAAGGCTGAGGGAGCATTTCCAGACGGACAAGGAGCTGCCCAGGAAGCAGGAACATTCATTCATTCAAGAATGATTTCTTAAGACATCTGCTTCTGATTAGCAAGGTGTTTCTACATTAGTTAGGATGTAGAAAGTTTTAAGAGACTCCCCCCTCTACTTTTTTATCCTAAAAATGAGAACAAGCTGGAGGAAAGACATCTTTTAAAACCCAGCAGAGAGCTGAGGACACAAATTCCAGAAATTTACAAGTCCTTCCTAGGATAGAAGAGACCCATGACTGTGGAGGAGGAAGGCTAAACCCACAACAGACAGTGGTATAAAGAATCAGGCCAAACTTTGATAACTTTTAATAGGCATGTAGCAACTAATATGGCAGATCTGTATCCCGTGGAGCCCAGTCACACCTTCCAATTCTTTCCCAAGAGTATGGAGGTGGCTGAAGGCAGGTCAGGAGAGCTGAGAGATGACATCAATGTGCACCAAGCCTTCACCAAGTGCGAGACAGCATCCAGACAAAGTATATGAGTAGGGAAGCAAGGTGGAGAGAGATCATTGAAGGAAGAAAGCCAGGTGTGGAGGTGAATAGCAAAAGAATTCCCAAGTGAACCCAAAGAATCTGGGCTCTGAAACAGAGAGATTGCCTGTGGTTCAGAAGACTTGCCAGTATTCAGATCCCAAGCTTCAGGGAAAAGTCTATTCAACCCTCTAAACATCTGAAGTCAGTAGTGGATCAGTGGTAACTAAAGATGCAACGAAGCCCAGACTCAACTTGACTCCACCACAAATTAAGCTGATTCAGCTTCCCACTTTACTGAGTAATTATTATGTACTTTAGTCTCTACTGTTCTTTTATATACAATGTCTGAAATATAATAAAAAATTACAAAACACTTGACAAAGCAGAAAATGTCACCTATAATCAAAATGGGAAAAAAAGTTGTTGAAGCAAAACCAAAGATATTCCAGATGTCACAATGAGCAAACAAGAATTTTAAAATCACAATTTAAAATATTTTAATGGATCCAGTGTGAGAGGTGAGTGACATATGTGAACAGATGGCAAATTTCAACATCGAAGTATAAAAAAGAACCAAATGGTTATTCTAAAACTGAAAACTCCTGAGTCAGAAATAAAGATTTACTAAATGGGCTTAATATCAGACTGAATGTTACGAAAGAAATAATCAGTGAACTTGAAGACAAGTCAATAGAAATCATCTGATTAGGCAGAAAGAGAAAACTACAACAAATTGAACTGATCATCTGAGCCTATAGGGGCAGTAGTAATGTGTATGTAATTAAAGTCCCAGAAGAAAGGGAGTAAAATGCAACTGAAGAAATATTTAGACAGATGTAGTAAAGAATATTCTAGAATTGGTCAAGGATGTCCACATGTCCAAAAAGTTTAACACTCTCCAATCAGCATAAATATTAAAAAAAAAAACCCACCCATACCTAGTCATATCACAGTTAACAACAAAACCCAAAGATACAGAGAAACTTTTAAAAGCCACCAACTAAAAAATACATAACACATTAAAAATAATAACAATTAGGATAATGTGTGCCCTCTCATAAAAGAAATGGCAGACAGCAGACAATGGAATGATGTATTTAAAGTGTTAAAAATAAAAACATAAAATCATCAATCTAGAATTTTGTGCCCACTGAAAGTGTTCTGCAAAAATACAAATGAACCAGAAACACTTTCAGATGACAAAACTGAGCAGCTTTTCTCCAGCAGGCCTGCACCACAAGAGATGCTGAAAGAAGTTTTTCAGACTGTAGGAAAGCATTCTGCATGGAAGCCTCTATCTGTGGGAAGAAGTGAAGAGTACAAATGTGTAAACCTGAGGATAATTACAGATTATTTTCATATTTTGTGAAAAATAATCTTAAGATTTCTGTAGGAGACTATGGATTAAAGTAAAAATTATAAAAACGGGGGCACCTGGGTGGCTCAGTCGGTTAAGCGGCCGACTTCGGCTCAGGTCACGATCTCACAGTCCGTCAGTTCGAGCCCCGTATCGGGCTCTGTGCTGACCGCTCAGAGCCTGGAGCCTGTTTCAGATTCTGTGTCTCCCTCTCTCTCTGACCCTCCCCTGTTCATGCTCTGTCTCTCTCTGTCTCAAATATAAATAAACGTTAAAAAAAAATTAAAAAAAAATTATAAAAATGTATTGTGGTTTTACACCTTACATCAAAGTACAATGTATAAATGGCAAGAGTGCATTATAGCAGGTAGCGAGATTTTTATATTGTTTGTAAAGCAGCACAAAATGATTTCAAGGTAAACTATGTTAAGTTGAAGGTAAATATCATAATCTAGAGTAGCCACTAAAAACTAACGCGAAGAGGGCTTGCTTTATTTATTTATTTTTTAATTTTTTCATGATTATGTATTTTTTTTTTTTTTCAACGTTTATTTACTTTTGGGACAGAGAGAGACAGAGCATGAACGGGGGAGGGACAGAGAGAGGGAGACACAGAATCGGAAACAGGCTCCAGGCTCTGAGCCATCAGCCCAGAGCCTGACGCGGGGCTCGAACTCACGGACCGTGAGATCGTGACCTGGCTGAAGTCGGACGCTTAACCGACTGCGCCACCCAGGCGCCCCTGATTATGTATTTTTGAGAGAGAGAGAGAGACAGAGCGTGAGTGGGGGAGGGGCAGAGAGCGAGACACAGAATCAGAAGCAACTCTGGGTTCTGAGCTGTCAGCACAGAGCCCGGTGTGGGGCTTGAACTCATGGACCGTGAGATCATGACCTGAGCCAAAGTCAGATGCTTAATTGACTGAGCCACTCAGGGGCCCCAAAGAGGGATTACTTTACAAAAACAATAGAAGAGATAAAATGAAATGTTGAAAAAGATTCTAAAAAAGTAAGAAAGGAATGGAGAGTAGAAGAACAAGTAACAGGACAAATAGAAAGCAAATATTGAAAGTAGACTTAAATTCAGCTATATAATATTTTGTTCATTTTTTTTTATTTTTTTTTATTTTTCAATGTTTTTTATTTATTTTTGGGACAGAGAGAGACAGAGCATGAACGGGGGAGGGGCAGAGAGAGAGGGAGACACACAGAATTGGAAACAGGCTCCAGGCTCCAAGCCATCAGCCCAGAGCCTGACGCGGGGCTCGAACTCACAGACCGTGAGATCGTGACCTGGCTGAAGTCGGACGCTTAACCGACTGCGCCACCCAGGCTCCCCTGTTTATTTTTTTAAAGTGTATTTATTTATTTTGAGAGGGAGAGAGAAAGAGATGGCAAGAGCAGGGGAGGGGCAGATTGAGAGGGAGAGAGAGAGAGATTCCCAAGCAGGCTCCGTACTGTCAGCATAGAGCCCAACTCCGGGCTCTAACTCACTAACTGTGAGATTGTGGCCTGAGCCAAAACCAAGAGTTGGATGCTCAATCAACCGAGCCACCCAGGTGCCCCTCAACCATATAATAATTTTTAAAACCACAAACAGACCTAACTCTTAAGTTTCATGACAAGCATCGTCAAAATGGATAAAAGCAAGGTATGACTATGTGCTGTTTATAAGACAAACAACTTAAGGTCATGGACAAGTTGAGAAGAGTAAAAGCCATCCCAGTGCAAACACCAAGCATCAGAAAACTGGTGTGGCTAGAGATTATCAGACAAATTAGATTTAAAAATAAGGAGTTTTAGCAGTATTTTATTGCATTGATATTTTATCATAGTGATAAAAATATGAATTTGTCAAGAACACCCAACAGCCTTACATTTGTATGCAACTAATAACAGAACTTAAAAACACATAAAGCAAAAATCAACAGAACTAAGGAGGGAAGAGGCAAATATACAGTCATAGCCAATGATGTTAATGCTCCTTGATTAGTTAACACAATAAATAGACAAAACATGAGTAGTAGTCATATAGGATTTGAATAATACTATACTCACAATCAATATATAGTTGATATTTACACATCACGGCTACACTCAACAATTGTAGAATGCATGTGCTTTTCAAACATACATGAATATTCACCAAGATTGGCCATGCGCTTGATTTTTTTAAAAATGCCTAAAGGACTACACAAATGAAATCTCACAGAGTATGTTCTGTAAACATTACATAACTCAATAACAGGATTCAAGAAAATCTGCCAATACTTGGAATTTAAGCAGTATACTTCTAAATAATCCACTGGCCAAAGAGAAGAATCACAAAAGTAGTTAGAAATTATTTTAAATTGAATGTAAAACACAATAGATCAAAAGTTGTGAAGGAAGCTAATGCAGTATATTCAGGAAAATTTATAGCCTTAAATGTTCGTAATAGAAAAGAAGAAAGATTTAAAATCCACTTCAACAATCTAGGAAAAAAGCAAAGTAAACCTCAAACTACAAGGGTGGAAAGGTTAAAAAAGCAGAAATCCATAATGTATAAAATGGAAAAACAGTAGGTGAAGCCAATAAGAATAACCAACAAAAAAGAAGTCAGTCTTTTGAAAGATTAATCAACCTGACAAACCCCAGCAAGACTGTTACATTCAAAATGAGGTAGAAGAGACAAATTTCCAGTATCAGGAATTAAAGAGACATCATCACTACAGGTCCTATGGACATTAAAAAGATGATAAGGTAATGATATAAAAGTTGTACACCAACAAATTCGACGACTTCAGTGAAATGGGGAAATTCCTTGAAAAACACAATCTGTTAAGAGAAGACGTGGAAAATCTGAATAGCTTTACATCAGCGGTAGAAATTTAATTTGAAAAATAAGCTCTTCCTCCAAGAAAACAAATTTCTCAAAAGAGGATTTTGTTGGTGAATTCTCTTAAACTTTTAAGGCAGAAATAATACGAACCCTACTTGATGAGAGAACACTTCACATCTCACTCCCGGAGATTGGTGTATCCCTGATACCAAATTCTGAAAAGGCTTTTTTCAAGAAAAAAAAATTAAATATCACTACCCTTCATGAATTTAAGTGCAAAGATCCCTAGAAAATGGTACCAAATTCGGGGTGCCTGGGTGGCTCAGTCACTTAGGCTTCCAACTCGATTTTGACCTGGATCATGATCTCTCAGTTGTGAGATCAAGCCCTCTGTCGGGCCCATGCTGAGCATGGAGGAGCCTGCTTGGGAGTCTCTCTCTTCCTCTCTCTCTCTCTCTCTCTCTGTCCCTCCCTTGTTCGCACTTTCTCTCTATCAAAAAATTTTTTTTTTTAATTTTTTTTACATTTATTTATTTTTGATAGAGAGAGACAGAGCACAAGTGGGGAAGGGGCAGAGAGAGAAGGAGACACAGAATCCGAAGCAGGCTCTAGGCTCCAAGCTGTCAGCACAGAGCCCGATGTGGGGTTTGAACTCACAAACCGGCAGATCATTACCTGAGCCAAAGCTGGACGCCCAACCGACTGAGCCACTTAGGCGCCCCTTTAATTTTTTTTAACGTTTATTATTGAGAGATGGAGAGACACAGAGCGTGAGCAGGGGCGGGGTAGAGAGAGGGGGAGACACAGAATCTGAAGCAGGCTCCAGGCTCCGAGCCGTCAGCACAGAGCCCGACGCGGGGCTCGAACTCACAAGCTGCGAGACCATGACCTGAGCCGCAGCCAGTCGCTTAAACAACTGAGCCACCCAGGCGCCCCCCCCACCCCAAGACTTTTTTAATTAAAGAAAATGCTATCAAATTCAATTCAGCAACATTTAAAAAGAATAATATATTGATGACCAAATAGTTTATTCCAAGAATGCAAGACTGACTTCACATTTAAACATCAATTAGTGTAATTAATCATATAACAGAATAAAGACGGAAAAAGCCTACTTCATCATCTTAATAGATGCAGAAAAGCATTTGACAAAACATAACCCTTATTCATAATAAAAATATGTCACCGTACTAAAAATAGAATGCACAACAAACATTTTCAACTTAATAATGGGCTCCTATGATTTACGACCTATCTATATAGGTTATATATTTATAGCGATAACCACCTGTACCTAAAAGTTAAATCATAGTTAATGGTGACCCCTAAGATTGACTGGAAAGAAGGCAAAGATGTCTATTCTTATCACTTCTATTCAGCCTTGTACTAGAAGCCTGGCCAGTATAATAAGGCAAGAAAATAAATAAAAGCTATAAAAATTGGAAAGAAAACAAAAAATTGTTATTTACAGATGATAGGATTGCCCACTTAGAAAATTCTTAGAATCAGCAACTGACTTTAGCAAGGTCGCAGGATATAAGGTGGATATACAAAATTCAATTCTATTCTATGTACCAGTGATAACAGAGAATAACATTTGAAAAACAAGATTTAAAAAAAAAAGAAAAAAGAAAAACAAGATTTAAAATAGCAGAGAGGGGAAAAAGAATCAAATACCTAGGAATAAATTTAACAAAGGATGTGTAAGACCTCTACACTGAAAACCCAACCCATTTCTTAGAGACATTTAAAAAGACCTACTTACATGGAAAGCTATACCCGGCTTACGGATTACAAGAGTCAACATTTTTAAGATGGCCATTCTCCCCACCTTGATCTATGCATTGAGTACATCTCCAGTCAAATTCCCAACAGGTTTCTTGATAGAAATTGATAAGCTGCTTCTAAAATTTACATGAAAATAGGATTCAGAAGAGCAAAGACAGTCTTAAAAACAACAGCAAAGTTTTACTCAGGCAGCATAAAAACATAAATAAGAATGTTCAAAGCAGCCTATTTTTAGTAGCCAACAACTAGAAACAGTTCAAATGTCTATCAACAGGAGAGTAGATAATCAAATTATATAGTAACATCCATGCGATGAGATACAACTCGTTAATAAAAGAAATGAACTACATACTGATACACAGAATGACAGGGATAAATCTCACAGACAAGTGAGCAAATAAGGCCAGACAACACACTGTGTGATTCCATTTATACGATCCTTCGAGAGCAGGCGAAGCAAATCTATGGTGATAGGAATCAGAAAAACAGTTGCCTTTGGGTGAGGGTAGTATGGGTTGACCAGTAAGGAACATCAAGGAAATTTCTGAGTTGACAAAATGTTCTCAATTTTGATGAGGGTGGGGGCCGCATGAGTGTGTATGATTGTCAAACGCCATCGAGTTGTTCATTTCACTTTATGTAGCATAAGCATCACGATCAGAGAGGGGAGGGGAAAGAGGAGAGGAACTTAGGAAAAATCCCAACCAAACGTAATACATGGACCTCGTTGGGAACCTGATTCACACCCACCAGCTGTAAAAGCCCATTTTGGGGACAATCAAGAATGGATCATGACCTGGGTAAGAAAAAGGATTAAATAATTGCTGGGTATGAAAATGGGATTGTTATTTGCTAGAAATACGTATGGGTGTATCTAAGGGCACCCATGTCTGAGCTCTGCTCAGCAAAAGCGTGGATAGAGATTATGGAAAGTGAGACGGTAAAATGCCGATAATTGTTGAAGCTGAATGAAAGGTTCCACGCGCTCTGCCTTTGTGTCTGTTTCCGATTTTCCATAATAATGTTAAAATACAAAATTCAAATGAAAGAAATTAACCATAGGTCACATCACATTTCTGTTCAAAATCTTCCAGCAGCTTTTCATCCACAATCTTCTCCATGTACATAGAAATCTATTAATAGGTCATAAAATCAATCCGGTGGGTCATGATCAGCATTTTGATTATATGAAATAGAACAAAATGGAACAGAAGAGAAAAGAAGAGAAACATACCAGAGAGCATACTATGTATAGTAAAGAGAAGAATCGATTCCTGAAACCTTCTGCTTGAGCGTATGCTTGTGCGTGTGTGTGTGTGTGTGTGTGTGTGTGTATGTGTGTGTGTGTATGTGCATGTACACGCATATGTGGAGAATTTTCCCCCCGGTAGATTATGGTGAAAAAGGTTTAAAACACAGAGCCCTATGTGGCATCCCCCTACCTCGTATCTCTACCTTACTCCCTACCCCTCTCTCCCCTCCTCCCATATAAACCTTGCTGTGCGTCCATTAAGCCGCGCTCTGCCCCAGATGCCCCCTCAGCTCCCTTCCTCATTTTCATTACCTGCTCAGATGGTACCTTATCAGAGAAATTCCCCGCCGATCATCTTATGCAATGTCACTCTCTAGTCTCCTGCCATTTTATTATTTACTTCAAAACATTCACTACCACTTGGCACACCCTATATCTACGGGCTTCATTGTTAACTGGCTCTCTCCTACCCCTGTCCCCATCCCAGAATGGCAGCCCCGTGAGGTGACCTGTGTCGTTCACTGCGGTACTCCAGTGCAATATTGCTTGGCACATAGGAGACACTCAATAAAACTGGACTGAGTGAAACAGATTATTGAGGACCTCCTTGGTGCCTAGGACTGTGTTCCGAACTGGAGATTCAACAGTAACCAGGGCAGATGTGGAGACCCTTCTGTCCAGACCCTTGTGGACCTGACTCTGCAGGGAAGACCAACATGTAACTATGTAATGGTACGTGTCATTTGTGCAAAGCATAGCCACGTCCTCAAGGCCAGAATGAGGTCCTGTGAAAGCTTAAAACATAACTCTGAGCATGTGTGTGTGTGTGTGTGTGTGTGTGTGTGTGTGCGCGCGTGGGGGGCAGGTGGCGAGGGAAAGGATGCCCTCAGGGCTTTTCTGAGAACAATATGACAACGGATACGTACACATCAATAGACTAAAAGTGGGTAAATGGCCTGAACAGACCCTTCACGTCAAGGCATGTTTGAATGGGCCATAAAAGCAAATGAGAAGATACTCAAGGTCATTAGTCAACAGGGACATTCCGATGGAACCACAATACAATATCACTGTGCAAGGAAACAACCAGAAAGGGGCATGTGGAAACTTTCTGCCGTGATGGAAATGTTCTGTGCATCCTAATTTGCATAATGGTTGATGGAAACGCTCTACATATCTTCATCCGGGTGGTGGTCACGTGGATGTATAGGTTCGTCAAAACCCACCAAGCTATACATTTAAGCTCTATGTATTTTACCGTGTGTAAAATCTCCCTTGCCCACCCCACCCCCAAACCCTAAATCCTAAATAACGAGCAGAAATTGGCCTTGGAGAGGGGGAGAGCAGCACTGCAGGAGGAAGGAAACTCATTCGGGGCACCTGGGTGGCTCAGTCGGCGAAGCATCTGACTTCAACTCAGATCATGATCTCACGGCTCACGGGTTTGAACCCCGCATCGGGCTCTGTGCTGACACAGCCCAGAGCCTGGAGCCTGCTTCGGATTCTGTGTCTCCCTCTCTCTCTCTCTGCCCCTCCTCCACTCGCATTCTGTCTCGCAAAAATAAATAAACATGAAACATTTTTTTAAAAAGAAGGAAACTCATTCAAGGACACCCTGGAGGTGGGAAAGAGAGAGGAGCCCGATGTGTTTGGGAGACAAGGGGAGGGGACAGCAGATGGGGCTGAGCAGGACTGGGTTGTGCCGAGCCTCCTAAGTCAGGTAAGAAGAAACAGAAAGGGTAACGTGGTCAGAAGTGCCTGGAGAACGGATTGGAGAGAGCAGGACAGGGTGTGGTGAGGCCAGCTAGACGCTTCTCCAATGATCCAGGTGAGAAATGGGGGGCTGGACTAGGACGAGGGGTGCAGGGCATGAGATTCACCATGCGGAGGCAAAGTCCTGTTTGGTGGAATGTGTACTGCAATACAATGGAGCCATGAAAGATTGTGGCTGGGGGTCCGCGTGCACCACAAGCAGGACGGATGAGGGAGGTGGCCGGTGGTGAGTCTGGCGGGGTCCGGGTAAGGCGCATCCTACCGATCATTCAGAGAAGCCTAATCGGGTTAGTTATCTACAGTGAAGCAAATGAGCCCCAAAGTCAGTGACTTCAAGGATTAGCCATGTTAGTAGCTCATGGGTTTTGCAAACCGGACCGGGCTCTGCTGGGCTGCTCTTCTGGCCTTGTCGTCACTGATGGGTCGGCTGAGCTCCAGGCTCTGCCGGGACCCTGGCTTGGCCACGCCGTTCTCTTCCTCCTCCTCCTAACCTGTCTCAGTCAAAGTATGAACCAAGGCCAACCTAAATTCAAGTCACCGTGCAAGGGCGACTGATGCACAGATTACTGCCGCTGCTTAGTTGCCGTGTTGACTTGGGGGAGTCATTTAACTTTCCCTGCCTCGGTTTTCTCATCTTTAAAATGGGGATACCGCTGCCACTCACCTCGGTGTTGTTGTCTGGGCTGAATAAGGTGGCACTGTCACCACCGTGGCTGCTTTTGTTACTGCAGAGATGTGTTTACTGAGCCGCTACCCATGCCCGGTGCACTGCCCGGCCTTGCTCTTCTGAAGGAAGCCCCGCCCCGCTCTCTGAAGAGAGTCAGGGAGGCCCTCCAGTCCCCACCGTGCCAGCCCGTCTGTCCCTCACCCTCGTCGTCCACTCTCCTTGTTTTCTTTTTGTTGATTAAATATGGGTCAGCATTTACGTGAGTCATAACTGTTGCCATGCCAACCAGAGAGCGTATGGGGGTGACAGCATCCTTTGCCCTGTTCCTTCGGCCTCCCCGCGCTCTGCCCCCGTGCCCGGGTGCCTACGTGTCTCTTGCCAGTCCCCTCAGGGTGATTGTCTTTGTAACACCAGCTTCCCGCCAACCAGCTTCTGAAGAGGGTGGGCAGGACCCAAGGCCAGCGAATGATCCAGATAGGTCTTAAAACTTTTTAATTTTTTAACGTTCAAAGATCCCTTAGATCTCCTTTCCACCATCCCCCATATGTTTAGCATCCATCGGCTGAGAAAATGCACAATGAAATGTTACTACGGGTTCGGTAATGCTTTTCAATGAACGTATTTTATTCATCCTTGATAGCGTGAGGAATACTGAAACATATATCTGAAAGACGCGTAATTGATTCTGATTTCAGGCCATGGTTGGCACCCTCCGCGGATTCGTAGCCTGCTGCCTTGCCATGCACTCCTCAGGCGACTGCAGGGATCCCCAGCATCCTCCGTTCACAGACAGACCAGCATCCCGCACTATCCCCTGCTGTTCTGGGGGGTGGGGTGGGGCGGTCCATGCACCCGCATCATAAGCATCTCCTGGGAGCTTGTTAGAAATGCAGGGCCTCTGGCTCGCTCTGGACCTACTGATCGGAATCTGTATCTTGACAGGACCTCCACGTGGTTCTTGGGCACATTAACATCTCGGAAGACTGATTTAATATAGACTGCTAGCGTCGCTTACAGTCAATCAACCAGTTGCTGAATGCACAGGCTTTGGAACCAGCAAAGGGAAACAAACAATAAGCAGATGAAATCCATAGTATATTCCATGATAAGAAGATCTAGGGAGAAAAGTACGTCAGGAAAGATTTATATTTGTCATTAAGGAAGGGGGACGGAGAGTGCACGGGGGGGTGGGGATCGTTTGTAGGGTGGCCAGAGAAGGCCCTGGTGTAGAGTCACTTGCCGTGGAGACCGGAGGGAGGTGCAGAGGTGAACCATCTGGGGGAAGAACGGCCCAGACAGAGGGAACCTCACAAAGGGCGTTGCAGCTTTCCGGAAAGATCAAATCCCCAAAGAGGGCAGCCCGTGAGTCTGCAGCAGCTGGTTTGCGATTGAGATATTGGTGGGGGCGGGGCGGGGGAGGCGGTGGAGATGACCGTGTGTCATCTCCGTGTGGCTCAGTGTCCCGGGTCCCTGTGGGGCAGTGGGACTGAGCTGGCTGAGACCTCACGTACGCAGAGAGGAGGAGACAGAATGGCGAAGCCCAGGGACACAGGTGGGTGTAGACACGTGACTTGGATGACAGCTCATTCCTCAAGACTCAGCACAAACATCACCTCCTCTGAGAAGCCCTCCCTGACTGATCAGGGACTCCCCTCCCTCCACCAAGACCTGCAGAGCCCCTTCCTCTGGGCGCCTCGACACCTCGCGCCCACACGATGGGCACTTGTCTCATGGCTGTCCGTCTTTATTTATATGCGTGTCTGCTCTAGCAGACAGTGCTGCCCCCAAGGCAAGGTGGCTCTTATGTCAGTGCCCGGCTCAGGGCTGCCACCAGGGAGAGATTGGCTGGAAAGGGGGCTTGAGGGAGGGGGGACAGGCTGAAGAGAGGACTGGAGGCCAGAGTGGAGCTGGGACTTGGGCAGTGTGTCTGGCCTTGCTGTGATGAGTTTCCAAGAGGACTGGGAACGTGGAGATCACCCTGCAAAGATGTCAACAGCCCTGGCATCGGGGGGCGGGGGGCTTGCCCTCATCATGAGCAGGGGGAGTGAAGAGGAAATAGGCAGGAGAGAGACCTCCTTCCACTGCCCTGCACACGTCACTGCCTTCCTTTTACCCTCTCGAGAGTGACGCTTTGATGACGTTCCAGACTTTGGAATTTGAACGGTAGCATTAGTTACAGGGGAGTCCGATAGCTATTAACATACATTAGTGTCAATCCTGGGCGTCTTTAATGCAACCTGGAAGTGTGTGTACAAATGGGCCATGAGGGTAACCTGCCAGGTGAACAGAGCCCCGCTTTTCTCACGTAAGGCTCGAGTCGTCAGCGCTATAAAATAATGATAATGATGATGACGGGCCTGCGTTGTTGGAGCACATTAAAATCAGATTAATTGGTTAATTTAAAATAACAACGCCCGTTAAGATCATTAGAAACACCTCCACTCGATTGAGTGTCCCAGCTGTAAACTTCTCACTGCTTTTCCCAGGGCCCATCGTCTCCAGACTGGTGAGGCTGGATTTAACAGCCTGATCGGGAAAGCTGAATTTCAAGGCCTGCCGTTTACAGTAAGCGTTTATTGAGCACCAGCTACGTGCCACGCCCTCAGCCTGGCCTGGGGATGTGCAGAGGAACATGACAGGGCCCCGTCCCTGAGGAGCCTACCTTTCCCGGGGGACACCGTCCCGGGAATGGTTAGTGACAGAGTGGTTCTAAGGCCCGGGGGCCCGGAGCCCAGACAGGCTGTTAAAAACTGTAGCCAGCACTCATCGGTACTACCCGGGATGGAGACTGTGGACACATGGATACAATGACTGAAACCCAAGATTGTCCACTTATGTTATTCGCCACAAGGCAGAGAAGGCAGAGGAACATGCGTTGGGGGGGATGAGCGTGGAGGAGGGGACGTGGGCCATAGTTCTGGGCTCTTCTCTCTTAATACGCTCACTGTCCTCAAACCAGCAAAAGTTGTTTCGGCACCTGAACCTTCCCCTTGTTGAATAAAGGCCAAGGTGACCCCCCTCCCCACCCAAGAAGGCCCCAATCTACCAAGCGGTGGGTAGACTCACAGCATCCCTCCTTGCCAGGGTCTGGTTACCTATATTTGCTTCTGGGCCCGTGTTCCAGATTTGCATGCACCTCTCCCTGCCAGGACTGAGAAGTGAGGGAGGGTCATAGGTTTAGGGCATGGCCGGTGCAAAGGCCCTGGGGTTGTAAAGAGTTTGCATCGTCTGGGCCCGTGGGACGTCAGGGTTGCTGAACTCTGACAAGGTAGAGACTGACCCAATGTGAGGTCAGAGAGGACCCCGTGAGAAGATTTTGGACCCCATTCTCCGGGCGACCTGGGGGGTACTGTAGAGCTTGCATTATGTTAATGCCCGATAACATTTCCTTTGTAACCAGTATCCTTCCGCCTTGCAGAGTTGAGGCCAGGATTGGAGATAGACCTGCTGACCAGTGCCGTCCAAGAAAACTTTCTGGGGTGCCAGAGACACTTACGCCTGCATTGTCCAGTATTACGGCCATTCGTCACATGTGACTCCTGAGCGGCTGAGATGTGACGAGCCCGTCCGAGGGACAGAGTGTGGCTAGACGATTTAAATGTCAACAGCCCCCGGTGGCCAGTGGCCAGCCTATTGGACAGCACAGCTCCAGACCTTTCTGTATAAGTGGGGAGGATGAGGGACTTTTGTCCCCAAGTCCCTGCTGACACATCTACCTTAGCCCTTATCTCTCCTCTCACTAGGACGCCAGCTGAGAATTGCTGGGTCAAAGGCGTGCGCACGTACAAGAGGTTTGGATTCCTATTTTCGAGCCGCTTTCCCAGAAAAGGGCCACCAATTTACTCTCCCACTGAGGTGAGCATGACAGAGAGCCGCTGAGCCACTGACGGTGTCTGTTATCTTTTCTTCTCTTTAGCCTTCCCCAGTCTTGCGCGTGCGGGTGGGTCATCCAGGAGGAGAGGTCAGAGGCAGTCTCTGTGCCTGTTCTGAGCTCTGCCCGACCTCGCCTCCTCATCCCTCACCCCCCCGAAGGAGTCCCCCGTAGCTCATAAATACTCCCAAACCCATTTCCCGTTTCCCAGAACGTAGGAAGACGTTCTGTGATGTTCTCTCGGATCCCCAGGGCGCGGATCAGCCCTCTCTGCTGGGACAGAAGGCCCCCAGCTCGTCCCATCCCCGCCACGGGAAGAGGGGGGCTTACATTTCCCTTTCCTCCCGTGGCTCATTCCACGTTGTTGTTGTTGTTTTTTTTTTTTTCCTCTCGGCATTATTTTTCAATTAACAACCCAGATCCTCTGGATTACGGTTTCCCATTTGCCAGGATTGTTAGTGAAAATACTAACAATAATGATAAATATTGGCTGCGGCCCTCTGCTCTGCCCAGAGCCCCTGCTCTGCCCACTCGGCGTAATTAAAAAGCAAGCTGTACGGGCAAATGAAAAGCCCGGGTGCCCCCTCCAGCCTCAGAGAGGACACGGGAGGATCACGGACTCCAAATAGGCCATTAATGCTGGGTCAGAGCCACCAGCAAGTATGGAGCAAAACAAATTAAGCTCAAGTTCAAAGGAGAAGCCTAATAAATCTTGCCCAAAGCGGCTTTCACTTGGGGCCCTGAGCTGTAATTAGGGGGAGGGGGCAGCAGGAGCCAGGTTCCAGAAGACCGCACGCTCTTTCCCTTGGCTCTAAGGGCTGATTCCCGAGTCCCCCAGTGGAGGGCAGGCACCACGGCTGCCTCTCTCTTACCACTTCGGATCTCGCCCTGACCTGCCCTCTGGGGCTCCCGGGACAGCATCACCCTTTGCACATGCCAAGCTCAAGAATGCATGTTCTTTGCAGCATCCTCAGAGCGCGCCTTCTCTCCCTCCGGGTTTGCTTCTTCCCTTTACACCCTATCGCCCTCCCTCTCCTGACACCCGTCCCTTTCTCTGCCCTTCTGTGCCCCTTCCTTTGGGACAAAGCAGCTCTCCAAAGTCACCTTCCCCCGGGAGCCTCTCTCCTGCCGCATCCCGCACTTTGCAGACGACACGTCGCCCCTGATGGGGCCTCTCTGGGATCTCGGAGGAGGTGGCCCACGCTGGAGCTCTGCCTCCGAGTGACCCGTGTGATCCTCTCTCTGGTCCTCAGTGTCCCCGTCTGTATCCGCATCCGCAGAAAGGCAGCGCCCTCATAGCCGCGTTCCTAGGATTAAATGAGATTAAATGAGATAGGCAGAGGGGCCCAGCACGGAGCCAGACACGCAGTAGGCATACAACTAAAGCTCACTGAGCGAACCTCTTCACTTGCTCCCTTTCCACCGAGACCCACGGCTTGCGCGGAACATTGTTTTCTCACACTGTGTTCTTTCTTCCAGGTCTGTCTTCCCATCAGGCCGGGGTGGCCTCTGCTTCTGTGTGTCCTTCCTTTTGAGAGCTGGCATAGGGCTCTGTCTGCCAAGTTGTTGATGTTAAGAGGAGACGGGCGAGTTCTGGGGATGTGCGCCTTTCTCCGCGTCCCTGGGGAGGTGTCTAAGCATGCCTCCAGCTGGGTGGGCCTCCTCCAAGAGACCTGTTTGCAAAGGTGGCAGAAAGGGCTCCAAGACTTGCTTCTGGTTTTCAGGCCTGAGCCCTGGCCAGCACTTTTCTCCCCGAGCCCCTGAGAGATTAAAAATCATTCTCTTTCCGTAACTGTAGAATCTGAGCTTCATCTGGGTACCCCAATCCGTGCCACACACACGATTTTCTAAAGGGCACTGTTCCCCAAATCTCGTAAGGCTCAGTCTGCCTCCTACAATTGAATCACAGGGTCTTTTAACCTTGGCTGAGAAAGCTGAACACGATCTGTATTTCTAACAATAGGGAGTTTGTTAAATAAATTATAGTGCCACGAGCACATTTATGATGTATTTTCAATGCAAAAAAAAAGCAGGTTGCAAAACAGTATGTAAAGTAAGAACCTATTTTGGTTTTGGGGGAAAAAAAACCCTCAACTATATATGTATGGGCAGAAAATTGTCTAGAAGAGTATCTACCCAAATGTTAGCAATGCTTTTTGTTTTTTTTCTGGGTGGTGGCCTAACGAGGGATCTTGATTTCTTTCTTTGTGCAGATCTGTCTTTTCCGATTCGTTTACAATGAGCATATTATTTTTTTTCTGTCTCAACTAAATAAACAAATAAAGACAAGCACCACGGGTTCTCAGAGGCCTCATTTGCATACATTTGCATGCCATCCCATCAATTCCATCCATCAAAGCCCTACGCCATCAGCCTTCAAGAATGGAGGAGGCCCTGGGGCCACCAACCCACCCCTCCTCAGGAGGCCCCCCCCCCCCCCCCCCCCCCCCCCCCCCGGCATCCCCGTAGGAGCTCCTGAGCCCTGGCAGACTCCCCCACCAAGCCCTCCGTCCCGCATCCCATCCTTGGAGAGACCACGGTGGTGACACCAGTCCAGAGGCAATGGCAGTCCTGTTGTCACATCTCCAACCTCGAAGGCGTCTTGCTTCCGCTCCCTTGTCAGCGTTTTCATGTTTTTCCCACTGCTTTGACCTTAAGTGGCCGATTTTCCTTCCTTTCCGCCTTTCCTTGTGTTCCTCCTCTCCCCCCTCCCCTACTCTGCCTTGGCTGCGATTGTCTGAGCCAGGCATCTGAGCTGTCTCGAGCTTGCCTCCTATTTTTGTACTTTGTGAAACCAGGGGATACGGAGGGCCGTGAGTACAGCGCGACTCTTGGTCCCGTGACAACGTGTCTGTCTCTTTGCCGCGGCTGGGGCCCGATGACATCTCAGAAACAGTCGGGAAGCCTAAGTGGGGGGACGGCCATGCATACTCTGGTTGGTTCAAGTTTCACCTGACTCTCCATCGCGGGGGGAAAAACAATAGATCACAAACTATACGCACATGCACGTGGACACGCGTGGGCATGCACACACATGGGACTGAAAGGCGGCTCGGGTGTTCTGTCAGAGACACCTGCTCTCAGGGCAGCTATACGAGATCGGGGACCTGGTGGTTTCAAATGGGCCCCCGAGTGCCAGGAGGTCCCTTGATCTCCAAATCCCAAACCCCTCCGACCTGGGGTCCATGACCACCAGCACTAGCTGGTCACAATGTGTGGGGCCCTGGTTGCCCCTTTTTCGAGGAGGCTGAATTCATTTTCAACACGATGGTCAAGAGGAGGGTTTGCTCCTGAAACCTCACTGCTTCCGCTCAAATTCTTCAAATTCTCCTTTCTTCACTTCCAAGCTGTGTCACTTTGGTTGATCGCCCAATATCTTTTTTTTATGTTTGTTTATTTATTTTGAGAGAGAGAGAGAGAGAGAGAGGGAGAGAGCACGCATGCAAGCAGGGGAGGATCAGAGAGAGAGAGGGGGAGAGAGAGAGAGAATCCCAAGTAGAGCCTGACACAGGGCTCGATGTCACAAACTGTGAGATGACCTGAGCCAAACCCAAGAGTCAGATGCTTAAAGGACTGAGCCACCCAGACGCCCCTGGTGACTCAACATCTTTATGCCTTGATGTCCTGTCTTTCCCTCAGGATGAAATAACCCCTGTCCCCTAGTCTTGGTGAGAATCGAATGAGCTAATGCGAGTAAAGGACTCAGAAGAGTGACGCTTAGGGACACGTGACACCAGTTACTCCCTGGTGTTGTCTTTCCCTCAAGCCTGGGGAGTGGGTAATACACGCTGGCCGTCATGTCTGGAAACAGATTTGATCAATCATCGCAATATCAACAATCCATCTGAATAGTGTGTATTCACCTCTGTTTCCAGGCCTAGTGACCGCTCTGTATTTTACCCCCATTGCACCTTGGGGAGAAAAAGACTTAGATGCAATCCTTGCTCCGCTGGTGAGTGGTGGTTGGTATGATTTGCTGTCTCGTCTGTGTGATGCCAGGCCCACTGGGAGTCCCCCTTTGGCCCGGCCTGACTCCCCTCGCCGGTAGATGATTTCTCTTCTTCTGTCCTCGGTGGAAATCCGTCCCCCTGCTCGGCACTGCCCTTGAGGGCTTATGGCCGGTTATTACATTCTTTCATCTCCTGTGACCCCGCTTCCCCATCAGTCCTTGGTGGGTTGGGTGGAAAATCTGGCCCCTGACTACTGCTCAGGATTCAGGGGAACCCCCTGAGAAACTGAGGCGAGAGGGCTGGGTGTTTGGGAAGCAAGGCGGGGGAAAACCTGACGGTGGCACTTCCGAGCCCTGGGCCAGAGGAGCGGGCCGGGTTCCTCTCTCTTCCCACGCGGGTCCGTCTCCGTCCGGCAGAGTTTCTGCCTGTGTCTCAGCGAGCGTTTGCGGCTGAAGCTGCTTGTCCGGCTGGACTGTCAGCCCCGAGGGGAGGGACTTTGTCTTCGCCATGTCTTGTACGGTGCCAGCCGTGCACTGAGCAAATAAATCACAGCAAAGACTAGTGCTTTGCTATGGTGCTGTGATGGTTGTAGTGGGGCCGCAGAGACGGTCGGGGCTGCAGGCGGCTGAGGACTGCTTGCCCAGGTCGATCCCCCCGTCTATTTCCGGAGGTAGAGACGTGGAGGGCACCACTCCCCGCAGCCCTGGACTTCGGGGCGGTGCTTTCGTGGAGCCTGCGTGGGCCTGGTCCCTGGCGCCCTCGGGGTCCTCGGGGCTGGCAGACACAAAGCCCCCACACGTCGCAGCTGCCCTGTCCCTGTGTGAAAAGAAATGCTCCCAAAGCAACGTCCACGGCACTCCCGCTCACCTCGCCCTCTGGTTTCTCCCCGCCTCTGGGGCCACCAAGCAGTGTCTGCACGACCCCTGGGATGGGTCGTCTGTGCAGAGCGAGGGTGACGTCTGGGTCTAAGTCTGTGATTACTTGCGGCCCCCGAAGCGAATCTGGGCTGGGGTAGAGCCCTGTAGAAGGAGAAGCCTGGCCCGTGGCGGAGGCTGGCCCCCCAGAGGGCAGATACTCCCCGCGGCCATTCTCCAGCTGCCTCCCTGCTGAGCCCACGGGTCCCAGTAGGGGGGTACGTCACAGTGTTTCCCCTCTTGCCCCCATGAGACCGGGTGCTGCAGCCCGAGGACACAGCACATTGCCTTCCTTCCTGCACTAGATGCTGGTGAGGCCCCACCTGGGTCCCCGGAGCAGCGCATCTGGCTGCTGCTGCAGGTGTCTGATATGAAGGCTCACCTGTGACCCTCTGCGCAGGGTCGTTCCCCCCCTAGGTGCCCTCCAGGGTGGCCCACAGCCAGGGATCCACTGATTCGGGGGGTGCAGTGTCCCCAGCCCCTCGTGCCTGGGGAGGGAAGACATCTGGGGTGTGAGTCACATTCTAGAGCTCCTCGCAGTGGGCTGGGGCTGAGGTGAGACCCTGCGCTGTCTTTGCCCGACTTCCCCTCCCTCCCATCCCTCTTCCTTCCCTGCCTTCCGTGTTCCTCCTGAGACCGCGGCCCGCATAAGTCAGTCGCACAAGGAGCACCCTTGCCGGCTCTTTCCCCCACCTCCCTTCTTTATAATAAGGAAAAAGAAAATCCACTCCGGCTTCTAGAGAGACGAAAAGCAATCCCGCGCATTTTTGGTTTTGTCGTCTCGTGTTTCTGTCCCCAGTCCCAGCCACTCCCCAGTTCTCAGGTGCTGTGGACTGCATTGTGACCCCTCAAAACTCGTGTGTTGTGGCCCTAACTCCCAGGACCTCAGAATGGGACGTATTTGGAGGCAGAGGCTGTTACAGAGGTGACTGAGTTAGAATGAGGCCGTTAGGGTGGCCCTAATCCAATCTGACTGGTGTCCTTCTAAGAGGAGGAGATCCGGGCACACAGAGACACCAGGGACACGTGTGCACAGAGGAAAGACAGCAAACGTGGTGGCACCCTCCAGCCAAGCACAGGGGCCTCCGGAAACCACCCCCACCGGCACCTTGATCTTGGACTTCCAGCCTCTAGACGTTTGAGAAAATACATTCCTGCAGTTTAGCCGGCCAGCCTGCAGTACTTTGTCATGGTGGCCCAAGCAGACATCGAGTGAAACTTGTATTTGCCAAGCCCCGTGTGAGACGGCGGGTTGGTGCCCGGGTTGGGGGGGGGCTCCAGTTAAGTGAGTGTGCCACCCAACGCCGTGTGGCCCTGGGTAAGTTCCTCGCCTCCCTTGTGCCTCAGTTCGCTCATCTGTAAAATGGGACAATGACAGTCCCTACCCCGCAGGGTGGTTACTAGGATGCAGGGCACGGAGGGTACGAAAGCCTGGGAATAGCTACCCCAGCACCGGGCAGACCCCGTGTCCCAGCGTTATCGGGTACCAGCAGGTTCTGAGCGCTCGGGCTGGAGGCCCCTCCCATCCGTGTGAAGGTCCAGGACCATTTCCAGAAAAGCAGGAGCAGAATTTGGAGGCCCCCAGCCCCAATGGATTGTGGCCTGGGTTTGCACGTGGATCCCTGCCCCTGGTCCACTCACGCCGGGGAAGCGCTCGGTGAAGCTCTCCACAGCCAGGTGGCCAGCCCGGTCCCCGGCAGGAGGGCGAGCCCTCCCCAGAGGGGGCCACCACGCAAACAGGGAGGGAGGAGCTCCAGAGCCCCAGCTTCCAGATCACAGCCCTGGGGGCCGTCTCCTTCCCGACGCCCACCAGCTGTGCTCTGTCGTGGGGGCTCTCTGAACCTTAGGATCTCCATCAATACCTTCATCAGTAAGTGACAGCTCTAGTATTAGATACCTCGTAAGACTACGACAAGTAGTTTAAGCACCTAATAGTGATAAGCAGGTGAGAGCTATTGATTGGATGCTCTTTATTAAAGTAGGTACGACATACACCAGAAAGGAGAACATGCTGTTTAGATTTGCCAGACGGGGAGGCTTTTCAAACACTCATACTCCCCTATTGACTGGGCACAATCCTGGGTCCTGTGGAATCACAGCTGAGTTCCATCCACTCCGGTTAATGGCTCCGGGATGGTTCCTGTTCGGTAATTATACTCAATAAGGGACCGTCAATATAATTTTCTGTCAATTGTCACTTTGTACGACGGGAGGGATCATTCACTCGGGAGCCCGGGGTCTGCTGACAGTGGTGGGAGGTGCTGTGTGCGGGCCAACCCCAGGCGTGAGCGACGGGGCGCCTGACCTGTGTTCAGGCCGGCTCCGCGGGCTCCTGTCGTCCTGCCCGAGGGAGAGGCGCTAAGGCTTCATGCCAGGGAAGCGCTCGGCGAAGCTCTGGGTGCAGGCCGGGTCTGAGACAGGGCCGTGTGCTGGTCAGAGCCTGTCCCCGGCGGCCCCCACGGCCACCAGCACCCAGGAGCCTGTGGGAGCCCTGGGACGGTGACCCAGGCCCTGGGAGAGTCTCATGCTCTTTCAGGCACCGAACCTGAATCTGGGATCCGCTCTGTCGCGAGAACCAGGCTGGGCGATGTACCAAGTTGACTGAAGTTTTATTAACATGCCGCCCACCAAGGCAAGCAACTCGAAGAAGTCCCATCGTGGAACCTCAGGGACATACGCATCGTCTCTGCTCCAGCCCCCTCCCCCTCCCCCCTCCCCCTGCCCCCGGCTCTGTGTCTCAGCATAAGACACAGTCGCCTCTTGGCTGTGACAGGTGCCAAATCAGGATGCTTAGATAATTAAATTATGTTTCTTCTGGGCCTAGAGATGCCCTAGGAGGCTGTTTGGTGTCTTGGTGTGTGTGTGTGTGTGTGTGTGTGTGTGTTTACAGCAGATTTGGTCCCTGAATTTTATCTTTCTCTGAATGATACGGAAGTGAGTTTACCTTTCTGAGTTCGTACCCACACGTCGACAATGGTCTCCGAGTGTGTCGGGCGGGGGCTGCGGAAGAGCCGCCTCTTGAGCCGGAACATGGGAAGTCAACTGCTGAAGACCGTGCGTCTTTCTATAGGCCACAGATATTTCCACCGCCCTCACGTATCCTGTCACCTCCTTCTCGTGTCTGCTCCCTGAGTCTCCCTGCCTGCCTGCCTGCCTTTTCTTCTGCAAGGAGTCCGTCTGTCTGGGGCCGCCAGAACAAAATGCCACAGACTGGGTGACTTATAAACCACAGGAACTTACTTCTCACAGCCCTGGAGCCCGGAAGTCCACGATCAGATGCCAGCCTGGTCAGCCCAGGACCGCTGCCTGGGTTGCAGACTTCTCATTGTGTCTTATGTGGCGGGACAGACAAAGGGTCTCTCCGGAGCCCCCTTAATAAGGGCGCTAATCCTGTTCAGGAGGGTTCTGCCCTCACAGCCCCATCACCTCCCCAAGACCCCACCTCCTAACACTGTCACCCTGGGCGTTAAGTTTCAACACGTGAATTTGGGAAAGACACAAACATTCAGACCCTATAGAACCGCATGTGTTCATTCATCCGCCCATCTATCCACTTACTTGTCAAATAATTTTTGAAGGCTGGTGCTGGGTACTAAGGATTCGATGGGAGCGGGGGAAATGCTCTGTGCTTGCTGGGTGACAGGTTGCCTTTGCCGGGGACGGCTACAAGAAACCCCTCCGGTCCCCTGTGTCCTTGTGCAGTGTGGTCTCGCCTCTCCCCCACAAGGAGGTGGGGTCCACCCATCTCCTTGAAACTGAGGGGCCTCGGGGTCTCCTTTGTGACTACTAGCATGGGGCAGCGAGTGACTTCCAAGGCCAGATCAGGAAAAGTCACGCGGCCCGCGTTGGGGGCTGTGAGGAGTTCGAGAACCCCAAGACTACCATGCGGGGGAGGCCACACGCGGGTGCTCCCGCTGACATCCCAGCTGAGCGTCCGACCAGCAGTGCTCACCTGCGGGGGGGTGTGAGAGCCCCACGTCGGATGCCCGGCCACGTGGGCCTTCGGATGACCACAGCCCCGGCTGACGTCTGACCGCGGCTGCCTGAGAGATCCAAGTGAGAGCCGCCTGGCGGAGCCGGCTCCAAACTCCTCACCCCCAAAATCATGAGCAAAATGCCATGGTTGCTTAAAACCGGTAAATTCGAGGGTAATTTGTTCTATGGCAATAGGCGACTGGCACGTGCTTTTGTGGGATTGACAGCCTGGTAGGAGAGACAGATATTAAAGTCTCTTACAAATTAGCATAAAATTGCACTTGAGGGCGGCTACATCGAAAAAGTATGAGAGTGCATTGGTCCAGAGAGGTCAGGGAGGCTGCCCCCAGCTCTGCAGGCCGTGAGGACTTTCGCAGGGATCAAGGGGAGGAGTGTTCTGGCATGTGCAAAGGCCCTGTGGCAGGAAGGTGACCCCGAAAAAGGCCAGCAAAGCTGCAAGGTGGGGAGCAAGGGGAGGCCAGAGAGGAACAAAGAGCCCAAACGCTACAGGGTCACCTTGCTCGCTGTGCTACGGATCTAGGCGCTCCAGAGCAGAGTGACGGAAGCCAGCCACGGCGGGGCCTGGAGCAGCAGCTGTGGGTGGCGGGTGGGTGGTTAACGACCATGGTGAGCGTTCTCCTAGAAATGGTGCGCGAAGTTGAAATGACGCGTGCAAAAACCAATTATCCCATAGGACCGACGTTCTTGGGGGGCTGCGTTCCCGCTGGGAGGTCTGATGCTCACCTTTCCTAGAAAAGGCCACAACTTCAAATTTAATTGCATGACCTTGGGGGGGTCGCTTCACCTCTCTGGGGACGGGACTTACACGGATGATTTATAGGTCCTCTCAAATTCAGTGAGTCTCAGATTCAATTCTCAATGACTCTCCCGTCATGAATAAAGCACTCTCGAAAACTTACATAAATAGATTAAATAGGCCATCGACACGAAATTATATTTAATGCGATTCATTATCATAATGTGCTATATACAGAGCTATCTCTTTTCTCCCTAATGCCTGCCTTACTTTTATGGCAACACAAGGGTTAAGAAAGGCAGCCACCGAGCAAATATCCCGCGGCTCCCCGAGGAGAGTCGGGCCATTTCAAGCCGAAGCAGAAAAACAAATGCGTCGTGTGTGGCCGTGGCCTGGATGTGGACCTGTGGCCCACAGGGACACACTCTGGACACTCACTTACGGCACTTGGTAAAGACTTGAACTTGGTGCCATTGAAAGTGTGTGGAAAGGGGACGCCTGGGTGGCTGGGTTGGTTAAGCTTCGGACTCTTGATCTCGGCTCAGGCCATGATCTCCCAGTTCATGGGTTCGAGCCCTGCATCAGGCTCTGTGCTGACAGCGTGGAGCCTGCTTGGGATTCTCTCTCTCCCTCACTTGTGCTCTCTCTATCTCTCAAAATAAATCAATACACTTAAAAAAAAAAGTGCAAGAAACAGCAGAGCACCCAGGTTGGGTGTCCTTTACTCTCTGTGACTTTGGCCCCATCCCTTGATCTCCGCAAGCAGCAATTTCCTCAAAAATAGAGTTAAAAAAAAAAGCCCTACCTCCCTACCTCCCCACTTGCCCTAGACGGGTGATGGAGAGATTAAACGACATAAGTATGCCCCATGCCTGGCACCCAAGGATGTGCTGAATCGGTGTTGACTGCTTATTCTGCCCCATCCCTCAGTGCTGTTCTCGGACCCCTGAAGCCACATACGGTTGAGATTACAAATGTCAAACCCTCAAATACCAAGGGTCTACTGTATGTGTTTATGCTTAAATTGACTGTTCGGAAAACACAAAGTAGGTTCAGCTCTCTGCGTAATCCCTTCTGCTATTTTTATTCGGTCCCCAGTTAAAAATAAAAACAAAAACAAAATTGTAAGTAATGTTCGAAGAGAGGTGACCAAGCCCCCGTGGGTCCCCACGACATTTGCAGCGACTCTCTGAATAACCAGCAGGGCTCTGTCCCTATTTCGGATGCACGCCCTGGGCTTGAGCTGGCACAGGTGTGCACGGGCACACACACACACACACACACACACACACACACACACACACAAATAACGCGCCGCGAGAGTGTGCCTGGAAAATTAACTCCCGTTTCCTTGACACGGTCCTGCTCTGCCTTCCAAGATGAAAAACACATCGCCTCCCACGGCAGCAGCCTGACTCCCATCTGATGAGGGCAAGAGGTGAGGCTGGCAGAGAGCAGAGAGGGAGGGTGATGCCAATGAAAAGGTGATCAATCCTCAACCCGCTCTCCCGGCCCCGCGTCCACGGGGCCCCTCCCAGGCCGGGGCCAGGGGCAATGTGTCTTCAGAAGGGGCAAGATGGAATGTTTTGGATCCATCTAGACAGTAAATTTTTTGAGTCCCTATAAGCTAAAATCAATATTGGCACAACCGTGTGTCATTAAAAACTAAATGAACATGACAAAGCCAAACGCTTTCTCTCCGCACAGGCACAGCGGGTTATTAAATCCTTTATTACGGGCACATCGCCATTTGAAGGGGGTACTACTATGTCTTTATGAGTCATCTGTATCTGTGTAGCTGCATGGCCTTCCTGTGCCCGCCCCCGGAGCCGCTCTGGCAGTCCCCGGCCCTCTCCTCCCACGGTGACAGGCAATTTGTCTGAGCCGTTGGGAGAGGCAGACGGAAAAGGGTGAGGGGACACTTGGCGACACTCACACGTCAGGGGGCCGCCCCACCATCACGGATTCACTCAGCAAATACGCAGCAAGCTCCTACGAGGTGTCAGGCATTCTGCTGGGTCCTCAGGACACAGTGGTGAACACCCACAGCCGCAGACAAACATCGTCTGTTTGCCCAAGCCAGTCCCGCCTCTTTAACCCATCTGCTCAAGAAACTTGCAATGGCATCTCCGAACTCCCAGCCGCCAGGGACCGAAAAGCCAAGGGTATTTGTTTTTTTTTTACCTAACAGAAAGCCTGGGGGCAAAGCGGTTTCAGCGTTGTGTAATGATTCGGTGGCGTTATCAGAAACCTGGTTTCTGTCTTCACGCTTTGCCCTCTCCGTGTGATGCTTGTCCCCCTCATGGTTGCAAAAAGGCTGCCATAGCTCCAAACATCTTGACCTCACACAGCCAGATCAAACATTAGTTTTTACTCCCGCATCTCATTGTATCAGGAAGTAAAACCTTTTCCAGAAGCCCCACAAGGTTTCCCCAAAGGTCCCACTGGCCACAGGTGGTGTAGGTGCTTATGCCAGCTGTAAGGGACGCTGGGATGTGAGCCTCGTGGAGCAGGTGTGAATGGTGGTCTCCAGGCTCCCTTTGCTCCCCTGCAACAGGTTTCTCTCTCCATTTTGCAGGCACCTGTGACTCTCTGGGACCCTCACCTCCTACCCACCCCCAGGCCTGCTCACCCTGCTTCCGCATTTCCCTGGTTCCTGGCTGTGCTGGATATTGTCTGCCCACCTTTCTAGATCTCCTCTCCCCTCTCCACCTTGCTCTGTGCTCCAGGGGCTGGCTGTCCCAGAGGCCGTCAAGGCACAACTTTGCCTTCTGTCTCCAGTTGGGATTGGCCGGTGGGAGGCACACTGGGGATCAGGGGCATGTAGAGTCGAGAGGCATGTAGGGTGTTTGTTTGCCGGGCTCCTTCCACGCAGTTGACAGGGTTGTCCACATCTGAGGAAGGCCACAGCTCCTGCTAGGCTGCCCTTTGCCACAGCTGCTCCGGCCCAGGTTCTGGTACCTTCTCCCTCCCCTCGCCGGCCAGACACGAAGCACCCGTGTACCCCACCATCATCCTTTTATATCTGGATAGCTTTTGCCCAGATACACTGATCTGATCTGGCCTGAGATTTTGTTGCTCTTGGAAGTCGGAGGAGGGCACTGAAGGGGTGAAGGAAGGAGATTTGCAAGGACGGGGGGTTAGCAGATGGATGGGACCCTTTCTGGGCAGACCCATCCTGTCCCTGGGGGGCAGTTCAGGGCTTTGCTCCCTCACTTCCCGGAAGGCAGGTGCTCCAATCGGCCTGGCACGTGCACACTGGGATTTCTCAGGGGTGCTAGGAGGTGCCCGTCTTCTCTGCTTCAGCTCAGGGTCACTTCCCCATCCCAGCCAGGTCCTAGAAACAGCGATTCAGGACCACAGTAGCCACGCAAAGTAGACGTGATGGTCTCCATTTTGCAGATGAAGAAACTGAGGCCCAGCGTTACTGAGCGTTTTGCCCAGGGTCCCACGGTATTCCCAGCAGGACTTGGGTCAGAACGCTTCAAACTCTGCACTCTTTCCTCCAAGCTACGGTCCCTGCCCTCTGCTCTGCGCAGTCTTGGGTTCTATGCCCTCGACTGTCGTTCTCCTGGGGAAGTAGGTCAAAGAAGGTCCTTTCCCAGTTTGCGGTTGAACATGCCAGGACCTGTAATTGCTTCAACTATTCAGTCTCTCGCCAAATCTTTTCAGTCTTTTGACACCTTATCAATACCGAATCTCACATAAAGCGGGGTAAGAGTCAGCACTATGTCACGTGGTCATAAATCCACCACTCACGGGGTTCCGCACAGGTGGCCATATACTCCTCTGCGTTTGATGCCCGGTTTAGTGGTCTGAAAACCATTTTTCCACACCTGTGTTCAGAGCCCAAAAGGTTAACCTTGACCCGGGAGAACAAGTTAGTGCCATTCCGAATTCTGGCGCAAATAAACCAGGAAGTAACCCAGAGAGTTGCCGTGTCGGAAAGGACACGAGGCCTTGCCTGTACGCGAAGAAAGAGATCGGGGCTCCATTAGTTATGCCTGCCAGGGGCATGGGAGTGGGGGTTGTCCACACGGCTGGTGCTTATTCACAAGCCCCCACCCAGATCCTTCCCTCTGGCCGGAGAACAGAACCTGGTTTCAACCCATCTCGGTCTGGGCACTCCTTGGAAAGTCGAAGGTGGAGGACGCAGACCAGGCTGGCCTCGGTTCCCCAGCCTGAGTTAAATGGCCGTCAAGATAATCACATGGTATTATTTAAGTGTGGTTTTTAACGGCCGTGACGATGGCCGAGCTCCATTTGCAGACCTTGACCGCTGCCCAGCAAAGGGCAGTTGGTTGGCTTCTAAGATGAGGACACTGTTGGCACAGAGCCCCCCTCAGCCCTCCTTGCTAGCTGCAATTCAGAGGAGAGTCTCTATGAAGGTGAGACCCAAGCGGTTTAGGGGCGCATGGAAGGAGTGGCCCCTTCTGGCCCCTGGAAATGGCACGGGCTCGCTCTTGGGGCACATCCTGCCAGGGGCAGAGGGTCGTGGCGGGGAGGGGGGGCTGACGACAGGATGTCCGTCACGACTGGGGTCTCCAATCACTCCCCGAGTGGCAGGGCTGCGTCCCAGCCCCGAGAGGAAGGTACGTGGATGTGCGCAGGGAGGGTGTGAGCGAGACGGTGAACATTGGCCACTCTCACCTCAGAAGAGCCTGCAGGGGGTGGGGCGGTGAGGGCCAGCGTCGGAAGCCTCGGGGTAACAGGGAAAGCGTTGGAGAACCTTGGGGAGTGGTTGAGGCTGCTTCTACTTTTAAGACAGTGCAGAGCTGGGGCGCCTGGGTGGCTCTGTCAGTTAAGAGTCTTGGCTTCAGCTCAGGTTATGATCTCACGGCTTGTGAGTTCGAGTCCCCCCCTTCGGGCTCTGTGCTGAGAGCGGAGCGGCTTCAGGTTCTGTCTCTGGCTCTCTCTGCCCCTCCCCTGCTCGCACTCTTTTTCTCAAAAATAAATAAACATTAAACACATCTTTTTAATAGTAATAATAAAAAAAAAAAGACTTAGACCACAGCAATTCAGCAGGGACATGTCCCAGCTCTCCATCTGCTGGTGATCTCCTGGGGACATTCCCGGCCATCTCTGGAGAGAGAGTGAGGCCAGTCATCCTGGAGGCCGACAGGACGGGACCTGAGGCATCCTGCCTCCAGCCACCCCCACCCCCTGCCCGCCCCACGTGCTGGTCGCTTCGGATCTGTCTGCAAGCACGGGCATATCTCCTCGCCTTTGTGCGCACGGCGCCCTCTGCGGGAAGCCTCTCCTTTCCTGGCCCACCTGCTCTGTGCAGCCACGCTGTCCTTTGGGGCTGCCCCAAACCCTTCCTTGTTCGTGCGCCTGCGACGCTGTGTTACGAGGCTGAGGGCACGGTGTTGGTGTCAGCTGTGAATTGTTGGCACTTACCGTGGTCGCTCTCGTCGTATCCTCGCTACAGCCCGGGGACATCGTTGTGCTTATGATTCCATTTAAGGCCCTGAAGACGGGGCTCAGAAAGGATGGACAATCTGCCCACCATCACACAGCCCCACTGGTCCTCCCCCCAGCCTTTCACCAGACAGAAGAAAGGCTGACTGGTGACATTTGTCAGTTTCCACAGCGTAAATATTCTAATAATAAATATTCCGGTAATGGCAATTTCACGGTATCAACACCTCAAAGTTTGGTGATTGGTTCCTGCAAGCTGGCTCGGGCCCCTGAGAGATGGCGTGAACCGGAGTAAGCCGGGTTGAGCCAGTCCCAGTGTGTGGCTGTGACCTTGTTCCCGCCTGCAGGAACCAGGCTGCGGGCTGCTGAAGAGTCAGGGCTGGGTGTTACCGACGTTGCCCCCAGGGCCCGCACCGGAGCTGGGTAGATGCTACATTAACGTGTGTTGAAATGGGATGGGTTTCTGAGCTCGAGGGCCTCCTGGCCAGAGCTCCCTCCTCGGGACACTTTCTTCTCCCTTCAGTCAGACCCCGTCCAAGAGGCTCAGGTCTCCGTCCTGAGGTTCGCCAAACAGGAGGAAAAGGAAGGGACGGAAGCAGGGGCTGGAAGGGGCCTGGGCTCAGGCCTGGACGTGGGCTGTCGGGGGTTAGCAGAGGCCTCTGGGCCGGGAACGGGCGGCATGTCTGGGTACCGGAGGACGAAGCTTCCGGGCAGCGGGCGGCCAGGACAGGGTCAGACCACAGCATCAGGGGCCTGGTCCCATCTATCAGGACGAGCTGAGGGGCTGCTGCATGGCAGGCAGCTGAGAGCTTGGCTATCACTCTGGTCGGGCTGGATCCCCCTTGAACGTGAGCGTGTGCGTGTGTGCGTGTGAGAGAGGAGGACATGTCTGAATCCCAGGGGGTGCCTTGGACCTGAGGTTTTCTTGAACCCAGCAGAGGCTGGACCACGCCTCTCGCAGCTGGTGGCAGTGCTGATCAGAGTGTCAGCACGTGTGTGACAGGCCGGCACCAGGAGAGAGGGCTGGAGAACAGGCTTCCGGAGAGGGCTGGGGTCCCCACGATGGGGACGGACCCCGTTGGGGGTTGGCGCTGTCCCTGGAGCCGGGCGAGAAACCGCTCAGAAGGGCAAGCACGGGTGCTGGCCGGGACCGTGGTCCTCAACCCCGAGTGTGTGTTTGTGTCAGCCAGGGGAGGGGCCGGCTTCGTGGGCCTCTGCCTGGGGCCGTCACATGGGGACCCCAGCAAGACCCCGCTCTCAGAAGGGCTTAATGCTCCGCTGTGGCCACCACGAGATTCTTCGTCATTTTTGAACTCGGGGCCCCTGTGTTTCCATTTGGGGCCGGACCCTACAGGTGATGGAGCTCGTCCTCCCTGAGGGGCTTGTCAAGACCCGTGTCGCAGAGCCCCTGCCCCCGAATTTCTGACTCAGAGGGTCTGGGCGGGGCTGGAGAATCTGCATTCGTGACAAGCTCCCAGATGTGAATTTTGAGACTCCTCTGAGCTGGGGGGCTGGAACGGCGCCTTGGGGTCACAGAGAGGAGGGGCCATTAGGACAGGCTCCGTGGCCCGGTCAGGGTGGCCACGGAGTCAGAGGTCAAGCAGGTGCACCAAGGACAATTCGGAGCCAACCTTTAGTCTTCAGGGGACCAGAAAGTTGAAGGAGTTGAAGGCAAGTGCTGGCCTTCAGCAGAAGGGGAGAAATAGGGGGGAGCGCGTGAGTTTCAAGGGAAACTGAGTCACGTGATGCAACGCGCCTGTACCTATGCTTGAGTTCGGGAGAAAGTTGCTTGACAAGAGCCCCATGCTCTCCAGAAAAAGAAGACCACCTGGCTGCCCAAGTTTACAGGATGTGTTGGATGCTCTGAGCCAGGAGAATGGAAAGTAAAATGTTTGAATTCCAAGGACATGGGACGGTGGTGTCCCCAGCGTTGTCCCACAGCCCTGAGGACAGGCCAAGGAGACTTCTGCCTTGGAAGAGTTCTGGAAGCTTTTCTTCCAGACGTTCTCCACCACAAAACGCTCTCACGCTGAGCTTTGTGGGAGCCTGGAGTCTCACCATGGGGCCACTGTGACTCCCAGCTTAGGTAAGGGGTCCTAGCCAGAGATTACGGACTCCTCAGGAGCCAGTGAATGTGCTTTCGAAAGTTCCTGGGCGGCACTGAAACCGTTAGTGTGTATTATATGTACATTTTCTTGTTCCTGGGGAGAAGGTCTATAGCTCTCCTCAGCTTCTCAGAGGAGTCTGTGACCCCCTTGAAAAAGGATTTATTTAAAGAATTTGTCTGAAAGGGGGATTAGCCAACAAATGGTATTGGGATAATTGGCTACCTTTTGGGGAAAGAAAAAATAAAGCTGGATCCCCACCTAACTGCTTCCACCAAAATACATTCCAGATGGATCAAAGTCTTTGATGTTAGGGGGGAAAAATGATGTAATAAAAGTTACCGATGAAATGTGAGTAAATACATTTATGACCTTGGAGGTGGAAACGGGCTTTCGAAGTGGGGTGCCAAATCCAGGAGCCGGATAGGAAAAGACTGATTAATCTAGTACAGAAAAATCGAAACTTTAGCGTGGGGAAAATAAAGACACGGGACAAACTGAGGTCAAAACACAAAGGGCAACCAGGGAAAAATATTTAGAACACAAATCAAAAGACAAGAAGCCAATTTATGAATGTACACAGAGCTCAGACAACCCGTAAGAAAAAAATACACAGAATAACCAAACCGAAAGAGGTAATAAGGCATGAGTAAGCAGAGCATGCGAAAGGAAATACGAAAAACCAATAAACAAACAAACAAAAAATGCTCAGCGATACACTAAATAATTAAGGACGTGCAAATGGATATTGAAAATGGGGCTACCACGGTGTTTTGCTCCGGAGACTGAAATTTATGTGGAATCGTGTTTATTTTGTGGATGTGTCCTATTTTATTTAGTCCTCTGTATCTTGATATTTAGATCGCATCTGGTTCTCAGGTATTATAAATAATGTTGTCAAGAACAATTTTGTAGCAAATCCATGATTGTTTGCTTAAGATGAATTCCTGAAAGGATCATCAGCGTTTAGCATCATGTAGCTGATGTAATCGTTTCCAAAGCGATTAGAGCAGGGCAGGCGGGAGCCAAGACCACAGTGCAGGGCGCAGAGCCTTCCTGGGAGTGGAGGGTGGAAAAAATAGTAACTGATGTTCACTGAGCATCTATTACGTGCCAAGCAATGTCTTGGAGCCTCCTGCGTTAGGCACCTGGTTTCACCCCGCGACAGCAGCAGGAAGTGAGGCAAGCATCGTTTTGCTGTTGTACACATGAGGACGCGGGAGATCAGAGAGGTTTAGTAACTTCTCTGAGGCTGCACCGTGAAGCAAGAGCTGGAGTTCTGGGTTCAGGTCTTTCTGGCCTGAAAGCCTGCGTTCGTTTTGCCTCTCAAGCGGTCTGTAAAGGGCAGCACCGGGTGGTTTGCCCGGAGGCTAGAGGGACGTGGGGGGAGGAGGGGAAGATACCACTAGGGAGGCTGGAGGACCTCAAAGACAATTCTGTCCCCGTTTACAATTTTCCAGAAGGTTGTTCCTGCCCCTGGTGTCCTGATGTGTCGCTCTCAAGGGAAACGTTTTCGACGAGGAATGGATGAATGGATAGTAAAGAGCAAAGGACAGAGGGAAGTGGCTGAATTTCCCTCCAGCCCTGACTTGGTAGGTGCATTTAACCGGGCCACCCACGCGGACCCCAAGCTTTCAATCACCTGCCTGTGCACACAGCTTGCCTCATACGGCTCGGCAATAGGAAAGAGGCTTCTGTGTTCTCTACGGTCCCGGGGACTTCAGGCCCCTTTCAGCCGTTCCGTGGGGCTTCCCCAGCGAAGCCAAGTCCTCTCCCCTTCACACTTGATCAGACCAGCCCCCTCCCCAGATCATACAATGAAGCACCGCCATAGTCTTGGAGAACAAAGCGCAGGACTGACGTGACCTTTTAATAAAGTCTAAAAATCCAGCAAAGCCGGGCGCCTGGGTGGCTCAGTCGGTGAAGCGTCTGACTTCGGTTCAGGTCATGATCTTGCGGCTCGTGAGTGCGAGCCCCGCGTCGGGCTCTGTGCTGACAGCGTGGAGCCTGGAGCCTGCTTCGGAGTCTGGGTCTCCCTCTCTCTCGGCCCCTCTGCACCTCCCCCCACTCTCTCTCTCTCTCTCTCCCTCCAAAATAAAAAAAAAATAAAGATCCCACAAAGTTAGAAGGAGTTTGGAGGCTCGGAGTTAATTTTCTAAGAAGAATCACTCCTCTCAACCATAACTGTGTCTTCAGATCTGCTGTAGCCAAAGGAGAGAAACCATGATTCTGGAAACAGCCAGTGTAAGCAGAGAGATGCATCATTCCGTCCTGCCTGTGACGGACAGTAAGTCACTTTCCTTACTCTGCTATTACTCTAGGGTGATCATTGGCTAAAGTTACTCCAAACACATTTGGCTATTCCTAAAGATGTGGAACATAATGAGAGCTCGTGTAGAAAGTGCCCCAAGACTTATAAAATGTCCATATTTTTGGATCCAGTGGAATTTCACTTCTATGAATTTATCTTAAGGAAATAATCCGAATTGCACAAAGATCTACATACAATATGTTCTCCGTGGCATCTTTATACTACTGGAGCACTGGAAGCAAACCAATGTCCAATAAAAGGGACGGACCAAGAAAATTAATGTGCCCATTAAAAATCATGCTGTGGAAAGACAGTGATGGGGCCAAATGGTCACAATGTAACCGTTAGTGGGCTGGCAGGGAAGCAAGCTAGAAAACGGCATGTACAATATTAGATATTTTAATAAAGAAAAAACGCGGGTGGGGGGAGAGGAGGTAGTCTCGAAAAATCCGTGTACCAAAGTGTTATGAGTTTTTCTCCAGGTGATGGATTTATGGGCAATTTTTCTTTTCCGCGTGCTTTTTGGTTCTCCACGTTTACTGCATTGAGCACCTTCTGTAATAGAGAAAACCATTTTTCAAGAGAGATGGTCGTCTGACGGATGCTTCGGTGGGTGCCGGGAGGTGTCCCAGAGCGTGGCAGCTGCCCGCTCGGGGTCCAGGACGCAGGTGGCCGTGCGGGCTGCTGGGCCACAGGAGAGGGGCGCCTGGCTCACCGATTCATCTCCCGTGATCGCTCTCGCTTCCTTAATCCACTGGGGACAATCAGGGTCTCAAATACCCAGCCTGTTAGACACAGTGTTTGATGAAAGATTGCGTTCCTTGGATTAGTACTGGGTTGAAAAATGACCCGTGAGTCCCCAGAGACAGAGCCGAGCTGGAGCGGAGCTTGGTATTTATAACCCCGTCTCCCAGCCTGGGCCTGGACACCACACGATTCTGACAGATGATTCTCATGAGAAACTTTCAGTTTCCATTTGATTATGGGCCCATAAACACCGATCGCAATTGAGGGGAGTTAGGGCTCTGCCGGCCCTGGACCTGCGGGGGCTCAGGAAGCCTTTCGGATGGTTCGGGCGTGCCTGTCACCTGCCGGCGTCCCAGGCTGCTCGTGGCTCTGAGCTGCTGCCTGCAGTTATGCGTGTGCCCTGCTGTGGCTCTGGCAGGGATCCAGGTGCCTCTCTGGTCTCTGTCTCTCCTGGCACATGGGCGGCCATGTGTCTGCCCCCTGGGTCATCCAGACCATCCAGACTTCCGTGGTAAAATGCGCTCAGATAGTTTTAGGAGGCTGCGGCTAACTTCTTCCGGTGTCTACGTCCTGCCTTTTCTCTCCTTCACTCACTCATTCATTCTCTCCTTCACTCATTCATTCCCTCGTTCACTCATGCATTCGCTCCATTCACTCATTCATTCCCTCATTCACTCCCTCATTGTCTCATTCCCTCATTCACTCATTCATTCTCTCATTCACTCACTCATTCATTCCCTTGTTCACTCATTCATTTGCTCATTTACTCATTCATTCATTCATTCTCTCCTTCACTCATTTATTCTCTCCTTCACTCATTCATTCTCTCTCACTCACTCATTCATCTCTCCATTCACTCATTCATTCCCTCATTCACTCACCCATTCATTCCCTTGTTCACTCACTCATTCATTCCCTCGTTCACTCACTCATTCATTCACTCATTTACTCATTCATTCATTCATTCTCTCATTCACTCACTCATTCATTCTCTCATTCACTCATTCATTCGCTCATTCACTCATTCATTCATTCATTCTCTCCTTCACTCACTCATTCATTCACTCATTCATCTGTCATCTGGCCATCCTGAGCAGCTGCCATGGGTCAGCCACATGGACCCAGAGAGCCCAGGCAGGTGTAGGGATGCAGAGACAAAAGTCCCATGGCTGCCCTAGGAGCCACACTTCGAGACCACGTCACAGGCATTAACGGAGACAAGCTCCAGAACTGAGTGAACAGGGAAGAGGGAGAAGTCATCCTGAGCTCTGAGGAAGGCAGCTGGCCACTCGGTCCAACAGATGTGCCTCGAGCGCCCGTGCCACACTGGATCCTGTGCGAAAAGACAGGGTCTCTCCCTACATGTTTCCTCCCATCTTCCAGCTTTACAGGCTAAGATCACCTCCTCTCCCTCCAGTGGTCGGGATATGATCAGGAATCGCTTTGGGATCCTTGAGCAAGGGGACAGGATGAGCCCATAGCAGTGACACCTACGGGGTGTGGCGTCTTTGGCTGGATTTAATTCAACCACATGTCTTGGCCCTGTGCCTGGCACTGTTTAAGGCACCGGGAAGCCTAAGAGGCCAAACGAGATCCAGTCTGAGGACGCAGGGAGCTTCCACTCTGCTGGGAAGAGACAGAAAGAGACAGTAGCCAGAGAGTCCACATCTGTGCACCTGTCCCGTGCAGAGAAGTTCCAGGAGTAACTTCAAACAGAGAGGGGGGCGAGAGGGGACGGGGCGGGGGCGTTTGCTTTATATACAGGCAGAGGCGACGGCAGCGGGGACCATGGTGACAAGAGAGGAAGTGACTGGACTCTAGATGCATTCCGCAAGCGGAGCGTTCAGGGAGGGAGGGGAGGGGGGAGGTGTGGAGGAGGAGTGTCAGGTTGCAGAGTGGAGACAGTTGGGGGCAAACATCTGGGGAAATGTCGCTTCAAACCCACACCTCCGTCTCGGGGTTCCCCATACACCAGCCCTACATCGCCGTCCCTTATCCAGCGCCGGGATATGCCACGCTGTCTTCTTTATCAACCCGGCACCCGTCTGCCTTCTTTGAGGTGCCATTTGCGCTGTGCTCTGCGTGGCAGATGCAGCAGTGAGCCAGAAGATGCCTGGGCCGCCCACCAGTACGAACCGCAGTGTCTCGCGCTTTGGCTCGGAGCCCGGGGCGACCTCCCTGTCCTGGGCCCGGATGCCAGGCCATCCGGCACTACCGTGGGGCCCAGACGCCTTCTCCAAAGACACGCCTGGCCCTCCCAGCACGTGTAGGGCCTCTGGCCTGGGTGCGGTTCACACCAGCCTCTTTTGCAGGCCAGCTGCTGGGTCTCTGCTCTTTCATCCAGGTTCCTGGGAGGCCCTGGTCTGCGTCCTTCGCAAACACATCTGCACTTGTTCAGACCACATGACAGGAACATCTGCTGCCAGGAAGAAAAGGACATAGCGGCCCTTTTGTACTTGCTCCTAATTGTCTCCAGCCCTGGGGGCACTTGCATTTGGGTCATGAATTTAAGGACTTCCATGTTGCTTCTAGAAGCATGTTATTGTCTTCTGTGGTCCAGGAGGCAGCGGAAAGAAGGGCACAGCACAGCGTGTGAAGGCCACAGGCACTGAGCAGAAAGGCTTGTGCAAATCTTCCGCCCCCAGCTTAGATGGGACAGGCCCACAAGGAGGGAAGGCGAGGTGAGGCAGCAGATCCCCACTGTACCCCTTGGCCTCACGACTTTGAGGGTCTCCTGTCACTTTCTACCTGCCCTTAGCTCCGTCTCTTTGCAAAGTTTGCTTGGCCAGAAGGGGGGCTTTCACCCCCTCTTCTGGAGCACCCCTCAACCGTGACTGGGGGGGAGGCACGTAAATGCCCCAGTAACCTTGTTTCTCGGCTGTGGTCGTGCGGGGATCTCCACCCACAGGTCCCGGACATCCCCACAAGGTGAAGCACCAGCTCCCAGGTAGGGGCCGGCTGCCTCCCCTTCCCCGCATCACCTCCCTCCTCCCCGCTGGAAGTCCTGTGTCACCTAAGGCACACCAGATCCGCCATCAGGACCTGCTTTTGGATAAACCCAAACTGAGTCCGGTGATGGCACGTGTCAGCGGCTGTGAGTCTATGGGTTGTCCTCCCGGCAGTTCAAACAGAAACCAAGAACCTGTGTGTGTTCTGGGGCCTCACAACAGACGAGAGACACCGTGGAGTGGAGATGACCCCAGTTGAAAGTTCTCTGGACCAGCTCAGGCTGTGACCAAAGTCCAGAAAAGGCTCCTAAACCAGCCCCTTTAAAAGGTGCAGCCCCACATTCTCGGAGGGAAATAGCTCATCTGGCTTCTCCACGTCCCCCAAAGCAGACCATGCTTCCTGGCTGGAATTCTGAGCCATTTGATCTCAGAATCAGAGGCTTGGGCGGGACAGAGATAACGCATTTCGACACCATGAGTCACTGGATGAGAGAAAGAAGAGAGACGTGTGGCTTAACGTCGGCCCCATACGTGACATGGGGGATATGGAGCTGCTGGTGTCCTGAGCTCTTAGCCTCAAAAGACAGACATTGTGACCGTTTCCTGGATAAGCTCAGCATTGGCTCCGGGCCCGCCAAAGCACCGTGGAGCTCAACCTTCTCATTTTACAAATGGGGGAACTGAGCCCCACTCGTCCCTCACCCACGCCCCCAAAGCTCGCTCTGTTCTCGCGTTCCTCTGTGAACCCGCTTGGCAAATGTTCATAGTTTATTTCCATCGCGATAGCCCGTCTCACGCATCCTTTCTGGAGTTTGTTGGGAGTGGCCACCATGAAGGAGCATCTCGTTCACGATCTACTGAAAGGGCGGCAGGATTCGAGAGGGGGTTCACAGTAGAGGCAACGTGCCGAGTTCTCATTTGCTGTTGGTTGAAAGGACAAATAGCGAATCATTCCGACTGAGCTTCTGATACCTTAGGCTTTGCAACCCCACTGGGCACGGAAGGGTGTCTGGTTCTCATTTGAACAGATGGGCCTGTCTGCAAATACTTCTTAGATACCCACTAACACACAACATCCTGTCCTGGGTGGGTGGTTGGGACCCAAGGGACTGAACGGGCCTCAAAGAAACACCTGCTTCAGAAGTAGCAGCCTTTGTCTTGGCTTCGTAGAGCCAAGAAACCATTGGTGGTGCTGCCTCTTTGTCTCAGCGGGCAATTCTTTCCATAGGCAGGCTGGGTTAACGTTCTGAGAGCAGGAGAGAGAGAGCCCCACGCCAGGTTCCCTGCTGTCCTGCCCGAGAAGATGTAGGCTGAGGTCTGGCGGGGGCGGGGGGAGGCGGGGGTGCAGGAAGATGGGAGAGGAGTGGGCAGCATGTTGATGGGTCACAGCCATGCCTGGCACTGGACTCAGGCAGAAGATTTCTCCAAGAGCTGATGCTAATCTGAGGAGGCATCTGAAGCCGTCCTTTGGAGCCAGACTTGTTCGATTTTCTTCTCAAGGAAAGGCAGCCGCCTCTGTCCCCTTTGCAGTAAAGCTATACGGCAGTGAGAGCGAGAACAGGTAGAGGCGTCCCTCTGTAGGCACTGCACAGGATCCCCAGACTCGTCTGCGGGCACTCCCTTGAACAGAGCTCCAGGCCAAGGATCGGTGCAGAAAGAGACCCTGAGGCTCCTGATACCGTCTGGGACAAAAGTGGCAGAGAGCAGGCAGGATGTCACTGCGCCAACTCCCGTGGCCCCAAGCAGACATAGCTCGTGGTATTCCGCTGTTCACCTGGAAGAGAGCCTCAGAATCCTTCTTACCACTATGACCCAGGGAGAGGCTAACACGGAGACCCAGGCCTGACACTCAAGGTGAAACTGATTTTCCACGTTTGGCCTGGGAATTTACAGTTGACAATGGATCCACGGACAACAGATAAACCTGTAACAAGTATGCAGATACCTTGACAAAAAATATTTAATGATTATGACAGCAGAGGCGATCATGCACCTTGCCTAAAAGTGAAGGGGTTTTTCCACACGGTGAGGCTTAAATTTTTTTTAATGTTTATTTATTTAAAAAAGTTTTTTTAACATTTATTTATTTTTGAGAGACAGAGAGAGGCAGAGTACGAGCAGGGGAGGGGCAGAGAGAGAGGGAGACACAGAACTCGAAGCAGGCTGCAGGCTCCGAGCCGTCAGCACAGAGCGCGATGCGGGGCTCGTACTCACGAGCTGCGAGATTGTGACCTGAGCCGAAGTCGGACGCTCAACCGACTGAGCCACCTGGGCACCCCAATGTTTGTTTATTTTTTAAGGACAGAGAGAGACAGAGTGTGAGCTGGGCAGGGGCAGAAAGGGAGGGAGACGCAGAATCTGAAGGAGGCTCCGGGCTCTGAGCGGTCAGCACAGAGCCCCACACGGGGCTCCAACTCACGAGCCATGAAATCTTGACCTGAGCCGAAGTCAGACGCTTAACCGACTGAGCCACCCAGGCGCCCCCAACATGGTGAGGCTTTAAATCAGAGTGTTACGTGATTCATGTCCCTGGAGTTGACACAAGGGCCATCTTAGTTTGAGTTCGGAGGATATGGCGATCTTCACTCGTCTCTTCCGAAGAGCCCCAGGCATCACTGTCCTGGATCCAAATGTCGGATGGAGAGCAAAGTCGATCAGACTGAGCTCTCTAGCCTCTGCTCCTGCCTGTCTCTCTCTCTCTCTCTCTCTCTCTCTCTCTCACCTAAGCTTCCCTTAAGCAGGTGACCATGTAACTTATACAATCTAGGAGGGAGCACTGTTAATAATGACACGAGATATAGGTATAAACGGGAGGCATCCCAGGCAAATGAGGATGTGATCTCATGCCCACAGTCCCTACACGTTTGTACGGGGACACGTATTAGCGTGTGCCAGGATGTGTGTGTGCATGACGGGTGGGTGTGCTATGGGGCAGTAGCAGGCAGCTGGTCGTCCTTCAGCCTGAGGTCAGTCCCTTCCGCAGCCCTGGGTCCTTCTGGTTTCTCCTGCCGCTTCACTTCCAGGTGTGAGCGCACAGATCGATGGTGCCCCTGAGCTGACAAGGCTCCCGGGGGCTGGAGCGATTCATTAAGCCTCCGCCAGGCTCTCAGCACAAGCCTCCGCAAGAGCCGTTTAATTGCCACTTGAAGCTCCCTTCCTTCTCTCAAACCAAGATTCTGCTCGCGAGTCCCGAGAGAGGGAATCCGGAGAGTTGATGGAGCTGGCTGTCCGGCAGGCGAAGCCCCCAGTTCTGGGCCGGCCCGGGGGAAAGCCCACCCCCGCTGCCTCTCCCCGGCGAGGCCCGCTTCGGATCTTGCGCTGCTGTGGGGGAACCGACAAATTTCCGACCGTCACCCCTGGAAGGGATTCTGAGATCTCCGAGCCCAGCTGCAGTTCCCAGAGGTGAAGGGGCTTCCTGGGGGCTTTCCTTCCCTGGAGGGAGGGGGCAGGCGACCCTGCCAGATGACACGGCTGGAGGAGGCCCAAATGCTACTGCTGGCCATGCAGGACACAGGACAAAGGGCCAAACGCCACCAGGACTGGCTGACCTTCGAGCCCTGTTCTGAGCACCTCTGTTGGAAGAACCAGGCCGAAGGCTCTCAGAGCCAAGCGAAGCTGGAGCCTGGGAACCAGGAGCGTGAAATCGATCGCACAGAAAGCCTTTCAGGGGGCTCGGGTGCTGGAAGGATCGGACTGACCCCGGGCAGCCCCCGCAGGAGCTGCCGGTCACACGACGACCTGAAAACTGCCTCTCCTGAGATCCCGGACCGTGACTCCGTGCCAGACTCAAACACGGCACCCCGTGTGGAGCGGTGGCCCCGCTCGCGCTCACCCACGCCACCGAGGAGGCGGCCGTGCAGTTCTGCCCCAACAGCCAAGAATGCAAAAGTCACTCCTATTTGAAATGCATCAGGATTCCAATTTTCAATGAGATTTCCCTTCCTAAACCCGCTTGGCTTCGTAGATGTGTGTGCTCTGCCCGCCTGCTGATGGCAGAGCGAGGGCAGAGCCCCTGCGTGCCGGCCAGGGAGGAGAACCCGGCCAGGAGTTCCCAGTCTCAGGTGACTCTGCCTCGGGAAGACCGGGAATGGGTGAGAATATGAACTTGGTGGGCGCACGGGCGTGGCAAAAGGCCTGTACGTGTTGAGGGGGCAGGCGATGCGGAGCCCAGCCCAGTGACAAGGAGCACGGTGACACCCGACAGTCGCAGGGATGACACCTTTGTCTTCTTCACGCTACGGTGGCCCGACGCTTTCATCCATCACCTTGGTCTGTCTTGTGCTCAGCCCTACTGTGTAGGTGTTACTACGGCCCCATCCCGCAGATGAGAACGCTAAGGACCAGAGAGGTTAATTAATAAGGTCCAAGAGCTAGTGAGTGACAAACTAGGACTGGAAGGCCCGTTGCCTGCCTTTGGGGGCCCCGGAATCTGTCACCCCTGGGCAGAGAAAGGCTAAGCAGGACAAGCTCCAGAGAAATGGGTGCCCTGCCCTGAAGACACACACATAGGTGCTGTGAGGGTGGGGCCCACGTGCCTTTCATCACCCGGGGTTGTCACTCATTTTCCGCGCCTCAGGGAACAGGACGGGCTTGGGACACATGACCGCACGGCACGTTTACTCATGCTCCTGACAACACGAGCTGAGAAGACAGCAGGCTACTGACGTGTAGGCCGAGGGATTTCGGTAGATGTCCCAGCGCTGGATCAATATGACAGCTTTGCCTTCATTAAGGCCCCAAGGCCAGGGCACCGAGTGTGGGCTCAGCTGGACGGGTGGGTGGTGTGCATGCACCCCCATCCCGTGCAGAGGGACGTGGGCCTTGCTATCTCTCTGCAGAGAAGTGCAAAGTCGGCTCTCTGGCAGAGGGTGGCCGAGCCCAGCTGCTGCCATGAACAGCAGGTAGGCAGTGGGCAGCTCCCCACCCCCACCCTCTCCAGGGCCCACTGGACTGGGGCAAGCCTGGACACTTAGGCCAGAGCGGAGCAGGCCCAGCCTCCCTCCACAGAGCCCAAGTCAGCAGATGTGGGATGGGGACCCTGTGTGGGGTTAGGCGGGCGGCTGGCAGAGAGCAGGGAGAGAGAAAAAGGCTAGAGGTGACAGAAGACCCACTCCAAAGTGGCTTACGTTGGGGCACGTGGGTGGCTCAGTCAATTAAGCATCCGACTCTTGATATCGGCTCAGGTCATGATCTCACAGTTTGTGGAATCGAGCCCACCCTTCCCATAGAAGTTTCTAGAACTCTTCCGGGAGCCTTCCTTCCTGCAGCCAGGAGTGTGAGTCAGAGACCCCGGGGGGCCTCCCCGCTGATGTTTGAGAAGTGGTGCTTTCCTTATCTTCAGTCTGGGGACATTGCAGTGTCCCCCCCACCCCCTCCCTGGCCATGCGGAGCCTCCATTGAGGTTCCCAAAACAAAGAGAATGAATCTCAGATGCGGGTCAGGGGGCTACATTCTAGCCCCGCCTCCTAGTGCTGTGACATCCCGTGCAGCCGCCACCAGTCACAGGAGGCCGTCACAGTTAGGTGTAAACCAGTGGAGATGAAATGAAACCCACTGTTCCTGAGTGACACCAGGGACACGTCAGTGTTCAGGAGCCACCTGTGGCTAGTGGCTCCCGAATTGGGCAATGCCGATTGTAGAACAATTCCAACACCGAAGAATGTTCTACTGGGCAGCGTGAGTCTGGTGGTTACTTGTGTGGCCACGTGTGACAATCCAACCAGCCCCAGCACATGCTGAATGGTAGTGTCCCTATGTGGGCGGTGGGGCAGGGTGGGTGTCTGTGGCCAACGGGCAAGTGACAGATGGGTGGGGACTCAGTAGTGTGGAGTAGGGCCGGGGCCTCACCTGTGTGTATATTCTATACATACAATCTGTATTATATAATCTATATTAGATAGTATCTATAATCTATATCTACATTATATAGGGTATGTATCTCATTACATACGTTGAGATTTCTTGTAAGGAATTGGCTCATATGATCGTGGAGGCTGATGATGGGACTTTCCATGATGTGCCGTCGGGAAGCTGGAGCCCAGCAAGGCCTAGACCAGAGAGCTGCTGGTGTGGATCCCAGTCCGAGTGGAAGCCCTTCAAGCCAGGAACGCTGAGGGCGGGAGAAGACTGATGTCCCGGCTCCGCAGTCAGGCGGAGACTGCATTCAACCCGCCTCTGCCTTTCTGGGCTACCCGGTCCCTCAACGGGTTAGGTGAGGCCCACCCACGCTAGGGAGGGCCATCTGCCCCACTGGGTCCCCCAGTTCAAACGCTAATCTCATCCCCAACCGCCCTTGCAGACACACCCAGAAATAAGGTCCCCAGGGCCAGTCAAGCTGACACATAAAATTAACCATCACACTCTGCCCTGTGGCCTCTGCCTGGAGCAGAGGCCACAGAATCGCACGCCAATCTTCCCGTCCTCTTCCACCTAGACCCCTACTTCTGGGTGTCCCCACAAACCCACTCCCAGACAGGTGGGCCCAGGTGACTGAGTTCTGGCCTGTGGAATCTGGGCAGAAGCGACCCTGAAAGATGCTTCCTCCTCCCCAGCGGCCCAACCAGATGCAGACGACACAGCCAAGACATTTGACACAGCAAATGTCACCCCGGAGGACAGCTGAGAAAGCTCGCACCCCAACATCCCCTGGGAATCGAATCCTGCCAACGACCACGGAGTGAACGGGGAAGAGGCCCCTCCCGATGAGACCCAGCTCTGGCCAGCATCTTGGCTGCAGCCTGGTGAGACCCTGCCCCAGAGGACCCGGCTAAGCCACGCCCAGATTCCTGCCCCAGACAAACTTTGGGATAAGAAATGTGCTGTGTTTAGCCATTAAGTTTGGGGGTATTTTTTTTTTTAATTTTTTAATGTTTACTTATTTCTGAGACAGAGACAGAGCATGAGTGGGGCAGGGACAGAGAGAGACGGGGACACAGAATCCGAAGCAGGCTCCAGGCTCTGAGCTGTCAGCACAGAGCCCGACGCGGGGCTCGAACTCACAGACTGCGAGATCATGACCTGAGCCGAAGCCGGACGCTCAACCGACTGAGCCACCCAGGCGCCCCTGGGGGTATTTTTTAGTGCAGCAGTAGATAACGAATATGCCCACGAGAAAAAGAAGTTGTGGACGCAGAAGGGGAACGGGTCCCGCAGCCCAGCAGTCGCGTGACTGGGGCTGAGCTGGTGGCAGGGTGGGAAACACAAGAGAACGACGGTGCAGAGGTGAGGCCTGGGATGCACACGAGGGATGGCCAGGTGAGCACTGGACACTTCCTCGGGCAGGGGCAGCCCGGTGGATCCACGGGGCCCCCGGCGGGCCACGACCCTCCTAAGTCTTTGCTTCCGAGGTCAACAAGCTCTCCCGCTCCACATTCTGTTCACGCAGCCAGAACTATGAAAACACGCAGGAGGAGAGACCGGGAAATAGGGCTGTGGGCAAGATAGGAAACCAGAATGAATTTCTTCTTCCCGTCCCTGCTTCAGTACATTCTTTGCAGAAGGTGCCGCTGGGCGATAAGGAGCCAGAAGCTCATGGCCCACGGGCTGTGAGGAGAGGGGGTCACCCTGTCCTGGGTCCCGGGCTTCTTCCGGGGGTGGGGGGGCTGAGGTATGGGGCCCCCTGCCCATCCTGTCCTCCATGCCTGCTGCTGAGCAAAGCCCCGGGGCTCTAGCCCCGCTTGCTTAAACCGGGGCAGAAATTTTTAAAAAGGGGAAAACAGAATGAAGTAGAAGGAAAGCAAAGTGGCCCTAGGTGGGTGGGTGTGGGTGGCTGGGACTCTCAGCCCAGGGTCTCAGCTCCGCAGCAGCAGAAGCCCAGCTGGCACTCCCTTCCCCCCCACCCCCTCGATTCTTTTCTTTCCCAGAAATCTCTTTCCCCTCTTTGGCTTTCCTGCAGCCAGGACCCCCTTCGCATACTGTGTATCACCTCCCTTCCCAGAGATCACTGCCCTGGGCTTCTGACAAGCCCCGCCCACCGCCCCTTCCGTCTCCCCCTGCTCTCATCCACCCTGCCCGCAGACGGACTCCAGCCACACCGCTTTGGACGAATCACCTCCCCGTTTTAAGAATCTTCTGTTCATTCCAGTCCAGGGGCAAGGATAAGTCCAGAAGCGGTGGCTGACAGGCCCTCGTGTTCTGCTTTCTGCCAGAGCTTCTAGGGTCTGCCGCCGAGCACCCACTCCGGCCCCGGGGGCGGCTGCCTGCCCCTCGTGCACCCCCAAGTACACCTTGAGCCCTGGTCATTTTCCATCCCTCTGCCTGCCCCGGCAGGTCCTTATCAGCACTCCCTGAATCTTTTCCTGTGCAAATCCTACCCGTCCTTCTTCAAAACCCAGGTCCTATCTTACCTCTCAGCAAATCCGTCCCTGACAATTGAAGCCCTAAGCGCTTTCTCTGTCCTCTGAACTTTTATACAATTTTAGCCTGTGCAATTCATCTGTTAATTAATCATGCACTGTGCCGCCTTGAGACATTGTTTTTTGTTTTTTTCCCCTTCTGGTGGCCTTGCACTGAGAGTTAACTCTTTGGGGGTAGTTTAAATTTCACTTCTTCCTATTTTGGCTTTGTGTCCCCTTGTGATCCTCCTTAGGCAGGTGTCACAACGATGCCCCTGGCCTTGTCCAGGGAGCCCGTGCTGAGCAGGGCCATTCGAGGCGTGCAGGGTGTATTGGTTGGATTTTATTCTTGCCTTCCAGAGGTCCTGGTCTATTGCTCTAGTTTCTGTTCTCATTCATTAATTGACATCTCCTTTGGGAAGGCATATTTATACGCTTGTCCCTAAATGGTAGTTCCTTTGGGTTCTGTCCCTTGCTCTCTACTTTTCTTTCTGTCCTCTCTCACCCTGAATAATCTCAGCCACGTCCCTTCTCTGCACTGCCACCCACATGCTGGGTGGCATCAGTGTGTCCACCCCTCATCACTTCCCCAAACTTCAGGTCCCCACAGCCAGCTCCCTATGGCACCTTGCAAGCTGCACGTCCCACAGGCACCTCCAACCGCACGTGGCCCAAACTGAGCCCACTGCATTCATTTTCTCGGGCTGCCATAACCAAGCGCCACATGTTGAGTAGCTTAAAACATCAAAGATTTATTCTCGCACAGTTCTGGAGACCAGAAGTTCAACGGCAGCGTGTCACAGGGCCACGCTCCCTCTGAAGGCTCTCAGGATGAATCCTTCCTTCCCTCCAATCCCAGTAGCTTCTGGAATTCTTTGCGTTCCCAAGCTTGTAGCCTCATAAGCCTCAGTCTCTGCCTCTGTGTCCACTTGGCCTCCTCCCCTCTGTGTGTCCCTGTGTGTCCTCTCATCTCCTCAGAGGGACACCAGTCACTGGATCTGGTGTGGCCTCATCTTCACTCATGGCCTTGCAAAGACCCTATTTCCAAGTAAAGTCACAGGTGGACATGAATTTGGGGGGACAGTACTCAACCTAGTATGCCCCTCACCTCTTGCCTCAATAATGTCCATTTTGGTAAATTACATCCCGACCCTTCCAGCAACCCAGTCACAAGAAGCCTGGGGATTGTGCAGATTCTCTGGGGTCCTCCTCTTCTACTCCAATCGCTGGCTACCCCACCCCCACCCCCTGTCCCACTGCCGTCACTCAATAGCGCCATCTATGGCCACCCTCTAACTTGCTGTCCTAGCCCAGACTCTCGGAGTGTGGGCCAGGCTTTCCCAGTTTTCTTTTCCTCATCACCCTGCCTCTACCTGCCCCGTGAAATGTTCATACCACGGGTATCCTATACATCTGTTTATGGTCTATATGTGTCTGGTTGCCTTTAGACATAGAACGGTTTCTTGTCCCCCACCGCACCCCAAGAACTCATTTTGTCCTATCCTGGGTGATGCCAAATTTGTGTCCTAAATCTCTGCTCAGACAGTACCCCCTCCCCTCTCTTGCATAGAAACATCTACCTACATTTCAAGGCCTGAGTTGAGGGTTACCACAATGAGGACACATCATCACCCACCCCCTGCCCTGCCAGCAGGAGCCTGGACTCCCGTACTCACACCTGCTGGACCTGGCCAGCCTCCCAGCATGGCACCCGTAGTGTCATATATGTACTAGTTTGCCAGGCTCTGTGGTCTTTGCCGTGGACTATTTCTTACCCTTCTCTATCTTTGGAGCCCAGCTTAACGCCTCTCGCAGAGTCAGAACTCGATGAGTGTTTTACTGAGTGGATGAATGAACGAGCAAATGAATGAATGGCTTCTCTGTACTGTTTCTGTTGGGCTCCACCATTGCTACCCGGTGCCAAGCACCTCCAAAGGCTGCCCAGTTCCTATCTGCCCACCTGCTTCCTCTACAGATCCCCCTTTCTCGTTCAGGTGGGTGTCACCGTGTAGGCTCCTTATCCTTACTCCTGGTTGGCCTCTGTCTCTGTTTTAACTCTCTCCCAGTGGCCCTGGGTATCTGCCTCTCGTTTTCCTTGCCCTCCATTTCCCTGGAAACATCCCCATGATGCTCTCCTGTCCTCACCCTCTTATTCCCACCCCCCACCCGCATACCTGGTCAGCTGCCGAGCTCTGCCTCCTCTCCCTGCTGCACCCCCAATGTGGGCACCACCTCCATCAGCGGGGGCAAGGCCTTCGAGAAGTGCCTCTTAGCTTTTGAGAGCCTGTGAGGGGGTGGGCGGGCAGGGAGGGGAAGCGTCCACAAGACCCTGGGGTGGGTCCTGAGTCTTTTGCACAGAGCAGATGTGTGGGTCATAGACTTGTCCCCATGAAGCAGGGATGGCTGTGGCTCTGAGATGGACACCTGTCACCCAGGTCAGCCTGGCAGATGCAGAGCTGGGGCCCCCATTCCAGGACGAGGTCCCCTGTGACAGACCACAGACACAGATGATACTGACTCAGTGGGGAGAGGGCAAAAGTTGAGAGCCTCGCACATACATGTCAGAGAAAAAGCAGGGCAAAGGCAGGTGCCATTTTGGGAGGTGGAGGAGGGTGGGAAGGAGACGTAGGGAGACTCATATTCGATCTGGGTAGAAATGGAAGAACTGTCATCACCTGGCAGCTGCACAGGTGCACCTTCCGCACGCACAGACCTTTGCTCTTCGGGGGGCCTTGCTCCTGCAAACCTGGGTCTACTCCCCGTAGACGGACCCCCAGCACCAGCGGTCACCAGCAGCACTGTTCGTGTTTCTGGTATTGGTTTCCTGTGGCTACTGTAACCAATCGTGACAAACTGAGTGGCTTAGAACGATAGAAACATGGTCTGTCACCGTTCTGGAGGCCGGAAGTCCAAAACCAGTGTCAATGAGCCAAAGTCAAGGTGTGGAGGGGACCACACTCCCTCTGGCTCCAGGGGAGAGTCTGTCGCTTGCCCTCCTCCAGCCGCTATAGCTCCCACGTTCCTAGCCTGGTGGCCTCCCCAATTCCAGTCTCTGTCCCTGTGGCCACACCCGTTCTCCTCTTCCGTCTGTGGTCCAATCTCCCTCTGCCCCTTGACATGGACTCCTGCGATTGCACTCGGGGCCCCGCTCAGATAATCCAGGATAATCGCTTCATCTCAACAACCTTACCTCAGTCACATCCGTGAAGTCCCTTCTTTACCATATAAGGTAATGTTCACAGGTTCTGGGAAGTGGGCCTCTTTTGGGGGGCTATGACTCTGCCTCCTGCAGCCCCTTTGGCCCCTGCAGATTATAGAGGTGCTTCTCAATGAAAAGCCCGTGGATGGACGCCTGCATCTGGTACTGTCTCTCTCCTACACCCCACGCTCAGAGACAACGTGTACAGATCTGCTCCTTTTTCCCTCCTCTCCTCACTCATTCTGGGGTCCCGGGGACCACATGGGTTTGGAGACAGTGTCTCGTGAGTACTGGAATAAGCGAGACTGTACCCTCGGAGCACCCCAACGTTCCATCGGAAGGACTCCCGTTGGGGCAGCTGGTGCTGTCTTCAAATGGATGGCTTGTAGTTCCTTCGGGCATCGAGTGTCTTGGTCAGAGGGGACGCTGTGCCGTGCTGGGGTGGGGCCAGGGGGCCAGGTCCCAGCCCCTTCGTCTCCCTGCACATTCGCAAAGGAGGGAACCGTGTCCACCATGGCTCCTGGATCTATCAGATGGAAGGAAGTAACTGGATCCCTGCCCCCCCCAAAGCTCCTGCCCCCTCCCCCAGCAGGATATGATGTAGAGAAGGCAGGGGTGGAAAGGTGAATCCCAGTGCCCTCCTGCAGATGACTAGGGCCGTGCTGAGATGGCCAAGCCCTCACTCCATGCCTGGGGGCTAGGTTTGGCAGGACAGACAGCAGCAGAGGCTCAGAGACAGGGATGGGGAAGGAGAGTTGTGGGGGGAGGTAAGAATTGCCACATAAAGAGTAGAGAGTGTGCTCGAGGATAGGAAGCCACAAGCACTTTAAGACCCAACTTCTCTGACTCCCTGTGTGACCTTGGAGAAGCCCCGGAACTTCTCTGAGCCTCATTTGGCTCATCTGCCAACCAGGTTTAACAATTCCTCCCCAATAGGGTGGCCGTAAAGATCAATGGGATAAGGTATATGGATGAATTTTATAAGTGTTCTCCACATGCAAAGAATTTCCATTTTTCTCGATCTTTATATCCTACTGGCTAAGACATAAACCCATGGTGATATTTAGAGGCTTCTAGAACCAGATGAGGATTGGTGACTCTTGCCACTTTAGGCTCAAGAAAGCGGAGGCGGAGGGGGGAGCCGGTGAGATAGCACGGAGAAACCCCCAAATCCATTCACCTGTAAGGAAGGGACGGTGGGGGTTGGGGGCAGAGGCTCCCTAACCTGACTTTGCTGCTGTTTGTTATTCTTGGGAGGAAAATCCCCAACCTGATTCTGCTGGAAGCAGGGCTGTCCGGAGTGATGCCTTGACAGGATGATGGATGGTGACTAGCCAAGGCTTCTGACACCACAGCACGTACTCTGCATTCTTTATCTGGAGCCTCCAGCGGGAGGCTGCACATAAGCTCTCCAGTTACAGGGATCCCTGATAAAATTCCATTATGGGCCCCAAAGACAATCACGCCGGATTCAATAGCGCGGCAGGCTGGGGAGGCGAGAGGCATGGTGGGAGCCGAGCGCTGCCACTGGGGAAATTTTCCCTGAGCCTGAAGCCTCTCGCGCTGGCTTTCCATAAAAGTCACCGGTCTGAGCGGAGACCCAAACCATCTCTGACATCCAATTGTCTTTTCCATTTGCGATTCGGGGGAAATTACGCGGGCCACGCTGTCGCCCAAGGGGCCGGGACCTCAGTGCTGGAGTCTATTTGGTTTTATTGAGATGTTAGGTTCCCCCCCCGCCACTTCCCCGGGACGTGCGGATGGGAAGCCGGCTCTGTTACCAGCTCACGTGTTTGGCCTCCAGCTGCTTCATCCAGACTCGCTGGGTATGCCCAGTGAGGGGTATGCAACTCCCTGCCCCCCAGAAATTCAGGGAGACTTGGCTCAAACCCTCCATGTCATGCCTGCCGCCACCCCAGATGAGGAAACCAAGGCACGGGGAAGACCCGTGGCCAAGATCGCACAGTAAACCCAGGCAGTCTGCCCACTGCCTTCTTGTCATCCTGGTGCTTACCCTGGACGTAGATGGGCCCCCGAGAGCCCTCACCCAACCGTTAGTGCCCTGGGACCCTTTCGGAGAAGGGGAGCGACCCTCACCAGCCCTAGTTCTACTCTTCTTCTTTTGAAGAATTTTGCTTCTGGTTGCCCCAACAGTGCGTTGCTCCCAAGGGCAAGGGCAGTGCGGGGTCAGGGCTGACTGACCTGAGTCTGGCTACGTCTGACCTGACCTGATCTTGGCTCCTTGCTCTGACCCTGGCTAATCCCTTAAGGAGAGAGGACATCCTCTCGGCATGAGCACTGGGGATACCTGGGACTCACCTCTGGGTCTCCCTCCCTCATCTGGGTCGGTGAAGGGGGCGTGGCTTGAAGTCTTAACCCCAGGACCTCAGAATGTGGCTGTCTTTGGAGATGGGTCTTTGAAGAGGTGATTAAGGACATGAGGTCATCAGGGTGGGCCCGAATCCAATATGACTGTTGTTCTAATCAGAAGAGGGGATTGGGGGGTGCCTGGGGGGGTTCAGTCAGTTAAGCGTCCTACTCTTGAGTTCAACTCACTTCATGACCTCACAGGTTGTGAGACAGAGCCCCGAATCAGGCTCTGCACTGACAGCTCAGAGCCTGCTTGGGATTCTCTCTCCCCTTCTCTCTCTCTCTCTCTCTTAAAATAAATAAATAAAACATTTTAAAAAAAGAAGAGGAGGAGATTAGGACACAGAGTGATAACCACCTGAGGACACAGGGAGAAGGCGGCCGTCTGCCAAGCCAAGGAGGGAGGCCTCAGGAGACACCAACCTGGCCCACGCCCAGACCTTGAATGTCTGGCCCCCAGAACCGTAAGAAAACGAATTTCTGTGGTTTAAGCTGCCCCTGTGGTGCTTTGTTACCGTAGCCGGAGCAGACAGTTTCACACATATACACCAGCATCCAATCCACTGGCTCCCTGTTGGGACAGAGCAGGAAGTGAAGGCAGCAGAGGGGGCGGGGCCTGTTCAAACCGACAAGAACAGGTCCCACTCATCCCGTTACCAAGGAGGAGGCTCAGCGAGGAGTTTGGAGTTTGGCAGGATGGCTCGGGCTGGAAAACCATCCTGTGGGGCCCGGCCCAGACCTGGCACCGGGCGTGTCCCCTGCCAGACAGGTCCACTCTGCCCACCCGAGGGTGCTGGCCCTCTCCCTTCAGCCCACCCCCGGAATAAGGGGGACACGGGAGCCTTTCCTTCACGTTCTTCTGTGTCCCCAGCCGTCCTTCCCTTGTCGCCGGTCTCTTGCCTAGATGGCAGCCCCAGGCCCTGCCCTCCTCTTGTGCCCACGGCTGTCACCCGCCTCATTCTGCCCTTAGCGTCCTCTCCCGGCCTGGGGCCTCTCCCCTCCCCCGGCTCATGTGGTCAACCCCTTGCTCCTCACAGGATCAGGCCCAGGCCCCCGCTCTGGTGCCTCTGTTTCCCCCAGTTCATCCCTGGCCCACAAGTGCCTCAAACGTACGGGCTTTGTTTGCACACGTGGGGATGCTTGTGAGCTCGGGGCGACTTCCTCGGCTTCACCGCGTCTGGGCCTGGAGGCTTCCTGGCGGTGTCCACGGGCACACTTCCCTAGCTCCGCCCACGGGGCCCGGTCCTCAGGGTCCGCAAACCCAGGTGTGCACGTCTGAATACTAGTGGTGGTGTGGCACCTGATACACTTTTACATTTTCTGCTTTTCATTAAAAGCAGCCACATTCACACTGTTCTGTTCTCTCAAGGACTATGAAAGAATCCAACATTTTCTTACTTTCTCCATCAAATATAAATTTTGGTGTAAATTGTTTTGGCGGCTTCCTTCTCTTCTACCCCTCCTCCCTCCTCCCCTCCGCTTCTCCCCTCCTCCCCTCCCCTCCTCCTCCTTTCCTTCTCCCCTTCCCTCCCCTCCCTCTGCCCTCCCCCTCCTCCCCTTTGCTCCACCTCCTCTCCCCCCTTCTGCCCTCCCTTCCCCTCCTCCTCCTCTCCCCTACCCCCTCTTCTCCTCTCCTCCTCCCCTCCAGTCCTCTCCTTCTCTCCTCTCTTCCCCTCTTCCTTCCTGCCCCTCCCCTCCCTTTCTCCCCTCCCCTCCTCCTCCCCCTCTACTTCTCCTCCTCCTTCTTTTTCTGATATGAACCTTGAGTCATATTTTTCAGGGGGGATCAATGGCCCCATATGGAAAAAGATTCTCCAGCTCAGCAGAACATGCAGGAAGTTTACACTGGGGGCAGGGGTACATTCCCACGTGTTTCTCAAACACGTGCAGCAGCAGTAACTCTGATGTTTCCTGCTGGAGAGGAGACGGAGGAAGCAGGTGGCTAGAGGATATGGGACTGGAGTGTGCACTTGTCCCCAGGGCCCCTGGGGTGCTCCCACCTGTCCCTCTCTCCCCCATGGAGGGCAGCCTCCCGGAGTGTCAAAACCTCTCCTTCCTGTCCATTTCTAACGGTCCCTGCCCACGTCCTGGCCTCCTGAGGCCACACCCCTCGCAGGCCCTGCTCTGCCCTTGCTGGCGGACCTTCCTCTGCTCTGGCCTCACCTCCGAGCTAGGGCCTCCTGACCCGGGGCGCCCCTCCACCGTGGGTTGGCTCTAATGGCTGTCCATTGAGGCCAAGCCACCTCCTGCCCCCAAACTGTCCCTCCTGCACCCAAATCATCACCTGTCCTTCTGCTTCTCTCTGACCCTGTCCGGGTCCCTTGATTTCTTCACCATTAGAGGGGACAGGAAATCAGATCTCCTCTGCTGGAAAGTTTCTACCTGGGCTGAAAGGGTTTCCTGCCTTTCTCCCCAGATCCCCAAGGAAAGGAGGGGGCCAGGCAGGGCAGCAAAGGATGCCGGTCCTGCTCACGCTTCGGGCCCGCCTCAGTAAGGACCGGAGCGGGAGCTGCAAGGAGATTATCCCCAGATCAGTCCAGAAGGCCGGTTGCACGCCCCTCGATGATGCTCATCCCACGGAAGAGCTCCCTCCCTGATCTCAGTCGCCCTGTCCCAGCCCCTCCAGAGTGGGCTGTCACCAGCTCTGCACAGCACACGCACTGTCACACTGGTGTTGGAGCAGGGGATTTAATCAGGCTCTCGCTATTAGTCCCCGAGTAGTAATTGAAGTGGTCTGATTGGACCTATCTATTAGGCCCAGGGAGCTGTGGGGAGAGACGGCTCCCAGAGCATTTCCTCTGCCTGCTAATCTATCTGTCTGGCATTTTATCTGGAGCCCAAAGCCCGTTCTTGAGCACTGAGGCATTTTACGGTATTATTATTACTTAGCACTTAAAACGCACTTCATCAACGAGAGGGCCAGGCGGCCCCGGCCGTAAGGATAAAGCACAGTGCTGCAGATAGAGAGATACGGATCTCGCTCTGGCTGTGTAATATTTGATGCCTGTGTCTTTGGTCCCTTGTGATCTGGTTATTAGTTATGACTCCTCAAGGAGAAAACCGACCGTCTCTCTCCTGATAAATGGGAGTCGGGTGGACGGGAGGCTCCGAGAGGCTGTGGGCTAGTGGGAATGGCGGACCAGGGGTGGGGGGGGGGTGTCTGAGCGAGGCTTCACTGGAAACTGACCCCAGACGGGGTGTGGAGCATATTTGGGAAGTGATTCCAGGAAGCCCCAGTGATAGGTGGGGAAGTGAGAAAGTGAGACCGGGAGAGGAAGGGAGCCCGTAAGGGATGCTATGCCATGTGAGCAGGTCACTGCCATGGGTAACTGGAGCTCCACTCCACCTGGGAACGTGGGGAGGTGGTGGGGAGCACCCCAGAGTTACTCCATCCGAGGGGCAAGCAAGCTAGAGCTTCTGTCTTCCGACCCCCGTTGATACGGGCTGAGCAGCTCCCAACAGCAGCAGCTCTCTAGCCCTTTGAGCTTGACCCTGGCCTGGACCGAGAGAAGTCCCAGCTGGAGAGTCACATGTGCTCATCCAGTGGCTACCCGGGAGGCAGCGGGGCCCTGGCAGTGACTGATGGGTGGACTGTGGGGTCTGGTAACACAGGCTGTGGTCAGAGGCTGAGCTCTGGGAAGGTCCCCTTCTCCTCCTCTCCTCCCCTGCCAGCCCTCACTGTCCCTGCATCTCCTTGGATCGATGGGGGCCCGGTATCACGCCAGGCAGTGTGCAGAAGCCCAGGGACTCTGTCCACCTGCTCCCTTTTCCTGATTCCCACCCCCCCCCCCCCCACCTTAAGGTGGAACATTCAAGGAAAGGCACAGAATACAACTTAGGTTCAAATGTCAGTCTTGGCACCTCTGGTCATGTAACTAACTGGGGCAAGTGACTGAATCTCTCTGACCCTTAATTTCCTCACCCGGGAAATGGGAGCAGGGATACCACCTTGCAGGACTGTTTCTGAGGATTGATGAGCTAGTGTCTATAAAGTGCCTAGTCTTGTGCCTGCCACAGAACGAGGGTCCAGGGTGTATTTATTTCTCTTCCCTTTCATGCGCGGCCCTACCCCCACCCTCACACCCCTCTTGCCATTTGGAATGTTTCGAGTTACAAGGATTTCCTCTGAGGCTCCTATTCCCAGGGGTGAGGGAGCCCCTGCTTCTGGCATCCTCTGCACCCTTTCCAAGCCGAGGTCAGGAGGCGCCCTTCCCCGGCTAACGCAGCAGCCTCCCGCCCGATGCCTGGGATTGAAAATATCCCTGTAGTCACCAGGCCAAGGCAGAAGTGCACGGCACCCCCTGAGGGGCCAATTTATGCAGAAGCTTAAATATCTTTTAAAACTCCTTCCCCTTCCTGGAGATGTGGGAGTCAGCTGCTGCTGCTTAGGGCTCCAGGCTTTTCTTCAAAGGGCATCCCCCCTGGGCAGATGAAAAACTTGCTAGAAAAAGCGCTTTTCTTTTTTTCTTTTTCTTTTTTTTCCTTACATATTTTTTTTTCTTCTTTAGAGAATTCTTGCTCCTGCCTCAGCGCCTAACTTCCATGGAGCAACCAGGGAGCCTATAGGAGTCAGAGAGCTCCTTCCCCTGGGGGCGCCTCCTACAGGAAGACTTCCCTAATTACTCTCGGTGCCTCCAACATCCCTTCTCGGCCTTCTCTCTGGCTCCTCTGGCTTCCGGGCTTCCTGGTGGCTGTTGGCTTTGACTTGGGGAGCTCGTCTTTAAGGCCTGATAAGCGCATAGTGGGAAACTTGACATCTATCTCTCCAGAAGGATGACAGCATCTCAGAGAATGCTTTCTCCGAGGCTCCCCGGGGCCCAGTCCGAGGCCTGAGCCTGGGGGCAGCTGCTGCTGACCGGCCAGGGCCCCAGCCACGTCTGAGCTCACCACGAGGCTGCCTGCCCAATGAAGCAGGCTTGAGGCGGGAGCCAGCGTCTCTGTGGCAAGCAGCAAGGATCCATCCGGGCTGAAAGGTCTGGAAGCCCTTCATCATATTAAAGACCAATTCAGGACAGATTAAGAAGACACGTCATTCCTTCTCTTGGGGTTGGGGAATCCATCCATCCTCCCGGAGCCTCTGGGGGCGGGTGGGGAAGACACGGGGAGGAGTCCTTTCCCTGTGTGCTTTGAAGTGAGGCCCCAGGCTCCCCTCCCAGGTGCTGAGCTCTCTGCTTCCCCCATGGGGTCGTCTTTTCGAACATGCTCAGAGGCCCTTGTTCTTTCTTCAGATCAACTCCTTTGACTCCTTCCAAGGGCGGGAGCCCGCCTCTGTCAAGGGCACGGCTAGCCGCCTTCCTCTTTCGAGCCACCGCGGGGGGCAACCAAGAAGACATCGTACCTTGGGGAAAGGACCACCTCTCCCTGGCTGGCTGGCTGGCCAGACACTGGGGAGGGGGTGGGGATTGCCCTATTTATACTTTCCTTTGGGGGAGGGCACATTGGTGGCCTGGAGGTCCGGATGCTGCGGGTGCAGTAGCCTGAGAGGGCCAGGGGGAGAGGTCTGCTCAGAAAGGAAGGGCAGGGAGAAGGGGCTGGGCCTTTATCGATTTCCTTCCGCGCCCCTGGCCCTACGCCAGGCCCCCTTCACGCATCATCTCCAGCACCCCGGCCAAGAGCGCGGGCTCCTGAGTGCACAGAGCCGGGTTAGAACTCCAGCTCCCCAGGTTTCTGGCTGGGTAGTGCCGGGCAAGCGGCTTCAGCCGCCTGAGCCTCGATGCGCTCATCTGCGAAGTGTGAATCGTCCAAGTCCCCATCTACCAGAGCTGCCGTGAGGATTAAACGAGACCCTGGATCTAAAGCTCCTGGCAGCGGGCCGGACCCCTCAGCACGCGCTCCATCAACATCAGCTCCTTCTGTCATCCATGGCCCCGTGGCATCGAAGTCCGCACCTTTCCTGTCGACGCAGGCAGCCGAGGTTCAAGACGTGAAGAAACTTGCCCAAGGCCACTGAGTTCGAGAGCGGCAGGTGGAGATCCGGGCCCAGGCTTTCCAGCCTCGAAGCCCAGCCCTGCTCAGACATCCTTCAGCCTTCCCGGGAAAGAGCTAAACGAGCCCAGGTCTTGGGAGGTGCCTGCCCGCTCAACCACGTTGGCAGGGGCAGGGGCCAGGGCTTCCAAGCCCCTGACCGCCAACGTAGCCTGGCGGGACCTTGCCCCGGAGTCGGCAGAGATGCTCTTCCGAGGTGGGCCCCGGGTGTGGGAGTCAGCGGGGGCCGTGGCAAAACTGTTTCGCCTCGTGCGGGGCTCTGTCCTTCAGCGGCCCGGAGAGGGACGGGGCGGGACACGGGGGGACGGCGGCCCCGCACGCCCTCACTCACGGCAGGACTGACTCTGGATAAACAATTACAGTCTATTTACCTCCGACCATATGGTGTTGGGGAACAGGTGTGCAGGTAATGAAGAGCCCAGCTCCAATTAAACGTCTGGGAACGCGGCCGGATTCCCGCTGAATCTTTTGCTTGGGCGGAGGCCCACGTACAAATGAGACCTAAAAGGGACAGAGGCTCAGTAGGGGCAGAAGCGGGAGAGGTGAGGCTCCAGGGATGCCGGGCCGGGCCACGTAGGCGCCCGAGGAGGACGCAAGGCAGGGGACGGAGGAGCACGCTGGCAGGGTCACTGACCTCTCTGTAAGGCTGACTGGTCGGCACCCGTCCAGCTGGGACGTCTGGAGGACGTTTCCTGTGAGATCGGGGGGCAGGGCAGGGACAGATCACACTCTGCCACAGTCATTTCCACCCTGGCCCTCCCATGTGCCTTAATTTCCCTCTGCCCTAATTCCCAGCCATTTGACACATATTTTTGAGGGCCTACTGCGTGCCAGGCACTGTGCGAGGAGGCACTGGGGACACACCGATGAGCGAAAAGCCTTGGTTTCCCGGAGTTTATTTTATGCGGAGGATGGAGATTTTAGGCCTTTTAGGGGGATGGAAAGAAAACAGTGAATCGCTATACACAAATAAGGCCAAGAAAGCAGGAAGTGGAGAGGGAAAGAGAACACCCCACCTGCCCAAGGGACTCCTTACCGTCTTAGCAGGTGCAGGTCTGTGGCCCCCTGTCTTCCGTGTCCAGCCGTCAGCCACCACCTCCTCTGGGCTCCTGGTCATTCCCATCCTCGCTCCATTATAGCGCCCGGGGTGGGGGGGCGGGGTGGCTGTACCCCAGCTGCTTCTGCATCCCTCTCCCTCCAGGGCATTGACCTTCTCTGGGACAGGGAGGGTGTTGGGCTCACAGGGCAGGGCCTGTCGGGCAGGAAAGAAGGCGTGGTGACTGATGAGCAGGTCGAGCCTCTGCAGCCCCAGCCTCCAGGACCCTTGTCTGACCTGCCGAGAGGACACCGTCCGCTCTGGCCTGGCCCGAGACCGTGGACAGACCGCGACTTTGGAGAGTGCCGGCCTTGACCTTGGGCAGAGGCCCCCCCGGCCTCGTCTGATTGTGGAGCCGGGCCAGCTGCCCCTCACCAGTGTTCTGGAGGCTGCAAAGAAGACGAACAGCTTCTGTCCCTGTGGAGGGCTGCGGGGAGCTGAGCGAGGGCACACGTCCCGATGAATCTCTCGTGTCAGTTTTTACTGCAGTGACGAGGCTGCAGGGTAGGGGCGGGCAGGGAGGGCGCCAGCTCCAGCGACTGGTGAGGAGACAGACACAAATGGAGATTTTCCATGCCCTTTTGCCTTAGTATTTTTGTTTTCTTTTCATCGTGGAGGTACCCCTTGCCTTACGTCTTGGCAAATCGAAATCAGCACCTTCCCCAATTCCCTGCTGGGGGAAGGCAATGTCTCCCGGCGGTCCCGCTCGGGCCCCTCTAGGTCATGCCCATCCTTCTTCGGGGGACAGTGACCACCCCCCACCATGGGGCTCTCTCCAGCTCTCTCCACCTTCCTGTAGAAGCGCACAGTTGCACTACAGAAAACGGATGGTAGGTAATTCCAAGGAAAATTCGGGTTTCAGATGAGGGGCCGGCCCTGTTTCTGGGGGGTGCCAGATTTCTGGAGCCAGGATTCTAGAAGGTCGCAGCCTCCAGATCGCCCCCCACCTCCTCCCTAATAGAGGGCAGGAAGCAAAGTAAATGGGTTTCGAGGTGGGAAACAAATTGGATTTTTAAAAAATACTCCCATTCTAATGATTGGAGGGGTTATTCATAATCCTGGAGTAGAATGTGCATCTTGAAATCTATGTTTTGCGTTGACAGCTTCTCCCTAATGGGCAAGATCTCACACACGATAGGGCCATAAAATACAGAGCTCTGGCTGGCCAGCTGCTTGTCCGATAAAGCGGAAATACAGACAGAGGGCTCCGGGCCAGAGCTCCCCACCCTGCCCACACCACCCCCACTGGTCCAGGCTCCTTGCTCTTCCCCGGCCAGTGGGGAAAGAGGCAGGACGAGGAGGAAGGCGAGCCCCTGCTACAGAACGATCCTCGGAACCAGAAGTTTTCAGAACATATGCTCCACACGACACAAATCTCATGGCTGCTTTGCGATAAAAGGGTTCCGTGTTCATAGAAGTCTGGGAAATACCACGGAGGCTATCCACCTCCCAGATATTTAAAGCACCTGTTAGCATGATCATAGCTGTGAGGAGCCTGGCAAGAAGAAGAAGAAGAAGAAGAAGAAGAAGAAGAAGAAAGAAGAAGAAGAAGAAAATCCATGTAGCTTTGTTCAATCCAGTGATTCCCAAACTTGTGTGACTGCAGAACCCTCTTCTTACAACCCCTATTGACATCCAGCAGAGCAAGTATTTCCTGGAACCCAGGGTGGTAATAGCTGTATTAGTCTGCTAGTGCTGCGTAACAAAGTACCACAGGCTGGGCGGCACTGGGCTGGGAGAAAGCACTGGAAAGTTTTCAGCTGCCTCGTGGACCAGACCAGGAGCACAGGCAACGCCACCTTCACCTTCCTCCCAGGCCCCATCTCGGGGACGGCTGAGAAATCAGGGAGGCAGCATTCTCCTGGGTGGAGGTGACTGTGGGGGGAGCAAAGGAATCGCTGCTCCCGGGCGGGAGAAGGTGAGGACTTAGCCGCACACGGAAGCCAGCAGACTTGCTTTGTCCCGGCCCATCCTGGCCCAGACACCTGCTGTTTGTCTCCCCGGGCTTCTTGGCGAGTTCCATGAACTAGACAAATCCCCTTCCTGGCGGGCGGGGAGGCCCGATTTTCACCGACTCTTCCTCTCGGTCGAAAGAGGCGACTCTGTAGGTGCCGGGGCGAAACGCCCGAGCTGCGGCTGGCCCCGGGGAACTCCCGTCAGATGTTTAGTCCACAGTGCTTGGCAGAGGGGGAGGCACAGCCCGGGATTCCAGGCTTGACCCCCCAGTTCTGGGCCGTGGAGGCTGGGGCAGCTTACTCACCCCTGAGCCTCAGGCTCATCATCGCTAAACAAGGCTAATGAATGAATGTCGAGGTCATTGTGAAGGTCTAATTAAAGGCCTCAGAAAAAGTGCTTTGCAAACTGCAAAGGAGCTATACGCGTGATAGCTCTCAGCAGAGGCCAGGAGGGCCATCGAGGGGGAGGGGGGTGGAGGGTAGGAAACTGCCAGAGACCCTCCCGGCAGATGTGGTGGCAGGAGCCCCCTGGCTGAGACCCTGAGGGCACTGCACTGCGTGAGACCCCCATCAGCCTCCTCAGCTTGTGACTGGAGCGCCTCAAAGGGACACAGAGGCTTGCGTGCTCCGCCTGGGAACACCCCCATGACCTGGGAACCTGCACGCCTCCCGGCTCCAAAGGCCCCATGTGAACTCCACGGCAGCATGGGTAAGGTGCAGCCTGAGGTCCTCAGAGAAAGGAAACCTTTGCCACCTTTGCCTTTGTGCCGTTCCTCTCCCCAGAACCCTTCCCGCTCTGTGCTGGGCAGGGACGGCGCTGTGACCCCTTGGGGCCTGGTGGGGAAGCTGTGGGTCTGAGGGGGGGGCGCATTGGGGCAGGTGTGTGGGGAGTCTCCCTTCCTCACTCACAGAGATGACCCAGGCTGGCCTCCTGGGGGGCAGGGCCGGGACTGGGGTGAAGAGAAGGAGGTGCCCAGCGGGCTGACCCTGAAATTCTAGGCTCCTGAGGGTGAGGCCGCCTCACGTATCCACCCGGATGCCTTACTTGCCTCACGCTAGTCTGGGCCCTGCTTCGGGGAGCTTCCTTCTTCAAGTACTCTGCCCACATGGCACCCACAGCCTGCCACATATCACCCTACCCTAAAAATGCTAAAAGTGTTCAACTCCTCTACCCAGGAGAGGAGAAAACGGGTCTCTGCCCATGTCCGATGGGGGCCGGCCAGGCCTCAGGCAGGTCACACTGACAGCCTGGGAACGGATGGTGGGGCCTGGTCTTGCCTGGGGAAGAGGAGACACGTGGACAGCTCATGTAAATGTCTGTGTGGACGTTTAGGGGGTCGCATGGTGGCCCCCAGAAGATTTGCCCGCGCCCTAACTACCAGAATCCGTGAATGTGACCTTATTTGGACAAACGGTCTTTGAAAATGTAACTAAGTTAAGGATTTCGAAATGAGACCGTCCTCGATTCAAGGTGGGCCCTCAAGCCATTGGCTGGTATCATAAGAGAAAGTCAGAGAGAGATCTGACACTCAGACTCACAGGGAAGGAGGCCACGTGGAGATGGGGCAGAGACTAGAGTGATGTGGCCAGAGGCCAAGGAACACTTGGAGCCTCCAGAAGCTGGAAGAGGCGGGAAGGTGTCATAGACTGAATGTCTGTGTTCCCCCAAATTCCTACGTTGAAATTCTAACCTTCAGGGCAATGGTATTAGGAGATGGGCCTTTGGGGTGGTTAGGTCATAAGGGTAGCGCCTTCGGGAATGGGGTTCATGTGCTGATGGGAAGGGACACCAGCACTTGCTTCCTCGCTACCTCTCCGATGTTCAAGGACAATGGCAATGGGACAGCCTTCTGCAATCCAGGAAGCCAGCCCTCGCCAGACACCGGATCTCTCCATGCCTTGATCTTAGACTTGCAGCCTCCAGAACCACGGGAATATATGTTCGTTGTTCCAGCCCACCAGTCTGTGGTGTTCTATTATAGCAACCCCAGCTGGCTGAGACAGAAGGATACTCCCCTAGAGCCTTGGAGAGCGTGAAACCCTACCAACACCTTGACCGTGGACTTCTGTCCTCCCCAACTGTGAGAGAAGACACTTCTGTTGGACTCTCCCCGTTGGTGGCAATTTGGTAGGGTGGTCACAGGAGACAAATACAGACGTCACATGAAAGAGGAGTTTGGTTAGTTTTGTGTGGTGTCAGGGACCGAATGAGGGTCCATGGTGGGATTTACAGAGGTCATAGTTCAGACAGATACGAACAACTTTCCAAGGATGAGAGCTGTCCAGGGATGACGTGGCTGCCTCGGGCACACCATGGGATCCACCACCTGTTGGGAATCTACTGGACGGGAATCCTGCTTTGCACAGGGAGGCTGGGCTAGATCCAGGAGGGGTTTACCCCCCCCTTCTCCCCCGAAGGACACCTGGTGAACCGATCGACCTGCAGGACACATTTCCGTGGGCATCTCGGGAATGCGTGCAGGTCACAAGTGTGATTCTCTCACCCGGGAAAGCAAATCAGAACACAAGTATGTGCGGGTGACATCACAACAGGAATAACCTTGATTGCGCTTTAATTTCCCTTTTAAAAAAAAACGCAGTTGTTTTTTTTTTGCAGATGTCGATACTGTAACTATGATTAATAATAATCTAGGGGCACCTGGGTGGCTCCACAGGTGAAGCATCCGACTTCCGCTCAGGTCATGATCTCGCGGTTTGTGAGTTCGAGCCCCACGTCGGGCTCTGGGCTGACGGCTCAGAGCCTGAAGCTGCTTCGGATTCTCTGTTTCCCTCTCTCTCTCTGCCCCTCCCCTGCTCGCACTCTGTCTCTCTCTGTCTCTTAAAAATTAATAAACGTTAAAAAATTTAAAAAAAAATCTACATGCAGGTAGCTCGCATTTCCTGGGGACGCGTCGCTGAGATCTGACACAGTGGCGGGAAGCGCGTCTCCTAGATGACACAGGGCGGTGCTTCTCAAGTGCCAGGTGCGTGGTTACCTGGCATCTGCCTCCAACGCAGGTTCCGACTCGGCGGGTCTGGCGGGGGGCGGGGTGCTCGGCAGTCTGCGTCTCTAACAAGCTCCCAGGCGATGGTGATGTTACAGGTCCACAGGCCACACCTTGAGTAACGGGATCCAGAGAGACTCGTGGCCAGTTTTCAAAATGCCCAGAGGTGCTACCTGGCAGTAGAAGGAGAGGCGAGTTAGCTGCACTTGCTGAGGCTTAGGTAGCTAAGCCTTTCCAGGAACGCTGGTGAACAATGAAATGGGACCAGATGGGACCAGGGGTGGCTGGGATGGGCACTCTGGGGACAGGTTGGGCCGCAAGATGTGGAAGCCACCTTTTTATTTATTTTTTTATAAATGTTTTTAATGGTTATTTATTTTTGAGAGAGAGGGGGAGATGGAGCATGAGCAGGGGAGGGGCAGAGAGAGAGACACACACACACACAGGATCCGAAGCAGGCTCCAGGCTCCAGGCTCCGAGCTGTCAGCACGGAGCCCGACGCGGGGCTCGAACTCACAGACCTCAAGATCATGATCTGAGCCGAAGTCGGATGCCTGACCCACTGATCCCCCCAGGAGCCCCATGGAAGGCGCCTTTTAATCAAACCACTTAGGCTCTTAAAACTGCCTGGGCTCTCGGGGGGCTTGGGTGGCTCAGTCGGTTGAGCGGCCGACTTCAGCTCAGGTCATGATCTCGCGGTCTGTGTGTTCAAGCCCCGCGTCGGGCTCCGTGCCGACAGCTCGGAGCCTGGAGCCTGTTTTGGATTCTGTGTCTCCCTCTCTCTGACCCTCCCTGTTCATGCTCTCTCTCTCCCTGTCTCAAAAATAAAAATAAAATTAAAAAAAAACTGCCTGGGCTCTCGTCCTGCCTGGGCTTCAAGGATCGATGGGAAGATACTGAAGGAGCCCTGCGGTTTACATTGTGGGGCTCGCCCTGCGTGCCAAGCTCCTCTCTAGTTTTCCCTAAGACCCTCTGTACGATTCCAGTGCCCGCCGTGCAGGGGAGAAAGTCAGGCACAGAGGAGTTGGAGGCGGGCCCAAGCTTGCACAGCTTGGAGCCGAACCAGCTCCTGGACTCCGGACCCTGTGCTCATTATACTAGCCAACCCTCCTCACCCTGGATCCTCAGCCCCTTGGCATGGGGTCCTGTCCTCACAGCCATACCCTTGCCGCCTGGGCCTATGAGTGATGAGGAACTCCAGGTATGGTCAGGGGGTCCCCGGACGGGGCCTCCTCTCCCGGCCGTGCCCTCTCCCTGCTCTGATTGACCCCACACTTTTACTAAGAGCCCTGCTACTCCAGCAGCAGGGTGATTAGACCTCGGCTCTTCTCCGGCTTTTATCTCAGCAGGGGCTGCGCGGCGCTGGCCCGGGAGGAGGGGAAAATGTGCCACTGTCATCCAAGGGCCCTCCAGCCATGCCTGGGTGGAGGGGAAGGCTCCCGCCCAGGGAAGGAGAGTTTGGGCCCCGGGGGTGGGGGTGGGGGGTGGGGGAGGACGGGGCAGCGGGTTCTGGGTAGCAGGGCCGCCTGAATCCACACCCCCGGCGTCGTGGGCTGCTCGGCAGACGACGGCCACTGATTTCCGCATCATTTACGGTCAAAACCAACAACCCGTGCCTCTCTGCAGACTTTCGCCTCTAAGCCTGTTCTCAAATATCCTGTCCCCTTTCCAAGCCCCTCACCCTCCCTGCTGCACGCTGCTGTCGGGCCCAGCTTGGAAAACAGGAGGCAGAAACAGAGCACGGCTCCTGGTGCTCTGGGAAGGGGTAGGTTCCCGGGCGTGGCAGGGGCCTGGCATGGGGGTTCACACCCGTGAGTGGCCGGGTCTCTGTGCTCAGGGATAACCTCCTCACAGGGACTCTGGGGAGGGACGGCCCGTCCTGAGGCCACCGGCAGGTGGACGGTTCTCCGGCCGGGGCTCAGGCTGCCGATGCTGTCCCCTGCCACGCTGCCGGACAGACGGCATCTGGCGGGGTCCTTGGTCCCTCCTTGGTCCCCACAGAGAACCGGGCAGTCGCTGCGCCCCTGGAAAAGCAGGACAGACTCTAAGAGAAGCCAACAAGCCAGTCGGGAGCCCAGGCCGTCCTGGTGCCTGTGCAGCCCAGGCTCCCACCTTGCGAGGCGCGAGCGGCCGGGCTGCTGGGAAGGAGCGGTGTGTTCCAATTATCCGCTCCTGGGCGACAGGCCGCATCCAGAAATTAAAGGAATCAAACCACACGGTCCCTCCCCCGAGATCCAGAACCACTGGGTGAGGACGATCACGGTACAAGGTAGCGGTGGGGAAGCCCGCTTTCTCCCTCCCTCGCTGGGGGCGGGTCGCCCACGTCTCGCGCCTTGTCAGGCTCCTCTCGCTCCTGTGCCTTTCTGCTGGCGCAGCTGGGCGGCGGACGACAGAGCACCTCTCCCCCCACCCGCCTCCCACCCCGCCCCACGGCCCTTCCTGGTCAGGAGGCTTCCTCTGCTGCCTTCTGCCCCCTGTCTCCGTCTCCTTGACTCTGTCTCTCTCTGTCTCTCTGTCTCCCTGGCTCTCTGTCTGTGTCTCCCTGTCTCTCTCCCTGTCTCCCTGCTCTCTGTCTCTCTCTCCCTGTCTCCCTCTCTGTCTGTGTCTCTCTCTGTCTCTCTCCCTGTCTCCCTGCTGTCTGCCTCTGTCTCCCCATCTCTCTGCCTGTCTCCCTGCTCTCTGTCTCTGCCTCCCTGTCTCTCTCCCTGTCTCCCTGTCTCTCTGTCTCTGTCTCCCCATCTCTCTGCCTGTCTCCCTGCTCTCTGTCTCTGCCTCCCTGTCTCTCTCCCTGTCTCTCTGTCTCTGTCTCTCTCCCTGTCTCTCTGTCTCTTTCTCCCTGTCTCTCTGTCTCTCTCCCTGTCTCTCTGTCTCTGTCTCCCTGTCTCCCTGCTCTCTGCTTCTGTCTCCCTGTCTCTTTCCCTATCTTCCTGTCTCTCTGTCTCTGTCTCCCTGTCTCTCTGTCTCTATCTCCCTGTCTCCCTGCTCTCTGCTTCTGTCTCCCTGTCTCTCTCCCTATCTCCCTGTCTCTCTGTCTCTGTCTCCCTGTCTCTCTGTCTGTGTCTCCCTGTCTCCTTGCTCTCTGCCTCTGTCTCCCTGTCTCTCTCCCTGTCTCCCTGTCTCTCTGTCTCCCTGTCTCTCTGTCTCTGTCTCCCCATCTCTCTGCCTCTGTCTCCCTGTGTCTCTCCCTGTCTCTCTGTCTGTGTCTCCCTGTCTCCCTGCTCTCTGCTTCTGTCTCCCTGTATCTCTCCCTGTCTCCCTGTCTCTCTGTCTCTGTCTCCCTGTCTCCCTGCTCTCTGCTTCTGTCTCCCTGTCTCTCTCCCTATCTCCCTGTCTCTCTGTCTCTGTCTCCCTGTCTCTCTGTCTCTGTCTCCCTGTCTCCCTGCTCTCTGCCTCTGTCTCCCTGTCTCTCTCCCTGTCTCCCTGTCTCTCTGTCTCCCTGTCTCTCTGTCTCTGTCTCCCTATCTCTCTGCCTCTGTCTCCCTGTCTCTCTCCCTGTCTCTCTGTCTGTGTCTCCCTGTCTCCCTGCTCTCTGCTTCTGTCTCCCTGTATCTCTCCCTGTCTCCCTGTCTCTCTGTCTCTGTCTCCCTGTCTCCTTACTCTCTGCCTCTGTCTCCCTGTCTCTCTCCCTGTCTCCCTGTCTCTCTGCCTCTGTCTCCCTATCTCTCTCCCTGTCTCCCTGCTCTCTGCCTCTGTCTCCCTGTCTCTCTGTCTCTGTCTCCCTGTCTCCCCCGTCTCTCCCTCTCAGCCTTTGCTTCCATTCCCAGTTTTTCCTCCTGCCTTCTTCACTTTGTTCTGATCCCTCAGGTCTCCTGTTTTCCTTCCTGTTCAAATACCCATCAGATCTCAAGGAAAAGGGAGCCACTGTGGGCTTTGTCTCTCCCCACCCCGCTGAGATGATCTTTAAAATAATAACAGCAACAGTTATGACCCGATCTTGAGCGTTCACGCCTTGCGAGTCTGTGTGGAGTGCTTCTCTTGCATTGGCTTATCAGTCCTCACGGATGTTAGCAGATAAGGAAACTGAGGCTCGGTGGCCCCAGGGCTGGTCTCCGGGTCACGGTCACGGGCTGGTAAGGTCCGTAAGGAACACTCTGAGCTCGGCCCATTGGCTGCAGCCCGCTGTGGCCTGGGGCAGGGGGAGGAAGATACGGCTGGGAAGCAGTGTCTGAAAGCTGGACGGACAGAAGAGAAGACCGACAGACATCAGTGGGAGGGGGGAGGGCCGGGCCCCCCTCGGGACTCTGGTGCACGCCCGCCTGACCTGGAGAATTTCTCCCCCGGAGGGACCCTGCCTTTGTCAGCTCAGGCTCAGGTAACAAGTTACCATGGACGGGGCTTGGACCACACGCGTTAATTTCCCACAGTTCTGGGAGCTGGAAGTCCCAGATCAGGGTGCCGGCTGGTGGGTTTTATTCTGACGCCTCTCCTCTTGGTCTGCAGGCAGCCACCCCCTCGCTGCGTGCACACGTGACCTCTTCTTTGTGCAGCCATGGGGAAGAGGGGCGCAGAGAGAGATCTGGTGTCTCTTCTCAGAAGGGCACGAATCCTGTCGTGGGGGCTGGACCCTCATGACCTCATCTCACCTAGTTACATCTCGAAGGTCCCATCTCCAAATACCATCATGTTGGGGAGTAGGGCGACAACACGAATTTATGGGGACAAAGTTTATTCCACAACCGACGATCATCGGTTCATTCCACACCCGATCAGGGAATGCCGCGTCCTGCGGGCACATCAGAAACTCCTGACCCAAACTTCCAACATACAGGGAGGGCGGCGGCTCTCAGAGGTCATGTGACGTGCCCAGGTTCACCTGGCAGGATGGACCAGAGCTGGGCTCCACCATCCTCCACCCTAGTGGTCTTTGGGCACCCTCCTCGGCACCCTCAGAATCTGCAGGACCTTTGCCCAAACCCTAGCCTCTTCAGGAGGAGTCCTGTAAAATCCTTTCCGTGATGGTCGCGTATCTGAGAGTAGGAGGACAGCTACCCGGAGGGGTCTGGTGGCGGTGGGCACGGGCCTTGACAACGGCTGGGGGATAGGACTTGTGATTTCAGCTGGAGGGTTTGTGCGCGCCACCTCCTGGGGACCGTGCCTGGGGGTGGGGAGTAGGGGTGCGGAAGGCAGACGGCGGGGGCTGCGACACCCACCCGTTCGGGCCTCCCGCCTCCCATCTCTTCCCGGCTCCACTTGCAACCGAGCATCAGGGCTTCCGAAGCGGCCGTCAGAGCAAGGCCGGCACAGCCTGCACCAGCTCGTGTGGAGTGTCTCCATTACCATAATAACGAACCACTTAATAACTGACTTCCCCACTAATTCTAATTGAAACACGTAATGATATTTCCGGGCGGAGAGCGGCAGGCCCGGGTCTGGGCAGACATCTCCAGGGGCCACCCTGGCTTCACGTGGCGAGAACCGTGGGACCTCCTCGGGCGTCCTGTTGGAATAAACCGAGGCAAGAGACAGCCGCTCTTGTATCGCTGCCAGGAACCACAGCTGATGATAAAAGCCATTAAAGGTCAGCTGGGAATAGAAAACTATTTATGTTAAATGTCACAGATTAAGCCGCAGAACGGGCCTTGGGTAGGGAGCAGAGGGTGAGGTGAGAAACACTGGTCACTCTGCCCGCCTCCTTGGGGACCTTCCAAAGGGTGGGTGGCCTGGAGAGGTGGCCGGTGGGCAGCCGGCAGGGGTGGCTCTTAGTCACCAGGCTGCCTTCTGCCCCCCCCTCCCCCGGGGGAAGCAGGTGGGTGTCGGCAGCCACAGGTGATTGGCCGGGCTGGCCGCGTGTCGAGGTTGCTAGGCGACCCGAGTGCCACGTTCCGGGAGAGAAGACCGTGCTGGCCTGTGTCACATCATCACAGAGGCTGAGGTCCCGGAGCGGCTACAGGAAGGGACCCAGCTTCGCTCTCTTCCCGGGTGTCATCCTGGGTGTGGTGGGTGGGCTTGACCACACCTGAAGTCTTATCGGCAGACCGCAGGAGGTCACACAGAGGACCACACGCTCCCTTCGCCACCGAGTCGGGGATGTCGGGAGTTTGAAGGACCCAGGAGGCCCTGGTGGGTGGGACTGCCCGAGTGTGGCACTCTCGGGACGGGCTTTGGGGCTCAGAGGCGCGTGGGCCGGGTCCTAAAGAGAACCAGGCACCCCTGTAATTTCCCAGGTGCTCCTCAACCGGGTGAAAATATCCCCTAGAAGGTAATTAGCTTGCTAAGGCCCCACTGAAAAAATGACCACAAGTCTTGCTTACCTACCTGGGGATCGTCCATGTTGCAGGTTGAGGCCGAGGCTTAATTTTTAGGTATTTCAGGCACCCCCCTATCCCAGCCTCTGGACTGCCTGGCCATTCTATCAGTTGCCGTGCATGTAGGGGATGCAAACACATTTTAATATTGCTGTAAACAGACGTAATTAGGTTGGTAAATCTAGTGGAGAAACACACACAAACACACACACACACACACACACACACACACACACGAAATAAATAAATAAGTTACCACCCCAAACACTACCCCACTATTTTAGGTAACAGGAGGGTGGGCTGCTGGTTGGCGTATCCACGGCTCTCGTTTGTCGGGATTGACTGCATCATTGGAAAGGTGCTCGAGGAAATGCTGTAGCCCCCACCCCACCCCTGTGGCGGGGAAAGATTCGCACCAGCCACCTGGTGCCCCAGGAAGGGACTCTCCCTCACTCCCTATGTACAGTTAGGCTGCAGAGTGACCCGGCTGGAAGTGATTTGGCCCAGATGGACCCAGAGGAGTACAGAAGGGATCAGAGAGACCCTAGGAGGCCCTAAGTGTCCAGAAGGGTGGCGCTAGATCAAGGCGGTCAGGTGGGTGGGATGACAGGATGACAGGGGGCAGGGGGTGAGGGTGGGGCTCTGGTAGACACCAGCGAGAGTTAGATTCAATCCTGGCATCTGCAGGTATGGATTGGCAAGTGTTCTGAACGAGCCCAGTGCTCAGCTTAGGAAGACCCTTATCCTTGCTTCCAGAAGCTCGCCGTGCACGGATGGGGAAGATCAATGTGTCCCCAGGTATTCATGCTATGTTAGAACAATGGCCGGGAGAGAGGCACGTACAGGCACTCAAAGCACTGCGGGTGGGACCAAACGTCCCGGGAGGACGAGGAGGGTAGACAGTGCTTCACAAGGACAGGGGACAGCATCTGGACTGGGCCTTCAGTTGTCAAAGGAGGGAGCTGGTGCCATAGGGCTGGGCCCAGAGCGGGGATGGGGGGATGTCTGGAGACGGGGGTTGGGGCCAGATGGTGAAGGGCCTGGAACACTGTGCTTAAGAAGTTAATTGAAAATTAATTCTGAAGGCGCGAGAGAGCCATTCGCTGTTGCTGAGCCGGAGAATGCGAGGTCTTGGCCTGGGTTTTAGAAAGAATGCTCTGGAAGGTACAGGGAGGATGTGCTGGACACAGCGGTTCCCAGCCTTGAGTGCCTCAGGATCGCCTGGGGCTTGTTGAAATGCTGCCCTCTCCTCCCGCCTCCTCCCCCCAGGTCTCTCATTCAGCAGGTCTGGAGAATTTGCAGGCCTAAGGACTCCCGGGTGCTCCTGATCCTGCTCGTCCCAGAACCACCCTTTGAGAACTGCTGGGTCAGAGGGAGGAGGGGCTGGAAGCAAGGAGACCAGCTGGAAAGAAAGGATAATAGGGGTGCCTGGGTGGCTCACTGGGTTGAGCGTCTGACTTCAGCTCAGGTCACGATCTCGCAGTGTGTGGGTTCAAGCCCCGCATCGGGCTCTGTGCTGACAGTTTGGAGCCTGGAGCCTGCTTCAGATTCTGTGTCTCCCTCTCTCTCTCTCTCTCTGCTCTTCCCCTGCTCTCTCTCTCTCTGTCTCTCAAAAATAAATAAAAACATTTTTTAAAAAAATGATAATACAATGAAAAGTGATGAGGGGACGGGACGGGGGGACCCCTCATGTGGGCAGGGAGGAGAGGCACAGGGCCCAGCTGTGGGGAGCAGAGGCAGAAGCCGTATATGACTTGGGATTTGCCGAAGCAGCAGGGACCGACAGAGGCAAAGAAGTTCCGGGCAGGGAAACCGGGGATGGGATAAGAGGCAAGGCTTAGATTCCCAGGAACGAGGCCAGAAGCCAGATGTTGGGGCTCCCCTGCCCTTAGTTAAGGCCTCAGGTCTGGGAGACGGCTGCAGCTGCAGACGGGCCTGAATTCCAAGGCCAGGAGCACGCGAGGACACCGAGTCAAGCCGATCAGGCCTAGAAACACCACAGGTGGAGAAAATCGATTCACCGGGTGTGGTGATGTGCCAACCCAGTTAGGGCGCCCCGTTGCTGGCATCTGATTTGCAGCCTGGGGCCTCAGAGCGTCAAAATGGACAGCATTGACCCAGGACCAGAGCCCCGGTGACACGGCCCTGCTGGGACCCGGCTGCAAAGCCCCAAGGCCCCCAAGCCCGGTCGCTCGCCTGACCACCCGCAGGAGGGAGGCATCCTCTGGGAAAGGCGGAGAACCCGCTCAGGGCAGGGCAACAGGCTTTCACCTACTCTGGAGCAGCCCAGGGGGAGGCAAGGGGGCTGCAGGGGGTAGGAGGTGAGCGAGAAGAGCTCACGAAGACGTGGCCATGAGTTATCAGCTATGAAGACCCAAACAGACGTCTTCATCACTTCCCTGGTGCTTCCTCCCACTGTGGCCGAGGCCATGACCCTGGATCTGACTCTTCTTCCCTCCCCCTTCACTACCTCCTTGCATCTGACCCACTCAGCGGTTCTTTTAACGTGCACAAGATATTTTACCGTGATGGAAGGGAAGCTGGTGTCTGAACTGTGCACCACTTACAGTTCAGGTCATTCATTCATTCATTCATTCATTTATCTAATTTGAGAGAGAGAGAATGTGGCAGAGAGAGAGGGAGAGAGAGAATCCCAAGCAGGCTCTGCGCCGTCAGCATAGAGCCCAACGTGGGGGCTCGATTTCACATACCAAGTAATCATGACCTGAGCTGAAATCAAGAGGCGGATGCTTAACCGACTGAGCCCCCCAGGCGCCCCACACCCACTTACAGTTTACACGTCCTTCAGCTCACGCCGGGTGGACTCCCCGGCCGACAGGTGTCGGTGTGTATATGCACGCACACTGCTCTGTGCCAGGGACTCTGCCCGTCTCAGTCCCAGCTCTGGCGCTCCCGGTTAAAACCGTTCTCCCAGAAACATCCCAAGTGCAGAGCAGTGCAGTGGCTTCTCTGGGGTCACCTGCAAAGTCTCCATCCTGTGCACCCATCATTCCTGGACATTTGTCCCCACCCCTCCCCACCCCCTAGGATCCCAGGTCCTGAATTATTCTTGCTTTCAAACTGACCCCGGGACCCTCCTGCTCATTGCCGCCATTAGGGTTTCGTCCCCTCCCCGCGGCCCCAGGTTGCCACATCTGCCCCAGCCAGCCCTTACACGGCATGCATTGTCTCTCCTGGCACCAACATTAGCGGGGACATCTGGGCTCTAAAGCCCAATGACATCTCACTCACTGCTCCTTTCCGACCGAGATTTCTTTCCAGCGCACGACGACTGTAGAGAAGGCTATTTGGGTCGCAGGGCCAATGGGGAGTGTCTCTGGCTGGGTGTCCTTGTCTAGAGGAGACTTGGAGGGCGGGAGGCAGCCTAGGGAAAGGGGAGGGAATTAACTGAGTGCAGGAGGAAGTGGGCATCATAAGGAGCAGGTCAAGTGCTTGCTCTCCCGTGCCCCCTGTGGGCAGCCTGGGGTGGGGGGTCAGTCTTTCCCTGGTAGGACAGCATCTACCGCAGGGGTCGGCAGGCTGTGTGGGACGGTAAGGCCAGGGAGGCTTTTAGGGAGTGGCAGTCAGCTCACCAGGCCAGCTCATGCCTCTCCCTGTGGTGGCTGGGAGACCAGAGACGCTGCAGACCTGTGGAGCCCATCCCGTGGCTTTCCACTCGCTTCTCCTTGAAACTTCAGAAGAGCTCAGTGGACTCCCAGAAGCACAATCAGAAGGGAAGATAAGACAATGACAAGTCTAAGGGGAAGAAGGGACAGAAATCCTAAAGCCTTCCTGCAGGGACTCTCCCGAAGGCCAAAACACTAAGACCAAAACTTTATTACCACTCCTGGACGCCGACACCTGCTGAGCGCTTACGGCCAAACACAGCTTCACGCGCGTGGCCCCATTTATTGTCACCATGACCCTGAGAGGAAGGAATGATTAATATGATCAATTTGGAGATGAGAAAATAGAAACTCAGAGAGTTCAGTGCCTGGCCCAAGATCACGGAGCAAGGACTCGAGACCGGGACTGCTTCCCTCCTCCAATCCCCCCCCACCCCCAGCACCAAAGCCCATATTTGCAACGATGCCAGCCTAGCAGCTGTGTGCAGCATTGCCCAGAGCTCCCCGGGCTGCCGTCAGTGCTCCTCTCCCTCTTGTACCAAGAACCCCCTAAGCCAGCTGCCCCAGCCAAGTCCCCAACAGTCAGCCTTACACGGGAGGTCAGTAAACTGGCCCGCGGGCCAGATCGGCCCCGCCACCTGCTTCCATGAAGGGATGCTAGAACATCTCCATGCCAGTACATTTACGTGTTGTCCAGGCCTGCTCGATGCTCCAAGGCATGACCCGGGCGGGGCAACATAGGCCATGTGACCACATGGTGATGCCTGCGATATTCGCTACCTGCCCCTATACAGAAAAGTCCGTTGGCTCCTGGCCTTTGGTAAAACCACAAGGCCGTCAGCATCCAGCAGAGCCCAGCTGAGAAGGTGCCTGGGTGATGGATGGGCAGGTGGAAGTATGAATATGTGCACAGAGGGCTCCAGACTGCGTCGGTGACGTCCTTGGAGAGAGAGGGGTGGGTGTTGAGGGGCCGCGGTCTCCTTTCTGGGGAAGCTGGGTTTCAGAGGCTTTCACAGAGTGGCACGGGGGCCGCTTGCGGGGGCTGCTGAAATTTGGGTAATTTTCCCCTAATTAAGCAATTATCTCGGATCTAGCTGCTCCCATCTCCAGGAACTTTTCCAGGGAGGGTGCGGAGGAGGGGGACGGAGGGGTAGTGTTTGGCAAGCCCCAGATAGAGAAACAGCCCAGTGGTGAGTTTCTCTGCCGAGCCCGGCTGGGGGGTGGAGCGGCCCTCCAAGGCGTGCTTGAAAGTGATGTACCTGGTCCCCAAAGCCAACGTCCCCGGAACCAAACACACACCTAGCGACTAACTCATACCAGGAGATCCGGGCCCTCGTGGAGAACGGAGAGCCGGATTCAGACAGCGGTTGGCAGGGACATTTCTTTGCAAAACGGGGTTTATGGACTGTTGCCATCCCCCCTTCCAATGGGGTATTTGATTGGACCCTCACCCATCTTTCCACGGAAGCCAAGAAGTCAGAGCCTTCCCTGTTTTCCAGGTGGAGACGTCGTTAGGGACTACAGACCCTGCCCCAAGCTGGCAGGTGGCGGCATCGAGGCTAGGTCCCCCTGGGGGCAGGAGCAGGTGCAAGTGAGATGGGGGTGGTGCAGGGGCTGCCTCGGGGAGGGGGAGACTCTTGTGTCCTCGGGGTGGCCACGGGCCCTGTGCCCGCTGGCCCAGCCTCTGCTGGCTGGGGCCTGCCCCACCACGGAAACACCCTCGGCATCCCTTCTGGTGTCTACTCTCTGAGCCACAGCTGAGAGGTTGGCTGGAAAGTTTGGGTAGGAGGGTGCAGGACTGGACCCACGGCTTCTTCTCAGGGGAGCCTTTGGCTGGAGGGACAGCCGAGGACCACAGGGGGCGCCCTGCCTGGCTGGTGAAGGCCCAGGGAGCCCAGGACAGAGAGCGCGAGGCTGGGGTACCCAGAGCCTCCTGAGGCCTCTGCCTCGCTGGGGTTCCAGCCGGCCCCGAGGGCCGCGGATGATCAAGGCTGATAAAAGTTACACCGTATTTATTTATTCTCCAGAAGTGCAGAGGGCCCTGAATAAAAGGAAAGGCCAAAGCATGTAGAGACCATAAAAAGAGAGTTTAGGTTTTATGCAGTGGGAACCCGGGGAATTAATTCCCGACTGACAGAGGTCGCACGACAGGAGTTGAGTTTTAAACAGGCCCAGTGAGGAGCCTGGGGAGGCAGGGAAGAGGCGGCTGGGTGAGGAGGCCAGGGTGGAGGACGGCGGAGGGAGGGGGGGGGCTCAGAGCACAGAGGACATGGACGCTAGAAACCCATTTCGAAGCACACACCCGCAAGAAGGCTTTAAATGCCAGTAACTCGGTGCTGATCTCTTTCAGGACGCATTTATTGGGCACCTACTGTGTGTCGGGGCCCAGCCTGATGTCCTGGGGATTATAGCGATGGGTAAACTGGGGTTCTCTTTGTCTTTTGGGGGAACCAGGAGCCATATCAGCTGTGGACCTGACATAGCTGGGGCCGTGACGGGGGCCATCGGCACCGCAGAAGGAGCAGGGCCAGGAAACCAGACCCCATTCCCTCTGCTGTAAACTCTGCCGTCCTGGGCAACATGGTAATTTCTCTCTGCCTCAGTTTCCTCGTATAGAAATTAGGTGTAATCAGAGCAGCTGTTTCCTAAGATCGTCCTGAGGCTTCATATTAATAGACGTGGCCTGGCACGTAGTGCTTTCTGTCAGGGCACGTCCTGATAAATAGTCTGAGTTTTGGGAAAAGTGCTAGGATGGCCCGGAGTGATTCATTCATTGAATGTGGTCTGGGAAGGCTTCATGGAGGAGGTGACTTTTGACTTAGATATTTTTTTTAAATTTTTTTTTTAATGTTTATTTATTTTTGAGACAGAGAGAGACAGAGCATGAACGGGGGAGGGTCAGAGAGAGAGGGAGACACAGAATCCGAAGCAGGCTCCAGGCTCCGAGCTGTCAGCACAGAGCCCGATGCGGGGCTCGAACTCACGGACCGCGAGATCATGACCTGAGCCGAAGTCAGACGCTTAACTGACTTAGCCACCCAGGCGCCCCTTGACTTAGATTTTTTAAAGGATGAGTAAGACCCACATGGGTGGAGAAGAGGGGCAAAACTTCTCGGCAGGGGTCTCCGGGTGAGAAAGTCGTGGGCGTGTGACAGCAAGTCTAGCAAGGGCCGCCTGGTGCGGGAGGCTTAGTGTCCTGGGGGTGTCTTGGCCAACTTTAGGAGCCCCCCCCACCTTGAATATATAAGGCTGAGATCAGGGTGCTGGATCGTGGGCAGGCAGAGGCTGCATATGGGGAGAAAGCCAGTCAAGACTATTTTGCTGAGCCGCCCTGTCCCCTGGGAACACTGAATGTGGGGGATATTTTAGATAAAGGCATCAGTAGTCCCAAATTTTCCAGCAGCCACATTGAGAAAGTTAAAGAAAAAAAAAAGTGAGGTTGGTTTCAATAGCACATGTTACTCAACCCCCAAATGCAAAATATTATCATTTCAACATATAATAACTATAAAGGAATTATTCATGAGCTATTTTGCATTCTCGCCTTTCTACCGAGCGATCGAAGCCTGGTGCGTAATTTACACTTACGGCACATCTCCGGCCCGGAGTCAAGTGTCCAACAGCCACATGTGGCTTCTGGCTACCACACGGGACAGCACTGGAACAGAAGCCCACGCGGTGACACTTCACTCTCTGATCCGGAGAGAGTCCCCCTTCCCCCGGCCTCCGCGGTCTGTTTCTCCAAACACATCCATTGGAGACCATGGCCAAGGGCTTCTTGGCTGGTCACGTTGTGTCTTATGGTGTTGGTCTGTGCAGATGGCTTTAGTTGCCGACCAGGGAGGGAGCCAGCTTGCTGTTGCCGGAGGCCACTGCAGGCAGGGGGAGAGGGAGGGCTCCCTGCAGAAGCTGGTCCCCAAGCGCCCCTAACACCCCTGTCCTTCTCACCTCCAGTACCAAGGCAATGGTTCTGCGATGAGCTGAGGTGTCACTGGCACAGAGTAAGGACACAAGGAGGGCTCCAGCTGGGGGAGAGGCAGCTGGAAGCGGGAGCCCGGAGAGGAGAGGGCTTGTGTGACTGCTCATCACGTATTCGAAGATACACAGAGCCGGAGCCCCTTCCCCAACACACCCCCAACGCCGTATCACCCACGCACATGGGAACGGGACCATGGAATCAACCTATTCGCTTCGTACTAACACGCCAGGCGCTGTGTTTTATGTGCAGGAGCCTGTGGAAGCCTCAGACAACCCTCGAGATAGGTCCTTTCATTATCTCCATTTTAAAGACGAGGAAGCAGAGGCACAGAGAAGTCACGCGGCTTGTCCAAAGTCACACAGCCAGTCAGTGGGGCAGCCGGCGTTGGGAGCGGGCTCCATCGAGGTGCCAGCAGTTCCCCACGGCCCTCGTAGCTGACGAGTCTGTTGTCACCTGAAAGTACATCACGACGAGGGGAGACGCCAGTGGGAAGGGAGACGGAAAGTTGGGAGGCTGTTTGGTAACTGGCGACAAGGAAGGGAGGCTGCCGTCTGGCACCAGCCCGCAGCCGTCCCCAGATGGTGGAGATCCTCACCAACCGCCGGGCTGGGCTGGAACAGGATGGGGCGCAGACAGGCTCCGTGAGGAGGGTCTCGTGCTTCACCCAAGAGGCAACGCCAAGGGAAGGGAAGCCTGTGACCTCACCGGTTGGGCCAATGGCCAATGACATCACCAGGAGGGCGAGGAGCCAGGCCCATCAAGCTATTTATGGAACAGGCTGGCAGCCAGACTCAGCAGCTCCTGAGCTGTTTCAGATGTGGTTGGGACAAAGCCTCCAGCTGCCCGCCAGCACCGGGCAGGCCGATGAGGAAGGAAGAAGGCCGACGCGGTGGGAGGGCCCCTCGGAGCCTCCCCGACGGCTGGGGCACAGATCACCGGGCCACCTCACTTCTTCTTCTCAGGGTCTGCCCGTCCATCTGTCCCCTCGCTCTGGGAGAGCCTGGTCCTTGCAGCCCTCCCTCAGGGTCACTCTTCAGAACTCAGGGACCAGAGGGGCCTCGAAAGGATACCCCGGGGGTTTTGCAAGATCTGTGTTTGTGCACGTGAGGGTATGGGCCCGCGGGCTGTCGTATGTGCTTCACTATCAAGGGGAGATTCACCTTCTCTTCCTCGTATGCGGTGCCCTGAGTGATCGTGTGTGTGGATAAATGTGTGAGGGCCTGGATGTGTGTTTGCACATCGTGTGTGTGTGTGTGTGTGTGTGTGTGTGTGCATGCATGCGTGCACGAGAGAGGGAGAAGAAAAGAGACTGCATGAGAGCGAGCAGCCAGCAGACAGGGAGACAGGAGTCACTGGGGGAGAGAAATCACTGTAGGAAGTTGGGAAATATAATTTCAGTGGAAGATACAGAGGCACTTATAGAAGCTTCAGCAGAACTAGACAAACCTTTCAATCCATTTATCAAAAATGCCTGCAGCCCTGCCGCCCGAGGAGGTGCAAGAAGAATAAAATATTGAACAGAGCCGGCGATTGTGGGGCTGGAGAAGCCCAATAAATAAGGGGTTACTGTGATGTTCACACTCACTCCGCTGGGTTGGCTCCAGGCGCAGTCCCGGGCCCGAGTGCCTGCATCTCTGGGCTTTTGACCTCCTCGCGGGAGGAGGCCAGGGGTCGTGGAGCCCGGAGTCGCCAAGCCCCGTGCAGACAAGCTTTGGTATGCTGGCGGCATGGGGACCCTGCGTCTGGAGTCTCTTGAATTTGCAACCTGCCCTCCTTCCCTTTAAAGTTTATTTATTTATTTTGAAAGAGACAGAGACGGCGTGAGTGGGGGAGGGGCAGAGAGAGAGGGAGGGAGAGAGAGAGAGAGAGAGAGAGAGAGAGAGAATCCCAAGCAGGCTCTGCACTGTCAGTGTAGAGCCCGACTCGAGGCTTGAACTCACAAAACCGTGAGATCATGACCTGAGCTGAAACCAAGAGTCGGATGCTTAACTGACCGAGCCACCCAGGTGCCCCTGCCCTCCTTCTCTTTAAAATCTCCCATGAGGGAACCAGATCGTGTTACTCCGGTGGAGCTGGTGGTCATGGGCCATGATGGAGTAGCGTGGGGGGGGGTGGGAGAGGGAGCCAGGTAGTGACCAAGGGGGCTCCCAACCCAGACCCCAGGCCGTGCCATCTACTGAGACCTGCCCACCCAATTCCAACTTGGGCCCTTTGAGTGGTGGGGGGCAGGGGGATAGGCATCATGTCACATCCCCTTTTCACACAACCCCCCTCCTCAATGCCAGAAAAGAAAGTATCTCCACATAGTCATTTGCAAACACCCCTAAACTCGAGCTCACAAAACAGAATGTCTCCACTGATTCGTTCACCTCCAATTCCACAAGGGCAGTGGGCACCACTTCCCCCTCCTCACCACACACACACACACACACACACACACACACACACACGCTCCAGGGAACAGCCCTCATCATTTCCTTCCCTGCGGCCACACCGCCCCCCCGCCCCCCCCACTGGGATAACCTGAACCGTTGAATCCTGATGCCAAGCACCAAAAGGGCAGGGGACAGGGCTCCTTGGGGACACCACCCCTCACGGCGGCTGCGGGAGGCCGTCCTCTGAGCCCTGCCAGCTGAGCTGGGGCCTGGGAAAGGTGCGGCTGAGTGGCTCTCTGGGTTGCCAGGCTAAACACTTGGAATTCAGGAAACAGGATTAGCCCTCAGCGGGAGCCGGAGGGATGAAGGTTAATGAGGAAGGTGGGGAGGCGCAGGCTGGCTTTTCCCAGGGACAGAGAAGGGGGGGCCTCTCGGCTCTGTGGGAGCAGACTGCGGTCACGTGGTCCACCCTCTGGCTTTTGGAAAGCCAGCAGATGGGAACCCCACTTTTTCTAAATGTTCTTGGAAAGCAAATGTCTTATCCACAATGTGCTCTCCAGCTGCCTGCATCACCTGCCTCCTGGTGGCCCCTGCCCTTACTTTCTGTTCCCCAAAGAGCCTGGATCTGCCGTGGTTCTCGTGGGGCCGGCCAGGAGGTTGTCATCTGCTCTGAGTGCCTAACCCTGCCTGCCCCCACCCCCATCTCTGTTTTCTTGTGCATCCCGGGAACTGCAGGAGTCCATTCTAGGACTCAGACGGGATACAGTGTCCTTGAAGTCATTATGCTCAGGCCACCTGGTAAAGGCACCAGATGGGCAGGGGCCAGCAGCTGGGGGCGGCCTTCTATCTCTCGCTCCAAGGGCACCCTTCTGCTTTGAAAGGATGGCCGTGGAGCAGCAGAGAGAACTTCCCATCAGCCATCAGTCCGCAATTGGAGGAACAGCTGCATCCAGGGACAGGGATGGAAATGAGCAGGGATGCAGGGGGGTGGGGGGCAGGGCTCTGGTTCTGTTCCTGTTTCCTCACACTGTTCTGTGAGCCTGCACAGAGCCATTCTAGACCATCGCCCCCACCCCCGCCGGGAGCCCACCCCCTCTCCTTCTTTCTGTCCAGCCCTGTTTCCAGGCTGGACCGTCTCATCCCCCTCTTTCCTCTGCCTCTGGAAATCTTTAGGGAGCAGAAACCGTCACTTTCCCGGGGGTGCTGGGGTGTGGCCCCACAGGACCAGAAACCAGGCAAGGCACCGTGCCAGGCTGAGCCCTGGTCCCCAGCCCACAATCTGCTTCCCAGCTGCCTGCATTAACGTCTCCTTTCAAGACACATCTGGGCTCAGCCAGGCTCACGTTGCGGGTGAGGGAAGGGTGGCATTTCTCTGGCTCCCAGGAGGACCTTTCCCCACTCTCTTACTCTTCTCACGACCTTCCTTAAGGACATGTATTCAAGCGAGGGTGGGGACGACAATGCGGACGGCGAGGTGGCTGGTTGCTTACTCTGTGCCAGGCACCTGTTCAGCTCTTCTCTTATCTCTTTTCATGCGCACGGCCGTTCGTGGAGTAGGTATTTCTACCCCGGTTTTTCATACGGGGAAACTGAGGCTGAGAAAGGCTGTGTGTTTGCCAATGTCCACAGGGAGCAAGCGACCAATCCCGGACCCCCGCCCTGCAAGGGACTTCCCTTGGTTTAAGGCAGAGAAAACGAAAAACCGGCCTGAGCAGACAGGCCAGAGGAAGCAGATCAGATAGCTCTTCCCGTTTGGCCGGGGATTCGTTTGGTTTTTGCACTGAAATCCCGGTGTCTGCGAGCCCCCTCAGTCCCAGGCGAGCTGAGACGTGGGTCCCCCTAGATGTGGTGCACAAAGAGGAGGGTATGGGATGGGCACACCTTGGAGGCCCACCTGCTACGGGGGTTTCCAAGTCCACGGACGCGATAAGATCCAGCCCGCTCGTCTGTGGCTCTGAGGTTCGCCAGTTTGATCCCCCTCTTTCTCCACCAGAGACGTTGCATAGCCGTGCTCCTGCGGTCCCTCGCCCTGCCCACGCTCGGCGGCGAGGGTGCCCCAAGCCCCTGATAACTGCCACGCCTGACCCTGGCCTGGACCCCACCTGAATCTGATTTCCCTGTAGACGGGACACAAAAAGAGGCTGATGGTTTTCTCAGCCTCTTGTACCCCAACAACCTCCACCCTCCCTACGTCAGGTCAGGGCGGGGTCCCGGAGGGAGCCGGGCGCATGGACAGGCAGAACCAGGGTCCCACGCCGCACCAAGGCAGGGCGTGTGCTGCCGGGGGCTGGGAGAGGCGAGGGGCGAGGAGAAGGGAAGGAGGAGAAAGGCAAAACTCCCAACAAAGAAAAAAAAAAGTTCAATCAGATTTGTAAAGGGCACAATTTACAAACCCGTCACATATTTTACTAGGCTGGGATTTACGGATTAGCCTGTAATACTTAGGCGGCTTTTTGTAATAAAACCCTGAGCCCAGGCAGCCTTGGGGAAGTGAGGAGGAGGAAGGGGCCTTCTCTCTATCTGCCTTTCATTTTCCCAGCATTTTTTGATCTAGGCAGCCCCATTAATCTGTGCTTTATCTGCCTATGGAGAAGGATTGAGCTCTTTATTGGATTTTTGTCAAGAATAAATGATTTAGTTTGGGATATTGTGGAAACGATTTTTGTGGTATTACACCATCTAATAAATGAAACAGCAGGGATCAATTCCTTTCTTGCAATGTGTTCAACAGGCAGGGTGAAATATGCCCCACAATTATTTGGTATTGCACTCTATAGATATTTATAACCGCGCGTGACTGCGAGTGTACAGGTCTGCCCAGATGTGGGCACCTGTCTGGGAGAATGCGATCCATCAGTTCTAAGGCAGGAGACTTGGGGCGCGTGTGACGGGCGGGTCAGAAATGCAGATCAAGTTCACCTTAGCAGACTGGCCTGAGTATTGGAGAGAAGGAACCGGGCTCGGGAGTGAAGGGTGAGGTTAGGGGGTTGTATTTACCAAGGCCCTTGGCTGGAGCGCTTTTCCCCCGAGGAACGGGAAGCTAACAGGGCGGGACATCATTGCCACAGCAGTCCCCGCAAATGCCCAGTGCGTGGGGACATCATGCAGAGAACCCAGGTCCCCCCATCCCTCCCTGCCCTAGGCACCCTAGCCCATGGCCACTGCCCTCTCTCCTGGCATACGGCTTCCAGGGAAGATGTCTGGAAATACTGAGATGGGAGCTGGCTTTCTGCCCAGGTAGGCTCGTAAGGTTTATATCCCTGAAGGCCCACAAATATTTATTGAGAGCCTATTACATGCCAGTGCATAGCACAGGCCCGGCACAAAGCAAACCACATATAGACATTTGTTCACAGATTGACTGATAAACAAAAAGCTTTCGAGATGCTCCCCCTTCCCCCCTAACACACACTGTCCTCACGGGCAGGAACAGGGAAGAGCCAGAGATTAGGAGCCGGATCCAGCCGAGAGCTGGGAAACTGCTTCTCCGGCCTCCACCCAGCCCCTACTGCAGGGGAAGAAGAGAATTCCTGCTCCAGGAGGAAGCCAGGCAGGGATGGCCCTGGACAACATGTGCCGGGCCCCACTGAGGTTCCTCTGTCAGAGGTGGTTGCTCACCCAGGGCTGGCCCTCCGGACGCGGGCACCTCGACTCGAATTGTCAACAGTGGTCCCTTGAGGCTGCCGGAGTTGTAAGCCCCGTCGAGGAAAGCGCCACACCTCACATCTCACCAGCGTGCACTTCGTGTGCTGCATTTGGGACGCGGGGAGGCGTTAAGCAAATACCATCGAGGGACCCACCGGAAGGAATGGTTATCATTGGTAGCGGGGCCCTTTGACCCCAGCGTTTCACGCACTGACAAAAGCAATGGTTGAGGACCGCTGTCTTTTGTCCGTTCAGGCTGCCGTAACAAAGTGCCACAGACCTGGAGGCTCAGGAACTACAGACACATGTCCCTCACGGTTCTGGAGCCTGGAAATCTGGAGCATGGTCGGGTGAGCACCCTTTTCTGAGTCCCAGGCGGCTCCTTGCGTGCTCATGCAGTAGAAGGGGCCTGGGAGCTCTCCAAGGGCTTTTATAAGGACGCTATGGCATTCATGAGGCTCCCCCCTCATGACCTAATCATCTCCAAAGTCCCCCCCATCCTAATACTGTCACCTTGGGGGTTAGAGTTCAACGTAAGAATTTGGGGGAGGGGGGACACATTCAGACTGTGGCAATCGTGGATTTCACAGTGCGCATGGAAAGTTTCCTTTCTAGACTCATTTGGGTAACCGCAGCCAGGGAGGGGGGCTACGCGGGGCAGACTGGGTGAGGCCTTCCTCTGAGCCCCCGTGTTACTCGATTGCCCACAGTCTGAACTGGGCCCCCGCTCCTGCTCAGAGGCCGCCGTCACTAGGTCCTTGTTCGCTGTTACGCGCTCAAGGAGCGTCCGATCCGTGTGTACTCCTCTCCTTCGGGGATTAATTTCCTGGACAGGCTCTGCCTCCCCGCCGTATGTTCTGGAAACGTTGGCAGTGACAGTGAGACCCTACAGCTCTCTGTCTCTCTACCCTGAGCGTCCTATTTTTGTCCTATTTTGGCCTGGCTTCCCTGGCTGTGTTTTCGCTGCCACCGTCTGAATCTTCAGAGCTTGGTGGGGATGGGAGGGGGGTTTTAAGTGTCTTTGGCGCAAAGAGGCTCTTCTGCTTGGGAGATGGCTCCTCGTTCCCGCCCCCTTGCAAAGAAATAGGATGCCCCGATGGTTCCCGGGTAACCAATTAAAAATCTGTGACGGTTCCCGCCCCATCTCCCGACAGTAGCAGCTGAGAGGCTTGACGGTGGGAACCATTTGCGTTCGGTCACACGGAGGCTTCACGGGCAGAGGCCAGATGTGGCCCACGTGTGGAGGCTGGGTCGAGGTTGGGGTCCTACGGCGGCCGCTGGCTCACCTCCCGCCCGGGGCGCAGTTAAGGAGGCGATTCCTTCCAGCTCCTGACGCTGACTTTCATGACGCCAACTTGAGTGTTGGCCTTGAGCCCTCTGGGTTCTCTGGTGCCCCCCCTGGATGTGCTCGGGGGCCTGCCGCTGAGTTGGATGTGGAAAGCGCCAAGCTTATTTCCACCACCCGCTCCTCTGAGAGCCTCCCCCCTTGGCTGTGACACCTCCGTAGCAGACAGTTATTATTAACCCGACTTGTTATGCTCAGGCTTCATCCTCACGGGGAACTGCCACACTTGTGGGAAAGAAAAAATACCACCCCCACCCCCGGCATCTTGGCAGAGTGCAAGGCCTTTCTTCCGGTGAGCTCCTCGGGCCGCGGCTCTGAGCCACCGCGGATGCTTCCCTCTCCCCCCACGTTTCGCATCCCACGCCTCAGATAATCCTGTCGGCCCCGCTTCACGTTTTCCAGGGCCCCACCGCTCTCCCTCTGTGTCCCCACGGCTGCCACTCTAGCTGGGCCACCACCATCCCTGGCCGGTCTTCCTGTCCCACCCCTGCCCGTGGTGGCCCACTCTTACCAGCCAGAGAAAGCCTCCCAGTGCTCAAAACCCCGCGGAGCACGCCCCCCCCCTCCCCCACCCTTTCCACGGAGGGAGAAAGGGCCTCTAGGCCCCGGGCATGTGGCCTGAGTGACCCCCACCCCCTGCTCATCCCTGCCAGTCACACTGGCTGCCTTGCCAATGTGGCCGAAAAAACCCAGGTTGGCTTCTGCCACAGGACCTTTGTGTTGGCCACGCCTTTTCCTTTTCCCACAAAGACTTGCGTGGCTGACTCCTTACTGCCTTAAAGTTGGCCCTTGAACATCAGGCAGCATCACGCAGGGGGTGAGAACACAGACTGGAGCTGGGCTGCCCGGGCTCAAGTCCCTTTTCTGCCACTCGCTGGCTGTCTGATGCTGTAAATGGTACTTTGCCTCTCTGCACGCCGGTTGTCTCATCTGCATAATGGGGACAATATGGGCATTTGCTCGTAGGGTTATATTAAGGATTAAATGACTTAATATTTATAATGTACTTAGAGCCTGACAAGGAGCACGTGTGAAATAAGAGATTATTGAGTTCGGGGTGTCGGGCTGGCTCAGTCGGTTAAGCGTCTGACTCTTGGTTTGGGCTCAGGTCATGATCTCACGATCTGTGAGGTGGATGCCTGAGTCAACTCCGTGCTGAGCGTGGAGCCCGCTTGGGATTCTCTGTCTCCCTCTCTCTCTGCCTCTCCCCTGCTTGTGTGCACTCTCTCTCTCAAAATAAATAAACTTAAAAGAAAAGAGAGATTATTAAACTATAAACAAATGAGGCAGACCCTGAGCACATGGGGTTGGCCCCTGGGCCCCACCCGCACCCTCCCGATCTCCCTCCTTTGCTGCATTTTTGCTTTTATTCTTTGCATGTATCACCTCTGATGTGCTACAGGATTTACTTATTTCTGAGGTGGGTTCTTTTTGTTAAGTTTGCTTGCGTATTTCGAGAAAGAGAGAGAAAGCATGCGTGCACAAGCAGGGGAGGGACAGAGAGAGGGGGAGAGAGGGAATTTCGAGCAGATTCCTTGCTGTCCGTGCAGAGCCCAACGCGGGGCTCGATCTTACGAACTGTGAGATCATGACCTGAGCCGAAATCAAGAGTCGGGCGCTTAGTGACCGAGCCACCCAGGCGCCCTCTCTGAGGTGTTTTACTCAATGCCTCCCCCAACCAGAATTGCTGGAACGTCAGCCCTAAGAGGGCAGAAGTCTTGGCTCTTCTCAGTGACATACAGGGCCTGGCAGGAGTAGGTATTCAGCTGGTATCCTTCGCCCCACGGCATCACCGTTCTGCTCCCTTTTTTAAAGAAATAACATGTTTTTCTGATTATATAAGTAGAAAAGCTCCCACTGGGGGAGGCCAGGCATGGTGGGGACACCAAAGGGAACAAAAGGCAAGTAAGTAGCCGGAATTCTGGGTCTTGGGATGGGTTCCCCCAAAAGCTGGCCCTGAGATAAGGTGCTTGAATCCCCTCTACAGCCACCACCACCTCAATGGCTGAAACACGACACAGACCTTTCATCGCTTTGGAGATCAGGCGTCCAAAATGGGGCTAAAATCAAGGTGTCCACAGGAGGGCGTGCCTATCGGAGCCTCCAGGGAAGAATCCACTCCCTGCTTCTTCCAGCTTCTGGGGGCCTTGCGGTGTTCCTGCTCATGGCCCCTTCAGGCCTCCGACCTCTGCTTCCTGTATCACACTCTCCTCTCACTCTGGGCCTCCCTCTGAGAAGAGAAAATGTGATCTCCTTTGACCTTAATTATCTACCTAAAGGCCCGTATCTCCAAAAGCAGTCACAGTGGGGATTAGGGCTTCCATGTACGCATCTGGGGGGGACACAAGTCAGTCCATAACAGGGACTCCCCTGGGGGACTTGGTATAAAAATACAAAGGCCCAGGCTTCCGGCTACTTGCCTGGGTGCCCAGGCTCTGTCTCCCCTCCGAAGGTTCAGGAGCAATGGACTAGAACATGCCCCAGCCATCCCCACGGAGGGTGGGGTTGGTCGAGGGTTTCCAGGGTCACTCATTCTCTGGCCTGTGTGTACCTTGCTTCCTCAACCAGAAAAAATAGCCCCGGAGCGGATGGTTCAGGCGCATGCAGGACTGCGGCGCCCAGAGCTGAGAGCCGAGGAGAAAAGGCAGGTTCAGCGCTCTACACTGAACGTGAATTGCCTGTGTGTTCAGGGAAAAAAAGAAAAGCGTTTTTATTTTTTATTTTATTTAAAAATTTTTTTAATGTTTATTTATTTTTGACACAGGGAGAGAGAGAGAGAGAGAGAGAGAGAGAGAGAGACAGAGCATGAGTGAGGGAGGGGCAGAGAGAGAGGGAAACAGAGAACCCGAAGCAGGCTCCAGGCTCCGAGCCGTCAGCACAGAGCCCGAGGCGGGGCTCGAACTCACAGACTGTGAGATCATGACCTGAGCTGAAGTCGGACACTCAACCGACTGAGCCACCCAGGCGCCCAAGAAAAGCATTTTTAATATGAAAAGCAGGGGCGCCTGGGTGGCTCAGTCGGTTAAGCGTCCGACTTCAGCTCAGGTCACGATCTCGCGGTCCATGAGTTCGAGCCCCGCGTCAGGCTCTGGACTGATGGCTCAGAGCCTGGAGCCTGCTTCCGATTCTGTGTGTCTCCCTCTCTCTCTGCCCCTCCCCCATTCATGCTATGTCTCTCTCTGTCTCAAAAATAAATAAACGTTAAAAAAAATTTAATATGAAAAGCAGCCTGGTGTCCCCACAAAGAACCTGAATAATAACATGTATATGTATAATTTTATCTCATTACTTTCCTTTAAGTGCTAAAATTCACATGCATACACACACATATCTGTATAGGTTTATATATAATACATGCAATATCTATACACATATCTGTACAGGTACACCATGTGTATGCATATAAGCACGGGTGTCAAGATGGCTTACATATACATTATACATACAGCTCTGGAGACTCTATACCAAGGGATTAAGAATGGTTATGGCAGGGAACAACTTTCATTTCTATATAATTTGAATTTAGTTTTTTGCATAATTAGAATTTATTTCTACATGGAGGATGGTTTATTTTGTACTTTCAAAATGTTTTGAAATAAGGAAACATTGAAAACCAGACAGGATAGGGGCGCCTGGGTGGCTCAGTCGGTGAAGCGTCCGACTTCGGCTCAGGTCATGATCTCACGGTTCGTGAGTTCGAGCCCCGCGTCGGGCTCTGTGCAGACAGCTCAGAGCCTGGAGCCTGCTTCAGATGCTGTGTGTGTCTCTCTCTCTGCCCCTCCCCTGCTTGTGCTCTCTCTCTCTCTCTCTCTCTCTGTCTCTTTCTCAAAAATAAATGTTAAAATATTAAAAAAAAAAACTAGATGGGATAAAGGCACATTGTCAGGAATGTGGACAATCCAGACATGTGTAGAAGGAAACACGACGTATATTTCTTTCCTGTCTCAACATATATTATATGGCTTATGCTCAATATGCAATTCCAAGTCCTATTTTTTCTTACTGAATATTGTATTGTGAGCATTTTCCAGGTCATTAAATATTCTTTGCATATATAGGTTTTAAATGGCTGTGTAATATTCCTTCGTGGATGTATCATAAATTATTTATCCGCCCCCCCCCATCAATTCCCCTCCTCACTCTCCTCATCGTCCATTAATACCTTCACCACTTGAATGAGAAATGGTGACTCTCACAGTCCCCAGTCGATGAATGTATATCTAGAACATTTCAGAGCATATCAAAGTTGCTACTTCATTAATATAAAGAGGGCACAGACCAAAGCAAATCAATATCTCCATGACGTGTCTTCGAGGAGCAGAAGCCCTTAGCACTGTGACCTGCCCTGGGCCATCCATATCATCTCGCTTGGGTCTTATGCATCCTCCGCCGACTTCCTTTTCCTGGCAGGTGCCCTGAACAGAGCCAACTGATCTATCAGCTCATGAAAAAATAAATTTGGGATAAAAATAAGGTTGGTATATGAGCTTAATAGTTTCCCAAAATAGACTTCCCTAGGCCTTGCTGTCTGTCCCTTTGTGTGCGAACGCACCATTTTGCCTACCAAAGACAGTTTGTGGGTTAGATCGGAAATGTCGGGAGCCCTGGAAGAGAAGAGAGAAGGGGGGTGGTTCATCGTTTTACCAGGACCTCTAAGCAAAATACTGATGCCTCCTGGTGGACGAGGAAGGGAGGGGCCGGGGAGGCTGGGGACGAGCACGTCCAGGGACAGATCTCCCCTGCAGCATGGCATTTTACATCCAGTTGGCCACTATGACGATGTGCTTCTGGGCCGCAGGAAGAGAGCTGACCTATTCTGGTTTGTATCAATACGATAATAAACGTAATCTTAAAATAGCCTCCCTGCCTTTAGAATAAAACCTTTTGCATCGCATGGAATCTGGGAGAAGAGGTTAATTGAAGGTTGACTCACAATCTTAGTTTTGCAAAAAAAGAGGGTTAAGTAGAACCATTTCACAGCAGCTATTACCTGGAAGCCTCGGCCCCCGCACTGCGTTAAGCTGCTTCAGGAGGCCTGAACTCTGTCCCCTGCTCAGTCCCGGGACTCGGGAAGCGAGACGCTGGGTCCTACCCTCAGGGAGTTGGAATCTGCAAATGCGTCAGGACAAAGGAACCTTGAGACAATCCAGTCCAGTGTTTTAGAGACTCCTGGTTCAGCATTCTCTCCTTCCCTGTGCAAGGATGACGATATTATCAATGGCGGGACCCACTGGACTTTAGAATCTGACTGGGTGTGACTCCAAAAGTGCAGAGAAAGCCGGCCATTGTTCCAGGCACTGTGTGCACATTGTTCTGGGGACCACGTGCACAGAGCTGAATGAGACCGTTTGCTCATGGGGGTTTCGGCCTAGAAGGACAACAGATGTGGAAGTCAATAATTACGGGGCAAGGGGGCAAGCATCCTCGTGGTCACTCACTCGTTCACCCAGCAACGGCTGTCTGCCGTGCTCCAAGCACCGTGCCGTGTTTGGGATTCCACGTGTCAGGACAGATAACGGCCCTTGTGCCCATGGACCTTATGGTCCAGCGGGCCGCATAGAGTACGAGCAAATCACAACACAATATACCTTTGATTTGCACTTGTGATAAAGGCTATGATCAAAGTACGAGAAGCCATGGGAGTATAATACAGAACTTAGGCACTTAGATAATTCCCCAAAACTGGCTTTCCTAGGACGCCTTGTCTGCCCTCTCCTCCGTCTGTGCTCAACTCGCCTACTCCGCGCTCCGACCCTTGACCTCTCAGATTCCAAGGGTCCTGCCTGCTGCGATGGCTGGAAGCCACTGCACGGCCAAGCAGGCCCTGAGCGCATCTGCCCACGTGTGGCTTCCACATCTGGGGCATCAGAATAAGAGCGGTCAGTGCGAGGAAAGAGGCTCTGGGCTGGGAACTGAAAGCCGGACACCGGTCCTTGATCCAGCTGTTACGGGACACAGCTTGCTCCCTCCTCCTCCAGCATCATCACCCCTGCTCCCAGGCCCCTCCCTCGGCTCTCCCCCACCAACATCCTCTATGTGTCACCAGGAAGCATGGGCCAAAGCCCCTGGAGCCAGAGTGCTTGGGTTCAGAGCCCACCCACTTGCCTCTGTGAGTCTCATGTCCCTGCTCTATGCAGGGAGGATACTGTCAGTGCCCAATACTCGGCGTGGTAGTGAGGATTCAGAGAGCCTCACGCATAGCACAAGCCATGGTCGTGCAAGTTATTCTTACTATTGGTTTGGGGTTAATTTTATGTGTCAGCTTGACTGGCCCGGGGGACCTTATTTCTGGGTGTGTCTGTGAAGGCGGTTGGGGACGAGATTCGCGTTTGAATTGGGGGACCGAGTGGGGCAGATGGCCCTCCCCGGCGTGGGTGGGCCTCACCTAACCCGTTGAGGGACCGGGTAGCCCAGAAAGGCAGAGGCAGGTTGAATGCAGTCTCCGCCTGACTGCGGAGCCGGGACATCAGTCTTCTCCCGCCCTCAGCGTTCCTGGCTTGAAGGGCTTCCACTCGGACTGGGATCCACACCAGCAGCTCTCTGGTCTAGGCCTTGCCGGGCTCCAGCTTCCCGACGGCACATCATGGGAAGTCCCAACATCAGCCTCCACGATCATGTGAGCCAACTGCTTATAATAAGTCTATTTATCTCCATGTACTATCTATCTATCTATCTATCTATCTATCTATCATCTATCTATCTATATCTATCTGTCTGTCTATCTATCATCTATCAGTCAATTATCTATCTATCCATCCATCATCTCTCTCTCTCTCTTTCTGTCTCTTCACCATCCCCCCCTCCATCTACCTCTCTCTCCTATTGATTCGATTTCTCTGGAGAATTCTAATACGCATCCTTTCCCTTCCAAATCAACATGACTTTGAAGGTAGCACACAGTGACTCATGGCTTATTAGCCGCAGCATTTTCCGGTCACACCGGGGGCCTCACGCTTGAGCCGGCAGCAGAATCAGCAGTGTTTGCTGAACCCCGGTTGCTGACCCCATCCCGCATGTCTGCGTCTGTGGGTCCCGGGCAGGGCCTGGCGATACCGATGGTCAGGGGACCCACTCGAGGACCCCCGGCCCACGCTAACGGCTCAGACTCTGCTCACATTGATAAGCGGATGTGCATGTGAGCAGCGACGGTGTGCCCGCCACGCTGTGAGGAGCGCTCCCTTTGTTCGTTCTGTTTTCATTGCCGCTCAGCAAAGCTGGCCTCACGCCTCCCATTTTTTGAAGACGAAGTCACCGATGCTCAGACAAGGCCCGTGACCTGCCCAAGGTCTGAACCGAGGTCTCGAACTCTGACCTCTGGGTGTCAGTTTCAGTGCCCTGCTTTGTCCGTTTGGGGATAGAAACCGGACCAGGAAGAACCCAGAGGGGAGGAAGCTACTGCCAGGGAAGGGGTAGCTCACAGGCGGATAATGGTCTTGGGGGTGTGATGTTTACTGTGGAGACGGTAGGAATGGCCCCCAACTGAGAGGTCCAGAGGGGACTCACCCGTGGAGAGTAGAGGCAGGACAGACCCTCAGTCACAGATCTTCCCTGCTGGCTCTCGAGGGACCCGGGAGGGACCCAGATCTCAGGCCTTGGCAGCTCACTGGAGCTCAGGAGTGCCCCCCCCGCCACTGCCCCGTGTCCTGAGACCCCCAGCTGAGCTGATCGAGGCAGACACTCTCGGCCAAGCCTGCCCTTCCTTCCAGCGCCCAGAAAACAGGCATCATCCACTAATAGGAGACTGCGCCGATGTGAAGGAAATGCTCAGCCATTAGGGCCTTGACACTGTGCTGCAATTTTGACCTTCAGAACGCAGATGCCTGCCCGGTGGGCCCCCACCGGCTGCCACTTTGCCGGCCTCTCAGCCCCGAGAGGCTGCAGGACCCAGGCCTGGGAGTGGGGGGGGGGGGAGGGTGGGGGGGGTGGTGCATGGAACACTGGCAGACCCCAACCTTACCACCCATTCTCAATCTTCCCTGCAGGGTTGCGAGACTGTCCCCAGCCCTGATCCGGCAGGGGTCCCGGATGCTGATTTGTACATGTTCTGCATGCAGGGGCCTGAGGTTCCTGCTTTCCTCCAGCCCCCTTTCTCGGCCAGGTGGAGGTGCAACGGTGTGACGGTTGACATTGGAGAAAAGGGCTGTCTTCTCTCCTACCCTTGGGACTTGTGACCCGTCCCCCGCCCCCTCCCCCCCAGCACAGCACAGCAGGGCTGATAGAGCAGGAGGAGGGACGGCGAGGCTCTAAGTCTAAGGGATTTCAATGCCCATGGGGCAAGATACTCATCTGTTCCCTGGGGATTTGCTGAAAACGCAGATTCTGCTCCATCAGGCCAGGTGTGGGGCTTGGGTCCAGCAGTTTTTAATGTTTATTTTTGAGACAGAGAGAGACAGAGCATGAACGGGAGAGGGTCAGAGAGAGGGAGACACAGAATCTGAAGCAGGCTCCAGGCTCCGAGCTGTCAGCACAGAGCCCGATGCGGGGCTCAAACTCACGGCCCGTGAGATCATGACCTGAGCCGAAGTTGGACACTTCACCGACTGAGCCACCCAGGCGCCCCTAGGGTCAAGCATTTTTAACAAATTCCCAGCGATGCTGAGGTCCCAGGTGGAGCTTAGGCAATAAGGCTGTAGGGCAGTGATGCTCAGACCCGGCCCAGGCTGGGATCAGCTGAGCACTTTCACCATCCTGCTGTCTGGTCCTGCTCCCATGGCTTCGAGTTTATCTGGTCCGGCCTTGGACATCAGGTGGTTCTAACACGCAGCCCCATCCTCGTTTCCGGCCTGACATATTGGCCGTGAGGAGAGGGTCTTTTCTGCGACGTGAGGAGAGAAGGGATTTGAGGAAAAAGGACTTTTGCCTGATGAAAAAGCATCATCACATCCCTTGTTAGTCGAGCTTTCTTCCTTGGCAGAGGAGACGGAGAGGAAGAGCAAAACTTTCATTTCACAGAAGGGCATCTGCCAGTTTCCCACTTGGAGACGCGATTGAAATAGCTTTTTCAGATCCTCCGGCTAAGCTGACACGTGTGGCCCCCTCCAACCCTCCCCTCGGTTCCCCCCCCCCCAAAAGCAGTTATCTCAATTCCGGTTCCAATAGCAAGGCTCTATCTCACCACTGCTGCCGGCAGCCGGCTGGCTTCCCGATGGAGAGGGGCTTGGGCCCCAGAGAGAGCCCTGGTGGAAAGAGCACCAGCAAAGGAGGTGGGCCGGGGCCTGTGCGGACGCAGCGGGGGCCTGGGGTCGAGGCCCAGAGTGATCTGAAGATGACACAGCTGAAAGAGTATCACTTAAAGGTGTGGAAGGGAATGTCACTTCTGGGCCGGCACCGCTTCTCGGGCTGGGAACGAGATAATGAATTATTACCCGGGGAAATGAAGCTGCTAATAAATTCAAAAGCAAAGCTGAGGGAGGTTAGACTCCATTTTTAAAAGGGAGCTGGTGATTTATAAAGTGCCCTGTCTCCTTGCCTCCCGGGGCTCCGTCGGCCTCCCTGTCCCTCTTTTTCCCCACCTGACCCTCTGGACACACAGCCCAGCAGCCCTGCAACTAGTCTGTTTTCTTTGTGAGCCACGCCCACCCCCGAGGGAACCTCAGGCCCAAATTGGGCTGAAATTTGGCCCAACTGGTTTTGAGAGCTCGGTCCCTAAGGAATGGCCACGAGGAAATCTGTCTTCCTAAGACGTCCATTCCGACCTTTGAGCCAACAAATTACAAGTAGAAACCGCTCCCGAATGAGCAATCAGGCTCTGCAGCGGGGCACCAGGCAGGGGGCGGCTCCTGCAGGGAGGGACAATCAACTTAGCTTTTCCGTGGCATCCGTGCCTTCTGAAAGCTGCTCCTGTTTTGGGAAGCTTGTGGCCACATTCTAGTCTTACCCCCCCCCCGCCCCCCGCATCAATTCCAGTCCCTCTTGAGTGGAGCTCCAAACCCTGACTCCTTGGTCTCCACTAGCCTCCTTCCCTGCCTGAAGCCATCAAGCCCCTACTGCCTGAGCTCATTGCCCGTTTCCGCGGCGACGGGCCTGTGATGTCACTATGGAGGCCTGGAGCCTCCAGGTGGGTAGGACTGGAGCAGCAGGTGCCCAGGAAGAGGGAAAGAACAAAGCTCCAGTTTCTGCGCCATCATCCCCACATAATGGAAGAGGGGCCTGGAAACAGAGGAGGGGCAGGGGGAAGGCAGCAGCCATTCCAAACCTTGCCTGTTTTAACATCTCTTGAGCTCAGCTAGAGAAAGACGGCCCCTTCCCCAAACTCCGGCTCAGGCCCCATACCCCTGCCCAAGCAGCTATGGTTTAAAAGCCTCATGAGTCATGGAGGGACTCAGTTTCCCCAGTTGGCTATTTTCTGCAGCCTGCCCCCACCTCCTGGCGGTGTGGCATAAAGGGAAGCTCGCCCTCGTCAACTGTGTGCCCATGGCCAGCAACATCAGACTCCAGGGCTCCCTCCCCGCAGCCTGGTTTTGCAGGAAACCCCTGGTGCCAGGGGGCTTTCAGAGCCCTCCTCGCCGGGGACCACGGCTCCTGCTTCAGTACCTGGGGAGGGAGATCCCCCAGCTTCCCTAATGCTCTGGTCCCTTTCGTTCCAGCCAGGCACCAAGAGGAAAATGCAGCCTCCTTCTGGAAACAAGGGCTCCCTCCCGCAGGCTTTCCCGAGGCCGGGTTCAAAAGGCCCATGTTCACCTGAGTTTTAGGTAACTTACTGGGCAGCCTGAATTATATAGACAAGGTAGGCTCACTTGGCCTTCGGGTGTCTGGATTACCTGAGTATTTTACATGTTTATGAGCGGGGTGGGGAGGGGGACTGAACACTCGCTCAAAGCAAATGCAAAATTCGGACTTTGGGGGCTCTGTGCACCTGTCACGCACCTTTGCTTACCACCGGGATAGAGCATCAGAGAGGCACTGTCACGCGACCACCGAGCAGGCCACAGGGGAGCCCCGGCTCATCCCCGATGCTGGGCCTTGCCTTCGTTTCTCTTTTAGGATCTGCCAAAACCCAAAAGTCACCATCTAAAAACAACTCCAAAGAAAGGTGGGAGAAGAAAGTGGGAAAATCTTTATCATTGATTGTTTATGCCTAAAGAAAGAGAGGAGAGAGAATTCCCCGTGGCCCAGCCAGGGGGTGAAGAGTTAATCCTATAATCTAGTCGGCCAGGGAGCAAGGCAAGGACGAGAGCTACCTTCTAGCTGAAGTGTGCGTGCAGAATGTTTGATGCTCGGCGGGTGGAGCCGAGAAGACGGAGACCATTTGCAAGCATTTATTGAGTGCCCAGGGCATACAGAGCCCTATTCTCAGGATGCAGCGGAATTCTAAAGTTCACAAGATAGGGTGCTCCCCTATCCTCTGGGAATGGACCCTCCCCCAGCCCCCACTTTCAGGTTCTTCTGTGTGCCCACTCCCCCTGCCCTGGTCATTGCTCCCTGCTGGGCTCAGCAAAATACCGGCAAATGCCTGGTGACCTTTTCAGAGTTAGACCAATTACACTCCAGTGAAACAGCTTAAGAATTGCAAAGCAGCACGTGCAAACTCTTCTGGTTGCTTGAGTGAGAGCCAGAGCAACGGCTCTACCCCTGGCTGCATATTGGAACACCTGGAGAATTTTTTTTTTCACTGCCGGTGCCTGAGTCCTGCCCCCAGAGAGTATGATTTCATTGCTATTGGAGGCAGTGGCATTTTTTAAAGCCCTCCAGGTGACTTAAACATGCAACAGAGTGTGAGACCCACTGAACTGGAGGATTTAGGACTTTTGAGTTGTTTCATGGTGAATCTTTGGGCTGAAATTGATCAAGTTTGCTACTTCGCTAAATGGAATCAAGACACAGATTCTATTGGCTAGATAGGCTGCCATCTTGGAACAAAATAACGATGACAAGTTTTCATATGGATATTATCTTTTTTAAAATGGTTTTAATCTTTATTTATTTCTGATTGAGAGAGAGAGAGAGAGAGAGAGAGTAGGAGCGGGGGAGGAACAAAGAGAGAGGGATTCTGTGTCTACAGAATCCTAAGTGGTCTCCAGGCTCCGAACTGTCAGCACAGAGCCCGATGCAGGGCTCAAACTCATGAGCCACGAGATCATGACCTGAGCCAGAGTCGGAGGCTTAACCAACTGACTCACTCAGGCACCCCTCATATGGGTATTGTCTTAATGGATTCTAATGAGAGTTGGTACAATGTGGTGGAATTTGCACAGAATAAAGTCTTCACTAAACCGTCCTTTAGCTGAAGGGGGAGGCAGCAGGAGAAAGTAACTAACATTTCTTGAGTGTCTGTAGCGTGGCAGGAACTGAGCTTGAAAGACTATACTGGTATTTCATTTTTTCTCTCCCACCACGTGCCAGATACGTATCATCCCCGTTTTACAGATGAAGAAACTGAGACTCGAGATCACACCGCTGTTATGTGTGGGGAGACGATATTCCACGGGTCTCTCACATTTCTGTATATCTTGTGAGCCAAGATGCCGACTGCCTTTGCTCTGATCTTTATAAAGATGTTTGCACGGTGAATAGCTTTGGAAGATGTAATGTCCTCCTCGGGGATGAAGGGTAGGCATGCTTACTGTCCATTATAAAAGATTCAGGTCCCTAAGCTCAGGGTTCCCATCTTGTAACACACCCTTCTCGCGGGCACAGGTATGAGCTGGCCCTCTTTGCAGTGCCTTATGGCAACTGTAGCTTAGAGAGTTGTTGCAAAAACCAGAATGCACTGGCTCCCACTAGCCCTGTGATAAACTGTCTTTTGTCTCCGACCCATGAGACAGGCCAGGCTAACTTGTCACCTTGTGGCGGATTTAGCACCTTCATCAAAACCTGTTTCCCTTTGACATCCATACACTTAGGGGATAGATAAGCAGGAGGTGATATTAAAGCAAAACGAAACCCATACTCTGGATCAATGATTGCTTTTCCTCTAGATATGAAACAATTACACAAATTAGCTCCCCTTCCTTTCTCTGGAAGACAAATAAACAAATTCAATCTGCATCAGGAGTTAAGTGCAAAACTTGGGCACAATATTGTATTCTGCTGGCTCCAAATTCCATTCGATTTTAAGCTCTGCTAAGCTATATCCTCTTTTCTCTCCAGAACATTTCACTTGATCCTACCAAAACAGCCTCCAGGCTTTGATAAGCAAACGCGGGCCCTGCTGGCACCCCAAACCCACTCATCCAGCTCTTATCAGAAGCCCCTTTTACCTACTTATTTTCCAAATTGGAGACAAGTGATCCTTCCTCTAGTGTTGGCACTAATGGTCTGCTTGCTCCTACTTTCTCTTTGAGGTCTGCTTCCTCTCATTACTAATTCCCTTCTCTCCTAAAGAACGAGCATTTAATATGCAGTGATGATTTCCAGTAGCTGGTTCTGTACCGTCTTCAGCTGTTAATTATTATTATTAAAATTATATATAAAAAAAAACCCTAACTACTATGTATATGCCAGGAACTTTTAAAGTGCTTTATAAAGTATCTTAAATCTACTCAAAAAACACTAAACATGAAGTATTTTCACTTGGAGAAGCTGATGCGTCAAGGAGGTTAAATGCCTTGTACGCGGACCTAGTAAGTAGCAGAGTTGGAATCTGGAGCCATGTCTGTCCAGCCTCAAAGGGAATCTTTTCCTTCGACACCCAACTTCTGTGTTTTTTTTTTTTAACAGCTTTATGGAGATATAATTCACAGAGCATACAATTCAGCCATACACACTGGTTTTAGTATATTCTCAGGTGTGGGCAACCTTCACCGCAGTTAATTTCAGAACTCCTTCATCACCTTCAAAAGACACCCCATGTACTTTAGTAATCCTCTAATCCCCTTCTCCTCCCCCCACCAGCCCTAACCAGCTGCCTTCTAGCAAAGTGTGTCTCTAAAGAAGCCAAGTCCTTTCTTCCATCTGTATGAAATATTGGAGTATGTTTATACACATTTGTAAATTGGTTGCCTCTTTGGTTATTGAGAAGTTGAGAGCTGTGCCCTCCACCCCCCCAAAAAAACCTGTGCCTTCTCTCTGGCATTCCCTGGGGTTGGTTATTCTTTCCTCCTTCTGCCCAGAGACCGCTAAGAAGAACACTGAGAGAACCACCAGGAGCCCCAGGAGGCTTTGTTACTCCATTATTGCTGGTTCCAGGAAGTAGGTTTTGGGTCTGGGTTGACAGTAAAAGGGATGGGGACCCCCGAAAACTTCTTGCGGCCTGGGCTTGAGCCTCAGATTTCATGAGCAGAGACTAGCCCTCCTATCTCCTCTTAGGGGCAATTTATCTCCTTTGAGAAGATTAGTCCTTCCAGTGAGGGCTGGCTCCTTGTGGAAGTTGACCTTGCCCAAGAAAGGCTTGGCAACATTGATCTAGGGTCAGCCCGACTTTGCAAGGAGTTTGGTATGCATACGTGTTGATTTGGGTTCCCCTGAAGAATTCAAACGCTTGGAGTTTAGTTAGGAAGTACAAACACCACTGGGGGTGGGTGGGGAGGGCGTGGGGAAAGGGGTACAAGGAAGGGAAGGTGACCACCAATGCTGTGCTGTCAAACCAGCTACCCCATGGAAGGCTCGCTCTTACTCTCACCGGTAAACTCTAGGAGACACTGGAAAACACCCACGTCAGAGTTATCCCACCTAGGGGGACATGGTCACAGGGTGTTTAAACACCAACTCCCAGAAGTCCTTGGTTAAGGGCTGCTCGCAGAGGGTCTGAATTCCTCATCTCTTCTGGTGTGCTGTGCTCATGTGGGCAATGAGCCTTCTGCAGTTCTGGAAAAAGCCCTCAGGCAAAGAAATGCAGATAATGGCAGTAGGAGGCTGAGCAGAGGACATGAAATGATTGAGTGTGAGGATATGGGTGGGCACCCACAGCATCTGCTACAGCCTGACCCTATTTTAAATACTCCTGCCCGTGCAGATACACACACACACACACACACACACACAGTGAGCAGGATGGGAATACGGTCTCAATAGAGCACACTCCTCCATCCCTGGGCTCCATTCTTGCTGACAATAATCAGGGCTCCGCTTTTCAGAGTAATGAGGGACAGTAAGGAGTTTATTAAATGAATTCTACCAGGAGCCAACTGGTAACAGACCTACATCTTTTACCTCTAAAGCTGGAGAAATCCCACCAGGCTTTGCGAAGAGTTTGGAACCCCAGATCATGGTGGGGAGGGAGGGTGGGGGTCACTCCAGGTCAGAAGAAGAAATAAGCTGCATCCCTTTGAGGGGTGCAGACTGAGGGGCCTCGGGTTTGCAAAGCTCATCAGAGAGTCTGGCTTTCAAACTGCAGTCGGACTGGCCCCTTGCTCCACCGCCTATCACAGCCCTCAAGGTTCAAAGGCTGACAGGTAGCTTGGCTGAGCAGAAACACCCATCACCTTCCTTAGTTGATCCTTTTGAAGCTGAGTGAGACTCTTCTCCAAAAAAAGGAAAGGAATTTGGAGTTCCGGGCAGCCCAAGGCCCTGTCTACCTGCTGCTAGTTGTCAGGATATTCATTCACTCACTCAATTATTCATTTGCTCATTCTTTAGCTCATTTATTCATTATCTCCATGGATCAGGGATTGAGGGTACCATGGTATTGTGACACAGGGACGGATGTGCAAACCCTTCCCCTTCTTTCAGACACCCGAGGGTACATGTGAGCATAGTGCAGCCTGGAATGCCCAGCACACCTCCATGGCAGACCCCTTGCTCCCGTTCTGTGCGTGGGGAGGGGAGGGGGATGTGTCCTCTGCGTCAGTAGGCTATGGGCTCCGTTACGAGAAGACACACGGTCCTGTTCACCACCATATCCTCACAAGCCAGCGTTGTCCCTGGCGCATGGGAGGCATTCAATAAATATTTGCAAATGAATGGGTGGATGTGTGCCTTTGAGCAAAAGGCAGATACTTGTACATATTTGAATGTATTTCTGTGTCTACATGTTTTGGTGTCGATGTGCATGTTTCTGTGTCTATGCGTCATTGTTTTTATGCTTATATAACTGAGTGTGCACGTGTGCATGTATGTGATTCTTTAATAGACACAGTCTTCCCTTCACAACATTTCAAGAGAATGAACGTTTTCGCTTCCTGGTATCTGACTTCGGAAACCCAATCTGCATTTTCCACACATGTACAGCACCCCAGATTTTCAAATATTTATACTCCTATATTTAAAATCTGTGAGATTTCTCTCTCTCTTTTTCACCCATACGTGCTTGCATTCTGTCTTCCTCCCTCTTTCTCTCCCTCCCAGCCATCAGCCTGCCCTCTCCACCTTATTTCCTCTGTTTTCCCCATATATATGTTGATGAAAATCCCCCGGACTGAGCCACACTATTCACTTCCAAGCTTGGCTCACCGAGGAGCACACATGGGCCACCACTATAACCCTGAGACAAACCCTGAATGGTGAACCCAGCCAGGGAGGAGTACAGAGACTCCAGCTCCTGTCCAAATGTTGGTGGCTCCTGAAAAGGGTCTGCCCTCTGGGGGTGGGAGGCAGTGGCTTCTTTAAGCTTCAGCAGAGCTTCTAAAAAGGAACTAATTGCCCAGGATTTTAGCAAGAAGCGCTGGGTGAATACCAACATTGCCTGGGTTTCTGGAAGCTTAGATCTGATCTTTGGGAGCTTGTGATGTCTTATGGTACTGACCTGGAGGCAGAGGAACACCTCCCCAAATTTTTCCTGGCTGAGATAGTCCATGGCCCCTCTCCATCCTGCAGTGTATACCCAAGTCTGACCAAGAAAGATCTACTGAGTACCAATCGTTAGACCTGATTGATGAGGATCTTGAAAAGCCCTCAACAAAGTGAGGGTTTTTTGACACGGTGTGAAATTCTGATGCTTGGGGATCATTCAATATACTGTTTGGGGTGCCTCAAGATGTGGCCTCTGCCCTCATTTACTATCAGTGGATCAATGACTAAGTAAATCCATTGTTATCAATTCCACATCTGGATATTGTATGGATCTTGCCATTCCAGAGTCAGGTTTGCCAAAACAAAGCCACACACACATACACACATGTGTATATATATGAATGTACGTGCGCGCGTGCATAAACACACACACACACACACACACACACACACACACAAACACACCACTCTGTAGAATGGAAAGGGGATGTGAGGAGGGAGCCACAATGGACAAGTTAACAGGAACAGCATATGAGGTCTTCTGTTTGTGCTCCAAATCCACCCCCTACCTTCTGCATCCTGTTCTGGCCCTGGTTGGTTGACCCCACACCCATGGGCTCCCAAGCTCTGTGGCTTCCAGCTGGGTTTAACCAAAGGAGCCCTGGCCACAGATCAAAGGGAGGGAGGAGAGTGAGATCAGGTCTTCATTCCTCTGGCCGCCACCCTGCAGGGTCACCTCAGGGTGGTTGGGTCCCATCGCAAAAGGACATTGCTCCTCTTGGGACATCCTCTTTCACAAGATTTCCCTTCTGGCTTATAGACTGTTCCTTCCCCTAGTGCTCTCAACTTTGGGTGGAAATGTCTCCACGGCTTCCAGCCCTGAGTTACTGGCTCCCATTCACTCTGTCTTTACCTTGGAAAATAGTCCCTTTGCAAGGAAACCCCAAATTACCTAATTTAAATGTGTTTCCAGTTGGAGCTGTAATGAAGACATAACAGGGCAGATTAGGGAACTTTGTTACCTCAGATTGAATTTGGCAAGGGACTTTGTGCCAACCTGCTTATCTTCATTATTGCCAGTGTGTGAGTGAATATAAGAACCCTGCCTCTACCATTTAAAAAAGAGTCTATTTCCTGTTCTCCCTAAAACTGCAGATTTAATAGGTTGCTGGATACACTATAAATCTAGGTTTCTCAATCCAGTAATTGTCCCAGAGAGGTGGACGGGAAATCGACAGGTGTCTCTACTCTTCATCACTTTGACACCATTTTTTATCTTGAGGAGAGATCTGATAAGAAACACCTGAGATTGTTTGCAGCCTTATTGACCTGCCATGACTTCTGACTTCGTGGAAGGAGTTGGTTATTGGCCAACAGTCATGAGATTAATGCAGGTGGCTTGGTAATACTCTATGTGTCAGACACCCAGCAGATCTGGTGATAGTTCTGAGTAATGTGAAACAAGATTGTGCTCTGGTCTCTTCCTTCTGGAAGGACACTTCATGATTTGAAACTCCTTCTGGATTAGCTGGGGGCATGCCCTTCTTGTTATCGAAAATTTTAAAAAAAGGTCAGTAGCTTCCTTTTTCTTATGGTATCACCTTATTGTCACAGGGCAGAAGTGGGGGGCAACCAATCGTAGCTTCTGTTAATGAACTGCTCTCAGCCTGGCTGGCTTAGGAATAACTACTCCAAAACAAAGCAGCTTGTTTTGGACAGATGTGCCCACTACCTGCCCAACACATTGGGTTTATATCCCACCAGTTCCGTATTACAAGTTAATTCCTTTTGTTACGTAGGATGTGTGTTATAACTGCCTGTGGGATTTATAAGCAGCTCCACCCTTGAAATCAGATGCACCACGATCTTCATTGGAGATTTATCTAAGACCATAGTGGGCACCTGATAACGCCTGCTTTGGAAAACAGGCATACCCATATCATCATGTTAAACCTTGGGATCTTGAATGTTCACCTGCCAGGGTGGAGTCAGATTATCGAGCCAGGACAGGATAAGTTATGCTGCTATAGCCAACAATCCTGGAAACCTCAACCACTTCAAACCACCAGGGTTTATGTCTCCCTCAGTTTATACACACATGGAGACAAGCTGGGCCACAGCCCCTCATAGTTACTGCCCCAATCCAGGACCCAGGCTGCCGGAACATCCACTATGCAGAGGGAAAAGAGAACATGACAAGGCACATACTCTAAAATGACAAACATCGTTACATTTCACTGACCAACACAAGTCACGTGACAAGACCACATGGGTGGGATATACAATCCCACTGAGTTCCTGGAAGGAGTGAGAGTCTAAATAGTTATGAGTAGCCCCAGTGACTAGAGCACTGAGGGCTTCTTAGGAAAACTCCTGACCTTGCCTAGGGAGTACCTGCCTCTGTAGATATTTCTGTGGGATATTGTCCATTCAGGTGACATTTTTGACCGAAGGCTTTACTTTGCACTAAAGGAGACTGTAGTAGTTAGTGTCTGAGTGCTGCCATAGCAGAGTGCCATAAATTAGATGGCTTAAAACAACAGAAATGTATTATCTCACACTTCTGGAGGCCAGAAATCCAAGATAAAAGTGACGGCAGGTAAGTGCTCCCTCTGAAGCTCCTAGGGGTGAAACTTCCCTTGCCTCTTCCAGCTTCTGGTGGCCCCAGGTGCTCCTTGCCTGAGGCCACATCACTCCATTCTGTGCCCCCATCTTCACATGGCCTCCTCTCTCTGAGTCTGTGTCCAAATGTCCTTCTTACAAGAATACTAGCCATTGGATTACATCCCACACTAATCCAAGATGAGCTGATTTTAAGTTAATTGTATCTTCCAAGACCCTATTTCCAATAAGATCATATTCATAAGGTACCAGGGTTAGGACTTCACCGTATTCATTTGACCAACACACTTCAACATCATAAAAACCAGGCCTCACATCTAGTTGATTGATTGTTTCAAAACATTAGTACAGGGTCTTGTTTTGTTTTATGGTTGACTGTAAAAAGCATCTGAATCACCCTTATTCGGCCACAGAGAAAATCCACACACCAGAGTCCTGCCCTATTAGAATACAGATGCCCAAACTGTCTGCTGATCAACTTTTAACAAAAGTTGGGCTGGGGAAAACAATATTCGCGAAGACTCATTTTGAACAATGTACAGTTCATTGTCTTGATCACTGGCTTCAGCGTTTTGGGGGTTTTGTTTTTGTTTTGTGTTTTTGTTACTGTGTTAACCCTGGAAACCACTTTTCAAATGAATATTAAGGAACTCTTGAGCAACCTCGGATATAAGGCCAGTGAAAGCAGACCTGCCCTGTCGAGGTGGCTGTTGTCCCCATGATAAGGAATTTAAAACCCCTCTGTGATCATCTTCCTCTCCTGGGTCAAGTCATTTTATCTATCTGTCTATCTATCTATCTATCTATTTATCTATCTATTGCATGCACCCACAAGTTGAGGAGGGGCAGAGAGAAGAGAGAGAGAGAGAGAGATGCCTAGGTGGCTCAGTCAGTTAAGTATCCAACTCTTGATCTCAGCTCAGGTCATGATCTCACACTTTGTGAGATCAAGCCCCATGTCAGGTTCTGTGCTGAGCCTCCTTGGAATTCTCAAGTCCTTATATTTAAAGAATGTGATTCTAGGCATGATTCACCTGACATCCCTTCTCTGTGGTGCAACTAGGAGCACCGGGACTTTCCTGCCTCTTTGCTCCTCCTCTCCCAGAGCACCCCACAGCATGGATGTCAGGCTCATACTCTCCCTCTTGCTGTGTCCCCTCTGGTCCCTGATGCTACTGAGTGTGTGTAGACCCCACCTCTCCTCCCTCGACAGTGGGAAGAGCTGACTTTCCAGCCCCAGAGGAAAAAAAAAAGGCAGCGTCGGCTCCACCCTGATGGACCTGTGGTCTAATTAATCAGCTTAAGAAAAAGAGAGGTTCCTCCTGGGTCATCTGGTCTACTCCATTCCTCTGCACTGGGACTGAAGGACATTAACAAAGAACATCATCACTTTGCTTCCTCCTCCCCAGCCATTGTCTTTCTTCCTTGTGCATCTCCTTCCTTGGGGAGTCCTGGACCAGGCAATGGGTCCAGGCACATATGGTTTGTCCTGGTCCCAAGTGCTGGATCTTCTAAGAGCCAGGGTGGGGATCCCAGAGGTCACTGAAAAGACCCCAGGGCTTCTCGCAGAATTCTGGGGCTTCAAGGAACAGTTTGAGAATCCCTGGTAGCAATCAGTGTTCATCAACGTTGGCTGTGAATCAGACACTGCTGGGGAGATTCTGAAGTTTACAGCTCCTGCAATCCCACCACCTTCTGGCCAGAATCCTCAGGGGAGAGGCCCCTCAGCTGCATTACAGGGGATTCTGCTGTCAGTGGATGGAGAACTCTCTAGCCCTGGATGAGGTCAGATTATTTCCAGGTGTTGGCTTGTCTGGCCTCCGAACGGCCCCTTGCCCTACATTCGGAGACCATTTAAAAACCACCCACACAGGGGCGCCTGGATGACTCAGTCGGTTGATAGGCTCAGGTCACGATCTTGCGGTCTGTGGGTTTGAGCCCCGCGTTGGGCTCCGTGCTGACAGCTCAGAGCCTGGAGCCTGCTTCGGGTTCTGTGTCTCCCCCTCCCCCACCCCCCCGCTCCTCCCCTGCTCAGCTTTGTCTGTCCGTCTCTCTCTCTCAAAACTAACTAAACATTAAAAAAAAAAAAAATCCACACAACCTCTGCTACTGAGTTTGTTCTAGAAATGATAGAGCTGGCCGTGCCTCTTACTCAACATCCACCATATGAAGATCTGTCCCATTAAAGCTTTATTTTCTTGAAAATGGTGGTATGAAGGACAACGAGCATTTTGTAACTGATCTGTCTTTTTGCATCAACTGCTCAGATGGGCAGAATTAAATCTGTGGTTCCATTTTCGTGACGTAGGGTCCCTCTGCCCCCGACCTTAGGTTTCTCTGTTTTCCTCGGTCTCAATGTTTTATTTTTCTACTTCATGGAGTTACGTGTAAGTGCCAGGAATCCTTTGGAAGAGGAAGTGAGTATGAATACCTAAGTCAACAAGCAGAGGTGGTGGATGTGACAGAGGTGATAAAACAGGTGCCTGTGGCTGAAGGACAACAGGTGCGGGGTAGAGGGGGCGCCTGCAGCTTGGGACTTCTCTTACATCCGCCTCCTCAGGGAAGCCTTTCCCAATCGCACCGACCAGACTTACAGTCTCATGATGCGTGATGCTAACTCTTGTTCTTTCTTGAAATGACTGGTTTAACACCAGCCCTCCTCACCAGACTGTGATTTCTACGTGGGCGGGAAAGCACGCGTAGCCTTCTCATGGGTGTGATCTCCGTGCCCAGTACGGGGCCTGCTGCTGAGTGACCATCCGATAAACATTTACCGGATAGGACAACAGAGCTGCAAAGCTCTTCTGCTCAGTGAAATGCACGAGAAAGGCAAACACTGTACGATAAGAGGGTGACTCAGGGCCAGGAAAGGGAAAGGCAGGAAGGAGGGAAGGACAGAGCAGGCCGGTAAGACAAAACGTGCTCATTCAGCCTCAGAAGGAGGGAGCCGAAAGGCATGGACACTATCTGAGCGGCTGCTATTGTCCAAGATCTCGGCTAGAGACTTTACAAACAGGATTTCCTGTTATCTTCATAGCATTCTTACGAGGCTGGCCGGTGATGCCCACTTTCCAAGAAGCCTGGAGGCTGGAGGAATCCACAAGGCCTGAAATCCACAAAAGCTGCAAGCAGCTGAGTCTGACCCGAGTCCTGGGATCTGTGGCTTGGCAGCTGAGGGGCTGTCCTCTGCAGCACAATGGCAAACCCCCAGATCCCCCAGTGGCCCTGCCTACCACAGGGCGACTCCTGACTCCGCTCCGTGGTCCCTGTGCACCTGCCCCTGCTCGCAGAGGCTCTCCTCCCACGTGGGAGGCTTGGCAGGCAGCTGTGCAGAGGTGAATGAGCAGCAGATCAAATGATGTTCTAACCTTGGCACCCAGACTGAGTGAGGAGGAGCCCTTGGGTCATAACTGGGAGCCAATGAGGCAAGGACACTTCACGCCTCCCCTTGTCAGTGAACGGGGTGATATGGGGGCCCTGGGGATGGCTATGGGGGCGCTCGTCCCAATCCCCCACCTCCTCCCAGAAATGGCCGCATAAGAGCCAGCCAGGCGGAGCTGGAGGGCTCCAGGCTGGGACTGGCCAGGGGCCCAGAGAGGCGGGCACCAGCTGGGGCCCTGATGCGGGAAGGCAGCTGGCGCTATACACACCGGGCCTGGGGGTGGCCCTCTTCCCTCCCAGCTGCAGCGGCTGCTCAGCCAGAAGTTGTCCCTGGTGGATTCTTGCCACTCATACTCCGGTCTCCGTGGGTGGGAGGGAACCGCATCTAGACACTCCAACCCGAGACGAAGGGTAGTGCCAATGTGTGCCCACAGGCAGAAGGACCTTATTTGCCCACCACGTGTCCTTGGACGCGGGGACTCACGACACTGGTCAAGATACATGTGACCCAAAGGCTCAGCCATTGTCCAGAACTTTATTCCCTACGTGAAAACAAAAATGGTAGTGGGAGAGCGGGAGGCTTGGAGAAGTTGCCCAGAATGTAAAGACTTCCAAAGCCCAGAAAGCACCATGTATTTTGAATAACTATCTTAAGTCCGTCGAGGCAGATTCCCCTTCCAGGCTTCGAACCAGCACCTTTGCAGCCAACGTTGTTGACTCAGGAGGGGCCGAGGGTTGATCAGGGGAAAGACAGAGCCGTGTGTGCTTGTGGCCAGAGCTTGCCAACCCTGCTTTCCAGGACTGTCTGAGCCCAGACAGAGGACTCGGGACCTGTTGCACGGAGACTTGTCTTAGCTGATGTCTCTGCATTTGCACTATCTGGCTATCTTAGCTCCACCCATTTGGTTGAATTCCCGGATTACAGCCCTCTCAGCACCTGTCAACAACTCAGCCTTGTTTCTACCCCAAAGCAAGCAGAGCAGCAAATGGATACTTTAGTTTTTTTGTCTGATATAGACAGATTTCAATCTGTATCAAGGAAGCATTTCTCGACAAGGAGGTCCTGAAATGAACAGATAAGAATACCATCACACCTGGGCTCCAGAGATGTTTAAACTCTGAAGGATTTGTCATCATGGCGGGAAAAGAATGGACCCAGATAGATATCCATGCTTCTTCTGGGCCCTTAGGTTCTCTAGAGTCTTAGCTAAAAACAAAATGTGGGGGAGTATCTTCTTCCAGAGCAATTTTCTTCTTGCCTGATGGGATCAGGGAGGAGACATCTGGCTTGACCAAAAATACTACCCCTTCTATGGGGCCCCTGGGTGGCTCAGTTGGTTGAGCATCCGACCCTTGATTTTGGTTCAGGTCATGATCCTAAGGTCATGGGGTTGAGCCCCACAAAGGGCTATGCACTGAGCATGGAGACTGCCTAAGATTCTCTCTCTCTCTCTCTCTCTCTCTCTGCCTCTCTCCCCTGAATCAGTGCATACTCTCTCTCTCTAGGAAAGAAAGAGAAGAAAGAAAGGAAGAAAGAAAGAAAGAAAGAAAGAAAGAAAGAAAGAAAGAGAAAGGAGGAAGGAGGAAGGAGGGGGAAGGGGAAGAGAAGAGAAGAGAAAAGAAAGAAAAAAGGAAAAGAAAAGAAAAACTACACCTTCCAAGGGTATCGTCAACAGGCAATATTCAGGGAGAGGAAGAGAGAGGGTGGGGCAGCAGGGGTGTGTTAACATAGAGCCAAAGATCCACGTGTCCTTATTAGATCAAGAAAACTCAGCTACAATCACCAACCCACCGACTTCCCTATAAATTAACTATGTCACAACATATTCAACACCGCTGCCTATCCCTGAGACTAATCAAAATCAGAAGAACGCTCGGAAGCCATCCTGAGCTGTGACCACTCTCTTGGACTCTGTACTCCCTGTTCCAAGTGGACTTGATGAGCATCTAGGGGGTGCAGCCGTCTCCGGATGCCTGGCTGATCTTTAGGACGTCAGATCTTGAAGGCCATCTGGCCCAACCATCCAGCTCAGGGTGGTTGCACGTCTGTCCACAACATCCCACCATGTGCCTACATATTTCCGGGGAGAGCCAGGGAGATGCTATGAAGATGGTCTGGTTCCTGCCCCCTCAGGAGTCCACAGCCTGGGAAGGGGACAGACTGTACCCAGAACCAACTCAAGAACGAAGACTCAAAAGGCTGCAGACCGTAGGATTCCTACCATATGACTTCTGGAAAAGGCAAAACTATGGAGGAAGTACGAGGGGAACCCATGGTCCCCAGGGGTTCAGGAGCAGGTACAGCACAGGGGACTCTTCAGGGCAGCACAGCTATTCTATATGATGCTGTAATGGTAGATGCATGACATTAGGCATGTGTCCAAAACCATAGAATGCACAGCTCCAAGAAAGAGCCTCAATGAAAACTATGGACTTTAAGGGATAATTATGTCCTTTGGCTCATCAGCTGCAACTAACGTGTTGCACTAAGGCCAGGTGCTCATCATAGGGGAGAGAGGGGTGGGGTGAGGCGGGGTAGGGAAAAATCTCTGTGCTTTTCCCTCAATTTTTCTGTAACTCTGAAACTGCTCAACTCATAAAATCTATTCATTTTGGGGGGGGGGAGTGCAAGGGGGAAGTACAAGTTAAAGAACTAATGAGAGGTGTGGAATATTTCTGCAAACTTCCCTGGAAGGGGGTGAGGCGTTAGAAGGGAGAGGGGGAGGACGGAAAGGAGGAGGAAGATGCGAGACCAGCGCCAGGGGAGAGTAAATGCAGTTTACCAGAATTTCCCAGACGCTGCCCCCAACCCGGAGACAACCTGGGACACAAATCTGCCTCTTTTTTGCACCCGGCAAGGATCTCCTCAGCCCGAGACCCTAGGATTCAACAGAGGGAGAAGAACAGGGAGGGAGTGTGGGGAAACAGCCGGGGGAATGGTGCTCTGTACAGGAGGCACAAACCGCAAGTGCAATTAGTCAAAAAGGAACTTGAAATTAAAAAATGATTCCAAGCCGAGGAGGGGAGTACATAAGTTACTGCAGCCCCAAGACGTTTATGAATAATACAAATGCCGTGAGTTGGTGGAGCCAGAACGCAGTTAATTAATATGTACAGGAGCAGAGATGCACTTGAAAAACAATAGTGCTATTTCCCCCTCGCTAGAAGTAAAAATATTTCCAGAAAGACTGACACGTTTATTATTTTCTCACATAATTACCTTACTGTGGAGCATTTGTAATGGAACACATTAGAGACGCTAAGCACCTGCCTGGCTTCCCTTAATGCGCTTTGGTTCCGTGGGGCTGGGGAAGGAAGGTAGGGGGCGGACTGGCAGGGGAGGGGGGGCGGGCGCAGGGGGCGTCCCGGGAGAGCACTGCAGCTCTACGTACCTGATGTGCTCTCTCTCCTGCCTCCCCAAGCCGAGCCAACCTCCTCCATCCTCCTGCTTCTGTCGCCCGCCGGCCTGAGGTACCCCTTCTGGTAGGTACGTCTGTGAGCTGGTGACAGTTCAAGGGTACCGACTGCACACACAGGGCTGCTGGTGGCCCAGCGAGGCGGGGAGGAGGGGGCCACCGCAGAAGCTGGAGCAGGAGAGGCCAACCCGCGCCGGAGAAGAAGGATGGCTGAGTGAGGGACAGGTGCCGGCCCTACAGCAATGACCCCAAGACCGAGAATAGCCAGGTGGGGAGAAATTTCAGCCTTGCCAGGCCTCTCGGGACTTTTGTGGGGAAGCTGGATGAAAACACTGGCCCCGGGAGTCTGGGACCCAGGGCCCTTTTGGACCAAAGACCAGAAGGCACTTTGCCTCTGTGGATCTCAATATTCTGGCCTGTAAAATGGTGCCGGGGCTGGGCAGCTGGGAGAGCTGGTCGCCGATGTCCCGGCGGCCCCACATCCCCCCCACCAGTTGCTTTAGACCAGAGGCGTGCCTTGTCATCGCAGCCAGGTCTTTCCCTCCGTGGACAAGAATGCCCGCCCCAACAGGTGGATCCCCAAAGGACTCCGGCCCAGGAGAGGAATGCCTGTCTTCTCTCCTCCCCCCGGCTCCCCGCCCCTCCCACCATCACACACACAGTGGAATCCAGAAGCCTCCGTGTGGCCATGTGCACGGAGGGGCATCCCTGACCCTGCCTCCTGCACACTCTCCATCCCGGGCTTCTGGCGGCCCCCCCAGCCGCCCCACCTCTCCTGCTGCTTCTCCTGGCCTCTCCCTCCTGCTCCTCTTCCTCTCTCCACCCCCAGGCACTGGCTCTCTCCAGGATTTTGCCTGTGGCCCTCCTCTTTTCCCATCTCGTGGCTCTCCTGTGGCCGGATGGTACAGACAAATCTCCTATCTGTATTTAAAGTCCAATCCTTCTTTCTGAACCCCGGAATTTGTAAATCCAGATGCCTGTGGGATATCTTTATCTACTTAAAAATCACAGTGTCTCAAATGCAACCCTTTATCTTCCTCCCTCAACCGTCTTCCCTATTCTGTGTTCCAGGGACTGGCATCGCCCTGCTCCCGCAACTCAGAAACCCAAGGGGCTTTCCAGAATCCCTCTTCTCCTTTATCTCTCATGTTCGCCTGGCCATAAAACCGATCCTATACTTTAAATATCCCCAGGGCTCTTTTTCCTCTCCTCACTGCCTCTGCCTTCCTGTCTTGAATGGATCTCCTACCAGCTCACTCTCCCTACGGGGCTGTCCCAGAGGTGGCACATGGGTGGGTGGCAACAGATATTTGCCAAACGAATAAGCCTCATCTGCCTCCGATGATTACATCTTTCTCCTCCTTGAAACCCCAATAACTCCCTGTGACATCTGGGAAAAAGTCCCACCGCTGTATGGTCCCGTCTTGCATGCCTCTCCTTCCTGCCAGCCCCCTCCCCAGCAGGCACCAGCTCCTGTGGGTCTCCAGTCGTGACCATTCAGCTCCGGCTTCTGTGCCTTGCAAGGCTCTTTCTTTTGCCTGGGACATCATTCATCCACCATCTGGTTAGCGTCCCTCGTACCTTAAGAAGCACTATTCCTGTTATTTTTGTTATGTAATGAATCACCCCCAGCTCAGTCACTGAAAACAACAGCAAACATTTTATCACTACATCTCACCGTTCTGAGCTTGACCGGACTCAGATGGCTGGGTCTCAGTCCTGGTCTCTCACGCGGCTGCAGGCTGGTGATGGCTGGGGCTGGGGTCACCTTGGGAGCTGTCTCACACGTCTGAGGGTTGGTGCTGGGACCTTAGCGAGGGACTGTCGGCCTCTGCATGTGGCCTGGGCTTCCTCCCAACATGGCAGCCAGGCCAGGGAGCAAGCATCCCAAGGGAAAAGGCAGCAGAAGCTTCGCTGGTCTTTCATAACCTAGCCTTGGAAGTCACACAGCATCGCTTCTGCTACCTTCTCCTTGAGGCTGTCACAAGGGCCTGCCCAGTCTCAAGAGAAGGGGACACAGACTCTTCCTCTTTTTTTTTTTTTAACTTTTTTTAATGCTTATTTATTTTTGAGAGCGGCAGAATGCAAGCAGGGGAGGGACAGAGAGAGGGGGAGACAGAATCTGAAACAGGCTCCAGGCTCTGAGCTGTCAGCACAGAGCCCGACGTGGGGCTTGAACCCATGAACCAGGAGATCATGACCCGAGCCAAAGTCAGATGCTTTGTTTATATTCTACTTATCTTTGTGTTTGGCACATAGTTAATGTTCGTGAAATGTAAATTAACCCCTGGGTAAGCGGGAGACTGAGCACGATCCTGTCACGCTGTGGAAGGGATGTTCTTCCCGGAGTAGGTGGGGTGCCTTCTGCGATGGCCACTGCCGGGGACAGTGGTCATTTCTCCAGCCGAGGCCGTTTCCCGCCCCTGCACATACATACCCCTGCGACCACCATTCGGAGACAGCCTCCCCCTCTCCCCGACTGACTTCCATGACTTGCCCCGGCCCCTGCGCACAGGTTCAGACACCGGATCCAGAATCTTCCATTCGGGCCCGATACCACCTCCACCTTTTTGTTTCTCTTTTAAAATCTCCAGCAGTGGAATGACACATGGCCGTGGGACAAGTTCATCCCTGAGAAGCTCCCAGGGCTGGTGGAAGGCTGATCATCCTCCCGCCCCCCCCCCCCCAACCCCACCCTCATCGGCCTCCCAGACTCCCGGAGGGCACAAATATCCCTCTGCAGTTCCCGGGGCCATTCCCCAGCTGCCTGGCCCCATCGCTGGGCTTTTGGAGCAATTGTTTGCCGAGCCATTCAGCGGGGCAGCTCCCTCGTGGGCACCCAGCCCCACCGCCTGACAGGCTGTGTGCAGGGGGACAGGCCTGAATGGCTGTAATATGAACCATGAAAGTGGATATTAAAGGCTTTATTACAGGGTGAGGACTGCTAATTGCAATGTTCCTTTCAGGAAGCTGGAGCTGATGAGTTTAAGCAGCGGCACCCAATTATTATAACTCTGTCAGCGCACGCAGGGGAGAGGCGGGAGAGGGGGAGGAGGCAGGCTGAAACACAATTACCTGAACTTTATCCAAGGCACACGCCGCTGGCCTGGAATTTTAAAGGCAGATTGGTTCTGCTCAGAGCTTCATCCCTGTCACAGCCATGCTGTTGTTGACGACTGATCCCCCGGTCCTGCCCTCCCTCTTCCCAGGCGTCTTGTGGATGAGGTGGTCGTGTCTGAGAACATCTCTCTGACGCCCAAGTGCTCCCTGGTCCCCCGCTGGCAACACAGCTCCTGCGTTGAGGGGGGAGCTGGTCCGGGGCAACTCGGGATCAAGCTACCCAGCCTTTCAGGTTGCAAATGAGGAAAACAGTCTTCCAGCACCTGGGGGACCTGCCCAGGCTACCCAGCTGGTAAGTGGCAGAGCCGGGCAAGATACTCGTGTTCGGAATCCGGCTTAGACTTCCGGCTACACACTCTAAGAGATTCACCCGCTACATGTGGATTTAAGTCTCCTTAAAACTCGTAGGCAGGAAGCAGGGGCACTGCCCACCAGGCACATGGGAACGCAGCTGCGTGATGAGCTTGTGGAGGAAGAAAACACGGTCCTCGCTGGGGAGAGAACCTGTAAACAGCACCATCGACGCGTCAGCACCATGCTCCAAGGGTGTTTGGCGTTTTGCAGTCCACAGAATGCTTTCAGACGCCCATGCATTCAAATGTTGAGCACCTACTGGGTGCGGGGAACCAGACACAGGGATGGCAGAGGGCATCTGTGTGCAAGGAGCTCCCAGCTCAGCACAGGAAGACGCACAAGCCAACTGACAATTAGGATAGTGTGTGGAAAGCGCTGGAGAGAGGTGTGCACACGTACATCACCTCCTTTAATTTAATCACATAAATTTAAGTGATTGCACATAAAAAGCTAATTCTACAAGGTGCGATCTGCCCAGTGCCAACTGAGCGGTGCAGATGGCAAAGGCTAGAAACGTTCTGAGGTGGGCAAGCTCACCGCAGCACACAGTGGTCAATAGTGGGTTCACTACAGAGGTGGCCTCTGATGGATGGGTAGGGATTCAAAAGGCAGTGGAGGGGATGGGAGCTGAGAAGGGAGAGAGAAAAGGTGGCTTTCTTTTCTGCATTGAACTGGAGAGTCTATACTTGGAATACTGACTCCTCTCCAACCCCATCCAAGAGCATCCAGGTTGCCTGTGCCATGGGGCACGCAGACCAGCAGAATGAACGTGCTGACCCATATCTAGGGGGTTCAAGATACCCCCGAACAACAATGAAGGCTTGAGGTCTGGAAGCCTCTTTCTTCTCCCCACACAGGACATCATAACTGTTGTACCTGGATGAAGAATGGGAGGGGGCAAAGTCATGGAGACCCCACCCCCTTTCATTGGATTTGCGCATACCCGGAGTTAACTCACCTGACTAATGTTCCGCAGCCAGGGTGCCCAGCCCAAAGGGACCTGAATAACCAGGAGATATGTCCCATTTACTCAGGTGCAGGAGGTCAAGGAGCAGCAAATATGAGAAGGCGGGGGGAGTCAGGGGTTCTTCTTTGGACATGCTGACTTTGAGATGCCTGCTGGAGGCAGATTTGGGTAGACAGTGCTGGGAGTTTGGGAACAATGTACAGGTTGGCAAGAGAATAACGTGGGTGTCCTTGGAATATGGATGGTATGTAAGACCGTGAGATCCGAGGAGACACCTGAGGAGGGAATGAGAGGGGCAGAGAGAGAGGGTGGAGTAGAGGCAGGCACAGAGTTGCACTCTGGTGGGGCATACGTGCCAGCCACGGAGGAAGGTGGGAGGAAAGACAGAGGAATATGGAGCCCTGGAAGTGAAGACAGGGATGTCCAGGAAAGTAGTGGTGCACGGGGTGGAATGTCACAGAGACCCAGCAGTGAGGACTGAAAACTGGTCATCCAGTTTTCAAGACGGAGGGTGCTGGAGCCCTGCCTGATGGCAGTTTTAGAAATCAGGTAGGTAAAGTTGCAAAGTGAATGGTGGCAGCTCCGTAGCAAATAAGCAAACCTGGATCCCTACCTCACACCATACACCACTTAATTGGCACCAAGATGATATCACACCTTGTAGTATTAACTTTTTATGTGCAATCACTTACATGTGTGTGATTAAAGAAGATGATAATATGCGCACATACACCACTCTCTAGCACTCTCCACACCACAGAATAATTGTTGGTTGGCTTATGTGTCTCCCACATTAAACCATGAATTCCTTGAATACAAAGACAGAATCTTGTCATCTTTTTATCTCCGGTGTAACTCAAAATGGGTCACAGACCTGAATGCAAAATGTAAAACTATAAAACTTCCAGAATAAAACATAGACAGAACTTTGGTAGTCTTAGGGTAGGAAAAGATTAGGACACAAAAGGCATAAAAAGTTTTGATACATTACACTTCACAAAAGTTTTAAAATTCTGTTTGAAGACAACACTAAGAAAATGAAAAGGTAAGCAATAGACTGGGAGAAAATAATTACAACACATATATCTGGCGAAAGACTTGTAGTCAGAATAGAGAAAGAACTCTTAAGACTCAATAATAAGACAATTCAAAAGAAAAAAGGGGAAAGATTTAAACAGACCTCCCCTCCCCCAAAAGCATCACATGAAAAGATGTTGAATATTATTGGTCATCAGGGAAATGGACACCAAAACCACAATGAGGGGCACCCGGGTGGCTCAGTTGGTTGAAATTTCAACTCTTGATTTTGGCTCAGGTCACGATCCCAGGGTCATGTGATCGAGCCCCGCGTCAGGGTCTGCACGGAGCGTGGAGCCTGCTTCAGATTCTCTCTCTCTCTCTCTCTCTCTCTCCCTTTGCCCCTCTGCCCCACTCATGCTCTCTCTCTCTCTCTCTCTCTCAAATGCAAAATAAAATAAAATAAAAAACAAACCACAATGAGATACCACCATCCATACATACCTATTAGCACAACTAAAATTAAAAAGACTGACCTTGCAAACTGTTGGTGAGGATGAGGAGCAACTGGAACTCTCCTGCATTGCTGGCCGGACAGTAAAATGGTCCAACAATTTTGGGAGACAATCTGGCAGTTTCTTTTAAACCTAAACAAACACTTCACACAGGACCCAGCAATTCTACTTCTACACATCTGTTTACCCCCAGAGAAGAGAAAACGTACATCCATACAAAGACCCGTGTGCTAATGTTCATAAGTTTTATCCATAAAGAGCCCCAAACCAGAAACAACCCAAGGGTCCACCAATAGAAGGAGTAAATACATTGGGGCATATTTATATAATGGAACTCTGCTCGGCAACAAAATAGTTGGTACGTGCAATAAATACACGAACCACGAGGCACTATGCCGAGGGAGAGACCCCAAACAGTACGTGCTGTATGACTCCATTTATATGAAATCCCAGAAAAGGCAGAACTACCCACTGTGACAGAAAGCAGGTGAGAGGTTGCCTAGGGCTGGGGGTGAGGGTGGGGTTGACTGTGACTAGGCATGAAGACACTGTGCGCTTCTGTGTCTTTATGGTGGTACGTATTGGGCAAAACTGATCATTTTGTTTTCTGTAAATTGTATCTCGATACAGTTAATCTTTAAAAAGTGAACGGGGCGACCCCATCGTATGATACCATGTGCTTTCCATACCTGTGCAAATAAACACATTTCCACGTAGGTGTATAAAGGCATAGAAACATCCAGAAGGATACAACCAAAATGGCCGTATTGTTGACCTCTGGGTAGAGGTAGGGACCGCGGTTAAGGTAAGCGGTCTTTCAGGTAAGGTAAACGTTAGCCTTCACCTCAATGCTTTAATTTTTCAGAACAGGACTGTGCTCATGCATTATTGTGCTTAGATTTCCAGAAAGGGTGAATGGGAGAGGTGAATCAGGCTTGCTTCACTATCAGTATCAATTGAATGTCTTTTCACCTGTTTGGACCAGCCAGCCCCTTTAATTATTTATTGAGCATCTATGTTTCCAGCAATATAAAATGAGACACGATTCTTTCTTTCTGGGCTCCGACTTTTCCTTCAGTTCACCCCTAAGAAGACAGAGAGTCCAAGATTCAACACCCATTCCTCGCTAGCTGGGGGACCAATTTGCTCAAATGTTTAAGCCTCGCATCTTCTGGATCATAATGGCACCTGCCACATGGAGCTCCTGAGGGGGTCAGTGAAGAAATGAAGGCTTGGCAGGAGCTTGGCATCGTGCTTCATAAATAAGAGCTGAGATTACTATTTTATTATTATTATTATCATATTTTGTTGATGCTAAGGCACAGCCTCTTCGTATTTTAATATTCCTGGAATTGGACACATTTTACAACTGATGTAACAAGTTATTTGCCAGTGTTTTGTTTTTTTTTTTCCTTTCTTGGTCCATAAAATAATGACGCACCTTACAATCGGAGGTGTCTCAGACTGTATGAAATATGGTGGTGGCGTTTTGCTCGTAGCTCTCCTGCGAGGCCCTGTCGATATTTAACCAACATTAAAAACAGGGAGAAAAGTTAATCCTCTCACCAGCCTAGGGAGAAAGAGAAAAGGCAGGAATGATTTAATTAAAACATCGCTGCTGCTGCTGCTGCTGCTGCTACTACTCCAACAATAGAATGTTCCATCTGGCGCAATCGTCACTGTGGGGAAGGCCCGGCCACCCAGAAGCTTCTTAGGTACCATCTTCTATAAACTTTCTACTGTGCTCCCTCTGTAGGCCCTCTGTAGGCCCTGTATGGCCAACACGGGTCCCTTGTTCTTGTCCAAATTACTTCCATTAGCCTCTTAAACTTCCCCACCTCAGACTTTCCTCTGCAACAGCAAATCACAACGTCCCTGGGGTGGTCCTTGACCAGAGCCTCTGTTCTCCCCAGGCCATGGCCAGTCTGAAAACTCTGATGCTGATATCATAGTATTCATCCACTAAGAACCTTTTTGGTGCTCAAAATGGATGGGTTCACAGCCACAAGCCACAGAAGACAACCCCAATTTCTGCAGAAAGAGATTGCTTTGGAAAGAAAGCGGGAGGCTCGGGGTGCCTGGGTGGCTCAGTCAGTCAAGTGTCCAACTCTTGATTTCGGACTCTTGATCATGATCTCACAGTTCGTGGGTTCAAGCCCCGCATCGGGCTCTGTGCTGACAGCTCAGAGCCTGGAGCCCGCTTCGATTCTGTCTCTCTCTCTCTCTCTCTGCTCCTCCCCCACTTGCACTCTCTCTCTAAAATAAATAAACATTAAAAAAATTAAAGAAAAAAAGAAAGAAAGCGGGAGGCTCATAGAGGTGATGAGAAAGGTGGAGACACGGGCTGGAAACACAAACAGGAGTGAAAGGAGAGCAGGCAGAACACGATGGCCAGGGCACTGCGGCCAAAGAGTCACCACTTACCACCCCAGCCCCACGAGTCTTTAAGCCTTTGTGCTGCGGAGATTTTACTCACCTCCCCCACCACCCTGGATGTCTCCCTCAATACTCAAGTTCTGGCTGGGAGCCTTGACGTGCTAGACCCCAGGTGTGTGTGCCGGCCCCACTCCCAGGGCGGAGAACGGAAATGTTGGTCACCTGCCACCCACCAGGACTCACAATGGGGCGTTCTTGTCACTTAGGGAGCACGGATGCTCTGCGCAGCTGAGCACAATGTTTGTTGTTAGGAAGGTTCGTGGTTTAAGCCCTAGGGATTGATTCGGAAGCTCAAGGCCCGGAAATGTTTTCTGTCCGGAGTTTTGTCTACAGTACAGGCAGGCTACCCCTCAAGAAAGCGGGTTTCCCCCTCCATCCCAAATCACTTAGGCTCAGTGGGCCAAGGAGCCGGGCTCCCCGTAAGAAGGGCTGACATGCAAATTAGTCCCATGCACCTGCTGATTATCCTTCCTTAAAAAGTAGAAACTATAGCACTTGGTTAAAATAATCATGAAAAGAGATCATCCAGAATTATGAATTATTGCATGTCGATGCAATGTGTTAGTCAACTAAATATTTAAAGAAATAAAGACGCCTGTGTATTTTCTTCGCTAAGTCTTAATGTATCAATCAGAGTTAAAACCACTCGTTCTCAGAACAAGAGTTCACCCTGGAACTCATTAGAAAGGCAAATCCTTGGGCCCTTCCTCGAACCTGGCGAATCAGACACTCAGGGGTGGAGCCCCAAAGTTTGTTTTAACAAGCTCTCCAGGTGAACCTGATATTTGCTGAAGTCTCAGAACTGCTGGCCTAATCTTGACCTTGACTATATTAGAGAATCACCTGGGGAGCTTTTAAAATACTCGGTGTCTGGGTCCCACCCCCAAACCAATGAAATCTGCCTGGTTTTTTTTCTTTTCTTTTCAAGCTTCCTAGTGACTCATGTACAGTCAGGGGCGAGGGACACAGATGCAGCTCATGATTGTGTAGAGTGTGTCTTAATTCATGCAGACCTCTTAGCTCCCTTGGGAGGGTGCATTCTTGTGTCTACCACCTTGAGTTTTTTTTTTTTTTAGCATCCCCTGGCCTTTGACACTGATAAACTGGTCCATCTCAATGAAGGAAAAAGCCAGCCCATCCCGGGACAACAGTGGCTATTAACCAACAGCAGAAAACTCCCATGTCCTTCCTGCCCCATGCAGAATTCCGGGTGACCATCTTTTCCTGGTCTAAAGGAGGGTGACATAATCCACTTTGTTACCACGCCCTCATCACCCCCTCTGCCCCAAATCACTGGGAATCAGAACAGCCAGATGTAGCTCAGGTTAAAAAGAACTCTTATGTTGCAAGTCCAGACTCTTACCCGTCCGTCTATCTGGGATCCCACTTGCCTCTTGACTTCTTTTTCTTGGCTTGCCCATAAGCTTTACTTACTTGCTGGGGAATATGGCCACAGGCAGCTTTAAGATTACCTCATTTTCGCAGAGACCCAAGAGGAAAGAGGGCGTCTGTTAGCAGTCTCAGTATGGAAAAATCCCAGGAACAGCCTCTCATGGCTCAGCCTGGCCTCGTCGTGGGGAAGGAGTCTGGACTAGATTGCTCGAGCCCCGTGGCCCGGGAGCTGGGTTCATGACCAGGTTGCAGGGGAGGGATATTGGGCAGAGATACCCAAAAGCCGTTACAGGTCAATTAATTCTTCAACCGCTTCTACGTCGTCCCAGTTTTCACATTTGAGTCAATACGTGTGTTTTCTGATGCAGACTGCCTTCCTTATAAAGGTCAAGCTTATCAGGGCTTTAACATTCATCGCCACACAGAAGGACCGTTCGGGAAGAATATTTTAAGAAGACGAGGCTTTCACCAGTCTGAGGGCATCGAGAGAGGAGAGCCAGCGCGGGGAGGGGCTCAGAACCGTGTCATCTGAAGAATTGTCGGAAACCGGGGTGTGAAACGCTCGCGGAGGAGACTCAGGGGACCTGCTGGCTCTTGTTAATATTCAGAACCCTCAAGTAAGAGAATGTTAACTTGTTCCGCCTGGCTTCACAAGCAAAATTATTCCCTAACTGCCCATAGGATGAGGTCCAAACTCCTTAGCCTGGTGTCCAACACCCACATCCACTTTCCAGAGCCTTCTCTGACCTCATCTCTGTGTTCAAAAGGAAGCCGGCCAGAGAGGAAAAGAGCACAGCCTCTTGTTGAAGGAGGCAGGACAGACTTCATTCAGGCGACTTCGCCACTGTAAACGCGCCCAACTGCAACTAACAGAGATGACTGACAGCTTTACCGACAGGGGACAGAGGTGGCTCCAAGGAAGTGAGAAGGGAGGAACAAGGCTTGGCAGGATTGTTTCTTCTTGGCCAGAAGCTCAGGATGGGAGCAGAGGGGACCATCCCTCTGCCCATCCCAGGTGGAATGCGGGCTGAAGTTTGGTCAGGCGTCTTAAGCACAGTGTTTGGGCAAGTTCTGGGTTCCATGTGGGAGTTCACAGCAGACACAGGCAACAGGAGGCCCGGGGAGGCCCGGGGAGGATTGGGTACGTCGTCACTGTGCCAATGCGCTACACGGGATCGAGTAGCCATATTTGGGGGAGTGGATGGAGGAATGCGTCTGTGCAGGAGCACTGTGGCCTCTCACTGCCCTCCCTGGGCACCCCTGCTGGGGCTACGTTTCACCAGCCTGGACAGATGGGTCAAAGTGTTTCCAGTGAGTCTGCACAGTGATACTGTATCAGCAAAGAACATGGGCTACATGGATTTCGGTCTCTGCAGCAACATACACGCACAACTTTGAACAGATTCATTAACCTTGCTGGGTGCATTTTCTCAGCTCTAAATGGGCATAATAATAATGTCTAGCTATTTGGGTTGATGGAAGAATAAATGAGATTTCACAGACCAGGCATCTAGTCTGCCCCACGGTATGATGGTTAAGAAAACTGACTTCCTCTTTACCCAAATGGTTGTAATCGTTTTGTTCCATTTTGTCTCAAAACGTGAGTTGATGTCCAAGTGTTTTGGAGGACAGAGAGCATATCTCAGTGCGTGAGGCCATTTATAATTAAAAACTCAGTAAAGGCTCTGCTTTCTGATGATCAGGGTTTCTAAGGTCTCTCTGGTCCACGTGGCTGCATGAGATACTCGTCTCTCTTCATCTGAATGTGTGGGGCAAGTGTTCCCCAGAAGAGATCCCTGTATCACCTACATCAGGGTCACCTGGGCATCACAATCAGGCTGCTTTGCTTGACATCCAGATGTCCAGCCCCACTGCAGATTCTGGGCATCCGGGTGTGAACCAGCTCCCCGAAGCGATTCTTACGTGTACTAAGTTTTGGGTTAAAGGGTGAGGTCCAAAGTTCCCCACGAGGGCAAGAGTGTGTGCCTCACTACCACCAGCCTCAAAGCCGGTGGACTCCATAGCATTGTGTCCAGGAGGGGAGGCCACCATACTGCTCCATTTCCAAAAAGTGGGAAGAATACCCAGAATGACATCCTCCTAACCCAGAGCTACTGAAAGGCTCTTGTGACTTTCTCAAGCCATTATCCTCTCCTCCCTTGGTCTTCCGTCCCCTTGATCTCTGTCGTCCTCAGTTTGCCCATTCGGTAAAAGGCAAGAGCATTAAATTTTCTTCTGTGGAATGACCATTTGGTCCCGGCTTGCCCACTGAAAATTCCAAGTCAGCCCCTGGCGCATTCGATCTCCCTGCCTGGCACATGGCAGGTGCGTATGAAGCACTACTCTCCATGTCCTCCACATAAGGCTGCTAGGGGGAAGGAGGTTACGTTCATAGCCTTTGCTTCTTAGGTACAGCACTGGACCAGGGAACTCACTGCAAATGGAGGCCCTCGCCCTGCCCCAGCCCTACTGATTCAGGGTCTGCCTCTAACAAGACGCCAGGGGGCTCATTCCCACATGGAAGTCTGAGAGGGTCTGGCTTCGTGCTCAACAAATAATAGTTCTTTTCTACCCTGTTCCAAACACGGCTCACAAAACAAGAGCTTCTTAGGGAAGACATAACTCCACCAGGTCTCCTTAAAGAACAATCCAAAGGCCATTTCGGTATCTCCCATCCTGGAGACTGAGGCTTTCCCTCTCCTAAGTTGCCAGGAAGGAGTTGTCGGACGAGGGTGGAACCAAGGAAAGTTCGAGAATTATGGACTTCAACAATATAAGCAGAGGCAGAGTTGATTTAATCACAGTGAGTACCCTACACCGCTCTCCTCAACAGGGTCAACGTAACCAATGCCTGCCAACCGGTGAGGAGTGACAGAACTCATGGAGCCTCTCCTGCTCCTTCCGATGCCAGGGTGTGGTGAGCGGTCAAGCCAGCCTGAACCATCATGGCGGTCAACTTAGTCTCCTGGCAGAGCTGCAGGTGGTCCTGGCAATATGGGGGCTGGTCCAGTGAAGGCCTCGAGGGGGGACAGCCCACTGACATGACACAACGCCCCTCAAGGTCAGCAGGGCATCTTAGCACACGGCCACTTTCAGGGTCCCACCTGCAGGTGGCGACGGCCATTCAATTTCCATTCTCCAAGAGGCTGCGCCTTGACCGAGGCTTCGCTGCATTAGCCCTGCGGGGCTCAGAGGAAGTGCTTCAGAGAGATCCCGCTTAGATTAATGGGTAAAATTTAATTATGAAGGCCTGGGCTATCTCAACGTTTAAAGCCATTTATGAAGCCTGGGAGCTACAGAGCCCTCCCGGTCCTGTGCCTAGGGAGGCCGGGCAGCCCTTTGATCATTAACCGCTGAGAAAAATCTCAGTTTGCATATTAAGGTCAGGAAATGATCCGTTCACTTTCCTCACTAAATGGCCAAAGGATTCATCTTGTGGACAAAGGGCAGTTCTGAAACTCCAAGAGGACACAGGGACCTCCGGAAGCCACAAGGCCAGGTCCCCATCTCTCGGTGGTTCTATAGCCAAAATCAATCGCCAGATAAAGGTCAGAGATACAAGCAAGAAAAAAAAAAAATCCCTGTCTTTGAGGAGCTCCGAAATGAAAAAGGAGACAGACTTAAGCAGTGCTGATAAGTAAGTGCAGTACAGAGCAGGGAGAACCACTCGTGCTTTGGGGGTATTCCTGGAGGGCTTCCCAGAAGAGGTGGCACGTCCTGGGGTTTTGAAGAATAAAGTAGAATGGTTCTTGCAAATAAGGGAGTGGATGGGTGTGGGGAAGGACATTTCAAGCAAGACTCTGCTGGCTTTAAAATGCGTAGGAACAGGGGCGCCTGGGTGGCTCAGTCGGTTAACCGTCCCCGACTTTGGCTCAGGTCATGATCTCACGGGTCGTGGGTCCGAGCCCCACGTCGGGTTCTGTGCTGACAGCTCAGAGCCTGGAGCCTGCTTCCGATTCTGTGTCTCCTTCTGTCTCTGCCCCTCCCCTGCTCATGCTCTGTCTCTCTCTCTCAAAAAATAAATAAACATTAAAAAAAATTTTTTTTAAGTAAAATGCGTAGGAACAAAGCTTCTTCCATCCAACCTGCCTCTCTGGAAGATTCTCTCTTTCCTTGCTCTCTATGCAGCTAGAGAGCTGGGCCACATCCATTGCTTAAAAGCTGTAGATTGTATGCCCCTTGAAGACAGAACTATGCTTTTTTAAAAGATTCCCAGCAGTATCTGGAAATGTGGGCCCATAAGAGAACTTTAAAGGAGAGCTGGAGTCCTTAACACATCATTTCCAGGACCCTCGGTTGCACGATCCAACGCCTGTCCAAATTCAAATCCCCAGCTCTTCTACCCGTAGTCAGAAGCATGATTTCTTCCGTCACTTTAATCGTCACAGGATTAAGAGAGTGAGGCGGGTTGAGCGGACTCACAGCCTCAAATGAATTTGAACAGGAGTAAGAACTATCACAATGAAAATCACATTTCCGAGAGAGGATTTGATCCCTTTCAAGGAGAGAGTGGGCCCGGCCTTGCCCGCCGCCACAGCAGCTCTTTGGTGGGGAGTTAGATACTCCGAAGCAAGAGTCAGGAGCAAACATCTGGGGAACGCCGCCACCTTTGAAGCTAATTTTGTGACAGCTCTTTCCCGGCTTGCACCATGGAGACCAAACACTGTTTTTAATTACTCACAAAAGCACGAAAAGGTCTTCGTTCTTCCCCTCAGGGCGGTCCCTGCCGAAACTCCTGGCTCTTGGCTCGCGATTTCCCCGGGCTCTGCCTCCTTGGGAAGGTCGGCCATTTTTCCTATGGCCCAGGTGAGGGTGAAGGAAGATTCCAGAAGGTGAAGGATTTGCTCCTACTTGGTTAGACAAAATACATTAGCTGCCCGACATTGAGCACTGTGCCAAGGGCTTTACACACGTTTTCTTTGATCTCGGAACTCTCTAAGTATTATTAGCTTTATTTTGTAGAGGAGGAAACACACCCAGAGAAGCCATAAAACTGGCTCAGGGTCACAGAGCTGGTGGGTGGAATTTCTGACCCGCCTTGAGGCAGGAGTCCGAGGAGGAAGCCATGCTCAGATGCCGAGGAGAGCGAGGACAGGAGCTGGTCTCAGCTCCATCAGGGAGCCCAGGCGTGCGGGTACTGCCTGACCGCTGCTCCCCCAACCTTCTGGAACATTCCTTGGGGTCTTCGGAAAGTTGGGAGGGTCTTCTCCTAGTCGGGGAGATACGGCCCTCTCCCTCAGCTATTTCCTACTACAGTGGTGGCAGAGTGAACCGAGGACAAGGCCCACTGAGGACTTTTTCTATGTTAATTTGGAAGAAGAGCTCATCTCCCTGCGGCTCTCCCGGGAGAGGGGTCCCACACCTCCAGCCTGTAAACCTGGGGCGGCTCTGCCTCCCCCCAGGGGACATCTGCAAGCGTCTGGAGACATTCTGAGTTGTCACAAGCTGGAGGTAAGAGGGACTACCGGCATCCGGTGGCTGGAGGCCCGGGACGCTGCTCGACATCCCACCATCCCGCAGGGCACCGGCCAGCCCCCCGCAACACAGAGCGCGATCCAGCCCCGGATGTCAGCGAGGCCGTGGCTGAGAAACCCCAGTGTAAGAGATGCTGATCCACGGGGGGGGGGGGGGGGGGGCAGAGGGCGGAGCCCCTTCCCATCAGCGTTCTAGGCCTGGGTCGTTGACCCTGGGCTACCTAACCTGTGTGTGGGGAGGGGAGGTAATGCACACAAGCAAGGGCCCATCGAAGCGCGGGGAAGTGGTGTGTCAGGCGCTACCGCGAAGATGACCCACCCGCGAAGCCGGGAGACGGCTCGGAGTGCCCACCCGAGTCCTGTTCCCGGAACTCAGGCTTACCTTTGCTCTGACGAGCGCGGCTTGTCCGAGGCAGTTCAGGCCCAGAACGTGGAGACGGTGGTACCTGCTGAGAATCTAAAGTGGCAGGCTCACCCTCCCTTCCAGGAGAAAAATGTCACTTTGCCTGCCTGGCAATGAAGGAGCGGGGCAGAGCGGACGGCCTGGGGGGGCTCTGAGGCCGTGTGCTTACTGCCTTTTGGAGGCAGGGAGGGTCAAGACGCCAGAAGGGTTTTTCAACACAAAACAATTAAGAGGAGGAGCAGTGGCGAGAGGGAGGGGGAGGAGACAGAGACAGAGGGAGAGAAAGAGAGAGAGAAGAAGAGACTTTTAGCTTTCTGGATCCTTCGCTGAAGCTGGGTGGGGGGGGGCAGGCCTGGGGCCGAATCATGTGCCTTCTCCCCTGCCTGTGACCCTGCATCAGCCGAGGCCACCCTGACTGACCCCCACCTCAATCCCCACCCAGGAAAGGACCGGGCGCGAACACGGCTCGGACTTGGGAGCAGCTGCCTGGTGTCCCCACGGAGACCCTGGAAATCACCTTCTCTGTCGCCATAGACGGTCCTCACCCAGCTCTCCCCCAGTCCCCAAAGAGCAGCCTCCTGCCACTTATTACTGCGACCTGCCTTTGTTCTGCTTCCTTTGTCTTAAGAATTTGACAATCAGGCTATCCATTCTGCTGGGGGGGGGGGGTGCCTTTGGGGAAGATGGTGGGGGGGGGGGCACTGCAGGGAAGCGAGGGGCCTGAGAGGGCGGTAGCAGCCCCTGGCCTGCATCGCTGCACCCAGCGTGGATGAAACAAACGAGAGAGATCTTAGCACCCACCAAGGGTCAACGACCCTGCCACCCTCACCAGCTGCCCTGGGGCGGACGGCGGCTTGGCTGCAGATTCCCTGAGTGGGGAGGCAGGGAGAAGGAGAGAAAGAGCTTGAGGGAGGCCCGCAGCTAATGACCACAGGTCGCAGCCACCATCCTGCGGGTCAGGTCCACCGATAAAGGAAAACCGACATTATGAACAGCTGTCTGCTGTTTTCAGGCATCTGCATTGGGAGTCCACGTGGCACATAAGCGAAGAACGTGGGCCCTGGGTTTGAATCTCCCCTCTACCGCTTACTAGCTGTATGACCTTAATCTCTCTTGGACTGGGTTTCCTTAAGTATAAGGCAGGGAGGAGTCAGACACAGCCCCCAGCTCCCTGGCCTCCTGGCCCAGCACACCCTGTCCTCCTCCTCTTCAGAGCAATTCAGGGCCGGATCACCGGTGGCCCCGAGGGTTCTTGTGGCGGGAGAGGGAAGGGAGCAGCCTGGAGCTTGGCCCCCAGGGCCATGCCCTGGATAAGGCACCCACCTGCTGTCTCCTAATCCTTCCTCGTAAGGGTTTCACTTGACGCACATCTCAGACCCAGCCCACGGAGACGCGCAGGGCCCCTGATTCGGCCCACACCCCAGGAAGCGTGCCGAGGATCTGGGGAGCTGAGACACACAATAGCGAAGGGCACAGAGCCCCCAGGACCTTGCCCCGAACGTTGTTTCCCCAGCTGCCTACAACAGGATCCACTTACGCGCTGTCGGTTAAAGATTCCTGGCCCCACCATCGACTTCCAGAAGCAGAATCTCGGGGTTGGGGGGGGCGGACAGGAACCTGATTCTAGAAAAGTCCCCCAGGGCATCCTTGCCCACTATGGAGCTGGGCTTCTCGTTGTGCGGGGAGTATAATCAACACCCATGCCTGGGCCTCACCCCCACACCGAGGCTGGGCTCCTTGAAAGCGACAAAAAGGTGCATCCAGGGCTGAGAGCCACCGGCTGGCTCTTGCCCAGGAAAGCACGAGGCAAGGACTGGTGTCAGCTGGGACCTTTCGGGGTGCAGAGGCCCCCGGATCCAGTCAACCACCCGCTGGCAGGCCCTCTTGTGCGAAAGGCCAGGAGGGAAGGGGACCTACGTGCCATGCTTCCGGGCTTGGGGGAAAGGAAACCCACGCCACTGCATCAGGCCTGGCTAGGGAGCTACTCAGCAGCCCAGGAGGAGAGCAGGTTTATGCAAATGAGGCAATTAGAGAACAGTTAGAAAGAGTAAGGGAGCCTGGGAAATGAATGCCAGGCTGCAGGGGCTGAAAGCCGGGGTCACCTCCTCTGGCTGAAGAAGGGGCAGGCGGAAGGTGGAGATCAAGGTCTCCAGTCTGGATGACGGTTCCTGGAGGCCAGAGGCCAACGGTCTGGAGACGCGCTCGGTTGGCACAACTGGGGTGAGTGCCACTGGCGTCAGGGGGGTAGAGGCCAGGGAGGCTGCTAAACGCCCCCAAACAAACAGTGACCCAGTCCCAAATGTCCACAGCGCCCAGCCTGAGAACCCTGGCTCAGAGCAGAGCCGACTGCCGGTGGGGGAGGGGTGGGGTGCCAGGAGGGGGAGAGTGGACCCAGCTGAGTGGGGTCCTGAGCGAGGATTCTGAAGCTGGCACTGTAAAAGGAGTCGTTTCTGGAAGTCCAAAGGATCCGAGCCCAGGAGGGGGTCTGTGGAGGGTGGGGGACAGGGGACCTGACCATGTGGCCACTGGGAGGAAGAAGGTGTTCAAACAAGGGCGGCGTGGGGTCAGGGGGCTGGAAGTCCCTTCCTAATGGACCAGAGGCGCCTCTCTGCCGGCACACCGGGAGGACAGAAAACGAAATCCTTGTCCTTAGCAGTTTTGAGCTTGGAATCGGTGGCCCGACAGCAAAAACAAGAGCCCCGATGGCAAATGCAGGCTCATCACAGCTGGCTGGAGAGATGTCCCACTGACCCGGGGAGGGAGAAGCTAGGGAGGTTCCCAGCAGGACAGAAGGCAGGCACACAGATGCCAGAGCACAGAATTTAAGGATGCCCTGTGTGCAGACTTCCGAGGGACCTTCCGCTTTCCCTGTCCCTCCTCCTCCCAGAATGACTCATTTCCCCCTGTGCGTGCACATGCTGTTTCCAAATAAGTTCCAGCCTCCTCGAAGTTTCTGCTCTGCGTCTCTGCTTCCTTTCCTGGCATAACTTCGCAAAGTTCCTGGCCTACCCTCACCACCTCCATGTTGTCACCTCTCATTTACTTCTTCAACATCGATTTTTATTGTGGTAAAATATGCGTGACATGAGATTGGCCACTTTCATCACGTTTAAGTTACCACTCGGTGGCATTTAAGTACATCCAAATACGTAACAATCACCACCGCCTTTTCCCGGAACTTTTTCATCCTCCCGAACGAATTCTGCAATGGTGAGGTCATGATGCTTCAGTCTTCCCTCCTCCAGCCCCTGGTAATCTCTAGGTTACTTGCTCTGTCTGTGAACTTGTCGATTCGAGACGCTTCACGTGCGTGGAGTCACGCAATTCGTGGCCCCTGTGTCTGGCCTCTTCAACATGATGCTTTCAAGACATATTCATGCTGTCACGCACATTTGAACTTCTTTCCTTTTCGTGGCCGAATAGTATTCTGTTGCGCGGCTGGAGCACGTTTACCCACACATCCGCTGACGGACATTGTGATGGAGGCTGCCGTCAACAGGGTGTGGAAGCGCCCGGTCCCTTTGCTCTCTGTTCAACCTGCGTTAATCTGGCTTCTGTCACACCCCTGAAGGCACCTAATCGAGGCCATCAACAAGGTGCATGTTGCCAAGGACACAGTCGCCAACCCCTGGTGTTTCTTTCCTCTCGAGACGCTCTTCTCTCGCTTCTGGGACCCCACACGTCTTGCTTCTGTGGACGCGTCCTCAAAATCTCCTATGCCTTCTCCTCCCCTGCCTCCCCCACCCATTCCTAAGGTTGGAATCCCGAGGCTCCTGGGTTCTTTATCTCCTTAATGAGTATTTTCTAGATGATTTCATTGCCCTAAATACTTCTCCCTACAATTTCATTTCTCCAGCCCTATATACGCTATCGTCTTTTGGCATTTCCACTTGGGTCACTTAAATTTTAATATGTCCAAATTCCAGCTTTGTTCTTCCTGCCCCCACCCCCACCACGTCCATCTCTTTAGCTGTCACGCCCCAAGGCCACCTCCCCGCCAGCCCTAGACAACCCCTAATACACAGTCTGTCTCTGGATTCGCCTCTTTGGACATTTCGTACAAATGGAATCACACAACACATGATCCTTTGAGACCGGCTTCTTCCATTCGGCTCCGTGTAACCGAGATTCGTTCATGCCCTGGCTCGTGGGGAGCCAGTGCCCCATCCCTTTCTATGGCCAAATGATATTCCGTCGGGTGAATAGACCACGGATTTTTCGTCCGTTCATCAGTTGATGGATGTTTGAGTCGTTTCCACCTTTCGGCGATTGTGAACGATGCTGGTGTGAACGCTCTTGTGCGAGAGTGTGCGTGGACATGTGTTTTCGCTGCTCCGGGATACGCGGGCTGGGAGGGGGGCTGCGGGCCATGTGGGGGCTCCGTGTCCGACCACCTGAGGAGCTCCAGACTGTGGCCCAGAGTGGCTGTCCTGCCTCCACTCTTGTCTCTTCAAATCTACTCTTCACAGAGCAGCTGGTGTGATCTTTAAAAATAAACTTCAAATCCTGTTTCTTCCTTCTTTTAAAATCCTGTGATGACTCTCCACTGTTCTTAAGATTAAACACAAATGGTGACGGTGGCCCGCAGACCCTGCACGGCCCCGGGCCATCCTGCTCCCTGGCTCCTCCCTGCTGCTCTCGAAGGACCCAGCCTCTGTCTTGCGAGGGCCTCGTTCTGTCTCCACTCTGCCCCGGATGCTCCTAAATTGTATGAGTTCCTGTCGCTGCGGTGACAAAACCCTACAAACTGGGTGCCTTAAAACAGCAGACATTGGTTCTCTACAGTTCTGGGGGCCAGAAGGCTGAAATCAAGGTGTGGGCAGGGTCACACTCTCTCTAAAGACCCCTTCCTTGCTTCTTCAAGCTTCCGGTACTTGCTGGAAATTCTTGGCTGTGGCATCACTGTTCCCATCTCTGCCTCCATAGCCACATGGCCATCCTCCTTCTGTGCATGGCTGCTCTCTTCTCTGACAAGGACACCGATCGTATTGGGTTAAGGGTCCACCCTCCTCCGGTATGACCTCATCTTAACTAATTACATTGACAATGACCCTGTTTCCAAATAAGTTCATATTCTGAGGTTCTGGGAAGAACAGGAATTGGGGGGGGGGCATTATTGAATAGAGTATGCCCCTTTCTTCACGTCTCATCTCAAATACCACCCCTTCCCACTCACCCCCCTGCCCCCCGCCAGGAGCCCTTTCCCACAGCACGTTTCTGACTCCTTTTTGGCCCCTCCACCTGCTGTAGCGAGGGTTAGTTTTTGTTTACTTACTCATTTCCCCGGCAGGGGCCCCCGAACAGCCTGCCGATGCCTGGGTGCTGACTTCCGACGCCCCAGTCCCTGGTGTGTGTGATGACGCCCGAACCCCAGCCCATGGCGACAGCCCCAGTGCCAGCCCTCAAGGGCAGGCTCCGGTCGCCCAGCGCCCGCTCTGCCACACAGCACACGGGCGCCAGATGGGTATTCAGCAAACATGTGGATAACCGCACAGGAACTACAGTCTGAACTCCCAAGAGAGCAAGCTTCTCTCTGAGGTGTCGGTGGGATGAGAACAAGCCTCTGCCAAGCCCCCTTTCCAGAATGAGGTCTGAGTCGATGCAAAGGCATCCTTCCCACGCACGGGGCCCCGACGCGGGTCTGGGGAGGGGTCTGGTCTGGTCATCTCTGGCCACCGGGACCCGAGGCATGGAGGACGTGCCAGCGGCACGGTGCGGTCCCTAGCATGTTGCCGGCCTTGATCTCCTGGCTGTCTGCCTTCCCCTGCTCCTGCCCCTGCCCCCCTGCCCCTGCCGAGAGGGAGGCGGTGTGGAGCTGTGGAACTGCAGCCACAGGGGCGTCGGCACCCAGAGCCGCACCCCCTCCGGAGCCCGGGGCCGAATAGCACCCGCTTGGAGAAGTGATGTCTGGCGCCTGGCAATCTATGGCTGCTCTTTGGTTTGAGAGCACCTGCCAGGAACACAGCAGAGCCTGGGAAGCCGAGGTGCAAGACTGCAAACGCGGCTCCACTTCTCCCATCCCCCTGCCCCTCGCACTTACGGTGTGAGTTTGCAGCACGAGATGGGGTCTATCTCCCGCCCGTATCATTTTCCCAGGGTTGCTGTGACAAGTGACCCTACCCCGGGTGGCTTACACCATGGAATTTATTCTCTCACATTTCTGGTGGTAAGAAGTCCAACGTCAGGGTGTCGGCAAGGCCATGCTCCCTTTGAGGGCTCTCGGGGAGAAGCCATTCCCTGCCTCTCTCCTGGCATCCGGTGACTGCCATTAATCCTGGGCATTCCAAGGCTTCACTCCAATCTCTGTCGCTGACTTCACGGGGCTTTCTGTCCCTGGGTCCTCTCCTCTTCTTATAGGCACACCAGCCAGTGGGTTTAAGGCTCCTCCTAAATCCAGGATGATCTTATCTGGAGAACCTTAATTTCATTCCACCTGCAAAGACCCAATTCCAAATGAGAACGCATTCTGAAGTCCCAGGTGAACATGAATTTGGGAGGGGCGCTGTGTCACCTACTATCCCACCCTTTGACTCTGGACTGGCCCCGTGTCTTGCGTTGGCCAAGAAAGACAATGTAACATGATAGAAGCCTGACTAGCCCACAGAAGATGAGACACGACACGAAGAGTGACCCCAGTCATTCCAGCTGAGCCATCCCAGACCCTCCAGCCACGGGCCTAATCGGCCACTGAGCTCAGAGAAGCCTGGTCCACAAAGAGAAAGGCCCAGATCAGCTGATTCCAGCCCAAATTAGAAGCCTGTGGAATCAAAACTGAGTGAGTGGTTGTTGTTTTAAGCCACCAGATTTGGGACCGTTATACCGCTTAACAGATGACAGGTTGATTCACAAGATGTAATTGGCTTGGCGCAAACGGGAGAAGACGATGCCATTTCTGGGGGGTTCCGGGCGTAGCAAGAACTAGCAACGTAACACCTGGACCACCCTCTAGCGACCAGGCAATCTGGAACCTCTCCTGAGCCATCTCAGAAGCCACAACAGATGCTGCTGAAGTCCCCAGCACGTGCAAAGCCATGCCGCCCCTGACACCCTTCCACGGTCCCCTTAGCATGGAGCCATACACACCGTGGTGCCTCAGAAAGTCATGGAGGTGGTGGTGGTGAGAAGCCGGGGTCAAAGCCACCGAGATTTAGGAAAAAATCAGCAACTGCCCACCAGCTTCTCCCGCTGACGGCCGCCCCATCCTCAGGAGCGTGAGAAGAGGTATATTCCTTCTATACCTCAAAGCCCCAAGGAAGCCAAGAAGTCGGGGGTTTGAAATCCCAGAGACGGGACCCCCACCTCCCCCCCCCCCCCCACCTGGTCAGGGCCACCGATTAGGAGCCCAAGAGCCAGCCATCAGCAGGTACCTCCAGCCACGCTGCTGAAATTAATCGCTTGCCCTGCACGGGTACTTATTTTCTCCTTTATCCCTGGAGAGAAATGGGCCATGAACTGGAAATCTCCCGAGCAGTAGGCTGAACTTTCTGTCTGAATGGGAACAACTTTCTTTTAAAAGCGCAACCATTCGCGCTGTTCAATTCCACCATTAAAGGACAATGGCCAATTTTCTGCGGACCTGGGATGTCGGTTCTGTCTAAAGAGTGCGCGTGTGGGGAATTTACTAACCTGGCTGTGATTGCCCATGAAAACAGGTTATTTAACAGGATTTAAATACTGTGCTCTGGAGCCCAACAGCAGCGTGGAGGCAGCTGGAGAATCGGAGTAGCATATTTCCCTTCCAGTTCTTAATGAGAGAAGGCAGGAAAGCGAGAGAGACAGGAATGAACTGGGGCCAAAGAGATGGGCGGGGTGACCCCAATCAAGAGAGAGCACCTGCTCTTTTTAAGATAACAGCAAAATCGGTGTGCGTGTACTTTCTGCCAGTTTCAACACGTGTTTGTTAGCAGATCGGCTGGGCTCAAGGCTCTCACATGGTGTTAAACCAAAGCGGACGAATACCAATCTCTGTGGGCTTCCTGGAGGAGGCAACTCGGAGCCAATTCTTAAATTAAGTTTGTGATGCTTCTGCTACTTGTTCTTTACCAGCCTCCTGCCTCCCCCTTCCCTGCTGGCTGGACAAATGGAAGAAATGACTAGACTACGGGCATCAGAGCCAGGAGGCCGGTTCTTCCCACACAGACTCTAATCTTAGGTCATGGTACACCTTGGTTTTCTCATCTGTGAAAGGGGGATCATTAGACCTACCTCATATGATTGTTTTCAGAATTGAATAAAAGTGTAGGTAAAGCTTCCAGAACTATACCAGGCACGGGGGAGATATACCCAAGTGTCAATTTCCCTTCTCTATCCAGTCAGCCTTTGCCAGGCTACGTTACAGTCTTTCTAAACGTCTGCCTAAGAGTTTGTCCCTTCCCTCTGCCTAGATCTTACCGAATCTGGGGGTGTCTCTGCCCTTAATAGCACCCCCAGTGCTGCAAATCTGGGCTCAGAGTGAGGCCAGGGTCAGGCTTGCAGATTTGGATCTTAGCTCCCTGACTCACCTGCTGTGCGATGTCGAATGAGACGTTGAACCCCCTTCATTTTCTCAGTTTCGCATTCAGCACACGGTACACGCTTCACGGGGCTGTTAGGGTTAAACGAGGCAATCCACCTAGGAATACATTCCAAGGGGCCGGGCACGTAGTATGTGTTCAATAAATGAAGCTGTTGCCTGTCGTTGTTATGGACCATGACCGTGAGTCAGACGTTTTCCTAGAGGATTGGAAGTCTACTCTACACCTGCCATTGGTAACGAGATCTTTGTTCTCACTTGAAACACAAAAGTAGTGACAGCTCTGCCCAAGCCCACCCCAGTGCAGCTACTGGCTGCCTCCCCTACCGAGCCCCACGGCTTCCAAGTGGAAAGAGTTTTACATCCACATGTAATTTGCCCAATTACTCCATCTGCTCATAACTTAGTCCCTCCAATGCACACAAAGAGTCTTTGAAGACGGACTGTGCTGGGTGAGGGAACAGAAAATGCTCAATTATCTATACAAATGGCAGGGAAGAAACACTCTTTCCCATTTGGCTCAAGAATGTATTATATGACCTCTTTCTCCCGCAGCTTTACCTCCGCATTTTGTTTTGCTTGCTCTAATCTCGAAATGACTTCTCATTTCCTGCCGTAGCACTGTCTGAGGTGGATGGGAGGGCTGAGCCGGGAAGGGGCAGGAAGCAATCGAACACCCCCAACGGTACATTTTCCAACCCCCAGACCGGGACCCACAGCCTGAGGGCATCCGTGTGTGAACCGTATGTCAAAGACGGTAATCTGGGACTCGTGACCGTTGCTGGGATATTGGCATTTCAGTGGCATTTGGGCACAAAGGAGAGGAATTCTCGAAATCAGAGCTGTGCTGGAAAAAAAATCCGGGGTGTGTGGTAACCACTGTAGGTCCAGGGAAGCTAATCTTGAATTTGACGTTTGCTGCAAAACAGAAAAACCAGAAGCAGGTAACACGTAACAGTGGCAGTCTCTGGGCGCCCACTGAGAGCTGGGCTTGCCATAAGACATGACTTTCTCTATTTGAGTCACTCACCACCCTGAGCATCAATTATTTGTCATTATTATTTATTAATTAACTGTCATTAATTATGGACATGCTATTTGCCTAATGGGTGTCTCCCCAGCTCTATGCCGAGCTCATGATAGCAAAGGCTGTGAAGAGTCATGCACAGAGTAGATTCGCAGTATATTTGCCAAATGGACGAACAAAAGTGTGTTCTTGGAACATGCTCTTTATCTTGGAAGGGAGCGGGCAGGAGAGTCAGCACCCAGAAATCTCACTGTCCAGTTGGACCTGCGACTGGAACTCTCTGCAGTCCCGGCTACCATACTGCAGGAATCCAACGAGGGTTGTGGATTGGGGTGGGGGCACAGCATTGCCTACCCCGAACCCCACAGCCTAGCATACCCAGAACTCCATCTGTTCCCTTCTTCTGGTTCCAGCGATGGAATCCAACGTGTACAGAATCCAGAATGTGGTGGGAACCAGGAGGGTGGGCTCTCCTTTGGCATTCTGTCCGCCCAGTGCCCGACTCAGACCTCAGCCAGCAGGGAGCCAGCTGGGACAGTGGTCTCAGGGCCCCAGCCTTCTCCCTGGTGTCTTCTCCTTCCTAGTCCCTGGGTCACACTAGCACCTTTGCTCCTTCCTGAAGTTCTGGCCTCGTTTGCGTCAAGCCTCCAGCAAGAAGCGTCCATCTCTATCGACGACCAATCTCCAGCCCGCCCCATGTTGGGAACGGATGGCGGAAAGGGTGGGTCTTGAGTGTGGGATGGAGAGAAGGAGGAGGGAGGACCGAATAGATAGATTCATAAAGGAAAGCAATTATACTGAAACACGGCTATCAGAGTATTAAAAAAAAAAATCTGTCGCAATTTGTAGTTTCAAAACCGAATACTTGGTAATTCATGTGGTCTTTTGTTAACACATTAAAAAACAAGATCTAGCTACAGGGCTAATAACTACCATAATTTCAAAGTAGTGATGAACATAAACAATATTTTGAGATATCTGCCAAGCCGTAATGCGATATGAAAATATCTGTGTTTTCTGTTGGTGCAGACGTCTCCAGGGCTGTGGGTATTCTGTGGTTTTTCACCCATATTCACAAAAAAGGAAGCGATAAATGTTATTTAAGGTTAGTGGAAATAAGGGTGCGTTATTCCCACTCAAATTCACAGACCCCCCCGCTCCGTTGAATTCTGTCAAGGGCCCCAGGACGCAAGTCCACATCGGGTGACTGGATCTCTCGTGTTCCGTGCACGGCACGGAACTGCTGTGTGAGTTCCTGGTCTCATCGGAGAGAGCACCCTTAGCCTTGGGAGGCCCCAGGGGGTGTGGGTGCGGGTGGAGTGATAACCATTCCCATCGAGGAAGAATGAATGAACTCTCCAGGTTATGGTTTACTTGCTTGATGCAAAGTCATTGCCGAGGACCTAAGGATAAAGACACCAGCTGCTCGGAGATCCCGTCTATCCCTCAGCAGCGTAAATGTCTGTTCTCATAAATCCAGGGCCACAAGCACACAGTGAGAGGGGCCCTCCCTCTGGATCTGTGTCTGTCAGCTCTCACCTTGACCTTCTCTTCCTGTGAGCCCCACCCCGTCCCAAGGGCTGCTGGGGCATATGCTCGTGTCCCCTTGCGTTCCTCTTACGGCCATGCCCTCAAGGTTCCAGAGCCCTCAAGCCCTAGAGGCTCAGTGCTGGAGGAGACCTCCGCCTTCCCAGGCCAGCTCTGTCACTTTACAGCCAGCCACGCCTGGGTCCTAAGATATCAAGAGGTTTGCTTGCCCAGCTCACTCAGCCGGGGAATGGGGGACAGAGGCCCTCCACCCTACTTCATGACATCCCACCCAGAGCCCTTTCCGCTCTGCCGCTGAGAAGCCGGGGAGATGCCTGCAGCCTGAGACTTGTCTGAGCTGGCTTTCTTTCCCTGCTAACTGCTCCCCTCCATCACCCGGAGTGGTCAGACTCATGGCATCGTCAGGCCCCCTCGCAGCTTGCTACAGGCACAGGCCTATTGCCAGCCTCCCTCTGGCTCTGAGCCACCTTGGGGGACGACAGGAACTTCCACCCTCTCTCCAAGGTGGACGGTGGGAGGAGCCCAATCCCGAGTGTCTTCTCAACCACCACCCTCTTCGCTTGGCCGCCAGCCGGGCCCGGCCCTCCACCCTGCGGGAACCAGCCCTCCAGCGCACCGTGCTCCTGAGGATGGGTGGGCGCACAGGGGTGTCAAGGACGGTGCGGGAGGCAGGCAGTGGGGGGACGGCCGCCTGGTAGAACTGCCGGGCCCTCAGGGTCCAGGAGCTGGAGGGCGGTGGGAAGTGGAGACAGTGCCCGGGAAGCCTGGCACTGTGCAGGAGAAGAAGGACGGAAGGGTGAGAGGACTTCCAGGCGGTTGGGCACGTCACATAATTACAGGAGAAAAATTAGGCCAGAGCCTGGCTCTCTCTGCCTCCGTCTGAGTGATCATCACCCTTATTATAAAGCAACTAATTATTAGCCTGGTTCATTAGCAATTATAAATCTCTAACTCCAGAACTTCATTAAAAAAAATGACAAGTTAGCACTTAATTATTTTCCCAACTGCCTGGATCGTGCACGGCGTTAACACACTCAGCTTCCGTCGTTCTCAGCAGCGCTGCTGGCTCTCAGGTACTGGGGGCCCTGCTTCCCTCCCCGTCCAGAAACCTGGGTGTCCCGGCAGGGCTAAGACCAAACACCCAAAGATGCGAGAAGCGGGAAAATGGCAGTGGACTCTCCTCTCCTTCTGCTTTTCCAGTAAAAATAGAAACGACACATTTCCTGAGCATTTCTGAGTGTTTGGCCTGACATCACATTTAAGTCTGGAGCCGATATTGTTTGTCTCCACGTGACCGACAGAGAATCTGAGGTCGTGATGCCGGTCATGTGGGTCATAGAGGTCCCAGGCAGCCGGGTTGGGTTATCACCCAGGTTGGCCTGACCCCAAGTCTACACCACTGCTGCATGTGTAACCACAGCTCTGTGGCGGGGAGGCTGGTTCTGATGAAGGAAGGGCCTTGGGCAGGTGATGGCCAGGACGCTCTAACTCCAGACGCTCCCTGAGACCTGCCTGCCGAGGGCAAGATCAGCCCACTGGATGCTGGTGCGTCCGACTGGTACCTGCCGCGTGGGCGGGTTCAAGAACCCCTTCCAATTCCTGGCGCTGACATTGTTTGTTATTCTACAGCCACCTCCCCAGGGGCCCCAGCTCTGACACTGCACTGGGTGTTCCAGCAAAGAACCTGCTGGTCATCACGGACGGCGACGCAGACTGAGGTTCACCGCCTTGGTGGGGCGCTGTCTCTATAGAATGCCCAGACCGCCCATTTTGAAGTCAAGAATGACTGACATGACTTTGCGTCTTTAAACCCATGCGATTACGCAGAAACGGAAGCAGGGAGAAGGGAAGATATTTGCAGCTGGTTGCTCAAACCCCGGGCAAATACGTTACAAGGACTCAGAACTGGACAATGTGAACCTGACAAATGTGAGCAAGTCCCATCAGGATGTGGCACAGAGTCTAGGGGATTTTGTGGGTGAAGCCCATTTCTCTCCTCCCAGACCTGGGAAGGCTTCCTGAAGGAGGTGAACCCTCCAGGTCAAGGCCAGGTGGGCAAGCAGGTCAGCTGAGTAGGTTGGGCTTCCAAATGCCCATCCACGAGCCTCAGTAAAAGCCACCCGAACGTCAGCAAGGGAGAGATCACAGGGAGAGTGGGAGGCATCCTCTGACAAGCAGCTTGGGTGCAGGGGTGGGGTGGGCAGTGTGGAACAGCAGTAATCACGAGACCATGCTCTAAGGAGGGTGGTGTGGTTATTACCCACACGGCTTTTGCACCCTGAGGAGCTTGCAAGTCTGGGGCCGGAGACAAATTACTGTAACAGTCTTCCTATGGGCTGACCCTCGTGAGGCACGCCTTAAATGCTCTCTACAGGTACTAACTGGTTTCAGTTTCACAACAACCCAGGTATCATCCCCGTTGTGCAGGAGGGGAAACTGAGGCATAGCACAGTGGTCACGCAGCCTAGGAACAGGGGAGTCAGGATTTGAACCTGCTGGTCTGGTTCTAGGGCCCCCTGATCTTAACCACTAGGCTATACGGTGTCTTCATGGTGAAGCTGAGTCCCACCTGGGTTGGGGGAAAGACAAAGGATGTAGAGACAAAATGCTGGTTTCGCACGGTGCTGATGTGGACGGAGGTTTGCCAGTGTCCCCGCACACCCCTGGAGCTTACTCTCCCTTCGGTGGGATGTTCCTTGGGACAACAAGGGGACCCTGCAGGAGAAGCGACGGTCTTGGTGGCGGGACCATCCTGAATCCCCAGCCTCTCTCGGGGACCTGTGAAGACAGGGAACACAGCGTCCTCTGCTGGCGGGAATGGGAACACACCCCGGAGAGAAGCCCAAAGACCAAAGGAAGCTCAAGTTAATTGGCCAAGTGTCTCAGTGCTCTTTTAGAGAGAAGCTCCAAGGAATTCATGGCTTCGAGAACGAGGAGAAAGTAGAAACAGGGATAAAGACAGGCTGACTCCACTGATCCTCAAAGACATCTCTTAAGTTCAGGACTGACAGCCGAGGACGGCATCCTAGCATAGGTCACCCGGCCAGGGGTCCGGGACATTCCTGGCAAAGCAGAAACTTTGCTCTCAAGCACGAGGACTGAAGAAGGAGAGGTCAAGTGTGACCCCCTGGTCGGGTTGGGGCGTGGGCTGGCAGTGTTGACAGGTGAGCCTTACAGCTTAACAAGGGACACACAGGTGACCTTTGAGGGTTACAATGGCACCCGTGGGTGAAAGCCACAGAAGACGCTGACCCGGTCGGGGTCAGTCAAGAAGCCAAAGCAGAAATGGGCTGCCTTTCTAGTTAGTGAGTTCCCCGTCCACCCAGGTATTCAAGAGAGGCTGATGACCTCTCTGGCAGGAACCAAGCATGAGATAGGGGTAGGGCCACCTCATATAACCCAATGAGGTGGGTCCCATCCTCAGCCTGTTTTTCCCTAAGGCACAGAGAGGTTAGGTAACTGTTGACCATCACACAGGGCCAGTGCTCCCTTTGGGCTGACCCCACTCCCTCTGTCCCTGATGGAACCCAGCAACCTTTTACTGGGCTCAAAAGCTTGGGTTCCGTCAGGAGGGCCCCTACCCCCCAGAGCCGCTGCTGCTTCCTCCCCCAGCTCCCACCAGGTCTCTAGCCAGGTTGGCCTCACTGGGAGAGTCCAGACGGGCATTTCCCGACTCCGGGCAGGTCAGAGGGGAGCCGTGCTCTGGGCTCCTCGACTCCTCCCCGAAGCTCCCGGGACACTCCTCTCCAGCTGAAGACAACACAACCCTCACGGCCGTCGGCTTCCCGCACCCAGGCACCCATGCTGTCAAGTAGGGTTTACGGAAGCCTCGGCAGGTGATGCCTTCCTGTCTGGGAACAGCACCTCTCAGCAAACTGACAGGTAATTGGCCCCTAAATCCCCCGGGAGACACGGGGAGGATGAGGAAAAATTACGGCTGTGGAACGGAGTCTTAAAAACTATATCACCTTTGCTGACAGCGTAATTACTCCTTTTTCTTGAGATTTAGTGCAGATCTCCAATCCTTAAACAGTTGAGGGGTATTTTCAGGGCTCTGTTCCATTCCCTCCCTCCCCTCGGTCTGCGGAAGCTGGATGCCTGGCCCTTGCCGGCTCCCTGCCTCTCCTAGGAAACAGAATGTCCCTGGCCTTGTGAAAGGCCACCCCCAGGAGGGGGGGCTGGTGGAGAGACCAGGAAGGCGGGGGGGCCTGATGCAGGATTGACTGGTTGGGCCCATCTGGGGCAGTCCTGAATGACCCCCGGCTGCCTGTTTGCAAGTAAAGAGAGGTCTCTGGGCTTCTCCTAGTGGATGTGGGCGGGGGGGGGGGGGGGGGGGGGGGAGGCACCTGCAGGCAGGACCCTCGCTCAGCCCGAAGGGGTCTCGGGTGTGGAGCAGGCTGCCAGCCCCGGGGGGCTTACCCGTCATCTTCCAGGAGGAAGTCAGCCCAAGAGCCACGGATGGGTGGGGAGACAACCCGCTCCTGGGCCCCACCCTCCACAGGACGAGCCTCGGGTGCCTGCAGGGCTAGCCCACTCACGATCGCACCCTTATTAGTTCTCCTTCCTCCCCAGTTCACTCCCCCTGCCCCTCCCCTACTTCCTGGGTCAGCCCCCAAAGAAACCACCAGAACCCGAATCCTCATCTCGACGCCCGAGTTTTGGGAAACCCAAAACTCTCTCCCACAGCTTGGCCAGTGTGCTGAGTGGGCACTGACGTCTGTCTGTTAGTGGGCATTCTCTGAACAAAGAGGGGCAGTGTGGGTGGCCCCAGGGGCTCCCGTGCCATCAGTCACTTCCTCTTAGGGATGCGGCACCCCTTGTCCCAAAAGTAAGGAAAGTGGTTTAGGGACTTGAAATCTGGAAGCCCCAGGAGTCAGTCCGTCTTCCTCCTGCCTCTGGGTCCACGTGCGAGGGTCCCCTGTGATATTTACCAAGAGGGGAGACGCCCTGTGATTGCCTCCACTTCCCCCAGGCTCTCGGCAAGAGCGCCCGGGACTCGGGGCCGGTGCCTCACGCAGTTCTGCCTCATAGTCTACGGGGATCAGCAATCCGTTTAAGGGGTTTTATCTCTGAGTAGCTGCCAGAACAGCATTCTCAGAAGCGGAGGCAGAGAGTGGGGGCAGATTATCCCAGGCCAACACTGGCAAGGAAGCAGATCTCCGCGGCAACTGAAAGACCGCAGGGGAGTCAGAGTCCACGGCCAGGGGCCGGTTCGGGGAGACGAGCAAGTGTGCTGGGGCCTACAGATCCACGCCAGCTCAAGAAAGCGCTATTGACAACTCCCAAGTGCCAGCATGGGCACAAGACTCAGCACCAGGCTCCGGGGCCTGTGGAGACACCTCGGGGAAGACAGGCGGGAGCTAAGCGGGAAATTCCGTTTCCCGAAGCAGCCAGGGCTGGGCCTGAGCCACGGGGCAGAATTCTCCCCACCCTTAGACCTTTCCAGCCTCGAGTGTCCAACAAGACCCCGGCGGGGCAGGGCCTGGGGGTGGCGGGCAGAGCCTGGCTGCCGGGTCTCCGCCCCCGTGACATTTCTGTGTGATGTCCTCACCACCGCCCTCCCCGCCTCATCAAGCCCCCTCGACCCTACAGCCCAACATCGCCTCTCTGGTGGGAGAGTACCGATAACTGACATTTACAGAGCGCCTACTGTTTGTCTAACAGCGTTCCGACCATCTCAAATATATGAACCACTCGGGGCTCCAAGCAACCCCAAGTGGAAGGTGGTGTTATTATCCCCCCCTCACGGACAAGGAAACACAGGCACCCAGAGCCCACCTTACTTCCTGGCAGAGACAGGGTTGGAACTCAGGCGTCTGGGTCCAGGGCGGGCTTAGAACCGGTAGTCATGCGCCCTTGAAACTGATCACTAAACTCAGGAACGTGGGCTTGGAACCTGGCGTCTCCTCCCCCCTTGCTTCTCTGTGCTTAGAGCTGGGGCTCTTTTTACTGGTTGGATATGATCCTTGATTCTGTGTGGCCTGGACTGGGCCACAGGAGGGTGCCCAGACATTTGGCCAAACGGTTTTCTGGGTGTCTGGGAAGCTGTTCTGGGTGAGATTAACATTTGACTCGGCAGGACCGAGTAAAGCAGACGGGCCTTCCTGATGTGGGTGGGCCTCGCCCAATCCGTTGAAAATCTGAAGAGAACAAAAAGGCTAAATACATACGAGGGGGCTCCTGACGCCTGCCTGAGCTGGGACATCGGTGATCCCTGCCTTTAGACCAAAACACCGGCTCTTCCCGGTCTCCAGCATGCTCTCGGGGGCCGGAACTCCCTCTGTCAGCAGCCCTGGTTCTCAGGCTTTCGGACTCAGGCTGGAACTATACCAAGTCTCCGGCATGCCAATTACAGATCTTGGGAATCGTCAGCCTCCATGATCGCGCGAGCTAATCCCTTATAATAAATCTCCTTATACATACACGCCAGCATATGCGGGCACGTGTGTGTGTGTGTGTGTGTGTGTGTGTGTGTGTGTCTTATACCCATGTCGTTGGGTTCTGTGGATTCTGTTCCTTTGTAGAATCCTCTGTAGAATACAACAGAGTTGTGCACTTTGTGTCAGGAGCACCAGATCTCTTCCTTGGGGACATCACCATTGTCCCGGTCGACGGAATGCCACCGGCAGAGGCCTGCTGGGGAGACGCGGTGGGGACATGCAGCTGGAGGTCTGCCTGGGGGTGACTCGGCCACCGGCACAGGATGGACAGATCAGAACCGGACACGAACACCGCGTGAGGGCAGCCTTGGGGGTGCCCCGGTTCCAGTAACAGCAGAGCATAAAGTTGCCACCCAGGATCCCAATTCCCTCCCTCTGTTTGGAGAAAAGTCCCCGGTGTGTAATCCAAACGTGCCAGAGACTGACTTTGCCAGGCTCCCTTGCTCACGACCAGACTCGGCAACCAGCTGCACCCTTCAGGGACTTTGCACCTGGAGCTTGCCGCACAGACCAGCAGGATGAATGTAGAACCCGGACGTGGGGGGGCCCTCAGTCACCATCCGGTTCCCAGAGGACAGCAGCTGTGTGGAGGCTCGGTGGCACCCTGAATCCAAGGCCCCTGGTAGCCCCTGGAGGTGGAGGGTCCTCACCAGACCCGTCCCGCGGTGTGACTTTGACCGTGGTTCCGGCAGCTTTGCCAGGGAGCTTAGCCTGCCCCGTATCCTCTTACCAAATTTCTTCGCTGCTTAAACCAGCCTCTGCGGCCGGAATCTAGAACACTGACTGATGGGAGCCACCGGGGCCAGGCATTCAACATTCCACCCCGTGATCTTCCGCAGGCCTTGGAGGGAGGAAGCTTTATTGCCAGGAAACCGAGACCCCTCGGGGCAGAGTCATTTTGCCCGAGGCCACAAAGATTTTGGTGGCTCCAGGATTCAAACCCAAGTCTCGGGGGACTCAAGGCCTGCCTTCCTAGCTGCCGTGATCCCCAAGCCGCTCTCTCCTTGGATTCTTTCCCCCACTGCCTTAATTATGCCAACCGCAAGGGAAAGGGGGAGGAAAATCCGCTCCGAGGAGCCCAGGAAGCAAACTGTTTCCGAGCTGGACGCTTTTCTCCAAGCCTTCGATGAGGCGTCGGCAGCTCCTTACCTCCAGCCGCGGCGCAAACGCAATCTTCCCGGATATTCACAGGCTGCAGACGAAGAGGTGCACGACCATGAACCCTAACTTCCTAACTCGGGCGCCCCACGCGGCACCTGACCACCTGCTTTAACGCAGAGGCACATCCACAGTCAGGGCCGCATCCCACCACCCGCCCTCACATCTCAGTGGCTGCATCGATATTTCGTGGCTGCCTCAGTGGCTGGTGACAGATATACTAATGAGCCGGCCCCGAGCTACAGGACGCGTGCTCCAAGAGAAAACAGAGTTTTAAGAGATTAAAGCACCCCACCCCTCCCGCTGGCACCCCAGGTGGGGGAGTTGAAAGCCTCTTCCCTGGCGAGGGTGAGCAGAGACTCATTTTTCTGCCATTGATCCGTGGGGTTTTCATTTGCCAGGCACTTTGCAGGGAGCGGCCAGAGTGAGGAGTACGCAAGATGAATCTGGAAGGCCTTCCCTGACATTACCCAGGAGGGGTCCAGCGAGCGAGTCTGCGGAAGGGCAGGGTGTACGGAGGCGGGAAGTGCCACTGGGGGCCGGGGTGGCCGAGGACGCGGCGGCTGGGCACCGGTCTGTGAGTTTTACAGATCACTGGAGCCCCAGGCAGGCCGGGGACCGGGGAGGCCACAGGTGGTGTCCAGCCCCACGTGGCTGAGCCAAACCTAAAGCACTGAGGTCAGGCAACCCAGAAGCACTTTGGATTCCAGGCACGGCTCAGCCTGGCCCCCCAGGCGCTGCCTCCCCCCTGCAGCTCATCCTCCCTGCCGGTGGGCAGCTGCCCCCTCCCGGCTCAGGGCTCGCTCACTGCTTCACTCAGCCCCTCTCTCCTGACCTCTGACCCTCCTCACTGCCATGGGCCGGTAGTTTGATCATCCTGCCAGCAGGTGCCTCCTCTCTGGAAGTGAGAGGCCACCCAGAGATCCGCGCCCAGTGCTCACCGCCACCCCGCACCTCCAGCGCAGGGCTGGCGGCTGCCTCGCCCCCTCCTCTGTCTCCTGCAGAGAACTCTCTGAAGTCCAGCCTGAGGGCATCTGGTACCTGCTACTCTATAGCGAGGAGCCCCGGGCGGGCTGCGGAGATGCTCTGGGCCCCGATTTCGTGGGCAGCGCAGTGAGCGGTGGCCACCTTGCGGGGTTGTAATGAGCTCAAACGAACCTGTGTTCCAAGGAGAGATTCCTTTTTTTTTTTTTTTTTTTTGCCCCCGTGTCTAATCTTAACTGCTGTCTACGGAGTGGAGCGGGTGCCACGGAGCCCTGGTGAACACAGGAGACAGACGCAGAGACGGACCTGGGAGGGCGGAACTTGCCTGATCAACACGAGAAAATGCCGAGCTTTCGAGGTCAGGGGGATGGGGAATAAGCAAAAGAGGCAAGACGGGGAGGGGACCGAGTCCCACTGGGGACAAAGTGACCGATGGTCACGGACGCTGTAGTCTTGGCCAGACCGGAAGGTTGCGGACTGTGGAGTTTCTCCACTTCTCTCCAAACCCCAAAGGTTTGGAAAAGTTGAAGGAGGGGAGGGCAGTGGCTCTGCTCCCTCTGGTGGGGATCAGAAGTTTCCCTTGGCCCAGGGAGGCATGCGGGGGACAGTGGGTGGGTATTGGGTTTGGAGGTCAGATGCACGGGGTGGGATTCCAGAGCTGGCGGGGGCCACAAGGATGTGGCTGTGACCTCTCTTGGGGGTGAAAGGAACACAGGCCACTTTCTCTGGACGTCTGGGGGCAGGCAGCCTCCATCTGACAGGTGCTTGTTTGTCTGCTCTGACTGCAGTCTCCCCAGTGCTGGTCTGTTTTCCCTTCCTCCCAGAAATTCGGCGCAAACCGTCCCAGGCACAGACCTGAATGCCCTTCTGGAGAGAGTGTACGGGACCCTAGAGTAGGCCAGGGAGGGTAGGGGAGCCGACCCCAGGGCCCCTGCCCTCCAAAGACCAGTCACCTAGTTTTCGTGACCCCGGGGCTCCCTCCCTGCCCCCAAGCCCAGAGCCACGGGTGAGTCGGCAGAGCAGACAACGCGGGCCTCAGCAGGCCTCACAGGAATAGGCTGTTACTGCTCCCGCTAACAGAGAATGACAATACCGACCGCACGGCCACTGCCAAATTAGGAACAGGGAAGTCCTCGGTTACACTTGTCAGATCACTCAAGGAAAGCTGGACTCCGGTCAGCAGGGAGGCCGCCCTGGGGACCGGGTGTTGCCCACACCTGTCTGGAAGGATCAGTGGAGGCCGGGAAGACACCCCTTACCCCACCCCCCACTCCAGGACCTGCTGCTCCACGTGGCTCCGGAAGCCTCCCCCCCCCCCCCCCTTCCTCCTCCGCTTTCTGCAGGCTCATGAACCTGGAGCCAGATGCCCAGGTCCAAATCCCTCCACGTGCTCCTGGATCATGACCTCGTACGGGTTGTGTAACCTCCGCACGCCTTCCCAACTCTGAAGTGGGGACAACGACACCGACCTGCTGTATAGACCTGTGCGGAGGAGTCAGCGAATTCATTCATGTCAAGTGCCTGGAATAATAATAATCCCGCAGACACGGGGGGCCGCAGGCACGAGGCGTTAGGATTCGTCCCCGCCCACCTCCTGGAGACCACCACGGCCACCACCAAGGCCAGGCTGCTGCTCTCCGCATTGAGACGGGATGTTTCGCCGTTAATCTCAGAGCCCCCTCTGGCTGGCTGTGGGGCACAGGCTGGGCCCGTGGCTTCCCCTTCCTGTAGCTGGAGCGTCACGACCACAGCAGGAGCTGGGCATAAAAGAGCTTCTCTTTAGGGAGAGAAAGGAGGATCCAAGTCAGCTTGCTAGGGAATCGCTGTGGCAGAAAATGCAGGAGGAGGAGGAGGAGAGGAGCTCGGCTCCCCCATTCCAGCCTCCGGGGAAGGCAAAGGACACTGCATCCCACCCTCCACGTGAACTTATTTTTTCTGCCTTTCACAGACTTTGAAGAACCTCCTTCTGATCTAACAGGGCTCTGGTTGTGGGGAACAGAAAACTATGCCATGGGAATGTTCTAGAAGGATATTGGGGTGCACAGCGTCGATGGGAGAACGCAAAAATACTTGGAAAGTAGGGAGCAAGGGGGTCCTGGAGGCTGGGCAGTGGGATCCGTTTGGCTGGGTCACTTCCACCACCACGGTCTTGGGACACAGCCACAGCTCCAAGAACCCATTGCAAACGCATTCCAACTGTCCCTGTGTCTCTTCGCTAGGCACCCCAGAGACCAAGCTAGAAGGTATGATTGGCCCAGCCCGATCAGCTGACTGGCCCCAGCTGTCAGGATTGGCTGAGCCCGATCACCTGACTGGCCCCAGCTCTTAGGATTGGCTGAGCCCGATCACCTGACTGGCCCCAGCTCTTAGGGTTGGCCCACTCTGGATCACCTGACTGGTTATCAGGGGGAAGGAGAGGACTGACCCTCCCTGAGGCACAGGAGTGGGTGGAGCGGAGCTCTTTCTTGCAGCGCTGCCTGCCATGTGGGGCTATCCCCGGGTGGACAAAGTCTGCTGCCCCTCCTGGAAGCTTTAACCTTTGTCCTCCTCCCCCAGGTCACCTGTGGTCTGGCCAGGGTCAGCGTCACACTAGCGACTTACTCAAGTCCTTCACTTTCAGGGCAGAGAAATTGAAACCTCCCTGGGGTGGGAGGCTGGCAAGGTTGGCACTGTTACAGAGCCATGTTCGGAAGGAGAAGAGGGCCATGTGGGCAGGGAGGTGGAGTCAGTGAACTTGGCTTTGTCTCCTTGTAGCCGGACAAGATTGATTCTATTCATAAATACTCTCGGTGATCTTGAGCTCCAAAGCAGGCAGCAAATGGCTGCTAATGAGTCCCTTTGACCTTCCCTCCACCACCACCGCCACCACCGTCACCCCCCAGCCCAGACCCTGCCCTTTCTTCCCTCCGTTACCAACATTTTGTGTTTAATGGAGGAAATCCTAGGGAAAGTGACCCCGAGAGCCTGCACCTGCTGAACTTGGTGTGGATCTCAGTGTCCCCAAACCTTCCCTAATCCTTTTACATGACTTTCCATCTCTCACCCAACCCCGCTCTGAGGCGACATCCACGCGCGCTCGGCGCTGTGCCTTCCCGGCGTGGCCCCGAGTTTCTAGCTCCGTCCCCACCGTGGAAACCTGTCTCCCCGCCACAACCGAAACCCATGCACAGCCTGTCCTGTCCCCATTGACTGATGAGAATAATTGGTGCCCGTCCTCCACGGACCCTCTCTGTGTGGATCTGTAGACAACGGATTTCAAATTGATTTAAAGCCTGTGTCATGCTGGCTTAAAGAGAAATCCCCACAGAAATTAACTAGTTTAACATTTGGGGGATACTCAGCAGAACCCGCTGCTGTGTCATTACAGAGGTGGCGCCTTTTGTGCCGGAGGAGAGAGGTGCGGGGGGACTTCAGACGTGCTCCCCAGAGAAGGCAGAGCTGGTGCTCCCGGTGTGATTTGCCCAAGGGCACCGGGGCAGCGCGGGCATGGGCCTCCGTGTCCCCCACTTCTGAGGCAGGGTGAAAATGGCCTCACTGATGCCTTGCCCTCTGCTTGCTCACGCCTCCAGCCAGCCAGCCTTTCCTCCTCCGTGGCCTGAATTGTTTTGCCACCTGCCTATGTGATCTTCCCGTGTCCAGGCCCCCCCCCCGCCCCATTACCCACCCCCCACATGGCCACAGGGCGATCTGCCTCGTCCCGAAGCTGACCAAGTCACCCTCTCAAAGAAAGCCCTGGCATGTTCCCCATGTTGCTTACAGGATATAGATCCCCGTTCCCAAGTGGCTCTTCTCCTCGAGGACCTGCCGAGGCCCCTGGCCCATCTCCCGTACTCCCCAGCTCTTGGATATGACGATCTAGCCACACTGCTGTTTCCTACAACCCCACATGCTGTGGCCTTGCCAACAACTCGCCCACTTATTCCAGAACTGCCGCTAAATTTACTTCCCTCCCCAAACCCCGCAGGACATCACGGCTTCCTTGGAGCCTCCTTCAGAAGGCATCGTCACTCGCTCCTCTGTATGCTTTCTTACCTCCCTATACGTTCGGTCCACGCGTGCACGTGCCCAAGGGGCCCACCTTCTCCTGGACACGGGATCTTCTGCCGCACTGTCTTCCGATTTACCAAGCGGCCCTGACGGGTGTCACTGGTGTCGCCGGTTCACGCACAAGCAACACTGATCTATTCGGTACCTATTTTGGATGCGACTTTGTTAGGCTACCTGAGACGCAGCAGTTTTTTTAACCCCGTGGTTCTCGGCAACATCCGGGAACTTGTTAGGAATGCAAATTCTTAGTCTCTCCCCAGACCCACTGACAGACTCTAGGGGCGGGGTGGCCTGGCCACGTGGAACAGGTCCCCCTGGGGGGGCGGCTGGGGGTGGGGGAGGCACACTCAGGCATGCAGCTGCCCTAGGGGGATTCTGGTCCCAATTCACGGGGAGGAAACAGGCTCAGCCACGTTGAGTAACTAACTCACCCGGGATCCCCCAGTGAGACCACGACTAGATTAGGGCATGTGGTAGGCTGAAACATAGCCCCCTGCAGGACAGCCACGTCAAATTCAGACCTGCCATGTGAGCTTATTTGGAAAAGGGGTCTTTGCAGATGTGAGTGAATTAAGGAGCTTGAGACTCGAAGATCCGAGAGTATCTGAGCGAGCCCGAAATGCCGTCGCAACTGCCCTTAGAAACAGACGGAGGTGCTCTGACATCCACAAGGAGAGACGGTGATGTGCAGACCAGGCAGCGATAGGTGTGATGAAACCTCAAGCCAAGAATCCACGGCGGTGGATTCCCCCGGCGGCCGGAAGAGGCCAGGAAGGACCGTCCCCAGAGCTTCCCAAGGGACCGTGACCCTGTGACACCTGGATTTCAGAGCCTGGCCTCCAGAACTGCCAGGGAATATCATTTCCTGTTGTGTTCAGCTCCCCACCCCCCTCCCCTTCCCCGTTTCTGGTAATTTCTTACAGCAGCTCCAGGAAACAAGTGCAGGGTCACAGGGGCTGGTACTGCTCTCGGGGATTTGGCCAGACCCCACGGTGAGGGAGCAAGGGCCCCGGCAACCGTCCCACAGGGCCTGCCTCTCTCTCTGGTGTCTTTCCATCCAGACCAGTGCGTTCCCCAAGGGCAGGAAGGAGGACCTGAGTGGCTTTTCATCCCCAAGTTTTCGTTCGGTGGTCGAGCCAGTGAATGTTGTCATCTTGGGGCTAGGACTTCAGAGCTGGTTCCTTGTCAGGGTTAAGGTTTTGGTGCAGGAAGAAAATCCCCATAAAAGTTTTCTGAGGCCAGAGGAGATGGCGAATCGTCCCCTTTGAGGGATTTCTGCTACATGCTCGTCTTGGAAGCAGTCGGACGGATGGAGCCGTGGAAGCTCACTTCCTACACTGTAACGTGCTCGGGAGGCCCCCGGGGGTCTTGTTAAAAGGCAGATTTGGAGTCAGTGGGCCTGGGATGGGCCTGAGAGCTGCCATTCCCTGCCCGTGCCCAGGGGATGCGGGGCTGCCGGCCCACACCCCGGGCTTCGAGGCTCAGGGCCGCAGACTGTTGCTTCTGGAAGCCTCTCTAAAATCACCAGCTCCAACATCCCTGAGGACACAGAGAAAGACACTGAGGCCATGAAGGGGCAGTGGCTGGCCCAAGGTCACAGAGCTAGGAATCAATATTTGATGTCAACCTAAGCTGTGGGCCCGGCCCGTGGGGGTGAGAAAGGAGACAGAGGACCTTCCCTTTGGAGTAAGAGGCTCCCCGAAAGCCCCCCGACCCCAGTCAGCTCTGCCCCTGCTCCTCACCCCCCTCCAGATTTTAAAACAAACGTCAGCTGCCAAGCTGATCGATAGGCCCGCTCATCTGTGAGGTTTGAGGCTCTCTCCACAGATGTAATCAGGGCTCCGGAGACATCCTGGCAGCGGGCATGTGGGGAGGGAACACAGTAATACATTTAATCAAGGAACAGATGGGGAGCTGATAGAGTGTGTAGAAAAATCAGGTTTCTGTGATAACATTCTCTTCCACTCAGCCTCCGCGTCCCCTGGCTTCGCCGGCAGAAGCCCCAGCACCAACTCCGGCCCTTGCAAAAGATGTTTTTTCCCAGGAAAACTCAGGGCCCCCCGGAGACACGCACGCTGGGAGTGGGGTGGGGGCCTCCGCCTGCTGGACCCGTCCTCCCAGCCTCCCCCCTCTGTTCCTTGGCCTCCTCCACGTGGAGCCTCTCCAACTAAAGCCAGAGGAGGCCGGGAAGCCCGAGAGCTGAGGCCAAGCGCTAAATACTCAGCGCAGGAGGCTTCTGAGACGCCCGGTAGCGTGCAGGGAGGACATCGACCTCGTCAGTCTGTCGGACCCTTGCCCACCGCTGAGTTCACAGATCCTCGAGCCCACGCCTCCACAGAACGTGCCACAGACACAGGCTGGTCCCACCCACATGTCAGCAGAGCCCGCCTTGAGAAACCCTGCTCTAGAAGGCCAGATGCTGGCAGGTGCTTTCCTCAGACCGGGCCGACCTGCCCCTAAGTGGGTCCCTCTCTGGCTTTTTCAGTCCTCAGATTAGCACATTCGCTACCTACCCAGGTCTGCCTGTAACACGCACGCACCCGCGTGCCTTCCGAGCAATGGGGCACTAAGCAGGTCACAATAGAGCCAGGATTGACTCAGGCAGGATGCTTCCCTCTGGGGGTCTCAGGACCTCCTTCGACAATGGGGTTCACCTCTCAGGCTGTACCTGCAGCTGCACAATTTAAATAGTAGGTAGGTGGTAAACAGAGAAACGCATAAGAGAATTTCCTTTCCTCCTTGCGGGCCTGACCTTTTACATAGTCCCAGAAATCCACCTTGTAAGTGGGGGGCTCTCTCTCATCCCCTCCCCGCCCTTGGCCACTGGCTTCGCTCTGGACCAGACATCTTTCTGGGACAGGCCCGTGGTGGCCAGCAGGCCAGTGGAGGGTGAGGCTGGTCTGTGCCGTCTCCCTCGGGCCTGCTGACGGTCTCCGTCCCTCCCTGATATCGTGGCGACAGGGGGAGCAGGCTCCCTGTCTTCGGGGTCACCTCCCAGCGCGTGGGGTGGCAGAACTGGAGACCATGCTCCTCCTTTCTGGCTGATCTTCCTAATTAGGCTTTGATAGCGATCTAGTCTCAGCAATAACTTAAACCCTCTTATGTATTGGGTGTTTGGTATTTCCCAAACACGCTTGGCTTACGTCACTGGATTCTCTCAGCCGTCCCCTGATGTTATATTATCCCCATGTGACAGATGAAGGAACTGCGTCTCAGAGGAGTTAAGGAACGTGGTCAAGGTCACAGAGCCGGTAAGTAAGCACACGTGAGACTTGAACCCTGGGCTGATTCCAAAGACCACCTGCTGCTGCTCCCTGTGGCCTTCGGCCCCCAAAGTGGTTCTCATACCTGCAGACCGCCTGGAAGCCTGTTGGACAGGCGGTCCTAGCACTGACTCGGATGAAGACCCGGGGACCGGGACACGTTCTACGGCCGTCTGTAGGACCGCGACAACGATAGATACTGCTCTGTCCTCGGTCCTGGCACGAGCTCTGCTTTCCTGGAAGGGTGGGGGGCTGGGGACCAGCGACGGGAGGTGTCAGAGGAGCTAAGGAACCCAGAGGAGCTGGCAGGTGCAGAGCACGTCTGGGCCAGTTTGGTCCGGCTTACGGGAAGTTTTACTTGCAGACCCGCGGGGCTGGCCGAAACGGAGTCTGGCCACATCTCAGTCTTCTCCTTGGACACACAAGCGTGCTGACTTCCCACTTGCGAATTGTCCCTGCTTCCAACCCCCTGCACCCCCTGCCCTTCACCTGCCCCCCACCGATGCCGCTGTTCTTGTCCGCTTTCTAGGCCCGGGAAGCCCGCTCCCCCACCTTCAAGAACAAGCTTATCCCCGGTCTGAGAATTCTCACACCTGCGTCCCTCACTTTCTTTCCCTCTAAGAGTCTTTCCCTCTCATCGGAAACCCTTTCATCTCCTGTTTGAGCTGGGACTTGGGGCTTCTCCTGGGCGTCTGAGGTGTTGTTTCTGTTACCAATTAGAATATAAAAGTACAGCCATTTATCAAAGGTGTACATGGGGTAATACAAGGACCGCACTGGGGACAGGCGTGGGTCTGCACAGCGAGACACGGGCACTGGGCCCCGCCACGCGTGGCCAGGGGCCCGGGACCACGTTTACGGAGGTCGCCCTGTAATCCCATGGGTCGGGGGTATGTTTCCATTTCACACGGAGGTAAGTGGCTCCTGTAAGTTGGGTGAGGAACTGTATAATCGCAGCCAGAAAGAGGCATCAGCCTAATGAAACCTCCGATACCTACTTGCATTTGCTTCTCACCTTACCCAATTCGGGGAGGACCCGCCGAGAACTCCCTCTCTTCTGGGGGTGCTAAGTTTCAACAGTATCCAGAAAGTTCTGTGAATAGGTTGCTCTAATGAAAGATTGTGGCTCCTGGGATTCCTATATATTCTTTAGAGGTATGTATCCATTTCAACAGTGTCCTCTGTCCAGCTCTGAGACAATGAAGCATTTCATTTGTGGGGAGGTAACTTCACACCATGGACACTGCTGGAACCCAGCTGGACCGAGCTGCCACTTGACCTCTTGGTGACTCGAGGCAAGGGGCTTCAGAGATTTTTAAACATTGTCCCATTGAAAAGTAAGTAGATTTATTCTAAATTGGCAGAAGGTTGTCTTAGGACCAGTAAGGAGAAGCAGCAGGGAGACATTCGGGTTTATAATTATGATAGTTAATAGAAATAAAAACTGCCATTCTCGAACATTTGCACTGTCTCAGGCACGTGGGGCCTTCTAGGCCAACTGTTAAGTTTCTCCCTTGTTCTAAAGATGAGAACCTTCTGGGGCACTTCCTGACAAGGGTCTGTTGGGGAAAGACTCTTCACTCCTCCCAAAGGAGGAGAGGCTAGATCTGATTGGAAGAAACCTGACATCAGCCGGGCCGTGTCCCCGATCAGGGCACTGGGTCCTTCTCTTCCCTGGCACAGCTCACCAAGAGCCCGATGAGAAGGGCAGACCCTCCCTTGGCTTCCTGTCTGAGCCCAGTCAATACGCTTGAGGTGGGAGCAGGGGCTGGCTTCCCTAGGCCAGCCTGGGGGCCACCACTCTGTACCTCCGGGTGCCAGCTGTCCATCACACCCACGAACGACTCTGCCAGGTGGGCAGAGACTCTGCTTGGCCAGCCAAGGTCTCCTCTGGACAAAGTTCTGGACTCTGAGTAGGAAACCCCAACTTTGACCCTTGGAGCATGCTTCAGCCCAGCGTTTTCAGGACCCCTGGGTTTTGGAGCAGAGGTCTGCAAATGCTTCCTGCTAAACTGCAGAGAGTAAATATCTTTGGCTCTGTGCCCGCAAAAAATCTCTGTTCCAATAACCCAACTCTAGGCAAAAGCAACCACAGGTAGTATGTAAACAAATGAGCATGGTGGCGTTTCAACAAAACTTTATTTACAAAAACAGACAGCAGCATGGCTGGATTTAGCCCGGGGGCCGGAGTTCGCTGCTCTGCTTTAGTCTTTGACCTCCACTAATAAGCTGGCCACTCGGATCCCCATTTGGGTCCGGAAGCTCAGAGGGGAAGGTGGGTGAAAGATCAGTGCCCCTAGGGTTCACCTCGAGCCTCGAAGATTACTCCTCAACCTCGCAAATCTTCCAAAATCGCCATTGCTTTGATTAGCCCCATTCGACAGATGGAGAAATAGAGACAGGCTCAGGACCTTGCCCCAAACTCACACGGGCGGTGACGTTGGGTTGGAGCCACATCTGCGGGGCTCTGGAACCCACGTTGATGATGCCATCTGGGCTTGTTAACAGAAAGTAGGCTCAACATGGAGACCCATCCGGCCCGGGGATGGGCATGGGGACCTGGCCAGCTCCCTCTGGCTCTGTGACACTGGTCCCTGCACAGAGCAGCGACTGGGCACACACTTGCCATCCGCTGCTCCGTCAACCCAGCTTTCTCTTCTGTTTGCAGTTAGGCTCCTGCAGGTTAAAGACTCTTTGATTTGTACCCAGGCCCTGTCCTGCAGGGGGCCTGGCTAACTGATGAGCTCCCCCCCCCCCCCAAGCCCCAGGAGCCGACATCCAAGAGTCCTAAGGTGGTTGGCCTTGGTCCCCGGCAGGAAGCCCCCACCGGCCAGGATGGAGGCCGCGAGGGAGGCCCTGCTCCTCAAACAGAGTAACATGCAAATCAGTTTTGGATTCCAATACTCCCAGCGGGAGATCCCGGCACAACCTGCCAGCGCCCCGACAGGAGGACATGGTGACAAATGCCTCCATGACAACAGTCAGATCGCAGTGTTTGAAGGCAAGAGTTGGGGACTGGGCTGCACAGCCTGCTGTGTTCCTGGGTAGGGCTGACAGCTGCCGAGTCACCGCACACGAGATGCCCTCCATTTGGCAGATGGGGTCCCTGAGGTTCTATAAATGTCCACGGAGCAGACATCTACCCAGAGCCTTGCCCCTCTTGGCACGATTGTAAATATAGAGTCAGTTCTAGGATTACCGGAGAAGGCAGTGCTGCCCAGCTGGTTTGCGGCTACACCCAGAGGTCGCAGGACGGTGCCTGGCTCACAGTGGGTGCTCGGGAAACACGCGTCGGATGAATCGGTGGTGGCTGGGGCCTGGAAAGGGAGGCGCCCAGCACCAAACTCCTGCCCTCCTGCCCCCCAAGCCGGGCCCAGAGTTACAGCCGCTCAGCCTCCAGACCCTGGAGACGCTCTGCGGAGACCGACAGGCACTCTGAGTTACCGATCGGCCTCCTACGAGACAATGAAGAGGACTAATAAATTTAAAGCCCATGTGAGGCGCCAGCCAGGTGAGCACCTCTTGTTCATAAGCCTGTGTGAGTCCAGAATTCTCTGAGGGGAACATAAAGCACCCCAGTGGGAGCTTCCAAGGGGCCAGGACAATGCCAGGTGGCCACCTGGCGGGCAGAGGCTGGTGCCGAAGCGGGGCACACGGCTGACGCAGCCCCCCTGTGTGGGGAGCACAGCACCCGAGAGCCAGCCCGGGCCTCAGGACCAACCTGTCCCCAGCAGCTTCTGTCTCCCGTCCCGGGTCCCCGGAGGCACCAGCTGCTGAGCTTGACCCTTCATCCAGATTGAGACTGGCATCTCAGGGAGGTCTGTGGCCTCTAGAAACAGGTCCCGGGAGGCCACCGCTACACTTATGGCCCCTGAGCACTTGACAGTGGCTTCATCTTGGCTTTGACGAAACCTCTGGTCTGCAGAAGGAACGGATTTCAGTGGGGCCGGGAAGGGGCCCTGACCTGGCCACCCCTTGCCCACTGTCCCTGGCCAAGCTATGCAGCCTCCGCACCGCCATTTCCCCAGCTACAAAAAAGACAATATATGCAAAGCTTCTAGAGTCTTGCCAGGCAAAAAACAGGCAGGAGACTCAGCCTGCTGATATTTTCACTCAGCCTGCTGATATTTCACTCAGCCTGCTGATATTAGAGCGGATTAACGCTCTAATCTTAGAACCATCAACAAGCAGGACAAAAGCAGGAAGCAAATTCTGATCATTGCTCCCAGGCCTGATAGCAGGAGCGGGTGCCTGTCCCTTCTTCCTGTCCCCTGCCTGCCCTTATACCTCTAACCCGCTGGTCCCTCCAGCCTGGCAGCAGTTGGAAGCCCAGGGAGGGATAGTCAACGTGGTGAGAGAAATGTCCACACCACCTTCTCTTCTTTTCCAGGGCCTCCATCCAGGCTGTGGCCGTGGCGGACGAGATTATGTACCACCAGGTCCCCCAAGGAAGGTCTGGAGCCGGAAGTGTGTCCAGCTGCCTAGCCTGAGGCCAAAGCCTTCGGGGACAGGCTTGCATCATGACAGAGCCAGGTGGGGTCTAAAGTCCTGGCCACTTTGGCACAGTTTCTAACTCTGTCTCCTCTTATTTCGTCCCCCTCCCTGCACGGGGCTGATCTCTAATTGGCATCACACACCTTACCCTCCACCCTCCTCCACGCACATACTCCTTATGATGCTGCCCTCCCAGCCCTCCCAGCCCTGCATGGCAAGAGAGCCCCCTCCCAGGACCCCCCCCCCTGGGCAGCCCCCTCCCCTCCCTTCTCTCTGGGCCCCCGGACCCCCGGCTCGGCTCACATCATACCTGAAGGCATCTCTCTTTTCTTTACCCCTCCTCCTTTCCAAACCTCTTAATTTCCGGCTGCTGGCTGTCTGAGGAGTTGTTTACCGCCATAAACCACAATACAATTCCATAAATATGTTATTTATCCTTCCTATTATTATTTCCCATTATTTATTTCTGAAACTCTATTATTAAATCTGTAAAGTGCTCGGTGATACACTGGCAACGAAAGACACTATATAAAGGCAAGTTTATTCTTCTTATTACTCCGTGATTAAAACAAGGAAGAAAAATGAACTGTATTAAATCAAACTGGATTCCCTTTCGCCTGGAGGGGCCCCTGCTTTGAGGTGAAGGACGGGCCCCCGGGGCCTGGGCCGGGTGAAGGCTCTCTCCTCCAAGTTGGCTCGTCTCCCGGCGGCGGCTGTCGGTGACGCTTAGGAGAAGCACAGATTTGCAGGAGGCTCCGTCTCCGGCTGGAGTTTGTTCTGGGCAAAGCGAAAGCGATTCCGTTTGCAATCTTACTTTTGGCCATCAGTCACTGCCGGTGACATGAAGAGGTAATAGAAGTGCCCAGGAATCCTGCATTTTATTTCCACTCGACAGCATTTCTCTTGCAGGGGAAACATAAATTCAGCCAATTTTTGTGCAGATTTTGCAAAATTAGTCTCTCTCCTTCTAGCTCTGTGTACGCACTCCGTGCAGGGGTGAGGGGGTGGTTCCGCCCTGCGACAGAAGGGGGTCTCGCAGAGGAAGCCTCGTGCAGGGAGAGCGGAGGGAAGGGCGCGGGAAGGCCTGGGAGCTGGGATGGGGGGACGGTCTGCGTCACCCGGCCACATCCAGCCGTGAGCGCAGTGCTTCTCGAAGTGTGGTTCCCTGGACCGTCAGTAACAGCATCACCTTGGGAACCCGATAGGTCTGCAGAGTCTCAGACCCCACCCCCCGCCAGACCAACAGAACCAGACCCCGTGGGGGTGGGTCCAGGGACCCGTTCAGACAAATCTTCCAGGTGAGTCCGATGCCCTCCAGAGTGGGAGAATCAGTGCTAATGCGTCGGACTCAAAGAGCCATCCATCAAGAGCCTCCAGGAGCCCATTAGAGATGCAGGATCCTAAGCTTCCCCCAAGACCTGCTGAACCCGAGCCCACACTTCCTCAAGCTTCCCAGGTGATTCTTCCAAGCATCAAAGTTTGAGAAGCTCTGCCTCTGTCCAGGTCTGGTGGACGGGGGGTGGGGGGTGGGGGGCAGGAGAGAGCTTCTGAGGGTGAAGCAATGGACAGGAGTTGGGGTGGGGGACACCCGTGGCTTTTGGAGACAGAGGGTCCGGGGCAAATGGAGTCGTCCATCCGAGGGTTAATGAGAAAGGCGCAAACAATTGAATCAGACTCGAACTTCTCCCGTGTCAGAGTTAAGGCAAAAATCATCTCAACAGGCTAAACCTGGATGTGTGACTCCTTAGGAACCAAACTGACATCTTGTCATTCTTGTCAAATCTTTGTGACATCCCCACCAAGAGAGAGCACAGGAGAGCGTGCGATTTGATTATTTTGTGATGGCCTTCAGATAATTTTATATACTCCGGGATGTCACAAAATCAAGCGGACTCGTCACCAGGTTGGGATCTGTTGCTATGGAAACGGTAAGAGCTGAGACTGGGCTTTCGGACCTCGTCCCCCAACTCTGACCTACGGCGTGACTTGATGTAAGCCACCCCGCTTTTTCTGTAGCCGGCTCCCACTTCTTACGATGGGGGAACTTGTGAATCGTTGCCGAATCGGTGTGCTCACGGGGAAGGAGGGCTTCCTACTCCGCCATCTTGCTGACACCACTGGCTCCCATTTTTTAAACGTCTGTTCTGTCCCGGCCACAAGGATGCTCGTTTGCTCTTCTCCTGCCCAGTGAGGTAGGGGTCACCGGGACCATTTTCTAGTAGTGAGAACAGAGGGGCCGGAGAGATCGGGAAATTTGCAGAAGGCCCCGCAACCCCTAAGGGACTCCAATGCAGCTTCTTCAAAACCCATCGTCGTCCATAACATAGGTTGGATGACCGTTACTCTCTCCTACCTCAGTTTGCCCAGGTATGAAGGGGCGAGAGGGATGCCACTTGAGTTCCCCCTCCCAGGCTTGTTGTAAAAAATGGGAATTCACAGTTCGTAAGGACTTGCAGCCCCAGGGAAGAAAGGGCCTCCTCCCACCCCACCCCACCCCACCCCTGCTCCATCTGATGTTTGGCTGAGGCTAACTGGTGTGGCGGAGGCTGGTGGCCTTTCTGATTCATCAGTCCCTGGGCCTCCCTGGATGTCAACTCCTGGCTGGGTGGACATGACAATGTGGCTCAAAGTTTCTTTGGCAACTTTCTGCCTTAGCACGAACTATTAGCAGCGGTGACACGGAGGGGGTGAAAGAGCCGTGATGAATGGAACCTCTAAATTACCTTGGGGATGACACTCCTTGATTAAGCTAAGTACTCTCTGTGGCGCCTCAGCTGGCAATTGCTCGTCTATTTATCTTAGAAGAAGAACTGAGTTTTGCACCTAGATGCTTCTCCATGAACTCCAAACGCTTCCCGGCTCAGACACCGTGCACCAGGGACACAAACGTGCGTGACTCAAAGCAACCGCCTGATGCCACACGGCTCACTCCCTCTGCCAGGGACCACTACGGCTCCGTGTCCCCTGCCTCTGACACTCTCCCCCTCCCATAAAAACGAAGCCTCCATGCAGAATGAGCGCCCCAGAAGCCCCAGGGCTGGGCTCAGAACGTCACGGCCAAGGTGGCTCAGAGGACTGGCGTCCCCCGCCTTCAGGACGTGGGACCCCTCAGGGAGTTTCCTCTGACGAGGTCCGGTGGACCTTTTTCTCTCGCTGGGAGCTGGGATGAATGGGCCTGGGAAAGGGCAGTTCTGAGCCAGCTGCATCCGGAAGCCCGATCGGAGTCCAGAAGAGAATTTCTGGACAGACTCACAACTCCGTGGTGGCTGTTTTCCTCGTCTGGATCCTGAGGGATGAAAATGACAGCCACCATCACTGAGGACGGACCTTGGGCCAGCCACGGCCCCCTTCAGATGCCGCCCCCCCACCTAACCTACAGGGTGCAAACTTCCCTCCAGATCCTGCTTGGCCTCTTATGTCTGCTGGAGTCACAGGAGCTAATTGCTGGAAGGACTTTTTTACATCAAGTGGCCTCATTTCCAAAACAAAGGAGTGGGGGGGTGGGGTGCCTGGGCCGTCAGTCGGTTGAGCATCTGACTTTGGCTCAGGTCATGATCTCACGGTTTGTGAATTTGAGCCCCGAGTCAAGCTCTGTGCTGACAGCTCCGAGCCTGGAGCCTGCTTTGGATTCTGTGTCTCCCTCTCTCTCTGCCCCTCCCCTCATTCACACTCTGTCTCTCTCTTCTCAAAAACTAAATTAAAATTTTAAAAAACCTTGAGATGTATCTATAGTTGGGTCCAAACCCACCACAGTGAGAGGCGGGATCCTCCTGCCCCAAGGGGAGGCCCTGCTGTGGCCCCAGCCACCTGGGGACCCATATCGGAGGAGTACATACGTGCAGGCATTCGTTCATTTGCTTCTTTGTTCATTCGCTGGTTCAACAGCTCTTTGTGTCCCACTGTGTGCCAGACATCAGGAGGCACAGGGGGTACAGGTTGTGCCCTTAAAGTTTAACAGGCCACCCTGCGCTCACGGTAAAGCCCAAGGAGGGTCAGGAGTGCCTCGGAAAAGACCTGCTAGGCCCCCAAGTGTTTGGGGAGTGAACGAGCAGACGAGTAGCTGGAAAGAAGCGGCCGGAAGCACAAGAGCCTGTGACATCAGGGAGGGGACTTGCCCGGCGACTTGTCCCCTGAGGTTTGCGCCCTCAACGACCTGCCTCGTGGTCCCGCCCTTTCCGAAACTGGGCCTGGCTTTCCAGGCACTGCTTTCCTCACCACCTGAGGGCCAGGGGACCTTCGCATCCACCAGCCCGCGGGGGGAGCCTGGCGGGATCTGTCATCCACCCCCCTGGGCACCTCTTCAGCGCAACTCCAGGCTCACGGAGGAGGTCATTTATTTCCTCCCTGGAAGCGTCTGGCTTGTCAGAGTAAGCAGTGAGTTATGACGCCCGGGGAACCTCAGTTTCTCTCGGGCCATATTTCAACCTGGGCAGTTCCGGAGCATCTGCTAGGATATCCCCAGCCCTGATGGGCCGCCTCTGCTTGGAGGTGCGGGGAGCTGAGGCTGAAACCCCAGGGAAGGGGGTTCTCTCTGGAGCCCAGTTCAAGGGGCCAATCTTTGCTACGTGCCCGGGGAAGCAGCAGACGGTTGGCCCCATAGTGAATGTTCCTGGCCTTGGGCGGACCCTCCCCTCTGGGAACTGGGACCTTGCGGACTACCGGGCCTTTCTGGAGGAGAAGCATCCGGAGAGGGCAAGGCTGTGCCCCCAGGACCGTATCAAGTCCCTTCCCGTCTTCCTCCGTGTTCGTCGTCCGTGATTTCCCTCAGGGCCACTGTGCCTCCTCTGTCCTCACCTGCTTCTTCTCCACCAACTTCAGACCCCCTGGCCTCCTAAGGCCAACCTGCAAAAATAGCCAAGTGGATCCCAACCCCTGTAAGAGGCAGATACGTAATGACAGAGTGACTTGGTGCGGCGGTAACAAATCGTCCGTATTATAGCACTTTACATCTTGATATCCACTCTCCTCAACGGGCTTATCTGTAAACCGACTGAATTCACACTGGGATGCTAAGAAAATAGCTGTCATATAATAGATGGGGTCTCCCGGAAAATGAACATTTACAAATGGCTGTAGCATTTACTTAAAATGTCATGCCAATTGCTTGCTGTTGTCTTTATGCAGCAAGATTGATTTTACTGCTCCTTCGAGTCCTCAGCCTTGATGGGTAGTTTTTAATGCAGCAGGGAGACACTTTTTGTATTTAATGTATAAGTAAAGCATGCAAAGGCATGGGCTCTTTAAGGTACAGCCTTTTTCCCTCTTTTTCCCAGCCCTCTGCCCACTCTCCCCCCCCCCCCCCATCCTCCTCTTTTCTCCTCCTCTTCCTCCTCCCCCTGGGAGAAGTTGGGCCTGGGCAGGGTCTGAGCTGATCTTATTCATGTATTCAAATGTATGCAGATGTATGTATTTTGTTTAACAAGCTAATTCATTTGCCAGGCCAGGCAGTTAGGGGTTTTCACAGCGTAATACCCACACTAGATTCTGCCTTCCACACCCGATTATACCCTGGGGTTTTACTTGGAAAGAGTTTATAGAGTTGCAGCCTCGTCTGGGGTGGGGAAGGGCAGCTTGGTTCTTGAGGAAAAGGACTTCAAGGTCTCTTCGAGATGACTCCGAGTGCTTTGCCCAGCCTCCCCGGTGCTCTAGAAGCTGCTGGAAGCCAGCCCAAGGTTGACAGTGCTTGGGACGTCCACCTCTCTCCTCAGCCTTCCCTTCCCCACCCACAGATCACTTTTTTCTCCCCTATCCCTAAAAAGCGACTCACAACCATCCTTTGGCTGGCAGCCCCAGATGGGAGACAGAACCCCCGACCTGTCCCCGGACCCAGTGTTGTGCCCCCTGTAGAACTCAGCCCCCTTCCTCCCCTGGCCCCCAGGTCCTGGGTGCCCTTCACCTTGAGGAAGTGGAAAGGCAGAGCTGGGGAGGGAGGGACAGAGAATTCTCCCTCCCATCTTGCCGGGGAAGACTTTCCACACCATTGAGGAGCCTTGATATCGCCCTTGAACCCTGCTGTCCCTGCCAGGGAGTGGCACTTCCATCCAAGTTGCTCAGAGTTTGCAGCTCTGGGTGAGATCCGAGTTGCCTTTAGATGCTGGCAATGATAAGTCTTCACCTGGTATCCTGTTCTTTGGGGAAGCCTGTTCCTCTGTCATGCTACCAGATCATGAGAAGCAGACAGGGGCGTTGGCGTTATCTCTACTCATTTGTTCAGTGAAGATTGACTGAGCCCTTGTTATGGGCCAGGAGCTGTGCTCGGGGCTGGGAACAGATCGAGAAGCACAGTGCACTTGGTCTCTGCTCTTGAGGGCATCTCTACTCCAGCGGGGATGGAGACGTGTGTTCTGCGGCTCTGACAGGCCCAGTACCTTCTGCACATGAGTCCGTGGGTGGGCTGCTTTACCAGCCTTGGGAGCAGCAGACAGGGAGGGATTCAGGGCAGGCTTCTTGGAGGAAGTGCTATGGAAGCTGAGGCCTAAGGGATGTATTGGAGCTGGCCAGGCTGGGATCGAGGAGCATGGAAATACAAAGGCAAAAGGTTTTCTGGGGGAAGGGACAGTACTTTCGAAGGAGCTGGAATTTCAGAGAGGGCAGGAGTTTCCCAAGTCACACACTGGGAAGCAAGCATGAGACCAATGACCTTTAACCAACCTGGCTTCGGGGTCCCTTGTAGGAAATTTTATACATGGGGAAACTGAGGCCAAAATCAACTCAAGTGTCCTGACTCTGGGGAGTCCCCCTTCCCCTTCGGAGGGTGAACATCAGCAAGGCAGGCCCCTTCCATGGAAGATGATCACCTCTCAGACAGACCAGACAGCTGTGGTTATCAATGCTGGCCTGAAAACATGATTAGACAGAATCTAAATAATGATTTAGATTAATCATCTGCAAATGACCCTCCGCAGAGACAAGGAAATAATAAAGAAAGCCAACGTGCTCAGAGGGTTATTAATTACTTAGATCCAGGACCTGGCACATTAATGTTCAATAATTGGATGAAGGAGGGAGAAATTCTTTGCTCCCTGGAATCGCTGGCCTCTCCCCGTCCCTGTACCAAACACTGAAGCCCTCGGTCAGCTTCAGAGCCTCCTCAAAAAGTAGGGTCAACAAATCAACTTCTAGAACCTGGAGTGAAGGGAGACCTGAGAGTTCCCCTTTTTCCAACCTGCTTCTTATGCAGAGGGGAAGACCAAGGATGCTGCCTTGGTCAGCTCCAGCTGCTCTAACAAAATACAAGACAAAACAATAGCCATTGATTTCTCACAGTTCTGGACACGGGAAGTCCAAGATCAAGGCTCTGTCAGACTCCGTGTCTGGTAAGAACATCTTCCTGATTCATAGGCATCGTCTTCTGGCTGTGTCCTCACTTGGCAGAAGGGGGAAGGAGCTCTCTGAGGTCCTGGTTACAAGGGCACTAGCCTCATGCACGGAGGCTCTGCCCTCATGACCTGATCACCTCCCAACGGTCCCACCTCCGACTGCCATCACTTTGGGGGTTGAGTTTCAAACTCAATTTGGCGGGGGCGGGGGGGGGCGGGGTTCAGTCTACAACAAATGTGTCTAAAATAGTAAGAGTTGGTGCTAGAATAAGAACCAGAAGGAAGAGCTTTAGATTTTTTTTTGCGATGGTCAAGCTTTGAAAACACAAGTGTTCTAAGAAAAGCAGCTACAGGCACTTCCTTGAAAAGTCTACTCCCACACCTTGTGCAGGGGACCCAGTTACCCTGGCAACCACTCACAGTCAGGGGAGGCTGTACTCTCGCCAGAGGCAGTGACGGGTAAGCCAGACAGAAGGGAGGGCCAGCAAAGGGCTCCATATTGGCTGTGGATCGTTGCAACGGTCTGTTACTGGGTAGAAGTCACCTCAAAACTCAGTGGCTTAGTACGATCCCCGCTCTGTTATGTCTCAGGATTTCTGTGAGTCAAGAACTTGGACGGGCCACAGTGGGAACTTGCCTCTGTTCTCCGATGTCTGGGGTTTCAGCTGGGAGGACCAGCGGGCGGAGGGCAACACAAAAGCGTGAGGCTGGAATCATCTGGAGGCGTCTTCGCTCGCAAGTCTGGTCGTTGGTACCGGCTGCCGGCTGGGATTTTAGCGAGCCGGGCTGTCCGCCAGCACGCCTTCGTGGGGTCTCTCTGCACGGGCGGGTTTGGGTTTCCAAACCACATGGCAGCTATTCCGAGAGCAAGAGTCTGCAGGAGATCAAGGGGGAAGGGCCTTGGCATTTCTTAATAGTCCAGTCACTCGGTGTCACTACCATCTACTCTGTGGGTCAAGGCAGCCGCAGAGGTCCTTCCAGGTTCTGGGCGAGGAGCGTCAAGGTCAGCATGGAAGAAGAGCCCATGGAATGGAAGCTATTAGTGAGGCCATCCCTGCAAAATGCAGTGGGGGCAGAAACAGTGCCTGGGCAATCTAATCAAATTCATTTATTTAAAAACAGACCGCTGTGTGCCGTGCACCGAGTGGGGGGCTGTCCTGTGTCTTCTCGTGGGAGGGGGAGGGATTGAAAAAAAGCGCACGGGAGCCGTACGAACCCTCTTCGTGGCCCCCAGCCCCCCAACCCCTTCCGCAGTGGGCACTTGGATTGGCTTCTCCCCTTCTGCCCAAAGATTTCGGACCTTTAATTACTCTTTATGCACCCCTGTGAACTCTCAAAGGCCTCTCAGAGGCCACTCAATACTTGAATACAGCCAGCCACGGGCAGCTCACTCCCACCCACGTTGTTTCCCCTTACCAAGTTGCGCAATCTCATTCTACGCGAGAATACGAACTCCTATGAGATACTGAACTCCTCTCCAGACCCTACTGTGACAAAAGTACCTCCCTCGCCCCACCAAAATAATTCTAGATGAGAGGATCTCCCCAGGCAGGGCCCGCATTTGCATTTATGTATAAATAAGGAGCCTCTGAAACAAGTTAATTGTGGTACTGGAGGATGGTGGGGACTTCCCGGAGAGGTGGGGACGGTTTTAATGAGACGGACGGACGTGTGCGGCGAGCCCTCTAAGAAGGGGCCATGCAGCCAAAGGGCGAGGTAGCCAAAGGGCTGGGCGAGAGGTGGGAGGGAGGGAGGGTTGTCGAGATCCAAGAGGAGCTGTTTAGGAGATGGGGATTTCAGACCAGAAAACGAGGGGGAAGCTGGATAATTTGTTCCAGAACAGATTCGATGAGGGGAAGGGCCAAGAGGAAAGGCAAGAGGAAGTAAATATGAAGCCTTCAGCATTCCTGGGGGTGGATGGAGGCCAGAGGGTGGTTCATGGATGGGGGATGGCCACTGAGGCAGCTGTTTCCAGCAGAAACCAAGCCAGAGAGACCTGGGATTGGGATGGAAAGGGACCTGCCTCTGCAGAAGCCGTAGAAGTCAGAGGTGGACTGGAGAGGAGGGAGGAAGGGAGGCGGGGCAACGAGAAGTCTAAGTCATCTCCTCCTCCATTCATTCTTGCATCTGAAGACGGCTGGATTTCTCCTCTGTGCAGGACACTGAGTGGCCCCCCAGGATGGCCAGCCCCAGGGGATTCAGGGAGACACTGCGCCACAGCCCTACCTCCAGGGCAGAGCAGAGGGGTTGACAGGAGCGGAAGGTCCTTCTCAGCAGTGGGGAATAAGCAGCGAGGGAGCCCCGAGAATGCCACTGAGGGCTCATTTTGGGGTGTTTGGAAGCCAAGGGGGAAACGTGGCTCTTGCATAGAGTGGAAAGAACCCTTCGTGTCTCACCTGCAGCTTAAGCAAGCCGCACCTTTCATTCTGGACTCCTAGTGCTTTCTGCAGCCCGTGCTAATGCCTCACTCTGGGTTCCGAAGTCCCCAGTGCACCTCGCCCTGCACCCGAGGGCCACCTCCTTAGTCTCCTCCCTCCCCTCTGTCATCTGAACCTCTCAGACCCACTCTCTCCTGCCTCACACCTGGGCCAGACCTGCCTCTTCTCTGGCAAGTTACCCTAAGGGGGTGGGGAGAGGGCTTACCAACCAGGGTCTCACCTGAAACTGGTGGGAAGGGGTGGGCCTTCCCCTTGTGTAGGTCTCCATGACTCAGTGGCTCTCAGTTCAGGCTCGTCCAGGGGACAATTTGGAAAAGCGGTGGGGGTGGTTCATGGTGGCATTTAGAGTGTGGTGAGCCCAACGCAGTGCAGTGTCCTGAACAGACCTCCCACCTGCTCGCCAATGCCCTCGCGAGAATATTGGAGGTGAGCCCTTCCCACCTCTCCTGCCCCCACACTCGCTCCTTCTCAGTGTCCGTCAGGCTGTTGGGGAAGATGATCCAACTAGGAATGACCAGCTCTGCCCCTTCGGCCTCACTCGCTCCTTCTGATCCATGGGAAGGTTGCCGTCTGATCTGTGCACCTCTGCGAGGAGCCTCTGGGCAGCCGTTTCCTCCTCCGGACCAGTGCGGCTTGCCATTTGGGAGGTATTAGCAATTCAGCCGGGAGCCTGTGGAAGCCCACTGTGAGCCTCCCCGCCCCCGTGCCAATCCAGATTTTGTGGGGATAAAGCTGAGATTTTGAACTCCCTCTCCTGGACGCGTGGGTCCATCACTCAACCGGTCCTAGGCTCAGTGATGGGGCCAAGGTCGTGACCAGTCGTCACTCCCCAAACCGAGCAGAGGTCCTGCTGAGGAGGTGAGCAAGTCCGGGCCTGGAGCCCGTGGACCCAACCGACAAAACCCACCCACTGGATTTCTGGAGATAGATGTTTGCCTCCCCTACCCACACTTTCCCCACTCCCTGGAGGTCAGAGGTCTCCAGAGACCAAGGCCACCTTGGGTGCAGCCTTGAAGCCACAGTTCAGGGCCCTGGAAACACATTCCTTCTCCCTGAGTCTAAAGGTGGGGGAGGAGGGGTTGGGGGGGGGTGGAGAAAAACACACCTGTGATATGTCTGATCAATGTGAGAAAATTGTTCTTTCACTTTTAAATTGCTCTTGGCCATGAGGACATCTGCACCCCATGTACCCTTTACTTTTTGCTCTAAACCAAAAGAAGACAGATTTATACCCAGGCCAGAACCACCTCCTCTGACCTCAGTCAAGGGCAAGGGTGGAACCAGCCTGTTCTCCTCTTCCTCTTCCAGCTCTTTCTGCCCCTTCCTTTCTGCAAGCCCCCCCCCCCCCCCCGAACCCTCCCCGGGCAGCACCAGGGATTGGGGCTTTCAGGAAGCCACCTAAAAAGTGGAGCCTGCCACGGGCCTGTTGGCAGAGCAGGAGGCTTCTCTGCCCCCGAGAGGGTGAGGGGCTGGCCATTCATGGCAGCTTAGGCCACCAGTGACTCAGTGAGACCTCTCATCCTCCACCACGGCTGACATCACCATTCAAAAGTGGCCCTCGTGGCGCGTCTGGGTGGCTCAGTCGGTTAAGCATCCGACTCTTGATATCGACTCGGGTCATGATCTCACAGTTCATGAGATCGAGTCCTGCATCGGGCTCTGCGCTGAGTGTGGAGCCTGCTTGGGATTCTCTCTCTCTCTCTCTCTCTCCTTCTGCTCCTCCCCTGCTCATGCTCTCTCGCTCTCAAAAATAAGTACATAAACTTCAAATAAAAAGTGGCCCTTGCTTCATCAAGAAGCCAACTGACCCTTCCTCCTCTCTCCTCCACAAGGAGTCCTGGCTGGTGCCTCCAGCTCGGGGACGCTGATCCAGTCACCTTCCAGCCACAGCTTCTGGATGACGAGTGTCCACTGGGCATCCCAAGAAGGACTCAAGGGCAGAGTTCCAGCCCCAGCCGCTCTCCCCGCGCTGACCCCGGTGGATGCCGGCCTCAGGCAGGGAGAAAGCCTCCACCATGCTGGGCCGTTTCGGGTCCAGAACCCAGGCTGGGCTGCTCAGGCTACCTTTCCAAGCCCTTGGAGCACTGGTCTGGAGCTGGTGAGCCCCAGGCAAGCCCTTCGAGGGAAAGACCTACTTCTCCCCTCTGATGACCCACTGCCGTGTGCTCAGCAGGGCTCGCCTGGCACTCTGCCCTGATGGAGGAGAGAAACTCCCTGAAACAAAGGGAAAGAGGGAGAGCCTGACCTCCAGAGGTACCGCTGATGCACAGGAGCAAGTCCAGCCATCCCTGGATTGGAGCTGTCCCCAGCCCGGCAGGACTCGGTTCGGACTCCGCACCACACCACAGAACTTCTCCCTGGGCGTCCTCCTCGTCAGCCCGGAGTGCCGACGGCCTGGTGCCGCCTGGGTCTTCCGATGGTTTGTGACACCCCAGATGTCATCTGAGCCAGCCCCTCCGTCTCCCCAATAGCCGGCACGATGTTAACTCCTTCCCTCCGGCGCGGTCCTTCCTGGGGTTGCCTGTCCCCACTCCAGCCGGCTCCCGCTTGCTGCTGTGGCCTCGCTGGGGGGCAGGTAGGCACCGGTGGCCCCTGCCAAGTTCCCATCTCTTCATCCGCCTCCTCCCCACGCTGCCCCGCTCCGGCTCCAGGAGGGGCCTGGACCAGAGGAAGGGGGTGAAGCATTTCACAAGGCCGTGAAGGCCTTCAGGGCACAGTAAGAGACAAACCTGAAAGAGGAGAGCGCCAGCCATTTCTTCCTCTGAACCGTTTCCCGGGTGGGGATGTGGCATTTGGCAAAACTCAGACTGCACGGGGACACCCCGAGACCAAAGAGAAGGGTAGAAGGATCGGGGTGACCGGCTCTCGGGCAGGACCGAGTTGATCCCCAGGCTGCAAGAAAAGAGGTGCCTGGGATGGGGGTGGGCAGCTGGGGGTCATAGAACGCCCTTTCCTCAATAGTCTGCAGGCAGCAGGGGCCTCCCTGGAGTCTCCACCCTTCCCTTTGAACTCGTGGATAGACGGCTGCGGGGCTTGGGGTCTTGAGGGACCCTGCAGACATGGGACTCGGGAGTCGGGGCCATCAGCTGGGAGCCTGCAGCCTGCCCCGGGCCCGATGAGTGAGCAGCAGAGAAGGCCTTGCTCTGGGCATCAGGGAGGAAGATGATCCACGAGCTTGCACAATAGACGGGGACAAATCTAGTTTGAGAGTCTCCAAAGATGATTACTCAGCGGCCTCGTGCTTTTCATCTGGAACTTATTGGAAAACCCTGCTAAGGGGATCAGCTGCCTCCAGGGCTCCGACGCCCAACTCCCAACCAATTGGCGCTCAGGCCCTTTAAAGTATTACTTCTCGACACCATGAGCATTGTATGTTCCTGACAGGATAAGCCCGCCACAAATTAATACCTGGGGCAGATCCTAAAACACAATTCTTGCGGGCTGCAATAATTCCAGCCAACCCCTCTATCTGAGCTGACAGGTGCAGTAAATCTTCCATCGCTGCAATTCATACATTGTTTTTTTCTTCCAGCACCCGGAACGGCCCAGACAATAAACTTTACCTCCTTTTATGATTATCGATGTGCTTACGGGGTGCCCGTGCTGCCGGCACGGCCAGCGACAAGCCAAGGGCCCCTTAGCCGTCACCGAGGAGCCCTCCCACAGGCCACCAGCAGATCTCTGTCCTCAGGTTGGGCCTGGGTCCATGAGCTGGTGTCTGGGAGACCAAGGTGAGTGAGGCTTCCCATCTGGGCAGCTGAGGGTGGCGGTAAGGGAGGGGGAAGGGGAGCTCGGTCCCTATCATGCAGGAGAGACGGGGACATTAGCCGGGTGCCAGTGAGGACGAGGGGAGAGCCCCGGGACCTCCACGCCTCTCTTGGGGCTGGCCAGCGTGATCCAGGCAGAGTGAGGGATGCACCCGACCCTTTCCTCATTCCACCCGTCGCCAAGTGCGGCACAGAAAGCCAGAGCTGGGCCCTAGCCCCCTGCGCCTTTATTTCCCCATCTGCAAAATGGGATTTGGGACACGGGTCCTGCCTGGTCCATGCAGCTATGGAAGGTTGGGAAAGAATCCAGCAAAGGGCAAAAAGCCATACGGATGTCCAGGGCTGGGCCCAGGTACCCAGAACACCCTTAGGGCATTTTGGATAAAAGCTGACCGTCACAGGCCAGCCCTCCAGGACTTGAGCATGTGGGGGTCCGTCAACTTCCCACGGCTGCTGCAACCAAGTACCACAAACCGGGGGCTTAAAACACCAGAGATTGATTCTCTCACAGTTCTGGAGGCCAGAAGGCTGAAATCGAGGTATTGGCACAGCTGGCTCCTTCTGGAGGCCCTGACGGAGGCGGCGGTCCATGCCTCTCCGGCTCGTGGGGGCTGCGGGCAGTCCCTGGCTTTCTTTGCCTTGGAGGCGCATCACCCCACCCTTGGGCTCTGCGCGCACATGGCCTTCTCGCCCCGTGTCTTTCTGCACTCTCTCCTCTTCTTACAAGGACACCGGTCGTTGGATGTCGGGTCCCCCCAATCCAGTAAGACCTCATCTTCACTAGTTAACCTGCGGAGACCCTATTTCCAAACTAAGGACACATTCTGAGGTTCCCGGGGGACATGAATTTTGAAGGAGGACCCTATTCGGCCCTATTCAGCCCACACCTATTCGGTGTGGAGAGGGCCCGGCTCTGCCTGAAGTTCTTTCAACAAGGTCCACCTCCTGCTAACCTGCAGCCTCCTTCCAGGGGAGCACTCCCACTGGGGAGCGCTTCCTCCGGGGAGCACTCCTTCCGGGGAGCACTCCCTCCGGGGGACACCCCTGGCATTCTGTCCCATGGCCAGACCTGCCCAGAGGCCAGGGAAGTCACCTCACCCAACTGCTCCTGGAAAGCTCGGGGTTTCGCAGGGAAGCTCTGCCCCGAACACTCCGGCTCCCTGTCTGGCAGAAAAGCAGCTGACGCCCTCCCCACGTTGGTCACCTGCTCTCAGAGAGCCTGCACCCCTCCAGACTCTCCGCCAGTCCCTCTGCCGTCCAGACTCTCCGCCAGGGCCTGGAGTCTCAGCTGCCGTCCCGTGGAAGCCCATTCCCAAACTGCACATTTAAATTATACATTAGCTTTTAAAGCAGCACTTGAAGCTGGCAGGGAGACGGATCTTTATCAGCGGTGAAGGCCCACCTCGGGCTGCTAAATTTCATCTTGGGTTCACGCGACGGGTAATAACTCTCACCTCCCTCCCTTTATTAAGAGCCATGGCACTTGCCTCTCTATGCAGAGGACCCAACAGCACACACGTCACTCCCGGGGGCTCACGGGGGCTTCTCCTCTCCCCAGCCTCGAGCCCACCCCCCATGGTGGCCACTGGGGGGAGGGGGCCCACGAGGGCCCCACGATGACTCCCATCTGCACTGCTCAGGTCACTCTGCCCCCGAGACACGGGGACCTTAGCTCTACATCGTGCGCCCTCCTGTTTAATTACTGGAGAGAGGCATTCTTGTCACCTGCTCTGTGAGTAAATAGTCTTGACATTTTTAGCAACTGGCTCTTCTGGAAGGGGCAGATGGTTCCTCCAGGGCCACTCTTCTGGAGAGAGGAGGCCAGGCTGGTTTGCAGAATTGTCTGGTGGAAACCTATCTTGGGGACTTGTCCTTCCCAGTGCCCTCCTGTCTGTCTCACTGGAAGAAGCCTCTGTTTTCCTAACCCGCCTCCAAATCTCCAAATCTCGCCTGTCCTGGGTGACATCCGTTCCCTCCCCAGCCAGAAGGTCTGGGGCAGATCGGTTTGTCAAAAGCAAGAGCAGACCCCGTCGTCCCGCCCTCCGGCCCCCACCATGGGCCTGAAGGTCCCCGCTGAGTCTGGAGGCTTTGCCACTGACCTTGGCACTTGGGGGAGGGTAGAAGCCTCGCAGTTACGCGCTCACAAACACGGGGGCCCCAGGCTGTCTACCATGTGAAAAGATTTCCGGAGACCTCTCTGTCCTACATAAGTTGTTAAAAGCCAAGGTCAATTCGCTTCTGAAAATAAGGTAGGTCAATATGAATAGTGCTGTCCGCGATGAGCGGATGTGTGTCCCTGAGTATCTGCCCTCCGTGGTGTGTGCTCCCTGCCGCCTTCCTCACTGCCCCCCCCCATCCTTCTCCAGCCTGTTGGCATCTGCTTCTGTCCCCCGAGTTACCCCATTTTGTCATCCCGGAAGAGACAAGACCTTCCCAAGGGGACTTAAATCTCAGGGAGGTGGGGATGCTCCCTACTGATGGAGGGGACATAGGGACGTGTGGTTCCCAGAAGCAGGGTCCCCTGCCTCGTGGATCCCCAGCCCCACTCGTCCTCTGCCTCCCCAGGGCTTCAGCTGCATTCTGACAGCTTGACTGAGCCCCAGCCCGAATTTGTAGCCTGTGACTCATCTTGGGGAGCAGCATGGGAAAGGTACCAGGTGCAGCCCCCAGGAAGCCCTCCTCCTCTCTTAAATCATGGCTCTCCCATCAACAAGGCGTGTGTGACCTTGGATACAGGTGATTAAACTCACCAAGCATCAGTGTCCTCATCTACTCGTCAGGGATGATGACATCCTGCCTGGGTTACACTTGACATTGAGTAAGTTTCTGATTAATAATCATAATAGCCACCAAAGGAGCGGGCACTTACCATGTGCCTGACAATGGTCTGAGTACTTTCCCTGTGTTAACTCGCTTAAACACTACAATAGTCTCATGATTACCTCCCATTACTATCTCTTCCAGTTTAGAAGTGAGGAAACAGGGGCACCCAGGTAGCTCAGTCGGTTGAGCATCCGACCTCGGCCTAGGTCACGATCTCACGGTTCGTGAGTTTGAGCCTCGCTTCAGGCTCTAGGCCGACAGCTCAGAGCCTGGAGTCTGCTTGGGATTCTGTGTTTCCCTCTCTCTCTGCCCCTCCCCTGCTTGCACGCATGCTCCCTCTCTCTGAAAAATAAATGTTTAAAAAACAATAATAAGTGAGGAAACAGAGGGCCAGAGAGGCCGAATAACTTGTCCCAGGTCGCACCGCTAATAAGGGCACAGCCAGGATTTGAACCCAGGCCGTCTGGGCCGACAACTGGTGGGCTTCACCCCTGGAATTCTTAGTATTTTGGGGGGCTGGGTCAAGCTGGGGACAGAAACACAGTGTCTGAAGAGCACTGGTCCAGCCCTTGACTTCAAGAATCTTCCCCTCCCTGCGGGTGGTCTCTAAGGTGACCAGGGAAGACTTCCACTCTCCCTAGGGTCTTGTGTTGGCGGGCGCCCCAGCCACCGAGGATGATTTAACCTCCTCAGGCCTGTGGTTCCCGCTCTGCTCAGCAGCTTTGCTTGGAAAATGATGATGGAGTGAGATTTAAAAGCCTGAAGAATGGACTATTATTCTTATCAGTGCTAATAAAGGTGAAAGCGTTTTATTTCCCCGGCGTGAGTGTGGCCTGGACAGAGAGGCCTCACACCCCTCCTCCCCACGAGCTCCCGCCCTCCCTGCCTCCGGTGTCGTCTGAGTTTCCCACCCCCTCTCCCCCGCCCTGGGGCCTGGGTTCCCGAGCACCTCACCCCACAGCCAACCTCAGCTCTCTACAGAAGCGCCCCAGAGGCCAGTGGGGCAGAAGGATGACGGAACGAGATGGGTGTTTCACCGTCAGGGAGTCACTTGACAGACGTCCAGCTGGTGCCTGCTGTATCCTGGGCACCAGGGATTCGGAGCGAACAAAGCAGAGCTCTCGCCCTCACACAGCCTGAGTGGTAGTAAGGAAAAAAGACCGTAGAAACAGACTGATACATATATACAGTTCAGCGTAAGGCAACGATCTGTGTTTCGAAGCAGAGTAAAGCAGGAGGGGGGAGGATAAAGATCATGGCGGGGAGGAGGCATGAGTCAGGAATGAGGCAGGAAGCGATGGGTCTTCAACTGGCATCACAGGGAAGATTTCACACGGGGGAGAAGAGGTGGGCAGGGTCAAGAGGAAGCAATCAGGGAGGGTCCGTCACCCGGACCAGCCGAAGTGGGAAGCCAGCTGGCTCTGCTCCCGGGGCCGGAAGGAGCAAGGGAAGAGCAGGTTCCAAACCTGGAGAGAGTCAGAGCTTGAAAGCCAGCAGGACCTCAGCCAACCTGCCATCCACTAAGGAGGGACCTCCCACCTCCCAGAGACTTCCACTGACCAAGCCCAACAGGAAGTCAGAGGGCAGGGGGGCCCGGGTGATGCCGTCTCCTTGGTCAGCCTCCCGTGACACAGAGACGGGCAGAAATCTGAGGCACGGCCTAGAAGCCTGAATGGGGAAGGGGCAGAGGGGGGCTGCTCTATTTTGTATAGGGGGGTCGGAGAGGACCCTTTGATGGGGTGGCATTGAGGCAGACGCCTGATATGTTCTGTCCTCCCAATGCCGCGATCTCCCAATGCCGCGATCTCATTACCCTGCTTTATTTGTCTCCCCCCATCATGACCAGCCACAGATCTATCCTGGGCCCCTGAAGGAAGAAGGAACCAGAATGGTCTTCCTCCAAGACCAGGTAACAGTGAAGATGGAGTAGAGGGGGGGTCTGGCCTTGCAGGACATCTTGGCTATAAGATGTGGACATGCCCTGAGCTGGTGGGAGCGTCCGTGAGGCACAAGGGTCATCACCACCCTCTAAGCTGCCTCTGTTACTTTCCTGGAGAGCGTGGGGGTCCCCTGAAAAGGCTGAGGCCATTGCAGTCCCTTCTTCCCTGGGTGCATTCATGGAGACCCAGCAGGTGGTACCTTTGCTCCCAAAAGAAGGTTCTCTGCCTCCTCTTCTGTCCCCCCTGGGGAGGTCGCGCATGCAGGTCTTGCCATGACACCTGCACAGAGATAGGTTCAAGAAATGAGATCCCCCCTACCTCCCGCCCATACCCGCACACGCACACATGCACGCACACGCTGACTTCCACCCCAGGCTTCCAACTTTGCACAGAGCGCAATGAGCTTCTCTTGGGACTCCTGACGACAGGAAAGCGTCCCTGGATTGTCACTCAGATTCTGCCCCTCCACCTGCCATCACAGGCCACACAGCAGCCACCAGACACCCAGAGTACTTTCCAGTTCTGCCAAGAGATGAGGGTCTTAGATTCTTTCTCTTGCCTTCGGGAGAGTCTTTCTTCTTCTCATCTATCACTTTTCCTTTCTCCCCAGAGCGTGTTCTGAGCCGGTTCTCTAAGAGACCCTCTCCCCAGGGTGCATTCCTGCATGATAACTGGTTTTGTATGAGTTTGTTTTTAGATGCTCTGTGTGTTTCCTGCTCTCCGCCCTTTCCCTGGAGTTGGAAATCAAATGCAATCAGCTGCCTGGACTCATGGCTTCACATTCACTGCTCACTAAATTTCACTGAAATTTAAGGGTTAAATTTCCAACCCTTTACAGTGACCTGCAAAGTTCACACACCATGATCCCGTCTAGCTCTGTCACACGCCCCTCTCCCTCCGGCTGAATGTTTCCAGGCGCACAAGTTTCCTCTCTGTCCCTTGACCACACCAAGCCTTCTACACCTTTGTGCCTGCCATTTTAGCTCCTGGAACGCCTCGACTCCTGCTCCCACCGTACATGGTCGTTTATTCTCATTCTTTAGGTCTTAACTCAAAAGTCACCTCTTCAATGACTTCACCTCTTCTCCACCCCATTCGTGACGTCTCTGCTCATCCGTCTCGGCACCCTGAGATATCCCAGGCTCTTTCTCTCACAGCGCTTATGACCACCTGTAGCTATATTGTTGGTTAATTACTGGTGGTGGTGGTGGTGTTGGTAGCTGTGTGTGGATGTGTGTGTGTGTGTGTGTGTGTGTGTGTGTGTGTGGATCGGTCATCTCCACTAAGATGCATACTTCTTGAGGTCAGGAACCTAGTCTATATTTGTGTAGTAAAAGATTAACCTTGCCCTCGGATTGGCCTTTTCCCTCGGCTCCTGAAGGTCTACTTCTTTTTTTATTTTAATGCTTATTGATTTTCAAGGGGGTGGAGGGGCAGAGAGAGAGAGGGAGACACAGAATCTGAAGTAGGCTCCAGGCTCTGAGCTGTCAGCACAGAGCCCGATGCGGGGCTTGAACCCACAGACTGTGAGATCATGACCTGAGCCGAAGTTGGCCGCTTAACCAACTGAGCCACCCAGGCGCCCCTGGAGTCCACTTCCAAGCTCTTAAAATGTCCTCCCTGATAAGAATGGGTCTTGAGACAGCCAGATAGTCCAGGCTTCAATATGACTTACAGAGGTCCTGGCTGGGGAAGTCTTGAGCCACATGGTTATCAGCTTGACTTCTGAGGGGCCGGGAACTGAGGTCAACCACTCAGGCAGCCACAAAATGCCATATGACTGAGCCCCAACAAAATCTCTGGACACCAAGGCTCTGGGTAGCATACTGATTGGCAATACTCCCATATCACGGCTGGGAGAAGGAAATGCTATCTGTAGGACTCCCCTGGGAGAGGAGACCTGGAAACCCCACACCTGGCCTCTCCTGGCCCTGACCCATGTACCTCTTCCCAGTGCTGATTTTAACCTGTGTCTTTTTGCCATAATAAAGCAGACCACGAGTATAACCATTTTGTTGAGTTCCACAAATCCTTCTAGGAAATCATTGAACTTGAGGGCAGTCTTGAGGACCCCCAACCTCTGCGGAATTGTTTACAGCAGTCCCTGAGACATGCTCTCAGCTGTCTGTGGCATCCTCACCCTATAACAAGGGCTTACACCCTACCAGATGACTTCTAATTCTCAGAAAATGCTGAGCTCTCTCAAGACTCCAGACGTTTGCACAGGCTGTGTTTTTGGGTCTGGGGATTCCTTCCTTTTCTCCCACCACCTCCTCAATTCCTCATCACCCTTCCCTATCCAGCTCAAACATCACCTTCCCCGGAAAATAAGTCCCATAAGCACCGCCCCCTCCAAGCCTGGATGAGCTCACTCTTGTCTGGATTCCCAGGGCATCCTGCACTAGCCTCTATTATAACTCATGTCATCTGGTTATAATCGAAAAGGCTTCTGCTTAGCCTTCTCCTCCTCGAGCTGTGCTGCATCTGAAGATCTTCTGCCCGGATGTTAGCACTTGAGCTCTTTAAAGACAGGGACTGTGTGTTTTGTCTCTAGGTCTTTGCTAGTATGCACTGGGCCAATTACATAGTAAATGCTCAATAAATGTAAATGTAATTAACAAATGGATCAATCTCTCAACAATGAGAGGTGTAAATGTAAATGCATTAACAAATGGATCAATCTCTCAACAATGAGAGGTGGATGAAAAGTTAGGGACAGACATTGCTGGTGGGAAATTGTTTTAAACTGATGACTGCATAGCAGCATTTAGCACCATTTTCAGAAATAGGATTCTGTCTACTCGTTTTTATTCCTACAGAAAGGGACAGGGAAGAAACTTATCAGGAGGTGGCCCTCTCCAGGAGCTGCTTCAGGAATAGAAGCGAACTGCTCTACACATTGACAGGAAAGCTGTACCTCCTAAGCTTTGCAGAATGTTTACCTAATCCGAGATGTGGGTTGTGGGCAGTGGACCTGACTAGCCTCTGCTCCTCTATGGCGGGTTGACTGTAGGACCGTCTAAGACGATCCTTCATTTCCTGGTATCTCCTCTTCTTGAGTATGGGCTGGCCTGGTGTCTTGTTCTGACCACAATATGGCAAAGGTGAAGGGATATCACTTCTGAAATTAGCTTTAAAAGATTATGACTTCTGTCTGCCTCACTAGTTGAACTTCTCCCTTGCCAGATTTCTTTGGGTAGAGAATTGGAGGGCAACATCTAGCTAACAGCCACCTAAGAACTAAAACACTCAGTCCAACAACCATCAAGGATTGGAAGCTAGCCAACAGCCACAGAAGTGAAGTTGAAGATGAGTCCTTTCCTAGTCAAGACTCATCCATGGGACCTTATTTATGGTGGGACTTTATCCATCACGGGATCTCATCCGTAGCTAATACCTGGATTGAGACCCCAGAGCAGAGGGTCCAGCTAAGGCATACACAGATCCCTGACTCCAGACACTCTGAGATCATAAGTGTATATTTTCTCAAACTGCTATGTTCTGGGGTGATTTGTTACACAGTAAGAGATCACTAACCCCTGATCAATACCAGGGTCATACTGAACTTTATAGTTAGCAGTACAGCATTGTAATTTAGCCATGAACTCTGGAGCCAGATGGCTTAGATTCAAATATTTTTAATTTTTTTAATGTTTATTTATTTTTGAGAGAGAGAGAGAGTGTGTGTGTGTGTGAACAAGGGAGGGGCAGAGAGACAGGGAGACACAGAATAGGAGGAAGCAGGCTCTAGGCTCTGAGCTGTCAGCACAGAGCCCGATGTAGGGCTCAAACTCATGAACCATGAGATCATGACCTGAGCTGAAGTTGGACGCTTAACCATCTGAACCACCCAGGCACCCCAGATGGCCTAGATTTAAATCCCAGCCTTTCTATTTTGTGCCTGTGTAATCTCAGGAAGTGATTTAGCATTTGCTCTCTTATTGGGGCATAAGAGTATTCTCTAGCTCACGGGATAACCGTGAGGATTACATCATATACATAAAATGCTGAGAGCAGTGGTAATATATTTCCAATATTTATCACTATCCAATCTATCACATAAATATTGATGATATTTGTTATTCTAAACCATCATGGCCCAAGTTTGAACCTACATGAGCACATATGATTGATCACATGTCACCCACACAACCCAGCCCTACCACAAGCCGCCAGAGGGAAGGCCTTGGGGCAGCCTCCCACACCCACCCATCACAGCCTAGAAGACCAAGGTCTGGTCCCACCTCCTCCCCTCGGCCCAGCATCCGGTTACTCTCGCTTTTGGCACGCCAACAGCAGAGTTGCACACACACACACACACACACACACACACACGGTGAATCATTCTACTACTTGCAAACACATTTGCAAACAGTCAGGACCCATTCTCCCTGATTGTTAAGAGGAATTCAATACCAAATCATTACAATTAAATCCCATTATGGACAGTCAGAACGTAAAACAGACCTCGGCAGGAATACACCAACAGAGTCAAAAGCCTTCCCTCCAGCTGCCATCCGTGCTCATGGCTGAATGGTCTCTCCAGGCTGGAGGGCTCCCCACATTCTCTCCGAAGCACAGCCACCCAAGTCCAGGAAGAGACTCTTTTAGGGGTAATCTCTGTGCTGGTTTAGGGCAGACTCAGTCATATGAGTTTGCTCTGGAGTTAGAATGGTTTATCCTGTTGTGATCACCACAGGCCTAGGTGCAGTTGGGCAAATCTCAGAGGTATGTGGTTTGTAGAGCACGGATGCCTTTGTGGGTAGTGATGAATTGTTGGCAGAAGGGACCTGTGAGTGGGGGGTGACCAGACAAGGTTCCCTCCCTCTTCTGTAAGGGCCTGAACGCCTCTACATTGGCTCCTGTACCTTGAGATTTTCCCAAGTTGCACTGGAAAGATTGTTTTGCCTTGGAACCAAGCCACCTAAAGTGAATGCAACAGGCGAAGTTGTCTGCGGGCCAGGCATGGATGCAGGAGTTTGGATTGGAAAGAAGATGGAAATCCTGCATGATAGGATAAGAGGGGAGAAAGAATTCTAGAAGCGAGAGTCCGAGCACAATTTATGTCCTGGGCTGTGGATATTCTGTCACTGGCTTCCCCTGATAGAGTTTGACCCCCATTTACTTTTTTAAATTGCTTGTGGCCATGCAGACGCCTCTGAGGATTGGTATCTCCAATGTTCCCGCCTGGGCCTCTCCCCTGGGATATGAACCTGCGTGTCTTTGTTCTCTCATTCCCTCAAGGTGATGGCGCAGAGATGTAAAGAAATGAACGAGGCTGTGAATGCCTGTTGCCACGTGAGACCTGGCGGTGTGTGTGCATGAGTGTGTGTGCTGTGGCAAATGGGCATCAGTGGATATCCTCAGGAAGGCAGGACCAGATCACTGCTGTCAGAACCATGCTTCTGATTAGCTTTCTGTTCCCCAAGCTCATTGTCAAACTTAATAGGCATCTGCTATTTTTCCTAAGTGTGTTTGAACTTCAGGAGCTGAGTGATTTATTTGAGCAGATCGTCAAAGCTCCAGAAAATAATACCTTTTGTATTCTCTCCGGCCCAGTATCCTCTCTCAGCCTCTCTTTGTCCATAGACAAAGCTATGGAGAGGAAGACTAACCAGAGTAGGGGCACACAAATGTTCCTTCCAACCAGCCCCCTTGCACCAGAGCCAAGGATGGTTTCCACTCAACGAATGTGCCGAGCCCAGCGTGCTCAGAGAACAGCATGATGTGCACAGGTACGGGATTTCTTTCCCTAAAAATCCAGGCATGCTGAAGGAGAGCCAATGTGTAGCAGTGAAGCAGACCGATACCTGTGTGGGGCCCGAGTCAGATCTGCAGTGTGTACAGTCTCCAGGAGGTTATGTTCTTGGTGGTGAGGATCTCAGTAGGTTTCATGCCACCTCCAGTAGGATATGGGATTATACAGGTTTACAGCTTGTTACTCTGGCTTCCTACAGCCTTCATGCTGTGCATGTGCAGCCGACGAACTGCCAGTGGAGCAAACATCTGTAGACTTGCAAGGAAACATCCCAATTTCCCTAGTGTTTATCCCACTTGCCCTTCCCTCAGTGGCTGGGACATAAAACTAAAGGGTGGTACTGAGAAGGGGGGGTACACTACTTGGGACAGAATAGGTGAGTTTCCCATAACAAGCAACTCTAAAATCTTAGTCATGCAAATATTCGAAGTCTATTTCTAATTCCTGCTGTATTTCCCTAGGGGATCTGCCCCTGCATTGTCATTTTCCTTGTCCCGGAATCCAGGCTGATGGAACAGCCACCACCAGGAAATTTGCTGAACAACATGGCAGAGGGAAAAGAAAGCCATAGCGAGTCTCAGGTTAACCATTGAATACTCAACCCAGAAGTGACCCAACTCATTGGTCACATGGTTCCATCTGACCACAAGGAGTCAGTTAGTGCCACTCTACTGTGTGTGGAGTAGGCCAGGGGCAGAATATTGGACAAATGGCTCTTAGACTATCACAAGGGTACTTAAAGTGGTGCAAAGAGACTCACTGGTGAATGCAACAAGGAGACAGGTTTGATTCTATTAAGGAAGAAACTTCCAAATTTCCAGGGACGACTCTGGGTGGAATGGACTCTCAAGGGATATGGCACCACTGTACAGATGGCTCCAGCCATAGTTAGGAGTGGAATTAAGTCTTTAAGAGTCCTTCTGAGGGAATAGAATCAGACTTCACCACTCACCTGGTTTTAAAAATCCTCACCACATGGATTTGGTCATTTGGATTCTTGCAAGACTAGACAGTCTGAAGGGAGAGCTGAAATCAGGATACAGGGTTTAAGTCAGAGGTTGAGGGGAGGCAGAGTGCAATATGTTGTGTGTTGTGGGCTTAGTTATCCCTTAGTTATCTCCTTGTTTATACTGTGGTGCTACTGAGGTTGAGGTTGAGGTTAAGTTTTCAATTCCCAATCTGCAGTCGCATAAGCTTGGAGGTGGCTCTTTCCCCAGTCGAGCCTGCAGATGAGACTGCAGCCCTGGCCAACACCTTGATTTCAGTTTGTCAGAGACCTTGAAACAGAGGACCTGGCTAAGCCACGCCCAGGTCCCTGATACACAGACTGTGAACTAATAAGTGTGTGTTGTCTAAACCACTACAGTGTGTGGTAATATGTTACCCAGCACAAGGTAATGAATGCAAGGCAGTCAGTTGCAATCAAAAGGCACGTGCATTTGTGTTTGAGATTTGGGCTGGATCGAAGTCAGAGAGGAGGGCTGGAAGCTCAAGATGCTTCAGTAGAAGGTGGCGCAGAGGTGGCTCAGACTGTCTGCTGAGCCAGGATGAGGGTCCCTTACAGCTTTCAAAATGTCACAAAGGCAGAGAGGTCTGGAGTTGGTGAGTAGCAGGCTTAACTAGTGAGAACCTCACTCTGCCTTACTCATAGATGATTAGTAAAGTCATCTTCAAACATGAATTCAGAAGTTTACATAAGGACCTAATAATAGCTGCCATCTGGGGGGCAGCTGCTACAGCCTGGGCTCCGTTCTTTTGCCAACATGATCTCAACATATTCTCATGACGGCACTGAGAAGTAGGTGCCATTATCCCTATTGGAGCATTAGGAAATTTAAATTCAGGGGCACCTGGGTGGCTCAGTCAGTTGAATGTCTGACTCTTGATTTCAGCTCAGGTCATGATCTCACACTTCATGGGTTTGAGCCCCACATCAGGCTCTGCACTGACAGCACAGAACCTGCTTGGGATCCTCTCTCTCCCCCTTTCCCCTCTCCCTCTTCCATTCACATGCGTGCATGCTCTCTCTCTCTCTCTCTCTCTCTCCCTCTCAAAATAAATAAACTTAAAAAAAGAAGGAAATTGAGATTCAGAGGACCAACTAACTCAGAGGTCATTCCAGTTGTAAGTGACAGAGTTGGATTTGAACCCACACTGGGCTCCAAAGCCAGCCCTCTTCCTACTACAATCCTTCCCCCATCTTTGCTCTCCAGACAAGCAGCGGGGCCCTGAGGAAGCTCTACTCCTGGAGCCTACCTTCCCTAGGTCCCAAACCTGGAAAACAACCCCAAGCCAATGTGTCCCCAATAACAGAAGGCTGATCCCTGCCAACCCTAATCACCCTTAGCCACTATCCCCCTCATAAAACCTCATCCCTATTAAATAATATTTCCTCACCCATCAGCACCATGATTGTGAAATATAACAACACCAGCATCTTTTGCTTAGTTTAAAGATATTTATGTCACACTTCAAAATGTCAAACGTTTTCATTAAAATCCTCTCACACTCGGGCTAACAAAGGGATGCAGGATCTTTGGGAGACACTTTAATCTCAATCAATTAGGGATAAAGCAGTCCTAGCAGTGTGGCCATAAAAGAACACTTTAATTTTAGAGCTAATTAAATATCAACAATTGGAATGCGGCAACAGACACTTAACCCGCAGTAACCCATTATTTATTAGGAATATAAGGCACTGACTCTGGGTACGATGTGAGTCGTCGTCATTTTAATATCAGCTGTCACAGGCAAGCGGTTCCCTTTTGTTTCGCTCCAACACAATCATTTCCCAGGCCCCACCGGGATCCCACTGGCACTTGTTCTCGACACACAATTAATTAAGCTGGAACCCCACACAGGACTGACATGCACAAGGGTGACTGGGCCCTGGGCTCCACAACCTGTGACCAAAGTTGGGGGCGGCACAGGCAGGTGACAAGTAACAGGTTGGTCCAGGGGGGACAAGTCAGGGCTTTGGAGTGGCCGGGGTAGGATGCTTTCAGCTGCAAGTAACAGAAAAAAAAAACAACACAAAAGAATAGAAGAGAAAAAGAAAACTAAGAACTTGGCCTCCAAAGTACTTTAATAGGAAGGATTTATGATCTCACATCAACAAAAGGTAGGGGGCAGGGGAGGTTGCAAAGCTGGATAATTCAAGCTTCACAATACTCTCAGACACTCAAGTGCTGTCTTCTCTCCCGTCCTGTTGTTCTTAGCGGGTGACTGATGTCACGCTTCCTGGTGTCAAGATGGCCTGTTGCCCTATTGCGCAAGAGACGGTCTTGCAAAGAGGAGGTGCCTCTTTCTGGGCACAGTTTCTTTTTCACCATTGCTTTTTTTTTTTTAATTTTGTGGGGGCACCTGGGTGGCTCAGTCTGTTGAGCGTCTGACTCTTGATTTTGGCTCAGGTCATGATCCCAGGGTAGTAGGATCAAGCTGAGTGTGGAGCCTGCTTAAGATTCTCTCTCTCTCTCCCTCTCTCTCTCTCTGGGGCTCCTGGGTGGCTCAGTTGGCTAAGCATCAACTCTTGGCTTTGGCTCAGGTCATGATTTTGCAGTTCATGAGTTTGAGCCCTGCGTTGGGCTGTGTGCTGACAGTGATGGGTCTGCTTGGGATTCTCTCTCTCTCTCTCTCTGCCCCTCCCACTATCTCTTTCTAAAAAGAAAAATTCTCTCTTTCTCTCTCTCTCTCTGCCCCTCTCCCCTGCTCAGGTGTTTTTTTCTCTCCCTCTCTAAAAATAAAATAAATAAAATAAAATAAAATAAAATAAAATAAAATAAAATAAAATAAAAATTTCAGTTTAGCATAAATTTACATTTGCTGAAAAGTAGCAGGATAGAGCAGATACTTCCCTTATAATCCCTACCCAGTCCCCCCTATTATCCAGCAAACTGTGGATTTTATTCGGGTCTCCCAAATTTTTCTGGTCCAGGGCCCCGGGTGGGATACCTCATTGCACTCAGTCATCAGGTGTCCTCAGTCTCCTCGGGTCAGCTTCCCCATCTTTCCTTGATTCTGACACCCCGATGGTCGTGAGCAGCGCTGGTCAGATATTTTGTAGAACGTACTGCAGTTCTTGTGCTTGGTGTTTTTCTCACGGTTGGACTGGAGTTGCGGGTTCTTGGGGGGGAAGAAGATCACGAATGTGGGACAACCTTCCCATCACATCTTATCAGGGGGACCTGATTTCACATGACTCACGTGAGCCCAGATCGCTGGGCATAGTGGTGTTGCCAGGTTTCCCTGCAGGACCCCTTCTGAGGAAAACCTCTCCCGGAACCGCCTAGCCCACGTCCCCTCGTGTGCATGCCCTGGCCGCGCACTGGAGAAGGGACTCAAATTTAATCCGTCACCCTTCATACCCGGGGCTTCGGGTGAGGGCAGGAAGCACTTGCAGAAAAGGAGACCCTGCCAGTAAGAATGGGGTGACTGGTGGAGGTGGAGAGAGGGAATCACCAGTGGTGGGCAGGCATCCAGAGCACCTGCCTCAAAAAGCCATTGGTGCACACTTCACCCTGTGTCCCAACCCTCAGGCTTGCGCCCTGCGGTACGCCAATGAATGGAGGGCGGCCACAGGCACCGACAGACATAGAAACATCTCCAGCATGACCTCACGCCATATCATAGTAACAAGGGCAGATGTGGAGCCTGCTCGGGTTCGAATCCCGGCTCTGCCGCCTACTCTCTGTGGAACCTTGGTCCTGTTCATTACACTTCCTGTGTCTCAGTGCCTGCAGCTGAAAAATGGGCATAATTATGATGCCAACCTCATCAGGGCTGTGTGTGAACATAGTAAGCCTGCATAAATGTTAGCTATGATTGCATTCGTATTAAGTTCAAAAACATGGAAATGAAACAATGCCTTGTAAGGAATGTAAATGTGTGGTAGCACCATTTAGAAGAAAGACACAATGGTGTGCGCAGAATTCAGCATGGGGCTTGTCCCCTGGGGGGAAACATGGAGCACTTTCTTTGTAACCAAATCACATGTTCCATGGCTCTTGCCCTGGAAAGGCAGACTGGCCTTCTGCCAGGTATGATTTGAGGGGAGATTCTAATACCCTCACTCCAAGCCTCACTATTAACCTCATCATTTCTTGTGAATGGACATACCAGAGGCTTCAGCTTCTCCTTAATATCTGCTCTTGTGCTCAGAATCAAGCGTTCACCCACTGGGGTACAGGCCTCAAGGGCTTGGAGTCACAGACCCCGTTTTATGCACTGGCTATTCAACCTTTGGCCTGTGGCTTCACCTCCTTCAGCCTCAGTGTCCTTATCTGTAAAATGGGGGTAAAAATAGTACCTCCCTCGTAGGTAGAATGACCACTTAAGTTACTGTCCAAATTGGGACCCACGGGAGAGTTATTTTTACATTTATTTATTATTTTTTTTGAGAGACATACAGAGACAGAGCACAAGTTGGGGAGGGGCAGAGAGAGAAGGAGACACAGAATCCGAAGCAAACTCCAGGCTCCGAGCTGTCAGCACAGAGCCCGACGCGGGGCTCGAACTCACAAACCGTGAGATCATGACCTGAGCCGAAGTCGGACGCTTAACCGACTGAGCCACCCAGGTGCCCCGGGAGACTTATTTTTAATGATACCAGGAAGTAGGCCTGACTAAGAATCACTCCAGAAAAACCTGGGTGTGTGGTCACCTCCCCAGTGGGGATGCAAACAGGACATGTAGGTAAGTCGTAGGAGCCTGTGTTTTGTCCCGTGTCCCCTGTTCTTCTTGCCATGCAGGGCCTGCTGTTATACCCATCCCCCTGTCCGGCACTGCCATCCTCTCCCTCTCCTGGGTCACTTCCACTGGCACGCACACATGCCCTAAAAGCTCCATCTCTAAAAAGAAAAGCATTCCCGGGTTCCTGCCCCCTCTGGCCATTACCTAATCTCTCCACTCCTACTTGGAGAAAACCTCCTCCAGGCTGGCCTCCGCTCTACAGATCCCTTTCCCTCCTCTAGCGTGCGCCCCCTACTCAATGACAGCCAAAGTCCTCCCTGTGGCCTTCATGCCCACGTGACCTGTACCTGCTGCCCTCTCTATATCTGTCCCCCCACTGCTCCCCAGAGGGCTGACTCTGCCCCAGCACACAGACCTTCCTCTGTTCCTCAGTCACACCAAGCTCTTTCCCATCTCGGGCCTCTGCATTGGCTGTTCCCTCTGACGGAGACACTTTTCCCTATGTTTCCACATGACTCGCCACCTTGCTTTACTCAAGGTCTCAACTCTAGCCCCTTCCCTGCCTGGTTCTTCGTACTATTTCCGCATCTTGAAAGCAGGTCTTGCACCAGTTAAGTGGACTGGGGAGGGGTTTTGGTCTCCTTCTCTGAAAGATGAGTTTCAGAGCCTGTGAGCCTAAAACAGCATCTGGCACACGGCAGGTGCTCCGTCAGTGTTTCCTGAATGAAGGACATGGTGACGAGCATTACAGTTTACAATTAGTCACAGCATCTGCTGCCCTCGGCAGCAGTCGTGTGCAGAACAGGCCGACCAGACTATCCCGACACGTTCGGATGTTTTCTGGGCTGATCACCCGCACTCCTTTCCCTTTTTCCGGGCCGTGTGTTTCAGGCAAGTGCCCTCTATTGAGACTGTCTCTGCCCACAGTTTTCCAGATGGACTCGTTGCCTTTCTTGGGGTTCAAGCTCCTGTGATGTGATCACCAACGGCCGGAGCAGTGACACAGACCGAGAGGCCTGCCCGTCATCCAAGGCCGGGCGTTGGGCATTCCACTGTCTGTCCTTGGTCGCGCACAACCGACCTCCTGCTTCAGCTGAGCATTAATTACACAGCCAGGCAAAATCCAGTCCAGAGGACCCCGACTGGCCTAAAAGCAGACAGACAAGGACAAAGGGAAGCCCGTGGGCCTGGGTCAGTGCCACCTTGCCAGGCTGGCCCAGGGCTTGCTGGACCCGCTCCAGGCTCCAGGGGTGGGTACGGCAGAAGCTGAGATCTTGATTGGTCTTTCTCAGGCCAAGAAAGGCTGGTCCTGGCGGGTGGGGTTGTTGCAGACCCCCAATTGTCAGGGTCCTCTGCCCCTGTCCCAATGCCGAGCTGGAACAGACTGGCCGGTTCTACCTTCCTCCCTCCCCCACCAAACTGGCTCCCTACGCCACACCACCTATTCTCAATTTGGGGTCTTTTAAGGCCCCCCTTCGCTGCAGAGCTTCGGGAACAAACCTAGATTGAAATGTCAGCTCAGTCTCTTTCCGGTTCTGTAACTTTGAACAGGCCATTTAGCCTCGGGGTCACCAACACATTCTGCAAAGGGCTGGAGAATAAACATTTTAGCCACACAGTCTCTGTCACCGCTACTCCACTTGCCCATGTAGCTGAAAGGCCGCCCTAGACAACAGGCAAATGAACGGGCGTGTCTGTGTTCTAATAAAACTTTATATACGCACACAGGAAGCGGGCCAGATTTGGCCCGCAAGGCATCGTTTACTAACCCCTGAATTAACGTTTCTGAGACTCAGTTTCCTCATCCAGAAAATAGGGAAAAGAATACCTTAATAGGGTCACTGCGCGTTGACGCAGACAAAAGTATTTAACACTGCACAATGAATGTGGCTTTTGTTTTGTTTTGTTTTGTTTTGTTCTATTACAGCAACCCCCTACCTGCCCCTCAGCCCAGAGCAGGGGCCCCTGGGCCCCTGGCAGCCCCAGCTGTGCCTCAGTGGGCACAGCCAGGCACCTGACTTTGACCCCTCCTCTGAGAGTCTGCAAAGCTGCCGGTGTTATTATTTATTTCGGTGAGGCTATTGTGTGATAGGGCTGGGGAAGGCCTGACTGGCGGCCTTTCACACGAGGCCCGGATTGTATTAGCTCCTGATTAGGCCGAGGGGAACACAACAGAGGCTCCGGGCGGAAATGCAGCCCCCTGCCTTTGCCTCATCTGGACCTCTTTGTGCTTGATTTCCTTCTCTGCTGCTCCGTTTTGCTTTTTTCTCTTTTCTTTATTTTTCTCATCTCCCCCACGCCCCCTTTAATCTGCTTAACACCTTGCCTCTCTCCCGCTTGGTTCCCCCTGCCCTCCCCACTGGTTCCCTCCAGGTCCCTAGTCCCCAACACAGTGCCAGCAGCTCCAGCATTTAATAAAAGCTGCCGAATGGGAAATCCCGGCTCACTGAATTACTTCCTCATTAAAGAGGAGGTAGATTCCTGGGCCCCTGTGTGCTCTGCCCTCCCTGCCTGTCCCTCCCTGCTGACCCCGCCCTGCGGCCTGCAGTTAGGCATGGAAGCTTCTTCCCTGCTGGGTGCTGGCTTCTCTCCAGGGTGATTCCCAGCTCTGCTTCCTCTTCTGCCTGCCCAGAGTCCGGGTGCACAGCCGGGGAGCTCCAGGCCAGCTAGGAGGACAGGAGAAGGAAGCCGACTTGCCCAAGGCCATCCAGGCCACCTCCTCCTCCTCCTTATGCCAAAGGGGCTGCCTGCTTTGTTCCAGGCAGGTGAGCGATCATCCCCAAGTTCTGCCTTTGGCTTCAGAGAGGTCTGTTTCCTGGCTAGGATGAGAGGAGATTCTCTCAAGCTGGCTGGATTCCCCCCAGGAAACAAAAGAAAGAGCTGGACTCCAGCAATCCACCCACCACTCCTGCCCACCTCCCAGAGGCCCTTTGTCTGTCGGTCGAGCACCCCACGCTCCCCATGCTGCATTTCCTCCGGCTGTTCCCCGTCCCCCAGGTCTCCCATGGCTGGGGTCAGGGCCTTACTTGCCAGCAGCCCACGCCCCCATTCGGCCATTCCTGCACTACCCACCCCCCTCACCTTACTGAACGCTCCTGCGGGGGCCAGGGCTCGCTCTGTGCTTCGCGAGGATGGCGAACTGACCAGAGCAGTTATTTTAAAAGCTGGCAACATTAGGAGTCTTTTACTCCTTCTGCTGTCTTGGGAAAACAGCTCAATGGGCTGATCAACCAAGAAACGTGGACTTGCTTTGAATCAAAAAGTAGAAGGAAGTTGGTGTGTCCTAAGCAGCCTGGCAATGGGGTTGTGGGCCTGGAAGGGGGCCTTGTGGAAAGGAGGGCGAATGAGAGGAAAAAACACAGACTGGTTACAGCCTCGCGGCCCGGGGAGGAAGCACCTTAGGCCACAAAGATCCCACCACTCCTGGGGGGTCGTGGGCAATGTTGCCCAGGAGCTGGATACCCTACATGACTGTGACCCACGGCTCAGGTCTCGGAACACAGTTCCTGCAAGAAACCCCTGCTGGGGCCAGGGCTTCCTAAACAGATGCCATTTGGGAAGGAGACATTGCTGTCCCCAGGCCACACAGGAGGTGGTTCAGGCCCCTAGGGCTGGTGGTCCAGCCCTGGATGCCACAGGATGATAACGGACAAGTCTGGCTTCCGGGACCAGCGCCCTCCTTGCAGTGTAATGTGCGAAAGCCTTGTAGCATCTGCTTGGGATGGATGGGGGCGGGGGGGGGGGGGGGTAATTTTCGCCTGAAGAACCCTGGGCCGAGGATGTGTCAGTGATGCTAGCCTCTGCCATTCTGGCTACTCATTTAGGGCCAGGGTCACCTGGTTGGTCCTCTTAGGAAGGGACTGCCTCTCTCTGGGGCCCCTGTTGGTGCCAAGGAAGGATCTGGCCTTCTGGGGTCTCTTCTGTCAGCACAATGCCTGTGATGGGGTTTAGGACATGGCATCTCAAAATATGCCACTTTGGCGTAGTGATTATTTCGAGCCAAGGGCAGTTAAGAAACAGCAGATTCAGGAAGGGTTCTCTGACCTCCCTCCTACCTAAAAGCAGATCCTACCATTTCCCATGAGAAAGGAGCCCTCCCTGCACCAGGAAAAGAACACTCTTATCACCGGAGACCAGGAGACAGAGCCCACCTGCCCAAACAGACCCAAAAAAACCCTATTCCCATCCATTTCTCTCAGATACTTCCTAGTCACTGTCCCACGAGGTCCCGTACCTTAGCCCAGTCCCCTGGGTATTGTCACATGCCCATCATTTATCAGCCTTTGTTTAAAAAGACATATAAGGGGCGCCTGAGTGGCTCAGTCAGTTGAGCCTCAGGTTCTTGATCTGGGCTCAGGTCATGATCTCACGGTTCGTGGGATCAGGCCCCAAGCCTGGCTCTGTGCTGCCAGCACAGAACCTGCTTGGGATTCTCTCTCTCTCTCTCTCTCTCTCTGTCCCTTCCCCCACTCAAGTACTGCATGCTCTCTCTCTCTCTCCCTCTCTTTGTCTCTGTCTCTCTCAAATAAACAAAAAAATTGGACCCAGTCTTGGTGGCTGAGAGGGTAGAAGGCAGTTTCCTCCCTACCTGAGGGGGGGCTCCCCCCAGTCCTCACCACCCACAATCCCTCCCCAGCTCCGAGGGCAGCAGGCCTGAGGCCTGTGGGGGTTTGAGAAATTGCAGCCCTGAGCCATGTGGCAGGGGGCCCCCTGCTCTCTTTCCCGGCCGGCTGCAGGATAACAGAAAGTGGGGCCACAGCACGCTTGATTTTCATCTCTTATCCACGGGCTTGTGTCCCCAGCTCAAGGGTGGCTCATCTGGAGGCAAAAAGGCTGCTCCCGCTCCAGCTCTAACCCCGGGACTTGAGAAGAGTTGGCCTCTTGTCAGAGGTGTGCAAAAGCACCACCAAGTCACGTGAAACCCGCTCACGGCTCTGCTTTCCTCTCTCGTCCGATGGGTGGGCCTCCTCAAGAAGACCCTGAGACAAGGACTTGGGAGCAGGCGGCTTGGGAGCAGAGGGTGGAACAAGAAACAGTGTGTGAAGGAGACAAGACAAGGAGGAGAGAGAAATCGATAAAGAGACGCCACGGGGGGCAAGTGTGATGGTTACTTTCGTGACACGGGGGCCCAGACGTTGTGTCAGACACTATTCCGGGGGTGTTCTTGGACAAGATTAGCATCCGAAGTGTAGACCGGGCCAAGCCGATGGTCCTCCTTGACGTAGGTGGGCCTCATCCGATCCACTGGTGGCCTCGACACAACAAGAAAGCTGAGTCAGAGGACCTCGTGCTTCCTGACTGCCTTGAGCCGAGACATTGGTCTTTTCCTGCCTCCGTCTGAAACGTTGGCTCTTCCCGAGTCTCAAGCCTGCTAGCTTTCAGACTGGAACCACACCGTTGGCCTGCCAACTGCAGATCTTGGAACTTGCCTGCCTCCATGATCGTGTGAGCCAGTTCCTTATAATAAATCTCTCTCTCGTTCCACTGGTCTGTTTCTCTGGAGAAAGCTAGTATAGCAACCTTCTCTCCGCCCCGCTGGAAGTCTGCTGCGGAACTGTGGAGAACACCCCTGGGATTGTCCCCCAAGTGATGGAGAAGCTGAAGCATTTGTCCTGACTCTTGTCCCCCAGTGGTTGAAGCTTACCCCCAGGGCATGCGATCCCTGGACACTTCCAGACTGCACTGTGCCTGAGTGCCACAGATTGTACAGATCCCGAGGCACCGGGGAAAGATGGCAGGCAGAAAAGCAGAGAGCTGCCATGGCCTTTGAGATAGGAGGCCAGCAGCATACGCAGGAACTGCCCACCACAGCTGCAGGTGAACTTCAACATGGGTTGGGAGGTCATGGGATAAGATATCAAGAGCATAATAACCCCTGGGGCACCTGGATGGCTCAGTTGGTTGAGTGTCCGGCCTTGGCTCAGGTCGTGATCTCGCGGTTCCTGAGTTTGAGCCCCGCGTCGGGCTGTCTCTCTCTCTCTCTCTCTCTCTCTCTCTCTCTCTCTCTCTCTGTCAAAAATACATAAAACATTAAAAAAGTTTTTTTTTTTAAAAAGCATAATAACCCCTAACGTCACCAAAGCCAATCCCCAAGAAGGATTTAAATCCCCTAGTGGTGCTATCAGGTGCAAATAAGCTGGAAGAGGAGGTTCTCATACTCTCTTTCTCTAGATATTCCTACCACAATATTTAAATCTTTGTTGAGTTTTATTGATTTATTTTGAGAGAGAGAGAGAGAAAGAGAATGTGCACTAGCGGGGGAGGGGCAGAGAGAGAGGGAGAAAAAGAATCCCAAGCAGGTTCTGTGCTGTCAGCATGGAGCCCCATGCGGGGCTCAAATTCACAAACCGTGAGATCACGACCTGAGCCGAAATCAAGATTGGTTCACTTAACCGACTGAGCCACCCAGGCTCCCCTCCCCTCCACCAAATACCTGGAGAATGAACCACCCAGGCTCCCCTCCCCTCCACCAAATACCTGGAGAATGAACTAAGACCCACAGTTCAGGGATTGTTTAATGGGGTTGTCTAAGAGGCAACAACATGATGAATTTAGAAAAATTGGGGATGTATACAATAAAAAGTTCATAGCCATAATATATAAAGACCTGCCATATCCAATAAGAAAACAATCATGAGCTGACAGAGAAAATAGTCAAATCACAGAAACAGTTCACCAAAACTGGCATGCAAAGTGCTAATACATATTTAAAACTATTTCAATCTCACCCATAATAAAAATAATTTAAAACTAGGTATTGTTTTTTTTTCCCCATCAGACTGGCAAAAAGCTTATGAGATTGATATTAGCCAAAGTCAGTGAGGGTGTGTGGAAGGACAGACATTCTTATACCATCCACTCTTTTTGAAAGGCAGTTGACATATGTATTAAAACTTGGCCAAGCAGCCTGGGTGGCTCAGTTGGTTAAGTGTCCAACTTCGGCTCAGGCCATGATCTCACTCTTCATGAGTCTGAGCCCCACATCGGGCTCCTGTGCTCATAGTTCAGAGCCTGGAGCCTGTGTCTCCTTCTCTCTCTGCCCCTCCTCCACTCATGCTCTGTCTCACTCTGTCTCTCAAAAATAAACAGATGTAAAAAAAAAAAATTGACCCAGCAGCTCCACTTTTAAGTATATATCCCATAGAAGTAGCACCATATAGGCATGAGGATATTATATATATGTTTCAGTTACAGTAAGAAAATTTGAACCCATCTAGATGTCTATAGGGATGTGGCAAATTACAGAATGTCCGTGCTGTGAAATACTATACATCTTTTAAAAACAATGAGCTAGACTTGTTGGTGGTCCATTAAGTAAAATAAGGAGGTCACAGAACAATATTTTACTGTTACTCCCTTTTTGTCAAGGAACTCTGTCTATATTTGTGTGTGTGTGTGTGCATCGAAAACTATCTGGAAGGATACACATCAAATTGTTAGCAATGGTTCCCTTCAGGGGATGAAATCAGGGTGAGGACAGACAGGGGAGAGAAGAGAGCAGGTGGTACTGTAGAGTGGGACATTTAACTTCATATACTTTTGTTTGTTACCTTTCTAATGCGCATGTGTTATTTCTGAGATTTGATGAAAGCCAACCGAAATGGAGTCTAAGAGGATCCTAGTAACTCTCAGCGTCCAAGTTTGATTTCTTGGCTCATCGTTAAGCAACTCCAGCGCCCCCCTCCCCGTGAACTTGGGCATTGGAGATACAGCATGAGCCTCCCAAGGTTCCCCATCTTCCAGACCCCAGCCTGACTTCCTTCAGGCTGATCTCTGGAATGGCTTTGATGTGCAGGTAAAGGAGCTGTATCAGTCAGCTACTGCGGCGGACCGAGCATTCCCGAATCTTAGTGGCTCACATGATGACCATTTGTTATTTCTTAAGAGTCTGCAAGGGCAACTGGGCTGGTTTCGGCTGATCTTGGATAAGCTTGTTCATGCAGCTGTGATCTGGGTTGACCGGTGGCTGGCTGTTCCAGAATGACCTGGGCTATGAACAGCATGGCTCTCTTTCACGTAACTCTCACATCCCTTCCGGAAAAACTAGCCCGGGTGTGTTCTCATTATGGAAATGCAGGTGCCTGGTGGCAACGCACACGCACTTCTCCAAGCTCGGCTTGAGTCAAGGTTGCTTCTGTCTCATTGGCCAAGCAAGCCACCTGTCTGAATTGAGATTCTTGGGGAGTGTGGAAGGTCACTACCAAAGGGTCTGGATACACGCCCCTCAGAGAGCCATTAACACAATCGATCTTCCACAGCTCAGGACCTTCAGCAGTCAGAGATGATTGGAGGCACCTGGTCCGAATGACCTTGGAACCTGGCTGCGGGGAGTCCAAGGTCTGAGCAGGTCACTGGTGATTACAGGCTTGTCCATAGCGGGCTCAGCCTGGGAATAAAGAAGTCCAGTCTTTCTGTTGCTGGAACAGAAACCACAAAATAAAGTGGGGGGGAGGGGGTGAAGGAGGGGGCATCTCCAGCTGTGATTAGTTGGAGATTAGCCATTGGTCATTAGCCAGGCTTCCTACCTCATCTGGGGCCCCAGAGCGAGCCTGAGGGTGGAAAGGTTTGGGGAGAAGGTAGAGAGGAGGGAGGTGTTAACATACCTGCAAGAATTCCCAAAAGGTTTGAGCGTCCAGCAGTGAATTTGCAGTGTCCTAGGCATTTATCAGACAACCTCTGTCTGCCCCCCCCCCCAACTTCCTCTCTCCTCTTTCTGTCTCCCGCATCCCCCCACCCCTGTCTAGTGAGGGTGTTGAGCCACCAGGAACCGACTGTGCAGAAACTTCTATTTTTTATTTCACTCCAGGGGCCTGCAAGGCTACTTCCTGCTCAGAGAGAGGGACCCACCGGAGTTTGCCCCCCACGCCCGGGTGCCCCCGCCCCCCGCTCCTGGCCCTGACCCCTGGTCCCGCCCCACGCGCTCTCCCACAGACACGCCTCCCCTGGTCTGCGGGGACTCTGGTGCCCAGTGATAGATTCCGCCGCACCTGCTCTCAGGAAATATTGCCACTCACTTCGCATTTGTCCTGCCCCTCATCACCCTCCGGAGAGGGAGGCTGGGGCGGGCTCCTGGCCATCTATTACCTGCCTGTGCCGGAGGGGGAGGACAGGCTCGCACGGGCAATGCCAGGGGGTGGCCCGGGGCTGGGGAGACGGAGCTCTCATTCAATAAGCCTCAAGTATTTATTGGGAGTCGGTTGCGTGTGCATAACTGAGCCCGCGGGAAGGGGAGCCGAGAAACAGAGCCGCAGCAGCTGGGGGGGCATCGCCTCTCCCACCAGCCTGGGAGCCTGGAGCTCGGGGCCAGACACCCACTGCTTAGTTTACAGAAGCTGGAGCCTGGGGGAGGGGAAGTCTGGGCAGTAGTGCTGGAGGGCAACTGGAAACCAGGTATAAACAACTTACAGGGGCGTGCCCTCCCAGCCAGCCGTTCTACTTCCAGAAATTTCCCTGAGTAAGTGTGCACAGGAATGTGTGTGCAAGGAGGTTTATCGGAGCGTTATTTATAGCAGAGAAATAACTGGAAAGCAGCTAATAGAGTAGTAGTTCAGCCCTTTGGAACATCCACTTGAGGAAATACTATGCAAACATTAAAATGCATGTGGGAGGGGCGCCTGGGCGTCCGACCTGGACTCAGGTCATGATCTCACGTTTTGTGGGTTCGTGCCCCGCGTGGGGCTCTGCACTGACAGATCTGAGCCTGGAACCTGCTTTGGATTCTGCGTCTCGCTCTCTCTCTCCCCATACCCTACTCAAGCGCTCTCTCTCTTTCTCTCTCTCTCAAACATAAATCAACGTTTTTTTTTAATGCACATGGTAGAACAATATTTATTGATATACCCAGAGGTCCATGAATTATCATCAAGAGATAATTTCCAAGATGTTGGTGTATGTAGTCCTGGCCATTTTTATACACACCCTCTTTTCCCTCCAAATGAAATGATAATATGTGATTTGGATGCCTTGCTTCCTCCCCAGTCCCCAAAAGCTCCAGGGAAGCTTGGGTTACAAAAGCATTGAGAGTAAGGGGCGAGGGAGCTGTGAGCTCCCGTGGGCCCCACAAGGGTCTATCTACATTGTCACACAGACCTCTAATAAGTGATGTTTGTCATGAAGACCCCTAGAGCCCAGCATCATTTAGGAAGGCAGCCGAATATGTAAAATAATTCAGAAAGAAATTCTTTCCACTCCACATGCCCAAAAAGTGTTTCGATGGAGAATGGGGACATCGCTATTGAAAATTTAAGTATGTGGAAAAGTTCATCTCTTGTTGCTGCTGGCTGAAAACCTGTCACACATGAGTGTCATCAGGGTCCCTCACCTTCTATGGGACGCTATTTTTTTTAACCTCCACGCCTGGCTGAAGGCACCACGGGGAAAACCCCCAAGTACCACCTGCCTCCTGGGAACCCCAACACTTTTTAAAATAATTTTTTAAGTTTCTTTCCTTATTTTGAGAGAGACTGAGTGGTCGTAAGTGGCGGAGGGTGGGGGGGAGAGAGAGAGAGAGAGAGAGAGAGAGAGAGAGAGAGGGAGAGAGAGAGAGAGAGAGAGAGGAGAGAGAGAGAGAGAAAGAGAGAGAGAGAGAGAGTTCCAAGCAGGGTCAGTGCAGAGCCTGACATGGGGCTCAAACTCTGAAACTGTGAGATCATGACCTGGGCTGAAACCAAGAGTCGATGTTTAATGGACTGAGCCACCCAGGCGCCCCGGGAACCCCAACACTTTGAAGGGAAGGCATAACGCAAAGGGAACATAGAGATCTTTTGGGGAGGGTCCATTTTGGCAAGTGTGGGTTCAGTGTTAGACACGAGTCTAGGATGACTGAACGCCTGCATGGGCTCTGAGTTCAGGTGAGGGTGAGGTCGGCGTGGGCTGCAGTGATGCCCAAGGGAGATTCCCCCGGACCTGAAGGTTGAGGGAGATGGAAACCAGCAGGACAGCAACGGAGGCTCAGAGAGGCGTTGTGACTTCACCCACCTCACACAGCTTAATAGAGCCTTGAACTTGGATAACGCTCTGGCTTCCGAAGGACCATGTATGCTGCCTGCAGCCCCTGAGCATCTCGGAAGGCTCGAGCTTACGGAGGACGTGGGGGACATGGCCTCCCAGCTTCACTTTGATGGGGTGTCTTGAACATAATCATGTGCCGCTGCCGTGGAGGAAAGTCTTGCCCCCCCCATTCTGCTCATTTGCATGTGTAAATGCATGTGTATATATATTGCTTATTAGTGTCAGTGGAATTTGCATTTTAAGTGGATTGGTTTGTTGGACATGTTTTTTAGAGCCCTGGACTCGAAAGGAATTTTCCAACTTTGATGTTGCCGTTCCTTGTGCAATTAAACAACGGGTTCTTTCGGAGGGGCTAATGAAAGGTGGATAGATGTGATGTAGAGAGAGGAAAGGGACACTGAGTGGGGGGAGGAGGTGGTCAGCATGTCAAGCTCTCCCTACAGTGCAGCCAACAGTGAGCTTGGGCAGTCAGCAGCTTCCCTGTGCCTCAGTCTCCCTATGTGTATCACCTTTCTGCTTTCCCCAAAGGATTGACTTAGAATCACAGGAGGGTATTGTCACAGTGAATAGGACTGTGTAAGACTCTGCAGCTTAGGCATTGTTACCGTTCCTACAACCCAAATAGCAGCCGATTGCCCATTCTCTGAGACCGCCAGGGTCCGCGTGTGCTGTTTGTTTCCACATCTTCACTGAACACAGAACGTGGCATGTCTTCAAGTCCCCCCCTACACCCCACCCAACTTCCGTGAGCAATCCAGACTTTCCTGGGGAGCGGACATGAAGGGTTACACTGACGACCCTACCACCACTAAAGCATCCACGTTACACAATGCTCCAAATCCCATCTCTCAGCCCCTTCTCCCCGTTCAGCACCCGGCCCCACTGCTGCTGCTCTCCAGGTATCCCAGATACTCACCCCCCTGGGAATTTCCATTTTCTCACTTCCTACAGAATGAGGGATTCATCCCCGCTCCAGCCTCTGCTCTCGCATTTGCTTACCTCAACCCATTCTGTTTGGTGCTCAGCCGAACAAAAGGTCCTCCAGTTAATCAGACTCCCCATCCTGGGAAGGTAGCTGACTCCACATATCACAACTTGCCCACCCTTTCAAGTCTGTTTTGTCACTTCAACATTGAGGTGTTGGCTTGTTCCCCAGCCCACCTACTCTGCTCATCAGCACCCTACCTGTCCACCATTGATTTGATGACCAGAAATATGACTCCCCAAACTCACTGAAGGTATCACAGGGGACCCCTGTGGGAATGACAGCAACAAGGAGACTTCACCAGTCTGTGCTTTTCTGGGTCCAGCTGAATCCTCAAGAAATACGGACTGTCAGAACTAAGAGTCACCAGGAGATGGGAGAGGGTGAGGAGAGATAGGGGACAGTTTTTGCTTTGCTGCTGATCTGCCTGCAGAGTGTAACTAAGTAGAGAGAAAGGACAAACCTCCCATAGTATAGAATTCTAAGCAATCTATATAGCTACCCCACCCCAAAGGAGAAGAGAATAACTCCCCATGCCTGAAATGATCTGCACGTAGTGAATTTCTCCCAAAGAGGACGGGACAGAATGGGAAGGAAGAAAGAAAAGAGTGACTTTACAGTGGAGAAACTCAACACTACCTGTAGATACCCTTGATATGATATGAAGAGGATAATACTTTACCTCTGTGGTCTTCCTGCCCAAAACATCTTACTCCAGTCGAATCATGAGAAAAACATCAAATTCCAGTGAGGAACATTCTACAGAATAACTGACCAGCGCCCCTCAAAACTATCAAGGGCACCAAAAACAAGTCTGAGTTACAACCAAGAGGAGCCCAAGGAGACAAGACTACCAAGTATCACATGGTATCCTGGAACAGGGCAAAAAAACAAAACAAAACAAAACAAAACAAAACAAAAACGGACATTAAGAAAACACTCAGAAATCCGAGTCACATATGGACTTTAGTTAGGAATAGTGTATTAAAATTAACTTATTAATTATGAGAAACATACCATTGTCATGTTAGTCATGGAGAAATTGAGCATGGGATATACAGCAACTCTCTGTTGTATTACTGCAATAATTCTGTTTTATTTAAAACATTTTTTAACATTTATTTATTTTTGAGAGACAGAGAGAGAGCACGAGCAGGGGAGGGGCAGAGAGAGAGGGAGACACAGAATGTGAAGCAGGCTCCAAGCTCCAAGCTGTCAGCACAGAGCCTGACGCAGGGCTTGAACTCATGAACCGTGAGATCATGACCTGAGCCGAAGTCGGACTCTTAACCGACTGAGTCACCCAGGCGCCCCTATTATTGCAATGATTCTGTAAAATTAAAGCTGTTCTAAAATAAGAGGTTTATGGGAGGGGGCGGATTTTTAGGTCTTGGCAAATGATCAGAATTTGCTACTATAGTCACACGTCTCTGAAGCCAAACCTAGTGGCTGTTTATTCTAGGTTCCTCGCACCATTGTTACGCATCAATGTTGGTGTCCCCAGATTGTCAAATGCTAATGAGTACCTCTGAGAAGCGTGGCAGCAAATCCAGCTGCCCCATAAGACACTAGTCTAGGCCAATGAAATACTGTTTGTAAGACAAAATGAGTTAGATCGCTCCACAAAATGTTTCCCACCAACAAATACCTGATAATGACTAAAAACATACTTCCTGGCATTTTGTCTCCTCCAATTATTGTGTGACCCTAGACAATTTTCTAACCTTCTTACACTTCAGTGCCCCTCATTTATCAAGCAAGCATAAGACAGTACAGTCCCCATAGGGTAACACAGAACATATTAAGCATAGGGAAATTTTTAGTATATTTACAAAGGTGATTACCTAAGTCAGAGGTCACAGGAAGGCAAGTCCCATTAGCTCCAGTGTGGATCTTGTTTGTGTAGAATCCCCACCGTATCCCCAAAGCCCGGGCAAGCATCCGGTACATAGTAGATACTCTCTAAATTAACCTATTTATGTCTTTCTATTAAAAGTACGTTTCTTATGGATGACATATAATTGAGTCTAGCTCTTTTAAAATTCAATTTATCTCTTTCTTTAAAATACATTTTAATTCTTTTCATTTTAATTATTTACATTTAATGATTGCTATGATTTGATTTAAAGTAAAATGATGGAAAAAATATACTCACGGAAACCATGCAAACATTAATCAAAGGAAATTGGAGTGGCTCTATTAAAAGTAGCAAAAGTGAGTTCAGAGCAGGAAATATTACCAAAGACAAAGAGGTGTTACATTAAAATAAAAATTTAGGGGTGCCTGGGTGGCTCAGTTTGTTGGACATCCAACTCTTGATTTCGGCTCAGGTCATGATCTCATGTTCATGGGATTGAGTCCCATGTCAGGTTCTGCACTGACAGCACAGAACCTCCTTGGGATTCTTTCTGTCCCTCTCTCTCTCTCTCTGCCCTTCCCCTGCTCATGGTATCTCTCTCTCTCTCTCTCTCTCTCTCTCTCTCTCTCTCTCTTTCTCAAAAATACATACATACATACACACATACATAAACAAACATTTTTAATTAAATAAAATAAAAACTTAAAAAACCAAAACATAAAATAAAATAAAATAAAATAAAATATCACCTATACCCTTAAAAAAAGAGAGATGTTGCACAATGGTTAAGGATCAATTCATCAAGAAGACTTATGTCTTAAAGGGTAAACACCTAACAACTGAGCTTCAAAATGCAATACATACAGTAATTGTTATAGCTGAAAAGAAATTAATACATCCACAAATGTAATTGGAACTTTAACACTCTTCTCTCCATAATTGATAGAACTAGTAAACAAAAAGTTAGTAAGTTTATAGAAAACACAAACAATATTATCAACCAATAGGCTGTAAATGATATTTAGAGCAACAACTCCAACCAACAACAGCCCATGACATGTTCTTTTCAAGCACATGTCGAACATTCCATGGGATAAATTATATTCTGGGAAACAAAACACATTAGAAAGAATTGAAAGTATACAAAGTATATTCTCTACAACTGATTAAAAGTAGAAATTAGTAACAAAGATATTTGGATGATCAACAAATAATTGAAATTAAACAACACACTTCTAATGGGTCAAAGAAAATTTGCAAAAGAAGTTAGAAAATATTTTTTAACTACATAAAAATAAAAACACAACATATTAAAATTTGTAGAATGCAGCTAAAACAGTGCCTTATGGGAAATTAATAGCACTATATGCATGTATGAGAAAAGAAGAAAGTCTCAAATCAATTATCTAAATTTTGACTTTAAAAAGCTACAAAAAAATATAAACCCAAAGAAATCAGAAGGGGAGAAACAATAAAAAGCAGCAATCAATAAAATGGAAAAAGAAAAACAAGAGATAAAAATTAGTGAAATAAAAAGTTGGTTCTCAGTAAAGATCAATAAATTGAGAAACCTCTAGTCAGACTGATAAAGAAAAAAAGAAGGCACAAATTACCAACGGTGGGAAATAAATAAGAGACATCACTACAGAGCTTACAGCTACTAAAAAGATAATAAGGAAATATTACAACTTTATGACAATACATTCAGTAACTTAGATTAAATGGACACATTTCTTGAAAGATACTAAGTATCAAAGGTCACTCAAAAGGCAATAGATAACCTCAATAGTCCTATGTCTATTAATGAAATTAAATTCATAGTTAAAATTGCAGAGTTAAAAACACTCCCACAAGGCAAATTCCATGTTCAGATGACTACATGCACCCCATCACAAGTCCTTCAAATATTTAATGAAGGAATAATGCTAGTTCTACATAAACATTTCCAGAAAAGAGAATAGAAGTGGACATTCTCAACTCATTAGATGAGACCAATATTAGGCTATACTAAAACCAAACACGTTACAAGGGAAAAAAAGTAAAATAAAATAAAGATTATAGGCCAATATCCCTCATAAACAAAGATGAAAAAAAAATCCTTAACAAAATATTAGCAAAATAAATATAGGAATATATAAAAATGATAATATCATAACCAAGTTGGGACTTATCCCAGGAATTCTAGCTTAGTTCAACATTAATGAATCAGTGTAATTCACTCTATCAGCAGATTAAAGGAGAAAAATCATATGATCATCCCAAAAGATGTAGAAAAATAATTTGGCTAAATGTAACATAGGGTCCTAATATGTTAAAAACCAAGCTCTGAACAAGTGAGGGAAAAAAGAAACTTCTTCAACATGATAAGATTTATTTGTGAAAAACCTACAGCTAATATCATACTTAATTTTAAAAGGCTGAATGATTTCCACTTAACATCAGGTGGCATCCACTTTCACTGCTCATCTGTCAGAAGTCCTTATGGGTAAAATAAGCAAGAAATGAAACAAAAGGCATACTAATTGGAAAATAAATAAATCTGTCTGTATTCACAGATGACATGGTTGACTACATATATACACCCCAGGAATCTATAAAAACTACAACAAATTCTAATTCTAATTAGAATTCTAATTCCAATTCTATTCTATTCTAAATAATTCTAATTCTATTTCTAATTCAACAAATTCTAATAAGTTAGTTCAGAAAGGACACAGGATATAAGCCGTTAGATCAAAATCAATCCTATTTTTAGGTACTAGTAATGAACAAATGGGAATGGAATTTTCTTTTAAGTTTTAAGGTATCATTTATAATATTGATGGAAACAATAAAATACAGGTGCAAGATTTATATGCTGAATACTACAAAGCACAGATGAGAGAAATCAAAGAAGACTTACACAAATGGAGAGTATACTGTGGTCATATCATCAAGATGTCAACAGTTCCCCAAATTGATCTATAGATTTGCCACGACCATAATCAAATTCCCAGCAGACTTCTTTATAGAAGCTGACAAGCTTATTTTCAAGTTTATATGGAAAAGCAAAGGAGTTAGTATAGCCAAGAGGTATGGAAATGTATCAATTAATTCTAAACTTTATTAAGCCAAGTATGCATGTAAAATAGCTACAGCAATCAGTAAATAAGATAGGCATAGAGCATATGATTCCCAGGCAAGTAGATGGGAAAATGGAATAATTAATAATAATAATAATAATAATAATTATTATTATTATTATTATTATTATTAATTTAAATTTTAAAAGTCATCCTAAAGAAAGGAGGTGGGGAAGAGAAACAAATAGAAATCCAGACAAATAAAAAGCATGCAAGAAAAGGTAGAAATCAATCCAAGTATGTCAATCATAATAAATGAGAATGAATTAGATTTTCCAGTTAAAAGACCAAGATTATCAAACTAAATTTTAAAAATCTATGGGGTGACTGGGTGGCCCAGTTGGCTGAGTGTCCCGATCTCAGTTTAAGCTCAGGTTATGATCCCAGGGTCATGGAATCAAGCCCCAAGTCAGGCTCCATGCTGAGCATGGAACTTATTAGGGATTCTCTCTTCTCTCTCTCTCTCTCTCTCTCTCTCTCTCTCTCTCTGTCCCGCTCCTGTCTGCCTGTCCACTGCTCCCATTCTCTCTCTCTCTCTCAATTAAAAATAGATATAGATAGATGATAGATAAAATAAAAATCTAAGTGTGATTTAGAGGAGATGGAGAAAAAACATGAAAATAGAAAGTCAACATAAAAGTTAAAGTAAAAAAAAAAAAAGGAAGACGATAGACCAAGAAACTACTAAACAAAAGAATGCCAGTGAAGCTATCTCCATATTAGGTTAAGACAGACTTAGGGGCAAAAATATAGCTAAAAATAAAGAGACTTCGTACATAATGATAAAAGTTTCAACTCATCAAGAAGACATGATTCTAAACTGTTATGCATCAAAACAAAGTTCAAGATATATAAAGCAAAACATGACAAAAACCACAAGAAGAACTTTAAAAATTCACATGGTAAGAGATTTTTCATCCATCCATCCCAGTGACTGATCATGCTGACAAAAAATTACCAAGAATAATAGAAAATTTGAACAGTGCCAATAAGAAAGTTCTCCTGATGGTACATGGAATGATGCGCCCAACGTAGGAGGAAGCGCATTTATTCTAAAGCATTCATGGAATAAGTACAAAAATATGTTCTAGACCATAGAGCTGCCTCAACAAATCCTAAGAATCCTGTATTCCCTGACCCTAATGCATTCGTGTACGAAATTTAATAACAAAAACACATCCACTAAAAGTCCATAGACCTGGAGGTGTCTGGGTGGCTCAGACGGTTAAGTGTCCAGCTTCGGCTCAGGTCATGATCTCACAGTTTGTGGGTTTGAGCCCTGCATCGGGCTCCGTGCTGATGGCTCAGAGCCTGGAGCCTGCTTCAGATTCTGTGTCTCCCTCTTTCTCTGCTCCTCCCCCGCTCATGCTCTGTCTCTGTCTCTCTCCTTCAAAAATAAATAAAAACATTAAAAATTCAAAAGAATAACAGAAGAAAGCCAGTGAAAGCAGAAGAATAAAATATTAAAGTTATGAGCAAAGTAAAAGGCACACACCAAAGTGCAACAGAAAAAATAATCAAAGCCAAAGTTTGGTTCTTTGGGGAAAAAAAAAAAAGCTTTCTAAAAAGCCAATTCCCTTGCATGATGAATCAGAAGAAAATAAGAAGATGGTGGGGAGGGAGAATGAAAAAATAAACAATATTAAGAAACAGAAAGGGAATACCTGGGTGGTTCAGGGGGTTGAATGTCCAACTTCGGCTCAAGTTACGATCTCACAGCTCACGAGTTCAAGCCCAGCATTGGGCTCTCCACTGCCTGCACAGAGCCTTCTTCGAATCTTCTGTCTCCCCCTCTCTCTGACTCTCCCTTGCTTGCACCCTCTCTCTCAAATATAAATAAACATTAAAAAAAAAAGAATTAGATAGAGGTCATAACTGCACAGGCTGTAATGATTGAACAAACGAAAAAAAGAGTTTATTATGGAAACTTTGTGATACATTTTAAAGTTTAGACAAAATGGATGCATTCTTTAAAAAGAGATACACCCCACCAAAGAAGCAGCAGAAAAACCGTGGAGAGTCTAATGACCTTTAGAGAAATTGAATCATTAGTTAAAAATCTTCCCAGAAAAGAAAAACCAGGTCCAAATGATTTATCAGCAATTTCTACCAAATGTTTTAGGAACCACTCTTCCAGATAATAGAAAAAGAGGAAACATGCCCAGATTGTTTTAAAAGGCTAGCATCACCTCAATTCCAAGACTAGGCAAGGACAATATCCGCAAGAAAACTCAGTCTAGTCTCGCTCCAAACCTGCGTTCGTCAGGAGAGAGGATACGGGTTTGCAGTGACAGATCCCCCGATCTCAGTGGTCTTGCACAAGGAAGGTTTGGTTCACTGCCGTGTTTTAGCCGAGGGACAGACAGCTCTATTCCAAGCAGTCACTCAGGGGGCTGGGCTGCTTCTTCCCTCTTGGGGTGACACCCACCCAGAACAAGTGGTTTCCCAAGTTGCCACAATAGGGGAAGAAAGGGCTGGAAAACCATGTAGGGTGATTCTAAGACTTAGACCATTGTCACATGCTGAGTAGTGTCTCCCCCCAGAATTCACACGGTGAACTCCTAACCCCAGTCCCTCATATTGTGACCGTATTTGGAGACAGAGCCTTTATTTTTTTTTAATGTTTTATTTATTATTTTTGAGAGAGATAGAGACAGAATGTGAGTAGGTTAGGGGCAGAGAGAGAGGGAGACACAGAAGCAGAAGCAGGCTCCAGGCTCTGAGTTGTTAGCACAGAGCCCGATGTGTGGCTCAAACTCACAAGCTGTGAGATCATGACCTGAGCCGAAGTCGGATGCTCAACTGACTGAGCCACCCAAGTGCCCCGGAGACAGAGCCTTTTAAGAGGTAATTAAGGTGAAATGAAGTCACAGGTTGGGTCTTTATCCAATATCCTTGTCCTTATAAGAAGAAGAGTTTAGGACACAGACTCGCACAGACCAGGAAGGACCCCGCAAAGACACAACTAAAGAGAAGCCATGTGCAAACCAAAGCGAGAGGCCTCAGAAGAAATTAAACCTGCCATCATCATGATTTTGGACTTCAAGCCAACAGAACAGTGAGAAAATTAATTTCTGTTGTTCAAGAGCCCCAGTGTGTGGTATTTTGTTGGGGCAGCCTTGGCAAACTAACAGGGCTATCGTTCCTGTAATTGGAACTCAGTCCCACGGTCCCCATCTGACCCCAGAGGAGGCTGGGAAATCTACCGGGAAGAGGAAACGGTGTGTGCAACCCTGGCATGGCTCTAACACCTGAACCACTCTGTGAAAGTCTTAAACTGAATATCTCCTATGAATCGATTAGAAAAAGACAACCAACCCCACAGCATAATGGACCAAAACATCGGGCATTGGCTACAAAAGAAAGCATGAGGGTCCATAAACACATGAAAAGGCAAGAATCTTGGTTGCTACTCTAAGCGCGGTCCTCGGAGCCAGAGCCATGGCATCATCTAGGATATATTGGAAATCAGGAAAAGGAAAAGGAAAAACACACCAAGACACCATCTGGCACCTACCAGATTGGCAAAGATTAAAAGTCAATACCAGGGACGCGGGGGTGGCTCAGTCAGTTTAGCGTCCGACTCTTGGTTTTGGCGCAGGTCATGATCTCATAACTCTCGAGTTTGAGCCCCACGTCGGGCTCCGTGTTGACATCGTGGAGCCTGCTTGGGATTCTCTCTCTCCCTCTCTCTCTGCCCCTCCCCTGCTCACATGCATGCACGCACTCTTGCTCTCTCTCTCTCTCTCTCTCAAAAATAAACTTAAAAAGTCAATACCAAAAGCAACGACAATGTGGAAAACAGAATGTTCACCACACCCCACTGCAGGAGACAGGCACCAGCACGATCGTGTTTGAAAACAGCTTGCCAGGTCTTTATAAAGTGGAGTAGGTGCTTGCCCTGGCCCTCAACAACTCCACTCCTAGCTGTAAACTACACATCTAGTGCAGTGTCTCCCAAACTTTAATGTGGATACGATTTTCTTACGATGCAGATGCTGATTCTGCAGGGCTAGGAAAGGTCCCTAGAAATGACATTCTGCATTTTTTAACAAGTTCCCGGGAGATGTCAACCCTGTCGTGCTGAGAACCACCCTCAGAGTGGCAAACAGCAGTGAGTGGATATTCAGAGCGACTTTCCTGAAGCCCAAAATCCCCAAATTCCAGCAACATTAGTTTGGGCAAATAAATTGCTGCATATTACAGTGTAGCCGCACACCAGAACCCTACTTAGAAGTGAAAATAAATAGAGGCGCCTGGGTGGCTCAGTCGGTTAAGCGTCTGACTCTTGGTTTCAGCTCAGGTCATGATCTCATGGTTTGTGAGCTCCAGTCCCGAGCCGGACTCTGCTCTGCCGGTTCGGATCCTGCTTGGGACTCTCTTCCTCTCTCTTCCTCTCTCCCTCTCTGCCCTTCCCCCACTCTCTATCTCTCTCTAAAAATAAACTAAAAAATTTTTTTAAAAATTTAAACTTTTTTTTTTTAAAAAAGTGAAAATAAATAAATTATTGCTCACACACAACAGGAGAGAACACAACATATTAAGCAGAAAAAGGAAGGCGCAGAAGAAAATATGCAGCATGATCCCATTATATGAGGTTCAAAATCACGCAGAGCTAAATAACATATTGTTTGGGAGTGCATACGTGCCGGGTAAAACTTTGGAAAAAAGAAAAAGAATAAGAAAAAAAAGGCCAGTAAGGAAATGATTAGCACAAAAGTGAGGGTAAGGCTGGCAGGGAGGGGGAGGCATGTGATGGGGGATAAATACTCAGGGGGTTTCTGGGGTCCTGGCAGCGCTCTATTTCTCCGGCTGAATGGTGAATATATGGGCGCTTTTATTTTATTATTATTCCTTAAACTGCATATATACATTTTATGTACTCTTTTGAATTAAAAAAAGTAGCAGGAAGCCTTTTTGTGTTAAAATCCCAAGTGGCTAGTAAAATAAACCTAGCGAATTATAAAAAGTCTAGATTTTGAGAGTCGAGGTTCACTTGTACCTCTGAAACAACACACACACACACACACACACACACACACACACACACACCTTGATTTGCAAGTCATACAATATTGGACACAAACAGGAGACCTCAGGCACACGCTTCCTCTTTCCAGCTGAGATTCTCAGCTACACACAAGTGGACGAGTGGACAGAACCCGCAGAATCAGTGCAGACAGGAAACCGCCCGGCACTGCAGCCCCATCGATGCGTTCACAAGGGTCAGAGTGGTTGGCTGTGGACAGTGGGGAAGCTCGGTTTCAGAAGAGCTCTGGGGACACCCACCTTCCTTCTCCAAAAATCGTATCAAACTTTCCCTCTCCCACGTTCAAAGGAATGCCCCACCAGCCAGCTGTGGGAGCCAAAGCAGGACAGTTTGGTTTTTTTCTAATGTGTATTTATTTTCAAGAGAGAGACAGAGTGCGAGCAGGGGAGGGGCAGAGAGAGGGGGAGACACAGATTCCAAAGCAGGTTCTAGGCTCCGAGCTGTCAGCACAGAGCCCGATGCGGGTCTTGAACTCACAAACTGTGAGATCACGACCTGAGCCAATGTCGGACTCTTAACCGACTGAGCCACCCAGGTGCCCCCAGAGCAGGATGGTTTTAATTCGTGAGCCTCTGGGTGTCTGGCCTGGGGCCCTGAGCCTCTGGCTCTAAGACGTCTGTCTCCTGGACAGGTGTGGTTCCTGCAGGTGTTTTCTCACCTCCACGCCACTGAGAACTCCCCCTCCACCTAGCACTCCTGCTTGCCTCTGACCACTCGTGCAAGAGCGATGATGAATCGAATCTTGCTCGGGGAGAAGCAAGACATAAATACATCCGGTGTACTATTAGTGTCAATAATATTAATGCAATTATTTCCAGACTAGTCAAGATTCAATAAACGCGACAGTAAACAAGCCTGGAGCAGCCACCAGGTGAGCGCCGTGGGGGCCCCAGCGCAGCTGGCTGGCTGGCTGCTGAGAACGCCTTGCCTTTGCTGCTGTCACTCAAGCAGGGGGGAGATTCTGCCTCGTGCCTGCCCACCCAGGTCCCGATGCCTTCAAGTAACTGAGCTGGGCAACCACCTCCGATCCGAGCAACAATGTGTCGTGTCTGAAACAGACGGGCACCTGCTCCACGCTGTCTACAGGCGAGACACCAGAAAGCTCAGAGCTGAGAGACCCCATTTATAGTTGTCCATTTCCACATCTGTCATCCCACTGGACTCCGAATTCTCTGAGGACGGGGATCAGGATCCTGAGCACCCAGGACCGTGCTCAATGGAGAGCAGCAGTCAGTGAATTTGGGGCTGAGGAACCTGGAACCAAGCTGTCGAGGGGCTAAGAACGTGTAAGGGAGGAAAACTCTCCACTATCCCCTTCGGTTCTGCAGCTGGCCTACGAATTCCATCGACATAAGAGAGATCAGCAGGACACAAGCTTACAAAAGTATTTTATATTTTTGCGTCGACATGGAAGCTTCCAGAAGGAAAGTGAAGACCCAAAGAAGCCATTAGGCCAAAAGCGTGTATCATTTTAAACAAAGGCAAAGGGGTCTGGGCTAGAGGCAGTAAACTGTGGGACAGTGACTAAGAGCTACAGAACGAATGGAAAATCCAGGCTATTTTGGCCCATAATCAGCACTGACCCTGGTTTCTGGTAATAAGAGTGTTCGCTTCCTGAGGCAGGGAGGGCTCCTTTCTCACGGGAAATGTTAGGACCTACTTTTAGGTAGAAGGAGGAAGGTGAGAGAGCCCTTCCTGAATCTGCCGCTTCTCAAGCACCTTTGACTCAAGATAATCACTATGCCAAAGTGGCATCTTTGGGGGAGGTGCATCCTGAACCCCTTTGCAGGCAAGTCTGGAGTTGGATGGGCATGAAGTTAATGGCCTTTACTTCTACTTATTGGCTGTGTGACCATGGGTAAGTCACTCAGCCATTCTGTGCCTCATTTTTTTCATCTGCAAAATGGAGTTAATAATAATGCTTGCCTTATAACGTTGTGAGACCGATCAGAGAGGATGAACACCAAATAAAGTAACACAGTGCCTTACACATTTAGGTGCCTTGTAAGCATCCGGTGATTATTAGTTAAAAAGTAATTACTATGTATGATTATTAGAGAGGCAGTATGGCGGAGTGGATAAGAGCCAGACCCCCCGGGTTTGATTCCCGGCATGGTCCTTTTCTAGTTGTATGACCTTGGTTGACCTTGGGTGACAGGGCTGGGGAACCGGGGGCAAGTGAGACAACTCAGGTATAAAATTTAGGAAGACACCTCCCTGGCCTCCCCGAGTCCTGTCCCTGCTGAGCAAGCCAACTTGCATCTCTTGTGTCACATGGTGAGACATGGAACCGTTGTCCATGTAGCAGACTGTTCCGGTGTTGAATAGAAAGAATAAACCTGAGCCTGACAGTGAACCTAGAGGGAAGACAGCGAAGAACTTCCACTGATAAGGAAACAGAGGTGAAAAAAGAAGACTCTCTTGGGATTTTCTGGGCTTTCATTTGAGTGAGAAGCTGGGAATCAAATCAAAGGGGCCTTGAAGGCCGAGGTAAGAAGTTTGGTCTCGATTCTCCCTGGCGGCTCCGTTTCGGATAGAGTCAGCGATTCCCGCTTAGGGAATCACATGCTGATGACCCTCTTCCATATCCTGCTGTGGAGGCGATCTTGCTCTCCTTTCTTCCCCCGCAGGCTCCATCCTGGCAGCAGAAGTAAAAAGAGAAGAGTCAACCAGGGCGTTCCTATGCAGAGATCATAAAACATTCAGTTACTGGCTTCTCTCCAATCAGAAAAAGATAGTGTCCACTTTATTCTTAAAAAGGATAAAGCGTTCGTCTTCCCAGCAGCTACCAACCTGGGATTTAAACAGATTTGCATGGAACACTCTCCTCCGTGGCGTCCTGGCAAACGTCTCCCGCTCCCCTGCTCTCTACGAAGGCCTGTATATCTTTTCTCTGGTCCTTCCCTGCTGAATTTTAAAGAGGGTTTTAGAGGGCATGGCATGACAAGGGTTCCTCAGAGCCTTCTAAATCATAACGCACGGGACCAAAGAGGCCTAGTCCTTTTCCCGAAATGATTTGCCCACCTTGATTCCCTGGCGCCCCAGCCACAAGCTAAGAAACCTCGCAAAACATGTGAAAACTTCCCATCCTCAATTTTTCCTCCCCAAGAAACGGCTCTTAATCTTTCTCTCCCTCCCCGGCTGTCTCCGCCCTTCTCCGTCTCCCCCTGCTCTCCATCATAAAATAATAAGGCAGACCCGCACGCATCTAAATCCCTCGCAATAGCTGGAGAGGGGGGCAGCCAGACATATTTACTACTAAGTGGATGCAAATTCACTTACCGCTGATTTTCAAAGAAATGAGACGTCCCTGCCACAATATTGCTTTTCTCATCACCAAATGGGGCCTTCGCTTTGTAATTTGGCAAAGCTGTCAAAACAATCAGATCTGGGCGGCTGGATGGTGTCTGCCTGGCGTCATCCCGGGAGATGGGTCTCACCAGCAGCCCCAGGCTCCTCCACTGAGAAATGTGAGGCCGTGAAGGGACATCGGGAAGGTGTGGGACAATGGACGTAGAGCCCAGGGGCACAGGCACAGGTCAAAGCTGCCCCCCCAGCGTCCTCTGCAAAGGCAGTCCCAGGGACACAGGGTTCTGGACCCCCCAGGGAGCCCCAAGGGACAAACCACCCCCACACTCCCCACCCCCGTGCACATGCTCCCGTGCTCCCGTGTCCTTGTCTGGGATTTCCCAGGGACGCCAACCACTGCAGCCCGTCCGTGGACTCCAGATCCAGAGCCTGTGAATGGTAGAAAACTCATCTGCGGCCCAGGGAAGTCATTCGACCCACCCAGGCCCTGCTGGGATTCTTCATTAGTGGAAGGAGGCAGTGACACGGCACTGCCCCGTTCGCCTTCCACGGCTCCAGTTTCTGGTGCCGGACCCGGAAGCAAGTGCATGATGGGGCTACCCTAGACAGGGGTGCCAGTCTCCCTGCAGCTGGTGGGCTAGTCTAGATCCTTTGGTTCCCAAGGACAGAAAACCAACTCTAACACAAGCTAACATGGCCCCAGCGATCGGGAAGCTGGGTATGTTTGTTTTCTATCGCTGCTGTAACAAACTGCCTCGTTTTAGTGGCTTAAAACAATGCATATGTGTTGTCTCACAGTTCTGGAGGTAGCTCAGAAGTCTGAAAGTGAGTTTGTGTGGTTCAAATCAAGATGCCAGCCAGGCTCCGTTCCTTCTGGAAGCTCCAGGAAAGAAGTCATTCCCTGCCTGTTTTAGCTTCCAGAGAACATGCCCGAATTCCTTGGCTCATGGCCCCTTTCCAGCAATGGTGTCAGTTTAAACTCTGTTTCTGTCATCACCTCTCCTTCTCGGACTCTGACCCTCCTGCCTCCCTTTTATAAAGACCCCTTGTGATTAGACCGAGCCCACCCGGGGAAGCCAGGATGATTTTCCCATCTCAAGATCCCGAACCTAATCATATCTGTAATGTCCCTTTTGCCATGTAAGATAGCATATTCACAGGTTTTCAGGATGAGGACATGAGCAATTTAGGGAGTGATTATTCTGTCTGCAGCACTGAGGAGTGGGCTTCAGGCCTGGCTTGATCTAAGGGTTTGAACAGAATCATCAGGGTCTTTCCCTCAATTCGACCTCTGTACTCTGCTTCCTTTTGTGTTAGTCTGATTCTCTATGCCATTTAAAATAACCTTCCTCCCACAGCCAAGGAAAGTGCAGCGTGTAGCCCTAAATCATGGTGTTTCAGATTAGTAGACGGTTTCAGAAAATATAATTTCTCACCTCCCTTCCATTTCTCCCTCCCCTGGTCCAATCTGCAGTTTCTATGTGGGTGCCCTGAATTAAGTAAGGACCCTGGGAGAGGAATAAAACCTCCTTGAGATGGTTGGATGGAGCGTTGGTCACTGAACTTGGATATTAGGCACATACTTAAAAAAATCTTAACGTTTATTTATTTTTGAGAGAGAGAGAGACAGAGCGTGAGCAGGGGACAGGGAGAGAGAGAGGGAGACACAGAATCCGAAGCAGGCTCCAGGCTCCAAGCTGTCAGCACAGAGCCCGATACGGGGCTTGAACCCACGAGCAGCGAGAGATCACGACCTGAGCTGAAGTCAGAAGCTTAACCGACTGAGCCACCCAGGCGCCCTGGCATATACTTATTTTATATTCCAAGCTCGTGATGCTGGACACATCAGGTTCGAATTGCCCTAGCAGCAAAACTTGGTGATTATTTCCATCTTCTGAAGGCCAGACCAATCACATGGAGGCCACGGGCAGATATCCCAGACAGGCTCAGCCCAGGGCTTTGACGTTTGGGGTCAAGCAGGGCCTGTAGCAGCCGTAAGTCCCCCTTGGCCTCATCATGTGTTTATGACCTTGAGGCCAAGAGCTCCCCTCTCCCCGGAGCGGTACCATAATTAAGAGTAGTTTCCATTTTGCCAGACTCCAGGGACACTAGATACGTGAACACTTTGCTCGGAGAAGATGATGAAATTTAATATGTAGACACCCCCCGCCCGCCACCTCCCCCACTTAAGTGTTGTGGCTCACGTGGTCCTGTCTCCAGGTTCGCCAGGGGCAGGCCTGGTTTGTACCTGTTGATATAATCCTTAATAGCTCTCCCTTGGCTCTCCAAATGGGGCCCGTTTGAGTGATAATGTTATGGTTTCCCCAGCGCTAGCAAGAGTGAAAAGAGTGTATTTCCCCCTCCTTCTGTTCAGCTCAGCCCTGAGCCAGGTGGAGCCTCTGAGGCAGCAGCTTGGGAAGACCCCAAATTACACAGTTCCTTCTGCTGGAGTCAAAGCCAAGAAGGAAACAAGCCATCCTTTAGGTTGGAGGAGGGCGCGGAGAGCCTGTGACCTGGGCTTCTCCGTCTCACAGCCTGGGCCTAGTGCCCTGTGTCCCCCTAGGTCCTGTCTTCTCTCCTTTATTCACCCAGATCTGAGGGTAACAGCCCAGTTGCTCTAGGAAAAACACTTTGAAAAGTTTTCTTGCACTTATTTATATGAATGCATAATAATGCATAAATAATGTAAATGCATAAATAATGTCATATGCATGGGTGTGTGTGTGTGTGTGTGTGTGTGTACTCTTATTTTCCTTTGCCTTGTTAGCTCCATTTTCCTTTCCATCTCTCTCTTCTTTATCCACATAACCACGGGGAGATCCGTGCTAATATCCCAGGAGGGGTCCTTCCACATTTTTCTTTAAAATCATGTACACAACCTGTGCATACATGCGTATATGCATATAATGTTTCATGCACACACACATATATATACTTATTATAAGGGTACAGGTGGGCTTTTGTAGTTGTTTGTTTTACTGAATTAAATGGTATTCAGTTTCTTGTGTCTTGCTTTTCTTACTCAGCAATGGCCCAGGGAAGTTGTAAATGCTCTGGTGTAGCTTCAGTGAATTGTTTTGCAACAGTGTGTAAATGTACTATAATTTATTCACCTGAATCTCTAGCAATGGGTATTCACTTTGTTTCCACCGGGGAATTTCCCAGCCACCAAAATATCCATGTGTTACACTCCAGCCCTAATGCCCCTGACTTGTATATGATGCAGAATCTTTAAAAGCGAGAGTCAATTTGAAGAGTTTAATCAGCCACCATTTTTTTTTCAAGATGTCGGACGGACCCACCAATCCAGCTTCAGGCCTAGCTGGATGCTGCCCTCGGTCCCACATAAATGTAATCAAGAGCAGCCATTTTTAGTCTCTCATGTTTGCTCTCTGAGTGCAGTTCTGGACTGGGGAGGATGGGGGGCCAGCCAAAGCGGATTCCCCACACAGCAACCACCTCGATGTACTAGGAAGGGCTCAGGCTCTTGGAATAGATGACCAGACCTCAAATTCTGGCTTCACCGCTTATAAGTTGGGAGATGTGGGTAAATACTCACCTCTTCCAGCCCCAGTTTTCTCACCTTTAGAACAGGAGTCGTGAGACCAACCACGTAGAGGGTTAAGTGGGATTATGTGCACACAGGTCCTGGGGGAAGAAAGGCTTCCCCACTCACACATCATGAGTCATGGCGGGGCTTGAAGGGGAAAGTTCACATCCATCAGTAGTGATGCCCAAGGCGAACAGCACTAGTCTGATCCGCAGACAGAAACAGGTTGTTTCCAGAGTAATTGGATGCCCTGTCTTTGTTTACAGAGCCACATGTGCACCCAGGATGTTGAAGGCACTTGTTGTTGGTCAAGTCCAGAGCACTGGTGAGCCACAGGGAGAAAGACAGGCCTGGAGGTGCCCTTGCTAGGAAGGGTCCAGAGAGGAGGGTAGCTGATGGAGAGCTGAGGACTTGAGGTAGGTGCCCTGGGTTATGGGTGCAGGGGTAGCATTCCCTAAACCTTTCTGAGCTCTGGCCTTGGGCTCAGTGGGGCAGGAGCAGGCGGTAGACATTCCCCACCTGGCAACAGAGGTCTCTTCCTGTCCTTTCCATACACAACACCTCACACTTTCTAGACTCGCACCTGCTGATCTAACCACAAAGAAAGCAGAAACTAGAGCTTAACATCATAACGTCTTTGTGGGCTTAATGTGGGTGCATCGCCCCCCCCCCCCCATTCAGATGTTGAAGCCCTAACCCTCCAGTGTGATGGTATTTGGAGGTGAGCCTTGGGGAGGTAATTAGGTTTAGATAGTCCTGAGGGTGGGGTCCTCGTGATGGGCGTCCTTATGAGAAGAGGAGGAGAGATGAGAGACCTTTCTCTCTCTCTGCCATGTGAGGACACAGCAAGAAGGCAGGTGTCGGAAAGCCAGGAGGCGAGCCTTCACCAGGAACCGAATCTACCGGCATCTCGATCTTAGACTTTCCCGGTCTCCGGAGCTGTGGTTTAAGCCCCTGGTATCTTGTTACGGCAGCTGGAGCTGGCTGAAGTAGCACCCATGCCTTTCTGTTTAGGATGCTGGAAGAAAAGACCAACAGAATGTTTTTAACATGTCTGGCCCCCGAAATTGTGTCCCATAGCCAATACCAAGACCCTTGCCTCCATCCACCGTCATGCTCCCAGGGGACGGTGACCAGCACTGTGGAGAAGCATCTGGCAAGTCGGTGGGGGAGAGAGCCCACCAAAAATTCTTAACGTCTCTGGAAAGGGTGAGAACAGAGGATGACTTAGGCTGGAAAACCAGAGAGTTCCCTCTGCCCCCACAACTTCCCATTACTAAGGGCCAGATTTTGGCTTCAAACCAGACCCCAAGGAACTACCCAAGACCTCCGAGAAAGCACAAGGATTCCAATTCCCTTCATCCCCAGCAGCCTTCTCTGAGTCACCAAATGCCCCCCCCCCCCAGCATCTGCCAAGCCATCACTCACCACCCCTCCCCTTCCCCAGACACCGGCCAGATCCTAGTGATGGTCTTTCTTGGGGACAATTTGCCCAGGACTCCGACATTCTCATTTGTACCTTCCTTGGTACCAAGCATGCTGTCTCGCACACAGAGGATGCTTTATATGTATTTGATGAGTCATTGATTAGAAATGATAGGATGGTCAATACCAGCAGAGGGAGGGGACACTGGGAGCCAGCAGGTGCCTGAATTGAAGGAAAAAGTGAAGCCCCATCCCCAGGCAGAGCTTGAGTCTAGAACCCAGAGTCCCCACCAGGGAGGTGAGAGCCATTGTTACCAATTACTCAGACCTGGATTTCATTCATTCATTAAAATCTTCAAAATGGGAGTTGTGTTAACGGCCAGGCATGCTGTTCTTTCCCCTCCAGGTAAGAAGATTTATTGCCCAAACTTACATTTTATCGCGCACAACCGAATAAAAATGATCGATTTCCCTGCCCGCCTTACAGCATCCTTCCACAGTTATTAAAGTCTCTAAAAATGTTTTCTTTTTTTTTTTTTAAAAAAAAAAGGTTAAAAGAAAGAGAAGTGGAGAGAGAAGAAACCAAAAGGAGACAGAGAAACGCCGGATTGCTGAGGGCTATCCATCTTGTCAGCTCGGGACCGCATAACCTTGATGTCACTATATTTTCTGCTCATATCCAAATTTACAATTTGCCAGCCAAGGAGATGGAAATGCCAAACCTCCTCCTTGGAGGTGAATGCCGGGAGGTTCTTAAAGGGCCCAAGAGAAGGGAGGACCCCCGCTCTGAAAACCGTATAAGACAGCGAACCTGTCCCTGAGCCTTTAGCAATTTTCTCCAAGTTGGGAAAGCCCAGCCTCCTAGGGCGAGGACGGGGTTTTCACTCCAGGGCCCCAAACGCATTCATCCAAGAGTCCCATATGCGCTCTGTCCCCCTGATGGACAAGCAGATCTGTGGCCCACCTGAGCAGCCGCGGCAGGCTGGAAATTCGCCGCTCAGGTTAGGAGATGTGATGGCGGAGGAAGGTGTGAAGCATAGTGTGCGGGAGGCGTTTAACCCACAGGAAAGCTGCACACGAGCCCAGCAAAAGTGCCAGTTTGCACACAAACAGGATGGGCTATTACACATCATTCATGTGTTCGTTCTAGTAGGTCCCCAAGAACCTTCTCTCCGCTGTTTTGGTAATTTAATTTTACTAAATACCAAGTAATACAATTGTATATCACCCATTCGCAAACATATTGTGAATTCCTTCAGGACAAGAATAAGGTCTCTCTCTCTCTCTCTCTCATGTGCACACACACACACACACACACACACACACACACTGGGTGTTTTCTACAGGGGTCTGTTGCAGCTTATTCAGAGTGGTAAAACCCTGTTTTAAAACATAATTCAGAATTTATTATTCGTTACTAGATCAGTCTGGCCTTTTTCCAAATTAGTGCTAATTAGTCAGTCTTCCTGGACTTGTTTCTGGGCGAACGAGGACCTCTGTCCTTTGCTGAGACCTCAGTTCCTCCTCAGGCAATTCCATCCTGAGTCCTGAGGGATGCCGACACCCCAGGCGAGGCCGTGGGCCTCCGCAGCAGCACTGGGGGGTACCCTCCCTGGAAGGCTCCCTCCATTGTCCTGGGTTTTCCCGGTGCGTGGGAGTCTAGAGTCCTGTCGGGGAGCACTTTCCCAGCGTGGCCTGGAAGATAGCCATAAATCTGTCTCGGGCCATTTGTCTCGGCCCTCAATGCCAAGCTTAACAGGCACTTCCATCGGCCCTGATGCGCCAACGATCTATAAGCCATTAACCAGGCAGTATTAGACCTCCCAGCTCGGACTCTTCTGTGGGAGCACACGCAGAGGAGGGAAGGAGGGAGAGAGGGGAGGGCTGCCTGGACGGCAACCGCTGGGCCCATTAGGGCTGCAAAATCATGCAGCACCTGCCCAGCCAGGTCCTACTCTAGACCTGAGTGTAAGACAGGGACCCAGCCCAGCAGTGAGAGGCCACAGCTGGCCAATGGCTGGGGGGGGGGGGGGGGGTGGCGGGCAGTCAGGACAGTGGTTCAGACTTAGAGAGCCACCAATCTCACTTCTGCTCTTTCTGCTATGTCTTCTAGAAGGTGCACTGCCAGAGTGGGCTGCACCTGTCCTCAGGCAGTCGGCCTTTGACCCCTCACTCCGAGTCCGAAAGCTCCCCCAGAGCCCACGTCCTGGGGCATCCCATCCTGAATGCCAGATCCCCCCTTTTATAAGAAGAGGTGGCTGGTGTGCTCGCTTCGACAGCACATATACTAAAATTGGAACAACACGGAGAAGATTCGCGTGGCCCCTGCACAAGGGTGACACACAAATTCGTGAAGCTTCCAGGTTTTTAAGCAACACTAATATAAAAACAGGGAAGGGGACGAAAACATAAGAGACTCTTAAATATGGAGAACAAACAGAAGGTTGCTGGCGGGGGGGGGGGGGGGGGTGAAAGGGGGGAGGGGCTGAATGGATAAGGGGCATTAAGGAATCTACTCCTGAAATCGTTGCTGCACTATATGCTAACTTGGATGTAAATTAAAACAATAAATTAAGGGAAACCAATTTGACAATAAACTTCATATATTGAAAAAAATAAAAAAATAAAAAAATAAAAACAATAAATTAAGTAAAATTTTAAAAAAATAGACGGCTGGTGGTGGTAGTAAGGGCTAACAACAGTTTGCACTCCCCAAGAATCAGGTGCTAGCCTCAGTCCATCTCACACACACACACACACACACACACACACACACAGCCCCTCTGTCTCCACAGCAACCCCAAGAGACAGCTGCTGTTCTCAGCCCCGCCGCTCAGGTCGAGGAGCAGAGGCACAGAGCTGTTAAGAAGCCTTCCCAGGTCACACAGCTGGAAGGCAGCATGCGGATTTTAACCAGACCGCTTGGCTACGGGACCTGTGCCCCTTCTCGGTGGCTCTGTTGACTGCCTGTCAAAGTGGCTGGGAGGCCAACATCAAAACACACTGGATGGAGACAGCCCAACTTAAGGTTGGCGAAAGAGTCATGCGTCCCAGGTGGCCACCACTGAACTGGTAGGACTGACCCCGCAGCCCGAAAAGCAAGGGAGAGCAGTTTACCTAAACAGTCCTGGCTCAGGCCAGAGAGACCGAAAATTGCATCTTCTATTCCTTCTAGAAACAGGACTGTCTAAGTTGTTTCCATCATCGGAGCCTCTTAGCCCATCCATGTTTTTAGGTCCAAGATCTCCTCGTTCTGAGGTTCTTATGACAAGAGCCTATGCCAGCTGGCTGTGCTGAAGGGACCGGTCTCCAGGGTCCCCTTACATGGCAGATGTCCCTTCATACATGGGAGGGACAAGATAGGACAGGATGAGATGGGAAAGGAAATGGATGAGTAGTGTCTTTTTAGCTAAATTATCCATGTGTTCCAAAGTCCTGACTTTCCAAAAACTTATGGATAATCGATCATTAAAAAAGAAACAACCAGGGGTGGCTGGGTGGTTCAGTCGGTGGGGCGTCCGACTGGGGCTCAGGTCATGATCTCCCAGTTCTTGCGTTCGAGCCCTGCATTGGGCTCTGCGCTGACAGCTGGAGGCTGGAGGCTGCTTCGGATTCTGTGTCTCCCTCTCTCCCTGCTCCTCCCCCACTCGTGCTCTGTCTCTCTCTCTCTCTCTCAAAAATAAATAAATAAACATTAAAAAAATTCTAAATAAAGAAGAAATATCCATACCATCCCAACACCTACCAGATAACAATGTGTGTAATAGCCTGTGGTCCAGTGCTGTTCACCCAGGATTGAGAAAGCTCCATTACACGTGTATTAGTCAGCTCAAGCTGCTGTAACAAAATACCACCGATGGGGGCTTAAACCACAGACATTCATCTCTCACTGCTCTGAAGGCTGGGAAGTCCAAGATCAAGGTGCTGGCAGACTCAGGTCCTGGTGAGGGCTCTCCTCCTGACTTGCCTTCTTGCTGTCTCCTCTCAGAAGGGGACCAATCCCATCATGGGGACTGCACCCTCATGACCATCTAAACCTAACTACCTCCAAATACTTCAAAGGCCCACCTCCAAATACTTCATCGTAGTGGGGGTGAGGGCTTCAACATATGGATTTTTACGGGGACACAAACATAGGCTCTCGAGGCCTCTCTCTGTGTTCCGCTTCCCCGCTGTGGGCCCCAATCTACCTGGATTACCCCACTTATGTCCCATCTCAAAACCCCTTTCTCCCAGGAAGCTTCCCCTGACTACATCTTCCCTTTCTCTGATTCCCAGCTCTAGTTAGAATGTGTCACCCAGTTGAACACCTGCTTCTGTACAATGCTGTATTGATCTTGCAATCCAGATATAGAGCTCACAAGCCTACGTTCCTGCCCTGTGGCCATCCTGAATGACTTTAATTTTTTAATGATTAAGAAACAGACTCGTTGGGGCGCCTGGGTGGCGCAGTCGGTTAAGCGTCCGACTTCAGCCAGGTCACGATCTCGCGGTCCGTGAGTTTGAGCCCCGCGTCAGGCTCTGGGCTGATGGCTCGGAGCCTGGAGCCTGTTTCCGATTCTGTGTCTCCCTCTCCCTCTGCCCCTCCCCCGTTCATGCTCTGTCTCTCTCTGTCCCAAAAATAAAAAAATTAAAAATGTTGACAAAAAAAAAAAAAAAAAGAAACAGACTCGCAAAGAACCATAGAGCATTAACCCCTCATCTTACAAATTTGAAAACAGAGGCTCTCAGAAGTTATGGGTCATGGCCTAATGTCATGTGGCCAGGACAGCCAGAGCTCAGAAGCCTGGTATCTTGGTGTCTTTGCTTGAGTTCTAAAAGCAGACATACGGGCAAGGATTGGAGTGCAAGTAGTTGATTGGGGGGTGGTTCCAGGAAGCACGGGAGAGAGCGGAGAGGCAAGAGGGAAGGGAGGAAAGCTAATTAAGGGGGTGTTAATGAGTGAGCAGGTTACCACTGTGGGCAACCGGGGCCTCCATGTCTAGGGGCCTCCAAGAGGCGGCAAAACACAAGAGGGCTCAAGGTTGAAAGCCCCGCTTAGGGATTTAACTTCCAGCACCTCCTCTTGACTTGGGGGGCCAAAGAGGGTGGGCTAAAGAGGGAGGGGCAGGCCACCCGCCATGGTCAGTAACACTGGCCCATTCATGGGTGTAAAACTGCTACCCCGATTTCCTTCCCTGTGTCTGGTTCTCTGCTGGGGACTAGCCTCTGCCCCAAAACATCAGATGAAAAGATATGACCCCTAATCCATTCCCAGACCCCAGGGATACACATTGTCCCAAGGGCTTTGAAAGAGCACAAGCGGAAAATGGAACATCCAAGGATGTTTGGGAGACGCGTCATCACATGGGTGTAAGATGGCCCCTGACACACTTGCCTGGCTTCTTGCCACAGGACCCTCTTCCCGGGAACCTCCTGTGTAGGGGGCTCACATTAAGCATTAAGCACTGTGCCGGGGTTAAGCAGACCCCATCCCGGCCTTCCGCACTCCCAGGGTGGGTGGGCTATGGCCGCAGGGAGCTGACGGGCCAGCACGGTGAGTGACAACCCATGTGCGTGCCTCTTACAGCAGATCCGTGAGCACTGGGCACAGAAGGGCATGAGGAGGAAACACGGAGGGCATCTGGGTGGCTCAGTTGGTTAAACATCTGACTCTTGGTTTTGGCTCAGGTCATGATCTCACCATTCGTGGGTTTGAGCCCCGGGTCGGGCTCTGTGCAAACAGTGGGGAGCCTGCTTGGGACTCTCTGTCCCTCCCTTTCTCTCTCTCTCTCTCTCTCTCTGCCCCTCCCCCACTCGTTGCCAATCTCCACCACCACCACCCCCACCTCTCAAAATAAATAAACATTAAAAAAATAAAAAGGAGGAAACGTGGGCCATAACTTCATCTGTTTCACAAAACTCCCAGCTCTTCTCCCAGGCACATTATACTCTGAGTTTATGAGGCAAAGGTAATTGTCATTTTCCCCTCTTGTCCTAGAAGCCAAGCTCACTGCGTCCAGTGAATATGGGCCTCCGCATTAGACTGGCTTCCTTGAAAGGTATGGCCCTTGCATAGCTCCTCCCCTTCCAAACAGGCACAGGGAAAGCCCCAGAACAGGAGTCAGCAAACTCAGAGTCTAGCCTCCTCTCTGCCTCTAACCGTCTCCACACACACCTTGTGACATGTCCCTTTCTAGGCCTTCTTTTTCTCATCTGCAACCCAGGGATGTTGGACGGATCCATTGATAAGGACCTTTTCAGCACTGGTGTTCTGTGTCTTGATTGTAAAGGGCCCCCAGGGACACTGAGCCCCTGGTCCAGAGAAACTACTGACCCCTGGATGGACAACACACTTCTCAGTGCCTTCTCCCTTATGCAACCTTCTCCGTCAAGGACACATGGTCCTCAGCATCCCAAGACACCTCCTGCTATGCTGATATGCCAGGTCTGGCGGGGCAAGTAAGCGGGGACAGGAGAGTGGCGGTGGCTCCCTGCTTTGCCCTTCCCGCGACAGGGCTCAGAGTCTTGGAGCAGAGCCACCTCAATGGCCTGGCACATATGAACCCCCTTCGCTGAGGTGGCATAGCCAACATCCTACCCTCTACTCCCGCCTCTGGCTCTGCTTATATCCACACCGACGGCCGTGTTGCACACAAACCTGTGTACCCAGTGGATTTGGGATGGGAGAAAAGAAAGCCAGGAGGGGTGGTTTCCTGGCTCCCCCTTCACCTATGGTCCCGTGGGGAACAGTGTGTTGGGATTTGGAGGGTTTTCTGACTGGGCTCCACTCCCCAACACTCCCAGAGAGTAGCCTCAACGCAAAAGGTTTCTGGGACATGGCCCCCCACCACCGGCCACCTGGCCTTTGAAGACACAGCTCAGATGTCCAGCTGGGTGAAGGACCTTTCCAGGGGAACAGCACTGAGCCAAGCCCCCGGAAGCCCAGGCCAGCCTCTAATAAGGGGCCATTCCTTTTACATCTGGTACTATTTGATCTTTATTTGCTCAGATCGCAAAGCCTGTTTACAGGGCTTTCTTTTGCAAAGCGCATCTCAAACTTCTCACCGGCTAGGGCTCTCCAGCATCACGGCCAAGTGAGTGATTATCACTGTACCCTCAGTGGGGAGACTGGGGCTCCAGGAACAGAAGAGACTGGGTCCATTTCAGGTAGTCCCTCAATTTGGGGTCAGGGAGAGAATCTGCCGTGGGGTCGTGGGGTGGTGGAGCCGGGAAGCGGGGCAGTGCCTCCTTGGGACCTGGGGCACACCTGCTGTTTTCAAAAACTATGGAATGGGAGAAAGAAAAGAACAGAATGGGGGTGGGGGGAGACCCCCATGGCTCAGACCACCCTCTCCGGCAATCTCATGCAGCTGCGCGTCCGGTCACCTCCTTCCCAGCACCTTCCTCTCACGCCAACATTCAATCATCTTTTCCTATTCACTCCGTCTCTTCCATTTTTATCTTCCGCTGCCCGTGGAAATTGGTGTGAAATAAAAAGGCAACTCTGCCTACAGATGTAATCAATTGATTTGGCAGGTAGCCCGTGGACACCTAGGAAGGGGAGAGCCAATTTCCAGGGTGGATACTCCCTCCTGCATTTTCTCTCTCTACCTCCTCCCTCCCTGCCTCTGGGTCCCCCTCCTTTTATTTTTCTGTCTCCTTCTTTTTGGCCTTGCTTTGATCTTGTTATTTCCCGCTTTGCATTTAATGGAAATAAACCAGCCTATGGCTTTCCCCCACCTTTCCTTATTATTATTTTGTTGTATGAAAGGCAGTGGAGGGAAGGCGTCCCTGTCTCACCTGCTGCTTCCGCAGGAGAGGCTCAACTCCCAGGGGCCTTGTCACTCTTTCTGGAGAAGTGGGACCAGGTTTGAGATCGTAAGGGATTCCAGCCTCCTAACCCCTCCCAGAGACTCCCAGATCGGAGAAAAGGCTGTAAAATCAGTCCCAGGATGAACATCTCCCTACCCTCCAGGAAAAGAGAAAATGCTCCATTCTGGGCCCTTGTATATTTTCACTCCGGAATTCATTTATTTATTAAGCATTACCATGGGGGGGGGGGGTGTAGAAATGAACAAAACCAATCATAAATCCTTCCCCAGTGCGACAGCTGGCACAGAGTAGGTGCTCAATGAATGGTGGTCACTGTGGGTCCCTATTATCCTGAAAGTCTCTATTACAGTGCAATAAATATTCATTTCCTCCCTCCTGGAGGCCAGAGAGACTAACTTTGTATGATATCTGGTCTTTGTAGTTGTTTTAATATGAGAAAGAATGGACGAGTGAAACCCAAATCTTCACTCCAGTGCAATCTCTATTAGAAGACCTTCATTAAACACACATAAATGTATAATTAAAAATTTGTGATAAGTGGTATGAAGAGAAACCAGAGGGTGCTACAAGAAAGACTTAATTTAGAAAGGTGGGGGAGGGGGATCTGTGGGAGCCAGCATCTTAAAAAAAAAAAGTGTAATTTAATCCAGTGGTTCTCAAAGTAGGGTCCCCACAGCAGCAACAGCAGCGGCAAGGAACTTGTTAGAAAGCAAATCCTCGGGCCACCCCAGAACGGCTGAATCAGAAACTCTGGGGACAAGGCCTAGCTACTGAAGCTCTCCAGGTGAGTCTGACTCTTCCTTAAGCGTGAGAACGGCTGATGTCAGCTGAGGCGGGAGGGTTAATGGGAGCTGGCACAGGATGGGGAGAAAGAAGACTTTCCAGGCAAAGAGAATAGCATGTGCCAAGGCCCTGAGGCAGGAAAGTCCACGGTGTGGCTGGTGTGTAGCGAGGGACCGAGAGAGAGGGGTTGGAGAGGGGGACTTTGCAGGATCTTAGAGATCACTGTTGCCAGTGTGGGTTTTCTCCCGAGTCCAACCAGGATCCCCTGAAGGGCTGTGAACAGAGCAACAAGGCTATAAAATGTCAATGTCATAGAATCCTGTTTACAACTGTCCTGGGGGGGGGGGGGCGGTGGGGAAGGGGCAAGGTTTAAACAAACAACCCCCCATAACCTAGCTCCCAGCTGCTCTGACTGCTTCCCAGGGTCTCTGACCCCTTCCCTGGACACACTTGCCCCCGGTGGACAGGACCCTTCTCAGCCCGAGGAAACAACAACTTTGTGGGGTTGCCGGGAGTGGAGTGGGAGGTCTAGGAGGAAGCCTCTTTTTATTCTATGCCTTTTGACACCAAATAGGGTTTTCTAACTGTCCGCATATATTATTTTTATCTTTTTAAAAATGTCAGGGGTGCCTGGGTGGCTCAGTCGGTTAAGCATCCGACTTCAGCTCAGGTCACGATCTCGCGGTCCGTGAGTCCGAGCCCCGCATCGGGATCTGGGCTGATGGCTCAGAGCCTGGAGCCTGCTTCCGATTCTGTGTCTCCCTCTCCCTCTCTGCCCCTCCTCTGTTCATGCTCTGTCTCTCTCTGTCTCAAAAATAAATAAACGTTAAAAAAAATTTAAAAAAATGTCAAAGGGAGGTATGCAACGTGTGGGATTATAGGTTGTTTTGGTATTTTTTTAATGTTCATTTATTTTTGAGAGAGACAGAACGCGAGTGGGGGAGGGGCAGAGAGAGAGAGGGAGACACAGAATCAGACAGGCTCCAGGCTCTGACGGCTCAGAGCCCCACGCGGGGCGCGAACTCACCAACCGAGAGATCATGACCTGAGCCAAAGTTGGACGCTTAACCCACTGAGCCACCCAGCTGCCCCTCTGCTCTACAATTTCTTGAATTCTACGAAATAAAAGCAAACCAAATTTTAGAAAGCCAGTAGTTACCAAATACTGTTATGGGTCGGGTGCTTTGGTGAGTTGACGCTTCGTTCCCTCGCCAAGTATTTACCGAGCACCTGCTATGCTCCAAGCACCGTGGGGACCGGGCAAAGAGGGGGAAAGGACCCCATCTTGCCTCCATGGAGCTTCCACTCTAATGGCAGTAATCAGATCAAGAAACAAATTTAAAAATTAAAACATGTGTCACCGTTTGCACGGGCAGGAGAACAGGGTGTGTGGCTGGGGCCGGGCTGAGTGAAGACCCAGGAGGGAGATGAGAGAATCCGGGAGTGTGTAGGTGGAGGAGGGGAGGGAGAGAAGCAGGGGGCTGGGGAAGGAGGGCTCTGGGACAGTCTGGGTGGGCTGGTGCAGGGGAGAGAGCAAGGGCACGGTCCCACCAGACAGGCTCTGAAGCGGGGCGCCCGCGGGGTCTGGTGTTGGACTGGACAAGGGAGAAAAGACAAAAGCCTCAAAGGTGGCAGCGGTTTTGGATCCGAGAAAGTGGAAAGATAGAATTGCCATTGATTGAGATGAAGTTTGAAGACCGGGGGACAAGTGGGTTTTTGGCGAGGAAGGGGGAACTGGTTGATTCACCTCGGAACGTGCGAAATTTGAGATGCTACGCCGTGAGTTTTGGTCCCCCCGGGGACGGACTCCAGGACAGGACTGGCCGAGCGCAAGGCTTGCAGAAACGCCAGTGAGGGATAAGGGACAAGGAGGGCCCTCAGCCTGAGACACAGGCCTGGCACTTCTGAAAGGCGACAGGGAAGGAAGAAAGCCTGGGGAGGAAGGCCCTCCAGCCACAGCACGGTTATGAGAATGTTCTCGCCAGACCAGTGGCAAGGTGGGGGTGGGGGGCCCTTGAGCCAAAACGTCCCACCAGGGATGCCCACATCCCACAGGGACGGGCCTGCACCATACCCTCTCTCTCCCTCCCCACCAGGCTCAGGACCCGGCTGGGAGGAGCCCATGGGACCACGGTGCCGGGCCCAGCGGATGTCAGCCACGGTGCTCCCACAACCAGAGGGGTGACTGGAACGTTCTCACGGCCCCCCACAGCCTATTAGATGTGGAAGTGGAGATAGCGAGTAGGCAGCTGGATATATGAGTCTAGAGTTCAACGTGAGGTCCAAGCTGGAGATAAAATTTTAAGAGTCTTCAGCTTATAAATGGTATTTAAAGGCACGAGATGGATGAGAGCGTGTGTGGCTGGAGAGATGTGTGGGCCAAGGACTAAGCCCGGAGCCGCACCTGCATTTAAGAGGTGGGGGGGGAGGGTGTTGGGTGACAGGGAGGCGGGAAGGAAGGCAGAGCCCGTGGGGTCCTGGAAGCCAAGGAAAGGAACTATTACAAGCAGAAGAGACCACCCCCGTTCAGAATACAAGCAGTCACCGTTTGCTAAGCATCCTTCGCGGGCCAGGCACTCGGCCAGGACTTTCTGTGCATCCTCCCCTGTGCTGGGTGCTGCAGCGAGCCGCCCACCTTCCCCCGGGGGCCGACACTCCCACCCCCAGTTGCTGGAAGTGTTGACTGCCGACACCCAAGCTTTCACCCCCTCCCCAGGGACTGGGTGACGCCGGGGGGTTGGAGGCTTAGCCTCCTGGGTGGGATGCTCCAAGCCCAGGCTGCCAGTGATAGGTGGCTTCTCCATCAGAGCAAAGGATCACTGACGGTCCCAGGCTGGGGGAGGAGGTAGGGGATGATACGTCTTCTAGAATCTTCTGAGTGCTTCGGTTGGAAAGAGGAAACCCGCAGACTCTCTGGCCACACTGTTCTAAATTGTGACCCGCTTCACCCCCTCAACAGTCCTTACCCTCCTTCTCCACCAACTCTCCCTCCTTACAGAACGCGCCAGACCTCCAGACACAAGAGTGACCGAACGCTGGGCTAAGACCTAGAGTCTACGAGCTCAGTCTTCTCATCTGTAAGATGGGAAGCCAGCCACGGCACCACCAGTGCAGAGGGTGCCGGGAGAAGGGGAACCCACTGAACCCCCAGGAGGAGAATAAGACAAGCCCACTTTAGACAGATTACCGCCCTGAAAGTAAAGAGTGCGAGGGCTGGCCAGGTGGGACCCAAAGGAGAATCAGGCAGTTCCTACCGGGGGAAAGAGCTTGTCACCCAGAGAACATGAACACTGGGTTGCATCACAGAGTGACGCTAGTTGAGTGCAGGCAGGACCCCTACGTTCGAGAGGCCCCTGGACAAAAGGTAGGTTGGTGTAAGCCGAGAGGGTCTCCTGGAGGAAGCGAGGTTCCAGACTTGTTGGAAAGGCTAGATAGCCAACAAGAAGCACCAGGTTGGGGCACCTGAGTGGCTCAGTGGGTTAAGCATCTGACTCTCAATTTCGGCTCAGGTCATGATCTCGCAGTTTGTGGGGTCGAACCCCGCGTTGGGGATTCTCTCTCTCTCCTGTCTCTCTGTCCCACCCTCTGTGTGCTCTCCCTCTCCCTCTCTAAATACACATTAAAAAAATTTTTTTAAAAAGAAGTGCCATTTCAGTCATCGTGGTCCAGTGACACAGGGAGGTCCTAATTCCACCATTTTCCTCTGTGGCCTCAGCCAAGGTGCAAAACCTCCCAGAAGCTCAGTGTTGTTATGTGTGACATGGGAAGCTGGAGGAAGATTATGTGTCTGAAAATGTTTTGTAAGCGGTGATTCCCGGGCTTTGAGACTCCATCGATGAGGGAAATTTCCAAAAATCTGGGGCCGACATAAGATTCCGACTTTCTATTCCGCCAGGTAAGGACCCTAACACACAAACAAACAAACAAACCAGCATCTGTCGTCTCTATGGTATCATCGAAGAGCAAACAGGCTTGACAGCAGAAATGAAGGAAGGCCAGAAGCTTCAAATAAAAGTCCTTTAAAAGAATTGTTTAACTAGGGGCGCCTGGGTGGCTCAGTCGGTTAAGCATCCGACTTCGGCTCAGGTCATGATCTCGCGGTTTGTGAGTTCGAGCCCTTCGTCTGTGCTGACAGCTCGGAGCCTGGATCCTGCTTCGGATTCTGTGTCTCCCTCTCTCTCTCTCTCTCTCTCTCTCTGCCCCTCTCCTGCTCACACTCTGTCTCTCAAAAATAAATAAATGTTAAAAAGAAATTTAACTATAATATAAAAACAAGGAGGAGGACAAAACATAAGGGACTCTTAAATACAGAGAACAAACTGAGGGTCGCTGGAGAGGTTGGGGGTGGGGGGGGTGGGCCAAATGGGCAAGGGGCATTAAGGAGGGCACTTGTTGGGATGAGCGCCAGGTGTTATACAGAGGGGATAAGCCACTGGAATCTACTCCTGAAATCATCACTGCACTCTATGCTAACTATCTTGGATGTAAATTTAAAAATAAATAAGTACATAAATACATAAAATTAAAAAAAATTCCTTAACTTAGGAGTCAAAAAATTAACTTAGAAGAAACCTCACCGGCTTGTCCTTTGTTTTTCCCCCTTTGCCGACGAGCAAGGAAGTTTTTCTCTGAGAACATTGGGGGTTGACAAACACAGAAAGCTGCCTGTAACTCCGCGGGAGGCCCAGATCCCAGGGGCTGCGGGTCAGGCTCACCCCATCCGCTCCCCATGCGGGGCACCCCAGAGGGAAGCCTGCTGAATACAGTCCCCTCCCCCGTGGGGGGCAGTGCGCAGAGGAGGATGCTTCTCTCAGTGAGAGGATTCAGGCCAAGGCAAGTCAGGACCTCAGTAGCAGCGGTAATAACCACAGCCGACGTGTGTGATCTGCTGCCTGCTGAGCGCTGACCCGAGGGCCTCCTGAACGTGAAGCTCCGGGTCGCTCACAACAGCCCCGGAGGAAGGAAATCATTATCATCCCTGTTTACAGCTGGGGAAACTGAGGCATGGCAAAGTTCGGTCACTTGCTTGACTCTCATGGGCAGTGAGTGGCAAAGCCAGGGTGCTAACTCAGCCAGTCTGGTTGCACTTTGTGCCCTTAAATACGTCACTGCGTGGCCGAGAGAGAGAGAGACAGAGACAGAGAGACAGAGAGAGGAGAGAGGAAGAGGGAGGGAGAGAGAGACAGAGGGAGGAAAAGACAGAGACAGAGAGAGAGGGAGAGAGACATAGAGACAGAGACAGAGCAACAAAGGGAGGGAGAGAGAGACAGAGGGAGAAAAAGACAGAGACAGAGAGGGAGAGAGACAGAAAGAGAGACAGAGACAGGGACAGAGAGAGACAGACAGAGAGGGAGAGAGGGAGAGGGAGGGAGAGGCAGAAAGAGACAGAGGGAGAGAGAAGGTAGGTGGGCAGGGAGAGGAACAGGTTGATCTCCTGGTGCCAAGAGGCAAACTTCCAACAAAACCACCCACCAAACCTGAATGTTCAGATGCTGGCACGTCAGGTCCCAGCAAAGCTGCCTTCCTGTATGAGCTTCCCGCTCTAGTGAGTTGAACGGTGACCTCCAGAAAGGCGTGTCCCAGTCTTAACCTCCCCCCCCCCCACCCCGAACCCATGAAGGCGGCTTATTTGGAAAAGGCGACTCTGCATTAGGCAAAGATCTGGAGCTGAGATCAGCCTGGATTTAGGGTGGCCCCAGATCCCGTGAAGGGTGTCCTCACAAGAAGGCAGAACAGGGGCAGAGAGCCACCCGCAGAGACACACGGAGGAGGGGGAGGCCCCGCGAAGACGGAGGCAGAGACTGGAGGGCGGCGTCTCCAAGCCAAGGGACAGCAGGGTTGCCAGCAGCCGCCAGAAGCCAGGAGAGAGGCCTGGATCAGACTCGCCCTCAAGGCCTCCAGGGGGAGCCCCCCGCCCCCGCCGACGCCCAGCTTTGGCACAGCAGGCCTCCAGAACCGCGAGACCATCAGCTTCAGTTATTTTAGGCGCCCCCCCGCCCCCCATTTGTGGTGCTTCATCAGAGCAGCCCGGGAATCCACTACGCCCCCTTCCACTTCCTCCTTGTCACCCCCCACCCCCCGTCAGGGACCCGGAGACTTCCGTCTCCCCCCCTCTGCTCACGCCCATCCCCACCGAATCCATCCTCAGAATGCCGAGTCCCGAGGTCCCCATGGCAACGGCTCGGAAGCCAGAACCCAGGATTACCAGTGTGGATCAGCCCACGAGATAGCTTCGAGGTGGGGGGCCGGAGGGGTCCGCTGGGAAAACAGCAAAGAGGAGGCCACGCCCGAGTGACAACCCCCCTGCGGTTGAGAGCAGCTGCTCTCTAAGAAAACAAAGCGCGGTGAAAAGTCCCCCTCTCCCGGATGAATAATCTGCGGGTACGGAAGCAAAGAGCCTAGAAGAAAAGTGCTGCTGGGCCAGGAGCAGCTGGGCTGGGGACCCGGGCTCAGCCTCCTCCCTCTCGGCCCTCGTCAAGGGCCTGGCCCCGCCCTGCCTGCCCAAGACCCCACAGGTGCCCAGGCTGGGGGTGAACAGCCCAGCGGCCCCGGTCCCCACCTGCATGGTGCTCGGCTCTGGGCGGGCCCGGCCACTCCCCGACACACACCCTTCACGTCTGTGGTTCGGACCCAGGCAGGCCGCCGTCCCCCCGGGGCGTCTCCCAGTGCCTCCCGGAGCCGCCTGGGCTTCCCCCCCAAGGAACCCACCTCGAGGCTGCCACTGCGGTGATGCCCCTGCCCCTCCCCCGCCCTGGGGACACAGGTGGGCTCTCTGTTCCTGGTTCTGCACCACCAACACCCTCCTCCTGCGGGGCCCCGGCCACACTTCTTCAGCCGACCTCGGGTGCTCCCGACGTGACTTTCCGACCAGCCAGGCCCCCCCCACAACTCAGCTCCCTGACGGCCTTTCAAACATGGGCCACAGGCCCGGCCTGTCCCCATTCGTCCCTTCCCGAGAAAGTCCCCTCCTGCCTACATGCGCCCACACGGGCACGTACACACACACACACACACACACACACACACACTGGGAGACAGAGGCTCATCGGCGCGTCCCAGCCACACAGACACGTCACTGGAAAGGAAGTGCTTGGGTCAGGCAGGCGGGCTCTAAGGCCCGTGAGCCCCACGGTGACAGTGGTGAGGACGCACATGTACCATCTCCCTGTCTGTCTTCGCCTCGCTCTCACTTCTCGACTCACCTGGCACAGTGCAAGCAAGACACACAGAGGTTCTTCATGAATCTTTTTTTTTTTGATGTTTATTTATTTTTGAGAGAAAGAGAGAGAGAGAGAGAGAGAGCGAGCTGGGGGGGGGGGAGGGGCAGAGAGGGAGACACAGAATCCGAAGCAGGCTCCAGGCTCCGAGCGGTCCACACAGAGCCCGACGCGGGGCTTGAACCCACGAACCGGGAGATGGTGACCTGAGCCGAAGCTGGATGCTCATCTGACTGAGCCACCCAGGCGCCCCTTCACAAATATTTTTTACATGAGTAGCCCCGAGCCAGCCAGGGTAAGATGTCAGAGTGTGCACCGCCTCACAATCCAGAACTTCAAATCGGTCTCGTTAAAACCACCGGATCATTCTGTTTTGAAGAAGCGGAGAAAAGAACTCCAGCGTCCTTAATTGTTCGCCCACAATCCACATCCCTCTTGCCTCAGAGGCTCTGTGGACCAAGCCCCCTGTCCTGGAACCTACCCCGCCCCCCGACCCGGGTCACTGCAAACACTCATCAAACCCTCACCTTTGAGTTGTGGTACGAATACATAGATGAACGAATCAGTTTGCATCACTTTCCCTGGACCTCAGTTAGCACAGGTCTGAGGCATCGGTCAGGACGGGTAAGTGGGTGGAAAGAAGTGACCTTTAAAATCTGGCTTAACACTCGTTCCTAAGACACTTTCTGGAATATTTCCTTTCCGCTCTGATCTCCTCTTTATGGGGCATTTTCTTGGTACGTAATGAATTCAGCGGGAGTACTTTTCCTGTATGGTTTTAGCCATTTCACTCTGACGGGCGCGGGAGGATGTGTGATCCCATCACCATCACTTCCCATGAGGCCACGGTCCTCCTGAGCAGGGACAGCTGTGTTCCTCATGCCATCGCGAAGCTGCCCCAGGGCCGTGACACCCGCCCCCACCCCCAGGAGCTCTGGCACCCCAGCACTTGTTGGATCATAGCTTTCGGCTGGTGTCCTTCTGCGGTCGGGCAGGTAACGGCTCTTCTCTAAGAGCCCGAAGAACACACCCTGTAGCTACAGTTTCTTCCCCCTTATGGGAAAGTGTTCAAGCGCTGTTCCTTTTCAGATCCGAGGGGAATGTCTGACTGTCTTCCTGGGGAGCCCCTCTTCCCGGGAAGATGATATCGCTGCTGAAGGGGTCCCACCCCACGGATCTCATTCGGGGCCCTCCATTGTCACAGAATTGCCATCGCCCTGCAGACTGGGCCTTGGCGGCCACGCCCTGGGGCCTCTTACTCCTGTTTCTAGAAGCAAAGAAAAGAAGGAATGTGCAGACGTTTTCCAGAAGAGAGATCTCCAAGTTCCCAGAAATTGACAGAAATCTCCAAATGTGTCTATCGAGACAGTGACCCAGCGAGCTACGACGCCCTAGTTACCCGGATGTGCCCTTGGGAGGGGCACAGGCTTTGCCCCGCTTTCTCACACTCGAAAGCAAGTCAGCAGGGCGGCACAGAATCATCCAGGGTGGGAGCCTGGACAGACCCTGAAGGGTCGCAATGTCCTTCCCTTATGTTTCCTGATCTGTAAAACAGGGGGCCGTTAGCACTGACGTCACTGGTTGCCATGAGGACTGAACGACAGGAACCACGTCAAATGCTTGGCGTCATGCCTGCCGGGAAGCCGTGCCTAGTAATAGTCGACGGTGATAAAGACGATGAAGGCCAGGAAGAAACTGACCTGCACGGGGTCCCCGGGGGTCGGGGGGCGGGGTGGGGCTGGGGGAACCAGGGGTGGAGCTGTAGTCGGAACAGTCCCGCCAACTTGGGCCACTCTGGGTTGTCCCACCTCCGTTGTCCTGTACCAGCCACCCCCCCCCCCCCTCCTCGCATCAAAGCAGCAACTGAACCAACAGTGCCCCCTACAGGCCTTGGCCTCCAGGGACGGCCCCACCCAAGGCTGCCTCTGGGAGCACAGGAAATGTTCTCCTGCGAAGAGAAGGTTCCTTGAGGTTTTGCCTGGAACTCCAGGGTTTGGACTCCCAAAACGGCCTCCCTAGAATAAGTGGCTGCCTCTTCTCCCCTTCCCCCTCCCAAGCATCTTTGATGCACTGGATTTAGCACAGAGACCAGATTAGGGGACAGGAAGCCCAGGTTCGAGGACAATTCAGTCACTGGCTGGCTCTGTGACCTCACACCCGTCCAACCAGGCCTCTTTCCTGGAGACCCTGAAGTCCCAGATAACTGCCCAGCTCAAGAACTCCCTGAGCTCTGCCAAACCTGTGGCCAAAAGGAGCCTGAGGTGCACCTTGCAGCCATGCAGGGCGATCGGGGGGTCCCAGCAGCTTGTCCAGACAGTTGAGTACCTAGTGCATCACCTGGTCATTCAACCCCACCAGGGCAGCCCAGGTCCCCCTCGGCCGGCCCTCTCAGGGTGGGGCGCTCTGGGGAACCGCGGGTCCGCACCCCGGCAGACCCTGCCACCTGCCTGGGTTCCTCTGGCTTGCATGCCATGGACACCAGCGGGTTTAGCCCGTTCTTTCCCATCTGGCACTTGGCGGGGTCACCTTACGTGTGGTGTTTATGATGAAGCCTGCTAACGATGTCTCCTGACTGAAGCAAATTTGACTTCTATAACGGCCCGAGAAAAGGTCGCAGCCTGGGAGACTGTATTACTCTGTCACAGGAATGAAAGGAGCAGTTTGCCTCAATAAAGGACGGTCTGCCTGGTGGCCTCTCACCCCTTGGCAGCTTCCTCCTGCTATCTTCCCTGATGATGTGGATAAGAATCCTGTGACAACAGTAAGCTCGATAAATGCCCTCTCCAGCACCACAGACCCCCACCTCGGGGCGGGTGCTCCCTGTGATTCACGGAGGTGCTGGTGGGGGACAGGGGAGCCTTACTGAACTTCATGTCTCCCAACGATTTCCTGGGGTTTCTCGCTTGATTTGCCCCCATGATGATCCAAGCAGTGTACAAGGAGAAAACAACAATGACAACAACAACAACAACAATAACAACAACAACACAGGAAGCACTAAATTATTTTCAGGGAGGAGTAGGAGGGAAGGAAATGTGGGCTTTCAATCCTTAATTTGTATGTATATTTTAAAGTGGTTTTTTTTTTCCTTTCTCTTTTTCAAGTTAACAAAAAACAAGCATCTTCTCTGGGGGCGGGGTGAAGAGTGAATGTGCTGGAATTCTTTAATTTCATCTCCTTGCAAGCTAAGAAGACAGGCAAGAAAGCCAAGTATGCAGGGAGTCCCAGACAGTGGGTCAGGGAAGGGGGGCAGGGGCAGAGGTGGGGAGGGAGGACAAACCCTTGGAACAGCAGGCTGGCTCCCAGCCTCACTGAGATCTTGCCCTTTGATCAGCTGGGTGGGAGCATGCACAGAACATTCCTCACCAGCCTGGTCCCAGGGGAAGGAACTGCTCCCACTGCTGAGCTGTGTGGCTGCAGGCGTTCTAGAATCTCTGAGCAGGCTCCTGTGGGGGTCACCCTCTCATGGAAGGAAATGAGACAAACTTTCCAACAGTGGCTCTTGCTAGAACCGAAATTGACACCTGTAACGAATAGTGCAAGAAAGCTCCCAGGGGAGAAAACTGTGCAAGCCTGTGTCGCAGCAAGAAAAGGAGCTGCTTTACTGTGACCCGCTCGGATCTGTCAGGAGCCCTTGAGAACAGGGCCCACAGATGAGAAGGGACCAGCTCCCAGCCTGGCTGTCTCAGCCCTGAAACGGAGGGAGAAACCAGGTCTGCAGAAGCCAGGTCACCTTGAGGAAGTATCAGTAGAAACTGTCAGGAAGAGCTTGAAATCTGTCAGAGGCTCACATCCCTTGTCCAGACGAGTCCTGACTCTGCGCATGACAGCAAAGCTCAGGGGTGTGCCATTTTCAGACAGTTCTTGGCAAGATGCCTCCAGATATTACATTCCTGGCGGGCGTATACAGACGGCCAAGAGGGCGCAGGGAGCACCGACTCTGGCGGGATTGTGCCTTCGTTCCGGGAGGCGCCTTCTCTGATCATTTCCAGAGGGCCCGGAGCCAAAGATGCGATACCCCACCCCCCCCCCCATGCATTTTTTTCCACTCCTGGTTTTTATCACGAAAGATGACAAATCTATACAAATGAACAGAATGGGGTAATGAGCCCCCGTGGACCCATCATGGGGCTCCGGCAATTATCAGCGTCCTGCATGTTTCTTTTAGCGATGCCTCCTTCCACGTGGCATCCCTCCTGCTGATTTCTTTTTTTTGCAGGTTTTTTTTTTTTTTTTAGATAAAACTTAAATGCATTGAAATGCACAAAGCTTCACTCTACGTTTTTGACAAATGGATACATTCATATAACTTGTAGGGGAGGAAAAAGTTTTCCTTGACCTTCTTAGAGTCCCTGGCTGGGTCTGAAAATTAAACTGGCAGGGACAGATTAACAAGAGAAAAGTCTACACGTTTTATCCCATTTTTACATGTCCATAGGAGCCTTCACAAGGAAAGGAAGACCCAAAGAAGTGACTGGAGCAGAAAGCTTTTACACGTTTTAGACCAAAAAAATAGAACCAATAAATTAGTGAAGAATGGACAAGACCAAAGGGTTTGCACCGGGGGTAGTAAGTGGATAAGAAGTAATTAGAAAAATAGGGTTAGTTATTAAAAAAAAAAAAAAAAAAAAAGGAAAAAGAATTAAAAAAGAAGGGTTAGTTTGGCAAGGTTTGTTTGCACGAACAAATTTGCCGTGCTTGGCCCCAGATTCCGATCTCTGGTGATAAGAATTTCAGGGAAGAAGGGAGGGGTGGGGAAGGTCACAGCGACCTTCTTGATTCTGCCATTTAAAAAATCCCTTAAGCGTAAAACGTTGAATGTGCCAAGGTGCCAGATTTCAGGGTAACGTGGTCTGAACCCCAGCAAACCAACCCCTCATTACAATATAGGACTAGAATGATCTGTAGTGTCTCTTCCCAGTCAATATCTCCACCCCATCAGGCAACCACTGGCCTGATTTTTTTCACCAGAAATCCATATAAATAAAACCATATGGGATGCACTCTTTTGTGCTTGGATTCTTTCTACCTGCATCACTTCGGTGAGATTCTTCCACGCTGTTACACGTGTCACCGGTTCGTGGGTGTGTAAAAGACTTCATTGTGGTTTAAATTTGTGTTTACCTGATGACTAATAAAATGTTGAGCCCTTTTCTATGTGCTTATTGGCTGTTCATAAGTCTTTCTTTATAAAGTAGTTCCATATCCTTTGATCATTTTGGATTGAGTTGTTTCTCTTTTCAGCACCGAGTTGTAGACGTTCATTGTAAATCCTAAACAGGAGTCCTTAGTCAGATGCGTGTTTCGTGAATATTTCCTCCCCAGTTTCTGGCTTGCTTTTAGTTTTATGAATGATATCTTTTGACAAGGAGAAGCTCTGAGTTTTGGGAAAGCCTAATTTTCTCATTTCTCTCTTTTATGGTTATCATGTTCCGTGTCCTATCTAAAAAATCTTTACCACCCTACGTGGCAAAAATACTCTCATTCCCCACCCCCGCAAAAGCTATTTCATGCTAGCTTTTGGGTTCTACATTCATTATATTAATTTCTGCATATTGTTTGAGGTAAGAGTTGAGGTCCTTTTTTCCCCATCTGGATATCACGTTGTTCCAACAACCTTGATTCAAAAGATTTTCCTTCCCCCACTGAAATATTTTGGTGCCCTTGTCAAAAATCAATTGCTCATGGAAGTGTGAGTCTATTTCTGGCCTCACTATTCTATTTCATTGGCCAATTAGTCTGTTATTATGGTAATACTGCACTATTTTGATTACTTTATAGTTTGTCTTGAATTTAGGAAGTATAAATTTTCTAGCTTTTTCAAGATTGGTTGGATGTTTCTGGTCCTTTGTTTTTCCATATGAGTTTGAGAAGCATGTTATCAGTTTCTATTTGTAAAAAAAAACAAGTCTGGGGGAATTTTGATTGAGATTGGATTGAGACTCTAATTTGCAGAGAATTTATGTCTTGACAGTATTGACTCATCCAACCCTTGAATATGGTATAGCTTTCCTTTTATTTATTACAGAAATGACAAAAACACATTGCAGAAATTATGATGATGAGTATAGGCTCTGTCATTTCTCTCAGCGGTATATTATAGTTTTATGTGTAGGGGTCTTGCAGATTTTTAGGTATTTAGCCCTGCTATCGACTGAATTAGGTCCCCCTAAACTTTCAGTGCTGAAGCTCTAACCCCCCCAATGTAATTATAGCTGGAAATAGGGCTTTTAGTGGGTATTTAAGGTTAAATGAAGTCGAAAGGGTAGGATTTGCCTTATAAGAAGAAAAAGAGATCTCTCTCCCTCTGCCTCTCCAACCACTTGCACCAAGGAAAGGCCTTGTGAGGGCCCATCAAGAGAGTGGCCATTTGCAAGGCAGTAAGAGAGCTCCCACCAGAACCCAACCTTCTGGCTGCCTGATCTCAGACTTTCAGCCTCCAGAACAAGGACAAAAGATGTGTGTTGTTTAAGCCACTCAGTCTATGGTATTTTGTTATGGTCTCCCGCGCAGACTAATAAAATTCCCAAGTGGTTTGCATATTTAAAGATATTGTAAGAACATTTTCAAGGTAATTTTCTAATTACCTTTTTTTTGCTAATATATAAAATTACAATTAATTTTTGTATAGTGACCTGGTAGGCTGCAATCCTGCCAAACTCACTTAGTAGTTCTGGTAGTTCTGTGGTTAATCCTTAGGATTTTCTACAGAAACAAGCACGTTATCTCCAAATAAAAAGTGTTTGCTTCTTCCTTTTGAACCAGATGCCTTTTGTTTCTTTTCCTTGCCTTATTGCCTTGGCCATAATTTCCGGTACGTTGTGAAATAGAAGTAGTAAGAGCAGATACCCTTGGTTCCCCCCTTATTAAGTATGAGGTTAGCTCTAGTTTTCCATCATGCCTTTCATCATACGGAGGAAGTTCCCATCCAGTCTTATTTGCCGAGAGTTTTAGATTTCCCCCCAGTTTTACTGAGATGTAACTGACATAGAACATTGTATGGATCTCATGTGTACAACATAATGATTTGACACGTGTATATTGTGAACCGATCACTACAATATGTCTGGTTAATATCCATTACCTCACATAGGTAGGTAGCCAAGATCTGGGCTACTTTCAAATATACATACTTAAGCTTAAAATTATAAATGGCATTGAGGCTCCTGGGTGGCTCAGTCTGTTGAGCATCTGACTTCGGCTCAAGTCATGATCTCACTGTTGGTGGGTTCGAGCCCTGCATCAGGCTCTGTGCTGACAGCTCGGAGCCCAGAGCCTGCTTCGGATTCTGTGTCTCCCTCGCTCTCTGCCCCTTCCCCGCTCTCAGTCTGTCTCTTGAAAATAAATAAATGTTAAAAAAAATTTTTTTTAAAAGAAAAAAATTATAAATGGCATTAAACCTTTTCAAATGCTTTTTTGGTATCAAGTACCTTTTCTGACTCCCCTATATTCTGCTAATTTGGTGAATTACCATGAACTAATTTTTGAATGTTAAACCAGTCTCCCATTCCTGGAATAAACTCCCCCTTAGTTATGATGTATTAGTCTTTTTATTTATTTCTCGGTTCCATTGGCTAATATTTCGCAAAGGATTTTTGCATCCACGTTCAGGAGGAACATTGGCCTGTATTGTTCTTTTCCTGAACTATCTTTGTCAAGTTTTGGTAGCAGGGCGATTCTGGCCTCATGAAATGACTTGCAGCAATTTTGTTCTCCCTCTATTATGAACAACACATTTATCAGCTTCTCCTCTTCATAAAGAAAACAAGTACATGCCGTTGGGATTGGTATTTGAAAGAATTAGTCAGTGAAATCATCCGGGCCTGGCATTCCCTCGTGTGAAGGTTTTTGATAACAAATTCAATTTCTTGGAAACTCAGATGTCTTATCTCACCTTGTGTCAGTTTGCATTCTATCGTGTTTTTCAAGGGATTGATCCATTTCATCTAATTGGTCAAATAGGTTAGAATAAAGGTGCTTACAGTAGCCCATATTAGCCCTTACATGGCTGTTCGCACGATAGTGACCACCCCTTTTTCGTTCCTGATTCCAGCAACTTGTCTTTTACTCTCTTTTTTTTCTTTGTAAGTCTTCCTAGAGCCTTCACAATTTTTCTTTTCAATGGACCACCTTTTGGCTTTGTTTATTTTTTGCCTATTTTCTCCTTCTGTGGTTTCTGCCTCCCTCATACTCACTGCGGGTTCAGTTTGCCTGTCTTTTTCCACCTGCCTTGTGTGGAAACTCAGGACATTTATTTTAAAATTTTCTCCCTTTATCATATAACCACTCACAGCTACACCATTTTCTATAAACGTTGATTTAGTTGCATTTCACAACTTTCGATAACGTTGTATTTCCATCATCTTTCAGCTTGAAATCGTTTCTAATTTTCTTTGTGTTGTTGTAACCCATGGATTCTTCAGAAGAGTTGTTTTAATTTCCAAATATGCTGGCTCTTTTCTTTTTTTTTTTTATTGTGCTTAACTTCTAATTTAATTCCATTGTGCCAGAGAATATATTCTGTAATATTCCAGTCTTTCAAAATGATTGAGAGTTGGTTTATGGCCTCCCATATGTCTTTCAACTGTTTTATGTACGTTGGGAAAGAATGTATTCTGCAGTTGTTCTGCCCAGAGCTCTATAAATATCATTAGGGCAAGGTAATTGATATTCCTTCCAATATCTTATTTTCTTACAGATTTATTTTTAATTAATTGTTCTATCAAGCAGTGAGGCCAGGGTGCTAAAATCTCCAACTGTGATTGTGGATTTGTCTCGTTCTCCCGTAAGCTCTGACAGCGTTTGCAATGTGATTTTGGAGCCCTTCTTTCTAGATTCATCCATATTTCAAATTGTGGTGTCTTCCTTATGTCTGGGCCTTTTTAACATTTTGAACTGTCCCGCTTATCTCCAGTGATACTCCTTTATCGGACAGCCTGATGTGTTGGATATGAACATGGTCACTCCAGCTTTCCCTCATGTTAACGTTTGCACAGTATCTCATTCCCCACTGTTTTCCTCCTCACCTAGTTATGTCCTCACATTTAAAACCTATCTCTTGCAGGGGCTCCTGGGTGGCTCAGTCGGTTAAGCGTACGACTTCTGCTCAGATCATGATCTCACAGTTCGTGACTTCGAGCCCCGCTCCGGGCTCTGTGCTGACAGCTCGGAACGCTGCTTCTGATTCTGTGTCTCCCTCTCTCTCTCTCTCTCTCTCTGCCCCTCCCCTGCTCACGTTCTGTCTGTCTCTCTCTCAAAAATAAATAAACATTAAAAAAAATTTTTTTAAGCCATGTCTTGCAAATGCATCGTGGGTCTTACCTTTTTGTCCAGCCTAGCAATGTGTGCTTTTTAGAAGGAGTACCTAGTCTATTTCACTTTAGTAAAGTTACCAATATGATTGGATTTAATCTGCCGGTTTACTGTTTGCTTTCTATCAATCTCATCTGCTTTCTTCTTATCCTTCCTGCCTGCCTTCTTTTGTGTTAGTATATTTCAGTATTCTGTTTTGATTCCAGTGTTGGCTTTTCCATGGTATCTTCTATAATACACACTTTCTGACTCATCACAGTGTACTTAGAGCGAATATTTTACCACGTCACATCAATGACGGAAACTTTGCAACTGGATAGTGCTGTTTCCTGCCTCTCTATCCTTTGTGATATATGCGCCATATGTATTCTTTCTACCTATGTTTAAAAATTATACCCACAATGTGGTAGTATAAGTTTTGATTTCAACAGATATATGTATTTCTTTAATTAAGAGAGTATATAGAGGAGTGCCTGGGTAGCAGTTAGTTAAGCGTCTGACTTTGGCTCAGGTCCTGATTTCACAGCCTATGAGTTTGAGCCCTGCATCGGGCTCTGTGCTGACAACTCGGAGCCTGGAGCCTGCTTTGGATTCTGTGTCTCCCTCTCTCTCTCTGCCCCTCCCCCACTCACACTCTGTCTCTCTCTTTCTCAAAAAATAAATAAACATTAAAAAAAGAGAGTGTGTGTGTGTGTGTGTATATATATATATATATATATTCTCTTATATTTTACCCATATACAGTAAAACCTTGGATTGCAAGTAGCTTGTTCTGTGAGTGTTCCACAAAATGAGCAAATATTTCTAATAAATTTTAACTTGATAAGCAAGCTATATCTTGCAATACGAGTAGTATGTGACACCGAACATCACATGAATCACAACTGAGCCAATGGTTCTTCTCTCTCTCTCTCTCTCTCTCTCTCTCTCTCTCTCTCATGCTGCGGGATTGTGGGTGATCATCTCCCATGCTTGGTCTCAGACTGTTTGGCAGAAATCAGTGATTTTTCAGAACACTGGAAGGTGCCTCCAGCTGGCACTAGTAATTTTTTGTCACTTCGAAGCACCTATGGACAGTCCTTTGCTTCTCCATCCAAGAATGAGCTTAGGAATGTTTTGCTTCATTCTAGGTCAGGCTGCCTGCAGATAGAGACCCTTTTCCTCTGCCTTATTGCCAGCTACCCTAAATACAGTATATGACAAGAGTTTATTAATACTGTACTGCAGTCAACGTCTGTGTGAGCATATACAATGGACCCCTTCAGAAAAAAAGTTGAAAAGGAAGGCAGCAAGAAGAAAGGGATGATTATTGTGAAAGCTAAGAAGGCAATCATCAAGAAGTATGAACAAGGTTTGGAGTGGCTGAAATTGAAAGATTTTATAAGAAGTCTATGTCGACCATTTGCACAATATTAAAGAAGAAAGAAGAAAGAAGGGGGCTAGATGCAGCAGAAGGAATCAAAGTAATGTCCACATGTTCTGGAAGATGTAGAAAAGTTGCTTCTGGTTTGGATAAATAAGAAACAACTAGCAGGTGATACCATGACCAAGAACTTTATCTGTGAGAAGGCGAAGGCCCTGTACACCAACTTTGTAAATGAACTGCCAAGTACGTCAACAGAAAACAAAGATGGCTTCAAGGCAAGCAGTGGATGATTTGATGATTTTAAGAGACGTGGCATCCGTAATATTGTGAGACAAGAAGAGGCTGTGAGTTCCAATGCTAAGGCAGCTGAGGCATTTGCTACCGAGTTCCAGAAGCTCATGGTTTCTGAATGTTACCTGCCAGAGCAAGTTTTTTAACTGTGATGAGATGGGCTTTTTTGGAAAAGATGCCAAAGAGGACCTACATTACAGAAGAAGAGAATGCAGTGCTCTGTCACAAGCCCATGAAAGGCCATCTCACCCTCTTGTTTTGTGCTAATGCAAGCAGGGATTCCAAAGTCAAGCCCCTGCTTGTGTATCATTCTGAGAACCCATGAGCCTTCAAGAAATGCAAGGTGCAGAAGAGCCAGTTGAATGTCATGTGAAGGTCCAACAGCAAGGATTGGGTCACTTGTATCTTGTTCGCTGAGTGGATCAACAAAGCCTTTGGTCCTGCAGTGAAGAAATACCTTTTTGGAAAGAATCTGCAGCTCAAAGCCCTGCTGGTTATGGATAATGCTCCAGCTCATCCTCTAGGCTTTGAGGACGACTTACTGGAGGAATTCAAGTTCATTAAGGGCAAGTTCCTTCCTTCCAACACCACTCCAATCCTCCAGCCTACGGATCAGCAGGTCATTTCAAACTTTAAAAAGCTTTATACCAAAGCACTATTTCAGTGATGCATCAAGGTGACCAAAGGAACAAACCGTATTCTCCGAGAGTTTTGGAAAAATCTTTTCCACATCATGAACTCCCCCAACATCATTGATAAAGCCTGGGATGGGGTCACCAAGAGAACCCTCAATTCTGCTTAGAGAAAACTGTGGCCTGGTTGTGTTCTTGTACATGACTTAGAGGGGCTCGCTCATGAACAGGAGCCACCAGTTGTTGATGAAATTGTGTCCTTGGGGAAGACCATAGGACTGGGGGTGAACAAGGATGACATTCAGGAGCTGGTGGAGGAACATGGCCAGGAGCTGACCGTTGATGAACCGATGGATCTGCATCACGAGCAACAGCCACAGGTTATGGAGGAGATCTCATCTGCAGAGGAGGAGGAGAAAATGCGAGGAATCTCTCACTTCAAATGAGATTAGGAAGATGTGTAAAATGTGGGAAACAGTACAAAGCTTTGTAGAAAAGCACCACATGAATAAAGCTGTAGGAGTACAAGCGATGAATCTGTTTACTGCAATGCAATGTCACATTTCCACGAAATCCTCCAAAGGAGGCAAAAGCAAGTGTCATTGGAGAGGTTCCTTGTTAAAGTTGCACGAAAAGAAAAAGATTTCATTGAGCCAATAGATAGCAGTGATTCTGTTAGTGATAGTGAATGTCTTCCTACACAATAACCCTCCTGTCTCTGGTCTCCCTCACACCAGCTACGAAGGTTTTCAATGTTAAGTGCAGGTTAATTATATCTGTGTAGAGACTGCCTGTCTTTCATAATGTATATATTGTCCTTTAAGTCCTTGAACATATTAATAACAGGTGCTTTGTACTAAATGCATGTCTGGATCATCTTGTGGTCAGTTTCTATTGATTGTTTTTTATTTTTAATGTGTGTGAGTATGAGTAACATTTTCTTCTTTCTTCGCCTGTCTAGTGATTTTCTGATTGGACGCTGGACACTTTGAATGATGCATTGTCATCTTTGGGGTCCATTTTGTTCTCTGTCATTTTATTCTAGCAAGCAATTAAGTTGACTAGACTCAGTCTCCAAAGTTGATCACAGTAGCAACTGAAATTGCCACTCGGTTCCTTCAAGTTCCAGCTGCTATTCTTTGTTCTCTGGGCCCCACTGAGTATTCCCTGAATATATATATGTGTACATATATATATGTATATTTATATCTTAGATAGACCAAGAATGTGGGGAGATCTTAAATATAGATTTGGGGGCTCACCTTCTCTGAGATACCCTTCCTTCAAGGATTCCCCCTTAAGTTTGGGGCTTTCGTCCAGCCCTGAACTCTTTCCTCTGGCACCTCAGACCAGTACATCTGTGGCTTCCTGACACTATAATTTATGTACAGATTTGGGTGTTCCAGGCAAAAAGCCTCAAACGCATAAAAATCACTCATGCAGTTAATCTTTCAAGGGTAGAGTCCCCTCTGAAGGCTCTTCTGTGCTTTTTTATATTTTGTATAGGTTTCATAACTATTGTTTATGGAAGGGTTACTGTGACCAAGTTACTACCCTATTGCCTTAATCCAGAAGCTGCCATGATGCATTTTTTATTGACAACATAACATTCACCCAGTTTGTGCTGCTAAAGACTATTAATGTTGGGGTGTATGGCCTCAGGAGAAGTTTCCATTCTTTGTTGCATGGAGGAAACTGGAAGGCTAGTCTCATACTATTGGCCATCAGAGTCTAAAGTGATCAATACCTCAGTGTTAGAGTTCTCAGTGTTCTCCAAAGAATGTGCACTAAGAGGAAACCAGCACAATCCCATCAGGACCCAATCTTTCCTTCAATCCTTTTGGAAACTAAAAAGAAAATTTATTTTTTTTCCTCTAAGAAAAGAAATGATAGTGCTTAAACACCTAATCAGCATTATTATTATCATCCACTTAAAAAAAATTCCTCTCTAGCCACCTACATATACCTATAGGTTATACTCCTACAGAAGCTGAACAGTCCAGTAATAATTTGACAGCAGATGTACATGTGGGTGTTGAGAAGTTGTACTGCATAGTTGGGAAAGCATGAGCTCAAAGCCTGGGTTTTTTTTTTTTTTCTGTATGGCCTTGGGAAATTTTGTTAACCTCTCTAAGCCACAGTTTCTCATCTGTAAAACTGGGATAATAATATCTATCTTGTAGGGCTGCTATGAAGTTAAACCCTAAAGCATGAAAAGTACCTACCATAATGCTGATAAGAGAAGACTTTCAAGAATTCTGTTTCCCACCCCCCCTCCTTTAGATCTATTTATAGTGCACTTGAGGTATCTGCAATCAGCCACTTGAAATTCCAGTTGAGGAAAAGGTCATACCAGAAATGAGAGCTTCCCCAAATTTACCCGCAGCTAATCATGGGTAATCATTCTCTAAATGCTTGTAAGTTACCTGGAGACCCTAAGCATGGCATCTCTGAGGGCTTCTTCAATTCCCTACAGTTTCATGGGAACTCTGCTTTCTAGGATTCCTGGTGTGGGATATTTCAGTGAAGTCCTCCAATTTATGGGATCATCTAAGGAATAAGTCCCTTTGAATCATCTAGTGTTTACAGGAGATAGGAAAACTATGACATCATCATTTCCAATGTCACACCTTTGACTGTCGCATCAAGGCTGCTGGTATTTACCATTCTTTAGATGAAATTCCTGAAAACCTGCCTTGCGTTGCCCCCAAAATTGGACAGAAGCTTCTAGCTTTCCTGGGGCTATTCATTCCTTTCAAGCATATTTTCCATTAAAAGCAACCATTGTTAAACCACTTTAGTGCCCACAGAGAAAAGGTCTTCCATGGTGTTGAGTCTACCAGTGAGTATTTGTTTCCCAGAATGTCAAGGAGTTATTGACTTCTTGGTTTGTGCTAGCACATTGCAATGTTCTGTTTCTTACACTGGCACTTCACCTTGTGTGTCAGAGCCTTGCTTATCCACGCAACGCAAGGTGGCCCTGAGGCTCCAAATACTCACTACTCAAGAACAGTGTCATCGCAGGAAGGAACAAAGCACAAACTGACAAAGAACCCTTGGTCTGTGATCACAAGAGTCAAGTTGCTCCACGACTATCTGTGCAGGGCTGTCTCTACAAACTACCTGCCAAAAGACTCCTGGGGGGTGCGGTTATTTCTGATGATGGGCTACCCTCCCCCATGAAAGGGACTGGTGTTCAGTGCTTGGAACTAAAAATCAAATGTTTACCGAGTGTAAGTGTGCAGAGTGGAATCATGTCCTGAACTACCTTTCTGCTCATTGTGGGTCAGGCTGTTGCCAGCTCCGTGGAACGTTATCACCCCGATTCATGCATTCATTCATTCAATGCATATTTGAGTGTCTAGCTCTGGGAAGACAGAAGAGAAAAGCCTCGGGTGGCTTACATTTCAGCGGGGATGACACAAATGATGAATGAATGAATAAATATGTCATGTAGCAATAAATGCTAAGGAAGAAAATAAGGAAGTTAGGCCAGAGGATACAGAATGATGAGGTCAGGGTTTCATTTCTTGCGGAGTGCTTGGGAAAGCCTTTCCGAGTAAGATGGCATCTGAGCAGAGACCTGAAGGCCATGCAGCCACCTGAGGGGAAGTGTCACATAGAGGTGGCAGCAAGGGCAGATGTCTGTGGGCCGGAGTTCCTTAGAGAGTTTGATGAATGGCAAGGGGAAAGTGAGACAGGACCAGAGGGAGCTGGAGGCAGAGAGGCAGAAGATGAGCCCTGGACATAGAAAAGGGCCAGACATCATAGGGCCCTGACTATAGCTTCCGAACAACCTGTGGCCTCCAGTCTTGCTGTCCCCCATTCCATGCTCCATCGTTACTAAAATGACCTCCATAATGTGACCCGGTTGCCCTCCTATACAACACCCTCAACAGTCTCCATCACCTGCAGGATCACATTCAAGCTCCTTAAGGTGGGCTGCAAGGGCCCTGATTCCCTCTCCAGATCCCACTTTGCCATTTACACCCCAGAAACCAAGCTGCTTGGACATGCCCTACCTACATGGCGCTTCTCTTCCTCCCAGCCACCGCTGGTGGGTCTTCCTCCACCTGGAAGGCAGACACCCAGTTGGTTCAGCCAGTGACTTAAGAATCAAAAGCTTAATGTCCATTTGAGGTTAATCACTGGATTGTGTCAGGCGAACAGGGAGAAATCTACCGCAGGGGCTGTTAAGAGGCGTACCAAATATTAGCTCCAAGGGTATTCCAAGCATCTGAAACCAAGGCAAGTAAAAGCAGGTGCTCAGGCTACAGAACGGGTTGATTCTATCAGGTGGCATTGCTTAGAACTTGAACCAGTATTGACTGAGCCGAGGCTTTTCATAGAAAACTCACTATGCGTCACACAGCACACAAAACGCTCCGTGTATACATTTTCTCTAACCTGCACCACAGGAATTACGCAGGTGAGGACATTAAGGTGGCACAGATCATAAGACGCAGACCTGGAGTCTGAACCCCTGTGATTATGTCCTCACAGCCCACACACTCTTGCATCACGCCTTCCAGAATCAGACATGGAGGTGACCGCAGCATCATGGGCTAAGTTCCAATGGCCTTTGTATCTACGGAATGGAGCCACAGCACCCATGCACCCACTTGAAGAGGCAGCTCTGGGGAAGGGCCCAGTCTCCCTGTGTTCAGTTCTTGGCTCCACACAGGTTAGCTCATGGACTCTCTGTGCCTCTGTTGTCTCATCTGTAAAATGGCTATTATTAATGGTACCTATATCCTAGGCACATAAGGATTAGAACTACTTTGTATAAAGCACTTAGCGCATGTCAGCTCAGGTCACTCACAGACCTGGGGCTCAAATGTCAGACGTGTACTTCTCACAGTTCTGGAGTCTGGAAGTCCAAGGTCAGGGTGCTAGAAAAGTCAAGTTGCGGCAAGAGCTGTCTTCCCAGCTTGTAGATGGCCTCCTTCTCGCTCTCTCCTTCCCTGGCAGAAAGAGGAGGTTCTGGTCTCTTCCCTTGGTTGTCAGAACACTAATCCCATCATGACACGCCACCCCCATGACCTCATCTAAACTTAATTACCTCTCAAAGGCCCCACCTCCAAGTACCATCACACTGGGGGTGAGAGTTTCAGCATATGCCTTCTGGAGGGATACACACATTTGGCCCTCAGCTGGTGCATATTAAGAGCTTGATAAATGTTAGCCACACTTGCAAGGCATCAAGGTGGCACAAAAGCCTCCCTCCGGTCCACCTTGCTGGTCCAAGGCCACGACACAGCAGGGCAAGAAGTGACCTGTGTGCCAGAACGCCTCTGTTTTGCATTTGCCTGGAGAGCTATTTTCCAGGAAGCCAGCCCGCCATGTTTTCCAGCCCTAAAGGATGCTTCTTTTAAGGAACTGCTTCTTCCTCACCTATTTCCTTTCCTGCTGTTCATCTTGACGTTCGGCTCCTTCGCCACTGAGGTTCTCTCCGGTCGGGTGCATTTCCTCCTCGCCACGTACACCCCAAACCTCAGAGCCCCGGCAGCCCTGGTTGATTTTATCACCGTCGTAACTCTCTGGAATAGCTGCTGTTACGCAACAGCTACTAGCACAAAACTGGTACTTTTGCGTCGACTGCAATGTATTCATAAATTTCTACGGGCCTTTATTGAGCGCCTACTGTGTGTGTCACACGGATGCCTACCGACCGAACTTCCTGTCTCTGCCACCATCACCGCAAACACACCTCATTATCCTCCCTGGACACAAGCGGCCCCATAGTTCCAGAAGAGAGGGATTCTTCCTTCCTAATGTGGCCCCAGTGGCCTCTGTGGCAGACTCTTCCCAGCCCGGAGACACCCCTAAGAGAGAGCCCCCCCCACCCCCACCCACCCGCCCCATCCCAGGCCTCCGTTAGCTGGCCTCCATCCAGCTTCTTTGTCCTCACCCTCCCAGTGTCCCAAGGCAGCGTCCACACGTCCTGCCTTATCATCTCCTTCAGGTTTGTGACCATTCTGTGTTGCTGTCCCCATCCCCATCTGTCTGATTCTCCTGTATCTCCGAGAGTTTTCTTCTTTCTTGAGCCCTCACTTCCCTTCACCCTCCATCTGTGCGTACACCTTGTGGCCCTCCCGCCACAGCCCATCCCTCAGTCTACGGAACAAGTATCTCCATATCCCAACTCCAAGTCTCCATCCGCGGCAGGCCCGGGCTCCCAGACAGGTGGCCTCTGAACCCCAGGTTCACAGGTATGCCACTGACGAGTATCTGCTCCGACCTTGCAAACGGAGAAGACATTTCAAGTCGTGGCTTCATTAGTATCGTATTTCCACTTCAGAAGCAGCGACAAGGCATGGTCTGGGCGCCCAGGTAGCGAGCCATTGTTCTCCATGCCTCTGGCAATTTCCATCATGCTGGTTTCAAGTGGGTGTGTGTTTTGTCTTTGCTATTGCCAAGACACCACGGGGCTCTTGGGCGTATACAATAGGTGTGCAGGTGTGCTTCTCCACACACGGGTGCCTGCAACCTCCCCGTCAGTTTTCCCAGGCTCGTTTTGCCGTGATATTAAAGGACCACAAAGAATTTCTAAGTCAGTCGTATTCTTTGTTGTTATTATTAGTTGTAGTGTATTGAAAGGGACAAACAATGCGGCTGTTCTTTGCCACTCTACAACCGGAGATTTCTTTTCTAGAATTTCTTTTTTTTTTTTGTCATTGTGTTGAAAGAACTCAAGAAAGACTAATTACTCTCCTTTCTCTTTAAGAAAAAGAGAGAGAGAGAGAGAGAGAGCTGGATTTGAGGGTGAGCCTGGGCAATCCGCTTCAGGGTGGTGGTTTTGTGTCTCTCAGCTTGGAGGTGATTGCGTCATCTTCTGGGTCCTTGCATTTGTCTTTGCAAAGTTGTGAGCATCATCCCCAGCATTCATGCCCACGGTGGCAACCAAGACCCTAATTAATAGCATTAGATGCCCATCCAGACAATGGTGTTGCCAAGGAATGTCACAGTGGTGCTAGGGTCCTGCCTTGCACCCTGTGCTGTGGAAACAGACATCCTTCTACCATCCCCACCCACCCCCCGCCACCACATCCCTTGGGCCCACACATTATTCCTATGAGCACAGGACTAGCACACTACATTCCCAATGCCACTCAGAGTCCTATATGAACCACTCATTTTGTTTCTGCTGGAGTCCCTCTGCCCCAGCCCAGAGGTGTCAGGAACCATAGGGAGCAGTCTGGGAAAACAGCCTCTGCATGCAGATGGCCCTGACCCAACCCAGTTCCCAGCCCAGTCTCTCCTCTGTCCCTGTCCTTCCCAAGAGCCATCCAGCTAAGTGGTGGGTTCACTCAGAGCCTCTCCAGCTGGTCTGCCCATCCCATGACATAATCACAAGTGCCCGGGGCCCGCAGCTTGCAAGTACCCAATCCTAGCCCAAGACCCCATGGAAAAACGTCTCAACAGGATGAAAGCTTAAAGGTCAGGCATGGAAAAGAAAGTTCTTAGATGGAAGGGCAGAGAATGTAGAGCCGGACAGTGCTAGTGATTTGAAACAATATGATCTGATTAGAGCCCCGGAAGTATTGGTGAAGAAGGTAGTCCCCCCCACCCACCCCTCCTGGTCCCTCCAGGCAGGCCTGGAGCCGGAGCCCTGGGGGTTGAGACCTAAGCATCCAGCTCCAGCTCTTCTATGAACAAGCTGTGCAAATTTGGGCCAGCTCATCCCTCTCTGAGCCTCAGCTTTCCCCCTTGCGAAAGGAGGGGGGTTGCAGCAGATTACCTTCAGGGTCCCTTCCAGCTGTGTGATTTCATAAAGGAAAAAAATAAAATCCTTTACCCTGAAGAGCTCTGAGACACAACAAAAAGGCATTTCCAAGAGAGACAGTCAAATTCCAAGGGAGACAGTAGGAATTTTTGGGGACTAGGGAAAGTATCAATCATAGGAAAGAAATAGCAGGTGGCATCCTAAGGAGATGGGCGAGGACATGATCTGAGGGTCAGGGTAGAACCTGGGCTCAGGCCCGACACGCTCCCCTGCAACTTTGAACTAAGATCAGACATTTCCTACAAAACAGGCCACTGAGTGACATCTGGGGCCCCCGGGGACTTGGTCACTGCTAATGTTATGTTAATGCCCCATGATGGGAACACAGGGACAATTTCCCAGCCAGTGTTTCGCTGCCCCAGGAGCGGAAGGGCTATAACCCACCCACCTGTGAGCGGCAAAAATTATCACGTGCTGAAGGGAACTGGTGGCAGAACAAGAGAGGGAGCTCCCGGATCGTTTGAGAAGGACCAGTAGATTAAAAACCACAAGCTACATCATCGGGGCCCAGATGGCAAGACAAGCCCACAAATATCGATGCTGAAACATGCTGAGAAATCCATCCAGGAAGGCCAGGAAATCAGGATGTACACAGCCCAACTCTGCTCAAAGCCACAACGTCACCACCATCTCTGCTAATGTGGCTCTTTCTAACAAGTTTGGCCTTTAAACCCTCCTTTCCAGGGCCCCTCAGAGGCCTGTTAACACCATTTGCCAGCAAAAGGGCTCTGGAAGATGTCTTAAGTGTAAAAACCCACTCTTCCATGGTCTTCCTACCTTGATAGCTTCAGAAATGTGGCCAGCTGGCTAAGCACCTTCTGCCTCTTCCTTTCAGGCTCCCAAGAAAGGGGTCACCTGGCCGTCAGTCAACGAGATACTTTTCAGGTTAGGGAGAGACCACTGACCTACCTGCCTCCCCGCAGCTGCTGAACCGATGGGGGGTCCCTGGGGGTGGGGGGTCGGGTAGCAGGCAGGTCAAAGTCCCAGCTAAAAGCTACCAGGTAGCACGTAGGCGTTCTGGGTCCGACCTCAGTCCATCTTGGCAACTGAAAACTAGGAGGAGTCTCGGAGATCAATCCAACTCATTTCTTTCATGGTGGGCAAACAAAGATGTTCAGAAATGCTAAGAGGTATACTGAAACCATGTTGCGGGGAAGGGAGGGAGTGGGAAATGGGATCTGCATGGGCTAAAAGGCACAGAGCCTGAGCCCGGTCCAGCACACCCAGTGAGAGGGCCAGGTGGCTCGGTCTGGTCTGGGTATTCGTCTGCTAAGCAAAGAGCAGTACCTGGAAAAGTCAGGGAGTAAAGAGGGGGAAGGGAGTGGAGCCTGGCGGAGTGGGCGTGGCCACAGGGGGAGAGTCGACCTCAAAAGGGCAGAGGTCCTTCCCTCCTCAAGGCACTTCCCAGCAAGATGCTTCCAGCTGATTGACCCAGAAAAGACTTGGGTCCCCCTTTTCAAAGAGTCCTCCCTTGACGTTATGCAGATTACCCACACCCATGAGTCCACAAGGAAAATGTGGGGCAGTGGGTGAAAGACAAGAGATTTAGGGAAAGTTATAATTTGGGCGTAAACACAGACAGTGGGCAAACCAATGCTCTCTCATCTACTTCCGGGCTGTGGGGGTGGTGTAGTCCTGAAGCTGAGTCATGAAAATTAATTTATTAGCCAGGATTAGCCTCAACTGCATGTTAACGCAAAATCCAAACTAATGGTGGCTTAACCAAGATGGCAATTTCTTTCTTCCCTTACCTAAAAGCAAGGCAGAGGTAAGTGATCTGGGGCTGGTAAGGCAACTCCATGGTTACTGGAACTCAGATGCCCTCTGTTTTCCTACTTTCACCAGCCCCGTGCAGAGCTTCCAGTTAAAGGCTCCCTTTTAGCCCCACATGGCTGCTGGAGCTTCTAGGCAGGAGGGAGGGAGATGGTGGAAAGGGCATCTAAAGGAGGCAGGTCCTCCAGCTAAGCCAGGTTTCCTTGAGCCACCTGACCAGAAGTCCCACTAAACATAACCGCTCACAGGGCGACCGGATGGCTCAGTCGGTTGAGCGTCCAACTTCGGCCCAGGTCATAATCTCGCAGTTCATGAGTTCGAGCCCCGCGTCGGGCTCTGTGCTGACAGCTCAGAGCCTGGAGCCTGTTTCAGATTCTGTGTCTCCCTCTCTCTACAGGGTTTTTAGCTTGGTTTCATGACCTCCCTAGATATAACAGGGACTCTCTTACTAAGGAAGAAAGGGTTTACACCTGTTGGACAGAACGACCAGTTTGGCTTCTCCTTAGGTCCTGTCTTCTCTGTGCTCAGGCTGTGCAGTTGTGACCTGGGTTTTCTACATCTGTGAAAGGACCATCAACCCATGCTCCTTGCCTACCTCAGTAGAGAAGCATGATAAATTAATTAGGAAGGAAGGAAGGAAGGAAGGAAGGAAGGAAGGAAGAGAGGGAGGGAGGAAAAGTCTTTAACTCAAAGGAAGGAAAATAGGCTGGTTGGGGGCCAGGCACACACAGGAGTGCAACTTGGCCGAACTGTCCCTCTCTGATGTCAATACTCCAGGGAAGCCAACTAATTACAGGCTCCCTGCTGCAGAGCCTTTTGAAACATAAGACTTCTTTTGAGATGTGACTAATTACCCCCTACCTGACTTTAAGACTAGATTTTTACGTCTGAAGCTTTTTCCAAATGAGCCTCACCCGTGCTGCTGCCTGCCCCAGTGGACTAACACAGATAGCTGGTGGAGGAGTGAGGCAAGGGCAGGGGTCCAACAGGCAGACGGGAAATGGAAAATCCACCCAGCTCTGATACCCAGTGGGCCTAGCCTCCCCTCCAAACCTCTGGTCTGAATTGCTAAAGAGTATAACAGGGTTTCCACTCTCTTCCTTCCCCACCCAGCTCTGGTGGAAGCGTTAATGAGGGCTGGAGGGCTGCAGCTGGGGGCACAGGGGTCTGCAGGCCAGGAGGATGCAAGGGAAATGTCACTGTCACCAAAGTGAAGGGGAGGAAGGGGAGAGAAAGGGAGGAAGGAGGAGAAGGATGGGGAGGAGAAGGATGGAGAGGAGGAAAGGAAGGAGGATGGGAGGAGGAGGAAGATGGGAAGGAAGGGGAGGAGGGTGGGGAGGAGGAGAGAGGGAGGAAGGTGGAGGAAAGGGAGGATGGGGAGGAAGAAGGGGAGAAGGGAGAGGAAGGAGAGGAGGAGAAAGGGGAGGAGGGAGGGATGGAGGGAAGGAGGGAGAGGAGGGGGGAGGAGGGAGAGGATGGAGGGGAGGGGGGAGGAGGATGGGAGGAGAAGGAAGATGGGAAGGAAGGGGAGGAGAGAGGGGAGGAGGAGAGAGAGGGAGGAAGGTGGAGGAAAGGGAGGATGGGCAGGAGAAGGATGGGGAGGAAGAATGGGAGGAGGGGAGGAGAAAGAGGAAGTAGGAAGGGGAGGAGGAAGGGGAGGAGGGAGAGGACGAAGGGGAAGAGGATGGGAGGAGGAAGAGGGGAAGGAAGGGGAGGAGGAAGGGGAGGAGGAGAGAGAGGGAGGAAGATAGAGGAAAGGGAGGATGGGCAGGAGAAGGATGGGGAGGAAGAAGGGAAGGAGGGGAAGAGAAAGAGGTAGGAGGAAGGGGAGGAGGGAGAGGAGGGAGAGGAGGAGGGAGAGGAGGGAGTGGAGGAGGGAGAGGAGGAGGAGGAAGAATAGGAAACAGCAGTGGAGGAAGGGATCACGGGAGGCTGGAGTTTAGAAAGGCAAACTCAGACTCCGAGAGCAGCGTCATACACAGGGCTTCATCCCCCTAAGAAGAAGCCACGAGGAGAAAGAAGGCAGGAAGGTAAAAGGAGGGTGAGAATAATGTGGGCCAAGGAAGACACGAACCTGTCTGGCTGTGTCTGCAAAGCTGGAGAGGATGACAGAACCTTGACTGAAACTAACGACTGTCATCACTGCCCCCCCCCCCCGGGTGGAAAAGCCCCAGGCAGCGCTGTTCCCTAGTCTACGCATCCGCAGAGCCTTAGTGTAGCCAACAGCGAAATCGGGGGCAGATCCGGTGGCAGTCAGACCTTGTGAAGAAATGCCCAGCTGTCAGAGCTTCCCAGAAGAGGGTGTGTTTGATGGGGGTTTGTAGAGTGAATAGGAGTTCGCTGGCTAGCCAAGGAGGAAAGGGCATTCCAGTCAGAGGCAACACTGTGTGGACAGCCCAGAGGTGACAAGTGGCCCAGGGACGTTCAGGGAATTGCAGCTGGTTGGGCCTGGCCGGGGGTGGGTTTACAGGGGGAGGGTGGCTCGGGATGGTGCTGAATCAATGGGCAGGTTCCACTCCCGGGAATGTTGCAAGTTGTCCAGGGAACATAGGCTTTAGTGGAAGGTCACCAGGAGCCACTACTGACAGGGGTTAGCAAGGGGGCACATTTTATTTATTTATTTTTATTTTTGAAGATAATTTATTGTCAAATTGGTTTCCATACGACACCCGGCGCTCATCCCAACAGGTGCCCTCCTCAATGCCCATCACCCACTTTCCCCTCTCCCCTGCCCCCCATCAACCCTCAGTTTGTTCTCTGTATTTGAGTCTCTTATGCTTTGCCTCCCTCCTTCTCTGTGTGTAACTATTTTCTCCCTTCCCCTCCCCCATGGTTTTCTGTTAAGTTTCTCAAGTTCCACATATGAGTGAGAACATATGATATCTGTCTTTCTCTGACTGATTTATTTCACTCATCATAATACCTTCCAGCTCCATCCACGTTGCTGCAAAGGGCCATATTTCATTCTTTCCCATTGCCAAGTAGTAGTCCATTGTGTATATAAACCACATCTTCTTTATCCATTCATCAGTTGATGGACATTTAGGCTCTTTCCATAATGTGGCTATGGTTGAAAGCGCTGCTATAAACATTGGGGTACAAGTGCCCCTAGGCGTCAGTACTCCTGTATCCCTTGGGCAAATTCCTAGCAGTGCTATTGCTGGGTCATAGGGTAGGTCTATTTTTCATTTTTTGAGGAGCCTCCACACTGTTTTCCAGAGCGGCTGCACCAGTTTGCATTCCCACCAACAGCGCAAGAGGGTTCCCGTTTCTCCACATCCTCACCAGCATCTATAGTCTCCTGATTCGTTCATTTTAGCCACTCTGACCGGTGTGAGGTGGTATCTCAGTGTGGCTTTGATTTGCATTTAAGGGAGCACATTTTCAAGCAAGCCCTCTGGCTGCAGAGAGGGAAACAGACTCAGAGATGAGGTTCGTGTCAGGAAGACCAGCCGAGGGACCACGGCGATGCCCTGAGCCCCGAGTGGCTGCACTCTGCTGGGGTGTAGGGCAGAAGGGCCCAGCAGAGGGGAGCTGATGGGACTCGGTGACTGGCAGGTGTAGAGGAGTTGACAATGACTCGTACGTTTCTGGCTTGGGTGACGGGGCCGAGGGTGATCCCATTAACCCAGTAGGAAATAAGAAGGAAGCAGTCTGACAGCGGAGCAGTGAGTTTGCTTTCTGACATTTCAATTTTGAAGGGCCAGGGCCCTGCAGATGGGGACAGCTAGGAGGCCGTGGGATGTGCCGGGCGGGAGCTGCAGATATGGTGGTCCTCGGTGAGGATGTGTCTCTGTGATCTCCTTTCTGGTCACTTAAACTGGGGGTCTACTGTCTTTTCTCAGGCATCCAGTCATCCGGCCGCATCTAGAACAGCGTAGGTGAGCCACTTGGGGGGAGGGCGGACTCTTTGCAAGGGAGGCTGAGCAGACGTCCCCAGGGAGGGGGCTCTCCTTGTGACATGGGGTTCTTCGGGACCAAGCAGCGCCCCACACTCAACACAGAAAGTTCTTGGTCGGCCACTCTGGTCCCGTTGGCTGAGCGGCTGCTCACATATAGAGCAAAACGCCACTGAGAAGCAGATCGCCTCCCCGAGGCGCCTCCAGTTGAGAAGCCCAGAGCCCTTCTCCAGCAGGATGGTTCTAGAAGGCACAGACCCATGAACGAAGGGAGAGAGGGAGGAGACAGAGATGGGATGTGGAGAGGCAGTCAGAGGTGAGGACCTACAGGGACGGGGAAAGGGGCCAGGAAAGGAAGGGGGCAGTCAGGTGTCAAATCCTAGGGTCACCAACAGGCTGGACTGATGGACGAATGATCCAGACTCTGGCCTGAGCCCTTTGGAAGCAGCCCTGCCTTTCTTCTCGTTACCTGGGAGCATGCATGGTCGGGCAGCTTCCTCGTGTCTGTTGGCTGATACCCACTTCCAGCCGCAGGCTCTTCGGATCCCCCAAGTGGCTGGGCCCCATGTCCCCTCCCCACCCTCAGCAGGGCCACCTTCGCAGTCCTGAGACATCGACCTGCTGGCGGGGAACCCTGGCCCGGGCAGATTCCTCCCGCCTTTGGGGCAGAGAGTGGAAATTGGATTGGCCTCATTGGACTTGCTCCCTGACTGTGCTGGGAAATTGCAAGGCTATTTATTCCCCTCTCCTCGAACTCTGGGTGCAGAGCGATAAGTACACTTTGAGGGACACCGCCAAAGTCAAGAGGCCTCCTCTGTGACCCTGGTCACAAGGCTCGAGGACCAGACCGTGCTTCAGAGAGGAGCCACGGCTAAGTGTGAGTCTGGGATCAGCAGGGCAAAGCAGGCAAGGACACCCCGGATGAGACCGGAAGGGAAGGCAGATCGCGTGGACTTTTCCTGAGTAACAGGGGCAGGGGCGGGGTGGGGGTGGGGGGCAGTGGTGGGGAGGATCCCTGGTGGAGAAAAGGGGAGACGGAAACGAAGGCTGTTTGATGAGAACGGAAAGACCACTTCCCTGCTTGCCAGCCTCTGCCTCTCCATTACAGGAAAGCCCGTGGACCAATTATTCCATCAAGTTAGATATTAGAGACTCCAACTTCATTAAGGCTTCGAGGCACAGGAAAAGTGAATCATGGAAAGCTTTCTCTTCAGCAGGAGACTTTCTCTGGGAAGGGAAAAAAAAACACACTTTCATTTTCCTTTGAGGTTAATAGAAGGCTAATTTGAAAGCACTCGGTTAATGAGAAAGCTAAAAATACCTCTTGTAGGATCACATGCCTCTGTCCTGGCCTCGGCAGCTCCAGCCGCTCTGGAGCGCGAAGCCGACTTCGGGAGGGCAGAGCGGCAGTCGGGGGCACGGAGGACCGACACCCGCCCCGCACCTGCGTCCCCGGACGGGGCAGGGCGGGCCTGGGCCGAGGCTGCCAGGTTGGCGCAGGGGAGGGAGCCGGCGGGGGAGGAAGAGACAGTCACACTCAGCACGTGCCATGATGACGCCTCACGGCTGCCAGGGGGTTTCTGGAGGGGGGTGTGGGTATGGATTCACCAGCCCAGGCCCGCCCTGTCCTCCGCCAAGGTGGGCCCCCGGTTGGGCAGGCCAGGGCAGTCCCCCAGCTGAAGGACCTGGACAGTAGCCGTTGGAGGTGATCACAGCAGCTCACCAAGTGAATGAAGCCAGAAAAGCAAGAAAGGTGTGGCTTGGAGCAAATGAGAGGACGCCCGGTTCGGTCTCTTGGACTCTGAGTGTGTGTGTGTGTGTGTGTGTGTGTGTGTGTGCGCGCGCGTGCGCGCTCGCGAGCCCACACATGCGCTAGCAGCCGTGGAAGCTGTTCACGAGAGGAAAGGGAGGTCCTGTGCATCTGAGAACAGGATCTGGGGTCCAGCAAGGGAGCCATCAGGCACTCTCTTCCAGCCTTTCCGCGTGCTATGAGCCCAGGCACACGGATGTGGGTTTAAAGCTGGCAGAGCTAGAGGTTCCCACCCTACGGCCGCAGACCCGGGGATCCAGACTCTCTGTGGGCCTCGGAGCAGGCCTCAGTGCTCCTGAGATGCTGCCGTGCCCTTTTCTCTGCAGCCCAGGCTTTCCAGGAAAATGAAGAGATGGAAAAGGGAAGGAAAGGCGGAGGGGGAGGAAGGGGCCTGTGTTCTGCTCCCCAACTGCCAGGACGTGCACGTTCTGCCCACAGCAGGCTCCCCAGAGGGCCTGGGCCTTGGGGGTGGGTGGCCCCCTTCCTCAGTGGTGCAGCCAGCCCTCCCCTCCCCTGCCCACACCCCCAGGGCAGCCCCCACCCCGCTGCTGAAAGATGCTTCCTTTCTGTCCCCTCCAGCCTTTGTCAGTGACATGCGTGTTTCTGTCATTTCAAGAACGCCATTAACGGATGCTTTGAGCTTAAGAGACACATTACAAGACACCTCCCTACTTTCTGCACCCCTCAATCCGGCCCTGGCCGAGAGAGAGAGAGAGAGAGAGAGAGAGAGAGAGACAGGGCGAGTGTAGCCACAGCACGAGGAGGCAGACATAGACATCCTTCCTCTGAATCCCTCTGCCCTGGGCTCCAAGGCCAGAGAACTGAAGCCCAGTCACCAATACACGAAACCAGGCTTTATTAAAGGCCCTCGATGCTCCGACAAGGAATGTCCCCGCCCACGAGGAAAGCACACGAGTGGCTCATTTGCATAGAAGAGAAATATCTTTTAATTAAAAAAAAAATCTTTTTAACATTTACTCATTTTTGAGAAACAGAGAGAGACAGAGCATGAGCAGGGGAGGGGCAGAGAGAGGGGGAGACACAGAATCCGAAACAGGCTCCAGGCCCCGAGCTGTCAGCACAGAGCCCGACGCGGGGCTCGAACTCAGGAACCGCGAGATCGTGACCTGAGCCGAAGTCGGACGCTCAACCGACTGAGCCATCCAGGCGCCCCTAGAAGATAAATATCAAACAAACAAATACACTCAATCCACTTTCTGAGGAGTCTTCACTTGTTAGAGACACATGTGAAATGGCTTTATGCGTCCCTACAACTCCCCCTAACTACCGTCTGTCGAACCCCCCCTTGCCTACTCCCTTAAAGACATTCGGCCAAATTATATACATTTCAGCCCTTGTCCAGTTATTACAACTGTCTCATCCCAGCACTTACTGTGATTCATGTTAAAACTTCAATCTCTGTGAAATTCAGAGCTCTGCTCCTCCCTGCCTGTTGCTGTCCTCAGCAGGACATACATGACCGTGCTTGTGCCGGGGTGGGGTGGGGCGTGAGGTCCGCTCATCGGTCCCTCCCCCTCACTTCCCTGCCGGACAGTGTCCTCTTGCTGGTGGCCTTTCTAAGTCTGATCCCTGGCCCCACTGTTAGAGTGACAGGCATACGGACGAGGTGGGGGGCTCTCCGCAGCAGCATTCCTTGATCAGGGATGCCTGGCTCCTGCTTCTTCTCCCCTCCCCCCACTCACCTTTCCATTCTCACCCAGCTTGGAAGGTGGGGGTATCTGCAAAATGGCTGAAGCCCAGCTCCCTGCCATGGGGTTCACTCCATCCAAGGCAGGGGTACATAGCCTTGCCCACCAATGGTGGGAGAGCAGACAGCACCCTGGCTGTCCCTGGGGGACCGAGCATCTTGAACAAGCCTGTCGCCATCCCACTCAGGAGCAAGAGGCCACCAGAAAATCTGTTGGGTATCCTAATGGCCAACTGAGGAGCCACCCGCCCGGCTCCTCCGGAAGGAAGAGAACAGCCTTCCCCTACCAACTCTGCACTTGGGCAGGACCAGCTTCCTCCTCCATCCTTTGGCTGGTATGAGGTGCGTAGGATGCCAGTTGCTATCACCGAGGGGGCAGCACCTGTGTTCCAGGCTCCTGCACTCACTGATTTAATGTCACCTCAACCTGTGACATGGGTGCTACTGACATCTTCCTTTGAAAGGGGAAGAAACTGAGGCACAGGGAGATGGGGTAGCACATCGAGGTCACGCTGGGAGCTCCAGGGGCTGGATCCAGATCCTCCCAGGCTGGTTCTGCAGCCCCTCCTGAGCCCTGTGGGGGGGTGGCTGGGGGATGGCTCTCTGAATATAAAAGCAGGTCTACTGGGCACCTTTCCCCTCCTTGGGGGACAGGTTTGTCCTCAAGGCAAGGGACGCTGCCAGCAAGGTTTTAAAGCAGAGTTAGGGCAGATACTGCAGACTGGGCCCGAGAGGAAGTATTTGGCCGGGTGACACAGCCACTCGCAGGCTCATGGGCCACCTCTGAGTCCTTGCCTGGTGTCCTGCAGGCCACCCAAACTCACGTCTTTTCGGTAGTAGAGGGGAAGGTTGGAGGGGGGAGGCAGGACAGGTGGGCTTGCCCCAGTGTCTGGGGGGGGGGCCCTCCTAAACTGCCTGGGGCCACTTGTGCAGCAGCCTCCAGCCCAGCAAAGGAAAGGCAGCCGGCTCTCCCCGCCTCACCCCGTCCTTCGGAATCCCATCCGTCTGGGGAATACATCGCGCTATGGAACATAACTCTGTAATGTGCGGCTAATGTTCTGTGGACAGTTACACAGCAGCATCACCGAAGACTCGCCAGCCGCCTGTCCCGCAGATGCACTGTGCCCCGCCCGCTATGTCACAGCCTCCCAAGAAAGAGAAAGGGGCCGGGTGGGCGCCAGGCCTGGGGCAGCCTGGAGGAGCCAGTCGTCCCTGGAGCATCGGCTCAGAGACCACCAGCCTCATGGCCCTCGGATGGGGGCCACGGGGGCGGCGAGCCCAGGGCCTGCGGGCCCGTGGGTGTAATTCCGATTCTGAGCCCACTCCTACTAACTCTTATTTCCTAACGGCCTCGCAGACGTCACCCCATTTAACCTTCAGAACAACTCCGCTGGGAAGGTGTTCTCCCCGTTATATGATTGAAGAAACAGGTGCACGCAAACTGAGTGCTCGCACCTCAGAACGGGAATCCAAACTGCCCTGATCCATTCCAAAGCTCTCTACCCCTCTGCCAGGGCAGAGGGCCAGTCCCGCAAGTTCTCTGCACCCCCATTTCCTCATCTGCAGAAAGGCAGCATTAATTCGCCTTTGTCCCAGCTTTGAGACGGCTTGGTATTGACAGAGGGCCTGGCACAGTGTTTGAATGTGACTGTATCAGTCTGGGGTTTTCCAGAAAAACAGAACCAACAGATGTGAATACATTTAGAGGGAGAGAGAGAGAGAGACAGATTTAACCTGATAGGGTAAGGCTGCAGACTGGAGACCCAGGGAATAAATGCAGTTTGAATCCAATGGCCATCTGTTGGCAGAATTCCCTTTCTCAGGGGAGGCCCGTCTTTGTGCTATTCAGGCCGTCACCTGATTGGGCATGGCCCACCCGCGTAGGGCGGGCAATTGGCTTTACCCGAACTCCACCAATTTGAATGCTAATCGCATCCAAAATACACCTCCACAGAAACATCCAGAATGATTGGCCAAATATCTAGGCACTGTGGCCCAGCCGAGTTGACACATAAGATTATAATGGTGAACATCCCTGCACGGCAAGCCCCTGTGGACAGGGGTGCCGCCCCCTGCTGTCAGGACCCATGGGTCTTCGCCATGGAATACAACACCCATGGCTGGCGTTTGTATGTACATGGTGAACCCACAGGAATGTGGGGTGGTCGTGTGAACGCGTGGGCACCTACACGGCTATAAAGGCACAGGATATCCCTGGAGGGGGGAGCCAAGGCAGTGCCCAGATCCTGGGACCACAGGGGCCACTTCACGGACCCATGAGGACCAGGGGGAGAGCAGTAGGAGGGGGCAGTCAGAATGCGTACAAATCCCGACTCCTGGCCGTGACCCTAGATAAAGAGCGGTGCGCCTCACTGGGATTCAGTCCAGCCTCAGCGAGGAGGGAATGAGGAACCCGGCCGCAGCCGGCAGCCGGGAACGTGTAATACACTGATGGAGGTAAATAAAGCACCTAGCTGGGCCCAGCCAGGCACACAGTAAACATAAGCTTCTTCCCTCCCCACCCTCGCTGAAGAAAAGCACGTCCGAAGCAGAGCAGAAACTTAATTAGGACTGGAAAAATGTGAATTCCAAGGCTTATTAAATTCATGATATTTTTACTTACCATGTACCCAGAAATATATTTAGCAAAGCAATTTACACCATCATTGGCTGATGGATGGTGGTTTTCCAAGCTGACTTTGAAGATGTAAATGGGCTCCAATCAGGGCTTTGCCGGGAGACGATGCTTCCCTCCATACGGCCCTGGTCCTCTGGGCCCCAGCATCACTTGGACAGCCCCCCAGGATGGACGAATGGCCCTGCTCCCCGCCCGCCTCCACAGAGGCCAGCAGAGAGGTAACACGATGGCAAGGATAAGAGTCATTTATCAAGCACTCACCGTGTGCCAGACACCGAATGCTTTGCCTCTGGTGACTCAGTACCCCTCCCAGGAACCCCATGAGATAAAAAAGCACCCAGGCACCTCATCTCCCCAGCTGCGAGACCTCGGGCAAGTCGCTTAAGTGTCTCCCTCTGTGCCTCAGTTTCCTCATCTGCAAAATGGAGCTAATAATACCTATACGTGAGGAGCCCTAAGCACAGCGTCCGGACTTAAGAGACACTCAGAATGAGATACCAGTGTGGCTGTGAAAGGGTCAATTACTTGCTCAAGATCAAACGGCTGGTAAGCAGTACAGTCAAGATTCAAGGTCAGGTGTGCAGACTCTGAAGGGCAACGGTGGGCGTGTAGGACACAGCTCCCCAGTCCAGGCGTCTCTCCTTCTCTACCTTTTATGTCCAGGTGTAAGCACGGCGTGGGGGGACTGTCAGGGAGGGGGTGGGGGGCAAAGTTTGGCTGGATCTCCCCCTTGACCCTCACACCCAGGAAGCCCAGGCAGGAATCATGCTTTTGTGACCTGCTGACTCGGTGTGAGACGTAAGTTCTCTCCCCAGGGTCCAGGGTACCCTGGGGGGGGACCGGCGGCAGCGTCCCAGCCCGACCCCTTGTCTCTCCCGTTTGTCACTGTCCTCCCTTCTGGAGTGCCCTTGCCCGACACAAGGGCTTGCCGGAGTGGGATAAACGGCTGGCCTTGAAATTTTATTTACTGAAATAATTTGCATACGAACCACCTTGCTAACGCAAAGCTGAGTATCACCCCCCCCCCCACCCAGATGAAATCATCACGAAGTCCAAATGAATTGATCTGACGGTTCACAGGCCGCTGGACTGAGTAAGGCTGGCGCGCTCACGACCCTCCTGCCTGGGTGGGGAACTCTTGCCCGGGAGACGAGCTGTGTGGAAATATTTGGAAATAGCCCTGGGAAGCGGGGTAGCCTCGCGGGGAGGGAACCTGGCGTCCTCCAGGAGAAGCTGGCCAGCCCTCGAGAATCCCGTGAGCTCTCTCCTTCCACCGCCACAAGGCCGGGCTCGCGGGCTTCCAGATGGTGTGTGCAACGCCTCCACTCTCCCCCTCTCGCTTCCTTCTGCGCCTGACCCCGCCCCCCAGGACCTACGGAAACCTTCCTTGTGCTTCGAAACTGAGGCTTCCACCGTGAAGCCACCCTGGATTTTCCCAAGTGGAACTTCTCCTTCCTTCCCGTAATTTCCGTTTATGTCCCCTCTCCATTTGTGGTTTTGTTCTAATTACAAACTCACCTGTCGCTCCTTGAGCTCGAAGGTCTGAAAGGCTCCTCGAGGCCGGACACCTTTATCTTTCGTCGTCTCCAAGAACGTGCCCCCAAATCTGCCTGGTGCTTAGCACGTTTACTATGTGTGGCGGCTACTGAAGAAATGTTTGTTGACTGGAATTGAGATATATTCCAGAAAGATGTCTTTTAAATTATTCCGAGCAGAAAGAAAATCCTTCATTAAAAATAGCAGTCTGAGTAGAAATATATAGTTTGTAGGAGGGAAGGGCCCTGGCCGAGCAGGCAGCACCCAACGGCACAGAGCCTCCCTCCTGGACGCTCCCCACCCCCCACCGGCCCCCACGGCACCCCTATAACCCCAGTCACCCACCACACAAAGCCAGCCACCGGCAGGGCGACAGGGGCCTAGAGAACCATCTCTCGAGGGAGGGCGGCCAACCATACTGGAAGCTTCTCAGAGAGCCCCGCAGATGAGAGCCCACCTACCCCACGTCAGACTCCCGGTCATGGTACAGGGCCTCTGAGGAGCCATGGGCCACCATAAGAATCCGTGTAGCATTTCGAGAAGCCATGTCCTGGCCTTCCTCCTGCCGTCGATGGGCCCGATGCCAACCACGCAGCAGCTGGTGGAGACGGGGCCCAGCCCCTCCGACTGCCTCTGTCGCTGTTCACTTGCCCCTCCAAGACCTCCAGGAGGGCCCTTCTTCCAACATGTCTGAAAGGCAGTGAGGACTCCCTTTAAAAGCCAAAGGACTCAGTGGCACCTGGGGGGCTCAGTCAGTTGAGTGATTTCAGCTCAGGTCATGATCTCAAAGCTGGAGAGTTCGAGCCCCGCGTGGGGCTCTGTGCTGAGAGCACAGAGCCTGCTTGGAATTCTCTTGTCCCCCCCCCCCCCATGCCACCCTCTCTCTCTGCCCCTCCCCTGCTTGTGCACACACTCTCTCTCTTTCAAAAATAAATAAACGTTACAAAAATAAATACACAAAATAAAAGCCAAAGGACTCAGAAGTGCCCTAAAAAATCTGACTTGCAAATCAACTCCAGTAAGTGGATTAAGTGGAGTGTGTACAGGCCACAGCATCAAGGGCTGCGTTCTCCACAGTGAAATTGGGCCATTACCCTCCCTTGATCTTAAGGGGTTTGTCTGTAATGAGTGTGGGGCTCTTCCTCTGAGTAGCTGGCTTCCTCTCCTGCAGGTGGCCACAAGGGATGGCAGAGACCTGGGCTTGGGCAAGCGACAGCTTTGCTGGGGGCTGGCTCAGGACACAGAGGCCTGTTTACCAGGGCTCCAGATGCCCCAGAGATGAGTAGAGACTGTGGGGGCACCTCACCCCCAAGACGTGCACCCCCCCCATTTCTGGGGGATCACAGGAACACTGAGCCCAGCCAGTGAGGCTTGGCTCCGCCCCACCCCCTCCCAAGTCCCCAAGTTGTCATTCCCCTCCAGCAAAGACACGCATCGCTCCTCTTGGCCTCTGCAGGCACCCAATAATAGCGATAATAGTAATAACACAAAATAAAGAACACTTAACGTGGTTTCTACGTTCAACATGCCGATTGCGGAAAACCCGAAACGCACTGCAAGGCAACAGGAATAAAATTAAAATCACATAATCCAACACTAGGGTAGATACTGTTGACATTTTGGTACATTTATGTCAAGACTTCTCCAGAGTGTGTGTGTGCACCTCTACATCCATACTGTAAAGTGTGGTTGGGCTTGTGCTATATACGCTGGTCCCTTAGCTCGAGATGGTGCACCTCGTCTCACGCGACTGAACGGCCTCGGGTCTCCCGCCCACGGCTGCCCCATCCTTTCCACTCGTATGTCGGTCACTGATGGGGTGAAGGTCTGGCTGCCCCCATCCCTGGCCAGGAGAGAACGCCCAGCCCAGGAGGGCAGGGAAGGTAACAGCATGCATGAACCAACCGAGTGGATGGCTTATAAAGTTAAACCTTTAAAAGACAAAGAGATTCAGAGTTAATCAAAGAGTCGATTTAGTCAGAAGGTTGAAGGAGATAAAGCCGCTTCCCCTCTAAGCTTTAAATATTTAGCAAGTGAAGTCACCTCCTGTGTCCCACTCAGGAGTCCCACCTCTCTCCAGACTAGGACATCCTACCGTTTTGACCATCATGACCCCCCTGCTTGGCTTGCTCACCCCCACATCAGATCCCTTCACCTGTTACCACATTGATGCACCCATCAGCCGCTAACCAACGTGCCTCCCTGCACGTTCAGGAACTGGTGCTCAGGGAGGCTTTCCCTGGGAGTTTGGTGGAATTAACAGGGGCATGAAGCCTTCTGGGGCAGGGGAGGGTGTGTGCATGGGGGCGGTCAGGTGGAAGGCGAGAGCCCAGAGATTAATATGGAAGGGAACCGCCCAAGGCCAAGGGGAACCAAAAACAAAAAACAAAAAACCCAACACTAACGATTTCTGTTTTCCTTGTTTTCAGTGGTTCTCAGCCAGTGATTTGGGCCCCTAAGGGACGTTAGGAATGTCTGGAGACGTTTTGGCCATCACAGCCAGAGGCGGAAGGTGCTATGGCATCCGGGGGGCAGAGGCCAGGGATGCTGTTGAACATACGGCACATGGACAGACCCCCACACAGAAGGAGCAGGCTCCAAACGGCAATAATGTGGAGACTAAGGAAGCTACTTTCTCAGAGAATCTTTTGTCCCTGTAACACGCACTTACACATCCCGAATTCACAGACGCAGATTCTCATGAATCCCAAAGGCAAGCCTGGGTGGCCAGCTGGAAGCACCCCCCGAAGTTCAAAAAAGTAGAAAAAAACCAGAAGGGGCGGGAACAGGGGATGTGGGCAGAGCCATGCAAAATCAAAGGAATTCACACACTCTCCCAAAGTTCTCAAGACCCTTGGAATGTCACCTAGGAAACCGCAAACATCGTGAGGCCCTTATCAGGTTGAGCAAGACGGGATCTGCCTGAAAAGGGGGAGGACATTGTCTGGGGAGCAAGTTGCACTTTGACGATTTTGTGGGCTGTAAAGAGAAGGGTACAGTGGTGGCAGGGTCTTGAAGGGTATGTTCTTTGAACGTTAAAGAGATTTGCTCTTCTTGGGGTTCTGTCCACCACCCTGAACTCCTGAGACGAAGGATGGTTACAAATGGCCACTTGCTCATGCATGCCCCTTGGATGGATATTAGGTTGACTTGATGGTGTTTACAAAGGCTGTCCTGTCTGGGGCACCTGGGTGGCTCAGTCGGTTAAGTGTCCGACTTCAGCTCAGGTCATGATCTCACAGTTTGTGAGTTCAAACCCCACGTCAGGCTCTGTGCTGACAGCTCAGAACCTGGAGCCTGCTTCGGATTCTGTGTCTCCCTCTCTCTGCCCCTCCCCTGCTCATGCTCTGTCTCTCTCTGTCTCAAAATAAATAAAAAGCATTAAAAAAAATTTTTTTAATAAAAAAAAAGAAAGGCTGTCCTGTCAAGGCCACACCCCTGCATAAAGGGCCAAGATGACCCTGTCGACTGTCCAAGAAGACGGTGTGTCCTCAGACCAGAAATTGGAGTTTTGAGATGAGCCTCTGGTCTTCATCTCCTGGCCTAGCCCCGAGGAGGGTGGTTGTCCAGGCGATGGCTCTTGAGGGTGGATGTCAAGATGATACTCGTCCAGCTCATCCTGGGAGCAAAGAGAAAGAGATTGGAGAAGAAACTTCACCTCCTTTGTGGATTATCAGGACAGTGTTTAGGAAGAAACAGAAAATCTGGAATCAACCTGCTGACCCCACTTAGTGATGGAGAGAACATCGCTTTCACAGCAGAGATGCAGGATGGAGTAGGAGAATGGAGAAATACAGATACCCCAAATATCTGTGTACCCTCCCTTTTTTTCCAAGGGTTCAGGTATCTCCTGGAAACTTCTAGAAAAGACCTAGCATTGGCATGAATTTAATCAGCAGATATTTATCTATTTCATAAACATTTCCTGAGCACCTACTGTACCCAAAGCACTGTGCCCCACAGCTAGCACAGTGCCTGGCATATAATAAGTACTTAAAAACTATTTGCTTGGGATATATGAGTGGTTAAGAGATCGTCCATGTGACCAAGGAGTTTATAGTCCAGTGAAGAAGACAGACATGCCGGCTTGTACTTCAGGGCAGAATTCAATAAGTACATTGCCTCAGCCTCCTTCTATATCCACCTGCTCAGCTAAAAGCAACGCACAGCTCCTGGGGCCCAGAAGGCTTAGAAAATTTCTTCATTCAGTGGACCCTAAAAATTAAATGGGAGATTTTCCCCAAAATACACCAGCTCACCCTCCCCTCTTCCCTTTGCAGAGTTGAGTCTATGAAGCCACAGTGGCGCCATCATTTTCTGCTTCTGTCTCCATTGAGACTGCGCTGTCTGCTGGCAATGGGACAGTCTTGGCTGTGGGGACGGGGTGGTTAGAGACCACCCACTGGATGGGGGACACTGGTACTGAGCCTTGGTTCTCTCATCTGGAAAGGGGGCTGATTTTGTCTTCCATAGAGGGTGTTGTGGAACCACCGATGCAAAATGGCTGCACACACACGGTGGTGGGCACCCAGTACACGTGGGCGTGTCTCCATCCTGTGATGGGCTGTGTTTGTAATACATCACATGGGTCAAGGCTCTCGGAGCCCAGGGTCCTCCTCTTCCACATCTTCCCATATCTCTCCAGTGTGTGGGGCAGCATTTGCCAGGGTAGGTGCTGAACCAGTGCCTATTGGTCGAACATCTCACACCATGTGCCTGTTGTTACAACGATCGTATCTTCAAAGCCAAAACCTGTAACATGCTTAACGAGGGCAAACATGTCCTAGGCAGGGACAGATGGAACACTCTCAAGAAGGTCAGGCCTTCGGGTCGCAAGATCGGCACCAACCTACTGGCGTGTCTGACTTTCCCATCACTTTTTGGAAGTGCTGTTTTTCGGGGGGCGGGGGGAGGAGAATGGTGAGGCCCCCAAGAGAAATTAAGTGACTTGAGCGAGGCCACAAAGAATATAATATTCCCAGAATCACTAGCTGCCCACTTCATCCTTCAATACTTTCCTCTCTTCATCTTAAAAAGTGCAAGTAAGGTAGGAGGACATCTACTCAAAAGGAAAGAAAGTTTCCTATGATTCAGATTGCCCCGGAGGGGAAATGAGGTGGGGTGGGGGCAACGGGGTCATCTGGGCAGGAGAGCAGGGGTCAGCCAACATTTTCTGCAAAGGGTCAGATGGTGGATATTTTCGGAGTATAAGTACTCAGCTCTGCCACTGTCGTGGGAAAGCGGTCCTAAACACGTAGATGAGTGAGCATGGCCATGTTTCCAATAAAACTTTATTTATGGCCGCTGACATTTGAATTTGGTTTATTTTTCGCATGTCACGGGATATTATTATCCCATTATCATTATTACTCCAATACCAAATGGTTGAAAAAGCCACAATCATTCTTGCCCTGTAGGCTATAAAAACACATCCGGCTGGATTTTGCCCTAGTTTGTTGACGCCTGCTCTAGAGATTTGGGGATGTCAGCCAGGAGCTTTGCACCTTCTCACTTCATACCCTCATCTTCCTCTTTGGAAAAGAACCTTCGGGCCAGAGGGAAATGCCTGTTCCCTTAGACAAGAGGCTCAGACATAAAAATAACGCACCTCCTTCTCTACAAAGCTGTTGGATTGGCTTGCCCTCTGAGAAAGTGAATCCTGATTTGCTTTGCCACTTTTTAAAAGGGGTGGACAGCCGGATATCAAACTGGAAACCTGTGTTCTAGTCCCCCTGGCTCCCTGACCGCAGGCACCAGGGTATGGAACCCCCCGGCTTGAGGATAACTTGTAAGAAATGGGGTGAACTCAAACAGACAAGCCGACAAGCCATGAGTCTCTCTTCGCGGAGTCCGGGAAACCAGATGTTGGAGGGTTACCATATAAACATGGTTGCAGAGATTCTGGTCCATCGCTTTGAATTTGTCCTTTGTAAATTGAACTCAGGGGAGCATTGAAGGTTTATCCGTCATATTGTGGCAGAAATAAATGAGGAGCGGGTACTCTAGGAACTAAGACGAAAACAGTCTCAAGTCCACGGTGGAGTGCAAACGAATGCTAGGGAAGCCTAAGGCTTGTAAAAAGTAAAACTATCTGAACAGGATGCATGGGCAGAGAACATCGTTATCTGCTCCCCTGACTATTTTAATATGCCGCTTATAGAAGCCTGAGACATCATCAGAGGCCTTAGGGCCTGGAGAAGATTTGGCTGGACCTAAAAGAAGTCAGACCAGAGGGAAGACAACTTTAGAATAACCTGAAAACAGAGACATGTGTTCACAGACGGACACTTTCATTCATTCATTAAATATTTATTTCCTGCTTATTATGTTCCAAGCGCTAAGCTTCTGGTACTAGGAGAGGCACGCTGAACAAGATGGAGAGCCCGGCTGCGAGAGCCCGGGAGTGGGGTGAGGCTGGCAGATACAGGCTGGAAAGGTATCTTAGAGCCGGAAGAGTCCTCAGGGCATCAGGGCAAGGGTGCTTCACGGGGTGCAGCCCACTGGGCGGCTGCCCCCTTGCGGAAGCCTGGCTACCTGCAGCCTTCCCAGGGGGGCACCTGGGGAGTCTGGGGGGGATGGCTCGGTGGGTCCCCGCGGGTGGAGTGAGTGCCGGACCTCAGCACCAAGTCTGCTCCCGGGACAGGGGGCGGCCGTGAGCCACGAAGAGCCCGGGGAGACAGCTCAAGTTCATCTGCCTGCCCTCCGCCTCTCTTCCTGCTCAGAAAATCACCCCTGCCCTGCTCTGCAGAGGGAGCTGCCCCAGGAGGTAAGAGCCACAGGGTCTGAGGGCTGGTGGGGACAGCCGAGGGAGAAAGCGAATCAAAGGCTGTGCCCCCACGTCCCTCGGTGCTCCCTCCTGCCTGGTCAGCACCCTGTCCCTGGCATGGATGGTTTCATTTTTCCGAGGAGGAAACGAACAAACGCAGTAGATAATTGTAGTGAAACGGCCGATAAGTAACGTTTGGTCTCCTTTTTACAACCATTCCCTAGGGCCCCATTATGGTAATTTTTCTTCTATAACTGGCAAATTGTATAACGAGTCAGATGATAAACCAGCAAGCAAGGCAGAAATTTGCATTTTAATACAACTGCCTGTATCAATCTCCCCTCCCCCCATCTCGGGAGGTCAAGGCCTCTTGATCCTGGGCCCCCAAGCGTCCTGCCCTCCGGGCTCCCTTCTCTGACTCCTGAGTGGGTGAGTCTGGGGCACTCAGTGAATGCAGCTTTCTAACTTCTACAGACATTGTGCAGCATAGAGATTAAGCCCCAGGGCCCGGGAAGCAGCCAGCCGGGCCCACTCCAGCTCCCCCATTTACCCAATGGGGGTCCTCGGGCACTATCCTACACTGTGCCTCAGTTTCCTCTTCTGTAAAATGGGATAATCATACCACCTACACTGTAAGACTTTTTAGTGGATGCCTGACGCATAGCATATGCTCCATAAATATTCTTAATGATGTTGTTGCGGCAGGAAGATGACGGCCATGGGTTCCGGGAAGGCCCCTGGGTTCTTAGGACAAAGGTTTCCCTCCTGAAGACTGTAGTTAGCAACTCAGCCCCGGTCCCTGGGCCCCTTACGTGTGCTCTTTGGTCCACACCACCCTCACTACCACCTCCCCGGGCCATGACTCTGTCTTGAGCTTCAGAGCCCAGGAGTCCTTGAAAGGCTCTGCAATGTGGGTGCCAAGAAACCAGCTCACGGGGTATGGAAGATCTCTCTCTCTCTCTCTCTCCCCCTCCCTCACACGCACGCACACACAGCACATTCATCGAGGCTTCCTCTGCACCACACGAGGCAGGTTTGGCCTCCACTCCATCACCTCCAGTGGTGTGGCTCTGGAGAAGCAAGTCCCTTTCCCTGTCCACACACTGGGAGCTACAACATCTCCTGTCAGGAGGACCGAAGGGGTTAGCAGATGCCCATGCCTGGCACCCAAAAAACACCAGTTGAATACACCAATTAGTTGCCTCCAAAAGGCGCTGACAACCTCGGCCAGGTTTTTGGCATGGCGGTTACATTTGGCAGGACGGCCGGTGCTTTCACACTCAAGAGAAGCCGAGCGGTATCCAGAAAATCCTGCCAACAACCCGGGATTATTATTTTAGCTCCATAAGTGAGGCCCCTGGGGAGTTGGCACATGCCCTATTGTTTGAATTTATAACGCGGGCTCCTCCAGCAGCCGGGAGGGAGGAAAGGGTTGTGATAACAGCGGATTTTTTGAGGGTTATTTTTAGAATGGCATACAACCCATTGAGACCATTGGAGGTTCCAAACCAGACCTCGGAGTTGAGTTGAGAGTTGCCTGGTGATGAGGTTTTCGTCCTCCTCCTCCTCACCTGGGGCGGGGGAGGGAGGGGGCTGCTTTCCATATGCAAAATGAGTCAGAGACCATGATGAGGACTTTGGTGGTGGTGTCACAGCTAAGATCATTCATTCATCCATTCCGCACATATCTACCGACCTCCTATGGTGTCCCAGGTCAAGTCCAAGTGCTTGAGATACGTTTGGCCACAAAACGGACCGCATGTCCTACCTTCGTGGAGCGTACATTCTACTGTGGTGAGATACACACACCCAATAAACACAGAATGTCGGTGAATTAAATTGTCATTCAGAACATGTAAGTGATCCAGGGGGACCAAGTTGAATGCTTCATAGGATGTATATACATATATCAAATTATTGGCCCCAATTTTCCACTCCCTCCTACTAGAAGAATCCTATATCCTGGCTCTCCGCAGTAGACATAGCAGCCCCCCACCCACCCCCTATCCAGGAAAAGTGAGGGCATTTCCCTGTCCCACTGATCTGGCCTTGGCCACGTGACCGTTTTAGACCATCAGTACGTCAGCCACCACGATGTTGCAGAGGTTTTACACGTGCTCCTGAGCTCTGGTGTGGCTTCTGTGTTTCTCTCTGCCAGTGCCATGGAAAGAGCATGCCCCGGGTAAAGGAAGACATGAGAAGTAGACTTATATTCCGGGAAGCTTGGGGTCCAGCCTGGCTCAGCCGTACCCCGCCTGAATGAGCCCAATCACAGCCGACTTACAGACTCTCTGACATGAAATAAAACGCTGTGGAAGACGTTCCATGTTTGTCTTCTGTCGCTGCCATAGCAGACCGCCGCACTTAGCAGCTTAAGACAACACACATGCACGCATGATCTCACAGCTCTGAGGGTCAGGAGCCCGAGAGGGCTCCAGGGTTTAGAAGGACAAAATGTACGTATCAGCTAGCAGGGTTCTTCCCAGGAGGCTCTGAGGAGAATATGCCACCAAGCTCATGCGTGTTGTTGGCCAAATTCAGTTTACTGAGGCCCGTTTCCTTGCTGGACATCAGCTAGGCACTATTGTTATCATCTAGAAGCTTCTCCCTGGTCCTTACATCTCAGAACCAGCAATGGCATGTGGAAGACTTCTCACCCTTGGAATCTCATTGACTTCCCCTCTGCCGCATCTTCCTTCTCCCTTTTCTGTCCCGTTGCTTTGACTTTTCTGCCTTTTCTTTCTGATTTTAAGGACTCAGGCGATTACAGGGGGTCCACCCAGATATTCCAGGATAATCTCCGCATCATAAGGCCATCTGATTTGTCACCTTCATTACATCTACAAAGTCCCTTCACAGTGGTGCCCACAATCATGTTCAATTAACCAGCCGTGGGAGGGGACTCTTGATGGAATATCTTTAGAATGCTCTCCACTGCAACCTGTAGTTCGGGGCTGTTTGTTACACACACCATCACAGCAGAAACCTGACCCAGAGAGTGCTCAAGATGGGCCCCATTGAGAAGGTAACACCCAAGCAAAGACCTTCTCCAAGCTGTCCTTTCTCACTCTACGGCTTGAGCCTACTTTAAGCCATCGATAGTCATGTCTATGACAGAAATACCTAGGGTTGGGCACAGCAGCACAGTGGAGGAATGTGATCTCTGAATGACCCAGAGAGAAGCAGAGAGGTCCCACCGATGCCGTAAGCCACTGCACTGTCAGATCCGCCACTTTGGCCTGGACCACGGAAGTTCACAAGTACAACCGACATCGTGGTCCGAAACAGCATGCAGAGGATAGACGGCGTGAATGACAACTCAGTGGCAGAGAAGAGAAACAAGCCTGATTAAAGACATGCTAAGTAGCAAAGAAGAACAAGTAAGGGAGAGTCAGACAGTGGAGTTGGGGGAGGTACCGTGAGAAGCACAAGGCTCTGCAGTGAGGTTCCTAACTACACGGGGATTCAGGGCGTTGTTGGTCCTAGAGGCCAGGGGGTGGACAGTGACAACTACCTGTGTCTCATCACGTATGTGCCCCCCCCCAGTGCCTAACATGGTTACATAGCACACCTAGGGCGCATGTGATGTGTAACAGGAAATCCCGTTAACTAACTGACTGACGACTCCGAGGAATGAGTCTGACCCCACCACGTCCCCTAGGGCCAGGAGGGGGTCCCAGCTTCAGTCACTAGCAAGGCCGAGATGAATGACATTCACATGGTGACACATGTCCCCAGAATGTCACTAGGTTGAGTTCCTCTTCCTTCAATCAACATTTGCAAGGCTGCGTACGTTGTGGCCATAAAGGCAGATGAGGTATGACTCCTGTCATTAAGAAGCTTGCCAACTCAGAGATGATATAAGATATGCAGGTAGATAACTCGGATAAAAAGGAGAAATTGATGGGTACCATGACCAAGTATAGAGAAAGTGTTCCGAGACTTCCCAGGAGGAAGATTACTTCCCGCTTGGGTGGGTGGGAGGGGGTGGAGAGGAGGGAGAAAGGAAGACACCAAAGCAGCACGGGAGGCATGGTGTTTGAGCCCAACCTTGCCCCAGCTCAAAGGCGAGGTCCCCCGCGGAGGGCCTGTGTGAGCGGGTGAGGCCGTGGACAGCACGGGGTGGTGCGTCTGGGAGGGAGGTGGCAGGCTGGGGCTGGGGCCAGACCTGGGAAGGTTAAGCAGCTGGGCCCAGTTCTCTCTGTGCACACTCCCACTGCCATTCACTTTCTCTACACTGAGGGGCAAATAACAGGTGTTTTCTTTGGAAGCTTCCAAGGATGAGGACTAGGAGGCCCTCTCAGTTATTCTTTATGCTGGAAGACTTAGGGGCTCAAGCTTTCGGGAATGGAAGGGATATTAAGGGTTACCCCTGCCCGGTGGATGCTGAGTCCCTGCCTGCTCTGTGCGCTGTTTCACCCCTGCACGCCCAGCAGACCCGGCTCGGATGTCACGCCCAGTACTCCGGAGTCCGCGGGGGCTAAGATGAGGCATCCCCGCCATTGCCCCCCAAGCCACCACTTTCCTGAGCCCCACTCGATCACTTCCAGTGGTGTCCAGGTTCACACCCCACACCCATACATTGTCTGGGGACACAGTGGAGGGAACAGTACCTTCCCATTCCCATAGAAGGGACCTCCTCCCGCCCTTTCCATCAAGTGCTTCCTTGAGTGTGCACAGAATAGCCCCTCCCAGCTGGCCTCCCCCTGTCCATTCCTTGCCTTTCTGAGCCAGAAGGTGGCTGGAAGGTTAGAGAAATGTCCCAAACCTTTCAGAACCAAAGATCCAGGGTCTGGGGGATGGGGGGCACGTTCCTAATGGGAGGTCCAGAACCTCTCCAAGTTTGGGAACTGGTAGCTGTGCTGGAATGATGAGGGGCTAGGAGCTCACTTCCTCCTCATCAACAGGCTGGAGAGAAGGATCCAGAGCCAAAACCTGAGCCCCTATGTTTCCTGTCCACACACTTCTTCCAAACTCTTGTCAAGATGAGACAAACTGCTTTTCCAGAAATCCAACCAGGGGGATGTTAATAATAATGGCATCTACTGGAAAATGGTCCGGGGGGAGCACACTACATAACTGAAGGCCTTTGAGAGCTTGTGTGGAGAAATTCCATGTCCTAAGAAAGGCAGCTCTGGGCAGCAGCTGAGGACTTAATGGTACACACGCAGGGCCACTTCCCAGAAGGACCCTTGCGTTTTGGCTTGTGCCCAAGGCCAGACACCTCATGCAGGCTTAGTCCCTCCTGGTGCCCATCCTCAGTCTGCAGTCCCCAAAAGACACACAAGAGGCCCAAGGACACAGGGAAACTCACAAGACCCTCTAAATCAGAAGGCTGAGCGGCATCCCTCCCAAACCCCCCACTCGGACCACAGAAGGGATGGCCGGCAACCTCTCTTTGCTTTTCCTTCAAGGAAAGACGTGGAACGTGCGGAGGGGAGAGTCCTGAGCCCCTGGGCCTCCTTCCAGGTATCTGATCCCCATGATGGAACAACTATACAGGAACCTTCTAAAGACGACTGCCTCGGGGCACCTGGGTGGCTCACTCAATTGAGCGTCCGACTTCTGTTCAGGTCACGATCTCGCGGTCTGTGCGTCGGGCTCTGTGCTGACAGCTCAGAGCTTGGAATTTGCTTTGGATTCTGTGTCTCCCTCTCTCCACCCCTCTCCCCACCCCCCTTTCTCTCGCTCTCTCAAAAATAAGCAAACACTGAAAAAACTTTCTAATAAAAATAAAGGTGACTGCCTCATCTTACGTGGCCCCATCTCCCTTCACGATGAAGAATGCGGAGTCGCAGGACCCAGAGCCAGCTGTCAGAGAGAATGGCATCATGGTCCATGTCCCGGGGGAGCTTGGGTATGCACAGGCGCGCACCCAGCGTGCCCTCTGGTCGCCGGGAGGGCCAGCGTCGGAGGGAAAGAAGGAAGCCCTGTGCTGAGCAGGGATTTTCCCAGGGTCTGTATTCACCCAGGGTCTCCGCCAGGGTCTGTATTCACGCCGACACAGTCCGTGCACTGGCCTCGTCTTGCCCTAAGCCCAGAGCTGCCAGCACTTGGCAGCCGGTACCCCAGGACGTCTCTGGATGCTGCCGGATGCTTTGATCTCCCCAGCAAGTGCCCGGCGGCAGTGGTTTACTATCTAAACACTGCATCCGGAATCTGACAGCGAAACAAGCACTTGGGTGACACCCAACTGCAGCACCAACACAGACACGCTGACATTTCCATCTGCCCCTCCGTCCCCAGAGCCCCCCTATGCGAGAGAAGCCACAGGCAAAAAAGTAGGTCACCCTGCTCCGGGTGGAACAAGGCAGATGTTTACCAGATGCTCAGCTACCTGCTCTTTGGGGTATGAAGCAGAGGTGTGATACATAAAGGAGGGGGCGATCCTTTGCCCAGCTCCCCAGCAAACTGCAGCTGGGTGAGTGGGAATATACTTGGGTCTAGGCCAGTGGTTCTCAACTCTGTCTGTTCGAATCTCTAGAGAAGCTTCACTTTAAGCAAAAAAAAAAACGAAAACAACACACACACACACACACACACACAAACACTAACGTCTGGGCCCCACCCAAGACCAATTAATTCAGAGTCTCCGGAGGAGAGGCCAAGGCATCATTAATAACTGGAATGTCTCCAGATACTCTAAGGATGTGCAGTCATGGGTAAGCGGCCGCGGTCAGGGAGCGGCGGGGACAGCCCGACCCTTGGTGATCTGCAAGCGGGAAGAAAGGAAGGGCAGGGCAGAGAACGTGGCTCTATTCGGAGGCTCCTTGCATTTTTTTACTTCCTCGACCTGACCTTGAGTAACAGGTGCCTCCACCTGGAACGTCCCCTTCCCTCCCACTCAGTGCACTTGACCAATCCGTCCTTCTTCCTCGGGTACCCATAGCACCTGGCACTCACCTGCTCATCACGAGGGCTGTCTTCCTGTCCATCACGAGTTCTGCCTCGATCTCCTTTCCCCTGCTCAACGCTGAGCTCTCAGGGGGGGGTCTCGGTCGTCTGCCGACCCCATACCTCCTGGCCTTGTTAGAAATGCAAAATCTCGGGCTCTACCTCAGAGCCCAATTACATTAGAAACCCTGGAGGTGGGCCCGGCAGTCTGAATTTTAATAAGCCTTCTGAGTGATGCTGATGCGGGTTTCCTATTCAGAATCACTGCTCTGGGCGCTAGACCCTGGCTGCTCAAAGTGTGGTCCTTGGGCCAGTAGCTTCAGCCCCTCCCTGGGAACTGGTTAGAAAGGCAGAGTGTCAGGCTATACCTAGACCTACTGAATCAGAATCTACATTTAAAAAAAAAATTTTTGTACATGTTTTTATTATTCTTGAGAGATAGAGAGAGACAGAGAGCGCGCGCGCACAAGCAACTGGGAGAGGGGCAGAGACAGACAGGGACAGAGGATCCAAAGCAGGCTCCACGCTGACAGAAGCACCCGATGCAGGGCTCCAACTCACAAACTGTGAGATTATGACCTGGGCTGAAGCAGGACACTGACTGAGCTCCCCAGGTGCCCCCAGAATCTGCATTTTAAAAAGCTGTGCAGGGGATGTGTATACGCACAGTCCTGCATAACAGATGCTGAGATAGGAGATGTCCGGAAATACCTTGACTGGCTCACTGAAAAGGAAGGGCTGGTAAGCAACACTTTTCTTTTGTCATGAGGACCCTATCTCTCAACCCCGCGTCAGAAGATCTAAGCTTTGGGCCATCTGAGCGGCTCAGTCGCTTTAACGTCTGACTCTTGATTTCGGCCTAAGTCAAGATCTCACGGTTCGTGGGATCGAGCCCCACACGTTGGGCTCTGTGCAGACTATGGAGTCTGCTTAGGATTCTTTCTCTCCCTCTAAAAAAAAAAAGAAAGAGAAAGAAAGAAAGAAAGAAAGAAAGAAAGAAAGAAAGAAAGAAAAGAAAAGAAAAGAAGAAAAGAAAAAAGAAAAATCTGAGCTTTTCTCACAAGCTGAAGGTGCTAGGCGTCCATATATAGGTTCTAGAAAGGTCATCTAACACACAAGTGGCCTAGCCTCTACCTCTGAGTTAGAGAACAGCTTACAAGATCTGGTGCCGTGGTTGCTATATCTGGTCATGGCATCTTGGCCATCCACATTCCTGGAACTGTCCCCTGGACATAGCCCCTTAACATGGCCCAGGTGGTCGGCTTGCTTTCAAGGGGCCACCTCTGTGGAGTGACAGCCTGAGTTGCCCCACGGTTGTCACCTAAGCCAGGCTGAGCTTCCCGCTCGCTGGTCCTCTCTCCTGCAATCTTGTCCCTTTTGATGTTCCTCAGACATGCCCCCGTGACGTGAGCTGGAGAAGGGTGGCATCAGACCTTAGCCCCAAGAGTGGCACTCAGCTGGTGGGGAAGAGACGGGAAAAGGGGGGAAGAGGTGTTGTGGGCTCTCCCTGACTCACTGCCCACATTCCCTTCAATCCATTTCAGCGAACCCTCGGGTGTCCACTGTGTGCATAGCTTGGTGCGTTTCTCCTGCCCCAGCTTATCTGTCACATTAAAGGTCGTTAAAAATTTATTCAACATGAGACTGATATTGAGATGCTGGCTTCCCCTGACAGGTTATAAATAGCTGCTTTGAGTCCAATTTGGGGTTTTGATTTAAAAAAAAAAAAAAGGGAGTTATCAAGGCATCCATCTGTGATTGAATCAGAGCCTCTTCTCCATCTTCTCCCAGAACCCATCGTCCAAGGCCATTACTACTCCCCCTGCTCAGAGAATATTGTGTATGGAGCTTTAATGTCCCCTGGGGAAGTGAGACCATTACAGAAAAAAAAAAGACGTATTTCCATCTCTATTCCAATACGCACAACCTAATTAAGATTTTATAAACACTCACCCAACAGGAAAACACACACACACACACACACACACACACACACACACACATTCGCGCACACCTAAATTAGCAAGGCAAATATTGTCTAGATTAAGTGGTTTTCTTGCCTGTTTCTGTCCAGCTTTAATTAAGCTTCTGTCACTGGAAGGGTGTCATGCAGTTGAATTGTCTGATTTTGATTCTTTAGGTTTGGGTCATTGGGTCACCAGATGCCCCTACCCCCCAATTGCCCCTTTCCCTGGGAGTCACTACTCCGTCTTCCTGGGAGCCCCATCGGCTGCCTGTCCCTGCGGCTGGGCCCTAGGAGGAAACAGAAGGGCCTTGCCACGCAGAAGCCGCATCTAAGTGGCCTCCCCGTGTGGCACCAGCTCACCAGGGCTGTTGTGCAACTGACCTTGGCAGAGCTGTACCTGTGGGACTGCCTGGTGGCAGTGGCATCCTGCAACAGGCCCGGATGCCAGCTCTGGGGACAGGAAGCACAGACTCCCGGGGCCCCCCCTCCCTTGATCCCCATTTCCCAAAGTGCCAACAGCGCCACCTCTCTGCACCCTAAGGTACCGCCTCGGCTCGGCCCTGCCGGGGTCTGCTCTCCCATCCCGACTGCCACGCTCTTTCCAATGGAAGAAAATACAGAACATAATTAGCTTTCTCTTCCTTTTCGTGTCCCTGGGGCTGTTTGGAAGAGAACATTTTTTTTTTCACACGTGTAGAAAATTAAATCTGTTGTGTTTTTGAGCAGCATGGACGGGAGGAGTTGAGGAGACGTGTCCCTGGCTCATCGGGGCAGAGCTGGGGGGGATGGGGGACAGGGAAACCGCTCTTGGAGACGGAGTGCCTGGGGACAGAGAGGGGCCCGCCGCCTGGCCTCCCGGGCAGCTTCGGCCTGGGAACAATTCTCTGGTTCCCCGGAAGGAAGCCGCAGCTACACCTACCAGGTGAAACCCAGTCAGAACTTCCCAAAAGACATGTCAGCAGGTGCAGGAAGAACAGGCATGAAGTGCCAAGAAGACCAAGCAGTGGTGACTTCTGAGTGCGTCACTCCTAGCTGGACCCAGCCCTCTGCAGCACACACCCTCTCATCCACGCGGGGACCAGGGCTGGGAGGCCTATGAGGGTGAACATAAAGGTGTGGGCGTAATGATCCCATCTGAAAGATGGCAAAAGTGAGGCCTGGCGGGGGGAGTAGTTATGAGGACGCACCCCTGATCTGGCCGCTCCTTGCCCAAGAGACAAAGAGAACTCATGCTTCGCTTCCCGCACCCCAGAGGGAAGAAGCTTCAGCTCTTCTCTCCGCCCAGAAGATGCAGAAATCCAGGCAAAGAGCAGAAAGGCTGTTGCACAGACATGAGAAAGAAATTGCTGGTAGGGATTTATTTTCATTCAATGAGAACTTCTCCAGTGTAAGTCTCTCCACTAGAGAAACAAGAGAGTCACACAGCCTGCCTTTGGGGTATTTACAGTCTGAAGGGGAAATGATTAACTCCCAAAGCAATGGTGGCCAGAGAGCCACGTCTAAGGAAACGTGGACACGTGACGGACAGGCTGGCTGTCCGAGCCTTGCTGCCTAGCCTAACCTCGGGCCGCCCACCCGTGTGGCCCGCCGTCCTCTGGTGTCCCCGCTCCGCCCCCGCCCCCCACCCCCACCCTGGGGACAGCCGCAGCCGCCGCCAAGGCAGCCAGGCCCTCGTGAATTAGCTGAAGTGACACTCACTTTGTATACACATGTTTACAATCAGGGCCAGATGGTGAAGTGTTGGATCCGTTTCAATGCCACTCCAGCTTGCTTTGCTGAGCCAGGCTTGGCACGTGGCACAATAGCAACAAACGGGGAGGGGGCGACCCCTTTCTTAGACACCAGCTCTGGATGTGCTCTTGATCTGAGAGGATATTTATTAGCCCCCACTTAAAAGCAGCCTCAGCTTGCCAGCTGTCAGAACTTTTTATCAAGTCTCCTGAAATTCTACAGACAGAAGAAAGAAACATAGCCCATTCTGATATCTTCCAGAGCTTCTTTCCTTTTTTTTTTTAAATAAATAAATAAATAAAGCACGCTTGATGGAAAGGAGCTTGCAAGCCATCACCGATGACAGTGTTTATGTTGCCAAATTATTTGTGCTAGCAGGAAGAGAGGGCGGACTGAACGCGGATCAAACGGAATGATTGTTTACCAAACTATAAAGACACCCTTCAGTGACATGATAGGGGAAAAGGGACATGGGTAGGATGCCGGCAATGTGCCAGAGACCGAGTCAGACAAGTCTGTGTGTTGCCATCTGCTTCCCCACAGACAGTGGTGAGAGGCCCATCGGGGACACCTGCACTCTGGGGCCAGAAGGAAAGCCGGACTGCGGGCCCGCGAGCAGAGAGGAGCCAAAGTTTCCAGCTCGCCCAGAAAGGTAGGTGACAGGAGAGCCCCTCTGCACCTGCCCTGAAAACATCCCCTCCCAACAAGACCCATGAAAACCAGCTAGAAGGAAAGAAAAACCAGAGATAGACGCTTGGAATCTCCATAAGGTCTGAGGAGAAAGCACCAGAAGTTTTGGAAAAGAACCTTCCAGAACTCCTCCAACAGAATGAGGGCATCTCATTCAGATTGTCCCTCTGGGAGGTTGTACATTTACTCCAGGGATGTGGCCAGTATCAAAAACATCTTATTTTGAAATTCAGCTTTTGAGACTGACTTTAGAGTTGGTTCATGAGAAGTGTTTTAACTTGAGCTGTTTAGCTTGTGGGGGGAGGGGAGAAGAGGGGGTGCCGGTGGCAGGATTCCGAATTGGTTGGCACCGAGCAGGTTCCAAATGGTGACTCACTGACCACTGCCCCCCAAAAAGATCTGGCTCCGAAGAAGCAGCTTTGTTACCTTTGAGAATGTTGGAATCTGCCTGGGCTTCTTGTTCAAGGTAATTCCAAAAGGAAACTCCAGAAATGGTTTCAGCAATAGCAACATGTCTGAGCATTACAGAGAGGCTAGAATGAAAGACGAAGGAGAAACTTGCATGCTCTTGAAAGAGCACACACACACATACACATACACATACACACACATACACACATATACACACATACACATATGCATACATACACATATGTACACACACACACACACACACACACACACACACACATACAAGTCAGAGGACACACTCAGAGACTGGCCCCTAGGCACCCCCTTCAGTGAACTGGCCGTGTATTCAGCCCCACACACAAGCACAGGCCCAGTCAGATGTTTGGGTCCATTTCGATCACTGACGAATTCCCAGAGGCCAGGCCAGCCCAAAGCACGTGCTCAGGAAATATTTATGGAACGCGGACCAGGGACACAATGTTAGATGAGGTCTGGAGTACGAAGAAGCGAGTGTGGTCGCCAGCCTCTCGGATGACCTCAGGGACCCCCCTCCTGGCACTCACATCCGTGTGTCGTCCCTTCCCACACCGTGCCGGGGGACAGGGTCTCCGGGACCGAGAGAATATGGCAGAAGCGATGGTGTGGCAAGTCTGAGATCAGGTTACGAAAGACACGGCGGCCTGGGGGAGGCCAGCTGCCATGCATAAGCAGCCCTGCGGAGAGGCCCACGTGGAGGGAGGCTGAGGCTCCCTGCAAGCAGCCAGCAAGGAACCGAGGCCTCTAACAACCACCATCTGAGTGACCGGCTTTGGATGTGGAGCCCCAGACCGCAGCCCCAGCCAACACAGAGACACCGCGACCACAACCTCTCAAAAGACCCTGAACCACAACCTCCCGACTGAGCCGCTTCTGGATTCCTGGCTCCGAGAACAAAATGGGAGACAACAAATGCTTGTTTTTTACGCCACTGCATTTTGGGGGTAAATTTGTTACGCGGCATTAGTAACCAGTACAGTGAGGGGATGGAGGAAGCATGGCCTAGATACGTACTTTTGCTTTCAGCCCCGAAGGCTGTATTTTTTAACCAAACCCTGGTCCTTTTCTTCAAAATCTGTTGAGGAGCCCAAAAGAATGATGTGGCTGGTGATACCTATCTCGTAATAAGGAGTCCAGTTTACTCGTGTTTCAGGAACGTAGTCTCCGCTCTTTATGCTCATTCCCCACACTCCTCAGGTATTTCTCACCTGGGTCAGGAGAGGTGGCTCTATTTCCTTTATGACTTTTCTTTTGTCTTCTTTTGTCATTTGACTTTCCAAGGGACTGCCTGGCCCCAGCTACTGCAGGTGACCTATAATAGGCACTCAATAAATATTCCCTGAATGAATGAATGAATGAATGAACGAACGAACGAACGAACAGCCGAGGCCCCATGTACGCTACTTATAACAGGACGGCCTGAGGTGCACGACCGGGCTCTCTCCCCTGGGATCGGGGCCTGGGCAGGGCGGGAGGGAGCAGAAAGGGAGAGATTGGCTCATTATTATTGCTTGAGCTAATGAGCTGGGACTAAGAAGTAAAACAGCAAACTGCAGGATGGAGAGAGACGGAGACTTCTCTGACCATGATTATCTAGAAGACACAGCAGCAGATTGGGAATGAGCCGGTTTTCATTACTGGGTAATGAACCCAAATGCTAGAAGAAAGGGATGGTTGGCTGGAAAAAGGAAGGAGGCTGTGCTCACTCTCCGTTGTCAGGCAAGAGCCAGGGAAGCCCCGGGCACCAGAAGAGAGATGCCCCAGACTAGGACAGGGCATGGGGGGGGAAGCACCCAGGTGGGCATCCCTCTATTTTGTTCCAAGGAGAATGAACCCATCATCACCTTGAACAAGGAATTGAACCTTTGGGCGGAGCCAGCTTCCCCCTCTGGCTGCCGTCACCTGGGCCCCTGCAGCCTGCTTCCTGAAGTTTTGGGAATCTATCCTGACAAAACACCCCAGAGTCTGTGCTATAAGGGTGGATGTCCTGGGCACGAGCGCTAATGGAAACGACCCGTTGCCCACTGTGGAAGCCACATGACCTCCCTGAATATCAGGACACTGGGAAGAGTGTTCAGGGCCTTGGGCCTCTGCTTTCCAGATTTTACAAATAAGAATAAGGATGCTCAGTACAATCTGAAGTTCAGATACATGGCGAGTAATGCATTTAGTATAAGTATATCCCAACTATTGCACGGTATATACTTATAACAAAATTTATAATGAATGCATTTCTGAAATGTGTCTGGAATCCAAATTGAACTCCGTCATCCTGTATTTTATCTGGCAATCCTATGATCATCCTCCTCTACAGCCCACCTCTTCTACCCTCTCCCATTCCCTGCAACGACACGGGTGGTTTGAGATACGGAAGTTCACCGCTTCTCGGCCTTTGGGCTAAGATCAAGCATGAGATGCTGAAGTTCATCTCTGTGCCAGCCTCAGAGAGATGCAAAGATGAACTGTATGATTTAGTGACAGCAACAGTCACTCACGGTCCCACTTACTGTCGCTGCATGGCAAACCACCCCAAAACGTAGTCGCTTATATCAACCAGGTTATTATGCTCAGAGAGTCTCGGGCTGACCTGTGTCTCTGCTCCGTTCTTTGGGGCTTCGGCTGGGAAGACTCAGTGGCAGGGGACACTCACCTGCTGGGGGCTGGAATCACCTGTCTGGGGGATGACGCTGACTGTCTGGCTGGGACCTTAGCCCCAGGAGCCCCTGCACATGGCTTCTTCTTGTCATCTGAGCGTCCTCACATCCTGGTGGTGGAACTTCCAGGCAGCTCAGGGATCCAAAGGTGAGTGTCCCAAGAGATCCCAGGCAGACTTCTGATCTAGTGTTACTTGCCCCGTAATCTCTTGGGGGAAACAGATACGGTCAGCCCAGATACAAGGAGAGGAGAACAGACCCATCCTCTCTGGGTGGCTGGAGGGTCAGAGGATCTCGGGGGCGGGTCCTGAACTACCGCAGGTGGAGGGGAGGAGTCCGCAGGAGCGGTGGGAGGAGCAAGACGGAAAAGGTGGGAAAGTCCTGGTGGAGCCCGAGGGGTTGGGAGAGGAGGCCTGGCGGGGGCGGAGGGAAGCTCCGAGAGGCCAGGGGGGCCCAGGAATCAGGAGACCCGGTGCGGCCAGGACCACGCAGGCCGGGCGCACGCACGGAGGATGGCGGGCATGGGTCCCCGCGGAAACCATCCGCGAAGGGGCGGGGGTGGGAGGCGGCCAGGAGCGCCGGAAAAGCTCCTGTGCCGCGGCAGGTTTGCCCCGCGCTTTCTCCGAATCGTCTGCCACCGACACCGCGTTCGACTGACACCATCTGCGCTGCTCCTGCTCCCAGCCCCCCGGGCTCCCTCTCCACTCCCACCCATCTGCACACGCGGCTCCGCGTCCCCCCGTCTCGGCTCGAGAACAGAAAACATCTGCCTGCAGCAAAGCCCGCTCCTCCCACCTCGCCTGAGCCGGGTTTTGGCTGCCAGCACGCGGCCTGGGACCGGATTCTGCCCTCCCTTCGAGGCCGCGCGGAGGCACGTGGGGACCTCCAGAGGGCAGAGAGTCGGGCCAGAACCAAGGCGCGCTCGGCCAGGGTCGGGGGCCGCCAGAGACCCCACACAGTGCCTTGGGCCCACACCCGCCTTCCCACTCCCCCCAGTGCTGCCTCGGGGAGGAGGGAGCCGCATTAACCTTGGGCCTTTTTGCCTGGAGAATCTGGATGCTCACAGCAGCCCGCCTCCCCGGCGCACCTGCCTCCAGGACGCCAGCAGCTCGCCTGACTGTTGTTTGTGGTGGAGGGAGCTGGCACCACATGGAGACCGTGCCTTTTGAAGCCTGAGTTAATTGGATTTTACAGCATCTTCCCTTGCCTGCCTCGTCCTTATTAAATGGCAGAGAGGAGGGAAGGAGAGGAGCAGCTGATCATCATACAGGGAGAGGAAAAGGTTAGGACAATGGCCTCTTTGTGGAAAGTAATCAATGCTCAGCCTCCCCCCCCCCCATCCCCAACCCTCCCAGTGCCGAAGCTCAAACAGCGCCTAGAACCTGGGGAGAGCGCGAAAAGGTTAGCTGTCTTTATTACTATTCTTATCATTACCGGCCTCGAAGAGGGTTGTAATCTCAGCCACGTACCTACATAATTGTGTCTGTGTGTGTGTGTGTGTGTGTGTGTGCGCGCGCGCAGGCATACACACATGCATACATCTCATGCATTCGCACCCAGCCAACACGTGACCCGGGATGCCCTGCGAAGGACCCAGGAGTGCAGCGCCCTAGATCTGCTGTTTGGATGGAGAATTGCCTCGTCCAGCCTGGAGCTGCAGCCGCTGAGTCACCTTGGGCTTCGACCGCCCCTGTGCGTCCTACGCGATCCGTGATAATGGGGTCCGAGGAGCATTCCGGAGGGACTCCTTCACCGTGCTCTCTGAGGCCCTTCGCTGAATCGAAAAGGGGTGGCTTCTTCAAAACAGCGCTGGCAGCGTTGACTAGTGCGGTAGATTGAATTTCCAGCCGGGTGCGTCACTGCCCTGTGGTAGAATTCCACATCCTCGCCTCTGCCGTGGCCTCCAGGAAGGTGGCGTGACCTTCCCCACCCTTGATATCAGGCTTGCCCGGTGAACCCTCTTTGGCCACGGGGTGCAAGCAGTTGCAAAGTTAGTGAAGGCTTGAAATGAGCTCGCGTGGCCAGCTTGCCCTCTTACGCCCAGGCCGTCCCCATGGAAAAAACATCCGTTCCTGGCTTGCTGGTCTGAAGTGAACAAGGAGACTGGCGGAGCGGACCTGATGCCGGCCAGAGCCTGAGTCCGGCTCGGCTGAGCCCCAGCCGACCTGCAGAGCCACCCGGCCAACTTCGGAGAATAAATGAGCCCCGGGTCGGAGGCTTACTGGCGTGTCCCATGGAGGCCTCACGGTTGTTTCTACACACCTCTCCCATGGCCATGAGGAACCCAAACAGGGCACCTCACCCTGTCTACAAAACGCATTTAGATAGATTGAAAACTAAATGAAAAACAAATATCAAAGCACAAAGAAATTTCTAAAGGACTCTCAAATCTTAAATGCAACGAAGGGGCGCCTGGGTGGCTCAATCAGTTAAGCTTCCGATGTCAGCTCAGGTCATGATCTCGTGGTCCGTGAGTTGGAGCCCCGCATCAGGCTCTGTGCTGTCAGCTCAAAGCCTGGAGCCTGCTTCGATTCTGTGTCTCCCTCTCTCTGCCCCTCCCCCATTTACTCTCTGTCTCTCTCTCTCTCTCTGTGTGTCTCTCAAAAATGAATAAATGTTAAAAAAAATTAAAAAGAAAACTTAAATGCAATGGAAAGCTATGAAGAAAAAAGGCAGTGGATTACTGTGGAACTATTCAACACCCCTGCGTCATAAAGCATTATACGCATATTGCAAATACAATATAAAGCCTGGTAAAACTTCAACTTAATTTTTGTCCCACTTCTTTAAGACACTAAAGCTAGCAGCCTATCCGAGGAGTGGCGGGTGGGGGGGGAATTTAGGGCAGCCTCCCTTGGTAGAGAGGTAGGAAAATATTTTAGCTAGCCATCAGGATGGCAGAGGGAAAAAGGAACAGCTTGTAGGGTCAAGAAGAGAGAGAACAGGCGCCTGGGTGGCGCAGTCGGTTAAGCCTCCGACTTCAGCCAGGTCACGATCTCGCGGTCCGTGAGTTCGAGCCCCGCGTCAGGCTCTGGGCCGATGGCTCGGAGCCTGGAGCCTGTTTCCGATTCTGTGTCTCCCTCTCTCTCTGCCCCTCCCCCGTTCATGCTCTGTCTCTCTCTGTCCCAAAAATAAATAAAAAACGTTGAAAAAAAAAAAAAAAAAAAAAGAAGAGAGAGAACAGAGCCTCAAGGAGACAAAGAGGGAAATAAGGCTTCATGCAAGGTCTGGACACAGGAGCCCATCCTGACCTGCAGTTTCATACGCAGTCCCAGCCCAGAGCTATGGCAAGGACACCACTCATGCATCCAAGAGCCACTGGACACAGAGCCATTTCCAGCACTTTGGGCCAGAGTCACAAACCTGTGCGTGCTCACGAACAGTCGTTTCTTTTGCCTCAGAGTCAGGCCAGCAGGTGCCCAGCCACCGTGTTCGTGGGAGCCAGCGTGGCCGGCGTCCAGAGCCGTCACGTCTCGAATCGTCTGGCCCCTGGGAAGGAAATGCTTTCACGCCCCCAGTCCTATCTGTACCCGGAGGAGACCACAAAGCACCAAGGGGGCAGGGGGTGACTGAGACAAGAGCCCTGCACTGGAACTTTGGGACTGTACGGGGTGCCCCAGGGCACGTTGAACTGGGGTGCAGGGGTCGGCAGACACCCTTGATACAAGAGGAACCAAACTGCATCAGAGGCCCTCATTATTCAAGAAAAATTGGGGTTAGAACCAAGAGGCCACAGAGCGAATCCATTTAAAAGATGGAAAGAAATAAATGTTTGCAACTTTAGATTTTAAAAGAAACTATAAATTATGAAACACTTTGTCTTAGCTCGCATTTAGCCAAGGTGGGCTGGGAATGCAAGAATCCTACATTTCTCTCAATGAACAAAGAATAAGTCACATGTTGATTGGGGGGCATAATTTTTCTGACAAGATTGTCTGGTACAACATCCTCGATTCCGTGTTTGACTTTCACAGCGCAATCATAAAGAGGACATTTTTGCAAAAAATATTTGAAGGCGTCATCAATTTTCCCAATGGCCTGTCTTAATCCTCTAGAATTCAAATCTCTCTCTTTTGAAGTTCCTGTCATTTTGTCAGCCTTGTAGATTTCTCTCTTCGGTAATTGTTAACCGGCTGAATCCTGCTCTTTCCTCCCTTGCTAGGAGCCCTGCACGAGATCCCAAGAATTCTCCGTAATCACTTTGATCAACCTCAAGAAATTTTGCGTCTTTGGCCAAATTTGAAATTGTTTTGGAGTGCTCCCTCAAAACATCTGTAACATGTGGTAACAGCAGACCAGCGCTCAGATCTGATGAAGGAAGGTGAGAGCGGAGGCTGGTGGTGGGTGTGAGAGAACGTGCGGGAAGGACAGCCCGCGGGCGAGTGTCTTTGTGTTATGGCAAATTTTTACTCCCACTGCAACCTTATAAATTGAGGGAGTTGGGTCATGGGAATGCGGAAAACCAGGACCTCTATCGGTGATCAAGGGACATTACCTGTAATATGTAAAGAGCTCGCGCAAAGCAATGAGGAAAAAACAAAAAAGGACACAGACCAAAGCCTCTTCTGAAAAACCAGGAAGAAAGGCGAGGGGTTAATAACCAGAAAATAATGTTCCTCTTCACCATAAACAAACGCACAGCAAAGCAATATTTTGCCGTCAAATGAACATTTCTTAAAATTAGAATTCTCAGTGCTGCTAAGGTTACGAAGAACCGGCCCTCCTCAGACACCGCTGCTGCCGTGTAAATTGGCACAGGCTTTCCAGAAAGCAAATGCAAAATCTGTATCCAGCCTTAAAATTCTTCCAGCGGTATCATATTTTTTTTTATAAAGTCCCACGTCGCCTGTTCATATCCTCACATCATTCTTAAAACGAACAAAGACTAAATCAAATGTTGATTTTGAGGGCGTCATTTTTCTGGGGGAAGGAAAAAAAATCGTCTGATGGCGCAAAACAATATCCTCCACTTTGAGCGGAGTTAATTGCTTTTTCAGCTCCCTCTAAAGTTTGATCTCTCACTTGGATGCCACGTTGCACAGGAAATAAAGACTTTCCGTCCGAGTCCCCACAGGAAGGGGCACGGAGCCAGGCTGGGCTGTTATCGAGCCCCCAGCGCTGAGTTAGAAGCAGCCCCTGCCCCAGCCAGGGGGCTCCTAGCTCACCTGCCTGGGGTTCCCTCCTGGGCAGAATCAAACCCTGTAAATTACTGGCCTGTGCGTGCGCCCCCAGGCGGTGAGGGGCTGGAATGTTAAACTCTTGCTGGCCAGGAATCCCCCAATGTGCAAACAGTTAATACCTCAAGGATTTCTCCAAAGAACGTTTTATTCCCCTCCATTTCCCCACTGGGCCCTGGAAGGCCGCCAGGCTCCTCACTGCCTGCAGAGATCAACACTCTTTCTTCCGATCCAGACAGTTCTGGACCCTCATTGCCTGATTCCACCTGTCCCACAGGCTACTAAAGCTGCTGGTCTAGGAATCGTCTTGACGTTTTCTCCGCACCTCACCTCCCCCGTCCTGATTTTGTGCTTTGCCCCTGCTAGGCCCATGTTTGCCTCCTTTTTTGCAAAAATCTCTTTTTGTGATTGCACATGCAATGCTTGTTCATTGTAGAAATTCGTAACCGCACAGAAAGTTTGAAGGAAGTTTAAAAGCTCCCTAGTCCCAAATTCCTTGTCCTGACGTTCAGAATTCTTCATGACCTCAGCCCAGCCTACTCACCCCGTGGGAGTCCCCAATACACATCCTCCCCAGCTCCCTGCTGCCCACGGGGGGGGGGGGGTTCCTCTCACCTCTGCACCCACACCTCCAGGGCCTGAGACTCCCCTTGTCTCCATCTGCCCAAATCCTAGGGAGGAGAAGAGCAGACAGGGAGGCGATGCAGCCTCACCCCAATCATTCCACCTCCTGGGGCCCGGGGCCCTCGCCAGCTAGTGGGACAGCCCCTGCATGTCCAGGCTGGGGTAAGTGGCCCAGAAACCACTGACACAGGCCTGGGAATGGCCTCTGAGAGATGCCTTGCCTGTGTGAGGGGCCCATCTCTTCCTAAGGGCCGAGCCCAAGTCATGTGCGCCCCCAGAACCCCTTCCCGCACCCCTCCCGGCCCCACGTCCACACTGACACAAGACAGGAGGCAGTATGGGGTTAAAGGGGCCAACAACCCACCAGAATGGCACCGGGCAGACTCGAAACTGAGGACTTCGGAAATAAAGCAAATGCGGCAGGAAGCATTTTCCGAGCTTCCTTTAGCCTTTATCTGACCACAGCCCAGCTCCCTGAGCATCCAGCCGCCATTAGCTGTGCTCTGAGGTGTCTCCAGACAGGGAGACCGCTGACCTTTAACACCATGACATTCCAAGACAATTGTGTAAATGAGCTGTCTGTGTCAGCCCAGCCTGCCGTCCCAAAACACCACAGCTTGGGGGGCCTCGGCAGCAGAAATTAATTTTCTCACAGCTCCGGAGGCTGGAAGTCCAAGGCCGTGGTGCCAGTCCGGTCAGATTCTGGCGAGGGCTCTCTTCCTGGCTTGCCAATGACCACTTTCTCAGTGCATCTTTGCCTGGCAGAGTGAGAGCAAGCTCTCTGGAGCCCCTCTTTACAAGAGCACCAGGCCCTTCCTGGGCACCCCACCCTCCTGACATCATCTAACCCTATGACCTCCCAAAGGCCTAATCTCCAAATACCATCACACTGGGGGCTAGGGCTTTAGTGCTTGAATATGGAGGACACAAATATTCAGTCTATAACCCAAGCCTTGTCAGAACCTTGCACACTTCCCCAATAAAGCCCTAAGCACCTTTCCCTTCCCGCCCCTATTAAAGCTAGGCTTATTGCCACAGTGTATTTGGTTCCTTTGGCCCACCAGGTGCCCCAGTGGAGACTGGTGTCTGAGGAAAACAAATCCAAACTCAGTAAGGAGGGACTTTGTTTGAAAGGATTATTACTGCAAGGGACCCTGTTGCAACAGGGGCAGGAGCCAACCACAGTCCAGAGAAGCCTTTGACCATGAGATTCACAAGCATCCCAAGAGTTCAGCAAAAGGAGCTTTCTTGTATGGAGAGGAGAAAACGAGGCCAGAAAGAAACCAGTGTGGAAGGTGGAATGAATGGTGGCGTGATGGCAGAGTAGATCAGAGAAGGTCTTGCCCTGAAGGCAGCCTGCTCTCAGGAGACCGTGTGCAGGCTCAGGCAGAGCGTGGGCCCGTGTTCGGGGACCTGGAGGAAGGAGAGAAGCTTAACCTGGCTGAGGAGCATTTTGTTCTGATTGATCAGTGGGGACAAGCAGTTCAGCTCATCATTTATGAGGCCAAGAACGGGAATTTGGAGGGTCCGAGTTGGGCCTTCTGGTTGTTTCCCGAGCCTTATCTAAGTCACATGGGGAAGGGTGATACTTCGCAGTAAGCCATTTTCAGGAACAAAAGGGTGAGAGAATTCTATTCATCTTTGCTGTTTCTCAGGTACACAGGGCTCAGGTAAAATTCAACACACCCACGCATACACACACGTGCACAGATATACACACGCACACGTGTGTGCACAGATACATGTGCTCAAATATATGCAGGCAGCAAGGAAGTCCTGTGTTTAACGCTTCCTACAGTCATTGATTTTCTTTTCATCTAGAGACACAAATTGGAATCTCCCAGTGAGAGCAGGCTGACCCTTTGTTTGGGGGTGGCCCTCTTAAATAGACCTCATGGTTTTGCAAAGCTAGCCCCCACTTCCAGAGCGAGAATGAACACAATAAGGAGCTAATAAGTTTGATGTGGAGAAGAGCCAATGCTTTGCATATCAATGAAAATGTCCTCTGAAATGATGATTGCTTTAAAGTAAAAATAAAATTTCCTCCCCCAAGGGTGCTTCAGAGGCCCAGAGTCTAAGGAGGGGAGAGCTGCTTGGGCACTCCCCCGGGGGAGGGGGGAGGTGTGGGGGTGAGCGGTACACCAGGCCTGAAACAAAGCCGAGGTGGGGGTCTAAGAAAACTGAAGTGAGGAGGGGACCCGTCGGGCCCCAAAGTAAACTGGCCACTTTGTGTTTTCTTTCCTAGATTGTAATTCCCTCTGTCTGTTCCAAGCCTGCAGGGAAGAAGTTCAGTCCATGGGTGATTAAAGGGGTACCCAGTGGTGGGTTGATAAATATTAATAATGGGCTCTCTGTAAAGGAAAAGGGATCCCCATCCCCCAAAACTTAACTACTAATAACCTACGGCTGACCAAAAGCCTTCCTAATAACATAGTTGATTAACACTCGGTTTGTATGGTAGATGTATTATATACTGTATTTTTACAATCAAATAAGCTAGAGAAAAAAATGTTATTAAGACAATCATAGGGAAGAGAAAATACCTTTACAGGATTTATCAAAAAAAAAAAAAAAATCCCCACATAAGTGGACCCGCACAGTTCAAACCTATGTTGTTCAAGAGCCCACTGTACTCCTACCATAGCTTAAAAAATTCACCAAATTCAACAACCTGCATTCATATACTGGGGTAAGCCAGCTCCGCGGCACACACGAGTGCAGGTGTGTCGTACTTTGGGCACACTACGGGGGGAAAGTGGTGGGCGGCAGCCTGGGGGGGTGCCCTTTATAAAATGACCAAAGGCCCAGAGCAGCGACTGACCTCCATAACCGTCTGAGATGATCCAAGATGGAAACGTGTGAGAGATCCTCAGGACTTCCCAGCAACCCTTGCAGCAGGGAACCCATAACAGGTGCAACTTCCTGCTGTCACAGGGGTGGGGGCTCTGCTGGTAACTGGGAAGCTTAGGTGCCAAATGCTGGACCCCCTGTAGCTCCACGATAGCTGTTGGAACGTGCCTTGCACGATCCCGACCCTTAGGTCTCCCCAGTCCACGTTCACTGCGTGAGTCATGGGCATTTGGTGGAAAACGCCCAAGAGTGTGCTTGTGTGAACACACAGAGCCGTGTGGGAATAGCCCGCCCAGAACAGGCATCCTCCAGGTAGCTCAGCGTGGCTGTTCCCAGTGTCTCTGGGGGGAGGTCCCTCCAGGACTCGGTGCATGTCAACTGACGGCCGGATGCTTTTTAGATTTTTTTTAATGTTTTTATTTATTTTTGAGAGACAGAGCGATTCAGAACACGAGCGCGGGAGGAGCAGAGAGATGGAGACACAGAATCCGAAGCAGGCTCCAAGCTCCGAGCTGTCAGCACGGAGCCCGACATGGGGCTCGAACTCATGAACCGCGGATCATGACCTGAGCCGAAGTCGGACGCTCAACCAACTGAGCCACGCAGGTGCCCCTGATGGCAAACACTTTTAATTTTTTTTTTAAAGTTTATTTATTTTTGAGACAGAGAGAGACAGAGCATGAACAGGGGAGGGTCAGAGAGAGGGAGACACAGAATCTGAAACAGGCTCCAGGCTCTGAGCTGTCAGCACAGAGCCCGACGCGGGGCTCGAACTCACGGACCGTGAGATCATGACCTAAGCCGAAGTTGGACGCTTAAGCGACTGAGCCACCCAGGCGCCCCCAAACACTTTTAACCAAGGCCCAAAACTGGCACCACTTGGGAGCTCCCCTCCACCACGTCCATTCACTGGTCAAGGTAGCAGCAGATGAACCGAGCGATGGAGTGACCTGGGAGAGTGAAGCCATTTGTTTAGTGAAGCAACCTTGTCTCCTCCTTCCAGGGCTGGGCAATGGAGTAAATTGGCAATCTCCATCTCGAAGGTGCAAGACATGGTACATGACTCTATTTTCTTCAAGTCAGAGTCTGTCGAACTCCAAGTCTGACTCCCTTGCGGGTAGGAAGCTCACTTCTTGTTCAGTGTTAGGGCTCCCGCCCTGCAGCCTCTCTCCCCGGCATCATATGAAGGAACCAGCAAGCCTTGGAAGGTAGAACATTCGGGCAGTCGCTGGTCTGCACGGAGTCCCTGAAGGCCGGCAGCTCCACACCATCTATTCCAGGTTCGGGCTTAGGCTCTGCGGGGGAGGGGAGGCCTGGTGTCTGATCACCGTCCCCACAACCCCACCCCCAGGGATCCTCCAGGGAGCAGACCTCAAGGACCGCCCCCCTCCCGTCTTCTCGTTCCTTCCCGCGAGGAACCTCCCTCCTTTTCCTCCTTCCACCTCTGTCCCCGCAAAGCTCAGCCCTCGCTTCCACTCTGGGCCACCCAGCAGGATCTGCTCGGTGAGCCAGGGCTTTCCTGGGGAGCAGGAGGAGAGAGGCTCCTGGAGAGCAAATGCCCCAAGACAAGCAAGCAGAAAGACACCTTGGAGTGGGGAAGCAGAAAGAGAACCAAACTAAATCTTTCCAGACAGTCTGATGCCTCCACTGTGATGCAAACAACATGCCAATTTAATATTGCAATACATCATCCTGTCCTGTGTCATCAGGGGGTGTGGGGAAGGGGAGGGGGCTCCATCTGCAGAACTGGGGAGCCACGGCTGTTCGGGCTCTGCCTCCGGCGACATTGCAGTGGAGTCTGGAGAAGCAGTGGGCAAAGGACCTGAGGCCTGGCCGAGGTGGTTATCGTTCTTTTCTAAGCCTGGCGGATTCCGCCTGCCAGGAGCTGATTGTCTCCTCCAAGTACTGAGCCCCATCTAAGGGTGCATGGCCTGAACTGCCAGATCACCTGTAGCAAGACGGTCTTTCCTTTCCTCTCGCACGCCGCACCCCCCATCACTCCCACCCTGCCTCCCTCCACCCTCTCCCATCCCACCCCCATGCCCCTCCCCAGCTCCTGTTCTGGTTGTGTCTTCTACACAATGGAACACCAAGACTGATTCACGGGAGATGAGAGAAAGAGAAGGAGCGGCCATGGCTGCCACGCCCTCCCCCACCCCGCTTCACCCCGTGCGGCCAGTGTCGCTGCAGGAATCTGGCAGGACCACCCTACTGAACGTGTTCAGAGTTCCTGCTCAGGCAGGGCAGCTGCCGGGACCAGAACCTCCCACCCACTGCACGCTCGACCCCATCCTCCCAAGTGCCCGAGTGGCAGAGGTCACCAAGGGACCAGGACGGAATGTCTGGCACCACCTTGAACTCCAAACCCATCGCTCAGATCTCCTCAGTCCTGCTTTTCAGCCAGAGGAATTCACAGCAGTCTAGAACTCCGGAGCTGTTCTAGAGAATGGCACTCTAGACTCCCCAGAGTAGCCTCCACGGCTGGGTCCCAAGGTCCCCACTTCTGCCTAAACAGCCCTGGCCACAGATGTGGCTTCCCCGGGTGCCTCCCATGGGTTCCCCCTGGCCACATCTGGCTTCCCCGGGTGCCTCCCGGGCCCCGTGTGCTCTGGTCCGCTCATGGCAATGCCGGGGCCAGACCTGGGACTGAGGCAACCGTCATCATCATAGCTGCAGTGAACTGAGTGACGGGTGCCGGGGTGCTCACTGATCCTTCAAAGCCACAAAAGAGCGGGAGCATCCCTTTCTGACCCCTGAGGACACTGATGCAGCGAGAAGTCGCTGAATCCAAGTCTAAACACTTCATAAGCCTCAGAAGAGGGAAAGCCTCAGGTACCAAATGCCCTTTTGCGTCGCAACTCTGTGACAGGATCAGGCGGTGGGGAACACCACCCCACACCCACGAGCTGTTAGCCTGGGTGCGTTTGCCGGATTATGCACGGTCAGACAGGAGGGAACAGATCGAGCTCTGGACAAACCCATCTCGAGGGCAGGAAAGCCATCGCAAAGGGCCAGGCGCTGGGGAGCAGCCTGGGAAGCTGGGGGACAGTGATGGGCCAGGTGAACATCTATTTTCCCGCCGTGTCAAGTGCCACTTAGGGTTTCCAGAGCACTTGCGCCCACGTTATCCTGACCACTCTTGACAACGACCTCGAGAGGCGGACAGGGCAGGAATTAGCACACCGAGGACCCTGGGCGAGGGGGGTGGAGGGGCTTGGCACATGATCACGCCCACCAGCCGCATGGGGTCGGGGGCGGGGACCCAAAGTCAGGCCCCACGTGGGCTGGCGTGTCGTAGGCCACCTGCATGGCATACGTGGGGCCCGGGAGAGTCGGCACAGGCAAACTGCTCACCGTCCACTGGGACAGCGCTTCTCACACTCCGACGTGCACCTGGGGACCCTGGGGATGTGGTTAAGATGCAGATTCTAATTCAGCAGGTGTGGGGTGGGGATCGAGGGTCTGCATATCTAATGAGCCCTCGGGTGATGCTGATGTTGCTGATCCATGACCGCAGTGGGGTAGCTGGGTTTAGAGGCTATTCCAGGACTGAGAAGGAGAACCTGTCAGTGGCGCCAAGTCCCCTCCTGGGCTCTCAGGAGGGGCTGCAAACCCTCAAGGCCCAGGTGGCCTCCGATGCCCCCAACGAGCATGCCCACGAGCCAGCGGTCCTCACCATGTTTGGCATGGTGATTGCCGGCACCAGAGCAGCTTAGGGTACCAGAGGGACCGGGAAAAGTAATATCTTCACAGCCTGGGGGGTGTAAATAATGAAAGTCGGATCCATAAGTAATTACTTTTTAATTAATTAGGAATGATGAATAGCGAAGACCCAGCGACTCCGGGCGGAGTGCTGTTAACTGTAATAGCCTTGTTCCTTTCCCTGCTGAAATTGATTTGCTGGGGGAGGAGGCAGAGGGGAGGCGACACCCTGGGTCTGGGGGACAGAGGAAGGCAAGGCAAAGACAGTCTCCTCCCAGGGCCGGGCCGGGAATTCTCTCCACCCCAATGAAATGTCTCCTCCCCTGGGGAAGACACCTAGAGAGGAAAGGGCCACACTTCCAAACCCTTTACAGACTTGCCTAATTAACCTTCACACACTTCTTGGGGAGGGAGCCCAGTGCTCCTTCCTCTCTGCTCAGCAAGGAGCAAAGCGGCCGCCCAGGAAGGGACCACCAGCTCAGCCCCGCAGCTCCTTGGGGCTCCTCAACAGTAGCGGGGGAGACCCTTCCGGAAAGCAGCCCCCAGGTCAGAGGAGTCATCGGCAGGCTGGGAGAGGGAACAAGGCCAGGTGCCCCTCCCACAAGGGGGCAGGCCCACTCCCCGAGGGCAGAGGGGTCCAGGCAGATCCTGCCACCCCGTTTTCCTCTCACCCGGTGCCCTGAGCCTCCTAGACCCTCAGGCACCTGTGTATGAATTCAACCAGATAGCAGGGCCACTCTGGATCTTCCCCCCACCCCCACCCCTGCTTCTGGAACTCATCACATCATTCAAAGGTGTGGAAGGCAGACCATTCATCATTCTGGCTCCCCGGTTTGAAAAGGAGGCAGTAGAGGATTGGGTCTCCAAGTGGCCCTGACTCCCCCCGGCCCCCGCCAGCCTCTGAGGACAATGGGGTGGAGGGGACCCCCCCCTTCCCTGCAGCTCAACCAGGATGAGCTCAACTGGAGAGGCAGGCAGGTGGGAAGATGAGGGGCAAGGACGACTTTCTTAAGCATTTGAAGAAGGGATGTGGTGAGCCTCCAGCAACCCGCAAAGCTCAGCACGGTTCCGCCGCGTTTCCCAGAGACGTGAGACGGCCGAGGGCGTCGCCAGCAGATGCGTGAAAACTCGCTGCGCGTGTGGGATCCTGAGGGATGAGCTGTCTCACAGGCGTGGGGACAACCGAGTTTTAAGCAGCTTTGAGGAAGGAAGGAAAAGCAGACGGAAAAAGAAGGAAGTCAGAAAAAGGAAAGGATAAGGTGTTTATCTAGTGCCTTTGCGCACCTCGGAGGGAAGCACTTTTACCCCATCCACAGGTGCTGGAACAGACGCTGACTCGGTTCCCCCACCCGTGTAGGATAGGCCTGAGCTGGAAATCCACGAGGAGCAAAATATCCAGACGTTTTAAAAAAAAAAAAAAGACCAGATCTCACCCTGCACGCGGCTCACCCTCCTCCCCTGATCCTGGCCCTAACGGATCCTGACTTCATTTGGAATCTGGATAATTTTTTCCATCGTGGGCATTTGGGGTTAATTTTTATTTTTTTTTCTCAATGTGGCATTAAAATGCTATCCATCTTGATTGCTGACATTTTTGTCCCCTCTCTTAAATCTGGCACTAAACGGAGGCCTCCCATGGCTCTCCCTGGTCTCTGTCCTCCTGGAGGCCAAACGGGGCAGTGAACAAAGAGCAGTGACTCTGTAATCGGACACAAAGCCAAGTCCAGTGCTGTGGCTCCAACCAGCCGAGCCTCGACTCCTCCCCCATCAAAACGGGCAAGTGAGGCCGTTAAGTAGGGAGAGGGTGGGCGAGACGACCATGTTCACCCAACACGGTGTCCAACATGTAGCAGAGGCTTCGGAAGTGGCTGCTGCCCTCGACGCCACCTCTCCCCCCCACCCCAGCCCCTGGACTGCAGGGCACTGGGAGTCACAGGCCCGCATAGCCCGCCAACCGGGGAGCCCGCCCCCCCCCCCCCCCCCGCTCCCACCTCTCAAAAGTCCCTTCCGGATCTTTCTTCGGCAAGTCGAGAAACAAATCGCAGATTCTGGGTGAGAAGGAAAAACCGGTGTCAAACCAATTTGTTTGTGTTAATTACAGCCAATTAAACTTTTCTGTTTTTAAGTTACCCCCGGTCAAGCTGTTTTAGAGAAGGTGATTTCTGGCCAGATGGGAAGAAACGCCTGTATCCACCCTCACATGAGGTGGAGGGAGAAACGTGAATTTCAAAGGCCCTCCAAAATGATGAACAGATGGACAGAGGGCTGGAGAGGACGGGCCAGGTGGAGATGAATGGCCAGGGCAGTCTGACAACCCAGCCCCCTGAGGGGCGCACGAAGCGGGGAAGGAGGGCCGAGGCTGGCTACTGGGTGTGTGGTCCTCAGACCAGCTGCCTGGGCACCACCCGGGAGCTTGTTAGAAATGCAGCATCTTGGGCCCCACCTCAGACCTGCTGAGTCAGAATCTGCATTTTAACGAGATGTCCGAGGGATTCTACGTATCCAGCACAGTTTGAGAAGCGCGGGCCTAAACCTCTCGAGATCCGCCCATCCTGGATCCGTCTGCCCAGGCACGGAATGGCGACTCCTTATAATCTGGAGACTCCTCTGAATCCCCCCATCCATTTCCAGAGCTCCTGGCTGTTCACTAAGAAAGGTCCTCTTCATGGGGTCACTACCCTCCAGATCCCTTCACCCTGCCCTGCCCTGCTGGGGATCCAGGAACTGTCCTCAGGTGTCTGCTTTGACTCGGCCAAGGGGAGGCCCCGGCTGGAGACGGGAGCGGGGAGAGAGAAAAGCAGGGGTGTTTACTCCCCACCCTCTCCCTGCAGAACTGCAATATGGCAACGACTCTGCCTCTGTCCTGATGGCCACATCTGGCAGGAACCCACTACCCAAGCTCTAGCTCGAGCTGTGTCCATTAGTGATGCCCCCTCCCCTTGCCCCTGCAGACCTACAGATGCCAATGCTTCCTGGCTTCTCCCTGGATGGCTCACTATTCCCTGTTGTCTCCCTTACCCCGATTATTTTAGCTGTTGTCATTTTCGCAGATATTATTCAGGCCAACGGATCGGGAGATGACGGCCATTCAAAAATCTATTATACTCACAGATCCTAAGGTACACAGCCTCAGGGTGGGCCACGTGGAGAAGAACCAGGGTTGGTCACGCGGCAGAGGGGGAGGGGAGAACTGGGGACAAGAGTGGCTGGTCTGAATCATTTCAGAGGGCTCTGGGGCTGTCCCGGAGTGATCTGGTACCTGCTCCTGGAGTGTATCGTAGCCTGGAGTGTCAGAGTCCAAAAAGAGAGGGGGTTGGGAGTGTAGGCTCTGCACTGGTTTGAAAAGCATGCCCCTGGGAGGAGGACCCTTCCCGCAGGAGGGACAGGGGTGAGGGGGGCAAGGCCAGGCGACTCAAGTTCATTACTGAGCTCAGAGCATGCCGAGTCCGGCCTGTGCCTGCAGGGAGGATGTTACAGCATCAGATTGACAGAAGCCAGAACCGTGGCTAACGCACCTATCTCTACCTCTAAAGCACTGCTTCCAGAAACTCTCTCCAGTTAACCCTTTGAATGTGCCGGCCGCTTCCTGCAGGGCTCCGATTAAATCAAAAGGCTCATCTTCTTTGATTCTGTTCTCTGAAAACCTTGAAGACACCAGCGTTTTCTCCACCCGGACCCCGGGCCCTTCAGTCATTAACTAAACCTGTAACCGACGTGGAGTCTCTTTAGAACACATCTTAAGTGTGTGTGCGTGCCTACTAGTCATTTTCAAGGGTGATTCCCACTCGCACCAGACTCGGAGAAACCGGAAGCCTTAGGCACAGTTATGCGAGGCAGAGCAGAAGGAAGGGTTTCTTCCCAGCCAGGGGCAAGAGGGACCCTGTGGGGAGACATCCAGTCCTCTCCTAGCCCCTGAGACACGGGGACTCGTCGCCCCCCCCCCCCCCCCCCCCCGCTTTGCCTGAACTCGATGGTGTGGTCAGGAGCCCGGAAGGTGCCGGGTATGTTGCCTGGAGCTCGGAGGCTGAGGATAATCAGATTTAATAATTATTAGTGATCTGCACACTTTCTGCAGCAGATGAAATAATTGTATAGGAGGGCTGGTGGAAGGAGGAAAACCATTAATGCCTTTCCCTTTCAGCATTAAACAGCCAAGTTACAGAGCTTGCCGCAATTAATTAGCACTCTGTCTTATTAGCACCTTTGTCTACTCGTCCCCGTCCGACGCAAATGTTGTGTATAACAGCAGACAACTCTCTGCCTTGGCTGCTGCTGGATTTCATCTAAAGGAGCCCCAGGCCTGGGCAGAGCCAGGGAAGGGCCTTCCTGAGCACCCGGCTGGGACCTGGGGGACAGTGCGTGTCCTTAGGGGTGTTGCCTAAAGATAGCTGCACCTCCAACAGAGCAGAAGACTGACTCACCTGGGCACTGGGCCCGTGCAAGCAGCCCAGGGAATCTTGCCCATGCAAAGAAATGCCAACTGCCAGCAAGTGGCCGGGAAGACCGGGCGGCATGATCGCCTTTCCAGGAGCACACGAGCTCCAAGATGGGCCCTCAAGACCAGCGTCGTGGGCGTGTGACCGGTGCGGTCACACGGGGCTCCATGCTCGGAGGGTCCCTTCTTAAAATCCTTAATACTTTTAGCTTTGAACTTGCCATTTGCAAGTGAACTCCGATGGGACCAGGGAGCGTGGTGGGGGGCCTCCTTGCTTCCCTACCTCCCTGTGGGTGAGTCTCAGCCGCTCACTCTCCCACCCACTGCTGCTGCTTACCATCCCTGGTGGGGGGCCTGGGTGTCAGGGTGTGCACCCCACACCCCCGAACTGTGGGGTGGGGCCCCTGTGCCTTGCACCCGCCCACAAGTGTTCCCACGGGGAAGGAGTGCGACATTAGGTAACAAACACATCCTGACCCATCGTGGAGCTAAAGAAAGGGAAAGGTTTGTTTTGTTTTGTTTTGTTTTGTTTTGTTTTGTTTTTTGCTTTTTGAACTCGAGGCTCTATCAGGTATGCAAGCTGGCCTCCGGGCTGCTTCTGGGCAGGAGTCGGGGTGCTTCCGAGCCTCACCCTGCCATCCACCCCACGACTGCTACACGCCATCTGGGTGGCCCCTCGGGGGGTAGAAGACGGACATCACAGCTCCCTGAAGAAACCACAACCCTGGACTCCACCGCCCCTCCCGAGCCCCTGAGGACCTGCCGCAGAAAATTCAAAACTACTCGTAAATTTGAAAACATGGAGGTCCAGAGCTCTCCAGGTGTTGAAGCCCGGAGCCCCGGCTGGGATTTTACCCGGTTGGGAGGTGGGGACAAAGCGACAGCACGGAGGTGGTGTAGAGGCTGCTCAAATCTGGCAGGAGGGCAGCTGGATGGGGAAAGAGGGAGGAAACGGAGTCAGAACTGGTTCAATTCCTGCCTCTGTACTTACAATGAGATTCTCAGAAGCCCTTTAAAGTCTTGGGCCTCCCTTTCCTCACCTGTAAACGAGTGCCCTTGACTCAGACAAACAGGTGGATCAAGTAACACAGGACGTGTAGGGCGGATGTTCATTGGCGGTAGGTCCCGGCTGCTGTAACAAAGTGCCACAGAGTAGGGGGCTGGTAGACAACATATCCATGTTCCCCACGGCGCTGGTGCCTGCCTGGAAGTCCGCGATCAGGCATCAGCAAGGCCGGGTTTTGGCGAGGAACCTCTCCCGGGGTTGCAGGCTGCTGGCTTCTTGCTGTGGAAAGAGGGCAAGAGAGCTCTCTTGGGCCCCTTTTCCATGGGCCCTAATCCTCTTTGCAAGGACTCCACCCTGCTGATGTGGTCACCTCCTGGGCAACAGAAATATCAAGTAACTTGCCCAAGGTTGGGATCCAATTGATGGAGGTTTGGAGTGGTGGATGTCCAGAGCTGACGGCCAAGAAAGAATTCTGGAAGACGGCTTTGGTGCAAAAAGGTGATTTTCTTAAAGCACGGGGATGGGACCCGTGGGCAGAGAGAGCTGCATTGGGGTTGTGAGGAATGATTGGTTATAAACTATGGAGTTGGGCGAGGTAAAGGCAAAAAGGAGGACTCCATGGGGACTTTTATTTGCTAAAGAGGACTCAGAAGATACCAGAGGCCTTGCTATTGTTAGGCTAAGGCTATTTTCCCTCTAGTAAGGCGTTAACATTAAGACAAGGTGGGGGGCGGTTCCTGGAGAAATGTTCTACTCTGTATTTGCCTCAAGTATTTGTCCACGGGCTGCAGGTTTCAAAGAAATTTCATTTTACCTGCCATTTCCTTCTTGTCTTTGTTCCCACATCACTATGGAGGGGAGGGTGATGCTGGGGCTCCAGGAAACTGAGTCTATAGGCTGTGTATAAAATTGTCTTTTTCTTGTAATTCACTAAGATATTTGTAAACTGATGGAGACTCACGTCTGCATGAGGAGGAATCTCTATCAGTTAACCATTTGCTTTCCCCTTTCCTTTGTTCCTGGGCAGCCAGGAGAGCCTGAGGAATGTCACACAGATCCCAACTGGGTGGGGGGCAGGTGTTTGTCTCATGCTCCCTTATCACGACTGCTGATAACCAGGCACCCTCTGCCACTCTGTGAAATGGGCCCGACAACCCCAGTGCTGGTAGGCACAGGGTGTTGGTCTTTAGGTGAAATCCACAAGCACGGAAGTGATGTAAAGGAGAAAGCGGGAGTTCGCTGCAGGCGAACACAGAGAACCACGGCCGGGCCTAGGCTGAGTGCTCCCTTCAGCAGAGAGGGGACAAGAAACAAAGAAACAGAAGACAGACCTCAGCGGAATCCCAGGCATCGTTACTCCCCCCACCCCACGCCCACAGCAGCTGTCACACCCTAAATCTGGGAGCCCCTCGCCCCACCCCGTTCCTGGGAAGGCAGACTGGGTGAGCACAGCTAGTGGACAAGGACACTGATGTCCGTGCTACCTGTGACAGTCAAGTCATTCCCTGGGAGTAATCCAAGGCCCCCGAATCTCCCAGTCTGTCTGACAGCCAAGGTACAGCAGAAATCAAAGCATGTAGCATCTGCAAATGATGACAATGACAATGGTCCTGCCGAGATCCACAGCCCCCCTTCCAGCCCAGCCCAGGAAGCAAGCCCGAGAGCCGACTCCCCTGGAGCTAATGTGTGCCCCTAGAAGGAACACCTTTCTCCACCTGTCCCTGCCTGGGGTAAAGGAACCAAAAGTCCCTAACAGAGACAGTTCCTGGTCCTGGCCACATCCGGTTGGCCAAAGCCCCGAGGCTGTCCAGGACCACTTTTTAATTCTTTTGCAATCAGCGTTTTCCTTTCTTCATTTGCTGGTTGAATAATGCAGCCTGTAAGAAAAGGGCCCTCAGCACAATTCTGGTGCTCGTTTACAATGGAAATTGGGAAAACGGGCGAAACGCATACTGCAAAATGCATTTAAAAGAAGATGATTCAATTGGATTTGGCAGCTCTGATATTCAGGACCAGAAGGAGAAAATCTGTCTATGATTTGAACATGTATAATTAAGATGAAAACCTTAAGTACCGGGTGCATTTCTTAAGATGTCACCGGCTCTGTTGACTCCGGGCGTTCCGATCAGTGGTGCAGAGCATTTATTTCTGAAATCTGAATAGCATGAGTGAGACGCCTTTTTAAAACCAGCACTGGGTGCCAAGTCACAGCCTGACACTGCACAGCTCATCAAGTGGGGCGAAGGCAGGGGCGGAAGGCAGCAAGAGTAGAGTGCCTCGGGCCCGGCTTTGATCTTTCCCCGGGGGTGTACCCCCAAAACATTCGCAGGCTGACTGCTCGGGCAAAACTGGATCCATTTGGTGTGTCCTATTTTGGTTCTTCTTCTGGTGCCGACTGGTGTGCCAGTGCCCTGGGAACTGGTCCATCCCGAAAACAGAGAGCCCGCTGTGAATGCTTAGAACTGTGGGCTTTCAAAGACGCAACCTGGTTTCGTGGGAAAAGCCAGGCGTAAGAGCCAAGAGATTGGGGCTCACACCCCGTCGTCACTCTTCGCTCCCCGTGTGATCTCGGACAGCTTCCTTGGGCTCTCTCTCCCTGCCTCAGCTTCCTCATCTCGGAAATGGGGCTAAATGTTAGCACCTCCCTCGTGAGACAGTCAGGACAACTATGTGAGGTTACTGGGCAACTCCCAGCACCGAAGCGCCACTGGCTGCTTGTGAGCTATTTTTCTCCTTCTCTTTGGGCCTCTCCTTGAGCCACTCAGAATGAGCTCCACTAATCCAGCTCGCCTGGCCCACCGGGCCCTCGGAGCTTCTGATCTGTGCAGAAACCGGATATCATGACAAACTCACTTGCCGTTCGAGATGACTCAGTGACAGAATTTCTGGCAGCCGGACAGCCTTCTCCATGGAGGGCTGGGAGGCTTCCCGAGAATGACTCACAGACAGAACCTGGAGGCTCGGGCGAGCCACATGACTGCACCTGCCTCATGACTTGGGAGCGCCTCTTCCTGATGGAGGCTGGAATCCCTCTGGGGACTCCTAGGGTCCGCTCTCTGTTCCTTTCCAGATGGGAGAGGAAGGAGGAGCCCTGGCCAGAGCCCTGGCCGTTTTCCTTCAAGGTCTGGCCTTCACCGGAGGGAATGTGGCCGGACTGTGTGTGACAAAAGCACTCTCTCCACCCCCTCCCCGAACAGCCTGCCTTTTTCTTGGGGTGAGAGGAAGGGAGGAGGGGAGGGCGCATGGGGAGCCGGTGCAGGGAGAGAAAAGGAAGAAGGAGTGACGCAGGAAGTAATGTCTCACGGGCTGTTGCAAGGCCCCCAGAGCGGCTGCACTCCCTGGGGCACTGGCCAGTGCTTCCCTCCGCATACCTGCAGCCTACCCAGTGGGTACAGCCCAGCCCCGATCCCCAAGGCCGACAGTCCTGCATCATGGGACCAGAAGAAGCCAGCCTCCCTGTTTCCAGCGAGAAACCACAGCCCATGTGGTCTTCATAGAGCAGGGAGGAAGCCCCTCCCACCGAGAGTGGTCGCTGGAAACGAGCTCAGGCCAGTTCTGCACAGGTGGGGAAACTGAGGCCCGCCGTGGCTCAGCAGAGCCCAGGCACAGTGGGAACCCCGCACTCCCAGGCCTCCTTCTGGCCCAGACCACTGAGCCACACAGCCCGCCTGGGTTCCAGGGCTTTGGGGTTGTCTACGCAGGTGGCTTCAAGCCCTCCAGCCCTGCCTCTTACCGGCTCTGTGACCTTTGGAAAGTTCCTTAGTCTCCCTTTGCGTCTGTCTCATCACCTATAAATGGGGTAAAAGCACTTTCCTCTGAGGTGTGCCAAGAACCCCGCATGCAGAGCAAGCACGAAATAAATGTGAGCTCCATCGTCCTTTTCCTTCCCTGTCCTGTCTGCGTTTCTCCCCTTCCCCAGAGCCACTTAAAGCTCAGTAACACCCGTGCTCCTGCTCCCACTCATCCTCCTGCACAGCGATGCCCCCGCATGTGACAGGGAGCCCCTCGGCGATGGGGAGGCAGGGGCTGGAAATATGGGAGGAAACGCCTTCTGATTCTTAAGGAAAACCCAGGCTTCATTCCCTAGGGGAAGCGAGAAAGGGCCCGTGGTACCCCCCACCCCCAGCCCACTCCATCCAGAGCTTCTGATGTACTATAGTGTGAAAAATTAATGTTTCTGGTTTCCCAAGTTTTGTTTCTTGCTTTTTACCTTCCAAATCAGGCATAGCTTACAGGAACCAAAGCAATCCCGACGAGCAAGGAGGAGCGAGGGAAGGAATCGGAGAACAAGCAAAGCAGAAGTGACAAGGTGATGTTCTGTGCTCGACAGCTGTCCCAGAGGTGGGGGGGTGGGCGAGGGCGAGCCTGGCCGCTGTGGCCCCTTAGTGCTGGGGACGATGGCCAGCCATCAGGTTGACCAAACGGGAGGGGCTACGTGGGTACCAGCAGCGGGGGGCGGCACCCAGCGGCTGACAGTCCCAGGGTTCAGGGCTGCTGTCTGTTCAGGCCTGAGGGTTCGCAGACCTCACCCCCAGCGGCGTGGAGTGTCACCTTGCCCTCAGTGATTCCGTATGTCAGGGAAGCCAGACCAGAAAACGTAGGAGGAAATGCCCTCTGGATGCTGAGGATTGTCCCGTAAGACTATATTCTATGGGGGCGCCTGGGTGGCTCAGTCAGTTAAGCGTCTGCCTTTGGCTCCAGTCATGATCTTCCAGCCCGTGAGTTCAAGCCCCGCGTCGGGCTCTGTGCTGAGAGCTTGGAACCTACTTGGGATTCTCTCTCTGCTCTCTCTGCCCCTACTCTGCGTGTGCTCTCTTTCTTTCAAAATTAATAAATAACCTTGAAGAAGAAGAAGAAGAAGAAGAAGAAGAAGAAGAAGAAGAAGAAGAAGAAGAAGCTATTAGAACTTTTATTGGCGGGCAGTTTCTGTGAGGCTGGACTTAGGCTGGTTTATTAAGAGTTCTGTTTTGTTCGTGTTTGTTTTCACCAAACGCACACCGTTCTCCCTCCTGCACGAGCTCTTTGGCGTCCAAAGGGGGAAGCTGATTCTGGCTTTTCTTACTTCTCCACCCCCCACCCCCGCCTCGCCCCACCCTCCCCACCACTGCCTAGGGAGGACCCTGAACTTTGGCTTAAGAGTTCAGAGTATGCGTTCTGGGGACAAACCCAGAACCCTGGCCGGGCTCCGCTTAGGTGATAGTCTCGGGCAAGGTACTGAACCTCTTCACGGCACTGCCCATCACCTGCCCCCAGAGCCAAAATCACCAGGGACTCCCCTACCCCCTGTAGCTAGGACTTGAACATATGGGCAGTCCTGGTCAGTGAGAGGCAAGGGAATCCACTGAGGTCTCTGGGAAATATTGCCGCGCCTTACTTTTTTTTTTTTTTTTTTAATTTTTTTACATCTATTTTTGAGAGACAGAGAGAGACAGAGCACAAGCAAGGGAGGGGCAGAGAGAGAGGGAGATGCAGAATCCGAAGCAGGCTCCAGGCTCCGAGCTGTCAGGGCAGAGCCCGACGCGGGGTTCGAACTCACAAACCGCGAGATCGTGACCTAAGCCGCAGTCGGAGGCTCAACCGACTGAGCCACCCAGGAGCCCCAGCCTCACCTTACTTTTTAAGGGAGAAATGGAGGAGGAGGAGAAGGAAGAAAGAGCAAGAGGGAGAGGAGATGGAAACCCTTGCCTGTTACTCCTTGCTGCCTTTGAACACAGATGGGTGAGGAGGTGAGGCCTGGGCCTCTGCCACCATTTCGTGATAAAATGGAAAAGCCAAGAAAACCTCAAGAGGCTGCCTGGCCAGAGCGCGGGCGTCACTGTGTTGATGTGCCCCCAGATCCCACACCAGATTCCTGTGATTTCAGTCACTTGCAGCTGGGTGCTGTTCTGTGTGGCCGGATGCATGGCATGCACACCCTTCCCAAGCCCTCATGTGCACAGCCACGGGGTAGAGAGGAACAGTACCGGCCCCGGAACGGCATAGCTCATGTAAAGTGTGCGGCAATGTGCACTGCACGAAGGATGTCCCCAGAAGGCACTCCCTCTTCTAAGCCCAGGCGTCCAGCACCCCCACCCCCAACATTTCTGGAAGGCTCCCTGAAGCCCAGCCCGGTTGCCAAGGCAGCCACCCCGGGGCCAGGATTCAGAGGGAGGCTCACTAGCCCAGAACACCATCCGGGGGGAGCTCCTGCCCAGCGACCCAGGGAGGTGGGGGAACAAAGCATGAGGTCTTGGGAAGGGAGAGAAAATGTCAGGGAAGTGAGCCAGAGGGCTGCGAACATCTGACCCCTCCAGAAAGTGCTGCTGAGGCGAAATGCCAGTCGGGCTTCGCTTTCAGCCCCTGATTGCATTAATAAGATAATGATGAGTCATTTTGCTCTGCATCCAAAGAGTGAAGCAAATTACCTGTGTCTATATTGCTTAATGACGGCGGCACTAACAGGACCTTTGCAGCCCGCTGGACCGAAGTTGACCTATTGCACGAGGCACGCTCGTGCCCATGGGTTTGCCACTTGACTGAAGCCATCCATCAGGCGGGGAGTGCACCCCTACCACGCACTCCCCATTAGCCCCTGTCCTCCACCATACTGCCCCCACCTCCCTAACGGGCTCTGGCTTTCTTAACCTGGTGATCCCAATACCATTAGCTATTTCCCGGACGCGAACCACTGGGCCCCCGTTAGCCAACGTTCAGGCATCACCTTCAGGTGGGAAGTTTCCACTTTGGCTACATTTCCCCAGACAAGCGTTCATCCGAGCCAGAGTCCCGGACCCCCTCTCCCCACCGGCAGGAAATGCCCTTGCCTCCTGTGGCCTTCGGAGCAGAAGGTGATGAAAGAGATCGGGACACAGCCAACCACGAGAGTCTTCCAAAGGCCAGAGAGGCTCTTCCGGGTTTTTTCATCATTTCAGGGTCCATAGACTTTTTTGTTTCATTTCCTTTAATTAAGATATTATTTCTATACAGTGGAGTTGACCCTTTTAGAAAGTGGAATGCTCTGGGAGTTGTAACAAATGCATACACTGACAGCACTATTGCATACAAGATGCAGAACAGCTCCATCACCCCAGAAAGTTCCTTCATGCCCTCTGCGGTCAACTTTTTCTCCCTCTCCCAATCTCTGGCCACCAGTGACCTGTTGCTGTTAAAGTTTTTTTTTTTTAAGTTTGTTTATTTGAGAGAGACAGAGGGAGCATGAGAGAGAGCAGGGGAGGGACAGAGAGAGAGGGCGAGAGAGAATCCCAAGCAGGCTCCGCACTGTCAATGCAGAGCCTGATGCAAGGCTCAGTCTCATGAACCGTAAGATCATGACCTGAGCCAAAATCAAGAGTTGGATGCTTAACAGACTGAGCCACCCAGGTGCCCCAACCTGGTTCTTTTTCCCCCAATGGTTTGGTCTTTTCCAACAGGTCACATTCACTGAGTAGTGCTGAATCTAGTTTCCTTTGCTTAGTAAACTGTATTTCAGATGCATCCATGGGGCTATATGTACAATAATTGACTCTCTTTTACTGCCCAGTAGCTTCCACTGTGTGGGTGGAGCAGGGGTGGCTTGTAGGGTCCATAGGTGTTGAATGGGCACTTACCTACCCTGAGCCAAACACCTGACATCTGTTTTTTCACTTAATCCTCAGGAAAAAAACAAAGGCAGGCACCACGATCTTCATTTAGAGATGAGAACATAGGACCACAGGGCTAGAAAGAGGTGAGGGTAGTCTGGATACCATAGATGGGGCTGTCCGATCCACCTTCTGTCCATTTCTCGAATGAGCAATTCTGGAGTCCCTCCTGGAGGTGGGGTGGTGTACGGGCTGTGGGGGTGCAATGCGCCCGGGGACTTAGTGTCCAGGATCGCCCTTCTGCCTGCCTTGCGGGGCGAGTGCTTCCAACTCTTACACCTGATGCCTCAATGCCCCATTTCGTGGGTGCGTGGCCCTGGAAGAATGGCCCTCCAGGATGCGTAGGGAGAAAAGATTCATCCATGAGACGCTGGGGAACCACTAGCAGGAAGCAGAAAGAAGAGGCCATCAGAGATGTGTTTTCCTGGCACGTTTGTGCTCTTGAAACAATGAAATTGCAGGTTTCACTAGACAGACATGGCAGCCAGTGCCTGCGAGTAAATATAGTTATCCCCACGGCTTGCCGCCCTCCGATGCCCACTCTCCATCGTTTGTACTTAGGCAGGAAAAACAGAGAAAGGAAGGGAGGGGTGGGGCGTTGGGGAGGGGGCTGCAGTCCCAGCTCCACTGACTAGGATGTGTTGCCACCCCCTCCCTGTTACCTTCCATACCCCCGTCCTCACCCCTGCTCCAGGCAGCACTGCCCTGAGCCTGCTATCCCAACTCCCAGGCTCCCATTATCAGCCATGAATATACCCAGGGAGATCCCAGGGCAACACACTGTATAAGCAACTATTTGCCAGTTTCTATATCCCCAGGGGGACACGCAAGAGTGGCCCAAGGCCCTGAGGCTCTGCTTAGGGACTTGGGCTCTTGGGGTCTGCCTAGCTTTCTCTGAGCAATGACTACCCTCTCCACACTATGCTTCTTGGCCTGAGCCATCAGAGTGGACCCCAAAATGGAGAATTCGGGGCTACAGGTCTCCAGATCATTTCCTCCTGGGATCCCAGGCAGCAGGTTCACCGGACTTCACTCCACAGGAAAGCGCCCTTAGACATATTCGTTCTCTCCACCTCTAGCATAGACCTAGTTGAATAAAAATCATCAGAGCAATATTTAATGACAGATGGGAGGGAGGAAAGGAGAAGGGAATTGAGGGAGGGAGGGAGGGAAAGAAGGTTGCAGAAAGCCAGTCTCAGTTTCTTATTTAGCCAAGAAAAATGTGCATCGCTCCAACGTGTTGAAGAGTGGAAATATTGGAATCGAACACTAGGTTGGATCCCTATTCTACACTTGTGAGCTTCACTGTACTTTTCTGAGACCTGGTTTCCTCTCTCCAGATCTTGGAGGAGGGTGGCAGGAGATCATTTAAAAGACAGCCAGCATATGGCCCACAAGAACAGCCCATTCATAAGTGTCGGTGACTACTACCGCTTTGGGTTTCCAGAAAGCTCTTCTGAGCGGGCCTTGGTGCAAGCCGGCCTGCACGCAGCGTGTGCCTCCAGAACATGTGTTTCCAACATTTCTCCCGGAACCGGGCCCTGTGTGTCTATATTCAGTGTCTGCCCTGCTTGTGAGCAGGAGGCCAGGGTGGATGGGCATGTGCGGGGTTTGTGAGAGCCCACGGTCCCCCCCGGGGCTGGCGCTCGAGGAGGGTAGAGAAGGACTTTATTAAAATGGATGTCAGAGCCCTGGTCAGGCCTCACCCAGCAGCTAACGCTAAATTATTAAACACTGGCAAGGACGCCGGGGGCTTTCCCACTTGCTGACGGATGGCTTTCCACCGAATCTCTGTGCATCTTCTTGATGTAATATCAACAGGGGGTTGAGCACAGCCCGGGGGAGGCAGCGCTGGAGAGAAAACCCCACTGCAGACCCCCACGTTCGTGGAGAAACCCCCCCAAGATGGAGATGGTCTGCCTTGTCCCTTCAAACACCTATCCTGATGCACCCACCTGGGTCTGAGCTCCAATTTCCCCCTCGCCCGGGGGCTCCCTGAGTCCAACAGGGCCACCAGACCTGCTCACAGCATCAACTGTAATAATTAATGTTGCATGAGGGCCTACTCTGTGCTCGGGATTTCACATGCATTGCTTTATTTAATCTTCCCACTGGTCCTCGGCGAGGCCGATGCCATTAATATCCTTTTATAAATGAGCAAACGAGACTCAGAGCGGTTAACGGCGCCGTGTTGAACACTTGCTATGTGACAGAGCCAGGGCGGAGATCTTGTCCTCTGACGTCAACAGCCCTGCTTTTAGCCTCCCGGATCACGGTCCGCAGGCTCCGGAGGCCCACGCTGGCTCCCCTTGGCCTGCCCTGCCCCCAGATTTCCAGGCTCGTTAGCATGCAGGGACTCACCCGTGGGGACTCAAAATGCCATGGCCCTCCCTGGAGACCCAAGAGAAGGACACAGAGGTGGGAAAGAAAACTAGCCCTCCCGTCTAGACGGCCCCCCCTCAGGAAGGCGAGACCCCAAGAATGGAAAAGGTCTGTTGCCAGAACCCAAGACATGCGCCCTCTGCCCCTGTGCCCTGGTCTCCTGAAGTGGTGCCCAGCCTGCCCCTTGTCATTACTATTTACTGTAATCACTGCATTTTATTGAGCAGTTACTCTCTGGCAGACATTAGGGTAAAGTTATTTAAGTCACTTCTCTAAGATTTGTCATAAGGAACGTAGGGCCAGTGAAGCGATCTGAATATGGCCGATTTTTAGGCCCCTCTGACTCAGGGGCAGAGCCAGGATTTTATCGACTTTGCAACTGAACAGAACCATCTAGGGATGGAAATCCCGGGCAGCGGCCGATTCCCACTCTTCCTAGAGCCCCCAAGCACCTGTGTCTCGGGAAGAATGGCGTGTGTCCAGGATCCCCAGCCTGACAAGACCCCCCACCCTGGAAGGAGGCGTGTGCCGTGTGCTCAACAGTCTCCCCGGGATGTCTTGCTCTAGCCACAAGGTCTCAGGAGGGTCCTTGCACTGAATCCGGCTTCTCGGTGAGGACAAGGCCACCCCCCAGATGACGCTGTGCCCGCCCTGGCCTGGCTCCCCAGGGCCTGCTCTTGAAGATCCATCCCTCCATGGAACTTTCCGGCTCTAAAGAACCCCGGCCCAGAATCCTTGCGAACTTGCACGTGCTCCCCTCCGTCTGGTCCTCTCAGTGGACGCTCACATCCCATCTGAGCAGAACACATCTAAGCCAGGCCTTTGCCCCTGGCAAGGAGGGTGAGACTTTCTGGAAGCTTCACCCTCCAGCTTCTTCCTTTCCTCTCCTCACACCTGCTCATGGTCACTCCCGGAAGGAATTATTTTTAACAGGTACCCCCTGCCCTTCCAAACCCCCGAGGGGGAGAAACCCGTAAGGCAGCTGTTTATTAACGGTACTCAGTGTCATTAACAGCCAGGCATGTGGTAAAATATAGATTAAAGCGGGGAAGGCAGGAATCACGCTGCCATTTGTCCTGTTCCGAATGTCATTATGCGTTCCATCGCGGCGTATTACCGAGATGATTAGTGGCATCAAATGACTTCTGAAAAATGATTATGTGCCATTAAAAGCATTAGTCTGTCTGAAACCAGCACAAACAAATGGCCGTGCAAGAATGAGTCATTAGCTGGGGAGGCTGGGTGATGTGACAGAGAGCTGCCCGTGCGCCAGGCAATTAGCACTGCCAACAGGTTGGGGAGGCAGGCCGCCGAGCCTGGAGCCCACGCCCGGCTGTGGGAGCCTCGGGCCCCGAGGACAGCAGGGCGCCTGTGGGAGGCCAGCATCTCCTGGGGAAGCCTGGGCAGCTGGGTTTGCTTAGAAGGGCCTGCCTTCCCCACGGCTGCGGTAGAAATGCCACGGCCAGGCCCGGGATGATGGCGAAGCGCGGCTGATGGTCTCTGAGGCTGCAGGAGGCCAGACAGAGAGGCGGGAGCAACACAGTCACAGAGGTGTGAACGTGTGGGTGAAACTCCACAGCAGAGGCCCCCCCCGGGGGGAGTCTTTTAATTGACACCAGCAAAAAAAAAAAAAAAAAAAAAAAAAAGGCTCATGGAATCACCGTGTAATTTACAATGACAAGAACATATAGAGAAGCTATAATTTGAGAGATTAAAAAGCATTTCTTGAACATATACCAATAAAATGGCTTTGATGTGACAGCAAAAGAAAGAAAGAACAAGTGAAAAGGGGTGGTCTTTATCTGTTTTTCCAGAAGAGCCCAGCCCCAACCAGTCCTTAGGGGGAGCCAATGGCATTCGTGTTGAGTTGCGCTTATCGGGGACAAAGACTTGGTTTTGAGGAGATGTCAGGTGCGGTTCCCCTGTTTCCCCGCCCCTTCCATCACGACAAGTGTCCAGGCCTGTTCTGTGGGGGTCGTATTCCTGGGGTGGCCACCTCAAAGCTGGCTGAGCACATTCTGGGCACCGCTAACTCACCTGGGTCCCTGCAGCCGCTGCATAATCCCACGTGGGCCTCCCTCCCCAGGGCTGTCGCGGGGCCCTGCTGTGACCCCAGTTACAGGGATTCAAGTGTCCTCGGCTATTCCTGGTGGAGAAGTCTGGACGCAGGGCCATGGTGCTGCCCTGTGGACTTTCGTTTTCTCATTTTGAAGAGTCTGTAGAGATTGCCAGGGGCCAACGTCCAGCTGTGTAGGCTCCAGGCCTGTGGTTCTCCACCCAGCTTTGAGAATCTTCTGGGAAGCTTTTAAAAACCAGTGATGCCCGGGCCCTGCCCCTCCAGGGTGAAGAAACGATGATGTAGCCCACCCACTGCCTGTTACAGATAAAGAAACCGAGGCTCACAGAGGGGCAGTGCCCAGCGCAGGGTCAGAGAGCTGCTCAGGGTAACAACCAGGCCAGGAGCCAAATGCCTCTGAAAAGCAGGCTCCCAACCGTCTTGCCTTTCCTCTCTCTTGAATCCCAAAAGCTGCTCCTACCTGCTACTCCAAGGCCGATTGCGGCAAAGCCCTGAACCCGGCGGCTGTCAATGCTGATTGACACCTGTCACAACCTTGCTTGCACCGCACACCTTTGAGGCCCAGCCCCTCGACAGCCTTCATCTGCCTTTGCTGCTGCCTTTCCATTTCCAGAGCCAGAAGCATCTACCACCTCAAAAAAATGGCCAATTTCCAAAAGCCCTTCACCTCTCTTCCCTCCAGGCCTCACTGGGGACGCGCAGCTCATTCTGGAGAAGCCGTCGTGCTGTGCTGTTTTTCATCTTTATCGAACTTGGCTTTGTGGTTCTTGTTGCCGGGGGAGGGGGGGCCTGTGCTGGCAGTTCGGAAGTGCTGAGCTCAAATTGTCTTTCCCGCTCCTTACCTTATTCTATTAGAAAAACATGAAACCTCTTTCCTCCACTTCTTTGTTTTCTTTTCTCTCTCTTTCTCGCTAAGACGGAGAGCAACGTGATATTTGATGATGGCTGTGTTTGTGTCTTGCTTACAACAGGTCGTGAATGTCTGTGAGGTTAGTCCGCTCAAGACCAAGCCCAGCGTCTACAGATTAAAAACAGCCATTCGTCTCAGCCCTGCTTCTGGGGCTGTTTGCCCTCTATCGACCCCTTCCTGACACTCAGACGAATTGGTAAGACTCCTAACGGCCTAGAAGCTCTTCAAGATGTCTCACATCAGTCTCTCCCACTGCTGCTCAGTCTTTCTGCATCACACCAGTTCCCATCCTGTCTGCAGAGGTTAAAGATGCACAGGAAGGCCACAGGTAGTCTCTCTCTTCCAGCAACAGCCTGCCACAGGCAGCCTTGAACTTGGTTGGGACAGCAATCTCAAGCCCTGCTGTACTGGGACGTGCTGAAATGGTACCTGGGATGCCCAGCAGGTTCAAAGCACTCCATACACATGTTGACATTCTCCCCTTGTTTATAGAACTTTCCTCGGGAACAGACGGAGAATGTGGGTGGACTCCGTCCAAAAGATCTGATTGAAGCACCTCTCCATTCAGGATCTGCAGTGGTTCGCAAAGTCTAGGGGACGCCAGAAGCACCTACTGAGTGGAGGGTCCTAGTTCCCAGCCACATGGGCCTTTCAACATGGGCAGCTTGATGCATCAAAGTGTGCAAAGAGGCCATAGAGTCTACAAATAAGACAGAAGTAATAATCTCTTGGAACCTGATCACAGAAGTGGCATCCCACCATATTAGAGGCAAGCAGCTGGGCCCATACTCAAGGCGGGGTGGCAGTGGGGGGATTCCACAGGGAACAGCAGGAGGTAGGGAACCTTGGGCGCCATCTTGAGTCTGCCCTTCACAAGATTATTTATATCTGTGCTTCCAGGGAACAGCAGTGTGAGGCAGGGAAGGAGGAGAGCCAATTCAAGGATGTGCTCCGTGTTGAGCTGGGCCGCAAGGACAGGCGCCCAGAGCTCAAGCTTACAGGGCTCAGGAGATTGTTTGTCCCAAGAAACACAAGGGAAAAGCATTGACCATTGGTTCCCGCCCCCCCCCCCCCCCCGGCCTCAGCTCCTCCATGCTTCCAAGCTGTAGGTGTGTGATTCCTGAGCGGGCCCCTCTGACATCTCATATGGTGCCATCAGAAAGCCCAGAGCAGGATCAAGAGTGGCCTGGATGGGCCAGGGGCCAGGCACTGACAGGGCCAGCTAAGGGCCACACAGAACGGACAGCCACAGCAGTGGCTGAAGAAGGAGGGCCAGAGAGGAGCACAATGATGTGCATGGCGTGTCTGATACAAACCTCTCCCTGTAACATGTGTGTCTACACAGGCCTCTGCCGGGGTGGGGGGTGGGGGGAGGGGGTTGGACAGAAGCCACAGCATCACCATGAGTTCGAAGAGACCTAACACAATGGCACCACATCCCAATTCAGTATTTTCTCCCACCCACAGAACGCTCTTCCACTGACCATTCTCCTCCTGGACCCTCGGCTTCACCTCAAAGTTGACCAACCCCCTGTGGGTTCTCTGTTCTCCTTTGCAACCCAGGCCTAACATGCAGGACCAGCCACAAAGCTTGGGAGCCCAGCGCAGAGTGAAAATGAGGGGCCCCTTCTGAGCACGAGGCCTGGTATGACTACCATGAAGCCAGCACTGCCTGCAGGTCTGCAACTTCAGGCCCTGCTCCAGTCCCTCTCCATCTTGGTCCTGAAGCTCTCGGCATCCACGGCTGCCCTTTGCCTCTCAGCCTCCCCAGGTCCTGCTCAAAGACTCTTCTATGCATCTGTGCTCCTGGAAGAGGGAACTTCATCCATCCAGGATCTTGCAGATCGCCCATCCATCTTACTGCAGACACTGTTCGCCACGACTGTCTTCCTGAAGCACTGGCCTAAGTCCTCCCTGGGAGGAGCAGAGGGGTGGGTGCACAGAGTCGGAGTGTGCAGTGTGCAACCTGCATAGCTGTATGCAGCAGCCTCGAGTCAAAGGAGGACCTGCCCAGGAACCAAAATTAGGTGCCCAGGAAGGTCTTCAGACAGAGTTTATGTGCCCAGGACTAGTAACAAGAAGTGACCCTCAGATATCATATCACTTACTATACCCCAAGCCCTGGTTAAGTTTTTTGCACATATTAAATAGTCGATTTCTTTCTCACAACTTTGAAAGAGTTACTTGTGTTATTCCCATTTTACAGAAGAGGCCCTGAGGCAGAGAAACCTGTCCAGGGCCACAGGGTCAGCAGAAGAGCTGTGATTTGAGCCCAGTCAGTCTGTCTCTCAAGTCCATTTCCATAACCACTACACCACGCTGAGAGTGACAGCTTCAGCTACCAGGGGATCAGGCAGGTGTAAAATTTTGAAAGCCTGACTGTATTATGCATTGTTTGCAGTTTGAAGAGGAAGGTTTACATTTCATGTATTTATTTCCTTTACTTTTTGCTGAAATTCCTTTGGGAAATTCTAGCCTAGATCAAAAAAGGGGGGGAAAGGCAAAGGGAGATAGATAAGTAGGGTGGGTGGATATCTAGATGGATGGGTGAATGGATGGATAGATGGTGGGTAGATGGATGGATAGATGGGTGGATGGTGCATGGATGGTGAATGGGGTGGATGGGTGGGTGGATGGATGGGTGAGTGGATGGGTAAATGGTGGGTGGAGGGGTGAATGGTAGGTGGATGAATGGGTGAATTGAAGGGTAGATGGTGGGCAGATAGTGGGTGAGTGGGTGGGTGGGTGGATGGATAGGTGGGTGTGTAGTGGATGGGTGAGTGAATGGGTGCATGATGAGTGGGTAGATTGCAGGTGGGTAGATGGGTGAGTAAATGGATGGCTGGTGGGTGGGTGGATGGATGGATAGATGGGTGGATGGATGGTGGGTGGGTGGATAGATGGATAGATGGGTGGATGGATGGTGGGTGGGTGGATAGATGGATAGATGAGTGGATGGATGGTGGGTAGGTGGGTGGATGGATGGATGGGTGGGTGGTGAATGAGTGAGTGAATGGGTGGATGGTGGGTGGGTAGATGGATGGATAGATGGGTGGAGGGATGGTGGGTGGGTGGATGGATGGTAGGTGGGTGGGTGGATGGATGGATAGATGGGTGGATGGATGCGTGGGTGGATGGTGGGTGGAGGGCTGAATGGTAGGTAAATGGATGGGTGAATTGAAGGGTGGAAGGTGGGCAGGTGGTGGGTGACTGGATGGTGGTTGAATGGGTGGTGGGTGGGTAGGTGGGTGGATGGATAGGTGGACAGAGATAGAGTGACACAAATGTCCAAAACTGAGGCTATAAAGAAAGGGAAAGGAATGGGGAAAGGGTGAACCCCTAGGCCAAGCTTGGTGGTCACTATAGAGAATAAAAGATAGAAGGAGCCCCCCACTAAGGTCAGTGTCAAAATCCTATTTCATTTCCAAGGCCCAACAGAACTGTTGAGTGCCCAGGAGACCTCCCCCTTGAAACTGACATAGAATCTACCTAAACAGGAGAGTGGGAGGCTGTTTTTTTCCAGAAGAGAGTGTATGCCAGGCCTGGCACCCTCCTAAGAGGTCATCCTGACCCAATGAGAACAGCAGTGTTGCTGGGGGACAGCCAGCCTGTAAGGTCTCACTTCCAGAAGCAGCATCTGGCAGGTTGCCATGCGTTCAGGAGTCCTAGCTGACATGGAGTGGTTGCCTGGGGGACGTTGGAAGAGGCAGCCCTTCTGGCCAGCCTAGGTAAGCAAAGGAAAATTCTCTGGGGAGCCTAAGAGGAAAACCACCAGGCCATGTGGAGCGGGCCGTACAGTCACTCATACTGCTGTTTCTTTTGTCTATTAAGGGGGTGGTCTGTCTCCACCAGCTTTCACCAGCTCAATGGCAAGGATAATGGGGTGAGGGGAGCCCTGTCTGATCCGGCAACTTGGGTTTGAGTCACTGGAGCCTGCATGGAGGACTCAGGTAAACGGAGAGTCACAGCATCATGAGCTTGGGTATGAGTGGGGAGGTCCGTGGCCAGCTATATCCTTGAGACAAGAAGGACAGCCACCTCCTCCTGCTTCTGGTGATCTCTTCGGTCATGTATCCTGTGGTTGATAAAGTCTACGGTCGTTTTCCCGGGCCATCATTTGTCATTTCCACCTGTGGTAAGTCACAATCTGTTTTTCTCCAATTGGTCAAGACTCAAAGCCCTCTCCCGACACACCCTACTGGCCCCTGACCCCACACTCTTTGCAGGATCACCCTTGCCACCCTTGCCACCCTTGCCCATCCCTCCTCAACTGGCCGAGGTGACTCTCCTGGACTCCAGCTAGCTTCCCAGCAGCTACTTTGGACAAGTGCAAACCGAGGATGATGGGGACAAGGGGCATTGGGGTTCCTTTCCGTCTAGCATGCCAATAAGCTGTCTGATCAGTTTGGATGTGGTCACACTCAGCCTATAGTGGTGCAGGAGCAAGATGCACTCAGAAACACAGAGGAGAAAGTCCATCTCGGGTCAAAGCCAAGGAAAGCGAAAGCTAGGAATGCAGTTGCAGTTGGGGATAAAGCTGGGGGACGGGGAGCAATGTGTTCAGTACAGAGGCCCTCGTGGCCCCGTGCTCTTTGCGAGAGCAGTTCACCACTTACCACCTGACACAGTGTGGTCTTCCTCTTAGCAGACAGACCCATGTTCATGACAGCATCTGGGATTTCTTCAGGCCAAGCTATTGGGGGGAAGAGGGGGCCACATAGCTGGGGGACAAGCTGACAGGTGCAGCATGGAGGGCGCTGTCCCCAGAGCCACAGGTTCACATCTGCCGGCAAAACACAGCCTCCCCTGGACACAAGCAGACATGCCTGCGTTCCCGCCTCTCTCTGGCACCGCCCTGACCACCCCTTCTACGTACTGACAAGTCCAAATCTCGTCTCCGCATCAATGTACTTCCCCAAGTACTGGATGCCAAGTCCACAGCTGTCCCCCATGCTGACTGCACTTTGGGTGGGATGTGCCTGCTAACATTTACGGGGGCTCTCAGTGCACCGGTCATGTGTGGCTTCACTCAGAGAAGTCTCCCCTCCTCCTCTCCTCTCTGGTTGCAGCCACAACAAGCCTTAGAGAACTCATGGTGCCTCTTGTCCCTCTCCCTACATTCCATGCCTGTGATGCCACCTGACTGTTGTTGATGCATGACCAGGGCCATCTGTAACACCAGCAATAACCCCAACTCCATGCCTGCAACAGCTCCCGGTCACTGCACATCTCCTATGTGCCCAGACGTGGGCCGGATGCTTTCCATACCTTTCTTGGAAATTCTCACAGCATGGCCTGGAGTATGTAGTGTTTCCCATCTTACAGACGAGAAAACTAAGGCCTGGATGAAGGTCACACCGCTAGGAGACCGGACCACGGTAATTATTTTGCGGTCTGCTTAGTGACCTTTCCTATCGTCGGACTAACTGTTAAAGGATAGCTTTCCCTGAAAGGCAAGATCGTGACTCTCGTACTTGAACACGTGTTAAAGATTTTATTTGGTTTAATATTAGTGACGGAACCAGGCGGATATTACAGCTAATCCAAAGGAGAAGTCTAAAAGGCATAAATTTATACACAGGAAAGGAAAGTGGATGTGAATTTACAAAGGCTGCAACGGACGCGTTCCTTAAAGAAGAGGGAAATCAATTGAACCACTGGACAGAATTTATTTGCATGTCTATAGACAAGAGTTATTTTGCTTTGCTATCAGTTATCTACAACTTACAGAGCCATAAAACAGCTCAAAGACACCAAAAGGCTAGAATCCAATGGCCTGCAAGGGTGTGCTCTGAACTGCCTGGTTTTTCATCTGCGACACCCGGTGACCTTTTGGGCTCATTCCAAATTTCCTTACAGGGACAAGTACTCTAACCAGATCTAGACAATCTTAGTACCTCACTCTGCCTGATCATAGCAGCTGATATCAGGATTGGACAGTCAGAATCCTTCCTGGGGATGGACTGGTTCACAGGCTCAGAAAGGAAGATGATCTCAGATGATCTGGTCGAGCTAAGGCTGCGGGCCATGAGGAGGAAAAGAATCTAGAAGAGGAACCCTGATTCCCAACTGGACTAAGCACCCGCCACATGCTGGGCACTGTTCCACATGCTTTCTATGTAATGAGGAGAATTTAATAAATGTACAAGGAAGGTTCTATCGTCATTCCACTTCATGGATGAGGAGAAGTTCAGAGATGCTAAAGGCCTTGCCCCAAGTCATGTTGCTAGTAAGTGGCCATCAGGTGCAAACACTGGCAGATTCCTGAGTCATTGCTCCAAGCTCTGTGCTATCTTGCCTTACAAAGTAACCTGGAAAAGGGGCGCCAGGGTGGTTCAGTCGGTTAAGCAACCGACTTTGGCTCAGGTCATGATCTCACAGTTTGTGGGTTCGAGCTCTGCGTGGGGCTCTGTGCTGACAGCTCAGAGGCTGGAGCCTACTTTGGATTCTGTGTCTCCCTCTCTCTCTCTCTCTCTCTCTGTCCCTCTCCTGTTCGAGCTCTGTCTCTGTCTCTGAAAAATGAATAAATGTTAAAAAAATAAAAAATAAAGTAACCTGGAAAGGAAAGCAGAGGTACACAATGACAGGTGATGACAGAGGACAAAATTACAGATGGGACAGAAGGCCTTCCAACCCCAAACATGCTGGAGACTTTAGGGGCTTCTAGAATACTCTGGAAGATTCTAGAGCCTTTCCTCTCTAGGATTCCTTGAGCAACCTCAGTATCCCTTCCAACCACCAAAGTCAATATTGCCACCCAGTTTTTGCTGAAACTCCTTCGAGTTGTACTTTTTTCCATGAACAGTCTTGACTTACACAGCCATTAGGTGACAGAGCTGAGTTTCGAACCCTCACCTGCTTAAAATGTATAGCTGTGTCTCTACATTTCTTCACCTGCAAATGGGACTATTATCATACTCATCCCGCTGGGTTATTGTCAGGATTAAGTACATCAATCCATGTAGAGCTCTGAAAAGAATGCCTGGCACCTAACGGCACTCAACACAAGTTAGCTTTATTATCAGCTCCATTTTGCAAACGGATGCACTGAGACAAAAGGTGTTATGAACTTGGCCTAAGGTCATGCAAAGGTCATGCACTTACCACCATTTTTTGGCAAATGACAGAGCCACCAGCTGAACCCAGGCAGTGATCAGAGCCTGTGTGCTTCACCTGGACCCCGGAGAGGCCCTGGAGAAGTCATCTGGCCCTTCCTGCTGCCTTGAGCTGATCTGGTCCCTTCTGGTAGCATGGGCCAAAGCACCATGGCAGGAGGGCTCCTGAGCCTGAGCTGGCTCCTTTCCCAGCCCTCGTGCTAGAGCTGAAAGAACCACAGGCCACTGGGCCTTCCAGCACTGCAGCAGCCAGGTGGGCAGAGCAGAGGGGCATCAGCTCCCATCTGGGGTGTCTACAAATAGACCCACTCCCATCAGCCTACCCAGGTTCCCCGGAAGCACCTGTCCTGCTAAGGCTGCCTCCACCTCTTCTCCCTACTGTTTCCACTGTATGGAAGCATAAATCCAGTTAATGTGTCCAAAAAAGAAAAATCAAAATGTCAGATCTGCAGAGATGGTTCAATTGAAGGAATATTGATTGTCACAGAGAATATTCTCACTTTATTCACCTACTTAGTCTGCTCCCCTAGGCACATATGAATTCATCAAATATTGTCACAGCACATAATAATGCTCATTCCCGACATTGTTGTGACTGCTCAGGCTTCGGTCCTGCTCACGATGCCTGTCCCAGTTGGGGTGATGGCAGGGGGTGGGAGGAGGGGCACAAGGGCAATGCCAAAGCGTCACGTCATGACGTTTTCCCCCAGACAAGGTGCTTTCCCATATAGTGTCTGCTCTGATCTTCAACACAACCATGTGAGAAGGTCTTGAAGGATATAGGCATTCCCATTTTCCAGATGGGATCAAGATGTTTAAGCAACTCATCCAAGGCCCTGCTTCCAGCAAACTAGAATTTGAACCTTGGTTTTCAGACTCCAAATTTAGGGCCCCTTCCGCTCCACCCTGGACTTTGCTGCAGATGGCGGCCCTGTTCCAGCCAGAATTGGAGCTGGGTGGTGTTCTCTCAGCTTCCGCCCTGTTCAGTTGCCCCATGGATTATGCACCCATTGTTTGCTCATCCCTGGACATAGACTCAAGGATATGATCCCTGGCCTTCAGTGGATCTCCATATCAACATGGAGAAGTAGATAAAATGTCTGGAGACTAACATGTTGAAACTATCAGAACAATGGACACCACTATCCACCATGGAGACTTGAGCCCTGACTGTGGGAAGTGGTTTATCAAGGTGACACTGGCACAAAGTTAGGGCTAGAGAACCCTGGGAAAGTAGCACAAAACTCCTAAGGAGCATCTTGGCCCGTTGTGACCCAACTGCTGAAGAACTGACTGGAAAGAGGGGTCAGGTGGCCAAGCCCTGGAGTACACCTACCCATAAATTACAGGGTATCTCCAGACACCTTTGAGGAAAACACAGCCTTAGGGTATTTAGACCAGCATTTCTAAAAGTATGTCCCGAGGAACTGGCCTTCTGCAGCTCTGAAAAATTTTTGTTGTTGAATATGTTTGAGAAGCTCTGAGCTAATCAAAATTAAAGAGATTATTTAGATTTAAAGTTTGTCAAATCCTTTATCATTTCGATGACAGTGATAATGGTTGTGGTGATAATGATGGTGGTGATGATGATGAGGATGGTGATGATGGTGGTAGTGATACAATAATCGTCATCCATGGAGACTACAGCCCAATGCACCCAGCACCATACATGTACTAACACATTTCAGCCTCACGTTGGTGCTGTTGTTACCCCTGTGTTACAGCTGGGTAAACCAAGATGCAGAGAGTAAGTGACCTGCCCAGGGTCAAGAATTCTTGGGTGGTGGGACAAGATGAGAACACTGGAATGTTCACCCAGTCCAGGATGTGTGACATAACTAGAAGAGGTGTGTGTGGAATGCAATACTTCCCAAAGTTTGGTGGCTGTGAATCTACCCCTTTGTTTCTTCCCAGAGCATCTGCTAGGACTCAGGCTCTATGGAACTTTTGAGAACTCTGGTTTAAACAGTTGCCCTGACTAGCTAGCTCCAGTATTTCTTGAGCCCCCTTCAATGTACACTTGGAAGCAAGTGCAGGTTGATAAGGTTTCTCAATAGCTACTCTTATTCTTGTTCCTGGACTGCAGCTGGACTGCAGCTGGTCTGAATCCAAAAGTGGGAACTCCTGGAAAAATCCAGACATGCTAGCTGGGCTGAGCCCTTCTTCCTTGGCCACCTTGAAGCTGGTAGCTGAGAAAAGCAGATAGCCTTCACTGTCTGCTTCCTCACCACCACCCTTGGCTGAATACTTGTTCTGGAACTTCCCAACCACATGCAAAAAGGAACTTTCCAGGGGTTAGACTCAGCCCAGAGGAATAAAGGTGCTAATCACTTTGGGCAGCTATCCCTCTCTCTCCACCTGGGTCTCAGCCACACCCACCCACAATTTCTGGCTTGATTTAACATCTTGGCTGGCATCCTCAACAGGTGCACAAAGTGGGGACTTCATTCCCAGGAGCCTTTGCCAAAAGCTCCCATTCCCTCAGAGGGAGGGGGAGAATATGGCCTCAGTAGAATATCAATAAGAAGCTATGGTGAGAAGACATAGTTGGCCAGAGCTGGTGATGGGGTAATTAATTCTACTTAAGAAAAATGTTACTAATAATTAAATGTACTAATTAAGAAAAATTGGATCAGCTGTTGTTGGTGTAACACAGAAGCTGCAGCTTTGCTGACACATTTCTTGGGTAGCTTCCGGCTGGGACTAAATGCAGCAGACACTGTTGGAGCCCAAGAGAAGCCAGAGGAGATGTGATCTGGAGAGGCCTTCATGGAAGGAAGCAGCACACTTGGGAGGGTCTGGTAAGGTGACAGGTCCAAGAGGAGATGCTAAAGTAAGATAGGCCCTGGTGGGCAGTTCAGTGATGGGAGAAGGGACACGGGGAGAGGCAGATCAGAGGTCAGACAGGGCAAGGTATCTGATGGCCAGTAGGTGGGTCTTCAGTGGTTAGAACTCAGGTCAGGTGAGCAGATGTCATAGAAAGATGCAGAACTAGGGGCTGCTGGGTGGCTCAGTTCATTGAGTGTCCAACTCTTGATTTTGGCTCAGGTCATGATCTCACAGTTTGTGGGATCAAGCCCCACATTGAGCTCCATGCTGACAGTGCTGAGCCTACTTGAGATTTTTTCTCCCTCTCTCTGTCCCTCCCCTGCTCACATGTATTCTATCTCTCTCTCTCTCTCCCAAAATAAATAAACATTTTTTTAATGTTTTGGAGCTAGATAAAGGTACTGACTGTCCAACATTGGGAATGTACTTAATGCCACTGAATGATACACTTTAAAATGGTTACTTTTAACCATTGAGAATTTTTCCTCAATTATTTAAAAAAAAAAGTGGTTGCCTAAGATCTAAGCAGGACAGAAAGCCAGTGAGGATGCCCAAAAGTAGGAAAATGGGATCTGTCCCTTCTGAAAATATACGCCAAATAATTTTTTTTGGAAAGGCCCGGCTTCCTACTTCACCTGTCAAGTGAGTGCAATGTTAGTGAGCTTTGTAAACTGGAGAACTCTGTATAAATGCAAGCAGACACTGTTACTGAAGCACTATATCTGATCTCGTTGGTATTCTCCTGGACAAGGCAGCTCAGGGGTTCTAAACACAGTGATCCAAAATAGCCATTGTTATTTAGGATGACGTAAATTAATAATGAAGCGGCTCTTCCCTGTTTTCTGGGTGCTCAGCACTGTAAAACATACCTTACATGCACCCAATCAGTTAATCCTCTCAGCAACCCTGTGAGATCATAGGATCAGAACTGGTTTCCAAATGAGAAACAAAACCCTGAAAAGTTAAATCATTTGCTGTATGAGTTATCTACTGCTGGGTAACAATTCATCCCCAAAACTTAGCAGCTTAAAAGCCACAGTTACTATCTCACAGTTTCTGTGTGTCAAGAGTCCATGCCTGGCTCATCTGGGCCTCTATTCAGGGCTGCCATCAAGGAGTTGGCCAGAACTGGGGTCTCATCTGAAGGCTTGAGTGGGGAAAGATCCAAGTCCAAGCTCACATGGCTGCCGGCAGGATTCAGTTCCTCGAGGGTTGTTGAACTGAGGTCTCAGCTGCGAGCTGGCTATTGGCTGGAGGTCAGTTCCTTGCCAGGTGAGCCTTTCCAACAAGCCAGTTTCCTTCATCAAAGCACGGAAGCCAGAAGGCAATGGAATGTGCTAACAACACAAATAGCAGGCTTATAAAGCCTGATCACAGAAGCGACGTTCCTTTACCTTTGCTCTATTCTGTTGGGTAGAAGCCCACTCGAGGGGTGGTGGCGGTGTGGATTTATACAAGCACATGAATATCAGGATGTGGGGATCGTGGAGTGTGTGTGCTGGGGAGGACACCTGCCAAAGGTCCGCAGATAGTAGAGCTGAGCCACATAGGCCTTGGGGTTTTGAACAGGCTCAGTTTCACACCTACACTGCATATTCTCCATATTCTTCAAGGGTGTACAGGGGGTGAGAGGAAGCAAGGAGGGAGAGACAGAGACAGAGACAGACAGATAGACAGACACAGATGTTTTTTTATAGAAAAAAGGCTGTGCTGAACTCTTTCTGGCCAGGCCTCCCTGATGAGGCTGGTCTTCCAGGATGCAGCCCAGAGCTAGGGCTGCCCCCAATATGAATGGTGTCCTCATTAGAGTCATGTGCAATGCTGCATTTTAATTGCCTAGCGGAGCCCTGAGCACCTGAGGAGAAGGCTTTCCACATCCTTCTCGTCATGACTATTAATAGGCTGGGAACATTCAGGCCTCCTAAAGCCCTGTGTTGGCAACACTCCTCCCAACACCAGTAGTTCAAGTCTTCTTTATACCAGCCCCATAGCTCTGCTGTGACCAAGGGCAGCACCTGCTCTGTCCCTGAGGCTGGTGCCTGCTACCTGGGTCTTCTGAGCATCTGGGAGCCGGGGAGAAAGGATTCAATCTATCACCATCAGATCTGCTCAAGGAAGGACCTCATTTTACCCCTCATATTCCTGGAAGCCAGCACAGTGCCCAGCAGGTGGATGTGAAATGAATCAGTGGGTCATCTGTGCAGATGTACTGGGACACCCGTGAAGCCAGGTGTAAGCGGTGAGGCACCATCTCCATGCACTTCTTGTTTCCCTTCAGTTCTTGAATGAACGGCGCTATTGACCTTGTGCTCCAGAGACATCACTGTACAAAATACGACCTCCCAGGAATCCCCCAGCTCGGGCTGGCAGAACTACTACTGTACCTCTGCGTATCTCCAGCTCTGGCAGCCAGGGGAGAAGTGAGTAGCTGTGCTGTTTCTCCCCCACTCCTTTCTCTTGCAATCGCCAGTCCTTAAAACATAAAAGCCTTTGGGCCACCCACTTCCAGCCATGAAGTGGGGCCATTGCTCCTCAACCTTGCTTCTAAATAAGACTCTGGGCTGGGCATGGGTGACACTGCATTCCCTTCTACAGCAGTGGATCCACAGCGAGTTCTCTGACTTCTTTCTCACTAACACGGAGATGAAAACGAATTTAATATCAGGCAGGGCATCCCCTACTACATACATATCAGTGACTGTCACCCGCTCTGGACCTGCAAGACACCCGGGTAACAACTTGTATAAACAGGCAGCCTGAGAGTTGATGCCAAATGAGTGGTCTAGAAGCCCCCTTGGCTTTCATGGCCTCTGTAGGTTAGACTGCCTGGCAAAGATAGTATTCTTATTTGCAAGACTGAATTAAATCTTGGAGGACGTGTTAGCCAAAGGCCATGGAGACCTCTTGACTCCTACTAACAGGAGCAGGGGCAACTGCTGGCCATGAGATCCTTGACCAAGCAGTGCTAAGACCAGCCCCGCCCACTGTCTGCCCTCCCTCCCCATCACATGTCTCCCTTTCCTTCCTTCTCTCCCCAGCTGCCTCCTCCTGCCTCCTTAGGCCGGGCTTTGCTGTGCTGGGAGCAAAAGCTTTATTGAATTTTTGCAAGTACTTTGCATGGCGTCTGATTTACAATTCATAACCTGGATTATACTGCAAGTTCTGCCTTCCGGGGTCGGTGTAATTTAGATCTCGGAAATATTTGCCATGCTTTCAATTCCCCTGACATCTGAGGGATTGGAAATGGATTCCACCCTGGAGCTTTACAATTTGGAAGGGGAAGAGGGGGTGAAGCACAAAACGGGGTGGTGGCGTTGGGGGGTGGGCAGCATAGAGTGAAAACTGAGAGGTGAGAAGAGAAAGTTAAACATGAACAGGAGGGAATGGTGACATGAATGAGAAAGAGGGAGCAGGGAAGGTGTGACTATCTCCTGAACACATTGCCTCCCCATGGCACCACTATGACCTGGAACGTAGGGCCCAGATGCCAAGGGCCAGTGGATAAAAATGTTACCTGGGGGAGCAGCTTGGCGTTATGGAATAGCCCAGGCTGAAGCAAAACTGTCCCTCTTCTGGTCTGCCTCTGTCCCTGGCTTGCTGCAAGAGGGGAAAATCTCCCCAACTACTTTACTTTTAATGATTTTGTTGAGATATAATTCACATACCATACAGTTCACCCATTTAAAATGAATAACTGGGGTTCCTAGGTGGCTCAGTTAAGTGTCGGCCTTCAGCTCAGGTCATGATCTCGCAGTCTGTGGGTTCAAGCCCGCGTCGGGCTCTGTGCTGACAGCTCAGAGCCTGGAGCCTGCTTCGGATTCTGTGTCTCCCTCTCTCTCTGCCCCTCCCCAGCTTGCACTCTGTCTCTCTCTCCTTCTCAAAAATAAATAAACATTTAAAGAAAAATTTTTAATAAATAAATAAAAACAAAGTGAACAACTCAATGGTTTTTAGTTCATGCACAGGGTTGTGTACTATCACCCCAGTCAATTCTAGAATATTTTCATTATCCTAAAAAGAAACCTTGTACCCCTTAGCCAGTACCCTCTGAACTCGTTTTCTGGAGCTGCGGTAACAAATTACCACACACTTAGTGGATTAAAATGACAGGAATTTATTCTTTCCCAGTTGTGGAATCCAGAGTCTAAAACCAAGGAGATGCAAGGGCCGCGTTCTGTACAAAAGCTTTACATGGGGATCTTCCCTTGACACTTTCACCTTCTGGAGGTTCCAGGTGTTCCTTGGCTGGTGGCCACGTCACTTCAGTCTCTGCCCCCATCTTCGTGTGATCTCCTCCAGATGTCTGGGTTTGGGATCTCCCTCTGCCTTTCTCTTATAAGGACACATGTCACTGAATTTACGTCTTGTCCAAAATCTAGGATGATCTCGAGATCCTTAATTACATCTGCAAAGACCCCTTCTTCCTAATAAGGTCGTATTCACAGGCTCTGGGTTTAGAATACGGACATATCTTTTTAGGGCCACCATTCAACCCACTATACCCCCCTGGCACCCCCAGCTCCCCCAGCCCCTGGCAACCACTAATATACTTTCTGTCTCTACACATTTTGCCTATTCTGAACATTTCATGTAAATGGAATCGTACAATATGTGGTCTTTTGTGATTGGCTTCTTTCACTTGGTATATTTTCAAAGTTCATTCATGTTCTAGTACCTATCAGTACTTCATCTCTTTTCATATCCATTGTATGGATATACCACATCTTTCTATCCATTCATCCAGTGATGGACATATGGGCTGTTTACACTTTTTGATTATTCTGAATAATGCTGCTATGAAAGTTCATGTCCTCTTTTATTATCAGCAAAGCAGAATCTCACATCTGCCTCCCCCAAATCCCATGGCCATGGTGTCTGTGATAGGCAATTTCTAAAGTGGCTCTCAATGATTCCCATCTCCTAGTATTCATGCCCTGTGTAAAATCCTCACCTTAAATGAGAGTTGCACTCAGTGGCCTGTGTCTAAAAAATGGGATACGACAGAGATGGCACTTCAAAGATTCGGTGGTAAAATACTGTGACTTCCACCTTGCTCTCATTCTCTTCTTGTTTGCTCACTTTTTCATTATAATAAGGGAAACTGTCAGATCATGAGTTGTCCTATGGAGAGGTCTACAAGGCAAAGAACTGAGGGAGGCCTCTGGCCAAGACACAGTAAAGGCCTGAGATCTGCTGACTATCATGAGTGAGCCTGGAAATGACTCTTTCCCCAGCCAAGACTTCAGATGAGACCGCAGCCCCAGATAACAGTTTTGAATGCAGCCTTGTGAGAGCTCCTGAGCCTAGGGCCCAGCTGAGCTACACCAGGATTCCTGACCCATGAGCTGTGAGATAATAATATATGTATATGTTATTTCTAGTCACTAAGTGTTATTGTAATATGTTATGTAGCAAGAGACAATACAGTGAGGATAGAAGAAAAGGTAAGTTTGGGAGACTCTGGGCTTCTGGAACGATGGTGAGCCAGAGATGAAGTTATTGGGAATGAGTTCTTGAACCAGAAGAGCTGGTGTTTGGAGGGTCGTGGCTGTGGATATCCCAGCCCCAAATCCCATAAAATGATTTGACTTTCTTCTTTTGGGTGGAGAAGTGTTGAGCTAATCAGAGTGGAAAACTCAGGTATAAAATACCCTCTTCTGCCTCTGAGTCTCTGTAGTACTGAAGGTAAGGAAATGGAGAAGGGGCAGTGAGTAGCTCCAGACTGGTTCAGAAGCACCACACAGAGTGGGTTCAAGAAACCAAAGATCTGGGCTCCTAGGACACTGCTGTCTCTAATGCAGTAGATTTCCCAAAGGGCACAGAGAGGGTATTGTCTAACCCTCTAAGAGGGTGAATACCAGAGGACAAGAAAACATCAAGGTCTAATGAAGAGATCAAACTGTGGAAGATTATATTCCAGAAATGGCTGCAATAATATCTCCTCCTACATAGTCTTCCTGCAATGTGATTTGGTCTCTCCCCCATCAAGATGAAGGGTCCCTTTCCCTTGAACCTAAGCAGACCTAAGTGTCTCCCTCAATCCATAGAGTATGGCAAGAATGATGCTTTGTGACTTTCAAGGCTACATCAAAAAAAAAAGGCAGCAGAGCTTCCATGTGGTTACCTGTTTCTTGGGATGCTTGCTTTTGGAACCCAGCCGCAATGTTGTGAGGAAACCCAGGCCACATGGAGAGGTCACATACAGGTGTCCCAACAGACAGCTCCAGCTAAGGTCTCAGCCAATAGTCTGCATCAATCAGCAGACATGAGAGAGTGAGGAGGTCTTTAAGATGACTCCAACCACCTTCTGACTGAAACCACATGAAAGAACCCAAGTGAGAACTGACTGGCTAACCCCAAAATCATGAGAGATAGGAAGAATAAATGATAATTGTTTTATATCACTAAGTTTGGGGTTGTTTGTCACACACCTATAGATAATCTGAACCAAAAAAAAAGATGCTTTAATCATGAAGATGATACCTAGACAGTAAAGATAGACAATAGACAGATGGATGACAGGCGTCCAATGAGCATTTACTATGTACCAGATACTAGACCAAGTGGTTTAGTGACATCAGATTCTCATAATAATTTTATGAGGTTGATAGTCTTATCCTTAACCACTTACCTGGGGTTACACAGCTAGGATGGAGCAGGTGCCCCAGACTCCAAGCCCATACCCAATGCAGGGTAGGGAGCACAGGTGAGGAAGGGAGGGTGAGGGAGTTAAGGATGAAAAGTGACAGAAGTTCCAGGCCTTATGAACTCAAGAAGAATTTAACCACTCACTGAACCAGTCTGACCTCTTTTCTGAATGCCTCACTTTAAGATTTTTGTCTGGAGCACACCTTGCCCCTTACTCTTCTCCTGGGGACTGGAGGAGAACCTATCTCTTGACCGAAAAATGAAGAACCTCAGAGAGAAGGCTGCCAAGGACTCTGTTGTGCCATGTTCTGTTCTGGAAAAAAGGTGGCCAAAATAAGAAAAGCAGTTTTCTGTTGTTGTGACCATGATGATGGTGGTGATGGTCATGGTGGGAGTTGAAATTCGTGGACTTTCTTTGTAGAAAAGGGAGGCCTTTGGCCAGAATCATGCCAAGCCCTCTTTTCTAAAGCAAATCCAACAAAATGATATGGGTGTGACATGTGACATCTTTAGAACATAGGTGGTTATAGAAGTCCCTCCCAAACCCATCCAAGTAGCCAAGAATCTTAGAGCCACTGACACTCGCCACTCCTACGTGGCTATTCTAAACTTGGTCCATTGTGGCTCAGGGGTCATTTATGATCCTAACTGAATAGCCCAATGCAGAAAGAGAGTCCTTGTAAGTTTAACACAGCGTCCCCAAGGCTCAACATAGTGCCTGGCTTATGTTAGGCCCTTGATACACATTCATGAGTAAAACAAACCTTCAGCAAACCAAAGTCTTACTGGGGACCAGGGATATCCATGACTGGATTCCCAAGACCTCACCAGAGCTCTCAGAAGTGGTGGTTGAGGATGGGAGTTGGGCACATGGGCCTCCCCTGGGACAGAGATGGCCTCAAGGTCCTTCGGAACCACAGAAGAAACTGTTTCACCATCACATTATTCGAAGACAGATGGAGGTTGATGGCCGACTAGGCCTTTTGTGTGACCTGGAAGAAGATGTGTTTCGGGAGAATATATCACCGTAAGAAGAAATAGCTAATGTTTCTGGCAGCTTGCGATGTGCCATTTTAAAACTTCACATGAATTTACTTATTTGATCCTCAAAATGACCCCGTGACATATGTGACATCATTACCATCATCAACATCATCATTTTATGGAATAAAACTGAAGCTGCATAAAAAGGATCACAAGTTGTCTGAAGTTCCATGGCTATTTACTGGGTGGTAGAACCGGGACAAAACCCCAGACGATCTAGTCCTAACCACGCTCCCTGAGTGCTCCCTGTGGGCTCCCCTGCCCTGCATTTAACACCTTCCAAGAGTTGTGGCCTCACCACCAACGCCAGCCCCATGCAGTGGGTGGACAGTCAGGGTCCTGGCACTCCCTAAAATACTGATGGAAAAGAGTCAAATGAAGGGACCATTGCAGAGGTGAAGCAAGGCTGAGGGGCCCAGGGAATAGGGTGAGTGGACACCAGGGCCCAGAAGGGAGGGAAGCCATTGCATGCCCAGCGCTGAGGACACAAAGGAGAACTTGGGAATGGAGGTGACCATGGAGAAAGTGACGGTGGTAGTTAAAGCCAAGCCACACCCTGGCAGGGAAAGAGCTGGGGAGCCCAAGTCCTACCTGCTCTGGCCACCTTTGGAGCTCCCGGTAGTGCCACAAGCCAGCAAGCCAGAGGCCACCTCCCGGGCCAGGCAGAGAAGAGGTGGGGGGAGGGGGAGGGAAAGTGGGGAGTGGTCTGGAGGGCAAACAGAAGGCTTCCAGCACAGGAGAGCTTAAGTTGAGGCCACAGGAGTCTCAGCCACTCACCCAAGGTCGCCAGCCCGAAGGCAGCAGGTGGCGGAGCCACGTTGACTCGACTCCAGAATTCTTTCCACGGCTGCCTGTGTGGCCTGGGTCACAGCAAGGAAGGTTTCAGTGTGTGCACATTGGTGTAAACGATCATCAACAAGGCTGCCAGCAGCCTCTGCAGTGTTTTTGTAATGGGATTTTAATTCGCTCCCCCCATCGCCCCGCTGAGCTGAAAAGCACTCCTGTTTGTCTACTTCTTGTTAGGCTGTTGCCTAAAACAGGAAACAGGAGGCAGCAGCCCCTCTGGTCTGCTTACCTCTGGGAGGCCATTCACACTCTCCAAGCCAAACCCCTTCCTCGGGTTCCACGGCCGCTCTGCAAACACCACCAGCCTCCCTGCAGCCGGGGAGGAGAGGTTGTGTGCAGGGCACCATGGGAACAGGGAAGGGAAGGGAATGGGCTGCCACCTCCAGATGCTCCCCACAGTCCCCAGACGTGGCCGTCTCCCCAGAGCAGGGCTTTGGAGTCCACTAGAACCTGATTCCCAGCCCTCGTCCCGGTCGTTCCTGTATCCGGAGGAGCCACAACCGTCCACCGATTGTCAGGCCAAAAGCCCGAATGTTCCTGGGTCCTGTGTCCATCACCCCCACCCCCGGTCTTGAGCAAGTCCTATAGACGCCAACTCGTCCTCCCCCAAAGAACCAGTCCCTCTCAGGGCACACCAGGGTGGAGTTCTCTTCCTCTGACTATTCCCTTTATACGATGGGTGGGCTGCAAATTTGCGCTTAAATTGCATTTTTGTAAATCGAATCCCAGCATGCCATTGGCTTACTGAAGCTCTTTCTGAGATTCCCTCCCCAGCGAATCCTAAACATTTTAACCCCAGCTCTACCATTGGAAAATAGTCTAGGCTTTTCCAAAAGGCATTTTGTACCGATCTACTCATGTCTACGATGTGGGTCATTCCGTGGGGCTTCTTTGACCGACTGTTGTATGTGCTGAGCGTCTGGGTGGCTTCCCTTGGTGCTGGTAATGAGCATTGTGCTGGCTTCTCTTTGTTCGTCTCCTCCCACCTCCCCCTCCCCACCGCTGCCATTCCATGAAAGCCATTCTTTCTCCTTCCCTCCAACCTCTACAGGCTGATTGACCAGGTGCTTTTGTCCCTCCCTTCTAGTTGGGTTTGGCCAATTGAAGACACTGGCTCAAGGCTGAGGGCAAGAGAGAGAAAGGTTGGGGTATTTATTCCGCTCACTCCCTCCCTGCCTGCTGCTGTCCTGGAGCACCCCTCCTCTTTCCACGGCTCTAGGCTCTGCAGGCTCCACCAGAAACACTCCTTTCCCTCATCTCCAGGTGGTAAGGCCTCCCCACTGGTGTGGATCCCTGGATCCTACGTCATCCTGTGCTGGCTCCCTCAGCTCTGCTCACAAAGTCTGTATGTATACGAATGGTCTCTTCATTAGACTGCCTTCTCTGGAACCCCTAGCTGGTGCCATCTGCTTCCCACTGAGACCCTGCCTGGTACAATGACAGTCACGATGGCAATGTTGCCAGGCTCCAAAAGTCAAAGCAGGACTCCCACCTCTCCCCCAGGGCCCCTGGTAACTCATTTTTAGCCCAGGGGTAGGTTCGGAGGAAAACCAGATGCCTCCAAGGTGAAGTTGGCACCAGGGTGAGTTGCCAGTGTCGGCACCAGTGACAATCTTGGTCATTGGAGGAGAGGGGCTGTCCTGTGCATTGTAGAATGGTTGGCACCATCCGTGGCCTCCACCCACCAGATGCCCGTAGCATCTTCTTCCATGATGATAATCAAAAATATCTCCAGACTTTGCCAAATTTCCCTTGGGGGGCAAAGATATCCCAGTTGAGAACCATGGCCCTCCAGAAGGATGGGGCACAAGCTGAGGGCAAACAGGGCTGGTTTGCTTCTTAGGAGAAGGGGAAGGAGGGAGCAGGCAGCTCAGGAGGCCCTGAAGGTTCTTCCTGGGAACGCAAGAAAGGGGTCCTCAGCAAGCTCCCGCGGTGGCTCCAGAAAACCGGCCGAAGCCCAGGCTTTGCAAACCCCACTCCTCACATGCAGCCCAACGCCCCGCTTGGCCCTGGTGCCTGAGCAGAAGGACCCACACTGACTAGCACCTCTCGTGCCCCCTCCCGGCTCTCCCCCATGCTCCCCTCTTCTCTCCTCTTACCCGGCTTGAAATGATTTTGGGAGGCAGCTGGCGACAGGGGAGTACAGCTGCCGCTAAGTTATCCAAACGATTTATCTTAAGATTCATGCAGAATTCATTGTGTGGGGACCAGGGTGGGTTGCGTTTTAATATTCATGCAGATTTGGAAGAAATGTTAATCATGGGTTTGGGTAATTTGCACTTCTGCTTAATTCTCCCACCAGGCGTTGGCCAGCCCCCTAGCCCTCTCCTCCCCTCCAGTCCCCTGGGCTCCCTCCAGCCCACCGGCAGCTGGGGCTGGGCCGGGAGGTGGGGTGGGGGCTGACCACTGTCTCCCCGGTTGAGCCGGCCCCACGGCACCTCGGAGCGGCAGGGGGAGACTGGGTGGGCCGCACCAGGCTTGAAGATCTGGAGGAGACGTTGGGCCATCTTGACGGGAAATAGATAACCCACCAGAGCGGCCAGATATGTGCAAATTAGCATTGATTATTCTCAAATTAACAGCTTGGGCATTTCAAACCTAAAACAAGGCCTCGGCTCTGCTCTGATCTCCTCCCTCTCTCCCGCTCCCTGCTCCACTCGGCTTCCCCTGCCCCCAGTGTCAGCCCTCTATGCCCAGCACAGGTGAGAGGCTGCCTCCTGGGGAAGGGGTCCCTGGGGTCTCCCCCCCAGATCTCATGATCGTATGCTCTCCCCTCACATTCCTCCACCGCTGGAGAAGAGATCTTTCCGGCACATGTTCGTGGCTCTGACTACTCCCTCCTAGTCTGAGCCCTGCATATACGGGGAAAGTGGGCTTTAGGACTTAAGGCCAAGCACATCTCCCACACCCTCCCAGATGAGGTGGAGACGGCTTTAGAGGATCACAGGGGTGATATCGGGGAGTGAGTGGGTCTAAGGAGCCCCAGAAGAACACCTAGAAAAGTCCTGGATCCCACCCCCCTACCCCGGCAGAGGGTCCAGGGTTCATCAGGGGCTGCTGTCTGGAGTCCTCCTCTCCCTCTTGCAGACAGGAAAAGTAAAGTCCAGAGAGGAACAGCAACTAACCCAAGTTCACACAGCGTGTTGTTGACAGAAGGAGAATTCGAGTCCAGGTTTGTCTGAGGCCCAACCAGATGGTGGCGGCATCGGGTCCAAGAAGGAAGCCTAGGGACTTGGTCACATGGGTGAAGGACGAACTGAGAAACCAGACAGGGGATGGTGAGGCGGGTCAGGACTAGCCCAGCACGAAGCTGCTGCCATCCTGGGCGGGAGCCACAGGAGGAGCGGGGGGCCCCTCGTGCTGGCCAGTGCGCTTGTCTCACAGGAGCGGGACTGCAGAGGAGAATAGGAAACACCACGCGCCTCCTTCTTCCTGCCCTCCTCTCTCCCTGCCAGGGCCTCACCTGCTGCCTTCATCTGTCCAGGCTGCTCTCACGAAAATTCCAGAGACGGGGGTTTAGACCACAGACATCTAGTCCTCACAGTCCTGGAGGCTGGAGGCCAAGGTCAAGGTGCTGGCAGGTTCAGTGTCTGGTGGAGGCCCACGTCCTGGTTCACAGACGGCTATCTCCTCTCCGTGCTCACGTGGTGGGACGAACGAAGCCTTCTCTAGGGTCTCTTTGTAAGGACACGAACCCCATTCAGGAAGGTTCCACCCTCGTGGCCTGATCACCTCCCAAAGGCCCCACCTTCTAATACCACCACACTGGGGGGGTAGGTTTCAACAGATGGATCTGGAGAGACGTGAGCATTCAGCCTGTAGCGTGGCCGGAACCAGCCGGGAGCCATGTTGCTTCTGGGCAGAGCAGGGGAAGCATGTGAAGTGGACCTGGGAGCAAACAGGCAAGCGACCAGCCCAAGACCTTTCACCCCAGACACTGCCCCTCTGTCCCTCAGGGCCCCCAGTGGGGGCTGGCGGGGCACTGGAGAGGGAGGTGCAGGAGGGGCATTGGGAGACTGTCCAGGGCACCAGAGACGGCGAAGACAGCAGAGCTGCCTTTCACAGAAGGAAGACCCAACAGCCGGTGTCACCTGTCACCGTCTGTCAGCTTCTCCCACCACCACACAGCTGCCTCTGTCTGGGCCCAGAGTAATAATCAGGGAGCCACAGGCGGCCGAGGACAGGGGCCCAGAAACACACGGCAGTGGTCCCCAAGACCTCCCTCTTACCCTACCTCTCCCTTGTCTGTTAAGACTGAGAGTCCCAAACCCCCGACACCCACCACCCTCACAACACACACACATACACACTCACACACGCACACACATTCACACACTGGGGTATCCTGGAATCAAGGTGCCCGAGTGCCAAGGTGCCCCAGAATGCCCACTAAGGCACAGAGTGAATGAGATGCCCATTGAGGGAGCATCTCAGAACCACCCCAGTCTCCCCCTTGTCTTGTGGAGGAAGCCTCAGAGCACCAAGCACAGACCTTCCTTCCAAACGGAGTCCCTTGAAAGCAAGGTGTGAGGCAGGGATGCCTTCACCTGCCCCAGGTAAGGAGTGTAAGGCGTGACACTCCCGAAGTCATCTGGAATAGATGTCCCAAGCGACCCTTCCACACAATGCCTGGAACACGGTGGGCGTTCAGGGAAACATTTTTGTCTGCCTAACATGCTGCTTCATCACGGGGCTCCTTAGGGGAACTTATCATGCACTACATGAGATTCTGGGGGGCTTCAAACACGGTAGCCTGAGTGATCCCTCCACCTGGTTGCAGATGTGATCACATGACATCACACATGTGATCATGCGGTTGAACTACCACGACATTGCATTCTCCTGGTTGGAGTGATGGGTTCAGAGATGGTCATGTGATTCCAGCCAGCCCATCAGAGTCTTGCTTGACACAAGTCTATTGATTCTGTTAGAGTAGATCCAGTCAAGCATCTCCCTCACCACACAAAACCCTCTCCCTGGGGCCAGAGGAGAAAGCCCAGGAGGGCCGGCCTGGGAGACAGCATGCTTCTGGGTTGAGGAAGGGCTCACAAAGTGGGTTGCTGTCTTTTAAGGGTGGCTCTCACACTGGTCATTCAGGACAGCTTCCTGCAAAGCAGACCTCACTGTCCCCACACCATCCCCCGGAGGCCAGGACACAGCCTGGACACTCAGTTCAAGCCCCCTACTGTCCACACGCCATAGTCACCCTCCTTGAGAATTTGCAAGCAGGGAAGGGCCAGGCATGCGCTCCTGGATGCTGGATTATCACGTGTTGGGAAGAGAGGCCTAGCCATCAACGTCAGCAGGTCTAAGCTAGAGGGCATCTCTGGAATGTTCTCCAAGTAGCCCAGGTTATGGACATGGAAACCAAGGCCCACAGGAGAATTGAGTCAAGCAAACCTCCCAAGAGAATCAGCAATGGAGCCCAGCTGGTCTGGCTCCTAAGCCAGTATCTCTTGTCTGCATTCCCCCTCCTCCCTGGGCCATCTTGGATGGTGCTCTAGGATTCTTGGCATGGTCTGGCTCACTGGTGGGTGCAGAGCAAGGGAGTGGGTGTCAGGGGCCAGTGGCTTCTCCACCCACCCCACTGCCACCCTTCTGCCCAGGGATGGGAGGTTCTGGGCCCACGGTAATCTATCCCCTGAGCTTCTGAAGGCCATGAAACTGCTAAATCACCATCTCCAAGAGCACAGACTCACGGAGATTTGGGTTGAGCGGGGAGGAAGGGAGCGGAGGGGCTAAGGCAGGTTCAAGGGGGATTGGCCGGAGAGACAGACAGCGCCGTGTGTCAAAGCTGGCTTCGGGCTCAGACATAAACCCCTTCCTCTCCTCGGAGGGAAGATATACAAGCCGCCTTCAACCAAGGCTTTAAGTGGAACGTGTCCAGGCTTTTCAATGTTCTCTTCCCAGATGGCCACTCGATTCCATCTTGTCTGAGCTGGCAGCAAAGGGGCGTCTCTAAGTTTGCCTGGAAATGAGGAGTCTGGCCCTCTCAACCGCTCTGAGAGAGACCGTGCCGTTCGGTGGACAGAAGGGAGAGGCTAGCTTGGGCTCTGGGGTCAGACCTGCCTGAAATTGTGCATCTGCCAGTGCTGGCTGGATGAGCCTCAGTAAATCACTGATGTCTCTGAGCTCCAATGTCTTCACCTGTAAAATGGCAAAATAACATTACCTTCCGCATTAGTTTTCTGTTGCTGCGTCGGACCCTTGATCGATCTCAGCTCCGATCTTGATCTCGTGGCCATGAGTTCAAGCCCTGCGTTGGGCTCCGCACTGAGCGTGAAGTGAAGCCTACTTTAAAGAAACATGTAATGGCTTAACACAGCACAGATTTATTGACTTACAGTTCCGTGGGTTACAAGTCTAACATGGATCTCACTGGGCTAAAATCAAGATGTCAGCAGGGTTGTGTTCCTCCCAGAGGCTCTAAGGAAAGAATGTTTTCCTTGCTTTCTCCAGGCTCTAGAAGCCACACTCATCCCCTGGCTCTTGGTCCCTTTCCTCCATCTTTACAGCCAGTGACACAGAATAGCTCTGACCATTCCTCTGCTATCACATGTCCTTCTCCAACTCCCCACTTCTTCCACTTTTAAGGACCCTTGTGATGACGCTGCCCCCCCCCCCATGTCCTCATCTCAAGATCCTTAGCTTAATCACATCTGCAAAGATCCTTAAGGCACGTAGGGTGACATCGTCACAGGTTCCAGGGACTGGGGTGTGGACATCCTTGGCGGATGGCCTCGTCTTATGATATCTTAACAGCGCAGCTCTGCCTGCCGGTGACATGCTGGGCTCATCCCTGAGCTGGCGGCACCCGGGCACATATGACAAGTCGCCCGCCTGCTCTCTCTCTCTCTCTCTCTCTCTCTCTCTCTCTCTGTGCAACGCCTGCCTCTGGCGCAACACCCCAGATGCTGCTGTGCCTTTTACTTCTGCCCAGACAGTTGCATCTTCTGGCCGCGATACAGATGTTTGCACAGCTGTTTGCATGCCATCATACATGCAAGCACATACATGATCTGCTGCTCAGGTTCAGTGATGTACATGCATGCATGCAGGTGCACCCACTCGCACATGTGCCCCCCATTCAGGCACAGCCACACTTCACCAGACCCCAGCTCCTCTACCCGTGAGCAGCTCTTCCTGTCCCAGAGCAGCCCCAGCTGCCTCCACGCCCCAGGGTGACGGTCAAGTGGTCACGGGAGTTTCCCCCCACCCCACCCCAGCCTCCTCTCAACAGCCACCCCCTCCAGTCCTGTCCTGGGAGTCATCACCTCCCCCCTCGGGCTCCCAGCGCGTTGGCTCCCATTGATTGGACTTGCAGCTCAGCAGCCGGAGATGTGCCCCAGCTGGAGGAAAACACTTGTAATTTATGGAGTGTCTGATTTTTAATCAGTTTTTTGTTCCTGTGCTGTAATTGTCCTAATTAGATATACATATTTTGATGAAGGTTTTTCCAAAATAAAAATTGTAATCGAATCTTGCTTGACATTCTTTACACCCACTCGCTCTGATCCAAACTTCCACTGCAGTGGAATCTAGAAATTATGCACATGGTTTAGGTATTTGCACACTCCTCCTCTGGGCCACCGCAGGCTGGAAGGCAGGCTCTCTGGGCAGGGCAGTTTCCTTTCCCTGGGCATCCAAGGCCTCCCTTGGACTGGGGAGGTGGGGGGGTGAGGGGAGGAGGGGTGGCCAGGAGCCTCAGGCACCCGTATGCCCCCTCTCTGCCCCTACTTCTGCTCCCTGGGACACTTCGTCCCCCCATAGAGTGAGGCCACCCCACAAGCCTCAAGGACAAAGGCAGACTTCCCCAACCCCCATTCTTACAGATCATCTCCGTTCCTGCCACTTACCATGTGTCTAGCGTGTGCCAGGCACTGTGCTTTATGTACATTACCCCTGATCCGCATGACCACCCTCTGAGGGGATTGTACAGGGAAAGAAATCAAGACTTGGAGAAGCTGGGGCACCTGGGTGGCTCAGTGGGTTAAGCATCCGACTTCATCTCAGGTCATGATCTCGTGGTCTGTGGGTTGGAGCCCTACATCGGGCTCTGAGCTGACAGCCCGGAGCCTACTTCAGATTCTGTCTCTCTCTCTCTCTCTCTCTTTCTCTCTCTCCTTCTCTCTACCCCTCCCCTGCTCGCGCTCTGACTCTCTTTCTCAAAAATAAGTAAACATTTTTTAAAATCTGCTCTCTCAAGGTCACACGGCAATAAGTGCAAGCGTTGGTGTCCCGCATTGTCAATCTTAGCCACGTGGCTGAGAGGCCACGGCCGCCTTCCTGGGAGCTGTCTTGGGGGAGCTCAGCCCTCTGGGCGGGGACCCACACAGCCCATCTCACTTGCGCACCAACCACACCTGCCCTTGAGGGGGTCGTGGTGCAAATGGCCTCCTGCCGGGTCTGCAGTGCAGACCGCATGCACTCTCTCTAGAGCCCGTCTCCAGGGGTCTCTCTAGGACCCGGAGCCCAGGACAGCTGCGTTGCCAGGATGTCGGCTCTAAGACTGGCTGGGAGGCACTGGGCAAGGGCCGGGTCCGAGGGTGCTACACCCCGGAGAGGTCAGTTCAGCACAACGACCGGGTCGGAAGAATCAAGCTAAAAACAGTCTGTGCTGGTTCTTCAGCTGTTGCCACTTAGCTCCAAACCCCAGAGTCACTCTAGGTTGTGAAACGCGGGGCTGGGACTCCAAGAACCATTTCTGCTTGGCCCGCTGCGCCCTGTTAGCTCCTGCCGGCAGGGGGCGCTCGAGAGACTCCCCCTTTCCCCTCCCCCCACTTTCCCCTCCCCCCACTTTCCCCTCCCCGCCCTCCCGCCCAGGCTGGGAGGAGGGAACCGGCTCTATTTTTTTTCCCGCTTTGCTCCGGGCTCCTCTCAAGGTCACCCTGGCAGGGGAGGTGACCCCGTTCAGTGGTGGGTTCCAGTCCCTCCTCTGCACTACGGGAGCCAGCCTCTGGGCTTGTGCCCTCTCTAGGCGGGCTCCTAAATTGTAACGTTTATTTTTGAGTGAGTGGGGGAGGGGCAGAGAGAGTGGAAACGGAATCTGGAGCAGGCTCCAGGCTCCGAGCTGTCAGCACAGAGCCCGACTCGGGGCTCGAACCCTGGAACCTTCCTGGAACCTTAAGATCATGACCGGAGTCGAAGTCGGACGCTTAACCCACTGAGCCACCCAGGCACCCCCCCCCCCAAGCTCCTAAATTCTAACTCTTGCCTTGTTCCCCCAGCACTAGGGGTGACGGCTGCTCCCTATAGCTGCCGTCCCTTGGTGTCAAAGAACTTTTGCATTCTTCAACACGCACTTAACCAGGTCCTTCGAGTAAATTCTCTCTGCTAAAATGATCGGTGTGGTTTCCGATTTTTGACACCACAGCCTACATGGTGTCCAACCTTAAACTGGGAAAGGTGCCCTGAGAGGTGTGGCAGCCACACCCGCGCTGGGGAGCGGTAGCCTGGGGACACACGAGCCAAGTGAGAAAGCCCAGCACAGAGCTGTGCGCGCGCCCCCCCCCCCCCCATCTGCTCACTCACAGCACCCTGCCTTTGTGCCTGGCTGGAGGAAAGGAGGAGCAAATGAATGAGTGGGCAGACTAACCAATGTAGGAAAGGAGAGTGGTCGGCCATGGGACAGTCCATTCCAGACCCAGCCATAGCCCCCCAGCTCTTATGGAGCCTAGTACTGTAATCCGAGTAATTAATGTTAGCAGTTGGCCCCCAAATCTTAGTGCCTTAACACAATAAAGACTTATTTTACGCTAACACGAAGTTGAATGTGGACATCGTTGGTCAACTAGCACTCTTGAGAGAGTCTCCTACAGGCGGTGACTTGGGGACCTAGGTTCCTTCCATCTTGAGTCTCCGCTGTCCCTAGGACATCCTGGAGGTCTCCGTTGGAGTCTCTGCATCCAGCTAGCAAAAGAAACAAGAAAGCAAGCGTGGCAATCTTACATGCAATGTTTAACCGGCCACCGTGGCCCAGAAGCAACAGGCGAGCACTTCCACTCATACTCGGTTGGTGAGAACCAGCCATGCAAGATGTATGCAGATGCAAGGGGTGCTGGGAAAGGCGGTGCCTGGCCGGACAGCTGTTTCCTAGCAAGGGTTCTACGCCAAGGCGGTGCGCATTTTTCTGGGTCAGCTAGCCATTTCTGCAGCCACCCTGAGGCTCCGCGTTGAGTTCATGCTACGATATCGGAAATACTCTAGATACAGACTCTGCATCGGAGGGACACAAACTAGAGAAAGTAGGCAGACGCAAAGAGACGAAATGTGGTACGTGCCACCTATTTAATAGGGAAGCCACAAACCACCTCCAGACACCAGACAAGAGAAGAAACAGAGAAGCTGCATGTCCGTGTCCCAGCCTTCAGTCTAGTTGAGGAAGGTTCAGGCCAGCGAAACAAGGAGACACCAGTCCAAGACTGAGGGGACCCACCAGTGTCTGCAGGGCCAATCAAGGTTCGTGAATGGCTGGACTAATGTTTGTAACCAAAAATATCAGTGCAGTTTGTAAGCCCTAATATTTCTTCCTATTTTCATTTCAGTAGGTGCTCATAACAAGGTCCTTAAAAGATCCTGTTATTTCTAGAATTTTGGATGGTGCCTCCCTTCTTTTCCTAAGAAAACCCTAGGCGGTCCTTGTGCAGGTTGGCAGTGGTAGACACTTGGCCAGCTTCCTTCCCCAAGAACTTGCTCTCCTTCATCTGGTGTCCCGAGCCTTCTCCGGAGCACGGCTGGGGCAGGTCCGTGACCCAGTCATCATAGCCCATCTCTGTGCCGTGATCGCTTAATGGAGATTCAAGTCAGACCAATAAAAATCCTTCCCGAGGGGCACCTGGGTGGCTCAGTCAGTTAAGTGTCTGACTGTGGCTCAGGTCATGATCTCATGGTCCATGGGATCGGGCCCCTCATCGGGCTCTGTGCTGACAGCTCAGAGCCTGGAGCCTGCTTCAGATTCTGTGTCTCCCTCTCTCTCTGCCCCTCCCCCCTCTCAAAAAGGTATGAACATGAACATTTTTTTAAAAAAAGTACTTCCCTAATGGGAGAGGGGGGCATGGAATGCCTTTCCCACTGAGACCGAGGAGCTGGGAGAACATGAATTTGGACACTTGTGGCCATGTTCATCCCCACACAGAAAGATTTCTCAAGAAGGAAGCCAAGCAGAAGAGGCAGAAAGACCCAGAGCTTCTAGTCCTCAGTCCCATTCCCAAGGGCCAGGCTTTTGCTGTCCCAGAATCCCTTGCGGCTCCTGGACCAATGCATAGGCTGGTTATGTTGGGTTCCTATCTCTTGTACACAGATGAGTCCTGATGAACACACTGGCTTCCCAGCGTCACGCCCAGCCCACCTCACCTACGCACCTCTGTTCTACAGAAAAATGGCTTGTCAACAGAATTGGCTATGCAGATCTTCTTAAAAGTTATTTCTGGGCCTTATCCCGAACTTACTGATCCAGAATCTCAGGGGATGAGCCCAGGAATCTGCCGGCGGTTCTGATACACACACAGTGTCAACTTTGCAGCGTGAGATCACTGTGTCCCCTTGGCTGCTTACTGGGGTCAAGCCCCTCTGGAGAATTTTGTTCTGGCTGGGTACGAGACTCTAGCAGGGGAATTGGAGGGCATGAAAACCAGGTCACTGAGGGCTCTCAAGCTGTCCCACCTCTCATGTGCTTCTCAGAAATCAGGGTGTTTTACCAGAGAAAGAAAGAATCCACGAGGGACGTGCTAACTGTCTTCAACTGTGTGAAAGCTGTCATGTGGAAGAAAAACAGATTGACTTTGCAGCGCTCCAGAGGGCAGGCCTTCAACCAAGGGCATCTTGGTGCCAGATTTCAGCTAAACAAAGGGAAGAAACTTCCAGCAATTAGAGCTGCCCCACAGTGGAAGGACTGCCCCAGAAGGTAGTGAGCTGCCCGTCTCGGCAACGTGCATGCATCAGTAACTCACCATATGTCAGTTGCTGTGGCCAACTTGGGCAGAAGGTTGGATGGGCCGCCCTCTCCTTGCCAAGACTGTGTCATTCCAGAACGTGGTCTGGGGACAAAAGAGGCCACGCGTACAGGAGGGGCTGAGCAGGGAGATGAGCACACAGTTACTGGAAAGATGCGTGTGGGAAGCAGAACCCATGAAGGACCAGAGAAGGCTGCCTGGCAATCGGTTCGTTACAGCTTGGGCTGATTTGACGTCACCACAGTCAGGGAATTTTCTACTTGGATACCTTGGTTTTATTTTACTATATTGTCATGACTATGAATTACTTTTATAAAGGGTGGGGGGGGGCGGGTGGAAATCCCAGATATTTCCATTTTGAAAAAGTAATACGGATAGTAAACTGGCTGACGCCTACCAGGTATAAATGTAGGGGTGAAAGGAGGCAGGTGGCGTGCATGAAGGAGAACTTTTACCACCAGGAGAAGCTGAGTCCAGACGTCCAGAATGCCACACTCCACCTGTCTCGCTCCATCCTGCGCCCTTGACCCTAAAGGTCAGGGTGACCAAGATAACTTGAGTCATGTCTTCACCTCGGGCTTCTCAACCTTTGTCATGCCTAGGCATCTAGAAACTTCTCTACGTGTGCTACTGTATTTCTGCAGCAGGGGAAAAGGCAAGGGCCATGTGCCATATCAGCCAGTAGCCTTGGGAAGGGGAGAAGAAAAGAGATGCTTGACAAACAGACCTTTGGCTCTAATCAGAAGGAGGAGAGAGGGGAAAATACCAGGAATGTATGACCCAGCCGCCACTGCTGACGAGAGTGGGGACACGTGGATGGGCTGGGACATGGCCTGTGAAGGCCAACAGAAATTGAACTCAACTAGCCCCAACTCCAGCAAAAGGGGAGTTTACCGGGTCTTGTCACTGGGTGGATTCTGGGGTAGCTCCAGAAGGAAAAGAGAGACCGTAGGAACCAGGGCTTTGGGACCGATCTGCTCACCCCGTCTGCCTCTATATCTTCGTCCCAGCCCGGCTCTGTCTCCTCACCCACTCACCCCTTCCCGCCGACTTCCGTACTTGCTCATCTCGGTCACAGCCAGGCTGTCTCTCACGCGGCAGGGAGGACGGCCACCGGACACCCCACATCCGCAACTTCCCACCGTAGCATCTGAGCAAGAGACCTTCCCTTCGCTCAGAACCCAAGGGAGGCCCTGCTGTCCGGCCTGCTTTGGCAGAGGGGATGGGGTCCTGTGATGGGTCAGCAGGGGTCACATGCCATTCCCCAGGGATTCAGGAAGAGCGAAGTCCATTAACGGTGACCCGTGTCAAGGTCTGGGTGTGGGTCTACCTCTGGAGGGTTGGGGAAGGCATTAAAGCTCAGGGATTTGGAGGCTGGTAGAAGAGGAGCCTGGGGCAAAGAGGAGGAGAAACCCCAAGAGGGCTGACGGTCAGGGTGGCATTCCCGCCAGGGAGGCCTTGCTGACGCACGGGACTGGCAGTTCAGCTTTAAATATGTGGAAGGACCAGCGTGAAGCTGGCTGCAGCTGGTGGCTGGCCCTGGCCCTCAGGGGTGGAGCTCAGGAGGATCCTTGACCCTGGAGCGGGGGGTCTCCAGATTCACCCTCTACCCACGCAGATACACACGCTGACACACACACAGGCTGTTGTGTATTCATTCATTCATTCATTCATTCATTCATTCATCTGTTTCTTTGAGAGAGAGAGAGAGAGAGAGAGAGAGGAAGTGCAAGTGAGCAAGGGGCAGAGAGAGAATCCCACAAAGTGCAGAGAGAAGGGGAGAGAGAGGGCAGAGCCCGGAGCAGGGCTCCCGCTCACCCGATGCGGGGCTCGAGGCCACGAACTATTACACATGCTCTGACACACAGAGACACACACACTCACATACACACACGGCATCACTCATCCACACTCATACCCTGTGTCCATAGTCCCTTCGAGGGGACTCATAGTCACTACACTGTGCAGCACCGACCGGCCTTTCTGGGAGCACCCAGGTTCCACATCGGGGGTGGGGGTGGGGGGGTGGGAGAGGAGCCTCCTGGATGGAGACTCTCCCTGGGAAGGGTCTCCCTTCCCCTGCAGACTGGATCACCTTATCCCGACCCTCCCTTACCTCCAAGCTCCAGGGGAAATTTCTGTCCGCAAGGAAGGAAAGAACAGAGAAACAGACGCTTTTCCCTAAACCACGCCAGAGGTCAAGGGCAGCACCCTGCGATGAGAAAGAACAGCCTGGGGGCTTCAGTCAGTTGAGCTTCCGACTTCAGCTCAGGTCATGATCTCACGGCTCGTGAGTTCGAGCCCCGCGACCCGCGTTGGGCTCTGTGCTGACAGCTCTGAGCCTGGAGCCTGCTTCGGATCCTGTGTCTCCCTCTCTCTCTGCCTCTCTCTCTCAAAGAGAAACATTTAAAAAAGACTTTTTTAAAGAAAGAACAGACAAGTGTCTGTGTCACACTGGCTGCTTTCAAATTCCAAGACTGCCGCGAGAGGCTGCCTCCTTGCACGGAGGAGGCGCTCCCCAGCTGAGGCACAAGCACGTCCCCTTTTCCCCCTGCTCAGCTCCTCACCCCCTCAACCCCCCTCGCAAGCCCCCCTCCCGCCCCGGCAGGCCTCCACAGCTTTGCCCACGCTGTTCCCCTCCTAGAACGCCCTTCCTGTCTTCGACTCACTCGACCAGACCTTTCCTAAAGTCGCCTCTCCGTGAAGCCCCCTGCAAACCCCAGTCCTCAGCCCCACCCCCGCTGCACACTTTCATCTGACCCTTGTTCCCTGGCAGGGTTTTATGTCGCTGCCCGCACAGCTACACCCAGAGCCTCCAGGGCACAGACTATGTGCAGCACGTGTTTCAGCCCAGGACCGGCTCAGTGGAGGCAAACTAGGAGTTCAGGATGCTTCCAGATCACGCTGCGGAGGCCAATTATGGGAACTATCCCCTCGTGTCCCCCACCCCGGGATCATGTCGGCTCTTGGTTTCCATCCAAAACATCCACTCCTCCCCAGAGGCCGCCCTTTTTCTGTTAGTTGATATTTATGGGCGATAAGCCAAGCACATCAAAACCCGAGGTGAAATGCCTCTTAAAATAAATACTCTCGTGGCACCTGGGGGACTCAGTCGGTTAAGCATCGACTTCAGCTCAGGTCACGATCTCACGGTTCATGAGTTCGGGCCCCACGTCGGGCTCTGTGCTGTCAGCTTGGAGCCTGGAGCCTGCTTCGGATTCTCTCTCTCTCTCTCTCTCTCTCTCTGCCCTTCCCCCACTGGCACTCTGTCTCTCTCTCTCTCTCTCTCTCTCTCAAAAATAAATAAAATATTAAAAAATTAAAAAAAAAAAACACCTCTTTCCAACGAGTCAATCCATCCAGGCAGCCTGGGTTCTGCGGGCAGCCAGGCAAGTGCAGGCAGGGCTGCAGGAGGGGGAGGAAGGGGTGCCTACAGCTCCCTGGGACATTGAGGGATGGGTGCAGGGGTGGGGGCACCGTCATGAAAGGTGGAAATGGAGCGCATCGCTTCTCGGCCTCCGACTGCAGCCAGGGATGAAGCAGGTCATTTGAAAGGCTGGCTCTGGAGTGGCAGCGATGACTGAGCAGTGCAGAGGCTTCTCGGTCCACGTGGGGAGGGGGACGAGTCAAGGTCACCGGAAAGCAGCAAAGCCTCCCGCCAGGCTGGTGCTGGGAAATCAGAGAAGGGGGTCTTGCTGGCCCGCAGGGGGCCCCAGGACACCGATGGGCTGGGCTGTCCGGGTGGGCCGGGGCTCTGCAGGCCAGTGGGTCCAGCCCCCTGCCTCTGAGGGGACCCCCTCACTAAGGGGACCGCCTCTGAGGGGACCATCCTCTGTCTCTCCGGAGGACGCTCCACACTGCATCACTGCATCGGCTTCCCATCCTCGGACCCTCTGCCGCCTGGACACACGCCCCATTGGCCACCTTCCATAGGGACGAGGCCAGTGTCATTGTCACACTGGCTGCTTTCAAATCCTGGCTGGGGGCCAGGATCTGGGTCTTCGTCCCTTTTCTGAAGACCAGGTTCTTGGCTGAGCCAAAAGCAAGAGGGTCCCTGTTGTCTCAGTCACAGGCTGCGCTGAAGGTCGCCTCTGCTTCTCCAGGCCAACCGAAGGCAGGAAGCTCAGCGTTCCTCAGTTTCCTTTATTCCGGCAGGGTGCATCCAGGCGTCTGCGGAAGCAGCCCAAGTGTGTTGAGTTGATGACACATCCTCTGCCCCCGAGCTCTGTGCTGCCGGGATGGCCTGGAAGCCGCTCCTCTCTTGCCCCCAGAGAGCGGACTCATTCACGCAGGAAGGGATTAACCAGATCCCAGCCCCTTTGGGAATAGGTGTCCAGTGAGAAGTGTGGTGTTCATGAATGAATGAATGAATGCATGCATGCATGCACGGGCCTTAAGGAGAACCCTCTTCTTCCTCAGTCTTGTACTTTCTTCTTTCTCTCCCCCCCTAGAGGTCAGATCTCTTCCCTTTTGCCCACCTGCTCAGGTGCCACACTCTACCTGTTGATCAATCTCCCCTCTCCAGAGCAGGCCCCTGCCGGTCCGGACAGCATGCTCCAGAGCTCCATCCACCTTGCCTCGAATCCAGTCTGGGGAGAAGCTGAGATGGGCAATGGTAGAGAGACCCACTCATCATCCTCTGGCCCACCTGGAGCTGCCCACCGGCACCCCACGCCGAGCAGAAGAGCCCCCCGTCTGCCTTGCATCTCCCACTATCATCTGTAGGGGACCCCAGTGCTGCCCTCTACCCAGGACCCCAGACTCTTGCACAGAGGGTCCACCATGCTGGCCAAAGCTAAGACCTGGCTGAAGTAGAATATGTAATAGAAGAGGAAAGACCCGGGGCACCTGGGTGGCTCAGTCGGTTAAGCGTCTGACTTCTGCTCAGGTCATGATCTCATGGTCCGTGAGTTCGAGGCCCGCATCGGGCCCTGTGCTGACCGCTCAGAGCCTGGAGCCTGTTTCAGATTCTGTGTCTCCCTCTCTCTGACCCTCCCCCGTTCATGCTCTGTCTCTCTCTGTCTCAAAAATAAATAAACGTTAAAAAAAATTAAAAAAAAAAAAGAAGAAGAAGAAGAAGAAGAGGAAAGACCCTTCCCCAAATGGTCACACCCAGCACCGGCCCCAGCCGCAGGCAGTGTTGAAGCTGGAGACCCCAGAACTGCCTTCTGGGCGGTGTCCCATCCTCCCGCCCTCCCTCCCGCCTGGAAACCTGTTCTCAGTCAACCCTGGAGAGGTCGATGGCTGCCATCGTCATGCCAAGTCTGGCCAGTCGTGGCTGCTGGAGCGCTGTAGAGAAAAGTCTTCTGAGCCCCCTCTGGGCTCACCGGGGAAGAGTGTTCTGATTGATTCGTGATGTCTGCCACGGACCCGGCAGGGGAAAGGGATAGCGGGTTGGCTCCATATTTGAGACTCCATATTTAACTCGAAAGAACTTTAGTGGAATTTCAGAAGCAATGGAAAGTGAGCCCTCGTGGGCGCTGCTCTAATTCCACCCCTGGGGTAAACAGAGACTGGCTCGGACAATTCTGGATGCTTCTGCTGCTTCTCCTACTCTCCACCCAGCTGGTTACAATGAAATGAGAGAAAAGGAGGCACTACAGTAACCCACAGAAGCACGCTGGAAAGGTGGACGACCCTGGGCCAGAAAAGTGGGCATGGATGAGTGGCCAGGAGGAGAGAAAAATGGCTGTTCCAGGCTCCTTCAAGATGAACCAAGAAGAGTGGTTCTCAGATGTGGCCGTGCACTGAAATCACTTGGGAGGCCTGAGCCCCACCTGCAGAGACGTTGGCTTCATTGGTCTGGGGCACAGCGTGGGCTTAGGGATGTTTTGAAAGCTCCTTGGGAGATTCTAATACACAGTCAAGATCAAGGCCACTGGGCTGAAAGGAATCTTGAGTAACCACCCAGGCCAGTGCTTCTCAAACTGCAATACACAGATCACCTGGGATTTGCTAAAATGCAAACTTCGGTTATAGCTGGGTTGGGGCCCAAGTGTCTGCATCTCTAAGAAGCTCTCAAGTGATGCTGAAACTGCTGGTCCCAGGACCGTACTTCGAGTAGCAAGGATTTAGGCTAGTGGTTCTCAAAGTGTGGTCCCCGGGACCACAGCATCAGTATCACCTGGAAACTTGTTAGAGATGCAACTTCCGGGTCCTAGCCCATACCTACTGAATCAGAAACTCTGGGCGTGGAGCCCAGGGGCACACTTGAGTATAGAAACCAGCGATCACTGACAGGGGACAGTCCCCTGGTCCGCAGGATTCCTGCAGAAGAGCGCCCTGGGACGCAGCTCCCCTCCTGGCCCAGCCAGGTGAGCGTCTGGGGGTGAGAACAAGTGTGGAAGAATTAATGAGTCTATATGTCAATTTCTGGCAGGGAATAAATGCACACCATAAATGCACAAATGTCTAGTTTTCAGACCCCAAGGGAGAAGGGGAAAAAAAACACCTGAAACACACCAGAAATGCAGAGATGAAATTCAATTCCAAACTAAAAGTACACATTATTTATCATTATCTAGAAGGAGATTGGGAGAAGGCCATTAGCAAGTATTTTCTGGCTGGTGCTGTTTTCAATGGCATGAGCAGTGAGCCAGAAGGGCTGTTGTCCTACATTTTCTCTTGCTGCATTTATGTGCAACAACTCCAGTGCACAGAAGGCCCACACCGCTTCCTTCCACCGGGAATGATCTCCCATTACCTGGTGACTAGTGGGGCGGGCATTGGGGCTCAGCGGGTGCCAGCTCCTCGGGGAGGGCCATCCCCTCTTCCCAAGAGAATAACTGAACACCAGCAGTGCCACTGAAGACAGACACGCCCAGGGCCACGGTTCTGGGACGGGGGGTGGGATATACTCCTGGTGTTTTTCCAGAGAAGCCCAGCATCCTGGATGTACCCAGTCAACTCTAGGGGCTTGGGCTTGGCAGGAAGGGGAAGGGGCCATGGCTGCCCCTGCCTGTCCCCTTCCTGGACTGCAAGGAGGCTTCGCAGAAGAATGTGGGCAAGTTGCCCTGAAGATCTGAATCTGAACTCACCTTGGAAAGCAAGAGGAGGACTCAGAGGGAAAGCAGCCTGTTACATGTTCAGGAGGATAAGTCTGAAGTGTAAACAGGGCAAGGCTGAGAGAGGCAAGATGGGGGAAGTCAGGCAAGAGGGGCTGATTCTAGGCGTGCTTCGGTGGCTCAATCGGTCAAGTGTCTGACTCTTGATTTCGGCTCAGGTCATGACCTCACTTTGTGAGTTCGAGCCCTGCACTGGGCTCTGTGCACACGGTGCAGAGCCTGCTTGGGAATCTCTCTCCTTCTTCCTCTGCCTCTCCCTGCTTGTGGGTGCTATCTCCCTCAAAATAAATAAATTAAATTAAATTAAAAAAAAAAAAGAGGGGCTGATTCCACCCCCAAAGGATCCCAGCCGCAGCCCCGATCAGAGGACAGTCCATCTGGGGAGGGAGAGGGTATACATTCCCCTACACGCTCTAAGTGAGATGTCAGTGATTGACGTCTCCTATTCTGGACCCACCATGAGGAAGGGTAGAAGTAATCGGGCGTCCCAGTCAGAGAATAAAGCAGTGGCTTTTCATTGGGAACTTTGGGTCAGACAAATATGGATTCAGATCAGACTCCTCCATCTATCAGCTGTGTGCTTTTGGATAAGTCACATGGCCACCCTGTGCCGCATTTTCGTATCCGTAAAATGGGGGAAATAACTGCCTCTCACACGGGGTTCATAAAGCACTTAGTGGGGTGCCTGGCAAAAAGCGGGTCCCTAATAAACAAGGATGAACTGAGTGTATGCAAGCCCCCCCTTAATCCTACAGCCGCTCCCTATCAGCTCTCCATGCTTCCTGTAGGAGGGGCCTCCTCTCCCCTTTCTGTGTCAGTGTGGAGGCGGAAGGGAGAGAAAGGCAAGGGAAGGGGAAAACCAGGGTAGGAGGAAGGAGAAGGGACAGAGCAGAGGAGCTGACAGCAGGCACAAGGCCCTGGAAAGACCGGGCACAGCTCCCCAAGGCCATGCCACCAGACATGAGTCTCAGCCCACGGCTGGTCACCACCCTTCGTCCCCTCCCTCCTTGCAAAAGACTAAATGACACAGCTTGCCCCCGAGTCCTAGGCTGGTGAGGAAGTCCAGCTGGCTGGGCTCATGGGGGGTTGCAAGGCGGGGCAGGAGAGGTTGCCTGATGGGAGAGAGAGCCAGATCTGCCGTGGGGGGCACTGGGGCCACAGTAAGAATGAGAGAGGGTCCCTGCTCCTATGTGCATCTTGTCAAGCTGCTGTAGATGTGCACGCCCCTCTTTAATAGGGACCAGGAACACCCCAGCTACTGGGTGGTGAGGACACCTGGCTCCCAGAGCTGCCACGATCCGGGACCCCCACCTCCCACCCATCCCAGTCTCTGTGACACAGGCTATATTTCTCTTCTGTGTTTTCCGTGTGTCTGACAAGCTGGCTGCTCCGGGGCCCCGGAGGTTTCTGCCTTCATATTGCCTCGTTTGTCCTTAAACCCCATTACATGAAATAGCCCAAGCGAGCCTCTGGGCCCGACCACCTCAAGAACCTGTCCTGGGTGGCAGGTCAATCCCTTAAAATGCCATTATGAAGACAGAATGAAAACCAGGCCGCAAAAACTGAAGAGTTGAAGGCGACAAGTAAACTCAGCAAATGGACCATCTGGTGGACTGGCGGGTGAACGGGATTTGGGGGAGTCGGGCCGCCCCTCCCCCTCAGGCCCCTCCTGAGCCCCGGGGTGCCCCCGGGGTGCCCTGGGAAAAGCCTGGAGCTGGTGAGCCTTGCCCCCCAGCTCTCCAGGGGCCATGGGCGTGCTCCCGTCCTGGAGCGACCCCCACAGGCCGCCGGCTCCCAGTGGGTCCTTAACACTGGCTTCCCAGCAACCTCTTCATTCCTGCCATACACCTGCACCCCATATTCAGGCCGCTGAAGAAGCTCAGAAAAGACCCGGGAGCTTCGCAGAGTGGAGAGGGGTAGGGAAGAGGCTCAGGGGTAGCGAATACTGTCGCACTCGTGCTGGGTGATGGCCCATCTCTGCCCAGCTAAGCCACCTGAGCAGCGGCTGCCCGTCACCAGCTCTGCCTGGCCACATAGGCGGGATGACGATTGTTATTCTACGGGTTCTGTTGGTTTTTTAAAATAGCAGTTTGGTACCTACTACCATCCTTCACTATTAGTCCCAAGGGTCCCCAACTCCAGCCAGCTGGTGTCCCCAATAATTGGTAAAATATTAGGTCCCAGTAATTCACTTCTGCTCTCCTGAACTCCAACTCTGAAGGGCAGGAGGATGCAAAGGTCGAGGATGCCTTAAGAATATACACCAGAAGACCCCGCTTACCCCTAACCTTGGCGCCCCAGGTCCAGCTCCCACCTTGATGTTGGACCTGCTTTTCCCGAGGATGGACGTGGCCGCCTTGTTGACGAGTGTCATGGAACAATTTCAGCCCTTCCGACCTTGTTCAGCTTCGCTTAAGTGGGGTGGATGCTGTCAGCTCTTTCGATATTCTCTCTGTGATGGTTAATTTCATGTGTCAACTTGACCGGGCCAAGGGATGCTCGGGGAGCTGGCGAAGCATCACTTCTAGGTGTGTCTGTCAGGGTGTTTCTGGAAGAGACTGAGCATTTGATTCAGCTGATTGGGTGAAGAGATGCGCCCTCACCAGCGTGGGCAGGCACCATCCAGTGTGTCGAGGGCCAAGTGGAACAAAAAGGGGGAGAAGGGATGTCCACCCCCTCCTGCCCTTGGACTTTGGAGCTCCTGGACCAGGACTGAACTATACCACCGGCTTTCCTGGCTTCTCCGGCTTGCAGGTGGTGAATCTTGGGACCTCTCATTCTCCATAACCACATGAGCCAATTCCCGTAAATCTCCTCTTACACAGATGACTCTCCTGTTGGTTCAGTTTCTCTGGAGAACTCTAATACCCCCTCCTTTCCTGCTTCCAGGCTCTGTGCTCCTGTTTTCACCCCTCTGGCTGTTCCTTTCTAGTTACCTTAAAAAAAAAAGTTGTTGGGGCATCGGGGCGGCCCGGTTGGTTGAGCGCCCAGCTCTTGATTTCAGCTCAGGTCATGATCTCACGGTTCATGAGATCAAGCCCCACCCTGGGCTCTGGACTGACAGGGACAGTGCTGAGCCTGCTGGGGACTCTCTCTCTCCCTCTCTCACTGCCCCTCCCCTGCTTGGGCTCTCTCTGTCTCTCTCTCTCTCTCTCAAAATAAAAATAAATCAACATTTTTTTTTTTAAGATGTTTGTTGTTGTTGATGTTGGCTGTTGTTTAATCGAGGTGTCATTTAAATATCGTAAAATTCACCAGATGATTTGCTTGGCCTCGACACTTCTTCACCTGGCCTCCAGGACTTCAAATTCGGGATTGTCTTCAGTTCCACTCATTGGATTGGCTCCTCTAAGATGCACAGTTGATCGTGCCATACCCAGCTTACAATCCTTCGGTGGCCCCACGGACCTGCGATAATGCCAGTCCCTTTGACAGGGTTTCATAAAGCTCTGCTTCCAGGGGCTCTGTGCTGACATTTCCTGTGACCTTTAAATGCAGTGGTGGGGGGTGGTCCCGGCCTCTTCCCGAGGACACCCAGCCAGACCCCTGTTTAGAAAAGGAAAGAAAGACTCAGGAAGGATTCAGGGGAGTCACCAGTTCCCCCGTCTGCTTCATACTGTCCCCATCGGTCAGTCTATTTCTGAACTGAGTGAGCTGACGGCCGGACACTGGACATCGACTGCTCCAAGCTTCAGAGACAGTACAGGCCTCCAGGACCCATGTCTCCTGCACTTCCCTTACTGCATCTGGGCGTTGAGACAAATAGGCAGTTTACCTTCTCATTTGTCAGTTGTCTTGAGAGAGACAAAGAGAGCGAGAGACAGCAGCTGGCTTTGCATCTCCGATGGGTTAAAAAAAAAAAAAAAGGCAATTCCATCTATTTACAAAATAGGATTACAGTTTTGCAGAATCCTGCTGGGGCCTGGGGGAAACTTTGAAGATACATTCATTTTGTTTCATCCTTATCAGAGTTGCCTGCTCTCCCTTCCCCCACACTGGCCGCCTTCCCCCGCCCCCCCCCCCCGCCCCTTGGGAGGCACTGCTTGACCTTCCTGGCCACCTGGATGCCCACATCCTTGGTCCAGAAAGCGCCCCTCTGGAGACACAGAAGCATCAGCAGTCTCGGGGGAGCGGGCCTGAAGGTTGGCCCTTTTCCCCAAGACCTTGGCAGAGCACCCAACCTACAACCTGGGAAGAATTCGTCTCTCTCCCAGACCCTCTGTGTCGGCAGGAGAAAGGGAAGAAAACCAAAGCAGAGAAAGGACAAGGGACTCAAGCTACCGTGAGCGGTGCTTGGGCTCCCCCAATGACGAACGTGTTGGGCAAATTGCAGTCTTAACTCTGGAGCATCTAATCTTGATGCAAAGCCTCTCCTCCCTGCACCAGAGGGGGGACGAACCACAGTAAACAGGAGGGGGCGGCGGGAATCAATTCCTAAGGCACTTTTGTTCATTGAATGGGAGAATCTCAATCCATGTCTGTCCTTTCCTGTCTTCGATTAACTTTGCCTCTTGTGAGGGGCCGGCTCTGCACGGTGAGGTGGGGCCGAGGTGTGGAAGGTGAGCAGAGGGCGGCAGGTGGCCCTTCGGGCTGGGCCACGACCTCTTGACTCTGTTCATGTGGGGTGGGGGCCGTGGCGGGTACGGGATCCCAGTTGGCCTAAAGAAATCACAGCTTTGTAGAGGCTTCAGAAAGCATCTGCTCAACCACCTTGTTTTACACAGCAGGAGAATACATTCCAGAGAGGTTGAGGCCTCAACCAAGGTCATTAGGTTCCCCGTGGCAGAACCAGCCTATAAAGAAGCTAAATGGAAAGGGAAGCCAGGTGCCCCCCACGGGTCCAGGGACAGGCACTGCCGCCCAGACCACAAGGAAGCCGCTTTCACAGCTCCTTGGATTTTGTTGCCTGGGGTCGAGTGAAGAGCCTTTCCAGGGATAATGGCTCGTAACTCAGGTGCTAAAGTAATGGAAGCAAGAGGGAAGATCACCTCCTGACTCTAAATCTCTAGGGTGGAAAGGGAAGAGAAGTGACGGGGCCTCCGATGTCCCTGCAACAAATCCACAGAAAAGTGCTTCGGAACTAATCGCCTCCTCAAGGCGGGGAGGGGCTGCCCTTCAGATGGTAAATCTCTCTATTACCAAGGACGGTTCTTTTACTGCCAATTTGCCGGCTCATCCAGGCTACAGCCCTAGGTGCTTCTCCCTGGCTCCTGAGCCCAACCAGTCCCGTTCCCCCCGCGTCCCCCTCCCCCGCACCTTGGTGCAGGGAGGTGGTGAGACCAGAAGAAAGGCTTGTCCCTGACATTACGCAGTAAAGCTGGGAGGGCCTGAAGCCCCCTGCCCGTGCCGCCTCCGACCTGCAGCTGCCAGACTTAGCAAATAAAAATACAGGATGCCCAGGTAAGTTTGGAAAATAGCTCTCACTGCATAACTTTTGTAACGTTTGCGGGGGGAAGCTGAACATAGGACATCGAGGCTGTTCTGACAGGGTCAGTATGTGTCCTAGGATAAAACCGTTAACACAGAACATGTCCCCTATACACATGTATACACCTGGCCATGCTCCCAAACCCTTTGTCCCAAGCAGGCTTGTGGGAAAGTGTCCGGATGCAACACAGGGGTCTGTCCGCTTCTCCCAGGGTGAACTCGATCTCAGTGTCGACCTGGCAGTCTCAGTGTTTCCTCCGTCTGCCCAAGCGCCCGATGCGGGGGAAGCCCAGGAAAAAAAGGGCTCTCGGGGACTGGGCTGATAACTTCATCCCACGGGGGCTTCCTGGTGGAGGCAGGCTTTGAGGAAGGGGGGAAGAGGGAGGATTTGCGTAACGTGCCAGAGCTCCAGCCTGTTGTCGTGCACTTGAAAGTTTGGGGGCGTTCTCACAGAATTAAACACCTAGCATGGGGATTAAAGCAACAAATTGTTTACTAAACGGGTCGCGGGGTGTGGCAGCCCTCTGCACAAGCTCAGGCAAATCACCCGACCTTTCTGAGACTTGACTTTCTTATTTGTGAACTAGGGGAAGGAAATAGGCCTTCCCAGGGCACGGGTAGCTTTGTTCTATTGGCTGGGATAATGGAAATAAAAACACTTTTTAATGTTTTTTATTTACTTTTGAGAGAGAGAGAGACAGAGACAGAGCACAAGCAGGGGAGAGGCAGAGAGAGAGGGAGACACAATCCAAAGCAGGCTCCAGGTTCTGAGCTGTCAGCACAGAGCCCGACGTGGGGCTCGACCTCGTGAACTGCGAGATCATGACCTGAGCCGAAGTCTGATGCTTAACCGACTGAGCCACCCAGAGCGCCCTTAAAAGCACTTTTTTTTTTTTTAATATTTGAGAGAGAGAGACAGAGAGACAGAGCATGAGCAGGGGAAGGGCCGAGAGATGGAGACAGAATCCGAAGCAAGCTCCAGGCTCTGAGCTGTCAGCACAGAGCCCGACACGGGGCTCAAACCCATGAGCAGTGAGATCATGACCTGAGCCGTTAAGATCATGATGCTTAACCGACTGGGCCACCCAGGCGCCCTTAAAAGCACTTTGAGATAGCAAACTGCTACTCATGAAATAGCAGCCCCCAGTGACATTGGGCATACACACACTGACACCAGGCACCGCGCTCGACATTTTCTGTGCTTTATCTCCAGGTCTCTGGGTGAACCCACACTTCACAGGCATGGGGGCAAATCTGGTAATGCACCACTTTAGAGCTGAGGAAGCTCAGAGATCCAACAACTGCCTACGGTTGATCAACAAAGACACCCCGATTCCAAAGCCACTGCCTGTTCGTTCCTTGTTGCAATAGCCATTTGGTGACTGTCCACTGTGTCTGAGCAGAGTGGATGAAGCCCAAATCATCATTTACAAAGCCTTTCCTATGTGCCAGGCACCGTGCCAGGTGCCGGACACGGTGTAGGAACTACTATCCTCCCCATTTCACCAACGAGGAGACCAGGGCTCAGAGAGGTTCAATGGCAAGCCCAAGGTCACACGGCTGATATGCGGTGTACATGGTGGAGTCTGGATTCGAACCCAGGGCATCACTGTTACACTAGACGAACAGAAAGCTGCCATCACCGTCATCATCCTTCTCAGCATCAGAAGCCTCACCTGCACTGTAACATTCGGGGTCTAATAAATGACTATGTCAGCCTTTGGAGTCAAGTTTGTGAAGTTTAGAAGAGAATTGCAAAGGGCGGGCTCTTGAAACCGCTGTGCGTGAAAGAGCTAACGTTTTCCTCTCAGGAGGAGGTGAGGAGTGCAAATCCGAGGCTGCGGCTCAAAGACAAAGAGGGAGAGAGAGGAGGCTTCACCTCACGCTCTGCAACATTTCCACGTCGGCACTGCTGCGGCTCATCTCCCCAGATCCCCTCGGAAGAATTAGTTCTCAGTTAGAGCGAGCAAGCAGCCATCTATCAGACGGACCCGCCGAGCTCGGGGCTCACAGCTCCCCGAGCCGAGGAGAGGAGGGCAGCCGTCTCCGGGCCCCCACCCGCCCTGACACACCCGCCCAGCTGCGGCTTCACCGGGGGAAGGAAACACGGCTGGAAAGCCTGTGCATTAAGAAGCGTATAATTATGCATAATAAAAAGACGCCGGCCCCTGTGTATATAAACACAGCTTTGACTGAGTACCCTTTCCCAAACAGCCCTTCTGGCTCACAACTGCAGCAATCAAGCATCCTAAACATATGGTTGCCACCCAGGCCTCCAGGCGGGTCTGGACTGGGGTGGGGGGGGTGGGGGGAGGAGGAGTCAGGGCAGGGAGGGCAGGAGGTGGCTGTGTGTTCAGGGAAGGGGGCTGAGCCGAAAGCTGGTGGGCCAGGGATGAAGACCTTAACAATTCAGGGCATTGTCTGGGACAAGGAGGGGGGTCCCCACCCCAAGATTGGCTCTCATTCTCCCTGCATCTCCTCCCCATCCATCAACCACCCCAAGGACGGCAGGGCACTCAGCCGTGCTGGTCCAGAGAGGGGAAGGGGGCAGCCGCCGAGCAGCCTGGACCCGTCCATCAGGGGTGTTTTCTGGGTTTGATGTGGGGGCTTGGGGGTCATTTTCGACGCATGCTGTGTGTGTGCACTTATCACCTGCAGAACAGTGTAGGAGGCTGAGTAGGAAACACACAGGTAGATAAGTTGTCCGGTTAGTCAGTCCAGCAGGGGGAGTGGCCCCCACCCTGCTCAAGCCCCCAGGGGTCCGGCCCACCCAGGGAAACATACCCTGTGCTACCAGCTGCTCCTGTTCAGAGCGGTGACCCCAGAGCTGGTGCTCGGCAAGGCCAGCCAACTCAGAGAGTCTCTGCAGTGTCCCCACCCCCTACCCAGCTCCCGGTGTTGTCACGCTGCACCCAGGGAGGGCCTGCTCTCCTTTCCCACTCTGCAGGAAGCTGGTCTGGACTGGAGAGCCTGGAGGGCCGTGGAGCTGGTCTCCTGCTCTGTCCTCACCCATGGCCCGGCTCCTGTAGGCGTTGTGCGCTCCGTCCGCTGGGGGTGGCGGTGGCGGTGACGGTGAAGTGGGTGTCAGGGGACACAGTGCTCCAACTCGTCGCCTGCAGCAGGCACCGATTCTCTTTCTCCGCATCCCAGACCGGGTATAGGCATTGGCCCCAGTCTGGGTCCTCTTGGAAGCAGAGTCTGGGCTGAGGACCACCGTGCACCCAGGAGGCAGGAGTAGGGGGCCAGGGGGAGTGGGATGTGGAAAGAGACAATGAATGGTGTGTCCTTGGGCTTGCTCCCACCGTGGACACTTGGACTCAATCCCGCCAGGGGCCCCTTTGCCTCACAACTGTCCTGCTGAAGGGCCAGGAACGAAGGCATTCAGCCCACTTACTCCTTCCCCATTGACGGAAGTTGAGAGTTAAACCTCCTTCCCCTCCAGCTGCACCTGCCAGGACGCTCCTCCTCCTGTGGAGAAAGCCCCTGGCAGACTGGGAAGAACCTCAGAGCACAGATCTACAAATGAATGAATGAATGAATGAATGAACAAAGGAATGAACGAATGAATGAGTAGCTTTAAGAAGGTTCCAGAGCAAAGACCCAAGGCTGGGAAGAACGACCCACTCGCTGCCTGACCATAACCTCCCTGGGAATCTCAGCTTTGCCTGTGAAAGGGGACAACACCAGGCCCCGGCCAAAGGCCCAAGCTATGCTCAAGACGATGATGGCCATCACCACAGCGGGACCTGACAGGTCAAGGGGCACCAGAGCGTGGCCTCCGTGAGCCAGGGACCGTGAAGCTGGCGTGTGGCTCGGCCTAGGGGAGCAGAGTGAAGGGCTCAGGCATCACAGCAGCTCTCCCAGTGGGTGCCATGCTAAGGAGTTGGGACTTTGCCAGGGAGGGTAATCTCCTGTCCCCCCTCCCCCCCAGGCCACCACCAGTGCAGACACACCCTGGCAGTGACAACGCAACAGAGAATCACAGCCCTGGGAATTAGCGAGGGTTTCGAAGGAAAGGGTCCATTAGAAAAGCCAGAGTTAAGCAGAGAGGCTGGCGGGGGCAGGGGCGGGGGGCAGTGTGTCTCCGTGAGGGAGGCACCCTACCCATGAGGCACAGGAAACCCGTTGGGCATTCTTCCTTCTTGCATTGACTGGGGGGCACTGGATCGAGTGGACAGGAAGGAACAAAGCACACTGCAAGGCACAAGGCAATCCCCCAACGAGAAAGAGCGGCTCCCCCCCAAACGTTGCAGCATCTCGGTCCAGCCCAGGCGCCTGAGACCGAGGGGCGGAAGGACCTATCCAGCCTCTGGGGGAAAGAGGACGGCCACGTTGGCAAAGTCTCTGGGTTCCCTGTCCAGCTGGCTGAATGTTTAGGGATATGATGGGGACACCAGGTTAGAGGTGCCGGGGAGGAGGGGAGGGGAGGGGTGGGACAGTAAGCAAGGGGCTTGGATGGAGACATCCCCCCCATTGTTGTGTCACTGTCACAGGAACCCTGGTAGGGGCCGCCCGGCTGGGCCCGTCTCTGCAGATGCCCGAAGGGAAAACAGGCCAAGAGAACACTTTGCTCCTCACAGGTCCCTCTGCAGCGGGGCCACTGCGTGCCCTGAGGCTCGGGGGCTCAGGAAGGGCAGGCAGGTGGGCGGCAGGTGGGTGGCAGGGGACCAGGGGCTGGGAGAGAAGGAAGGCGCTTCCTCTCCATGCCCACACCTCCCCTCCACTCTCCACCTCTAAGAGGTCTTCCTGTAACCAGTAGCCAGAGGGGGACTGGAGATGCTAATTTCGTTTCATTAGATCCCAGCAGCCTTCGATTACAGCAGGCAGGGGGGAGGAAAGAGAGTTGATGTGTTTTAAAAAACCGCAGTTTTGCACTGTTTTTAATTTAAAGCTGCCGGTAGAAGATGCCGCCTTGGAGTCGCTAATGATCCTCGTGAATTATTTTCGTTGATTCATACACCCCTCCGACTTTAAATAAAGAGGGACAAAGGAGAGCCGGGTCCCCCCTGGGGCTGCAAACCTGCAGGAACACAGGACTGCTGAGACTCGGGCAGGGGGAGGGGACTTTCTCGGAGCTGTGTTTCCTGGGGTGGGGGGCCTCGGGGGCCCCCCTCCCGCACCCCCTCATCACCGGGCATTTACACACAGGGTCATTCCCTCACACCCTCCCCATCCTTCAGCCCTGTTGCTCCTACAGGCACAGGTCAAGTAACAGTAGCAGTTAATATATTTAGGGTCTGAATCGTGCAGCAGATCTCAGGCGAGGCGCTTTATCTGCACAAACTCTGAGGCTCACATCGACGCTGAAAATTGGTGTGATTTTCTGCGTGTCTCTAGGAATTCAAGGAAGCCCTGAGAGGCTGGGGAGCATGTTCAAGGTCACCCAGCCGGGAAGTGGTTAAGCAATGTGCAAGCTTACTCCCGGAAAGGCAGGAGCCTTCTGGTTTGATCCAGGATTGTACCTGCAGGACAGCAAAAACTGAATGAGCGAATGAACATGACTTGTCAGATTACAGAGTCGGGCGTCCCTCCTCATTTTTTCAAAGTTTATTTATTTATTTTGAGAGCGAGAAAGAGTGGGGGAGGGGCAGAGAGAGAAGGAGAGAGAGCATCCCAAGCAGCTTCTGAGCTCTCAGTGCAGAGGCCGACGCAGGGCTTGATCCCGCAAACCGTGAGGTCATGACCTGAGCTGAAATGAAGGGTCGGACGCTTAACCAACTGAGCCGCCCAGGAGCCCCAGTGTCCCTCCCTTTTACCTCCCAAAGTCCAATGGGCTCCAAAAGGACCATATTAGCCAGAAAGGCCAGGACCAAAGACAGAGATGTGAAACCCTCCTTCCAGACCCCCAGCATCTGATCAGCAGAGGCAGCGAGGGTTCCTGCACCTTGCCCCCAGCATCCCCAGGCACAGATTTGTCTGCCTGGAGAACAGAGTCTGGTGGTCTGAACAAATATTTGAAAAGAGCCTCCATTTATCTTGATTCACCGCTCAGCCCCATCAGGGGAAATGTCTCCCATCTGCTGGTGCCCCCTTTCTTTCTCCTTCCCTTCAAAATAAAATTAGAGGCAGCCGGCAAGAGCACTGAGCCCCTTCCAAATTTCTGTTCCTCATCTATCATGTCAGGACCACACAGCCTCTCGGCCGCAGCCCGGGAGGGAGGTGACGGGCCGGGGCTGGGAAGGAACCCAGTTCGGGAGCCCAGGGGGAGGCGGCCCCTCCATCACCAGGAGGTCAGGGCAGCCGCATTAGTGATTCAGCGCAGCCGGGAGGCTCTGAACCAGGCGGGGGCCGAGACAATCAGGAAAAAACCCAGAATCATGAGCAGAGAAATAGAGGCCCCGGGAAGCCTCGTCACTTTCCCATCAAAGGAGAAGCAATCAGTGTGTATGCAAAATGCTGCCGCTTTCCACTGCGCTGGACTCCTCAGACCGCTAAGAGCATGGGCTGCGCAGACGGGGGTCCTGGGTTCGAATCCCAGCCCTGTCCCTGAGTCGCATGTGGCCAGTTATTGGACTTCTTTCAAATGCCATCTGCCTGAGCTAAAGTGGACCTGGCAGGAAGCGGATGACCCCACCTGGAAAGCTGGACTGAGGCACCAGGAGAGGCCGTTTGTGGGTCCGGCACAACATGAAAACGCAGGCCCCTTGTTCGAAAAGTATTAAGAATGTCAAGATGACGACAGGGGAGCGTTTAACCCACAGGGGGCTGCACAGGGCGCCTGTAACGTGGCTGGCCCTGGAGATGACCTTTTACGTAGATGGGGACAAGGACAGGACACCACAGGGGCGGTGAAACTCCCGGAGCTGTAGCAGGTGTGAGCGGCCCGGAGGAAATCAGAGATGTCACCCTGCCGTGGAGAAAGCACAGGAACGGAGCCTCTGATGGAAGAGGCAGCTGTGGCCAGGGAGGGGAAGGGGGGGTGTCAGGGAGCTCCCCCACCCTCTGTTTCCCCTGCCCTTACAGCTGCTGCCCTCTGCAGCCCCCAACCAGCAGCCTGAGTCAAGAGAGCCTAGTGTCTGCGGTCCGCATAGATGTGGCTCCCAGGATCAGGGCAGAGGAGAGAGGAAGAGGGTGAACCCGGGGACTGACACTCCCTTGGCCTTGTTAGGAGGCTTTGGTGAATTTGTGTGCAGGAAAGCACACGGTGGGTGCTCACCCAGGTGAATGAATCTGTTTGCGAGGCTGCTCTGGGCCCCCAGGCCGGGCCAGCCCAAGGCTACAGCCCTCAGGACACGGGGAGGTGATGAAAGGAACCGAGAGCCAAGTGGGAGAATTAGAAGCCCCGAGCTGAAGAGGTTCCGGGCAGAGGGGAGGCTGGGTGGAAAGCGGGCGCCCTAAGAACCAGCCATCGGCCACCATGAGGAGGCCTCCGCTGTCTTACCCCAATGCCACTGCTCCCCTTAAGCCGCTGGGAGGGGAGCACTGACTGCCAGCATGTCCACAAAGCCATCCAGGCCGGAGAGCATCTCCCCGCGCAGACAGCTTCCTGTGCCTCCAGTGGAGCCAGAGGCAGGCTGCGAGCTGGGGCAGCCGGCGTCACCCTGGACCACTCTCCCTTTTCAAGGAAGAAGGAGACCCTGCCTGGTCAGAGCTCCAGGTCACGGGCAGAGGTCACCCCACCTGCTGTGGCTCAGCAACACTCCAAAACCGGGGCCAGCATTGGAAAGCTCCCTGTCTTCTCTGCTGATCGGTCAAGGTCATACTCTTGGGGACCTGGCTCCTCCAGAACCCTGTGTGTACTGCCCAGCCCTGTGCCTCAGGGCCATTTCCTGGCTTGGGAAGGCTTCGCTTCTCCAGCTATCCCAATTCTGCTTCTCCACGGTCACAGTGGGAGCGTGGTCCTGGGAGAAGGATTTAGAAGTACAGGGGACCCCGCGGGAGCACGGGGAGGTGATCCAGGGAAGGGAAGGCAGCCAGGAAAGGACTGTTAACAAACTGACCATCAAAAAGGTGGCTGGGCTTAATCCCAAGGGGACACTGTAAGAAACCATTCAAAACACACGATCTGGAATGATCCACCCCCCACATACTCCGTAAGAGGTAAGCGTCCTTGATTGAGGGCTCCCGAAGAATACTAATGCTGGATTTTTCTGGCTGCACATGAGGGCAACGGGGCTTTCCAAGGCAGGGAGTGGCCCCAGAGGCTCTGAGAGGCCAAAGCCGGCAGGTGGACATTACCCCGAAAGGGATTTCCACCAGAATACTTACAGAGTCTGCTTCTCCTTCCAAGGCCCAGCACGTGTTTGTGCTTTCCGAGAACATTTATTGAGTACCTACGGTTTATGCCAGACTCGGAAGCAGATTCAGAGAAAACAAAGTTGTTTCAGAACCTAATGAGGGATCGGGCACAAAGCCAAGTCCTCACGGTACAGCGTCACAGCAAAGGCCAGACCACCATCTGACCCGGCACCGAAGTGGAGAAGCTGGAAAAGCTTCCTCAGAAGGAAGAATCTGCTCTGGGTGGCTTTTAGTGTCACTTGTATATCAGCCCCCCAATTTATATCCCGACCTGAACTGCCTCCCTGAATTCCAGACTTGGAGACCAGCTGCCTACTTGACATTTCTGCTTGGGTGTTTAATACAGATCGGTACTGATCATCTACAAATGACCCCAAAACTCAGCAGCATACAACATCCAACATTTATGATCCCACACAGCTTCTGAGGGTTAAGAGTCCAGGAGCGGCTTGGCTGGGTGACCCTGGCTCATGAGCCCCTCATGAGGCTGCAAGTTGGCTGGAGGATCCATTTCCAAGGTCACTCCCATGGCTGCCGACTGGAGGCTTCAGTTTCTTACCCCTTGGGCCTCTCCATTGGGCGGCCATGATGTGGCAGCTGGCCTTCCCCTGAACAAGTGGTCCGAGAGAGAAAGAGAGGCAGAGATTGCGACACACAGGAGGTACAGTCTTTTACAACCTAATCCCTGAGGTGGCACGGGATCACCTCCGCCATATTGTATGGGTCACGCAGAGCTACCCTGGCACAATATGGTGGGGGGAGGGGGAGGTGGGGACTATACAAGGATGGGTCCAAGAAGGGGGACATTGGGGTCATCACGGAGGCTGTATCAGGATCTCAAACTGAACTTGTCCCAGATGGAGTTTCTGAAAAGTCTCCCTTCGCACACAAACTTCTTTCCACCTCCTTTCCTACCATTTTGCATTGCCGTAAACAGTGAACCCATCTTTCCATTTGCTCGGGCCAAACCCTTGGAGACATCTTTGACTCCTCTCTGGCCATCCCACTCATGGCCAATCCTTCAGCAAATCCTGGCAGCTGTGCCTTCAAAATATATCAAGATTCTGACCAGTGTCCATCACCCCCATCGCTACTATCCTGGCCGAAGACCCCTGGTTTAGCATCTCACACCTGGGTTGGTGCAGCGGGCCTCTTGAATGATCTTGCTGATTTCATCTTTGAGCCACAGTGGTCTCATTCAACTGAGTTAACTCCTCCGCTCAAAACCTCCCACAAGAGTAGAAAGTCCTGGCTGCCATCCACAGGCCTACACGATGTGACTGCCACCACCCTGGTCCCACGCTCTGCAATTGTCCTGCACATACTCCATCTGTGCTGGGTATTCCTCACACACTCCAGACTCATCACCGTGCGGGGCCTTTGCACACATGGTTCCCTCTGCCCAGGGACCCCCCCATGGCTGATTCTCTCATTTCCTTCAAGACTTCACGCAATACCGCCTACGTGCTGAGGTCCTCCCTGATGCCTGACTCTCCCTCTTCCCTTCCCGGCTTCGTCTCTCTCGGCCACCATTTGATTTTTCTTCTTCTTGTTGTCTGTCTCCTTTGCTAGAACAGATGCTCCAAGAGGGTAAGGATTCTCGTTCATTTTCTCACTGTTCTATTTGTAGCGCCTAGAATTACGGCTGACACATGTCGGGCGCTAAAAAATGTTTGTTGAATGACTAGAAGGAAAGAGCATGAAGGGCACGTTTTGGGATTCTGTTGCTTCGTGACAAACCACCCCACATTTGAGAGGCTTCGAACAACAACAGCCACTTCTTTGGCTCCTGAGTCTGCACCTTGGGCGGGACTCGGGAAGTCGCCTCATTCTGGTTCCACGCGGCAGGGGCCAGGGTGGCTCGCAGGTGGAGGGACTTGACAGCAGGGGCTGGAACCTTCTGAAAGCTCGCTCGCTCGCTTTGGGCTGCTGACTGTTACCGCCACAGCCCGCAACCTCAGCAGGGGCTGTAGGCCTGAGCGCCACACTGGCCTCTCTGTGCGGATCTTCTTGGCTTCCTCACGGCATGATGGCTGAGGTCTCCGAGTGACTGTCCCATGAGGCAGGAAGTTGAAGCCGCCCTCTTCTCAATGACAAGGCCCAGGAACTGATGTGGCATCATTTCTATAGCAATCTGTAGGTCAAATAGTGACGGAGCCCAGATGCAAGGGGAGGAGACATAGCCCCCACCTTTTGATGCGAAAAGCTGCCAAATAATCTAGGTCTGTGGGGTTTTTTTTCAAGTTTATTTATTTATTTTGAGAAAGACTGAGACAGTGCCAGTGGGGGACGTGGGGGCGGGGGGCGGGGGGGAGAAAGAGTCCCAAGCAGGCTCCACGCCCCCAGCACAGAGCCCAACGCGGGGCTGGAACCCACGAAACCGTGAGCTCATGGCCTGAGTTGAAACCAAGAGTCAGATGCTTAACTGACTGAGCCACTCAGACACCCCTAGGGCTGTGTTTTAAGACCCCCCTACCCCCGACAGAATGGGAGAGAAAGGTAACACCCAGTAGGCTATTTCCATTCGTCAGCGCATGGGGAAGAGCGCCCCCTGTGGTGCAGGGTGGAAAAGTGACACGTGTGTGTGATGTGTCGCTCCAGAACATGGAACCCAGGCCTCTCCATGAAGCCCAGTTTCCTTCCTCTAAATCACACCAGCTTTCAGAGAAGAGAGAGACATTCCTGGGAGTAGAGAAAGTCTGTGCCAAACCCTGGGGCTGGGAAAGAGTGTGGGGAACAGCGGTCCCCTCTGCAAAGGCTCCCTGTCCATCAGACTCCTGGTCTCCTCTTCCTGCTCTGAGTTCTTGGCTCCTTCGGAGCTGGTCTCGGGACTCTGCAGAGAATCCAAGCCGCCCTGGGGGAGGTCTCTGCTGTCGGGTTGTGAGCCATTAAAGGCAGGGCACATGGCCCAGGTTGCTCCTGAACCCTCCAGAAACTCCACCAAGAGCGGGACACCGGCCGGGGGCAGCATAAACATGGTGACCAGTGGGGGGGCTGGCCTCCATGATCTAGCTTTTCCATTCTAAGACTCGAGGAATCTAAAGCAGTATTTGCCAGAGAAGGGAGAATCTCAGGCCAGGAGTTTTGAGTCTTTTCCAAGAAGGCTTAGTTACAAAAGGGACAAAATGATTTGCCCTTAAGGCAGCATTTTGTCTCCAGCCCAGTGAAAGGGCTGGACCAGAGTTTCTCAACCGGGCACCACTGATATTTTGGGTCGTGTCAACCCTTGTTTGGGGGCGGTCCTGTGCATTCACTGGAGGACATTTACAACATCCCTGGCCTCTACTCTCTGGATGCAAGCCCTCTTCCTCCCCAGCTGTGATAACCAAATGTCTCCAGGCATTACCAGTCTTCCCCTTGGAGACAAAATTGTCCCCAAGAATTGGCTTAGAGGGATGTCTAAAGCAGCCTTATTTGCAATAGTGTCTCCGTTCTGGATCAAATGTTTTCTCCTCCAGTTCAGTTATAACTCCCAACTCCCAGCCCTTTTCATCTTCTGGACTGTGAACAAGTACACAACCATGCAGCTCTTATGCTCTGATCACTGGAAAACTTTGAAGCAAATCCGGTTCAACGTCTCTCCCACAGGACGTGTCTTTTGGGTCTATTTTCCCTCCATCCTGCATCCTTCCTTCTTTCCTTCAAACTTTTTATTTACACCGGTCTTATATTGTATGCACTCACTTTGCCTGCTTCAAATCTTTTCTGGTACTGGGGAGGATACAGAGAGCAAAATAAGTAACTACTGTCCAGGTAAGTATCCAAAGGGATGACATCATAGAGAATGCAGTCCCTCGCCTGGAGGGAAATAGGACAACCGGTACCAAGCAGTGCACAACCAGGCCAGTCCAAGCTACTCTCGGGACAAGATGGAATGCGGAGAGCAGAGCGGGGGGTCATCCAGGATGGCCCTCGGGAGGGACAAATTAGAAACAGAGGCTGGGATGCCAAGACGTCTCCCCTAGGAGAAGGCCGCGCTCTGCCTACTTTCTGTTCAAGGGAAGGCGTTTTAGTTGATGATACTGGCCAACGACCAGACCCAATTTGCCAGCCATGTGAATGAATCATCTCAAAAGGGGGTCTTCCAGCCCCATGGAATCGCCCAAACCGATGCTCACGGAGTCCCCCCTGTCCCCACCAAGTCCCCGCCAAAGCACAGAGTCAGGAATGAAATAAATGCTAGTTGTTTTCAGACACGACGCTTTGGAGTGGTTTGTTACACAACCGTAGGTAAGCGGAAACCTTGGCCATGTCACTTAATGGCTCCCAGGCCTTTTCCTTATCTGAATGATGAGCCTCGAGGGGCCCACTGAGTGCCTGCCACGGAGAAGGGGAACCACTATCAGCGGTGCTCTTAGGGTTACTGCAAAGAAGGGCAGGTGCCAAGCCGAAACACGGGCCTGCCTTCGGTACCGCTGGCGGGCGAACCAGACAGAAACCCTGGACCGGATGCTCATTTGCTCAGAACCTCCTTCTGCAGCAGCCCCTCCGGTGTGCCTGAAGGAGGACTAGAGGGAGTACAGAACTGCGGGCAGCACGCGGGAGGCTGGTCCTGGCGCTCTTTCTTCCCTGTCTTCTTTCTTTCCAGGGCTCTCCCCTCTGCCACCCCTGTCCTTATACCGTCTCCATCCCCAGGCAAAGTCTCTCTTCTGAGTCCCCGCCTGTACCTGCAACATTGCCTCCTGGGTGCTTCAAAGACCCTCACCTTAATCCGTCCAAGTCCAGGCTTCTGCCACACCCACCCCCCACCATCAACTCGACCTACTACTCTTCCCAGATGCTGAGTGGCTCTGTCCAGGGTCACGAGTCTTCAACTGGTCACCCTGCCTCCTCCCCCATCCCCCACGTCCCAAATGTCACTGAGTCCTGATGGCTTTGCTTCCTAAATACCATTCAAACCGGTCCATTGCTTTCCATCACCACTGCCACCCCCCTCCCACTACCCCCTGCCTGGACCATAGCAATGGCCCCCTAATGGCCCTCCCACCACCAGCCTTGTCCCCTCCCTATTGTGTGCACAACAAGAACGAGCTTTTCGAAACACAAATCAAATCATGCTGCCTCTGCTGAAAACTTTCTGCTGGTTTCCTAGGGCTCTTAGGAGAAAGAACCATGCCCCAACACCACCTATAACAGGCCCCACGAGGTCTCACCCCTGCCCACCTCACCCAATCGGCCTCAGTCTACTCCCACCCCCTGCTCTGAGTGCTGCGTTTCAGACACACTGGCTTCTTTCAGCTTCCCAAACTCTCCACGCTCCCTCCTACCACAGGGCCTTTGTACCGATGGCTCCCTCACCCTGAGATGCTCTCCCACTCACCTGCTTCCAGCACCCACTTTTAAGAAGCCTTCTGTGCTCTCTCTGACCACACCAACTCCTCCCTACGCAGCCCCACTGACAGCAAGTGGTGTCTCTCCCTTGTGGGACTAACTTCCATTTAGTTTTGCAAGCCTTCATGCAACTCTTTGATGGACGGCGTCCTTCTGCCCTAGACGCAGGAAGCTAGCCTATGCTCTGGCACATGGTAAGCACTTGGCAAATATTTGCCGAGTGGACAACAGAATGGAGGAGAGAGTACTGACAGCCAGAGCAGTCAATGGTCACCTGAAAAGTCAGAAAGCATTTCATGGTGATTCTTCCAGACAGGCATTCCGCAGGAAGACAGGAAGCAAAGTGTCCTAGCAGAGGGAGTGTGACAGGGGGTAGGGATGGCTGGAAGGCCAGTTAAGAGGCTGGTCAGTGCCCAGGCACACTCTGCTGAGGCCCTGAGTGGTGAGGGCAGTGGGCATGGAGAAGCCGGGTGGATAAGAAGACATAAGAAGAAAGCCATCCACCAGCCTGGTCACCACTGTCCACAGAGGTCCCCAACACAGGAAGGGTCCTCCTCCACTCCAGAGAGTAAGAAGGAGCCAGACTGTGAGAACAGAGGGCGGGGCAGTTATGCAAAAGACACTAGTGTGATTTCTAGACTCTCTGTCCCCGTATGCTCTGTGCTCCGCAACTTGTCCCCTCCTGACCAAGCAGATCGATACCAGCCATCTGGACTAGTACAAGAGACAGAGGACGCAGGTCGCCATCTGCACGGAACACATTGAAAACCCAGGAGAGCAGGGCTGCCTGGGTGACTTATCGTTTATTAACAATATCAATATGTAAATGTTACGAAGGCCATATTGATCCTGACATGCGAACCATCCATCATGAAGGTGAGGTGTGTTATAAATATCAGATAAGAAGTCTGCAACCTAAGACTTATCAATATAGGTGGGCTAAGGCTGGGACAGGTCTGGAGGCAATTATATTAATGAGAACAACCCCGGGCCAGCCCACCCAGTGAGGGGAGGAGGAGATGGAGGGAGGACCCCCCAGAGGAAAAGAAGACGGACGAGTGCAGGGATTCCAGGGAGAAATCCTCTCCTCTTCCCCTCCTCCGTGAGCTGGAAGAATGTCATCAGACTCCCCCGAATCTCTTACTCAAGGGTCCCCCAGCCTGGAAAAGCGCCCACCCAGGCGTGAAGAGGGTCCCCATCTCCACCTATCCTGAAGCAACAGATCTTAGAGGTTAGGCTTGTGAGCCAAGCTGGGGTCAAGTCCTGCCCCCACCGTGTACTAGCTTTGCAAACTTCACGGGTTTCACCGGTGTAAGCAACAGCCTACCCATCTGTATAATGGGAACATTGACGTCATCCTGCCAGGTTGTCGTAGAGGTGAAACGGGACAGTGCCTGTAAAGTAGGCGTCCGTGGTGGTTGGTGTTCCTGGGGTGGCAGACAGAGGCTCTCAGTTCCATCAGACCCCTCCCCACCTAGGGACAGAACCCAGTCCCGGCTGTCCCAGGGCCACCCCGGAAGGCGTGCCCAGCAACGTGGCCTCACAAGGACGTGTCTGGCTTTGAGGAGGGAGCAGCCTGACCCTGGCCACACGCCTCACTCCCCAGCTCGGTTCACGGACGCACAGGGCACGGGACGGGGGAAATGGGCGATTCTTACATAGTCTCTGCCTTCAGGAACTTCAAGCTCCAGATGGGGAAGACAATGATCACCTTATCAGTACCTTGAAAGAGGGGCTCGGTGCCCTGGAGACTTCAAGGAGACTGAGGTCATGGCCAGCGGAAGGGCTTCCTAGAGATGAGCTGACGATAGGCAACAAGAAGGGGGTGACGCATATGAGCTCACCAGCCTGGACTCTGTGCAGGGCAGGGAGGTTCCCAAGCCTAGGGCTGCCCCCACCATGGGGCGCCAGCCCCCTGCTAAATGGTAGTGACCCCACCAGGAAAGCCCCAGCCTGGGGCCCACATCCACCACTGTCCACACAGCACCCACCACACGTGTTCGAATCTCAGGCAAGGAGCTTGGCCCTGCTTGGCTTCTGGGAGCCTGGACCCAGATCAGGCCCCTTGGGGGACACTCGGCAGGTGCAAAGAAGGGTTAGCTCTTAGGGCCAGGATCAGGGTGAAGGCCAGAGAAATGCATTATGTAAGTGCAGGCTCAGATCACTCCTTGATTTGAAGTTTGATACTTTGCTGGTGGTAGATTGTTTTTTGCACTGATTTTGGCTCTTTTAAAAAATGTTACATTAAAATATTATTTATCGTGAATTACTGAGGTTTTGGCACACCCTTACTGTTTGTGCCCAGGCGATGCCTCCCCCGCCTCACCCCCATCTCTGCCCTGCCAGTGGCCACATTTTCCCAGATCAGTTTTCTTCCTCGCCATCTCGAACCCAGCCTGCTCCCAGCTGTCTCCAGCTTGCTGCAGCCGCCTGCTTAGTTTTCTGCATTTGGTTCCTTTTCAGCCCCATGGGTTCCAGGACCCACCTGGATCATTAAGAGCCATCGTGTCCGGCAGTGTAGGAAATGGGGGGGTGGGGGTGGGCAGACCCCTCCACCTGGGAATCGCCGAGAGAGAATGCCTCTGCCAGGCTCATCCTGGCCCCACTCACTCTCATCCAGCCTGAGAGAAAGCAGCCTAGTCTCATTTGACAGACAGGGGCCCCAGAGCCCAGAGAGGTTATGGGATGTACTCAAGGTCACACAGCTGGTCCGTCAGTACTCAGCCTGGGATGTGACCACAGCTCCACAAGTGAAGGAAAGTGCTTTTTCACCAGAACCCACATTTCCCAAAGTGTCATCCCTGGAACCCACACACCATGAGCTGTGAATCCATAAAGCTTGAACGTACAGGACTCATGGTCAACAGAGTGCACAGAATGCAAGAAGACAGGCATATCAGCAAGTTCAAGGTTTGCAGAAGTCCTGCAGTTAAATATATATATTATATATATATTATATATTTATATATATATTCATATTTATATATTTATATTATATATATTATATATATTTATATATATTCAAACACACACACACACACACACACACACATATATAGAAAGAGAGAGAGCTCAGAGCTCATCCCTGGACCAGGGTTCCACTTTATGCTCTTTAGGAAAAGCTGACCCTTTTTAAGCCTGAGAGTTTCTGGGCAGGTCCAGATGAGTTCCACCGGGATCCGGGCATGAGCCTTTACTTCCACACCTCACCGCCCCCCTCCTGCCCCTCCGCCCCCGTCCCAGCTCAGTCTACCCTGCAGAAGGGGAAGGAAGAGGTAGGAGGGCCTTCAGGAGAAGCCAAGGGTGGGCTTTCAAGTTCTGCATTACATTTTTCTATATTGTTTGTCTTACAGCGGACATGAGTACTTTGGTGAGGAGGGAGGGAGGGAGGACAGGAAGGAGGGAGGGAAGGAGGTGAGGAGGGAGGGCAGGAGGGAGGAAAAGAGGGAGAGAGGGAGGGCAGACATGACGCGCTTCCAGCACACGTGCGGCCCATCCTCTTGAGCTCATGCCAACCAGCCAAGGCCAAGGTCAGGAAGGAGGGGAGATCCTGCAGGCGGGCGCCCCCACTTCTGCCTCTCCCACTTTGCCCTGCAGCCCGCCCGCCCGGCCCACCGCCAGGGCCCCAGCCTCCAGCACCCACAGCCTCCCACCCAAGGCCACACTGATTAAAAGCCATTCCCTATCAGAGGCTGTGCCCCTGCCCCTGCGCCTCAGCCACAGAGACTTCCATGGGCAGCGACCTCCCCTCTCTCCCCAGAAGGAGCAGGGGGCGTGTCAGGGTCCCTGGAGCCCCGGCTCCCACCCCAGGTCCAGGTGCCATCAGTATTCAGCATCTTCACAGCTATGGGCCCTCTTCATGCCCGTTTGATTTTATTATTATGCCAACAGACTTGCTTAATTCTCTGCTGTCTTTCTTCTGCACTGTTGATTTACACTGTTAGTGTTTTAATTATACAATTCAGCACTCCTTAAAACATGAAAAACTGCTCAACTTTTCAAGCAATTAAATGGCAGCGGAGTAGATCAGCAGATCCGAGACGAGATAAGTAAATCAAGCAATTAAAAAACTCATTTGGTGAAAATGCGGCAACCCACCCAAAATGAGTGAGGTTTCCAGAGCCCTCCTGACAAGAAGTTCAAAAAGAGGCCCCTCCTCCACCTCACGCTGCTTTTCGGGGCCTCCGACGCCCTCCTGCTCACTCACGGCCTCCCCTCTGCTCCCCGCACTGAGCTAGCTGTTCTCGGGACCCCCACCCACGTAGGGGCCTGAGCTGAGAGGGATTCAGTGGAAAGAGGCAGGACTGGGGCAGCCAAAGACCAGAGTTCTAACCTGCCCCAGGGGGCAGCCCATAAACTTGACTGGGTCATTCCCCTCTCGGCCTCAGTTTCCCATCTGCAAATGGGGCTGCCTCCCTGAGATGGTGTTCTGTCTTTGTTTTTATTCTGGTAAAATACACCTAACATAAAGCTTACCGCCTTACGCATTTTTAAGCGCACAGGCCGGTGGTATTAGGTATGTTCATACTGAGCAGCCGTGGCCACCGCCCATCACCAGAACGCTTTGCATCTTGCAAAACTAGGACTCCAGACCCAATAAACAGTAACTCCGCATAACCCACTTCCTGCCTCACCAGGTTTTGAACTGGCCTCTAGGGGGCCATCACAACCTCTGTAGGCCACCTGGGAAAGGAGAGGGTCAAGGGCAGGTTGAGAAACAGGTCTCTCTATTTTATTTTAAGTTTTTTTTCAACGTTTATTTATTTTTGAGACAGAGAGAGACAGAGCATGAACAGGGGAGGGGCAGAGAGAGAGGGAGACACAGAATCCGAAACAGGCTGCAGGCTCCGAGCGGTCAGCACAGAGCCCGACGCGGGGCTCGAACTCACGGACCGCGAGATCATGACCTGAGCCGAAGTCGGCCGCCTAACCGACCGAGCCACCCAGGCGCCCCAGGTCTCTCTATTTTAATACGGGTAGGCAGACAACTCTATTTCCATCCGTTTCAACTACTGGGCTTCCGGGTTAGGTTTCATTTGAGTAAAAGACTGCAGATTATTTTGTGAAGTCTGGAGGCAACCGAATGAGAAGATCTCGAAGGTGTCCTGGATTAGAAGGAACCAGACTAAGGGGCATGAGTTTCTCTTAAGGAAAGTTCTGCCTGCTAGCAAGGACGATGGGAAACCTGTTTCCTGGAGTCCAGAGCAGGCCAGAACAGGTCCCCAGAATGGGCTGGGCACACCCCAGTTCCTCACCTATCCTTTTCCCCATGCACACTTGGTATTGTGACTCCGGGCTCCCATGGGACACATACAGCCAGCGACTTTCCACCGCACGTGGAAAGTGAGGGTGGGATGAGGTAGAAGCAGGGACAGGACATGGGCAGCCCCCTCATCCATCACACTGGAGCCAGATGGCCCGATGTGCCCGGAGCAGGGGTGGGGGAAGGAGGGTTACCTGCTGGCCAGATTGGCCTGGCAAGAAGGGTGGGGAAGTGGGGTGTGCCTGGGGCTGGCCCTGGAGGAGATGGAGAGGAAGGGAGGCTGCTTCGATCAGCAGCATCTGGTTCAGCAGAGGCTCCCTGGGCAGACATGCTTTCCCCATCCCTCATCCACCCCAGACAGGATTATAAATGCCCAGTGGCAGTGCCCGGAATTGCAACCGTGTTGGTCTCCACAGGAAGAGACAAGGCTAGTGACCCGAGCATTTGGCCTTGCAACCAGGGTTCAAGACTCCTACAGGAGACGAGCATACCCCGGAGAAGTGCCTGGATCCAGCCCTTCCCCAAACTGTCCTCATAAAGAGGAAGACAGGTGGGACACCCTGGCTTTCTCCCCTGTAAAGGAAACAGCTTCACGCCCATTTTCTTTTCAACCTGGGTCACTTCCCTTCAACAACACCCAAGGGATCAGTCAATCAAGCTCTGAAAACAGTGCCCTTCCAGACGTGGTGATTTGCTGATGGTGTCTCTCCCTGCTGGGTCTTTTCCAGGAGAATAAGATCCCCCGGCCACCGCGTAGACACCAGACGTGACCATATGCAAATGAGGGGGGCAGGTAGACACCATACATGACCATATGCAAATGAGGGGGACAGGTACACACACAGGTCCACCTTTTCAGACCCCTCGCAGCCCCTCTGGCCCCGACCACGTCCAAGTCCTCCGTCCAAGACCTCAGCCACATCCGGGCTCACCTTCTGGGCCACCGCCCACGGCTGTCCCAGGCCACATGTCTCCTCATCTTTCCTCTTGGGCACTCAACAGGTCTACAAAATGTCCCCAGCCTGGGCCCACACTCTCCTCAAGGTTACTCCCCCTGAACAGTTTTTGTTCCGAACAGTTTCTACTGGTTGCTCTTGGTGATTCCAGAACCTCCATTAATCATTCTTAAGCTCTTTGAATGCAGTATTTTCTCTAAGAACTGAAATTCCTTCACAGCACAGCACCTTTCGGCCATCTCCAATTACCTGCTCTCATCAGTCATTAACATAAAGCATTAGCATATCTAAGACTTCTAGCCACCTTGATTAACCTGGCTCCCAGTTTTCTCCCCATTGGCCCTAACTGGCTGGGGAGAGAGCAGGTGGGGGAGGGGGCCTTAGGGGAGGAGGACAGTTAACATGTTAAAGCACAGATAGAGTCCTGAGGTTATTAAATCCAACTCTTTCTTTTTGCAGACTAGGAAACTGAGACCTGAAGAGACAAATATCCCCCTCCTCTTCCTCTCCCCTCTTCCCTTTCCTCCCCTCTCTTCACCTCTCCCTCCTTCCCCTTCTCCTCCTTCCCCCCTCCTCCTCTTCCTCCTCTCCAAAAGGAGGAAAGAAAAACTGGTATGTTTCCTACAAACTAGTTGCCAGAGACGTTCTGCAAAGAGTAAAAGTAGGGGGAAGCAAGGGGGTACAGAGAGCCTAGGGGATCTGCAGTCAAATCAATTTTGGAAAGCGTAAATATTACGTCACCCTCTTGGATATTCACGCTGTGTGGTATTATATTAAATGCTTTTGAGAAGTTGCACAGTAAAGAAATCTAACTTTGTTAAATCCTTAACTTTAAGCACTATCTACCTACCTATGAATATATATATCAATATAGTTATATACTGCTGTGTAAAAAAAAAAAATTATCCCCAAACCAAGTAGCTTAAGACAACAAACATGTATTACCTCACATAACAATGTAAGCATCAGGAATCTGTAGATGGCTTAGATCAGTGGTTCTTGCCGAATCTGGTGGGGCCTCCAGGAGGTGATTAGGTTGTGAGAGTGGAGCCCTCATGAAGGGGATTAGTGCCTTTGTGAGAGTCTCCGGAGAGCTCCCTCGCCCCTTCTGCCCTGTGAGGACACAGTGAGAAGATGGCTGGCCGTGAACTCAGAAGGGTCCCCACCAGACACCACACCTGCCAGCACCTTCATCCTGGATTTCCCAGCCTCCAGAACTATAAGAAATAAATTGCTATTGTTAATCAGACACCCAGGCTGTGATATGCTGTTTAAACAGCCCAGATGGATTAAGACAACTATATGCTGTATAATTTACCTGGAATTCTAGAAAAGGCAAAATGATGTGACAGAAAGCACATCGCTGGTAGCTGCAGGAAGGGGAAGAAGATTGGCTAAAAGAGATACAGGGAACTTTTGGCGGGGGGGTGGGTGCTGGGAATGTTTTATATTTTGGATGTGGTGGTAGTCACATGGGTAATTACATCAGTCAAAACTCAGTAAATTGTACACTTAAAATTGGTGAATTTCATTTTGTACAATTTATACTTCAATAAGCTCACTTTTAAAAATCTGTGGGATGCCACTAAAACAGTGCTTCTAGGGAGATTTATACCTTTAAATGCCTTTATTAGAAGAAGACAGGTTTAAAATCAAGTATCTAAGAGTCTACTTTAGGAAGCTAGAAAAAGAAAAGGAAATTAAAACCAAAGTAAGCAGAAGAAAGGAAGTAAAAAAGATAATAAAATATATAATGTAATAGCAGGAATCTATGAAATGGAAACATTTAACAAGGTTCAAAATCTGCTTCTTCTAAAAGACTGATATAATTGATAAACCCCAACCAAAGTTGATCAAGAAAAAAAAGAGAAAATACGATTTACCAGAATAATGAGTAAAAGAGAGGATAGATCCTACAAAAACTCAAAATATAATTTAAAAAAACCGTAAACAACATTATGCAAAAAAAAAATTTAACCTATTTGAGAAGGACGAAGTCTTTGAAAAACACAAATTATCAAACTAACGCAAGAAGAAATAGAAATAAAAATAGTTATATACCTAGTTAAGAAATAAAAATCCTGGGGCATCTGGGTGGCTAAGTCAATTAAGCATCTGACCTTTGATTTTGGCTCAGGTCATGATCTCATGGTTCCTGAGTCAAGCCCCATAGAACCTGCTTGGGATTCTCTCCCTCTCTTCCTCTCTGCCCCTCCCCCATGTGCACTCTTGTTCTCTCTCAAAAGAAAGAAAGAAAGAAAGAAAGAAAGAAAGAAAGAAAGAAAGGGAAATAAAAATCCTACTAAAAAACAATCTTCCAGCAAAGAAAATTATAAACCCAGATAACTTCACCAGTAAAGGTATCAAGAACATAAAAAAAGAATAATACCACTCTTACATAAAATTCTAGAATATAGAAAATAAGGGAACATTTGTTAACTCTTTTTATGAAATGAGCATAACCCTGCACCCCAAACCTGTCAAAGACAGTATGAGAAGGAAAATTACAGATCAATATACCTTATGAACATAGTTTAAAAAAAATGTAAACCTCTTAATAAATGTTAGCAAATTATATATAGCAATATATAAAAATGTATAACACTTTTTATGTATATAAATGTATAAACTCAACCAAGTAGAGTTTATCCCAGGAATGTAGTATTCATTCAACATTTCAATATCAAGCATTATAACTCAGTGTATTAATGAATCAAAGGAGAGAATGCACAAGATCTCAAAAGATTCAGAAATCCAAAACCCACTCCTGACTTAGAATCCTCAGCAAACTAAGAATTGAAGGATAAATACTTCAATCAGATAAAAGGCATGTACAACAAAGCTACAGCTACTATGATATTTAATGGTGAAATACTGAATACTTTGCCCCTAAGATTGGGAAAGACAAAAAGACTTCTGCTCTCACCACTTTGACTTAATGTTGTTCTGGAAATTCTAGCCAGAGCAATATGGCAAGAAAAATAAATAAATAAAATATATACTTCTTGGAAAAGAAGAAAAAAACGCTTTTCACACTTGACATGGTGGTTTACATTTAAAAAAATAATAATCTACTAAAAAATAATAGAATTAAACAGTTAATTTTGCAAAGTTGCAGAAAATAAGCCAATATACCAAAGATTTATTTTTTTATATAGTTCAAAAAAAATAGAAAATGAAATAACAAATCCCATTAACAATGACATCCAAATGTGTAAAATACTTAGGACTAAATCCAGTTGGATTTTTTCCTGAGACCTTTATATTCAAAACTACAAAACACTGATGAAAAAAATTAAAAACACCTAAATAAATGGAGTAATATACCATATTTGTGGATTTAAAGACTCTGTATTTTTAAGATGTTACCTCTCAAAATGGTCTATAGATTCGGGGCGCCTGGGTGGCTCAGTCGGTTGGGCATCTGACTTCGGCTCAGGTCATGATCTCGTGGTGCATGAGTTCGAGCCCTGCGTCAGGCTCTGTGCTGACAGCTCAGAGCCTGTAGCCTGTTTCAGATTCTGTGTCTCCCTCTCTCTCTGACCCTCCCCCGTTCATGCTGTCTCTCCCTGTCTCAAAAATAAATAAACGTTAAAAAAAATTAAAAAAAAAAAGGTCTATAGATTCAAAAGAATCCCTATCAAAATCCCAGAAGGCTTTTCTGTAGAAAACGACAAGGTGAGTCTAAAATTTAAATGAAAATGCAAAGGAACTAGACTAGCCAAAACAATTTTTTTAAAGGGAGAAAGTTGAAAGACTCATATTACCTGATTTTAAGACCTGCTATAAAGCTACAAGACAGTATGTTATTAGTATAAGGGCAGACAAATAAATCAATGAAATAGAATAAAGAGTCCAGGAAGGAATAGACTCACACATACATAGTCAATTGATTTTTGATAGGCATCAAGGAAATTCAGTGGGAAAAAGATATTTCCAACATACATGCTGAAATAGCTGGGTATCTATATATTTAAAAAAAAAAAAAAAGCACCATGACCCTTACCTCACACCCTACACAAAAATTATTTGAAAAGGCTTATTGACCTAAACATGAAAGGTAAAAACTATGAATCTTTAGGGAAAATCTTCTGTGAACTTATGATAGGCAAAAGACACAAAAGCACTAACTGCTTTTTTTTATAATCAAATTAACTTTAACAAAATAAAAAAATACATATTGCTCACCAAAAGACACCATTAAGGAAATGGAAAAACACTCATCACAAGAAAAAAAACTGTAACTACATGTGATGATGAGTGTTAACTAAACTTTTTGTGGGGGTCATTTCACAATATACGTATGTATCAAATTATTGCTGTACACCTAAAACTAATACAATGTTATATGTCAATTACATATCAATTTTAAAAAGAAAATGAGGGGCACCTGGGTGGTTCAGTCGGTTGAGCATCTGACTCTTGATTTCAGCTCGGGTCATGATCCTAGGGTCGTGGGATGGAGCCCTGTGTTGGGCTTAAGATTCTCTTTCTCTCTCTTCTCTCCCTCTGCCCCTCTCCTCCACTCATGCTCGCTCTCTCTCTCTAAAATATAAATAAATAGGGGCGCCTGGGTGGCTTGGTCGGTTGGGCGTCCGACTTCGGCTCAGGTCATGATCTCACGGTCCGTGAGTTTGAGCCCCGCGTCGGGCTCTGTGCTGACAGCTCAGAGCCTGGAGCCTGTTTCAGATTCTGTGTCTCCCTCTCTCTCTGCCCCTCCCCTGTTCATGCTCTGTCTCTCTCTGTCTCAAAAGTAAATAAACGTTAAAAAAAATTAAAAAAAAATAAAATTAAATATAAATAAATAAATAAATAAATAAATAAATAAAGGAAAAGAACAAGAAAAAAAGGAAATGAAGAGACTCAACATCAAGGAACGCAATCAAAATCTGTCAGCATGGCTAGAATTGAAGACAGGAAACAACAGGTGTTGGAGAGGACGCAAAGAAAAACAGAACTCTTGTGCACTGTTGGTGGGCTTACAAACTGGTGCAGCCACTGTGGAACACAGCATGGAGGTTCCCCAAAATACTTTGAAATAGAATCACTGTATGATCTAGTAATTCCATTACTGGGTATGCGCCCAGAGAAAATGAAAGCATTAACTCAAAAAGATATACACACCCCTATGTTTATAGCAGCATTATTTACAATAGCCAAGTTATAGAAGCAGCCCAAGTGTCCATCCATGGATGAATGGATAAAGAAGAAGTGGTATAGGGGCGCCCCGGTGGCTCAGTCAGTCGAACATCTGACTTCAGCTCACGTCATGATCTCGCTGTTGCTGAGTTCAAGCCCCATATCAGGCTCTGTGCTGACTGCTCAGAGCCTGTAGCCTGTTTCGGATTCTGTGTCTCCCTCCCTCTCTCTGCCCCTCCCCTGCTCATGCTGTCTCTCTCTCTCTCTCTCTCTCTCTCTCTCTCTCAAAAATAAAATAAACATTTTTTAAAAAAGAAAAAAGAAGAAGAAGAAGTGGGACACCTGGGTGGCTCAGTTGGTTAAGCATCCAACTTTGGTTCAGGTCATGATCTTGAGGTCCGTGAGTTTGAGCCCCGCATTGGGCTCTGTGCTGACTGCTCAGAGCCTGGAGCCTGTTTCAGATTCTGTGTCCCCCTCTCTCTCTGCTCCTTACCCGTTCATGCTCTGTCTCTCCTTCAAAAATAATCAAGCATTTTTAAAATTTTTTAAAAAAGAAAAGAAGTGGTGTTTATATCCGATGGAATACTACTCAATCATAAAAAAAGAATGAGATTGTCCCATTTGAAACAAGAGAGTATAATGCCAAGTGGAATAAGTCCATCAGAGAAAGACAAATACTATATGATTTCATTCATATGTGAAATTAAAGAAACAAAACAAAGGGAAAAAAAGAGACAAACAAACAAACAAAAAGCAGACTCTTAAATATAGAGAACAAACTGATACTTACTAGAGGGGAGGTGGGTGGGGGGATGGGTGAAAGAAGTGATGGGGATTAAGAGCACACTTACCATGATGAGCACTGAGTAATGTATAGAATTGTTGAATCACTTTATTGTACACCTGAAACTAATATAACACTGTGTTAATTATACTTCAGTTTAAAAAAAGAAAATGAAAGGAAAAAATACAGACTGAAAGAAAATATTTGCACATATATATAATTATAGTAATTATATATAATTATATAATAATTATAATAATATATAATTATATAATAATTATAATAATATATAATTATATAATAATTATAATATATATAATTAGATATAATATAATTGCACATATATATATATCAAAAGACTTCTGTCCAGAATATACAAAGAACAATACAATCAAAAAAAGACAAACAACACAATAAAAATATGGGCAAAAGCTTTGAATAGATACTTTACAAAAGAGGATATAAGAATGGCAAAATAAGCATAGAAGATTATCAATGTCATGAGTCATCAGAGAAATGCAGATTAAGACCACAGTGAGATATTACTACACATTCACCGGGATGGCTAAAATCAAAAGGGTGATAACCAGTGTTGACAAGAATGTGGAGCAAAAAGGACTCTCACACAGCGGCGGTGGAGTTTTATAAAGCTGTCTGATCACTTTAAGAAACTATTAACTATTTACCTGTGTAATTCACTCGGTTAAGCGTCTGACTTTATCCCAAAGCATGATCTCAAGGGTCATTTGTTCTAGCCCCACATCCTGCTCTCTGCTGTCAGCCTGGAGCCTGCTTCAGATCCTCTGTCTCTCTCTCTCTCTGCCCCTTCCCCACTCGCACTCTCTTTCTCAAAAATAAATAAACATGAAAGAAAGAAAGAAAGAAAGAAAGAAAGAAAGAAAGAAAGAAAGAAAGAGAAAGAAAGAAAGAAAGAAAGAAAGAAAGAAAGAAAAGAAAAGAAAACTATTAGGCATTTACCTATCATATGGGTCATCACTTTAGCTCCCGGGATTTGCCCAGGACAAATGACGACATACAAAATACTTGTACAAGAAAATGCATAGCAGCATTTTAATAGCCACAAAGAGGAAACGACCCAAACGTCCATTAGCAAGAGATGAATAGAACAGCACAGTATATTGGTGCCGTGGAGTACTACACAGCAGTGTAAAGGATCGAGCTGCTAAAGCCTGCAAAGTATGCATGAGTGTTTCCGATGATGCATAGAGGAGACAGACACAAAGGAGTACTTACAGTAGGATCCCATTTATATAAAGTTCAAGAACGGACAAAACTAATCAATGGTGAAAGAAGTCAGAGCTGTGATCACCTCTGTAGAGGTTGAGGTTAAATGAAAGGAGGCACCAGGGAATTTTTATATTCTGATTAGAAAGGGCTTCAGACACACCAGCATTTTCGTTTGTCAAAACTCATCAAACTGTACATTTAAGATCTGTGCATTTCCCTTTATGTAAATTTTACCTTTGAAATTTCTTTTAAAAAACAATCACAAGTGGGGCGCCTGGGTGGCTCAGTCGGTTGAGGGTCTGACTTCGGCTCAGGTCATGATCTCACGGTTCGTGAGTCTGAGCCCCGCGTCAGGCGCTGTGCTGACAACTCAGAGCCTGGATCCTGCTTCAGATTCTGTGTCTCCCTCTGTCTCTGCTCCTCCTCTGCTCACACGCTGTCTCTCTGTCTCTCTCAAAAATAAATAAAGATTAAAAAAAATTTTTTTTTAAATCACAAGTTAAGGAACAAATGGAAAACCACAATCTTTGCCTGGCCCACCTGACCCTACAAGATGAGGCCATGACCAGACACGGGCCCCACTTTGCATAGCTCAGCTCTTCAGCTCACCTTGCTTTGGTCTGACCAGCTTTCCTTTCTTCTGGCTTCTCACACGCGGCCAGCTCATACCCTTAGGGCCTCGTGTGGTTCCCTGTTTCCGGAGTTCTGCCCCAGACCTTTGCGTGACTGTGTTCCTAAGAGAGGTTCTATCAGTCAGAGTCCTCACATAAAGGAGATGGCAGATGGCACAGTCAACCCGGGGTTTGGAGGCCAGTTCAATAGGAGCGCTCTTTCCAGGGTGTAGGAAGACCGCCAGGTCTGATGGGATGCCTGGAGCTGAAGCGCGGGGGCAAGGAGAAGGAGCTGTTTCCAGAACGTGTTCACCTGCCAGGGTGGAAGCCAGGGAATAAACCCAGCGTCATCCCCCGTCCCCAGCCCTGCTGGTGCTCCCCAAGGGAGAACTCAGTCGGAGTCTGCTTCAGGTCGGCCCCCCGGAAAAGGGTGGAGAGAGAATTTGGGGGAGCAAACAACGACCATCCAGCATAGACACTGTTCCAGCTTCTGACCTGAACAGCATTCTGTACGTGACCTTTTCATTTTCTCCATAGAACATACCACTGTCTGAACACATCTTATTTGCTTATTTGGTTACTTGCTTGTTGCCAAACTCCTGTCCTCTGAATGTGAGCTTCAGGAGCACAGAGCCTGTGGCATATTTATTGCTGACCCCCTAGAGCCTAGAACAGAGTGTTCCCATAAATTCTTGAGAGAAAACCGACGGGTGGGAACGCTGCCCCCACCAGGCTGGGATACTATTGAAGACTCCCACGTTCTCACCATCATTTTTGAAAAACTAATAGACTTCCTTTTTTTTTTTTTAAGCAGTTTGCAGAAACATTGATCGGAACGTACAGAAAGTTCCCAAACCTTTACAGCCACCTCCATGTCTCCCTTATTATTTATGTTTTGTGTTAGTGTGGCACTTGTTACGAATGATGAAGCAATGCTGATACGTCAATATTAGCCAACGTCCATAGGTTACATTAGGGTTGACGCTTTGTGACAAATGTATAGTGACGTGTGTCCATCATTACTGTCTCATACAGAATAATTTCACCGCCCTAAAATCCTCTATGCTTCACCCATTCACCCTTCTCTCTCTCCCCCAAGCCCATGGCAACCACTGATCTTTTTACCGTCTTCACCTTCTCGTCTTCTCCGGAATGCCATATAGTTGGAATGAGACAGCATCTCCGGTGTTTTTCATCCCTGTGGCCAAGCACCACCCAGGCCTCACAGGTATTTTCCAAATACGCCAATGAATGGATCAAAGGACCCAGCGATGCTCGAATTTTCCAGGGCTTCGAGCACATCAGGAGGAAGCCAGCCCAGCCCCCATCCCTATCTGGGGTGAGGAACCTTTGTTCCCTTCCCTTTTGCCCTGTGCTCCCCCAACCTCACTCCTGTTCCTTTAAATTATACAGAAATTTCCTCGTATGAAAGCTAATTTAGGCGCCATAACAGAGACTATATTTAATGTAGATGGAAGAAGTAGAAGCAGAAGGATTTATGGTAATAATAACCTGCTTGTAATAACACGGAGTGGGTCACCTGCTTAAGATACAGTGGATTAAAGAGAAGGAAATTTACCTCCCCAAAGAACGCGGTGTCACCAGAAAACTGCAGTAGGTGCCAAGGCTTGGACGATCTTATTAAATCCCATAGATCTTATTACACTTTCCTATTGGAGAGGGTTACTTCTTTCCCTGGTTCATGAGAACGGCCAAAGTGAGGCTTGCCGTGGAAATGAGGGCTGGAGGCAGTTCCCAGAAAGGCCTGGAGTCAGTACCTATGGGGCAGAGGCCCCTGTCGGCACAGCGCCCTGGCGCGGGGCCACTTTCTGGGGGGCACAGCACAGTCGTGAGGGTGCAGGGGTCTTCCAGGGGCAGGGAGGACAGGAGCAGAGGGCATGCAGGAAGCAGGAAGCATCCTTTGTGAGGATGGCTCTGACGTCATCGATCCAACCCTGTCCAGGTCTGGGTGACAGGGAGGCCATCAGCAATCTTCCAGAAAGCAGGTGCAACACATACTTCACCCCCAAAGGGGTTGTCCATAGAAGGAGGCTTTGGTGACCCAGCGGGCTCTGCACATTTCAAGACACTTGGGGGCGCCTGGGTGGCTCAGTCAGTTGAGCGTCCGACTTCGGCTCAGGTCATGATCTCGCGGTCCGTGAGTTCGAGCCCCGCGTCGGGCTCTGTGCTGACAGCTCAGAGCCTGGAGCCTGTTTCAGATTCTGTGTCTCCCTCTCTCTGACCCTCCCCCGTTCATGCTCTGTCTCTCTCTGTCTCAAAAATAAATTCAAAAAATGTTAAAAAAAATAAATAAAGACACTTGGGTCCAAATCCCAGCCCTGCCCCCACCTGCTCACACCCTGGATGACGCTGAGCAAATCCAGACCTGCTTCATTCATTCCCCTTAGGGCACCGGCCCAGGATCGGAGCTGCCCTAGCCAGGAGGCCAGGTTCAGAGCCTGGATGTCTCCCCAGAAACGGTAGAACCGGGAGAATCCCTCCTTGCCTCATGAGGGCCCTCGTCCCCAGGAGAGATGCCAGCCCCCCAGCCCTTGCCTCCTCCCCACGTTGGAGAAGCCTCAGCCCCCTCCTCCTTCCTTCCCTCTTCCCCTCCCCACCTCCTTTCTGTGTTAATGGTTTGTTAGGAAATGGGTAATCTGGAGAGGATCATTAATGCAGTGAACAGAGATATTGCACAAAAGGATTATGGCAGCTTCCTTAGTGCACTGCGGCTTTTTTAATGTGTTTGCATGAAATCACCCCATTATGAGAATGTCCTCACCGGGGACGATGGGGGGAAGGGGCACCATGCCTGAGAATGAAGGCAAAGCCACATGTGCTGAGGGGAAGGGTGGCTTCCAAGAGGCCCCAAGAACCCAGTCTGGGGCCCTTTGAATGACCTTGCATGCTTCTGAGGTCTCACACCAAGACGTATGCAGTGACATCCTGGACAGAAGACCAGTTACCTCCCTGCAGGGAAAGGACCTGGGCCTGAGGGACCTGGTCCTGGCCCTTCCTTTCCCAGGGGCCTGAGTGAGCAGGGCAGGAGCCGGACGTATCATTTGCCCATAAAAACGAAGGATGGGGCCATCCCCCAGAGCTCGCACGGCAAGCCACAACTCACCTCCTCCTGCCCACGTCTCCCCTTCCCGGGTCCTCCTCTGATCGCTTATTTAATCTGCAGCCCACTCCTCCCCAGTCTTCCCATCTCTCTTGGTTTCTTAGTTGGCTCTCGTGGGCCTCCTAACCTGCCACGAAAGTTACTAAGTTATTATGATTGCTAGGTACGTTCCACTCCCCAGGAAACGGTACGCCCCATGAGGGCAGCCACTGCAACCTCTTTTGTCCACTGATATATCTCAAAGGACTACAATTGCTTCTGGAACATACTAGATGCTCCACAAATATTTCTTGAACGAATGCATAAATCGGGCCCCTAAGGAAAGAAGTGGGGTCTCGTCCCACCTCATGCGGTTCCCCAGGTCTCCCTGGGAACTTCTGTCCAACAACCCAAACCTAAACCACATCTCTGGCCTAAATGGCACAAGGTCCTTCCTAAAATGGATGAGACACCTTGAGACAAACCCAGCTCAGATTCAACACCCGGCTGTCAGGGCGCCTGGCTGACTCAGTCAGCAGAAGGTGTGACTCTTGATCTCGGGCAGTGTGTTTGAGCCCCATGCTGGGTGTAGAGATAACTTAAATAAAACTCTGCTGTCTCACCTGCCTCACATTCTGGGCTGGTGTCCCTGCCTCCGACCCCTCCCCCCCCCCCCCGCCCTGTATGCCACCATGACAGCCTCGCTGGCCTCTGGGCACACATTCCACAGTGACTAGGATGTCATCTGCATTGACCAGATACATACCCTGTCACTTCCCAGCCAGTGGCCCCTGGTTTCTCCAAGCAGGATGGCCAAGAGGACTGGTTTGCTAGGACCAAAGAGGTTCCAGGATGAGATCTTTCCATGCCCAAACCAGGAAAATCCCAGGCAAACCAGGATGGTTGGTGACCCTATTTCTAAGAATGTTAAAAGGGGGACAAATGGGATATCCTTCCCAGAATAGCTGGAGGCCATCCCAAAGGCCAGGACATCTATTGCTACGTGAGGCGTCACCTGCCCAGGGAAGAAGCTAGATCTCCATATGACTTGTCATTGAAGCCCTGTCTGCCCCTGGGTCCTCCCCATACTGATGATGGACAACACCCTTGTGGCTCAGCCAGCCCAGCCCAGCCCAGGTACCAATGCAATAGAATATTAGAGGTTGAATTGTGTCCCCCCAAAAGATACATTGCAGTCCTAATCCCCAGTATCTGTGAAAGTGACCTTACTTGGAAATAGGGTCTTTGCAGATGTAATCAAGTTAAGATGAGGTCATCAGGGTGAGCCTTAATCCAACATGACCTAGTTCCCTAAACGAGAGAGAAATTTGGACGTAAATGAACACACAGGTATAAAATGGCCAGGTAGAGACTGGAGTGATATATCTACAAATGAAAGAAGGCCAAGGAATGCGGGAGAAAACCAGAAAATAGAAGAGTCAAGGAAGGATCCCTCCCACAGGTTTAGAGGGAGCATGGCCAGCTGACACCTTGATTTCAGACTCTCAGCCCCCAGAACCATGAGATGGTGCATTTTTGGTGGTTTAAGCCACCCAGTTTGTGGTTCTTTGTTACGGCCTAGGAAATTCATGCACTGGTCAAAGTAATGGATCAAATCAGACTGAAAAAACAAAAGGAAAGTTCAAGCCAAAAGAAGAAAGTGGGAGCGAAGGACACCATCCTGGCTCAGGGTCCCAGCTGGAGCTGGGGGAAATGTTATAGAACTTCCGTGACTGCGTCACAGGGACAGGACTTCAGAACGTTCCCTTGCTTGCCCAGGCCAGAATGCTCCTTTCCTCCAGAGCTCTTGTCTGTACAACCACAAGTGGCCAGGCTATGGGCCCACCCCCTGACCCCCCTGAGCCCAGGTCCAGAGGCTCGGGTCACTGTCAACCTAAACTGGCCGAGTCAGGTAAGGTCATCATGCACCTTCCCATCTCTTACCCGCTGCATTGCCTCCTGGCAGTATCCCAGCCCAGACTGAGAACTGACCTGGGGCCTCCAAACCTTAACTCCTCTCTATTGTCGGGGATCCTCCAAAAGGTAGGTGTCTTGGCCTGGTCCTCCCAAAAGCAGAGCCCGAGACGAGGGCATGCGCGCAGATATTTTATTTGGGAGATGGCCCCAGGGAGCAGGAAGGAAAGAAAGGAGAGGAAGAGACAGGGGCAGACTAAAGCCAACACAAGGCAGGCTATTGAGATGAGCAGACCTGGTTTCTTCCAGGACCTCCGGAGAGGAGTGTAGATTACCTCCTGGGATTGTGCCCCGGGTAACACTAGGGGCGGGAGTTTTGCCCCACTGTCCCAGCGTTTCCCCTGCACTCCCCAGCAGGAAGCAAGAGCCTGCAGAGCTCTGCAGGCATCCTCCACAGCAGAACAGCCCTGGGGCAGAAATGCATATGTGTGCCCTTGCTTGAGGCACCGCAGGCGAACCAGAGGAAGCCTGCGGGGACTGTCTCCTGGCTGGCCCTGATCAGAGGTGGGGCATGCGGATGTGGGTCAGGTACCAGACTGCCGGCTCACTAGATGAATCTTCCTACAGACCTTTGAGGAATGACTCATCACTTCTGCCCAGGTGGAAAGTTTGTCTTTCCCTTGAAGGTCTCGGTAAAGAAAGAGAGAGAGAGGGTGGTACAAGAGGGAGCCTCTTTATATCGTTTCCCTGTGTTACGAGCCCAAGGAAACCTCCGGTGGGCCGTGGGCCCCCACAGGTACAGAGCAGGGGAGCGATCCATGGGGAGACCGAGCAAAGCTTCAGGGGAGCTGGAGCAGAGAACTCAGGATAGCTGGACAAGAGAAGCCGTGCAGAGCAGAAAGCCCCACTTACCTGCACCTGTCCGTCTTTCTGAGCCCGGAAGCCAGCACAGGCTGTCTGTCCCCGAGCCTGCAAATAGGCCGGGCTCCAAAAGCGCTTTGAAAAATCTGCTGTTTGGAGCTGGAAAGCTTGGAGCACATCTTCCTGTTCAAATGACACTAAGCAAGTTTCCTGGGCCCCAGTCCAGCCCCCCGGGAAGCCCAGAGTGTGAGCCCCTAAGCGCAGCACCATGGACAGGTCACAAGGTCCCCCAGAAAGTCCAGCCAGGGCTACAACCCCGGGGGGGGGAATCAGGAACAGACTCCCCTGGGCAGCGAGGTCAGGAATTCTCCCCACCGACCCCCTCAACCAGAGGCAGTGGAACCAAGCAGTTTCCAAGCTCCAAATTTTAGATCTCAAGTCCTAGAACCAGAGCAAGGGGTCCAGCAAATGGGCAGGACAAAGCTGGCAGAGGTTGAGCCGCCCCTGAAGTTAGCAATAATCCTGGAACTCTGGGCATGGGGGAGGGGAAGGGAAAGGTGACACTGTGACCTCTTTCTAGCCATGTCCTAGGCTGGTGTGGGCAGCCCCTGCCTGCGGGCTAAAGATCGCCACACAGTCACCGGCTCCTTGTGGCTAATTCTGACTCCTACGCGCCTGGATTCTCCACCTTGTTTACTGATCTTGGCTCCTGAGCTCCTTCCTTAAGGTTCTTGTGCTCTACTGGGATTCAGACCCCACCCCGCCTGCCTCCCCAAGCCCCCAGCACAGCCTCCACTTCCCAGATGGGAAAACTGAGGTCCAGAATGATCCAGCAAGTTGGTGCCAGGATCTAGACCAGCACGCAGAGTCAGAAACCCCTAGCCAGCCCACCGGTTCTCCAAGAAGGGGAAAGGGGACCCCGTGTCTAGGGGGTAATGAAGGCCGCTCAGCCTCTGTTTTGGGACAGAGTCTCAGGAAGATTGGAGCACATCTTTGGGGAAATTACAGGTATCACTTTATTTTCCAGGGGAAAAAATAACCATGGAAAACGTCTGCAATTATAGCTCATCACTGCTGACTGTGTAACTTGCAATCTAAGTACCTGGTAATCAGAAGATCAGAGACAATGAGATTTTGGCTTTATTTAGCACCTTTCCACTCCCCTCCCTCAGGCCTTCCTGTGTGATGTGACAGAGCAGCTGGGTTTCTCAAACACCCAATGCAGGCTTCCCCTCACCCCCCACCGTCTTTCTATACAAAGATCAGACCACTGACCCTTGGCAGTGCTCGGAAATTTCAACCCCTTTCCCTTCCCCCGAGGTCAGGCTGAGTGTCACGGGGCCACCTGGCCCCTGTCCGCTCCCCTGCCGTCCATCCCTCATGGAGACAGGGGCAAGTGGGCAAGCCAGGCAAGCCTTGTCCTCCTAGAGATGATGTTCTGACCTGGGAGACAGACGGCAAACAAGCCAGCGTATGGATACAGGAATCAAAGCACGTCAAAAGAGCGTGAAGAAACTCAGGGATGATGAGACAGAGGGCAACACCACAGGGACCTTCAAGTGGGATCAAAGGCACCTCCAAAAAGGGGACTTGTTTACTGGAACAAGAAGGATGAAAAAGAGCTGGCTGCAACGGAGCAAAACAGGTGCAGAAGGCAAATCAAAAATAAAACACTGATCCGCACGCACCCCCAGGTTCACTGCGGCCGCATGCACAACAGCAAGGATGCCGAAGCAACCTAAGTGCCCATCGATGGACGAACGGATAAAGAGGATGGGGTCTACGTGCACGCTGGAATACTACTCAGCCATGAAAAAGAATGAACCCCTGCCATTTGCAAACATCATCATAGCCCCATCACACTCCTTCAGACAAGACAGCATCTGTCAGCCAGTGCCCCTCCGTAGAGGTCTGAGCCTGGCTCCATGCAGCTTCTTCTTTAAGCTTCTGGGGTCACATAACCCCACTCTCCCCTCTTTCTGCTGCCAGCCCTAGAAGTGAGGGCCTCTCTCCGCAGTTACTACACCCTTGCCACTTCATCATTCTTTCTCTTTTCTTTTTTTTAATTTTTTTTTAACGTTTGTTTATTTTTGAGACAGAGAGAGACAGAGCATGAACGGGGGAGGGTCACAGAGAGAGGGAGACACAGAATCCGAAACAGGCTCCAGGCTCTGAGCTGTCGGCACAGAGCCCGACGCGGGGCTCGAACCCTCGGACCGCGAGATCATGACCTGAGCCAAAGTCGGATGCCTAACCGACCAAGCCACTCAGGCGCCCCGTTCTTTCTCTTTTCTAATACGTGGTTAGCCAAGTCTCCATGTTACATGCTCCTTGCTAGAATAATTAACATGGTTTCTATTTTCCTGACCAGACCCTGACAGGCAGACAAGGTCTGCCAGAGACAGGCAGACAACAGTAACTTTTTACTCTAGGCCTCCTATAAAAAAGGATTTTTCTCTACCTCTGAACATGTACTGTTTCTTGTTAACATCTCATATAATCCTGTGATGTAAGGGTTAGGAGAGTACAGCACCATGGAGAAGGAAAACCTCGTCTACATTGGATGGGTCCTGGAAGGCTTCCCAGAGGAAGTGACATCTAAGATAAATTTGAATAATGAGTTGGACCTTTGTAACCTTGGTGAGGGGCTGGGATGTTTTGCTGAGGACAGTTCTCAATGGTTCGGGAGTTCTCAATGGAGGGAGGGTACGACTATATTGGCCGGTAGCAGATACCCCCAATGTCATTGTCCTGACCTGGAACGCCCTGGCCCACCCTCTTAGCCAAATCACATCTGCCCCAGGGGTTTGTCCAAATTCCAAACCTCCTTTTCTCCTGAAGTACCTCCTCAGAAAAAAAATATAGATAGATAGATGATAGATAGATAGATAGATAGATAGATAGATAGATAGATATTCATGTTGTGTCTCTTCCTCTTGGAAAACTTGTTAGGGCACTAGTTAGTGTGATAAACTAATTCACAGTGAAGTGTTAGCAAACAAAAAATGGTTTATCCCTCCTCAGGGTGTTTTCATTTTAATGGAGGCTCAGTTGACAAATATTTACTGAATGGTCTATTACATGCAAGAAACTATGTAAAACTCCTGGGGGTGGCAGGGGGGAGTCATAGCCTGACCTAAATAAATCAGTCTCTAATAATAGAATTTTAGGCTCAAAGGGAACATACTGCAGGCAACAGAGAGCTTACTTATCTCTGGTCAAACCACATAAGCATCTGTTGGGGTCTGCCTCAAGACGTCCCGATCCCTTCCAGTGGAGGTGATGATCACCATCTGACTGGTGTTGAGTCATCGCTGCTGTACTGGGGACTCAGGAGCCAATTCTTGCCTCGGGTTCTACAATTCTTAGGTCTGCCCATTTCGCTGAGGAGCCCACCTCCCGTCCGTGGCCACCCTCTGCCTGCCCCTCTCTCCCTCAGTCTTCACGACCTCCATCAGGCACCTGGCGTGGTGCCAGGTCTGAAGGACATGGGGGGCCTGGAAGGACGGAACCCCAAGATAAACGAGACACAGCCTGCACTTAATTCGGTGTGAGATGGAGCTTCCTCAGCCTGGCTGGCTCCCTTCTCTCTCCTGCTTCCTTCCCAGATGCCCCCACAGAGGAAGGTGCTAAACAAAGAGGCTGAACCAGGAGAGCGGGAGTCAGAACGCTCGGGTCCCTTGACTCCCTGCGTGGTATCCAGAGAAACCCTTATTTATGCCTTGGCTGTGTTCCCTGTACTCACCATGCACATCTCTAAAATGGGCACGGCTCAGACACACATCCCCTAAGACAGTCTAGAACTTCCCTCTGCAGCATCCCTGCTCCGGGCTCCCACCCTCCATCCATTAAGAAACACCGCCATCTAGTGGTTCTGTGGAGGATCTGCAGCACAGAATCACCCTCCAGGTGCAGGGACTTTAGAAGTATCTAGAATCACGGAGACCCCCATCCCATGCTTTCCTCTGCAATTTCCCTCTCCATCCCCATGAAGTGCCTCCAAGACCCCCGGGCAGCCTGGGAGTCAAGAACCACTGTTGAAAAGACCATGTGTGTTGTGTGTAAAAAAGGAAAGAAAGGAAGAAAAGAATTACCATGTGTGCCTTGCTAAAGACGGCCCGGAAGCATCCTGGGTGGCAAGGAGAGAGAGACCTTGGACGGAACACGTCATGGAGAATCCGCAAAGTGAATCATAGGAGCTGAGTACAGGCCAGATTCCAGGAGCCATGCAGGGGCCCCGCCCCCTACTGCTGTCTCGGGGAGGGTCGCAGACAGCAAGATGGATGGAGGCAGCTTTCTACCACTCACTCATCTGCCAGCCGCTCCATCATGTGGACCACAGATGCTTATTCAGCACTCCCAGGTGCCCAGGGCCATACCAGGCAGCTGACTGTGTGTGTGTGTGTGTGTGTGTGTGTGTGTGTGTGTGTGTGTGTATATATGTGCGTGTGCGCGCGCGCGTTCGCACGTATGCACGCATGCGCTCGCTGCAGGGTATGCAAAGGAAGGGGAAGATGCACACAGTGTGAATAACTGGTAGGCACAAGCAGGTGAACCACACGATAATCTAAACTCATTTATCCAACAAATGCTTCCCGAGCACCTGCTGTGTGCCCAGCATAGGGAGCCACCCCCTGAGCTGCAGAGGGCTCCCACTCCGCCACCTGCTAGCTACCTAAGCCTCCCCCCCACCACCCCGCATCCTCTAACTGACCTACTTTACATAAACGCTAGGCAACTTCACCATTCTCTTTCATCTATGCATCCCCAGTACCTAGCACACAGGAGGTGCCTAATAAGTGCTTATTGAAACCATTAATCCAGGGCAACCCCCTGCCCAAAGCAGGAATCCCTTCTGATAACGTCACCGAAGGCTGTTCACGCAGCCCTCCTTGAATCCACCACTGATGGCCACGCGTTACTTCATATGCTGTTCACTAGTCAGGGCTCTGTGGCAAGTGACAGAAATGCAATTCAAACTCACTGGAGCAGAGAAGGGGGGGCCGTGGCCCCCATAGCCGGGCAGGGAAATAAATAGTGGAGTTGGGAGTGGGCTGGCTGGATTCTGGAAGGATGGCATCAGGCTATTCCCCCCTCTCTCACTCCGTCTTTCTTAACCCCAACCATCCCCTCCCTATCTCCAGTTTCTGCTTCTTTTTGTCACTGGCCAAGGCAGGGGGGTGGAGGGAGATGGCCACAGGGCCTCCCCAGGCGGGCATGGATCCTAGCTCAGGGTCCCGAAGCGCTCTCTCTCCGTCTCCCACTGAAGATACCCTGAGGAATATGTCTGGGGGCGATGCTCAAATCCCCAGCCCTGGGAGCCCTTCCCACGGCCTGGGAGACAGGTGCAATTACCCAGGGGTCACACGTCTGCCCATGTGGCCAGATAGGCAAGGATGCTAGCACTGGGCAATATGGGCAAGTGGAGCAGGTGATCCCCAAATGAAGGCAGGGGAGTGACCAAGAAGAGGCACGCCGACCCTATGGAGGTGCGGTGAATCGAAAAGCATCCCCTGTCGGGGAGCAAGCCTGTCCTGTCCCCTTCAAGGTCCTTCTAGCCAGACTGAGAATCAAGTTGACACGAGACAGATTAACAGGAGAAAATCAAATTTAATAGCATACGTGCGGAGAATCCACACAGACACAGAAATTCCAAAGACAGTCAGGCACAATGAGGTACATATGTCACCCTGAACGAAGGAGGAGGGGGTCGGGGCCTGAGGCTTCAAACGGAAGGAATGCGATCCACAGGAAGATGAAAACCAGTAAACGTTTGGCGCACAAATGTTTGCGGGGGCCCGTCGGGAACAATGGGACAGAGAGGGCTGGGATCCAACAGGCCTTGCTGGGTTCCTCCCTGACTAGCCTCCCTGTTCGTATCCCAATGAAGTTATCTATGGTGACAGCTCTGTCCCTGGAGCAGATCCTCTAAGTTCTTTTTCGGCCGTTGAGGGGAAGGTAAAGAGATTGTCCTGACTCGGCCAGGTTTTGATTGCTTCTTATCAAAGGGGCTCATCTTGGGGTGGCCTGCCCTGGTCCCTACACCCGTAAAAACTCATGCTCACCTGGAACCCAGAGTGTGACCTTATTTGGAAAGAGTGGTCCTGAAGCCCCGCCCACTGATTGTGACCCCCCCCCCCTTCTGCCATGAACCCCAGGCATGCACATGTGTGGTGTGGTGGAGACCGAATGGTCCTCAGGCTTGTCTAGTTTAGTACCCCCGCCCCCCCCACCACCACAATGAGTAAACTGAGGCCCAGGGAGGCTAAACACCCTGCCCACGTTCAGATAGTTTAAGGGATTTCTGAATCAAGAGATGACCTCTTGATAAATGATCTATTTCTTTTTTTTTTTAATCTAATTAATTAGGAAAACCCGGAGCACTTGCTATAGCCCTTGCTGAGAACACTGGAATTGTCAGAAAGCTAAACGCTTCTGGGTAGTGGGTGAGGCGTTGGAGGCGTAGCTGCTGTTTCTCTGGCCTAAAATTAGGACAGGGTCAGCGGGACGCAAAAGCCCTAGGGGGTCTGCACCCTCCTCGTCTATTTCATTGTTTGGAAGTTGGAGAGTGGGGTCAGTCGCCTTCTGGCTTGTTCTTCTCCAGCCTGAAATTTCCATTTTCCTCGAAGCATCTTTCTTGCCTTGATAAGGTTTCTGGAGACTCCGCCTGCTGGTTGGCAATCTCTCTGCCACTGGGGCTGTGGCCTTCCTCTCGCCAGCGGGCCAGGCTCTGCCCCAGCAGGGGCGGTGGGGGGGTGGGCAGGGACTGGGGCAGGGGCAGGACAGCCCCAAGGCATGGGGAGGGGGGGTATGTCTCGGCTTCTCCAACAGCCCCTCCCCCAACCCCACCCCTGCCCCACCTGCAAGGGGGCAGAGGCGCATCTCTAGGGAGCCCAGCCTCACCCTCCCAGCCAAGCCTGGACAGCAACTGGGAACCACCCGCCAGCTTCTCCAAAACAGGCTGTTCCACCGCCTCATTCAGGACCTCTGATCTGCTCCTGGTCCCCATTCCCAGGGCTCTGCGATGCCGACCCTTCTCCCGCCCTGGAAGCTGAGGTTCTGTCCTCTCTCTCTGCTCACAGACTTGGCAGAGTCCAGGCTGCTTCTCAGGTGACTTGGGACCCTTCCTGGGAAACGCTTTGAAGCCCCTTCAAAGCCGGTGGCATTGTATACCGTCACCAAGTGGCAGAAAAGCCCCCGCACCCCTGGGCCACCTCCAATTACCAAGCCCCGCGGGCTCACCGCACACCAAGGCCAGCGATGACAAAGCAGGGTCGGGGCCCAGCGTGGAGTCAGTCCCTCAGGCACAAAGCAAGAACTGGGAGGCCACAGTTTCAGAAGAGCACATCCATCGTGGGTCCTTCCCCTGCAGCCAAGCTGCCCATCGCCACCCCCTCCAGCCATCATGCCTCCAGGGTAGGGCTTCGGGGAGCTTCTTCCTAATAACAAGGAGCTTCAAAAAGAACTGCTTCTGAGGGCAGCTGCTTCTGGAATTGCTCAGGAGCTCGGGGCCAGAAAACAGACACCGTGGATCTGAGAGTTATTAAGCACTGGGCCGACCGAGCTCGGCACCAAGGAATACAAACGTGTTCTGCCGGCTTCTCTCTTCTGTGCTTCAGGCTCCGCCGCCGAGCCCCTCCGCAGGTGGCCTCTGGTTCTGGCAGCCTGGAGAAGGGGCACAGCTCGTTGATTCTGCCACAGCCCAGAGAGGGTCTCTGGCGCCCCGCCCCTCCCCTCGCCTCCTTCCCCCAGATCCTTACTTAGAAAGATGCAAATACTCCCTGTCCATTAGGGGGATAATTTCGACAGATGCCCGCAGGGCGAGGGCCCCAAGCCTCCTCCCGCCCACGCCCCAACCCCCCCGCGGACCGTGAAGTCTGATGTGAGGCTCTGTGAAGGGGACCCAAGACAGCAAGGTGTCCTGGAGCCATCGCTAGCCCACCTGCCCCCTGAAGAAGGGAGCCCCCTCCCCAGCCTCCGGCCATGCCTTCAGAGCATGAGGTTGAATCTCATCAACAAGAAATTTGAAGCCATTAAAATACAATAAAAGAGAAATTAAATGTAATCGCTCTGTAAATTATAACTAATTGAAACATCAATTGTAATTTTTATGATCTGCATTCGGAGTGAGTGATGTTCTGAGCCACGGAATAAAAGTTAAATGATGGCGGGGTGTCCTGAAATGCCCTCCCCCACCCCCTCTCCTCCTGCTGGCTTCTCTCCCTTCTCTTCCGGACCCTGCCCCCAAGCACTCTTCCAGAAGCTTCCCTGGTGTAACTGCTCCTCACGCCCCTGGAGACCTCAACTTGCTCTTGTTTGGAATATTTCCTTTTCTTTTTTGATTTTTTTTTAATGCTTATTTATTTTTGAGAGAGAGAAAGAGAGAGAGTGCGAGCAGGGGAGGGGCAGAGGGAGAGAGGGAGACACAGAATCCGAAGCAGGCTCCAGGCTCTGAGCTCTCAGCACTGAGCCCGACGCGGGGCTCAAACTCACGAACCGCGAGATCATGACCTGAGCCGAAGGCGGACGCTTAACCGACTGAGCCACCCAGGCGCCCCTGGAATAGTTTCTATGTAGGGCCCCAACAGGCGGCCATGATTCCCGGGAAACCCAAGAAGGACTGGGTCTCCTGTGTGCTCCCTGTCCCCATATTTGGACCAAGACCCTAGGTCCCACCCAACACACGACCGGTAGCCAGAGCCTAAGCATGGAAGTTAGGAGAGAATGCCTAGAAGCCACAGATGCCCCCAGAACCTCCTTTGTGCCAGCCACACAAAGCAGACTCATGAGTCTGGAGGAACTGTAGGGTCATCTGGTCCATCCCCCTGCCTCCCTCCCAGTTGGGTCCTGGGGTTGTTCAGCACCAGCTCCAGCTCCCCTCCCACAGATCTGCCCAGGCGCGGCCGTGACAGGGAAAATGTGGGTGACCCTCCGCGGGCATGGGAGCCCACCATACATATTCAGGGGGCTCTTCCTGCCTGATCCCCTCTGCAGACTTGCCCCCCTCCATCAGCTGCCCGCTGTCCACTCTGCGTGCGGGCACAGGAGAGAGCACAGTGTGCAGACACATGGCCGATAGCCCTGCATCTGCCACAACGTGGCTGTGGGACTCGCACAAGCCACTCGGCTTCCCTCAAAGACTGGGCTAGAGACAGTAGCAGCCACCCAGAGGCTTGGGGTCATTATGACAGCGTTTGTAAAGCCCTTAGCACAGAGCCGAGCCTGGAGCGGACACCTGTAACTCCAACAACCGTCATTTATTGCCATCATTCACCCTGGCTCCAGATGCTTCCGTTCTGCTCAGGGACCAGCAGACCAGGTGGAGGGCAGGCAGGCAGCCTTGACTGTGGGCGCTGCCCTCACCTTCTCGTGGCTGCAGCCTCCTCTGGATTCAGCAGTGCTGTGGGAGCCCCCTCGGGGCAAAGAGACAAGCCCCCGGTCTCTGCTTCTGCAGGCAGCCTGGCTTGCCTTCTGCATGACGGAGGGAAGACGGTCTCTGGGGTGGCCAACTCCCAGCTGAAGAGGCAGGAGAGACAAGGCCAGGAAAGCCAGTCCGCTCCCACCCTCCCCCCCACCCCAAAAAAAGCCTTTTCTTACAGAGCTTTGTCCTGAGGTGTTTGAGGGCAGGTGTAGAGGCCAGGATACCCTGTGCCCCATTGCTCATGAGCTGAGCCATGAGAACTGCCCATGGCAGAGCAGAGCAGACACTGGCTGATGACCGCAATGCTGGGCTCACCGCTGGAAGTCGGGGACCCGGACGCCCGCCATTACTCCCACTGGAATGAATCAGGGTCTCTCCTCCGCTTGGCTGGAACTCAGTTGTCTCATCTGAACGTGAACTAGCCCAGTGCCTCTCAGCTACAGGCAGTGAAGAACCAGTTTTTCAGTTGCCAACCAGTGGTGGGTCGGTGATTTAAAACACAATATTTTAAGATGTAATTCACCATGAAGTTTGCTCTTTCAAGGTGTGCATTTCAGTGGTTTTTAGTATATTCACAAGGGTGTGCAACCATCACCACTGCCTAATTCCAGAGTGTTTTCGTCAGCCCAAAAGAAACCCTGCCCTCATTATGCAGTCGCCTCCCCACCCCCAGCCCCCAGTACCCACTAACCTATTTTCTGTCTCTAGACATTTGTTGATTCTAGACTTTTTACCAAACTGGAATCATACACTTTTTGGGTCTGACTTCTTTCACGTAGCACAATATTTTCAAGCTTCATCCATGCTGTAGCTGGTATCAGTGTTTCTTCCTTTGTGTGGTGGAGAATATTCTGTGGTATGAACAGACCACATTTTGTGTATCCGTTCTTCAGCTGATGGACATTTAGGTTGCTTCCCTTTTTTGGCTCTTGTGGATAATGCTGCAATGAACATCATGTGCAATGCATATTTTCAGTTCCCTTGGAGATATATATGTGTGTGTATATATATATATATATATATATATATATATATATATAGCATCATATGGGAGCTTTAAACAAAGAGGTCATATGTTTCACTTTCTTAGGAACTGCCAAACTGTTTTCCAAAGTGGCTGTGCCAGTCCTACTCTGTACAAATACTATAAACATGAATTGTTAGCAAAATGACATTTAAATAACACGAAAAGAGGCCTGATTTTTGTTACTATTAGATCCACAGACATAAAATTACCTTGTCAATTGCTATGGAAGTTTCTAAATGCTTCCCCTTGATTTCTGCACTTACTTGGTGAAGGACAGGGAAAGAGCAGCTCTGGGACCCCCACAGCACGCAGACCACACCCTCCCTTGTGGCTTCTGCAGCCTTGTCTCGTGTCCATGCGGCCCCCAGGTATCCTGGTGGCCCCCTCCTCATGGTACTTAAGGTCTAAGCCAGAATATTTCATTTATTTATTTATTTATTTATTTATTTATTTATTGCAGTGGGGAGGAGCAGAGAGAGAGAGAGAGAGGGAGGGAGAGTAAGAATCCCAAGCAGATTCTGCGATATCATCGCAGACCCCAAGGTGGGGTTTCAAACCCACAAACCATGAGATCGTGACCCAAGCCAAAATCAAGAGTCAGACGTTTCACCAACCGGGCCACTCAGGCACCCTCAGAACATTTCTTAGAGTGGAAGAAGAGCTACTAGTTATTAAGCCAGAACACTAGACATGAAACAGAGCTGCCCTGGGCAAATGAGGATGTGTGGTCACCCCATCAAGGAAACCATCCGAGGCCACAGTGAGGGTCTGTGGAAAGGACATGGGGAAAGGAAGAGACAAGAAAATGGCGGATGCTGAAGACGCCTAGAGCAATGGGCCCCTCACTCAGGCCCAACTGCTCCTCTACAGGCCTTTGGTCTGGTCATCCTCTTCCAAACCCTTTCTGCCTCCATCACTGTGTGGAATGTGTCCCTCCTCCTAAGCGGTGTCACCAAGGCCTACCTCCCCAGCAGAGACCCTCCTTGGGTCTCACCTGCACAGTTGCTTTGGGCTTGAATGTTGAGCCGGGGTCCTGAAAGTCACGGCCAAGTCTTCTGAGTCATGGAGAGCCCAATCAAAGAGAAGAGGGGAGCCCCTGTGAGTCCTCCCTTCCGAAGGGGGGGGCGGTGAGTGGATCGCGTACTTCAGCATCTGTTAGAACTGAGTTTTTCACCTTTGTACCACCGCGCCCAAGCTGGTGAGCACCTCGAGAGCTGGTCATATGCACGAAGGAAAGAAACCCTGAGGTCCCTGCAACAGCCAGTTAGACGTTCTAGAAGCCGGAGATTCTTAGGCCTCTCGGGAGCTACAGAGGGTCAGTCAGTCAGCCTGGAAGTCATCTTTTCCTGCTGAAAACTGGAGAAAAGAGCAATGAAAAGCAAAAAACCGTAAAGCCAGGGGCTCCCCGTGTTCCCAGGTTACAGAATGGCAGGGTCTCCCTGGGGCTGAGATTTGTGGTTCCTGGTTAAATGCCGGCGTTTAATGGGCTTGCTAGGGAAAAATATTTTTTAGTGAGCAGTAAATGTCTCCCTGGTGCCTGGTGGCAGTAATTACATCCATGGGACAATCTCTCCTTAACATGCTCTTAGCCGGCAGGTAGTGGGGGGGCTCTGGACTGAGGGACCGGGTCTGGAAGCCGTGCCAGAGGGCTCCTCCCTGAGGAAGTGGAGGGAGACCCAGGTCGGCCCACACAGGGACCAAGGGAGGATGGCGGTGGCCTGGGGAACCAGAGCTTGGGGCAGCCAGGGTGGGGGTGTGCTTAGGTGTGTGAATGCTTCCAGTTAGATTATTTAGTCATTCAACAAACCTTAACTAAGTAGCTAATAGCACAAGTTATGTGCCAGGCACAGTGCTAAGTAAACACTTTATAGGCATTATTTAATTTAATATGAAAAAATACTTTAGGGGCATCTGGGTGGCTCCTAAGCACCAACTTCGGCTCAGGTCACGATCTCATGGTTCATGAGTTCGAGCTCCGCGTCGGGCTCTGTGCTGACGGCTCAGAGCCTGGAGCCTGCTTCGGATTCTGTGTCTCCCTCTTTCTCTCAAAAATAAACATTAAAAATTTTAAAAAAAGATTTTTTTTTACATTGATTCATTTTTGAGAGAGAGAGAGGGACAGAATGTGAGCAGGGGAGGGGCAGAGAGAAAGACACAGAATCCGAAGCAGGCTCCAGGCTCCGAGCAGTCAGCACAGAGCCCGAAGTGGGGCTCGAACCCACGAACTGCAAGATCATAACCTGAGCCAAAGTCGGACGCTCAACCAACTAAGCCACCCAGGCACCCAACATTAAAAATTTTTTTTTAAAGAAAAAATATTTTACAACTATATGCAGCAAATATCATTACTATCACCCCCTTGCAAAGGAAGGAGCTGTCTCAGAGGAATTAAAGATTCCAGATGAAAGATACAGAAGACAGAGAGATAAGTAAGACAGTCTCTCCCTGGATGAGGTTAACATCGAGGGCAGGGTGGGCCAGACTGAACAGAAACCAGATTTTTCTACTCTTTTTATTGAATTACAAAGTACACGCATAAGATGCACAGATCCTAAGTGCAGAGCATGACATGTTTTCACCAAAGAGACAGCTCTATGAACCCACAGGAGCCCAGAAGCCCCCTCTTGACGTTTCTGTCACTACCTTCTCCAAAGGTCACCAGTGTCTGAACCTTTGTCATCATGTATTAGTATTTCCTGAACAATTAGATTTTGTAGGGGATGATGAATGGTGTGGAAACCATACATACATATATATATATGTATATGTATATACATATATACACACACATATATATATACACACATATATACATACACACACACACACACACACACACACACACACACACACTGGAGGGACACAGCACACAGCGTATGGCACAGGGAAGATTCCAGAGGAGGTGATGTCTGAACCAAGTCTTGAAAAAGGGTGTGCGTGTGACCACCCACTCCTGTTGGCTCCAAATCTCTTACCTCCGGTTACTGATCTCCTTTCTGTTCCACAAAAAGAGAGGAGTTCGAAAAGGACTTGAGGGTGTCTCAACCCCCACACTACCTACTGACAATTTGAGCCAGATCCCTCGTGATGGGAGCTGTCCTGCGCCCTGTATGCTTGCTGCTTAGCACCATCCCTGGTTCTATCCTGGTTCTACTACACGCAAGTAGAAAGAAACCCTCCTCCTAAATCGGGATGCCCAGAATGTCTACAGTCCTTGCCCAGTGCTCCTGGAGGAAGGGGACAGAGCCAGCCACTCCTCATTGAGAACACATGGGTGAGGACAGGGAGATCTGTCCAGTGGCCAGCAGGAGCTGGGAATAAGGGACCTAGTGTGAGCTCTCAGGATTGTGCCTGGATGGCTGCAAGGAGATAAAGAAGCTTAGCTTAGCTCAGGGGGTCCCAGCACTGGTCTGCATCTCCCAGCAACCACAGGGCACCCGGGAATTCGCAGGGGGTCAGCCCTGGAAGCAAATGTCCCAGAGCTGGCAGTGAGCCAAAGGCAGGATTTTCTCCCTGCTCCAGGGAGATAAGAAGAACCGGCCACTCCGAGCAGCCTTCCCGCTGCTGGGATCGGATTTCAATTACAGCGATTAGCACCGTTTATTTAGACTCCACATACAATCTACTGTGCATACAATCTACTGCGTTTTACGGGGAGTTTAAAGACAGCAAGGAGGGGCGTGGGGGGGAAGGGAGACTATTCAGCCCAAATTGAAAAAGTCCTTCTGTAATTACGAGATTGGAGAATATCCGTGGAGGAGATCAATAACGGGAACTCTAAGTGGCACTGTTTGCCGAGATTACGGTTTGTGAATCGCTCCTTCTTGGATTTTAATTTTCTCTCTCATTGTCACGTCGCCATGAGCAGTGATTCCAGCCTCGTCTCCCAGCTTGGGAGAGGCGGGCCACGGAGCTGAAGCAAAGCAGGGTCCATCCAGGCGTATCTGACCCTCTGTATGAATTTTTTATGGTTGTTTTACAAAATTACCACAAATTTAGTGGCTTAGAACAACACACAGGCATTATCTCACAGTTTCCGTGGGTCAGCAGTCTGATCATGGTTTGGCTTGGGGGCTCACCAGGCTGCACTCGAGGTGTTGGCTGGGACTGGGGTCCCCTCTGAGGCTGAGTCCTCTATTCAGACACATGGGGTTCTTGGCACAATTCATTTCCTTACAGCTGTAGAAGCCTGTCAGCTTGCTTCCTCAAAAGTAGCAAGAAAGAAAGCCTCTGATTTTCAGTCATCTGATTAGGTCAGTTCCACCCAGGATAATCTCCGTTTTCATAAACCTAAAGTTAGCTGTTTAGAGACCTTAATTACATCTGCAAAATACCTTCACCTTTGCCATATTCTATGGGTTAGAAGCAAGTTCTAGGTCCTAGCCACACTCTAGGAAAGAGGATTATACAACGGTGCAGGTCAATAGAGTCATTTTAGAATTCTGCCATCCACACCACACCCCCCAGCAGAGCCAGGAGACAATTCCCAGAACCAGGCCATGGGACCATGTCCCGTCCTGAGCCAGCCTCACATCTACAGGCCACCCCCCCCCTCCAGTCCCAGCCTGAAGGACTGCCCCACAAACAACCCAGCAGCCAGCTGTGACCAACTGAGAGCCTTCCCACATGGGAGAGGAAGTGGAGAAAACAACCAGCGATCTGACACAATCTGACTCCCTGTCCAGTGCTCTTTGCTCCAGACCAGAGTTAGACTTACTGGTCTCTGGTCTTCTCCATGTCCCAAGCCCTGGCAAGGATTCTTGACTGCCTTGACCCAGCTGGCCTTGGCCAGCTACTTTCCTTCTTCCCAGGATGCTGAGCACAGGGTCGTGACGCAAGCAGGTCCTCCAGGCTGGAGGAGGGGAGGAGCCCAGGATTCAGGAGCCCGGTCACCATTCTAACAATTACCATGCCATACTATTCCTCACATGCCTCCATCCTCCTTCAAGGTCTAGACTTAGATGTCACCCTGGATTCATGCTCAGTGCTAGCTTCCGTGGTCTGTGTTGTGCTGGTTTGCTCTTTATCTTTATGTTGGAATATCTTTTTCACAGTGGTGCACATATTACTTAGGATTAGATTCAGTCGATCGTTGAAACCTAAAATAACAGGAAAAAGGGTTGGAAGTTAATTTCTCTTTCCCATTGCAATCTGGAGGTTAGCAGCCCAGGGCTGGTCTAGAAGCTCTGTTCTGCACAGTCTTCAAAAGACTCGCCCTTCTTCTGACATGTTGCTCCAAGCTGGCTGGCTCCCGAGTCTAAGAAGGCTGCCCCAGCTCCAGCCATCACCTCCATAGTTCAACCAACAGGAAGGAGGAACAGAAGGAGAGAGGCAGGGAAAAAGCATGGCTCCTCCCTTTACACCACTTCTCCACATACCCCATTGGCTACGAGGTAGTCACATGGCCACAGATAACTACAAAGAGTGGTGGAATGTGTTGTTTTTATTCTGGATAGGCCTATATGATGGAAGAAGGGGATGTGGATGTGGGGATCTCTGGAAATCTCTGTTCTAATGTCTCTGTCTTGCGTATGTAACTTAAGGGATGGGGTATTTCGTTTGCATCCAAATCCTTCCCCACCCTTTCAAAAGCCTGGCCACGATTCTGTATCCATTGATCAATTCATCAAACGCATTATTCATGCATTCTTTCCCTTGCTCCTCTATCTACTCCTGTATTCATTGTTCCATCCATTCGTTCATCCGTCAAGAAGCTCTCTCCGCACGGCTTGCACAGTGCCGGGCATGTGGTCAATATTCAGGATATGGAGAGGATAACGCACACCCTTGCATTCAGGTTGCTTACAAACCAGCAGGGAAAGCAACCAAGAAAATGTAGCATTTTAGCATCTTGACATAGGTGCTAGGAGAATGGGCAAAGGTTGCCATGCGGACACCGTGGGCCCTGACCCACACGGAACTGCGTGAAAGGTTTCCAGGGGGAGGTGACCTCCCATCTGAGTCTCGGGAAAACAGGGGAAGCAAAGGAGCATGAAGGGTGTTCCAGAAGGCGGTAGCATAGAGCAAAGCTGGCCCCTGTCCAAGGTGCTGACCACAGGCCCAGCCAGGAACCCGGTTTGGAGGTGAGGTCAAGCCACAACTCCCCCACTCTGGACCAGCACTCCGGGTGGGCAGGTGGGAAGGCAGTGGGGAGGCACTTAGCTACACACTCATTTTCGTAATGACCTTCCCGTCTCCCCTCTCTGTCTCGCCTGTCAGTCTGTGACCATTAAATTCCTCATTAGCAAACGAGATTTGGATGGGCTCATTAAGATGAGGGATGGCCCCAAGGTGCTGCCGGCTGGGGGTGACTTAGAGCTCCTCTTTATTAGAAAATAATGCACCTCACATTCTGTGTACCCCTTCCCAGGCCTCATACCGGGCTCAGACTCCCTGGGGTTATTCGGGGGACCAGTTTAAAGAGAGGCACCCCATATAGCTGCTGATTCACACACACCCATGGTCACCCAATCAGGGCCTGGGCTTCTGCCACTTCATCCGGAAGTTCAGACTCCCGAATGTGGCATTCAGAACCCTTCCTGACTGTGTATCCATCCACCTCTCCTGTCCTCCCACATGTCCCCTGCATTTAGGCAATGGCACAGGACCTGACATGGCCCCTGCTGGAACCAGCTTGTGAAAGCAGCTTGCTGTATATTGAGACGTCGACATCACACAGACAGCTCAAAACTGGCCACGGCGGGAGTATTTACACCACAGGAATCGGCAAATGCTACAAATTAAGAGTTCTGTTGTCATCGTTAGAAAGCCAGGTTTTAAACATTTGCCAGCATACCCCTGTCAGAAAGTCGCTGGGCTTGTCTTGAGTCCCTCCCCATCTTTGCATGCCCTGTCCCCTCTGCTGGGGTCTCCTCCTCTCCCCAGGAAGCTTCCTGACTCTCTTCTTTGTCTGCTGAGATCCCAGGCACTTGCTGAGGCCCCCAGGAAGGCGGCCAGTTCTCTCTTCTCTGTTCCTGCAGTAAAGGCATCATATGTCCCCACCAGGACCTCTACCTTAAAGATCATTCAGTTTCCGGGGCTCTGGAGTGGCTCAGTCAGGTAAGCGGTCGACTTCAGTTCAGGTCACGATCTTGAGGTTCGTGAGTTCGAGCCCTGTGTGGGGCTCTGTGCTGACAGCTCGGAGCCTGGCGCCTGCTTCGGATTCTGTGTCTCCCTCGCTCTCTGCCCCTCCCCCACTCACACTCTGTCTCTCTCGCTTTCTCAAAAATAAACATTTAAAAGAAATTTTTTTTAAGGATCATTCAGTTGCCAAAAATGGAAACGTGGGGAGGGGACCTCACAGTACCCCAGGGAAGAAAGTTCTGCTGCTCTTATGGGCACTAGCACCCAACAGCCGCTCTTCCCTCTGGGGCCACCCCGCCTCTGACTTCTGCTCACACACATATGCACGGCTTCCCCCCAAAGAAGTGCCCTTTGCAGACTCATTTGCACGAAATCCCAGATCAATCCATCACCAACTAGAGCCTCTAGGTTCCGGTCCCAAAGCCAGAAGTGTCCCAGTTTAGCCCAATCATCTGAGGCCACGGGCACAGTCATGCGGTCATGGGGAGCAGGGCACAGCCACCCTCACCTCCTCAGCAGGAGCTGCAGGGCTTGCTCTGAGAAGGGCAAAGGGCAGAGAGGCCATCTCCCAGGCTGGGGGGCTAGGACCGTGAGGACAAAAAACACGTCTGTGCCTCTCTAGACCCCCAGTCCCAGTGCAGACAAGGTGCTCGGTAAATATTTGCAGGTTAAATGAATTGTCTCACAGTTTTGGCCTGTCTTCAGCCACCTGTGGCCCAGGTGGTCCCTGGACAGGGAGGCAAAAGGCTTTCAACGAGAGAACATCCCATGCCCAAGAAATGAGGCAACCTCTGGCTCTCTAATTACCAACTATGTGACCTTGGGCAAGTAGCCTAACCTCTCTGTGCTTCATCAGTAAAAGGGAGGTTGGAATCCTGCCTCACTGAGCACTGTTGTAAGGATTCCAGGAGATGATCTTCATGGACCAGCTGGGATGGCACCTGACACACAGTGGGCAGTCAACACAGAGGTAACATTTGTCACCTGGTCTACTGAAGCCACGGTGAGGGTTCCTCACAGCTCTCCCACCAGGCTTCTTCTCCAGGTCTGATGTGACTCTAGTCAACCACACACACGCTGAGGCTCTTCCAATCCCACCCAGGCCTCTGCTCTTAGGAGACTAAATCCAAGGGTTGGACCACATCGACCACAGACTGTGGCCATTCCAACCCTTTCCTTGGAGGTCTGGGCTGAAGACTTCAACCGCTGTGATGAACAAACCAACTGCACCTGTCTTGCTCCATTAATAGATCAGCCTATCGGGCAGGGGCCGAGAAATTCTAAACAGGAAGGTAGGAAAGAAGTGGCCAGGGGCCGGGGCATGACCAGCCAGCATCCAGCCTGCCCTCCACCTCCACCCCACCTTCTGTTGCCTCCCGTCTCTCAGCCCCTGAGGCTGCCTCTTTCCAGAGGCCACAGGCTACATCTAAGGGGAGTAGTGACAGAAGGAAGGAACAGCCATGTCCCCTCCGCGGGTAAGCACCAGGTGAGGTGGGGGGAGAAGAGAGGAAGCAGTCATCACAGAAGGTATAGACTGTGAACAGCAGCCACGCCCCCTGTGGGAAGCCCCCTTCCTGGAGTCTCAGCCAGGCAGGAGGTTAGTCGGGGCCCCTTCTGCCTCTATCCTTCCTCCTCTAAAAATGCTGTAATTCAGGCCACAGGAAGTGGTGTGGCTGCAGGGAGCCTCTGGGGAGATGACCGTGGCAAAGGTCTCTCACCACGGGGACCCCTGCCAGTCCTCAGGCATGCCAATTCCCCGAGCCCTTGGGACCTTGGGATCGAGTATAGGTTTGTACAGATTGGTTTTCCCAGCTCACACACGGCAGAGAAGGATCCAGGAAGGAGACGGGAATAGTGATCCAGTTCCCACCCCAACTGTGGGGCTGCTGGCCTGCAGCAGTCCTCGCGTCCCCTTCCCCCAACTCTAGCTCCCTCTGGGGGACTCTCACGTGCTCAAAGGCAGGCACCTGCACACATGCAGCTGGTGCTCAGACACAAGCTGCCCGCAGGCCCCTGGAGCCCCTGCTTCCAGCCGCGCTGCAGCCTTGAGCGTTCTCTGTAATCTTGGGAGGCATTGCAGCTCCCGTAATTGCTTTTGGAAACGCGGTCACCAGTTTAATTGGTAGTACTTGTCCTGGGTGATGTAACACCATGAAGCTTCGGGCCTGTCTCTCTGGAAGCGCAGGCGACTTGCATGGCTGTGTGTGCGTGCTGGTGCACGCGCGTGCAAGATGCGGGCGGGCGGGCTCACATGCACAGGATGATCGCCAGCCGGAGCCTGTCTGCGCCGGTCGACAGGCACATTATCCTGGAGACCTGGCCTGGCTTTGGGGGGTCAGGGAATGTAGGGGCTGTTTGGATGGTGAACAGGATAGAAGAGAGCCATCTGAGCCCTGGGGGACCTCTGCCTTGCGACCACAAAAGAGACAGACAGTGACAAGACCACATGAGGTCATAAGGCCACCCCAGGGTGGAGCGGGGTCCTCTGTGGGAAGGAGTAGCGGGGGGAGTATCTTCCACTGTCTCTGAGTCCACACCTCCACCCTGCTCCGTGCCCCAAGGGAGACCACCATGGACCTGTTGGGGTGCCCTGGTGGGAGACTGGAGACAGGGAGGCAAGGAGGGCCAGGGGGAGGACAGACGCTGAGCTCAAGAGACTGTCTCCAGCTCTCCCTGAGAGGTTGCTGTGGCTGAAGCTTCAGCTGGAGGGCTGAGCCTGTCAGTCATGCAGCCCCTCCCTCCGCACAGCCCCCTCCCTCCTGGCTCCCTCCCGGTTCCCTGCACCTGCCCACACCTTCTAAACCCGTTCTTTTACTAAAATTATCCTCCAATCGCCCATTCTTGCTGTGCCTGTTCCCTGTCAGGACCTAGAAGGATGCAAGATGGAAGGATTGGAGGGTGAGGCCGAGGTTGGGGGTTGGGGGGACAGCAGTGGTGGGAAGCGAGTGGTTCTTTCCCAGAGCCAGCACCCTCCCCCCACTGGGGGCTGGCTCTGGCTTTCTTTTCTGTCAGCCCTCCCTGGAAAGGTGGGTCCTGGGGGGGGGTGGGGGGGGTGGGGAGGATGTGCGGTGGGTGGCCGGGGACACGCAAAGGCGGTGGGTGCTTGGCCCACTAGCTCATGTCCTTCCAGGAGCCTCCACAGCAGCTGGCCAGCTCCGGGAAGGACGTGGGGACATCCTCCGGCTCCCCCACAGGCTTGCCATCCAGGGGCTAGAAGGATGGGCTGAAGCAGGGACAGAGAAGGGAGGTGGACACAGGCGGGGGGTGCTAAGAGGAAGCCAGAGCTTCTTGGGAGGGAGCAGTTAAGGAGCAAAGAGCTGCCCCCTGCCCCTGCCCCTGCAGCTCCTGCAATGCCACCCCCAACGCACAGGACCCCCATGCGCACACACCCCAGGTTACGAGGGTATCATCGGGGTCATTCTGCCTCCCCCACCCCCCTCCCCCCATCCCTGTCTCCATTAACACCTCTAATCCAAGAGGCCTGCCCGCGATCCCTCCCCGGGGACTCCCACCTGGCAGAGGGGACCCCAGACCCAGGACCCCACTGCCGAGGGAAGGGTCTGCTGTCACTCTCACCCAGGATGCTCCCTGGGCCTCAGGATTTATGGACTTTCATTTTCCCAGATCCTCAGTCGCATCCCTTCCTTCCCTCTGGTCTGCCGGGGTGTTTATCTCCCACCCCTTCAGCCCCCTCTCCCCCTCCCCTGGTTTTTAATTTGGAGCATCCGTCTGGAGCATTCTGAGATGGGGACGTCTGCAGCGTGAGCACGCTGAACTGCTGACAGCTCTATCGATTTTCTCTCTCCCGCTGCATAATGCAAGATATAGACAAGCTGATAGGCTGGCCCCTGTCCCTTACTTTGAAGGGACTGCGCCCTTTCTCTTTCTCACTCCAACGTCCCCTCACCCCTGCACACGTTGATATATAGGAGCGGTGCTTGTCTTTTACACTCTAGATGGATTCCCCTCCGCCCGATATTATTTTCCTCACTGGTGGACGACGTCCAATCCATCCTTTTTACGGTAGCAGATTGGACACCGTGGAAGCAGTTCACGGACTGAGAGGGGCCGGTGGAGGGAGGCAGGGGCGGTGAGGAGGTGTCAGCGGCTGGTGCTCCCACCGGAGAAGCCCAGGCAGGTGCCCTCTGCCTGCCCCCCCCCCCCAGTGCTGGGGAGGGAGGACCCCGCCACTCGGGCTGACCAGCTCTTCTCCAGGTTGTGGCTGTGCATATCCACCCACAATTCCCGCCCTGGACTCGCATTCAATTAACAGTTACAGGGCCAGCTGCTGGGCTAAGCGTTTTCCGCTCCTCGTTCGTTGTATCTTCTGGTTTCTCATAAGCAGGGCAACCGCAAGACGGTTGCACAGCCTACGCACAATTGGCACAGTGGCCCAGAAGCCTTGGAAGGAGCAAATAATATCCCTGTTTGATAGAGACAGGCTCAGAGATGCCACTGAGGCTCAACGTCTCCCAGCCAGACACGGGCTCTGCCCTGAGATTGTCATTCTCCAGAAACAGTTTTCTTCCCATCCTATGTCACAGTGTCTCCTCCAGGAAGACCTCTCAGATTGCTGCCACCCAGTCTGACTGCTTTTTCCTTCCAGTCCCCCTGGAACACATTTGCCTTGAGGGTTTGCACATTCTGGCAGGCTGCTCCCAGGGTGCTGGGTGGGTTTTCTCCCTTGTGAATCGGGCATCATGGTTACTTCCTCCTGGAGGATTTTCCTTGGGCCCACCCGGCCTCCCCAGCCTGGACTAGTCCCCTGCGGTCCCCATCTGGTCCCACAGTGAGAGGCACTACTTACTGTACACACAGCCCTGATGCGTCACTGACTCCCCTGCTAGTCTGGGAGTTCCTTGAGATGGGGACAGAGATTGAAAGGATCTGTGTCTGTGTTGTCACAGCTGTGCGGGGTGGGGGCGCTGGCACAAAACTCGAGCGGCACAGACTTGTCCTGAAAGGTGTTGCTGGGACAGAGAAAGCGCCCAACGCGGTGCCTGGTTAACGGCGGCCTCTCTAAAAACGGCTGGAGTCCATTTACTCCATCAACGAGATCTCTGGGCAGGTGGTTGTTCGCCCTCTTACAGGCCCTTGCAGGTGCAGTTGGGGGACGGGGGCTTTTCTCCCACCCCACCCTCCCCCACACCAGGGCTGCTGAGGGTCTGGCATCTGGTGGGTAAGGGGCGGGGGGCTGCTAATCATCCTACAACGTTCAGAGCGACTCCTGCCCTGGAAGCTCCTACCCCAGTCCCAAAGGTCGGAGGTCGGTAGTGCCCAGTTGGAGAAACCCCATTCCAGCCTGACCAGTCATGCTTTGTGGCTTCTAACTCAGGGGCCCTGAGGTTCTCTCCAGCTGGGGAGGGCAGACTGGAGGAGGGGAGTCACCCATATTCCTTTAGTCTCACCATCCTGGGTCCCCCCAAAAAGCACCGGCTCCAACACTGGCCCTGGACTCTTTCCCTCCCTCCCATCCTTTTCCCAGGGAACCCCGTTCAGCCAGAAACACGGCAGACTCTCCCCTCCTGAAAACACGCAGGGTTTATCTTATTTTTAATTTTTAAAATTTATTTATTTTTCTTTTGAGAGAGACAGAGACAGCATGAGCGAGGAAGGAGCAAGGAGAGGGAGAAGGAGAGGCGGGGAGAGAGAGAGAGAAAGAGAGAGAGAGAGAGGGAGAGAGAGGGAATCCGCACTGTCAGGGCAGAGCCTGATGCAGGACTCGAACCCACGAACCCTGAGATCATGACCTGAGCTGAAAACCAAGAGTCGGATGCTTAACCGACTGCACCCCTGGGCGCCCCCTGCAGCGTTTAATAAACAACTTCCTTCCAAGGTGGCTTGAAGGCCAAAGGTGCAAGCCACGCGCACAGGCCTCTCGGAGACTTAAATGAGATAGCACATCCGGAAGCACCTGTGCCTTCAGGGACAAATACCACACTTGTCCCTTCATACCCGTCCTGGGAGCCCGGATTTCAGAAGGCGGCAAGGGGCTGTTCCCTCATGTTCCATTTCCAGTCATGGCCTTGGCACGCCCACTGGCGGTTGTGACACTACACCCACGGGCAGGGGGTGGCTTCCAGACCTCCTGGAGCGAGTGGGGATAACAGGAATTCAGCTGTCATTTCAGTTATCCCAGGAAGCTTCGCAGCAGCCCCATGAGGAAAGAGAGAGTTAGGTGACCCCCCACACATCGCATTTGAAGCAAGTAAGTGAAGGAGGCAAGTCTGGAACTGGCCACAGGCCATTGTGCCCTGATGCCTACGGTGGGCAACCCCAGGGTGCCAGGCAGACCCACAGAGCAGCTTGGGGTGCCACTCCTCTACCCCTGCCCCCCTCATGTAGACCATGAGCTCCCCCACTGGAGGGGGCCCCGCAAAGGCCCGAGTGGAAGCCTGGTTGGCCATCTCACCACTTGGCATCACCCTTGGTTCTCTGGACGTGAACCCCACCAGCCTTCCCCTGCTGACACACTGACTTCCTGCCCCTCCCAGTGGGTCCAGATCACCCATTCCCTGCAGGTCTGAAAGTATCTGGAGCCCAAGGTGTGGCTTTCCAGAGGGAGAGGACGGAAGGCTGTCTGGCTCCCCAAGGGTGCAGGGGAGACTGAAATGAGACCACCGGAGGGCTTGCCTCCCCCCAGCACCCCCTCCAACCTCTTCTCCCCACCCCCACCCCCACCCCCAGACGGTACCTGCCACACTGAACTATTTCCAGAAACCAAGCTACGCCGGACCACGGAAGCCTAGCTCTCACGTCTGGGGGTCTTTATCTCCTGCAGAGCCTGTGCTGCGTGGGTCTCAGCACCACCAGGGAGGATTCTGTCAAGTGCGGCACCGGCCCCCCACTCAGAGATGCAGACTTTGCTGTCCCACGACCATCTGGGGTCATCTGCCCGTGAAGCATGACGAACGTGCCCCTAGGCTCCTGGCCTCACCTTCCAGGAGCTGCTGTTTATTTTCCTAGTTGTGCCCCTTGGGGAGCTGGAGGGAACTTTGGGTACTTGAGCCAATCTGCCTTCGTGCTTTGTAACTACACCTCTATGTTCTCTTATTATACGGTTCACGAGGGCGAGCACCTGTCTCTCTGGGATCTCCGCCCAAAGGGAGGTGCAGCCCCTCCCCTGTCCCCTGTCCCCTGTCCCGTAGGTCCTGTAGTGGAGAGAAACACCAGGCATTCACGCAAGAAATATCTTGTGGACCTACTATGCGCCGAGCGCTGCTTTGTCCTAATTAATTCCTCCCTCCCTCCCTTCCTTCATTCGCACTCCATTTAGTGAGTGGTCTCGGGTGACAGAATCCTCCCTGGTGGTGCCGACACCCACACAACATGGGAAACTCCACAAGGGGCCCAGGGCGGACCCCGCGGGAGGTGACGCTCACAGTCGGAGACCCCTGTGAGGTCAGCAGGGGCCACCCACCATGCACGTATATACTGAATCTTGAGACTTATCAAATGACGCCGAGCCCCACTCTGGTCTTCAAAGAAAAGACGGTGTAAATGTCTCGAAAGGTTAACGCTGTCACACAGTCTATCAGGAGTGTGTCTGCTGTGCCAGTGACAAGTGACAGGGGTCAGAGGTGAAGAGTCCTGCCGGGCAGTTGGTTGGGCTGAAAAACCGGTTGCTTGCGGCTGATCGCTGGGGGACAAAAGACCAGAAAGTCACCAGCCTGGGATGGAGGAGGGCTGGCAAAGTCAGGCTGAGGCATTCGGGGGTGTTTTTCTCAGGTCAGAGCTGAGGCTCCCATGATTCCCAGGCTGGACCCCAAACTTCAGACCATCTAAAATGAGGCTCCTGCCAATTAAGGTGTCCTACTATTAATACCCAGATGCCTCTGTATACACATAGTTTGGCTTCTTTTGAAATGCTCCCTAGCACAGTTGGAGCCCTTTGTGATTTCCCTGGGGCAAGGACTGTCGGTTTATCCTTCCCTGTGTTCCCTGGGAAGATGCTCAAGCTGGGCTTGTCTAACAGAAGGCAGGGAGGGAGGGACGGTCGGACGGATGGAGGAGAGTAAGTTCAAAGTACAGTTCACGGCGAAGTACTCCTTCGCTTCAGGTGGGTTGCTCTATAATAACGAGCACGCTGCAATCACATCCTGTCGTGCGGTTGTTAAATTGGGGGGAAACAAAATATAATCAAATGTAGACATTTGTAGAGAGGTTGAAAATAGACGACAAGCGGAGGATAAAAATAAAATCGATACCCTCAGGCTTCCCATAGCCTGCCTGAAAAGACGTTGTGTGAGAGCTGAGGGTAAAGGCCTGCGGAGAAAACGAGGTCAGGCATGGGCTGGAGGCTGGGAGGAACCAAAGGGGCAAAGGAAACGCTGCCTGCCCAGAGCTGCCCGCCCGTTTCAGGGGCACCGCCTCCGAAAGCAGCGGCCAGGAGTCTGGGCTTAGGATCTGACCACCGTGGGTTCGAGTCCTGGCTTCACCTCTCTCCAAAAGGACAAACCTTCATTCGCCCCGTGGGAAAAACTGGGGTAACGACGAGAGCCACCTGTCACACGTGCGCCTGGGGATCAGAGGCTTAGCACAGGGGATGCCCCATGTTATGCTCCATCAATGTCAGCTACTGGAAGTATTAATTTACCCTTATTGCACACCAGTTCTTAAAGGAATTGGAAGCAGCATGACGGATTAGACGTCCACAGACAAGGCGATCAGACAGAAATGTGAGAAACCCCTAGAAAGTTCTAAAATGCACATTAAGAGGATCCCTTTATTTAAACAGGAAAATCTCTGAGTAGATGCCCAACGCACAGATCGAATGAAAGTAGTAGATAATAAGTGTTCGGTCTTTCAACCGGATCTGAAAGAAAGCCTAACAAAGCCTGGGTGGGGGACTGGGGATGGGGAAGGTAAAGAGAGTGAAGGGAGGAGGGAGACGGCCCACTTTATTCCTCGATCTGCACTATTAATATGGGCCAGAAGGGGGCAGAGATGCTGCAACGGGAAGGACAAACGCCTAAGTAATTCTTGACCCTTTGCAGACACCGTACCCAGTTTCCTTCGGGGGAGGGTTTAACTGCCAGGAAACGGAAGTCTCACTCTTTTCCGTCCTCCCTTCTTGCCGCTCGCCGCGAGTGTCTCTTGGGCGGTAAGTGGGGCTCTGGCGGGTAATCCGGGGTAATCCACGACCGGGGGAGAGCTGAGGAACCCGGGTGTGGATCGAGGGTGCGGGGGAGGAGGATGGAGTGCGACGGGGTCGGCATTTCGGGGTGGGGGTGGGGGAGAGGAGCGGGGGGTCGTCGCGCCTCCCCGCGCCCCGTTGACGCTAACGCTTGTCTTCTCCGCAGCTGCCTGCCGCGCGCTCGCCTGCGCCCCTCGTAACCATGGTGAGTACGGCCCCTGCCGGGACCTTCCCGGGGAGGCGGCGGGGCCCCCGGGGCGGGAGGGCGGGCGGGGGCGCCTGAGCAGGGGTCTCCGATCCCCGCCAGGGACTGGTGGCGATGGTTAAGTCATAGCCAGAAAAAGCGTGTCTGTGCAGCTCATTGCCCGTTTGTGTTGCAGCCTCGCAAGATTGAAGAAATCAAGGATTTTCTGCTCACGGCCAGGCGAAAGGATGCCAAGTGTAAGTGGTCTCCCTGACCGGGCGCGAGGAGCGAGCGGTGGCGGGCGGGCGCGCGGGGCGGCCCCTACCCCGAGCGCCGTCCCCCGGCGTGTCCCCGGGGAGGCTGTTCCCGCGAGTGCCCGGCCGCCGGGGAGCGGCGGTTCTGGCGTGCTTCCCGGAAGGAAGACCTCGTTGGGCAGCGCGTTCCCTGCTCTGCCTGATGGTGAAAGCTTTCAGAGCCGTGCTTAGTTCAGAACAAGGTGTGCGTTCCGAGCAGAAGCCTTGCTGGGTGGAGGTCGGGAAAGGCGGGTCTCCGGACCCTGACTCCAGCGCGGCACTTTGGGCTGGGGGCCCGCGGCGGTCAGGGTCCTGGCCCCGCGCCCAGGGAACCGCACGAAATCGTCGGACTTGGTTTCCCGGCGTGTAAATCAGGGAAAGGAAGCGGTGCGTCCGAAAGCTACAACAGCAAGCTTCGGATTGGTGAGGTCGCGGCCCCGGTGCCCAGTTCTCGGCGTTCGCACCACGCGTGGGAGGGAGTTCCGTTCTCGCTTTGTTGTCGCCGCGGGAGGTTTGGGGGCTTGTGCTTAACGCCGGGTAGATGTTGAGTTCGTACCTTGGAGGGAGGGTGCTTTATATTTAGAGCGAGCGAAGGAGAGAGAGAATCTTAAGCAGGCTCCACGCTGAGCACAGAGCCCAACTCGGGGCTCGATCTCATGACCCTGGGATCATGACTTGAGCCTTTGGTGGCCGCTCAGGAGCCCCCTTGGGGTTTTTTATTTTTGGGGGGGTTTGTTTGTTTGTTAGCCCAGAGTCGTCCTCTTCCTGCTACATCAAATACTCCTTAAAGCTTCCTTTTCCACTCAGACGTGTCATTAAGAGAACATGAGATGCCCTGAACATGGCCTGGCGTCCTGACCTATTGACGTGGTTCAGGACCTGGTTGTCCTGTCTGGTGCTCTGTCCTTGGAGGGATGAAAGTGCACGTGGGCTCACAGGGTTGGGGGAGGGGGGTCCCATCTGTGTCCTTGTTGCCTTTGCACCTCTGGTACTTCTTGAGATGGTGGCCGTCTGTGGGAACAAGTAGCATCTGGTAGGGATGTCTGTCCGGTGGTTCTGGGGACCGCAGGTGACCGCGTGTTGTGTTGTGTACTGTCGTGCTTAGAGAGGTTGTCTTGACAGTTTCGTTCGGACCAGGGGTGGTCACACTGCCTGCCTGAGTCACATCCCAGCTCTGTCGGTAAGTGGCCGTCCTCAGCAGAGTAGACACAGCACCCCCCTTTCCTTCAGTTGAAGATGGGACAATAGCATCTGTCCCATGGGATTGGTGCAAGGATCACATCAGAGGGTCCTTTAGAGACCTCAGTATGTTGAAGAAACGGCCCCAAATCTGTCAGATTGGTTTGCGTTTTAATTTGGGAGCGTGGTTTTCCTGTGGCCTGTGAGGTCAGGGTTGCTCCCCTGCAGACATAATAGGGTGTTCAGTGTCGGTTCAGTAAATTTTTTAAAAACTGAATTTATAAATATGTGTAATATAAAGCTTATTTTTACTTTCTAAAGGTTATTTAGTTACTTGGAGAGCAAGCTTACGCACGAGTGGGGGCGGGGCAGAGAGAGACGATCCCAAGCAGGCTCTGAGCTGTCTGTGCAGAGCCTGATGCAGGGCTTGATGTCAAGAACCGTGAGATCATGGCCTGAGCCCAAATCAAGAGTCAGACACTCAACCGAACGAGCCAGCCAGGCGCTCCCATAAAGCCTGCTTTTAAGTGTGCAGTTCGTTGGCCCAGAGAATGTGCTCGCTTCATCTTCAGAACTCTTGATCTTGTAAGACTGAAACTACGCTCCTGAAACAGTAACTCCCCGTCCTCTCCCTCCAGTCGCCGGCAGCCACCATTCTGCCTGCTTCGTGGAGTGGTGCTTGTCCTCTTGTGACTGGCTTGCTTCGTGTAGCGTAGGGTCTTCGTGGCTCATCCACGTCGTCGCGTTTGTCAGAATTGCCTTTTTAAGGCTGAATACTCGTCGTACGGACGTGCCCCGTTTGGTTTCTTCGTCCGTCAGTGGGCATTCGGTGTCTCCTCTGGTTGTTTTGAATGCTGTTGCCTTGGACACTGGCATAAAGTCTCCTGTTTCTGCTCTTGGTCCTTCGGGGTGCAGGACCGTGCCCAGAACGGAACTACCGCACGCTCTGATAATGAGTAAACGTCTCTTCTTTAAGAGATCCACGGGTCTTCCCCGCAAACGTTGAGCCTGATGTGTAGACATAACAGCAGCTGCTAGGGGCAGTGCGGTGCCTTCGCTTTAACGGGAACATTAAGGTAGCAAAATAGGTTGGTTTGAATGAATACCCAGTTTTCTGGATTTACTAAAACATAAGCTGAGGCGGCCCCTGCCTTGGGCGGGCTGAAGGGCTTCTTCCTGTGCCATGTCTGTCTTCTCCGGCAGTTACTGGCAGAGACGGAGTTATGGGTTGTGAGTCCGAGTTAATCTTGCGCTGCTTCTGCGGGGGCTGAGTGCTTGTGTCAGGTCAGGTACGGGGCTGAGACGCCAGAGCCCTGTGCATTCCCCAGCCAGCGGATTCTTGATTGATACTGATCATCCGCTGATACGATAATAATGAATTCTGGGGAGAGTCTGGGCTGTTTCTAAAGTTACGGTGGGGAGTTTTGATGGGCACGTGAAATGGCCGTAACATACGGGGAAGCGAGTGGCCTCCAGAGCAGACCACACCATCCACAGACCACAAAACTTTGACCTTGCAGCGCTGAGTTTGAGTTACACCTGGGACTCTGTTGTCTGTGCTGTGGTCCTGGGAGAGAATTTGGCAGTAGGAAAGAGGCCGGAAAAGGAGTTTCATGAATTTAAGAAAAGCTTTAGCATATAACTCACTGTGTAGGTGATGGGATCCTGAAGCAAGCCGTTCCCATTGGCCCAGGGGATGTCCTCTCTGGAAGGGAACTGAAGGGAAATGTAGTGGTTTTTGTTTTGAGAGAGAAAGAGAGAGCGCTCCTGGGTACAAGAGGGAGGGACAGAATCCCAAGCAGCCTCCCCGCTTAGTGCAGAGCCCACAGGGTTCAATCTCGTGAACCTGAGATCATGAGAGTCAGAGTCAAGAGCTGGGACGCTTAACCGGCTGAGCCACCCAGGCGCCGGGAAATACAGGTTTCTGACAACTTACTAAATACTGAAGTCTTAGAGGACCTCTTGTTTTCTCTTTCAGCAGAGGCACGGTACAGGGAGGAGAGCACAGCCCTGTCCGTGGTTGCAGTCCAGAGTGCCCCTTTCTGCATAAATACAAAGCAGGTGCGCTGCCTGACATCTCTTTTCTGTGACACAGTTTTTAATTGCTCATTCTGGTCTGTTTGGTAGCCGTCAAGATCAAGAAAAATAAGGATAATGTGAAGTTTAAAGTCCGATGCAGCAGGTACCTTTACACTTTGGTCATCACAGACAAAGAGAAGGCAGAGAAACTGAAGCAGTCCCTGCCCCCAGGTGAGTGAGTTTGGAATCAGAAATGTGGAAGGTGCACGTGTCTCCATCTTGTTCCTTGAGTTGTCCCCAGATTTAGGAAGGTGCACGTGTGGCTTGTCCTAAGTATCTGCTTTTGCTGTTGGTCGTGCAAGGAGTGAATAGTCGTGGTCCCCAGCGTCCATCCCATACCAGGAATCGTTTCCTTGGCCAGAGGGCAGTTTGTTTCGTTCCCGTTCGTGCTTTGCTAATGCAGTGTGGGGCACTCGTCCGTTCTCCCCACAGCCCTGCAAGGTGGCTACTTTACTGTACCAGCGGTGCAGGTCGGGAAACTAAATGCTATAGGCTGTGAGCATAGGTTGGACGGGGCCCTTCCTGATGGTGGGAGGACCGAGGGCCATGGGGGACACGGCCCGGAGCACAGTGCTCCCAGAGTCTGCCTCTTGACCGTGAGAAGTTAACCGATAGGGCCTGGCTTTGTAAGCACCTCTTGAGACTTGTTCATGGAGGCTGTGAGAAGAGGAGTGTGTTTTGTTTATTATTACTATTACTATTATTATTATTATTATTATTATTACCATCGTCGTCAAACACTATTATTTTAAGCAAAACCACCTCAGTATGCTTAATTTCTGAGTTTTGTTAACCCTCTTTAGTTTTAAGTACAAAATCCAGACAAGCAAGAGTAACTCAAAATACAGTGTATGTTTTGGGTGGCTCACTTCTGTATCTCTTTTCTCCTAGGTTTGGCAGTAAAGGAGCTGAAATGAACCCGGCACACTGATTGGAACTGTATTAAAGTTTTAAAAATTCCTAAAACGTCCTTTGTCTTTGAGGGCAGGAAGGGAAATGTTACTTGGTCACGGCTTGGTGGGAACAGGCGGGGGGGTCCCGGTTGCTACCTACTTGGTGTCCCTCATCTTTGGTCGTGATCCCAGTGGATGAATAGAACCATCCTCTTTTTAGCCTAAGTTTGAAAATAAATAGATGGAAATAGACGGAAGAGCCAGATATTTGTGGAAGTAAGCCAGCGTGCCCTCGTGGGATTTAGAAGTCATTTAGGTAAAGTGAGCTTCCTGATAACGAAAATGGTAGTTACAAGGTGGAGTTGATTGGCCCGTCTTAGAAGTGCGGAGCCCGCCCATCTTCCCAGCAGGGCTGCGTTCAGATCCACTGCGTGCTGTGGAAGGTCTCCCTCGACGCAGGGTAGGCATGAGGCTTTTCATCAGACTGAAACACTTGTTTCCTAAGTGCTCCCGCTCAGGGTAAAGAGCGGAAGGGAAGAACGTTGCGGGGTGTAATGAGATCGTTGCCGCGAACAGAGGAATGTTAGTCTACGAAATGGGCCAAGCTTTCCAGGGAAGAGGGAACAGGAAACAAGATCCTGGGACTGAAAGACAGTCTGATAAACCCAGTTGATGGTTAGGGGGGAGGAGCCGGGGTTCCTGCCGCAGAGATCTGACCCTGGGCCTTACGGCAGTGGGGTGCACGTCGAGTTCACAGGGGTGGGGGGGTGTGAATGGGGCCCACTGCTCAGGCCCGTAAGGGTATTCCCAGCGTGAGCAGTGCAGGCCCCAGCCAGCCTAGGCTCCTTGGGGATTAAATCCCAAGTTCTACCACTTGCCAATTAGCGTGATCTTGAGAAATCACCTCACTGAGCACCGTGTGCTGGTAACCAGTCCCGGGGAACTGCAAACCTGTCTGCTCACTGCACCTTGATCTCACAGTCACCGTGGACAAGTCCAGCAGGGATAGGACCGTGCTTTCAGAGAAGAGACCGGAAGATGGCTTTGACAGGCGGTGGCGGTGTCCCGTGGTCAGCAGGTGTCTCCCTGTGCCGCTGCAGGGCAGTGAGCCTCCGAGGATCCCCTCCCCTCTCAGGACAGTGGGGTTGGGCAGGTGCTGTAGGATGCACATATTTCAAGCAGAAAAAACATTGAGGCCGACCAGCAAAGTGCCTCCACACGAGGTCCCTGGTACAAGTTGTGTGGGCTCCCGTGTGCAAGGCCCATGCAGGGCTGGGTGGGGTTTGCTAGACCGCCTTTCCCAGCGTTGCCTGAGTTTCCATATCGTTAAGGCAAATAACTATTGACCCTTCCGGGGTTTATTGTAAGGGGAAAGGAGCGAATAGTAAAAGGTTTTGGAACCCTATCTGGCACCTGGCCATTTTGAGATGAATGAGGGCCATATCAGGATAGGCCACAAGGTGGCGACACGCTACAGCAAATGAGCGGTCTCCAGTGCCTAGTGTCTCGAGCTGGTTGACAAGATCAAATCCATTCCCAAGCAGCTAAGTGCCTGAATTCATTAGTTGATTTTTTTTTCCTTTTCCCTATAGAAATTCTAAAGCCATAAGGGAGTTATTGAGTCTAGTCATGAGCGGCACAGGTTTCTTCCAGGAGGGGTCCACAGGCGCTCGGTGATCATTGACCAACCCAGAATGGAGCACCTTCCGTGGCTTCCAGTCTTCTCCATTCTTCGGGGGTTCGAGATTCCCAGGAAGAGGGCGGGCTTGCCACTTGGGCTCCTTTTGTCCCAGCACATTGTCCAGAGACCAGCCCCAGCTCCTAGGAGACAAGCCCCGTGGGCATTTGTCTGGCCTCGGAGTCTAGAGGAGACACCCTTTCCTGCCGTGGATCTCTGCGCTGGCTTTTGCCTCAGCCATTTGGGGCACTTTTTCTAAACTCGCCATGATGGCCGAGGCCAACTGCAGAGATGATTATTCGGCTGGTTTGAGGCCTAGGTGTGTTCCAAGCCCTCGGGTGGCCAGGGTCACCCGCTGCGTCGCTGAGGTCAGCTTGTAGGCTCGGGTGAGCCCATTCGTGTTGCACAGCAGGTGAACGGCCAGGTGCGGGCCACGGCTGCCGGTTTGGAATGGGCGCGGGGGCTGTTCTCACGTCAACTCCATGAAGAGTTCCTGTTCCTCTTCTGCTGTTTTGCTTCACAGGCTGGCCTGCCTAGGTCAGCAGGCCCCTGGAGAAGCAGCTAGAACGATGGCAGTTGATCACTGTCTAGCTGGGTGCAGACTGGCCCAGCAGGTTTGGGTGTTCCACGCTGCACCCAAGTGGCTGCAGGGATGGCCCTGAGGGCGGAGCTTTTGTGGTCTGTCAGGTGTGTGCAGGCCCGCCCCTTGCCCCGCCCCCTCCCTCTCTGGGGCCCAAGCCTCTGCTCTGGCACGACGGTCCTGTACCGGGTTCAAGGTCAATTCCCCCAAAGTAGGAGGGGCCACCTCCCAGAAGGCAGACCCCTCCCACTTGAGGTCTCTGGCTTCTCCCCTAAAGCACTAAGAGTTCGCTGCTGTGATCTGATCTTCTGGAGAAATGCCAAATCCTCAAGCCTCCAAGGTGTTCCGGAGGCAGGGTCAGCAGCTAGAGCCTTCTGTGCTATTGGCCGAGAGGAATGGGAGGGCAACCATGCACGTGGCACCGGGAGGAGTGAGTTCCAAGGCCACATCCTCTTGTCTGCACCTGCCCTGGGCCCTGGGAAATCGCTCCAAGTACATTTTCCTCTGCAAGCAGCTGTGGCCACGTCAGAGACCAGAATCCATGTGTGAAATGGCCCTTGCGTATCTCTCCCCATCTTTTTTTTTTTTTTTAAATAAAGGTATTTATTATTATTTTTTTAATGTTTATTTTTGAGACAGAGACAGAGCATGAACGGGGGAGGGGCAGAGAGAGGGAGAAACAGAGAAACAGAATCTGAAGCAGGCTCCAGGCTCTGAGCTGCCAGCACAGAGCCCGACGCGGGGCTCGAGCTCATGGACTGTGAGATCATGACCTGAGCTGAAGTCGGATGCTCAACCGACTGAGCCACCCAGGTGCCCCTAAAGGTATTTATTTTAAAGTAAAGCTTATTGAGGTGTAATTTACAGTGAAATTCACTTTTTTAGTGTGCAAGTCTATGAATTTTGACAAACGTTTATAGTGGCATAACCATCACTGCAATCCATATTTCCATCACCTAGAAACGTTCCCTCTTACCCACTCTCCCGCCCTGGTGCGGCAATCAGCCCTGATCTGTTCTCTGTCCCTGCAGTTCCCTAGTCTCTCCTTGCCACCCACCCCCCTCAGAGGACTCTGGGATTGTCCCCTTCCACACCCTTACACCGGATATTGGCTCAGAACCCTCCCCCAGGACACCCCAAGTTAACAAGTCCCCCCTTCCCAACACCAGACTCTTGAGAGCAATGATCACTGAGTGGGGTGAAGGCCACCTCTCCTCCCCTAGTAAACTTGAGACCCCATGCAGAGAGGAACACGGGTGTTTCATCCATCACCGTATCCGCTAGAACAGAGAAGGGGCTCAAAGTTTGTTAAATTCATGAAAACCCCTATGAGAAAGGCGTGGTCCGCGGCCTCCTGTGGCCCCCTGGGCGCGTTCTCTTTGGGCATGCGTAGATGAGATGGCCACAGCCAGGCTCCGGGGACCATCCCCTGACTACAGATCCGCAAGCCCTCTCTGGCCCCTGGCCCTTTGATAGGGGTCATGGCAGGGACGTCGGTGGTCCACCAACCTCTAGCAGCCATGCTTTCAGGGCACCCAGCTCCCCAGCCAGAAACTCAGGAGTCTCTCGAGTCCCCTTCTTCACCCCTGTCTCTGGCCCCCTTACGACCACCCACAAGACCGTGTCCCAGCCCAACCCGTCCGTAACTCCTCCACTCCCACTGAAACCCCGGCGGCCCTCCACCCTGACCTCATCCTCGCCTCAAGCCTCACCTCTCCTCCCCCGCCCCTGGCGTCCTGCGGTCACACCACACTGTTTGCAGTTCCAGAACCGACCTTCTCACACCTGGCCCTCTGTGAGTGCTCAGCATTCTCAGGGCCAGGCGACCACGAGAGGCTTCACCGGATCTCCGACTACCACCAACCCCGTCTGTGTCTGCTGACTCTGCTCCCCTTTGCTTTCCCCCGCAGCCCCCTCTAAGACGGCGGTCTGCAGATTTCTGTGTGCGCCATTAGCAGCCACACCCTGGAGTGCAGTGCCCTCGGCCAAGGGTTTCCATCGGCCCTGTTCAGTGCCTGTGGTGCATGGCACATAGTAGGTGCTCAGTAAATACATGCTGTTGACGGTCTTGTGTCCTCCCGCCCCCTCTCCCCCCCCAGATGTCCAGCCCTTCCCTCCCTCCTGGTCAGCTCGAGGATCCCTTCCTCCAGGACCTCCTTCCGCCTGCCCCAAAGAATCAAGCTGCTCTTCCCAGGCCCCAGTGTTTCCAAAGCCGCATCAAGTCAGTTGTTTGGGCAGATGGCTGGGGGCTCCCAGGACAGAGCCACATCTCAGTCCGCGTGGTTTACGAAACCGATGCTCCATAAATGACGGGGAGTGAATTTAGAACTAGTGACCCAGGGGCAGACTGTTGTTACCCGAGGCCCCAGTCTGTCAGCTTACTTAACTCTCCTCTGGAAGCTCTAGGAATGGCTGTCTTGACTCTCGGGCCGGGACGCACTGCTCGCAGTACTCCCTGACGCTGCACATCCTGGTTTGATAATAAGTGATGAGAACCCAGGGACCTGGAGACTGCTGTTAAGAAACAGGAGCGGTGGGGCGCCTGGGTGGCTCAGTCGGTTAAGCGGCCCACTTCGGCTCAGGTCATGATCTGCGGTCCCTGGGTTCCAGCCCCGCGTCGGGCTCTGTGCTGACAGCTCGGAGCCTGGAGCCTGTTTCCGATTCTGTGTCTCCCTCTCTCTGACCCTCCCCTGTTCATGCTCTGTCTCTCTCTGTCTCAAAAATAAATAAATGTTAAAAAAAAAAGTTTAAAAAAATAATAATAATAAATAAATAAATAAAAAGAAACAGGAGCGGGGCGCCCGGGTGGCTCTGTCGGTTGAGCGTGGGACTCTTGATTTCAGTTCAGGTCATGATTGTAGAGTGTGTGCTAGCAGCTTGGAGCCTGCTTGGGATTCTCTCTCTCCCCCTCTCTGTCTCCCCCCGCCCCCCTCCAAATAAATAAATTTAAAAAATCAACAGGAGTGCTTGGGTGATGTTTTCACTTCTCCTTCCACCTCTTTGGCCCTCGGGGCCAGGACAGAATCCACAGAAGGAAAAGGCTGCTGACTGCAGGGCCGACCCCCTGCAGCCCGAGGGCGCGCCCAGGGCGAGGGTCGAGCCCGGGAAGAGCTAGGCGGGGCGGGGCCTGCACTGGGGCGGGGCCGGGGCGGGGCCGGGGCGGGGCGTCCCGGGCCGGGTAGCGGCGGCCGCAGCAGGCGGGCGCACTCGGGTCGAGCCATGCTGGCCGCGCGCGTGGAGTACGTCGCGCCCTGGTGGGTGGCGTGGCTGCACAGCGTCCCGCACCTGGGCCTGCGCCTGCAGCCGGTGGACAGCACATTCAACCCCCGAGATGAGAGTTACCGGGAGGTGAGTTCGCGCCGCCGGGACCCGGGTCACGGCCGGCGCCCCAAGCCCCCGCGGCACCCCTTCCCCCTCCCGGCCCGCCGCGCTCCATACGCCTCTCCGACCCGCCCCCAGTCTCCCCCCGCAGCCTCGTCACCCCTCTCCCTTTCTCCCCCGGGACGCTTGGCCACGGCCTTCCCGTCTGGGAACCTCGTGGGCCGGGGAAACTGGAAAGATGGGAGTTATGCCCGGGATGGGATACGGGGAGGAAGGGCGCGGCGGCTGCGCGCGGGGGAAGGGGCCGAGCGCGGGGGAGCGGGTATTTGTGGCGGTACCCCGGCAGCTCCTGAGCGAGCTCCGGGGATGCCAGAGGCGCCTCGGGCTTTTCTTCCGTCTGCGGTTCCAAGACGGGCGCTCTCTTTCCGGGTGTGTGTGGCCTGGGAGAAGTTTGGGCAGAAACTGGTCTCCCCGAGCTCAGCTCCGCAGCGCCCCTCCCTCCCCAGCCCTGCCTGCGGGGCGGGAGTCGCTGCCGACACCTCTGCCTGGGCCCCTCTTGGACGTTTGCAGGGCTGGGGGAGGCGGCTGAGTGGGCAGCTGGGGGTGATTTACCCCCAAGGCCCTGGATTTCTGGGGTCTTGGCTTCGTGGCCGGCCACTCCCCTCATCCTCTCATTCTGCCCTTTCTCCGCTCGGCCGGCCCTCCCCTCTGCCGTTTCTGTACTGCCCTAGGGGGAGGGGCTCCCCAGACCTCCAGGCCCTGGCGGAGCTGCACATTTCTCCCAGCCTTCTGGGTCTGGCCAAGGCCGCCCCGGCCTCCCGTGGCCCAGCTGAGTCAATTCACTGTTGGGTCAAAGATTCCGGCTGAAAAGCCCAGGACGGGACCCGTCTTGGGACTTTGACCCCTGGTGGCCTTTGCCTGCAGAGTGTCAGGTTCTCAGGCGTGATCTGCCAGTGTGGGGCAGGTCGGGGCAGAGCGGGGCCTCTGCTGGGTCTAGAGAGGCTGAGCGGGAGGCTGAGCCTGGAGTCAGCTGTTCGCCTGTTCCCCCACCAGGCCTTTCTCCTGCAGGGCCCCGGGGATCCTGATCTGGCAGGGTGTGCAGTGCCCCGGTGGTGACGGGAGTCTAATAATAACCCCTAGTGTCCCTGTCGCCCTCAGGCCCCGGGCACCTGGGGCCTGCCCTTCCAGAAAGAGGAGGCTATCAGGACCCCTTCCTGCTAAGACAGTTGGGCGGGTTAGCCAGGCTCCCTCCTAATATGTGTTTGCCCCTCCCTCTCCCGGAGCCCAGCCTGTGGAAGTCAGCCTTCCCTGAGAATGTGGCCGCCTGGGGATAGCTCCAGGGAATCTTCCGCTCCCAATGAATGCATGAAAAGAGGCGGATATGATTTCTGAGACAGCTGTGTTGTTGGGTGTGTGTGTGTGTGTGTGTGTGTGTGTGTGTTCGTTGCTGTGTCCCAAATCCTGCTCCCAGATCCTGCACCCAGGGTCTCCAACCATAATTTTATTCTCTTCACGGAAAGAAATCTAAACTGGCTGGGACAAGAAGCCCTGGGGGCAGGGGTAGGGTACTCTCCCTCCCCCTCCCCCACTACGACCCCATAGACAGCGCCTGTCCAGCCAGCATCTGTGGCTGGCAGGGCCTGAACCTCCCCGACCCCACCGAGTCCCATGGGCAGGTGGCCGCTGAGCCAGCGGGACCCACTCACAGCCCCCTGCCCCTCTTGTCCCAGGGTTTAGACCCTGGCACACCGAACTGGGCATCAAATGACTCCCAGTGATGAGCGGCCCTCCTGGCCCTTCTCCTGAGGGCACCGAGTGCGATGTGGGTGTGAGGGGCCAGGATGGGAAGTGTGGTTTGGGGTGTTATTTTAGGTGGCTCATACTTGGCTGAGTTCCTCAGTTGTCTGACCATGGGTCTCTCCTGGAAGTCCCTTTCCTCCCAAGTGCCAGGTCAGTTAACACCACGAATCGGGCACCTTCTGCTGTCAGTCATCGGAGTGCTCCACAAACTAGATTGGGGCCAGGGCTGTGCTGGGCGTGGGGTCACGTGATTGCCAAGGCCGCCAGGGCTTCTGGGTGTCAGGCTACCGCAGCTGAGTAGGTGGGGCTGGGGCTCTGCCATCCAGCTGTCTGGGTTGGAATCCCAGTTTTATCACTTACCATGTTTCATAGCAGGTGTCTGTCCGTCTCTGAGCCTCCCTTCCCTCATCTGCAAGTACCGAATGAGACGTTGCATGAGACACACTTAGTACATAGAGGGACGTAGTGGGACCCAGTGATACAAATCATTAGATGGGCTGGGGGCTCAGTAATGTGTCCAAGGGCAATACTTCTCTCGGGCGACAGAGCACTGCATCCGGCTGTGTCTCTTTTCCAGAACAAGAAACTTGGGTTCCTTCCTTCAGCTGTGCCTTCACCACCCCACCCCCACCCCCCCAGTGCAGGGAGACCAGATGAATTGTCTTAGTAAAGTTCCAGATGCCGTGCAAATGTTCGCGGTGGCCACGGTCAACGTGCAAGAGCCACACGTGTGCTTCCTGTTCCACCTTTCCTTTCCCTGCTTCTGTAGACCGGGTGTCCTTTCCAGATGTGCATGGTGAGGTGGAGGAGAGGTTTTCAACTTTTTGCATTTAGACGGAGAGGTTTGCAACGTTTTGCATTTAGACGTGGATTTCCACGTGTTAGTTTTGGATGGTGCTTCAGTTCCTAGGCTCCCCAGAGAGTCCCAAGTGTGTGACCTCAGGCCAGGGGTGGGGACAGCGTGGGGGCCGGACCCAGAACTACAGGGCTCCCCCCACCCCCTTCCTTGGGGGCAGCTCTCAGGAGGAAAGGCCCGGCTGGGAGCCGGGGAGCCAAAGTTGGAATGAGGAAGCCCCATTCATTCAGTCTGAACACTGAGTCATGGTCATGGGACGATCACGCTGCGCCCCCCTCCCCTGCTGGTGGTGGGGGGGCTTAACCCTTCCCTCCAGTGCTGCAGCTCCCCTCCCTCTGGCCTCACCCTCCGCCCCCGGGGCTCGCTCACTTTCTAGCTGTCTCCTGACCTCTTGGGGTGAGGGGGACCCAGGCTGTCGCCCCTTCCCCTGCCTCGTGCAGAAGCCCCTCGTGGTCCGCTTTCCCAGAGTACAGATCAGTCAGTGCCGCCCCACCTTGGGTCCTGGGTTCGTGCTCTGGGTTTCTCATCACAGAGTGACAAACCAGAACTAATTGAAGTCACTTTGATGGGGGGAGAGGCGGGAGCCCCGAGCCCTGATGTGGAGCTGCTGTGGGCTGGTGTTGGGCAGAGTGGGGAGGTGGGAGCTGCCGGGCACTGTGCAGGTGGGACTGATGTGGGAAACTACTTTCCAGGCTCTGTGAGAGCAGGGGACTTGTGAGCAGAGCTCCCAGGTCCCTTTGGAAGGGAGGTTTGCTCTCCCCCACCCCCACTGCCACCGCACATAGGGACTTGCAGTGTTAATTAGGGGCAGGAACATAATTGTCTCTCCCAGGGTGGCAGGTGACACCCAGGCGGCTGTGGGGTTCTGCTGGTTAGGCTTCCGCTCCTTCCTCCAGCTCCTCCTTCCTCCTCTTCCCCCTTCCCCAACTTCCTCCTTTCCTTCCCTGCCCTCCCCGCCGTCGCACCCTATCCCCCCAGCACCCAGAGAGACGTCTGGAGGTGAACTGCTAACCAAAGGGCCCCCCTGCATTTGGGTTTCCCAGGCCTGGCCTCTCCCCAGGCTGGGCTGCATCACCGGGAACCCACTTGAGGCAGCTGCCCAGCTTGGGAGGCGCTGCTCCCGGAACTTGGCTCACAGGGGGCAGGGGGCTCTGAGAGCATGACCTAGGGGAGCCAGCACACAGACTAAGGGCAGCAGCTGGCTGTGGTTTGCGGAGACTGACATGGCACCAGCCCATGTCTAGACTACCGCTTAGAGGTCCTCCCTTGCTGGGTGGGGACGCATGGCAGAGTGGTGGCTTTGCCTGTGTAGGGAGAGGTTGGGAAGGGGGCCGGCCAGGAGGCCAGCTAGAAGTCAAGGGTAACTGGGAGGAGGACTGGATGTGAACCGCTCTCTGAGGTATACAAAAGGTCTGTCGGGGTTCAGGTTGCTTTTTTTTTTCCCCCGTTAGGAACAACTTAAAGGAAAGTGCACACTCTTAAGTGTGCACCTCAATACGTGTGTGTGATACCATCCTGAGAGAATATTCCCACCTCCCCAGGGCTCCCTCACACTCCTTCCCAGTCCATACCCTCCCAAAGGGAATTACTGTTCCCACCTGTCACTATAGATAGGTACGCTTCTCTAGGGCGCCTGGGTGGCTCAGTTGGTTGAGCATCTGACTCTTGATTCTGGCTCAGGTCATGACCCCAGGGTCGCGGGACCGAGCCCCGGGCTGAGTGTGGAGCCTGCTTGAGATTCTCCCTCTCCTTCTCCCAGCCCCCGCCCTTCCCTCTCTCTCCCTCTGCCGTTTCCCTGCTTGCTCACACACAGGCACATGCCCTTTTTCTCTCTCTAAAAAAATAATAATAATAATAAAAGCATAGGTGGGTTTCTTCGACGTTGAACTTTATGTCTGCCGTTTTGCCTGGCCTGTCTCCCCCACCACTGTGCCCGTGAGATCGCCGTTCGGCCGTGTGTGTAGCTGCAGCTTTCTTCCCATGGCCGCGTAGTATTCCAGTGTATGACTATAGCACATCGCACATGTATCTGTTTTCTTGTTGGTGGACGTTTGCATTGTTTCCGCCCTTGGGCTGTTACCACTGCGGTGAACGCTCATGTCCGTATCCTGTGGGGACACAGGCCCTCCTTTCTGTAAAGCAAATATCCTGGAGCGGAATTGCTGGGTTGTGGGCGTATGCTCATTGTGCAGTGGTTTGCAGATTGGTCAGGGGATCCCTGGGTTTTAGCAGAGGGGCCTCGGGGGCCTGCAAGAGGGTGGCCAGGACAAAGCGTGGCTTTTCGGTCCACTCCTCAGTGAGAAGAGGCCCTGAATAGCGGGGCTCCGCTAAGCAAGCATGTTTGAAGCAAACGTTAAGCTGCTGGAAGAGGTTTGAGAAAAGTCTGTCGGCGCTCATCAGTGCTCCCAGACTTGAGCGGGATACAGATCTCCTGGGACCATCCCTAGATGCTGTTCTGACTCACTAGGGTGCAGAACGAGGCTTGAGACCCTGCATTTCTAACAAGATTCTGCATTCTAAGAGAGGCCCATGTTGAGCGGGTCAGTGAACTTCACTTTGAGTAGTGAGCCCCTAACATCCAGTCTTCCTTGGCCCCCTTCACCTTGGCCCGGGGCTGCAGGACCCTCTAGTGAGGACAAATGGGCTGGGGGCAGGAAGGGGGCCGCTCCTTTCTACTGTCTCACCTGGGTGGGGGCCTCCCGGATCAGTCACAGGACAGGCAGTGCCCGGCCACACCTTGAGGACTGCAGGGACCCTTCTGCAGGGGTGATGTGTTCAGACCCACTGGGCCTTCCCAGCTGCCTGCAGGTGGGCTTACCGTCCACGCTGCTGAGGGAGGGAGGCGAGCCGAGAGGCGAGTTCCTGCAACAGCAGTGATGTATTTTTCCCAGGTGGAGGTGAAACCACACTACGCCCTCCACCATCCCCATTCCCAAATGAGCCATTGCCCCTGCCCACTTCTGGACTGTCCCCACCACGCTGGCCGTTTGTCCCTAGGCTCAGAAGCCTGCAGGTGCAGGCGACGGGCTGAGCAGGTGGAATCAGGGTCCCCAAGACCTCACAGGGCCAAGCAGCCAAGCAGAGAAAGACAGGGCGGACCCAGCAGGTGCCTCACTTCTCTGAGCCCCCGCTCCCCTCCCCCCTCGCCCCGCCGAAAATGGCCCCCAGCCTGAGGACAGCAGAGCCCAGCCTCTGTGTTTCAGGGTTGTCTCCTATGGGTACATGGCCCTGCTCAAGTCTGGTCTCCCACCTTAGACCAGGAGGTCCTGGGCTCCCAGCCCAACAGTCCCAGCCCGGACTAGAGGGCAGGGGACTCCAGACCAGGAACCCCCCTCCCCCCCGCCCCGGGGGCACGTGGGGAGCAGGGTGAGGCTGTCAGCTCAGGAGCCTGACTTACAGCCAGGTCTGGCCCTGGCTGGCGGCCACCAATCCTGGGGCCATCTGGTGTCCATCTGGCTGAAGCAAGAGACTGGAGGGCAAGGAGGGGAGTGCCTCCGGGCCGCCTGACAGACGGCAGCTCTCTTTGCAGGACCCCAAGGAGCTCGGCTGGCCTGAGACGGGCTTCAGAATCTTGGGCTTTCCTGCTGCCCTTGGCACCTGGCGGACATCTATCCCTTTACGGATTTAGTGAAAGGGACCCCCTGGGTGCATGTTCTGACCTCTCTCCTCCCCCTCCAGCACAGCCCTGGCTTCTGGTTTCTCTGGAGGGACCCCAGCATCTAGAACAAGGCTCAGAGGAAGCAGATATACCAGACGTCCCTTCCTGGCCCTGGCCCAGGTTCCGCTTGGCTTCTGAGACATCCTGCCCAAGCCCTGTGTCCTCCAGGAGACCACGGCCCTCGGACCCCCGGGGATGTCCCCCTCCTTGTCTGTCCCCCAGCCACGCAGCTCAGCACCCGCAGCCCCCACTGCCAGCTGGCGGTTCCTGCCTTGTCTCTTGGACATCTCAGGGCTGCTCATCAGGCAGGGCTTGGTCCCTATCTCCATGCAGGTGCATAAGCCACCAACCTCAGCCCAGCTCCTTCTCCCTCACATCCGCCCCCGCACCCCCCCGCCCAACCCCGGTGCCAGGCCCCGTGTGGACAGGGCGAGACCCTCAACTGTGGGAGGAGGGAGGAAGGGCAGAGGAGAGGATGGGTGACCGACCACGTGCAGTCACGGCTCCTACACTCACAGCCCGAGTGGGAGCTCAGGGCCCTGGGGCAGGGCGCCTTCCGGACCTGCCCTGGGACCAAGTGCTGACCCCAGGCATCTCCCCTATAGTCACTGATGTTCCTGGGGCTGGTGGCCGCCGTCTGCCTGGGCCTGAACCTCATCTTCCTCGCGGCGTACGTGGTCTGTGCATGCTGCTGCAGGCGGGACGAGGCCATACAGACCAAGCGGCGCAACTCCTGCTGTGTCACCTGGACGGCGGTGGTGGCCGGCCTCGTCTGCTGGTGAGTGTCCCTGTGTGCACTGGGTGCTGCCTTGCAGACCATGTACCCTCTCCCTCCACCACCAGCCCCTCACCAAACCCCAAGGGGTTCGTCCGCTGTCTGGCCACATCCTCCCGACCGAGTTCCGGGTACCTTGATGGCAGAACCCTTCACAGGGTGAAGGCGTTTCTTGCGAAGCAGAGGGAATTGGATTCGTGGGGTGGTGATGGGGGTCTGCCTAGTGCGCCTCTGTCCTGGTGCAGTCCTGTGCGGCCTGGCCGGGCACGTGCCTGCCGCCATCGGCAGCTCCTGGAGCAGTTTGCCAGACGGCATTCCCGGACGGAGGGGGTGTCTGCTGTTTGCATCGCAGTACCCTCCCGGCTGGTCTGCGAGCTCAGAGAAAATTTGGCTGCAGTCTCCATCAATTCCATCTTCTCAAGAGATCAATAGCTCTTAGTGCCTTCAGACGGCGCATGAGGGTTTCCAACTCCGTGCCAGAGCCCGCACCCCCCGGGCAGTGTCCACACACACGCTGGGTCTGTTTTCGGGAGTTGCTTGTATGTTTCTTGTTTTCGTATCTACAGAGGTTTTTCCAAAAGCCTCGGATCCACCCTGAGATGCTCCTGGGGGTGGTCACCCTCAAGGCGTAGAGACCCTCATTGCCAAGTGTCCGTTGTATCCAAAAACCACAGTGGGACTTAGCTGTCTGCCTCAGCGGCAGGATGAGAGGCGGGCGGGACGCAGTGATCCTGGGCCATTAGCCTCACTTCTCTACTGTGGTCTCTTCTCCATTAGAACATGGTCACGTCCCGTCCCGCCTGCAGCGTAAGGGTCCTCCAAGCCAAGGAAGGAAGGAACTGGAAGCAGGGTAGCAATGATCCCAACATTCTGAGCACTAGGGCTGGTGGGGGGGTGGGGGGGAGAGCAGGGAACGTGCAGCCGGGTCCTAAATCATAAACTGCCTGAGTCAGGAGTTCAAAGACGAGTCTGACGCCCAGCAGAGAGGAGCTCCCACAAAGTAACCAGAATAAAGGCCGCCTGCTGGAGGGGGGCAGGAGACAGTGAAGGAAACTGTAGTGCTTACCACACAGCGAGCCCTCTCTGGGAACTCAGAGTAAAAAAAAAACAAAAAAACCTCTACAAATGACAGAAGAATACTTTGGAACAGTGAGAATGACTTTACGAGGGTCAATCCCAATAAGCAATAATTACCAGCTGTTTAAGGAAAACTCAGAACAGAAATGTGACGTGACTCATCCTTCAAAATTCTACATGCTATTTGCACCAGGCAAGAGCGAGCCGGCGGTGAGCACAGGCTCTAATTCTGCCTTCTGTGGCTCCTGGTCCACTGGGAGAGGCAGAGAATTACACACTTGTTTACAATTACAAACTAAATTACGAACTGAGAAGTAAGTTCGGAGGAAAGGAACAAGCGTCAAGTTGGATGGCCGACTCGAGTCGGGCATTGCTGGATGATGGACGCCAAGATCCATAGGGTGACCAGGCAAAAGTGGGGGGCAAGGTAGGAGGAGGTACTTCCAGCCAGAAGGAAGAGGAGTGCGTGCAAAGGCCCTGTGGCAGGAGGGAGCACAGGACATTTAAGGAACTGGAAGAAGCCAGTGAGGCTAGAGCAGAGAGAGCAGATGACGGGGCTGGGGTGGGGGTGCTACGGGGATCTTGGGGAACAGCGGTAAGTAGAGTGGCTGACAGTCACCTTCACTGGGGTTGTGCTCAGATTGGAAGGAACGGAGGGGTAGAGTCAGGGGGGGTGGGGAGTAGAAAAAGCGGGAGTAGCGGGGTACAAGGTGAGGTTGGGGGGATTGGGGGGAGATGTTGTGTTGAGCTCTGACAGTAAGGATCCTGGAGAAGAGAGGAGATTCAATCCATAGAAGAAAGTACCAGCAGCAGGTTCCCAAAACATCAAGAGGGGTATGAGGAGAGCTCCTTGTGTTTTTCTGTTTGGGAGACAGTAATTTTATAGCTGGGAAAAATAGGCAGGGCCATCACTGCATTTATTCTGTCTCTTTCCTCGAGCAGAATGGTCTACGTGGCCCAGGCAGGACCCATGACACCCAGCGGGAGCTGGGAGGCCCTCGTTGAACAGCCAGGGCCATTTCTGGTCTTGAAGACCAGGTGCCCTCCTGGGCCAGCTCCGATAAATCCGGACTAGGAGAAGGCAGAGAAGTAGAATACCTCCAATCCCCAAAACAGCAAGAGATGGAAAGGTGTTGGCTTCAGGCCAAATCCCCAGAAAACACTAGATCATGACGCAGGTGACTAAAGGAGAAAGTTAGAAACGCAAGGGGCAAACAAAAGGTGTTTTCCGAGCATAATAAAAATTAAAAAAAAAATTTTTTTTTAATGTTTATTTATTTTTTGAGAGATACAGACAGAGCCCAAGGGGAGGGGCAGAGAGAGGGAGACACAGAATCGGAAGCAGGCTCCAGGCTCTGAGCCATCAGCACAGAGCCCGATGCGGGGGCTTGAACTTACGAACCGTAAGATCGTGACCTGAGCCGAAGTCGGACGCTGAACCGACTGAGCCCCCCAGGCGCCCCTAAGTGCAGTGAACTGGAATGAAAGCTGGTTGAACATGCGGTTGAATGAACAGAACACACAGCGGGACAGCAAACCGTGGCCAGCGTGTGTGTGTGTGTGTGTGTGTGTGTGTGTGTGTGTGTGTGTGTGTTTGTGTGTGACTCAGAGGAAGCGGTAGGGACTTCGCTGTCAAATAAATGCACGTGCTCAGAGCACACTGACACGGTGGGCGCAGGGTGGGTGCCCCTTACCTGCACTTCTAACAGGCGCTCCAGGTGATTCTGTCCTGTGGTCCACGAGCCACTTTCCGAGAAATACTGAGCTCGTGGCTGAGCCCGCCCCGGGAGGAGGTTTCTGTGAAGTCTCCCTAGATCCTTCCTCTTTAAGGAGAAAAGAAAACACGTAAGTGCATGCCCATGTGCATTCATCTCCCGCCCCCCCAGAGGTAGTGTTTGTTCTGGGTGAGATCTCGGAGGCTGCACAGTGAACCCCCAGTGGCTCAGGTCGGACGAAGTCCGGCACATGATGTAGGCGAGATGTGAGATGATGTGTCCCGGCTGGAATGTTGGATCAAAACCAACTAGATGCGGTTTCACAAGGACAGATTGAAAGTTCTGCTTTTGCTTGAAACAAAACGAAAATCAGAGCGGCACTACAGGCAGGAGGGGAGAGCAGGCTTGATCCGGTGGGGGGGGTCGTAGGCCGCGGGGTCGGCAGTGGGGAGAGGGGGGCTGCCGGGGCTTAGCCCCCCGGGTGCTCGGAACCGAGCGGACACCTGGCCGTGGGTGCCTCACCCACAGGCCGTGGTTAGGAGCGCCGGTGACCGGTTGGAGGGGTTGAACCTGGTGGACAGTGATGATGTGGGCCGGGGTCTGGAGGGCACGTGTCTGACCTGGAGAGCAGGAGGGAAGAGGTGACACGACACGGAGCCACATTCTGATGCCCGAGGGGCGTCTTGCAGAATTGGAGGCTTTTTCCGGGCCGCCCCCCAGGACGGTCGAGAACCAGCGGGTGCACGTCGTGAGGATGTGGGCCGCAGCTCCATGTCAGAAGGAACTTTCTACCAGCTGGAAGGTTTCAGTATGGCAGGCGGCCCCATGGGTGCTGTGGGGAAGCAGGGGAAAAGGGTAGAGGATGGTGGGAGGGAGGCCCAGCTCCTGGAGGTTTCAGGAGAGACCTCAGGGGTCCCCCGAGCCTCCCTATGACAGTCACCTGGGGAGCAGCAGAATCCCTAGGGCCAGGCCAGCAACCTTCCCCGCTTTGGAGCTGCCAGATTGAAGACAGCAGTAGTATTCTCTGCCTAAAGGAAATGTACTGTAGAGCTGGTCAGCCAGGCCAGGGGCAAGGTGGCCGTGAACCTTCACCCCCACCTCCCTCACCTGCCGGAACTCCCTCCCCTCCCTCCCTGGGGAGGAAAGAGCTCCTTACTCAAAAAGGAGCGGCTGTTCACAGCAGCTGTGTTCGTAATCACCAAAACTTGGATGCAGCCAAGGTACCCTTGCGTAGGTGAATGGGTAAACCCAGACACTGGACTGTCAGTCAGCACTAAAAAGAAATGAGCTATCAAGCCATGAAAAGACGTGGAGAAACCTTAAAAGCATAGCACTGCGTGAAAGGAGCCAGTCTGAAGCGGATGCAGCCTGTTTGATTCCAACCATATGACATTCCGGGAAAGGCAAAGCTGTGGAGACAGCGAAAAGATCAGGGTGGCCGGGGAGGGAGGGCGGGATAGGTGGAGCACAGATTTTTAGGGCAGCGAAACCGGTCCGTAGGATACCGTCACGGTGGATACGTGTCATACGTTTGTCCAAACCCACAGAACGTTCCAGACCCAGAGTGGTCCCTAGGGTAAGCCGTGGACGCTGGGTGATAATGACGTGTCCGTGCAGGTGTTCTCGATGGCACGGGGGATGTGGGAAATCTCTGTACCTCTGCTCGACTTTGCTGTGACTCAAAAACCGCTCTTAAAAATACTGTGCTTGAAAAAACAAAACAAAAAACTTTCTCTTCTGGGTGTCACCTCTGACTCTGCTTGGGGTCTCGCCTCTAGTGCCGCGGTGGGCGTTGGTTTCTATGGAAACAGCGAGACCAATGACGGGGTGTACCAGCTGATCTACTCCCTGGACAACGCGAACCACACCTTCTCGGGGATAGATGCACTGGTAAGGCTCACGGGCAGCACTGGCCGGGCTGGGCGCAGCCCGTGAGGTCAGCGTGCTCAGAACAAGGGCCCCAGTCACGGCCCGGCCAGCTTGGCTCGGGGGTTGGGGGTGGGGGGGTGGAGCGGACACCCCTTGGGGCTGCATTTGGTTCTGCTGGGAGTAAACAGGCAACTTCTGCTCTTCGGGCAGGGAGGGGTGGTGAGGACAAAAGGAGAAAGGCTGACCGGGTCCTGGGAGGACACGGAGATGGCCGTGGACTCCAATCCTCTTCACTTCCGGAGGGCTGACCACTTCCCCGTTTGTCCAAGGGGAGCCTGAACGTGGACAATCAGCCCCATGGTGTTTGATGTTCAGTTCAAATGCTCCGTACGGGGCACCGCGAGGTCCAGAAGATGTCAAGGTGTGAAACGCTTCAAAACCAAGTGAAGCACCCCGAGGGGTGGGAAGACGAGGTGTCCTCCGGGCTCTGGCGTCCAGCTGGGGCTCAGGGTGGAGGATGGGGTGGGCTGCCAGAGGAGGGGTTGGAATTTTAGGGCCACAGCCATTCTGCTGCGCCCCTGGCCTGAGTGAGAGGCCGAGCCACAGGATCAGGGTTTTCTCAAACACTGGCCTTGGCCCCCTGGCCTCCAAGTGCTTGTCACCTCTGCTGTAAGCAGCAGGTAGGTGTTTGGGCCGGTTTCCAGGGAGCCCCCGTGCCCCTAGGAGCCAGGCTCCGGTAGAAAACCAAAGGACAGTTTTCAGGGAAGCCAGTCCCTGGACATCCCCACTGCTCCCAGTCCCCTCTGGACCATGTCCCCTGCAGAGGGGTGACCTCAGCCAACAGCCAGGTCGTGTCTTTGGGCAGCCTCAGCCACAAAGTCCAGCCCCAGCCAGAGCATTTGGACATTGCCCTGGGACCCAATTCTGGAAGAGGGTTCGACCTCATTGCCCGCTCCTTCTCCCTAAGCTCCTCTAAGACCTTAATCCCTCAGCAGCCCTTGGCAGGGGGTGGGTGGTGCCCCTTAAAGAGACAGCACCCAGGAAGGCTGCTGGCGTGGCTCTGGCCTCAGAGAGAGCCCTTCTGGGGAGCTGAGGGTCATACGCCAGACCAGGACCCACCTGTCCTGCAGTGCCTGTCCATCTACCCCTTGCATCCACCAGAACCCATCCCTGGAAGACTGAGTCGTCCAGACATGGGGCAGAGGCAGCTCTGTGGGGCGAGGGTGGGCAGCTGGGATGTGGGGCTGAGGGCAGCCTTGAGGCCGCACACAGCTTGGCCAGCCCAGGGGCATGGGAGGGGTCCTCACTTTCTGGGCCCCCCACCCCACCTCTACCCTAGCGGGAAAGGGCCTCCATGGTTACTGCCTCTAGGCTCTGCCTCCCCCTCTGTCTCCACCCACAGCACCAGTTCCCCCTAGAGGAGGAACCCAGCCCCAAAAGGAGAGTCCCTTGCCCGGGGAAGCCCCAGAGAAATGACCTGCACTAGTTGACCAGTGCCCATCATAAGGAATGGCCCCTGTCTCCCCCCGCCGGGGACTGAGATCGAGAATCCCAGGGCCATCCTGATGGGAAAGGTTGAGTTCTTCCTGTCCTGTAAGGTGAGAATATACACACGAAAGGAACTGGGAACAAGCCCCTAGGCTGGCCCATCTGCCCCGAGGGCTGAGTCTCCAGGCCAGATTTAGACATTCCACAGTGAGCCCCACGTCTCCAAACTCCCCCATGTTCCCAAAGGGAAGGGTTCTGTGTGTCTCTGGACGTCAGCCCCTCTTCTATGCACCATGTCTAAAAGTTGAGGTCAGGAGCCCCAGGGTTTTGTGATGGTCCAGCCAGCTGGGAGCTGCCTCTATCCTGCGCAGGACCACCTCCTGCCTCCTCTGGGTGAGCCCACGGGGGGCCCTGTGGAAAGGCAGGGCTCTGGGCCCTTGCCAGGGCCTGTGAGGCTGGTTTGGGCCTCAAGGTAGGCACCCCACATACTGGGTCCCAAGGGTTGCAAGGGAAGCAGCAGCTTTTGGAGGGCTCCCCAGATCCAAGGGGTGAAGGCCTACATCAGGGAAATGGTGTTCAATAAGATAATGTTGATGAAAGTGCCCGGTAATCTACAAAGTCCCCCCAGATGGGGTGACTATGATAATGAGTGCCATTATTATAATTACTGTAATTATATATGTTCCTGTAATCACTGTGAAGGAGAGAGGAGGCTTTGGTGAGTGGGAGTAGGGAGGGCAGGACTCCAAGGACAGGTCAGGCAGCCAGAACTGGGCCAGAGCAAGATGAACCCTTCAGGGCTTTCCTGGATCAGAAGTCCCACCCCTGCACCCTTCCACTCTGAGGACCCCAGTGGGTGGGGGCCGCAGCTCAAGGCTCAGGCAGGCCTGGCAGGGTTCTGGGTCAGCCGCACATTTTGATTTGGGGGGTGGTCAGAAAGGGTCATTTGGGAGTGCCGGTCAGGGGTTTCCTCTCTCTCGTCCAGTGCCCCTCATCTACCTTCTCTCCTCCAGTGAAGGGAGCCTGAGCTACAGCGACTCACCCAGGGGACCAGGCACACCTCTGACCCCTCAGAGTCTCAGCTTAAAATAAGGGCCCCGTGAGCCTGGCCGATTCAGACTTAAGCCACCCGTTCCAGTGGCCAGTGTGGCCGCTCTGGGCTGTCTCCTTAGAGCCCCAGCAAGCCCATGGCAGCCGCTGGGTGAGGAATCCGGGGCACAGGGTTTGAAGCTAGTGTGTTTGGAACCAGAACCTGCACCCAGGTGTTCTGGTCTTAGCCCCTCCCTTCAGGATCTGAGACGGGGGGGGGGGGGGGGGGGTGGCTCGTGGCCACCTGCAGAGGCTGTACCCCTCTGCCCCCTGATGCGGCTGCCCTTCTAGAAAATCTCATTAAGCAGAGAAGCTTCCTCCCCTCTGGAGGTTTTCAAACTTGAGTGCCTGATAAACACAGAGTGCTGGGCCCTTCCCCAGAGTTTCTGATTTTGCAGGCCTGGCACAAGGCTGAGAATTTGCATCTGATCACCCAGCCGGTGCTTGGGCCAGGGACGACTGTTCTGTCATCTTGGGGTATACCTGCTTGCTTGCCCCAACCCCAGCCCAGCCCCGGGAGCTGAGCCATCTGTCCCCTGTTGTTCACAGAGCTTGTCACCGAGGTGGGGGAGAACTCTGTCCCAACTCTGAGACGTCCCTGGTCCCTGTCCCTTGGGAGCTCTCGTGTCACCCTCTGAGGCCGGGGGATGGAGGAGGAATGGAATGGAGTGGGGAATGGGGAGGGAGCAGGGCTGTAAGCAGATCAACGTTGTGGTTTTAATTTTTTTATTGTTGTTATCTTCGGGAGGACATCAGGAGGGAAGCGAGGGGCCTGGCAGATGTTTTCCCGGCTTTTGTCTTTTGCCAAGAAGAGATTTAAGAAATCAAGAAGTTAAAGCTACGGAGCTATGGAAGGAGAAAAAAAATCATCTTACAGAAAAAGTTTACAGATCATTTTTAGCAGCCCTTTGCTCTAAAGCCGGTTTTCTATCATGTAGGAATATAAAACACATCCTAATCTTGGCACTTAGTAATAGTGCCTTTTGGACAAAACACTTACACGCGGATCTTACTGAATTGAAACGGAAAGTTTATTAGGGTGATAGTTAGAGAGTCTGCTTGTATGTCTTTTTTTTCTTCCGTGTGAAGCTATAAACTGCCCAATCTAGACTACCTCTGCCGTCTGGTACCTCTTAGTCCTTACCCAACTTGTAAGAACGGAGAGCAAGCCGGAAAATGGAACAAGCCGCTGACGTTGAAAAACAAAACAAAGGGGAACAAAGAGGGCCATTCTCTTTTCTGGAACCCGAAGCTCATGGAGCAGCGCAGATGTGAAAAGCCACAAAGTTGCCCCACCGCTGGTGGCCAGGAGTGTTACCTAATGGGCCTGTCCTCTGGGAAGCTTCTGCCCCCTCTGCTGGCATTTTATCTTCCTTCCAGACCTGGGGGAGCTGAGGCGGCCCCAGGAGGATTAGCACACACTCTGCCCTCCAGCCGGTTCTGCTTGTTGGTTTGGCCAGCCAGTTTCCACGAGAGAGTTTTCCCCCTGACACTGGCACGCGGGCTCAGAGCAGGCTTGCGGGGGCGAGCTCGGGGTCCCCAGGCTGCGTCCCTGGGTCCAGCGGGAACCCTGAGTCTGGGCTGTTTGAGCCAGACCTATTTGTGCTTCTTGTTTGAAAGCCAAGGACAGTCAGTGCCATCGCCTTTCCCTCTGTGCCTTTGGAAAGAAAGCTGTTCCTGCAGGGTCCACTCAGCTCCGGGCCCTCGCGGCCCAGCCGAGAGAGGGAACCTGTCCGTCCACCTGGCTGGACGGCCGCAGCAGGGGCGGGTGTGTGAGCCCTCAGAGCGGGCCCCGATTTCCCCCTGTCACTTGGCCAGGCTCTTCGGAGGCAGGATCGGTCCGTCTGTGTCATTTCAAAGTGCTATTGTGTTCTGCCTTCATGCGGGCCCGGGACACCCGGGGAGCTGTTGCTGGGTCCCACGACAAAGCCTTCCTCTTGTGAGGCGTTCAGAGATCCGACTGTAGGAACAAGAAGTCAGGTAGCAACAGAGGAATTTTTCAGTGAGATATTCTATTCCTCAGTCTAAAAAAAGAAGAATTGATCCTCCAAGATGTTCAAAGATTTAAGAGAATCTGCAAGGAAGCAAAACAGGTTCTCCTGTTTGTTTCCCCATCTGGGAGCCCGGGGCCTGGTTAAGGCCAGGTTGGGCCTCCCCTCCCCCGGCAGATGGAGGGCTGGCTGGGGGGGTGGGGGGGATCGGGGCCTCTGCCCTCCTGCTCGTGTCAGGATAGTTGTTACCTCTCCAGCTTCCTCCCACCCGAGGAGGCCAGACTTAACAACCCCGGCCCCTCCCCAGGTATCCGGAACCACCCAGAAGATGGAGGCAGACCTAGAGCAGCACCTAGCTCGGCTCAGTGAGATCTTGGCTGCCCGGGGTGATTATATCCAGACGCTGAAGTTCATGCAGCAGATGGCGGGCAACATCATTGTCCAGCTGTCGGGGCTGCCGGCGTGGAGGGAGGTCACCGCAGAGCTGACCGAGCTGGCCGACGAGACCGGCTACGTGGAGTACTACAGGTGAGGGGCCAGAGGGGGGGGCAGCGGGGGCCGTGCGTCTTCCTTCAGCCCAGTCTGCATTTGGGGGCCAGGCAGGGACTCCCCACCCAAAGGCCTCAAGAAGCCATGCCTGAAATCGGAGGGGTGTTGGTGCTGAGTGGTGGTCATGTAAAGCAGCCTCCTTATGTGGGCAGGCCCAGAGGCCCAGAAAGGGGCAAAGGGGCCGTGAAGTGCCAGGATCCAGCGCTGGAGGCTGGGCCTGGCCTCCAGGGACTCCTTCGGGACCAGCATTCTCCATGGCTGGTGCTGGGTAAGACGTAAGGGCTTTATAGGTTCCTCGCCGGCCAGGGTTTCCAGAGCAGGCTTCCCTACACCTGCAGACTCAGCCACAGGGGTGCAGGGGGTCAGGGAGACGGTGGCCTATCCGCCTGCATAGAGCTTCCCCTCATGGCAACTTCTCTTTTTTAAAAAAAAACTTTTTTAACGTTCATTTATTATTGAGAGACAGAGAGATACAGAGCGTGAGCAGGGGAGGGGTAGAGAGAGGGGGAGACACAGAATCCGAAGCAGGCTCCGGGCTCTGAGCTGTCAGAGCACAGAGCCTGACGCAGCGCTCGAACTCACGAACTGTGAGATCATTGACTTGAGCCGAAGTCGGCCGCCTAAGCAACTGAGCCACCCAGGCGCCCCCCCTCATGGCAACTTCTTAGCAAAGGCAGAGATGCCCTAGCTTCACTAATGCAGAGCCCGAGGGATGGGGGGCTGAGGGGCAGCACCCCACCTTGGCCACACCCAGCTGTACAAACTCATACCTACATCATCTAACCTTGGGGCGTCCGTCTGTGTCTCCCCTGCCTCCCAGACCCCATCCCGAGTTAAGGCACTGGACACAGGCCAGCTGACCAGGGACCGGCTGCCTCCCTCTACGTGCAGCATCTAGTGAAGGTCACTCTGGGGAGAGCCAAGGAAGGAGGCGGCAGTCTTGGCGTTGGGTAGCTCCCCGCCTGAGTCTTCCACTCACAAAGTGCGCCTCGCCGTGCCGCCAGGGCCCAGCACCTTGCACGGAGGGAGCCCCTGGGTCGAAATGAATAAATGAGTCCTGAAGAGCAAACAGCAGCTCTTGGGATCCACCCCCGCCCCCAAATGTGTTGGTTCCCCCTCAAGGCATTAGGTCAGAGCCTTTACCCGCCGCCCCGTTGCACAATTTACACTGGTTTTCTGGATTCATTTCTCCTTTATGAGAAAGTCCCACCCCGGACTAACAAGAACACAGAGGATATGCTTCTGGCGGGACCTCCAGTCCAGGGCTCTCCCTTCCCCTGGGGTAGGATAAAGCCAGACCTTGTCAACGGAAACGCATGAAGTCCCCAGCCCCCGCTGGCGCTCCCCACTCATCCCTGCAGCCCATCCAGCCCCTGCATCCCCAGGATATCACGGATCCAGCTTCCCACCAATTTTGTTTTTCCTCACATCCAAAACTGCCATTCTCCCAAGCCACAGAAACTTCCCGACTCTTAAGGACTTGGCTGTGACCCGTGACCTAAAACAGTGGCATCCGATTAGTCCCGTGACCTGAGGGCCATTCATTGTCCGAACGTTTGGAACCTTGGTCAGGGGGGCTCGGGGGCAGGTGGAAAGCCGGTGTCCACTTTGACCCTGCCATTCTCTGTGAGTGGATATGGAACAGGACCTTGTACAACCAAGGGCCTCGTGTGGGCATTCGGTAACGACAAAGATGAAATAAGTCAGAGTTTACGTATCGAAAGGGGCTTCTTTTTAAGACGATTTCATTAAAAAGGGAGGAAAGATCATGATGAAGCTTATCACCTGTTTCAGTGTGGGTGACCGAAGGGTCCCCTCTGACCCCCGATCCCCAGCCCCCTTGCTCAGGCTGAGGTGGAAAAGGCCTAGTCCAAGGTTAGCACCTGTGCATGGCTCCTGGAAACCATCGTGTTCTTTCCCTTCCTTCACCTGCTCTTTGCCCATTTCTTCCCTTGCCTCAACTTCCCTGGAACAGAGGATGTATTCCTCGACCTAACCAGCTTTCTCCTCTGAACAGACTCCCCATCTTCTCTTTCCAGATGGTTCTAAAGCACAGCCATCCAGCTAAGCAAATATTTTTTAGCACTTGTAGCCACGGCCTGGCCAAGTATTGGAGACCATAAAAAGCCAAGCCTCTTCGAGAGGCTTATAAGGGGTGTGACCAAGGCATCGGCGGAGGCCGGGTCCGGGAGAGCTCTGGGAGTAAAGGCCTGGGTAGCTCCTTCCAGAGCCAAGTTCTTGGTTAGAAACACATCCCGGATCACCGCTGGGCCCCTCTGGGAAAACACATCCGCCCCACAGAGCTATTTCCAGGAATTCCTTACAACACGAGGTGCGGATACAGAGAAAACACATTGAAACACGATCATGGAGGGTGACAGAAGCAATCCTAACCTGATTTCCGCTGATGTGCAGAGCAGGGAGAGAGGTAATAAGAAACCTTTAGGACTGAAACATGAAACCAGGATGTTGAGAGGTGCCTGGCCATGTCTCTTGCGGGGAGACTCACAGATGTGGAGAGTCCAGAATTCCTGGGCCAGGCTCTCCTCCCGCGGGCCTCTGTCTGCTTTCCAATCTGCAGAATGGGGTCCTCACATGTGACGTTCCTGAGATTCCTTCCTGTCCTGACTCTCAGGAAACTGGCTCATCGGTGGAGGGAGGGCCCTGCACTTGCTCCAAAACCCCAGCTCCAGTCCTGGGAGACCCGAGGCTGCTGTACGTCTCTGTGCAGAGAGTCAGGGGTCTTGCTTAGCCCCCTTTCTCGGCACTCAGCCTCCACTCCCAGAGGCGGGAAGAAGCGCCCTTGGCTGCCTGGTGGCCTCAACATGCTCTCTCCTCCCTCTGGAAGCCACTTCCCACCTACGCTTCACACGGGTTCTCAGCCTCCTGACGGTGCTGGTGAAGCAGCAAATCATTGCTGGAGAGGAGGGGGTCCATGAGTTTATCTGCCTGTTGCATCGAGAGAAATAATCATGATCAAAAGCGTTCCCGCTGCGGGGGCTTGGAGAAGCCCCTCCTGTCTGTCCCTCAGCTGCTAGGTGAGGCTGGCGCTCGGTTGTAAGGACCCCCTTGGGATCCTGTTTGGAAGCGAAAGGAACTAGGGGGCTCTGCTTAGGATTGGATCAGTGCCTTTGGACTTTAGACGCTCTGGATTCCTCAGCCCATGCTTTGGAGAAGCAGGAAAGTGGGGACTTTGAAATCCCTCGATGACATGCCTTATTAACCTTTGCATTTAGTGAGCATTTAAATTTTTTTTAATGTTTTATTTATTTTTGAGAGAGAGAGAGAGACAGTGTGAGCAGGGGAGGGGCAGAGAGAGAGGGAGACACAGAATCTGAAACAGGCTCCAGGCTCTGAGCCATCAGCACAGAGCCCGAGGCGGGGCTTGAACCCACGAACCGTGAGATCATGACCTGAGCCAAAGTTGGACGCTCAACCGACTGAGCCCCCCAGGCGCCCCTAGTGAGCATTTAATTTTTCATCCAGCCCTGAGAGACGAAGGTTCCAGCAGTAAAGGTTTGGAAACTGAGTCTTAAAGGAGGGAGGCAGCTTGTCAGGGTCTCCCAAATAGTGTGTGACTGCGTGTCCCCATCAGTGCAGCCCTGGGTGGGAGCAAAAGGCCTGAGGAGTGAGGGGTGCCCTGAGATGACCCAGCCTGGGGCTCCCTTGCCCCCTGCTAAGCTCCCTGGCGGTCTAGAAATGAGCCCCCTGCCTCAGGCACCCCTGGCACTAAACCCAGGGTATGGCACAAATATTGCTTACATGAACCTAACTGTGCTAAGTGGTGCATCCCAGGCCGCCGGGACGATGGGAAGCCAGGCTGAGCCCTCATCACAGAAGCGGCATCTTAGCGGCTTTCTTAGATCTGTGTACATAAATGTTAGCTGTGATCTGACACTGGTGAGAGTTCTCGAAGCAGCAGGAACCGGGGTCCAAAGATGTGCCTGCTGGGGGGCTGCAGGGAGACCATGGCGACCTGCCTTGTCCAGCGAGGGGCCTCTCGCTGGGATATAATTTAATCAAAAGCAGCTAAGGTTAGAAATGAGTCTCCTCCGCTGCCCAAACCATATCTCGAGTTCCCCGGAGGCACGCGTGGGCAGGGGCAGATACAGTGGGCAGTGCAGAGATTGAACGTGTCCATCACTGCAGAAAGTTCTAGCGGTCAGTGCTGGTTTAGACCCTCGGCCTGGGCGGGGGAGGGTGGCCCCTTTGTCCAGGGAGAATTGTGGGGTGCAGCCCCGGGAGCCCCTGAAGAGCCCATCTTCTGCACACACTGGTGCTTCCTATCCAGGGTAGGGGGCACAGCCTCGTGCTCTGCTGCTGGCCCGAGGCAATTTGTCAGGGGGGGCCTCAGGGTTGCCGTGCAGGCTTCTCCATTAGGCACCAGGTGGGGTGACCCTGGTGGGGTGGTACCTCCCCCTGACCGTCCCAACCTGTCCACCCAGATGGCTTTCCTACCTCCTCCTCTTCATCTTGGACCTGCTCATCTGCCTCGTCGCCTGCCTGGGACTGGCCAGGCGCTCCAGGGGTCTCTTGGCCTCGTGAGTATCCCCGTCTGTGGGCCAGAGAGCCGGGCAAGCATCGGGGGTGACGGTGCCACCGTCTGAGAGAGATGGGGGCCTGGCCGGCCTCGGAGGGTGTGGTGGGGGGCAAGAACCTGAAGCCACCTTCCGACCCCTCCTCAGCCCCCAGTCGAGGGAGACAGCAGCCACTGACTTACCATCTGGACACGGAGTGAGGACTGGGCTTTCCTCCCTGGGCCCCCTCCGTCCCTGGGTCTGTCTGCTGAACAGCTGAAGGAATGTGGCCCAAGCCTTAGAGCCTCTGCCGTCTCTAACCAACACCTCCTCGTAGCTTGTGTCCTCACGGCTCGTACTCTGCTGCTGGCCAGGGGCAATTTGTCGGGGGTCGGGGGGGCTTAGGGGTCCCCTGTTCGGCCCAGGGCTCCGGCCTCCATGCCTCTCTCCCAGCAGTCAGCAGGCTGGTATTAGAGGCCACTGCAAGAGTTTCAGGGCCGACAGGATGGTGGTGAGGAGGAAGGGCACTGGAGGTTGGTGGGGTGACAGCCCTCAGTGTTCCCGCCTGCCAGCCTGTGCCTGTGCCTCTCCCAGGATGCTGTGCTGCGGGGTGCTGGCTCTGCTCCTCAGCTGGACGTCCTTGGCAGCCGACACAGCTGCAGCAGTGGTGAGTTTGGGGTTGGGGGGAGGTGGGTGGTCCGACCAGGACTGTCTGTCTGGTGGCATGTCGATGTGTCGTGCCCAGAGCCCCCAGGGCAGGGCCAGCTTCTGGTCTCTGTCCCTGACCTAGAATCCCTGAACTGAGTGAGCTTGGATCGTCCTCACCGGCCCCCTTGCCCTTCCCGGGGGGACGGAGGCCCAGAGAAAGGAAGAGGCTCACGCAAGGTCATGAGGTATTTAGGGGCAGAACCAAGATAAGATGCCTGATCCCTTTCCCGCCCCACTGGCCCACTCCAGCATCCCAGCCACTGCTAGTAAGGCCAAGCTGGGATGGCCAGGCGACCTCTCTGGGTGTGAAGAACTAACCGGGTCTGGTGGGGATGGGCAGGATCTCAACCTCAGGCTGGAGAAGCCTCCGGCCTCAGAAGCACACTGCTTGGCCAGCTTCCCTGGGCATCGGGAATGTGGAATGTGGCATTTAGCTTGCCTTCCGGCCCGTTGCCTTGAACTCGCACACACAGCCTAAAACACAATGGTGTATGTTTCTGGATGTGGTGCCTGAAAATGTCTAAAAAGAAACACACAAGGTAGGGGAAGCTTCCTATGTAGGTATGTTTGGTCTTTAAACACCTAACGCTCAATTTAAGCTGTGCACATGAATCATTCATTCACCGACTTTCTGGCTCTGTGGCATCTCGTGCCAGGTGCCCAGGGATGCAGAGACCAGGAGGACATGATGTTTGCTCTTGACATGGTCTCAGCCTGCAGAAGAAAGACTTGTAGGCAGATCACTGTGACCTCGTGTGAACGGATGCCATGGAGGTGCATTGCTGTGTGTGTGTGTGTGTGTGTGTGTGTGTGTGTGTGTGTGTAAGCGTGAGAGTTGGGGGGGCAGGCAGGATTGACGGGGGGATTTCTGGGAATCCCTGCCTGATTCAGGGGCCACAAACTAAGACCCTGACGTGCGTCTGTACTGCCCTAGCTACCTGGGGATAAAAGAATGGTCAAGGGCACCTTCTGGAAGCCCTCTCCCCAAACTCACGCCTTGCCCAGGGACTTGGGGGCCGGCTAGTCGTTCTGGCTTTGGGCATTTCGCCGCCGTGATGCCCACAGTATGAATGGCCCCTGGTGCTGCTTAGCTCATAGCAACTTCTGGCAGAGCTTGTCCGGAAGGGAGAGGAGGTGCGTGTCTCCTGTTTTGTTCCCTGCCCCCACCATGCAGTGTCCACTTTGGGCATGAGAGAGAAAAAGCAGATGGGAGCCTATGTCCCGAGGGCCGGGTCCCCTCCAGATGCAGGCAAGGGCAGGATAGGAGGGCCCAGGTCCTGCTCCAGAGCATTCTGATGTCCTCAGGAGCTGAGCGGGTACATAGTCCAGGGGAGTGGCTGTTGGCCCGAGCCACATGCACAGCTGCCTGGCCGACAGCCTCTCCTCCAGGGACAACTGTAAGCACAGGGAGACTGCAGAAGGCAGGCTTTCCGGGGGCCCATCCTGCCCCTTGGGCAGCCTCTGCCTTCTGGAAGCAGCGGAAGCTTCCATCTTGCCGCCATGAGCTGCCCTTTGGGGGACAGCTCCCTCCCAGCGGGGGCTTCTCCCTGGCACTGGGCTTCAGTGTTCGGGGAGACCAGAGGCGGTTTAATCCCCCAGCTGGGCGCCCTGGGCTGCCAGTTCTGGCGAGAAAGGCCATTTCCCCAATTGTTGAGTCAGGCCTGTGTGAGGGAGTGCTGTGAGGGAGCTGAATGCGCCTTTGAGCGGGCTGTGGGCCCTGCTGCATGGTAATGGGAAGCAGGGTGATGCGCGGGAGGCAGGCTGTTGTGGGAGCCTTTGTGTGGTCCCGCTGCCCTGCCCCGGGAAGCCGCCTTTCTCTGAGCCAGTGGGGCCGAGGACAGACCCCGCCGAGCTCCTCCCTCCCCGTCCCTTCCCTGTCCCCGAGAGAGGACCTCCCTCAGGAAGGAGCTCTGCCCACCCCCACCCCCACCCCCCGAGAACCTGCTCAGAGTAGAATTTGGGGGAACTGAGCTCTGGGCTTTGGGTGACGCCAGTGGGCAGCTGAGCAGAACACTCCCTGCAAATCCCGCCACCCCGGGGGAGGCCGGCCCCCCCTCACCCCTTCCCAACAGGACCCCTGGGAAAGTTACTGAAGCTCCCCAGACCTCAGCTTCCTCGAGTGTGGAATGGGGAGAAGGGATAGCACTTGATCCAGAGGAGGAGAAGGGCTGGTTAACCCCCGGGGCGGGGGGGGGGGCATACAGGAAATGTTCAGTAAGCAGTAGCCGCCGTTGCTTTGCTGTGCATTTGTGTCATCAGGCGAGGGGCACCGGGGGACTCCTTCAGACCGTCACCTGTGCTCTCCAGAGCTGCCTCAACGGGGCTGGACACTGGGCTTCTCTGGTGCTCAGTCCCCACCCGTGCCCAGTGCCCCCTGCCTCCCCCCACCCCATCCCCACTGTGTGAATAACGCACGTGTGGGCCTTTGTCTCCTTGGACAGGAAAGTTGAATCCTCACTCGGGTCTGAAGAGCAGGCAGGCCTGAGTGGGCTGGGAGGGGGCCTCCTGTCCCCCTTTGGATCCCATATTTTTGCACGGGGCAGAGGTGACCCAGGCCAAGATGGCAACCTCACTCTATCTTTCCCAAGGCCTCCCATCCCCCACTCAGGTCTGGCTCCTCCCTCTTTGCCACTCCAGTGACCGGGTAGGGGTGCCCCCTGGCCTGCTGGTGTTGTGGCTCTGATGGGTAGTAACAAATCAGTCTGATTGATACGTATTAGTGATCTGCATATAGAGTAATTCTCCCAGGGTCCTGAGCACGTGGCTGTGTGGGCACATGAGCACGTGGGCATGTACAGATGTGTCCCTGTGGAAGCTCCATATCTAAAGGGGCATCTAGGGGCGCCTAGGGGGCTTAGTCAGTTGAACGTCTGACTTCGGCTCACGTCATGATCTTACGGTTCGTGGGTTCGAGCCCGGCATCGGGCTCTCTGCTGACAGCTCAGAGTCTGGAGCCTGCTTCCGATCCCGTGTCTCCGTCTCTCTCTCTTTCCCCTGCTTGCGCTCTGTCTCTCTCAAAAATGAATAAACATTAAGAAAAAAAAATGTAAAGGGGCATCTTATTCCCCAACCCTACCCAAAGCCTGTAAATACCACGATGCAGTTGGCCACTATACTCATGCCTAGTGTTAACAGCACAGGGCATCTGATAGGTGCTTTATAAGTAGTTATCGACTCTGTGAATGAATGAACGAAGCCCCAGCTTGGAGCTGCTCCTGAAGGAGGGCAGGGCACCAGCAGTGCGGGGGCTGTGGGGATGGGTCCGCTGGAGCAGGGGAGCCCCTAGGAACAGGTTGGAGGACCAGAGCTTACTCTGAGGCCTCCTTTACCCAATGCTCCACCGTACCCCCAGGCTGGACCTGGGAAAGGCCTGGCTCAGAGGATGCCATCCTGGCTGCTCCCTCTCCCAGGGCCCCCGGCCTGCCCCATACAGTCCGTGGGCCCTTAGCGGTCACCTCTCCGGGCCATGCTGGGGGGCCCAGGCCATCGGGTTCGTCAGTGGCAGAGCCTGGAGCCCCGTAGTCTAACTCTCCGTCCCCCCCCTTCACATCTTATCCTGAGCAGAACCCGCACCCAAAGGCTCAGAGATGGATCCGATGCCAACAGAATCCTTTAGGAAGAGAGTGCGGGGGACGCTTCATAGATTGACACCCCAAAAGCATGTGGGGCTTAGTAACAGCAAGACAAAACTACAACAGAGGTCAGCAATGGCCGTGGTGCAGGAACTCCCCATCACACGTCTTGCAGGTTCACGGACCCCTCGGGTCCATCCCAGGCACTGAGAAATAAAGAGCAGTAACAATGCCAAGTGCTGGCTGTCCGCCAGTCACTTTTCTGGGTGTTGGATTGATTGATCGATTTTAATTTTTTTTTTTTTTATTTTATTAAAAATTTTTTTTTTAACGTTTATTTATTTTTGAGACAGAAAGAGACAGAGCATGAACGGGGGAGGAGCAGAAAGAGAGGGAGACACAGAATCGGAAGCAGGCTCCAGGCTCTGGGCCATCAGCCCAGACCCCGACGCGGGGCTCGAACTCACGGACCGTGAGATCGTGACCTGAGCTGAAGTCGGACACTCAACCGACTGAGCCACCCAGGCGCCCCGATCGATTTTAATTTTTTGAGAGAGAGGGTGCAAGTGGATGAGGGGCAGAGAGAGCAAGAGGGAGGGAGAGAGAAGTGGGGCTCACCCGAAGCGGGGCTCGAACTCATGAACTGGGACGTCGTGACCCGGGCCAAAGTCAGATGCTTAATGACCAAGCCAGGGTCATTAAACACCCGGGGTGTTTTACATAGATTAATTCTTAAGGTGGATAGCGCTTTTCTCTCCGTGTTATTGACGAGGCAGCTGAGACACAGAAAGAATAAGTCCCTTGTCCAGACTTACCGAGCTAGGAAGGGGCAGAGCCAGGATTCAGGCCCAGGGAAGTTGGCTCCTGCCTGTTGCTTTCCACCCGGGACTGAGCAGAGGGGTCCGAGCGGCTGGGGCCGAGGGTGCCTGACTCCAGCCGGGACCCCGGTGTCGTGACTTTCCTCCACCCTCCCGTCTCTCTCTGGCTCAGGGCACCAGTGACTTCTGCTCAGCTCCCGACACCTTCATCCTGAACATCACAGAGGACCACATCCGCACAGGTAACCCCCCCCTCGGGCCCTGTGTTGTCAAGAGAGGCTCTAAATACTCAGACCAGGCCTACGGCGAACCGTACCTTTCGGCCCTGTAGTCCCCTACCCTTCCCCACCCCCCAACCTCAGGTCCAGCTGGACCTCTGGGCCATTTCATAGAAGCGCCCTCCTTTGGGAGTTTGGGGATTGGCTTGGCCACTGAGGATGGATGACGGTCCGGTCACCTGTGAGCTCCTGCCTGATGCCGACGCCTTTGCCTTGCAGAGGTGACCCGTTACTACCTATATTGCAGTCAGAGCGTAAGCAGCCCCTTCCAGCAGGTATGCCCACCCTGCCCCGTCCTCGCCCTGCCTACCGCCCCCCCTTGACCCCAAGCCCCAACACCGACCAGTAAGGTGTAGGTGGCTGTGTGCTTTTGGCTTCATTGCGAGGCCGATGCCGCTTATCCGAGGACCACACGTTGAGTAGCAGGAAGCCAGGGGACCGTGCTGCTCCCGCGAAACCTGAGGGATGAGGGGAAGGGCCGGAATCAGGGACGCCAGGGGGCAGGACTGCCGGGGAACAGCGCCTGGGAAGGGGAGTCTCACGGCAGGGCTGCGGTCTCTCCTGGCCAGGCACTGACCATCTTCCAGCGCTCGCTCACCACCATGCAGATCCAGGTGGCCGGTCTGCTACAGTTTGCCGTGCCCCTCTTCCCCACGGCGGAGGTAAGGCGGCTGCCTCCCCTGGGATCCGTGCCGGAACAGGGGGAGCCCCAGCTGGACCCCAAGAACCCTTCTCCCTTCCGCCCCGCTCTACCTCACCCCTCCTGGACCCCATGGCTTTGCAGAGCCAGGCTGTGGAGAGCGCTCCCCTCCCCAGGGGTCTAGTCCCCCTCCTCCCTCTGGCTCTAAAGGCCTCTTTGCACATGCCGCTGCTCTCTGAGGTTTTATCCACAAGCCCTCCCCCACCGCTCATTCTCTGTCTCTCTGCCTGTCCGTGTGTTTGCCTCTTCCTGCTTCAGAAAGACCTGCTCGGAATCCAGCTCCTGTTGAACTCGTCGGAGTCCGGCCTTCACCAGCTGACAGCCATGCTGGATTGCCGAGGGCTGCACAAGGTGCCGGGGGCGGGGGCGGGTGGGCCTGGGTGGCAAGCAGGACGGGGGCACCCCCGCCAGCCATGTTCTCCCAGGGAGCAGCCTCTCTCCATCAGCCAGACTCCCCGGCCATCTGGTCAACCGTCCATCTCCCCGGCTGCAAGTGAACATTCCTTGCTCATTTCCAGGGTTGCCTCTCCAAGAACTTGGCATATCACACAGCCCCGAATGCAGGGAACACTCTGGGGCGGGGGGGGGAGGGGTGAGCTCCCCTCCCCCCAAGCACTAAGCCAGGGTGTGTGGACACTTCTCACATTCCATATGGATTTAGCACGGAGAGTCCTATAACGATCACAGCTCCATGTAGTGAGCCGTTGATTCTGCGCACCCTTGTTCCGTACAGTCTGTACCCATAAGCCATTCAGTTGTCACAGTTAATATTGTCAAATACGGGGGCGCCTGGGTGGCTCAGTCGGTTAAGCGGCCGACTTCGGCTCAGGTCACGATCTCGCGGTCCGTGAGTTCGAGCCCCGCGTCGGGCTCTGTGCTGACGGCTCAGAGCCTGGAGCCTGTTTCGGATTCTGTGTCTCCCTCTCTCTGACCCTCCCCCGTTCATGCTCTGTCTCTCTCTGTCTCAAAAAAAAAAAAAAAAAAAATATTGTCAAATACGTGTTATTTCGTGGGCAGTTTTGTAGAAAAGGAAACTGCATGTGCGGACAGATATTTATATATGGATATCTTTTTTTTAAATGTTTATGTACTTTTGAGAGAGCCAGAGGGACAGAGTGCAGAGTGCAAGCAGGGAGGCGCAGAGAGAGAGGGAGACACAGAATCCGAAGCGGGCTCCAGGCTCCGAGCCGTCAGCACAGAGCGCGACATGGGACCGGAACCCACGAACTGTGAGATCATGACCTGAGCCGAAGTCAGACGCTTAACCGACTGACCCCCCAGGCGCCCCTATATGCGTGTGTATTTGTAAAGTGGCTCACTGAAGGTTCCAGGCTATTAGGTCAAGGGCTTGGGTTTGGACGTTGGCACGTACCCTCTCTCCCTCTGCACCACCCACATCCAATCCCTCAGCAAATCCTGGCATCTAGACTCTCAAGTATGCGTTTGCACCCGTCCACTTCTCTCTCCCTCCCCGCTTCTGCCACGACCCAAGCACCGCCCTGCTCCCCTGGGTGACGGCCCTGGCCTCCTAACTGGTCTCCAGCCTTTTCTCGCCCCCTGACCTTCTGTGACCTTTCACACACAGCAACCACAGTGGTCTTTGTAAAAGCCAGTTGGGTCGCATCCCTTCTCTCGCATCTCGTCACCTACTGATAAAAAGCAAACTCCTCACTTGCCTGCAAGGCCTAGTGGGAACTGGCGCCCCCCCCCCCCCATCCCGTCTCCTTCTGGCCCTTTTTCCTCTTTCCCGAACATGTCACCCGTGCCCCCTTCCCCCATCTGCTCAAGGCACAATCCACTCCTTCTGGCCATGCTGGTCTTAGCATAAATGTCTCCTGTCTTCTGGCTCTCCCACCCTGCAGCCGTGTCTGTCTTGCTCGGAGCCGACCCCGACCCTCGCGTGCCTAGCACACAGTAGGCGGTCAGCAGACGCTTATGGAGTGAACCCCAAAAGCCCTTCTGTCGGGCTCCAGAGTGTGGACCCTTAATGGCTGTACAAAAAGCGCTCGGGATAGAGACGATCCCCGGCCGAGGCTTGGGGAGAGGGGCCACCAGAAGTGAGCTCAGACCCCAGGCGTGCCCTCACCCGCCTTCCAGCAACGTGTCCCTCCTCCTCCTCCAGGACTACCTGGACGCCCTTGCTGGCATCTGCTACGACGGCATCGAGGGCTTGCTGTACCTCGGCCTCTTCTCCCTCCTGGCCGCCCTGGCCTTTTCCACCATGATCTGCGCGGGGCCGCGGGCCTGGAAGCACTTTACCACCAGGTGGGCTGCCAGGGGGCTTCCTGGGGGAGCACACAGGAGGCTCTGCTCTGTGACTGCGCCCAGAGCCGATAACCTGGGCCGAACGATGGCCGCAGGGGCTCCAGGCACTCAGCCCCAACAGGCTGGCTGGATTTCTGCAGAAGCTTCCCTGAGAGTCCAGACAGACCCCCAAAAGGAGGTTCCAAGGGCCCGGGGCAGGAGCGGAGCCGAGAGCATGGTGACAGTGTCATACCCCCACCTGGCGCCCCTTCCTCGTCCTCTCTTCCTCTGAAGGGCTTTGTGACGCGAGATCATGAGGGCTCTGGATGCTGGAGGGGCGCTTCCAAAATACCCAGAAGGGTAGATTATAGCCCCGGTAGTGGGGCACCTACATTTTCACGAAGCAGATAGAGATGAGGTGTTTCAGTGCCTGTGGGCAGATCGGACAAAAGGAAGCAGGGCAGGGAGGGTCAGTGTGACGGGGTCAGCATGGCGGGCTGCCTGGAGGAGGTGGATGTGAAGCTGGGAACAGGCGGAGTGATCTATGTGAGGCAGGCCTGAAGACCATGTGTTTCAGGAACCTGAGGGAGACACACGCGTGTGGCGAGAGAGGGTCCTGGGAGCAAAGCCTGGGAAGCCGGCCGGGACACCGCTGCCTCCGAGTCCAGGCCCTCACGGCCGGCCGTGTCCTGTATGTCGTTCTAGGGACAGAGACTATGATGACATCGACGGTGACGACCCTTTCAACCCCCAGGCCCGACGCATCGCCGCTCACAACCCCCCTCGGGGGCAGCTTCGAAGCTTCTGCAGCTACAGCAGCGGCCTGGGCAGCCAGACCAGCCTGCAGCCCCCAGCGCAGACCATCTCCAACGCCCCAGTCTCGGAATACATGTACGGCAGGGCTCCCCGGGCCTCCCCCTGTACATGTCTCGACACATCGCGGCTGGGGCAGCACCGCCACCCCTCCCCCCGCCCCAGCCCTAGGGGAGCTAGATCTGGAGCACATTTGGGTACCAGAGAACCGGGTTGGGAGGAAGGCATCCAAGGCCAGCCGTGGTCTCCCGGCTGCAGCCAGAGGGTGCCTGGTGGGAAGGCCCCCGGGGGCCATCTAGCCACCCCAGTACATGTGCATCCCTGTAGATGCCAAGCCTTGCCCTCAGGGCAGATCGCAGGGCCCAGAAGCTGCCTTTCTCTGGGCCACGCTGCTCCTGGCCCCTGGTGCCCCACCCGCGGCTTCTCCCCTGGGCCTCTCTGAGGGCTCTTTCCCTTATATTCCTGCCCACAGTTCCCCCAGGTCCATTTCCACCCCGTGCTTGCACATGCGCACCCGTGGGCCCCTCATGGAGAAATCCGAGCGCCCCCACCCCCACCCCCACGCCTCCCCGTCCTGAGCTGTCCTCTCTGCCCGCAGGAACCAGGCCATGCTCTTCGGCGGTAACCCACGCTACGAGAACGTTCCGCTCATCGGAAGAGGCTCCCCTCCTCCCACGGTAACCTGGGCTCCCGGGCAAAGTCAGAGCTAGGCCCTTGTTGGGGAAGTGATGACAGATAAGACCTCCCCTCAACCTGGTGAATCCCCTCCCCGAAGGTAGAAAAAGTGAAACAGTTTTGTTACTAAGTAAGCATTAAACCCGGACTGCCAAGCACATCGCTGGCAATCTGCTAAAGACATTGCAAAGACGGAAAGCTCACCCCCATGTAGCCAGACAGCCTCACCCCCGTGCACGCTTGTCCCCAGGCAAGAGGACCGCACAGCGCCTCTGTCACACTAGTCCATCCCGAATGGATGCCAGTTAGGGTGGCCCTCAGCGTCGCTCATTGCCACGGAGATGGGGGCAGTCCTTGATGGTTACCTTCCAAAGAGGTGGCTCCCAGGCCCTTAAGAAAACATTCCTGGATTGCAAAGCTGGCAAGAGCCTGGTTTTTGTGAGTTCGAGCCCCGCGTCGGGCTCTTAAGAAAACATTCCTGGATTGCAAAGCTGGCAAGAGCCTGGTTTAGCCCTTAAAAAGGTTTATATGCATCTCAAAGGGACAGAGAAATAATTTGCAGTGATAAGTTTGCTGAACGAAATAATGTAAGTAAGAGAGAGCGTCCCTTTCTGCTCCAAGGAAATTGTTTTGCTCTCCGATGGTGTTTAGCCTTTCACCGTGGGCTGCGGGATGGAGCCCCGCGGTGCCATGTCTGGGACACCAGCCTTCCTTAACCCCGCTCAGCTGGTACCTGAGTGGGGCCTGTGCCTCTGGCCCACGCCCGCTTCCAGCCAGGGGACCGAGACTCAGCATCGGGAAAGGAGCCTGTGGCGCGAGGGGGTGCATGTTGGAAAGAAAAGGCTCTGTCCTCTCCCAGAGAAGTGTGGGGGCCGCAGGAATCCTGGCTGAGACAGATAGATCGCTTCGAGTAGAGCCAGTAGACCGTGGAATCCAAGGACACAGACTCCTGTGCCAGATGCCCGGGTTCACACCAGCTCACTGCTTCTGACCTCTGTGACCTTAGACAGGCACTTCGCCTCTATGTGCCTCAGTTTCCCCACCCGTAGAATGGGCATAATAGCACACACCCCACGGTGGTGGCGGGCTTTGGAGGACTCAGTCACTGTAAACGCGTGTCTGTGTGGTGCGTAGATGCTCTAAGAGGGCACCGCTCACTCCACCCCTACTCTCCACCGTCCCGCCCGCTCCCTCCCGCCGCCACCTTCTCCACAAGCTGCGGCATCTGTAAGAGATGGGGGGGCGGGGTGGCGAGTGGAAAGCAAGGCCGGAAGTCTGTGATGGGTGGGGTTGCAGCACAGTTCTTGAGCCCGGTGTCCGTTAAAGTGCCCCTTGCCTCCACTTGGCTGGAGAGGGCATTTACTTATTTTAATGTTTAATTTTTGAGAGAGAGAGAGAGAGAAAGCGTGTGCAAGGCGGAGGAGGGGCAGACAGAGTGGGGGACAGACGATCCCCCAAGCAGGCTCCGCGCTGACAGCAGAGAGCCCGACCCGGGGCTCGAACTCACAAACCGTGAGATCATGACCCGAGCCGAGGTCGGATGCTCAACTGACGGAGCCACCCAGGCGCCCCTGGACAAGGCATTTTAATTCAGGGGGTTTGGAAGGGGCCATCCAGCCGGTAAACTAGAGCGGCTGCTGCTGGGGACCCAAGGACACGGGGCCAATGACACACGCCCGGGCCCTGGTGCTCACACACACGCATATCCAGCGAGTCAGCCCCAAACACAGGTGGTGCTTGCGGGGGAAACCACAGTGCTGTTCGGGGGGGGGGGGGGGGCAGTGGGGGAGAGGTGGGGACCCAGCCGGGTCTTCAGGAAGTGCATAATCTGCAGCGGGAAGGGCTCAAAAACGCGGCTCTTGTAATAAGTGCTTTGGGACCTGGAGGTGGGACCTGTCCCTGCTGCTGTGTGGGATCCGAGGGAGTCCTGTGCAGCAGGTGGCACTTGAACCATAGCTTTGAGCGGCTCACCCTGGGGCAGTTCTGCCCCCAGGGGACATCTGGCCTGTCAGGAGGCATTTGGGGTTGTCACAACTTGGGGGTGGTGGGGGAGGGGAGCAGGTGCTACCGCCACCTAGTGGGCAAAGGCCAGGGATGCTGCTCAGCCCAACAGAGAATGATCCGGCCCCAAATGTCCACTTTTGGGACATTGACAAACCCCGCCCCGCCCGGCCCCACCTTGCTATTTTTGCCCAGAGCACCTCACCTGCCGTCCTTTTACACACAGCCCTAGACGCAGGCCTTGCTCTCGCTGGGGTCCTCAGGGAGGGACCGCGGGCTAGTGGAAGCCAGCATTCAGAGTAGGCACCATTTAAATCTCAACCTGGCTTTCTCTACCCAGAAGCCTCCTGGGTTCCTTTTCCTCCTACCAGCTGCTGTAGACCCAGGAATGCAGATTGATCTTAATTGTAATCTCAGCGAAACATAATTAGGGGCGATCTGCTGCTGGGAATGAGGAATTAGTCCGTGCGCTGTGATGCCAAATAAAAATGATTTGGGGATTACCTTCTGTTTTGAAAGATCCGGGCCACTCTCCCTGCCATTAGCAGAGATAATCAAGGGCTGACTTTATTTGCAAGGCTCAAGGACAGAATTCACCTTCCTTCCTAGAATTAAGACCTGCTTAGGGCCTCTTGGAGCTTTGGCCGAGTTGGCTACCCAGCCCACCCAGCTCGACCCCCACCTCCTGCCGTGCAAGTGGCAAGAGGCACGAGGAGGCATCTACAGATGCTGCCGACCTAGGAACCCCCAGCGTGTGTGGACGTGCACCCCCATAGACCTCGCACCTGCCACTCCCTGCCCTCCCCCTGTGCCTGCTCTAAATATTCATCAGCACTCGGCTAATGGCGAGTTTGACGTATAGATGCACCCCTCCCTCTGCCAGCTCCAGCTCTGGGACAGATGGGGATTTCACTGCCCGGGGTGATAGCAAGCAAGACAGGCCGAAGGTACAGCCTGTTCCGTTGGCTGGAAATGTGCCTTTCCCCAGGCTCCACCTTCCGGGAATCCCTGCTTCCCTCTCAGGCACCATGTCCTAGATTTGACGGACACAAATGATCCAGGCAATTGTGACAAATACCGATCCCAGGACTTCAGTCCAGACTCACTGACGCAGACTGTCCAGGGAAGGCACCTGGGAAGTTCTAAGTGCATCGAGCAGCCAGGTGATCCTTATCATCAAGGAAGTTCGGGAAACAGTGCTTCGAGGGGGAGATGCTCAGACTCGAGTGTGCATCAGAATCTCCCGGGGGACATGTTGCAACACAGGGTCCTGGGCCCAGCCTGTTTTTTGTTTTGTTTTTGTTTTTAGTGTTTATTTTTGAGAGAGAGAGAGCAGGGGAGCGGGGAAGAGAGAGGGGGACAGAGGATCCAAAGCAGGCTCTGCGCCGACAGCAGAGAACCCGACACAGGGTTCGAACTCAGGAACCGTGAGATCATGACCCAAGCCAAAGTCAGACACCTAACCTCCTGAGCCACCCAGGCGCCCTGATCCTGGGCCCAGCCCGTTTCTGATTCGGGAAATCTGCGTTTCTAATGGGTTCCCAGGGAAAGCTGGGGCTGCAGGTTGGAGAAGCCCCCACAGTCTGAAGCAGGCTTCCTCCCCCACTCTACTGACGGGCTGGGTCCTTCTGTGGGGGGGCGGCTGTCCTGGGCGCTGTAGGATGTTTACCTGCATCCCTGGCCTCTGCCCACTCTCCCTACCCCCCAGGTGTGATGACCAGAAATGTCTTAGACGTTGCGAAATGGTTAAGAACCGCTGGGTTAAAGAGCCCCAGCACCCATCCCCGCCGCCCCCCCCAGCTGGAGGCCTGTGCTCCCCGAGCAGTCGCCAACGGACGTCCGTTGAGCACACTTTGTGTTAGGGTTAGGTCAGTGCTTCTCCGACTTGGCTGCCTTTGGAAGAGCTTTTTGAAAACATGCTGATGGCGGGGCCCCTGGGTGACTCAGTGGGTTAAGCGTCCGACTTCGGCTCAGGTCGTGATCTCACAGTCTGTAGGTTTGAGCCCCGCGTCGGGCTCCGTGCTGACAGCTCAGAGCCTGGAGCCTGCCTCCGATTCTGTGTCTCCCTCTCTCTTTCTGCTCCTCCCCCACTTGTGGTCTCTCTCACTCTTTCTCTCTCTCTCTCTCTCTCTCAACACTAAATAAACTTTAAAAAAAAGTGCTGGTGGCACTTGAAGGTGGTTAATTTTGTTATGTGGGTTTTACCTCAAAAACAAAACAAAACAAAACTGGTGGGCGTGGCCCGAGCATCAGGAACTGTTAGGCTCCCAGGTGTTTGTAACGTTGGGCCAAGTGTGTGAGATGCGCTGTGTGAGGTGTCTTGCCTGTTTCGTAGCATCTCGTTCTTGCACGGTTACCGCCTGGTGCTCCTAGATCCCTGATTGCAGATGTGGAAACTGAGGCTCGCAGAGGTTGGAAAGCCTCAGCCAAGGTCACGGGATGAGTAAAATGCATAACTGGGATTTGAACCTGGGTCTCTCAGTCTCTGGGCCTGTGCCCTCAGCTAGTCAGGAGGCAGGTTCCCCAGTGCCTTGGTGCACCCCGACGCTGTCCCCAGTGGCGGTGGTGTGGCCTGGAGTGGACGTGGCAGCCATAGCAGAGGGAGGGTGGCTGGTCTGTGTGTGCATCTCACATCTCATGCTGGAAGCCAGACGTCCTGATGGCCCCGGGACCGGAAGCATGGCTAGCAGTGAAGCCTGCCCAAGCCACTCTGGTCCAGTCCCCACGATGCCTGTGATAAAGACTGGCCCGGCCCCCGCTCCCTGAGAAGCCCCGGCCCCTTTGCTAGTACGGTCTGATTTCACTGTAACAGGTGACCCTGTTCTGACTCGTCCCCTCCCCCTCTCTCCCACAGTATTCTCCCAGCATGAGGGCCACCTACCTGTCCGTGGCGGATGAGCACCTGAGGCACTACGGGAATGAGTTTCCAGCCTAACACGCGTTCCGCAGAGGTTCCTGCCTCCTTGATCTGTTTTGGTTTTTAATTAATGCCAACGCACGCATTTCTTCAATAGAAACCAAAGGCGTCTGGAGACTGGACGCAGGACCACGGGATTGGCAGGCTCCTGGGGCTGCAGAGAAGCAGGGAGAGTCAGCCCGGGCTTGGCTGAGATTCCTGACCAAAGGCCCAGGCGGACAGAAGACCCGTGACTCGGGCCAGCCTCTCCCCCCTCTGCCCTCCTGTCCACACCGGAAACGCCCGCAGGTGCTTAGCCACACCGAAGCGGGGAGCCTCGTTCTGCTCACCCCCACATCCTACCCTCGCCAGTTGGGGAGCGGCAGTAAGGAGGGTCGGGCGTCACCACCTGAGAGCTGTATGGTTCTCATTGCCAGGACCGTGCCTCTTGCTAACATGGCCGGAAGCCCGGGTGACCACCCTCCCTGAGTCCCTCTCTCCTCTCGGCTGCCCACTGATGGGCGGCATTTTCCCGGGGATAAAAGCGGAAGAGCTGATCAGGAGATGCCTTTAAGGGAGGTGATGTCCCTGATGAGACGAGACACTGTCCAAATCAGTGCCCCGGAGCCACCAGACGGACTCTCCCTGGACCACAGAGGGAAGGTGTTGGAGAGGCTGTGTGGTGGGTGGTCCCAGGGCTGGGGGACCACAGCTTCGTCCCTCGTAGGCTCCTGGTAGGTGAGAGCCGGGGGCAGTGTGGGTAACAGCAGCCACTCTCTGCTCATCCTTTGCACCCTTCCCCGCCTCTCTTCCATTCCAGAATCAATGCTGTGAGTTCGTTCGCCGCAGGTAGGGACAGTCTCAGGTATTAACAGACACTTTGAAAGCGACTTTAACTTTTTTTTCCTCCCAGTGTTTTGAATACTTTGATTATCCAAAGAATTGAAACTCACAGCACATCCAGTTTTTACAGTAGACTTGGGGCTCACTCCTTACCCCCGGCTGCAGATTTGTCTGGCATCGGCCAGGTCTTTAAGCATCTGCAGGGAGGGAGGGTTTTGAAACAAAGTACAAGATCAGTGAGACACGCTGTCCCAAGCTGCTGCTCAATGGGGATGTGGGTTCATCCCAGTCGGAGAGGAGGCCCTTTAAAACAGGAAGGAAGCAAAGAGGGACAGCTGACCAGAGTCCCCTGTTCCGGGGAATGCCCATGTGAATTTGCCCCTCCCTTTTGTCTTTGAGCAAGTTTGCGGTAAAAGGTTTTAGCAAAACGAGACGACTGTGTCTTGACCTGAGACAGGCCTCTTTAATCCCCCCAACCCCGGACCCATCCCGTTGTCCTGGGATGTACCTGCTCGCTGAGAAGGAGCTCGTTGGCCAGGAGGAAATAATGACCCACCGTCCTGCCTGCTGAGGATCCAGGGTTAGGGTCTCTGGTGCTTCTAATCTCCTGTCAACTCAGAGTGCGAGACATGGAACCCCCACAGCCTTGCCCACCCGAAGCCAGGGGCGTGGGGAGGCGTGGCTTAGAACCAGGGCTCCATTTCCTTTTGGGGAGAGCCACTTTGCCATCAAAACACTCAGCACCGTGGCTGTCCACGCCCAGCCCCGGCCCCAGGACAGAACAGAGCCACGGGGCATCCAGGACTCCTGTCTTACCTGCGTTAACCTCGACATCCCGTGTACCGTAAATATATCTGTGTGGGGCCACGTCGCACGCAGATAGGAACTCCGCGGTGTCAGGATGTTGCTTCTTAACATTTTGTGGTTGGCAACTGTAGAGTTGTTTTTAATGCATGTAAACTAAACTAGAATCCTTCGGGTGGTTCCCGAAGGAGCCAGGTGGGCGCACTTCTGCTTGGTACATGTGCGCCCTCACCTGGGGAGAAATAAACCACTTGTACTAAAGCGTGCACTCCGTCTAACTGCCTCCGCTGCGGGAGTGACGGGCACCGAGCGCTCCCTTCCAGCTGGGTTTTGGTGGGGAGGGCTTCTCGGCAGATTTCAGTGACTTCGGTGCAAGGATTGAAAGACGGGATGATTTTTTTCTTGAACGTTATTTTTTAACTTGTTTTTAATGTTTATTTTTGAGAGACAGAGCATGAGTGGGGGAGGGGCAGAGAGAGAGGGAGACGCAGAATGCGAAGCAGGCTCCAGGCTCTGAGCTGTCAGCACAGGGCCCGACGCGGGGCTCGAACTCGCGAACTGTGAGATCATGACCTGAGCCGAGGTCGGACACTCAACCGGCTGAGCCACCCAGGCGCCCCAAGACAGGACTATTGAAGGAATGTCACAGGACCTCTCGTGTGGCCTCCGGCTACTCTTCAGGACCAAGGACAGGCCTTGTTTCCCCCGCCCCAGTCTTTCTCCCAAGTTCCCCCTGAAGGTCAGTGCTCTTAATGTTGCTAGTAATAAGTAGTGGCATTTATTGAGCACCTGCAGTATACTGAGGACTGTCCCAGATAGTTATGTGAATTGTTAGTTAAACTTCACGATCCCTCTGGGCTGGGGCACCGAGATGCTCTGTACCCTTCATAGGGCAGGCTCCAGCTCTCTGCCCGTGGCCCTGTGCCGCTGTTGACTCTTGTGTTCAGCAGCTAGGCTCCCAGAAGTGACTGCCTTGCAAGGAACTTCCTGAAGGGAGTAGATTATGCATCCTTTGGGCGCACTTGAGGTGTGATACAGAGGGCTGTGTACCACAGAACATGCCAGACTCAGAACTCTGCGTCCCTCAAAACTGAGCATCAGGACTAGGGCGTTTCTCAAATAGGAATGTTTCCCCCACCCCGTGTAGAGTCACCTTTCTCCCTCGTCTCAGGAAACCAAGAGCACCGGGGAAAAGGCTTGAAGCAGTGGAGAAACCAATCTGATTTCTTTTAAATGTTTCTTTAGTTTTGAGAGAGAGAGAAGCACACAAGAGCGAGCTCGGGAGGGGCAGAGAAAGGGGGAGACAGAGGATCCCAAGTAGCCTCTGTGCTGCCCGCGCAGAGCCCAATGCGGGGCTCGATCCCACAGACCTTGAGATCCTGACCTGAGCTGAAATCAAGAGTCAGACGCTCAACCGACTGAGCCACCCAGGCGCCCCCGCCCCCCATCTGATTTTTTCTTTAAAGGTAACTGCAGTTCAATGCTCAGATGAGATTCACTTTGGGGGCTTTCGTCGTCTCTGGGAGCTGCAGAGAGACCCGCGCTGCAGGCAGGCCCTGCGTGAAGTGGGAAGGAGGTCACGTGGGGATGCACAGCTGAAGGTGGTTTGGGTCCCCACGTGTGTCACCCGCTCACCCCCGCATTCCTGCCTTGGCCTGCACCAATCTCTCACCAAGGGAAAGGGGTGGGGTGAGAGGGCCTCGGTGCCCAGCACGCCCGTGTTCTGCCTGCCTGGCCCACCAGCGCAGCCTTTGGCGTTTCTAAACACCTCTGAACAGCACTGACCCCAGACCCAGGAACCTGCTCCCCGACAGGAAGTAATGAACATCCGGCCCTCTGTAAGGGGAGCCTCTGCTGGGAACAGGTGTGCGTTTGAGTCTGTCGTTCAGGGCCAACTCCCCCGTGTGGAGCGGCGACCGGGTGGTCCTTTCTCCAAAGCTGACTCCTCTCCAGGAGCCTTGAACTGTGCTGTGCCGTGCTTTCACCCCCTCTAACGTTTCGGGGTCTCGTGTTTCAAAGAACTGGGGGCAATATCACTGCCTCTGGGCTCTACAGTGTTGGTGGAGCTGTCAGCATTCAAGAGGCCTCGTGTGCCCCCTCACAGATGTACCCAGGTCAGGAGAATTTACTTTCCTTTCTTCTCCCTTTCAAATTTCAATTTCCCTCCTTCAAAAATGCATTGGATTGCTTATCACAGGAGCCAGCAAACTACCTCCCGTGAGCTTAGTCTGACCTGTTGCCATGTATGGCCTGTGAGCGCAGTTTTTGTATTTTTTAATGGTTTTTTTAAAAATCAAATACTTGGAACTGATTTTGACAGTAGAGAATACTAATCCTGAGTCTCAGTGAAGCAAGGTGTTGTTCCCCCCTCCAGAGAATTTCGTTCTCATCAACAGTCCTGTCCTACCAAAAAAAGTATACTCAGCATAATATTTTGAATTTCGCTAACCAACAATGGGGATGTTTTTCTCTTGTCGTATAAGTATCTACGAAATGTCTTTGATTTTTCTCCTTAACCTGCAGCTTAAAATATTTACTCTCTCTTAAAGTAGTTTGCAGGTTGCTCGCCCCTGGCCTAAGCACATCACCTTCTCTAAATCCTGGGACTACAGAAGTCTCTAAGGCAATTGTGGCCTTGACTTCATAGAGTTTACAAATAGACAAGGCTTCCTGACTCATAGGTGGTGCCTCTTCTCTGTTCTCACATGTAGAAAGGGCTAGGGAGTTCCGTGGGGTCTCTTTTATAAGGGCAGGAATCCCATTTACAACAGTTCCACCTTCCTCATGACTAATCACTTCCCAGAGGCCTCACCTCTGAATACCATCACACTGAGCATTAGGACGTCAACATATAGATTCAGGGAGGACATAACCATTCCAACCATAGCAGGGGTGTATGGGAACTCTTTGTACCATCTTTACAACTTTTCTGTAAGTCAAAACTGACAGTGGACAATCTGAAAAGGAAATTTAAAAAATAATTATGTTTACAATAGTATCCCCCCCAAAAGCCCTTAAGAATTAGCCAAAGAAATGAAAGTCTTGTATAATGAAATCAATAAAACATTGCCAAAAAAAATTAAAGAAATAAATAAATGGAAAGACATGCCATGTTCACAGATTGGAAAACAATATTGTTGAGACGTCAATACTACCCAAAGTGATCTACAGACTCAACAAAACCCCTATTGAAAAATGACATTTTTTTTTTTTGCAGAAATAGAAAAACCCATCCTAAAAATCCATATGGAATCTCCTCAAGCCCCAAATAGGCAAAAGATCTTGAAAAAGAAGAACACAGCTGAAGGACTCACACTTCTGATTTCAAAACTTACTGCAAAACCACAATAATTAAAAGAGAATAATGCTAGCATGATGTCAGACATAGAGACCAACAGAGTAAAAACAGAGTCCAGAAATAAACTCTCACATGTATGGTCAAATGATTTTCAATAAGGTCAAGGTCAAGGTAATTCAGTGGGGCAAAGGACAATCTTCAACAAAAGGTGCTGGGAAAACTGGATATCCAGGTCACCTGGGTCGTTCAGTTGGTTGAGCAACCAACTCTTGATTTCGGCTCAGGTCATGATCTCACAGTTTACCAGATCAAGCCCCACATTGGGCTCTGTGCACTGAGGGCACACAGCCTATTTGGGATTCTCTCTCTCTCTCTCTCTCTCTCTCTCTCTCTGTCCCTTCCTCTGTTCTCTCTCTCTCTTTCAAAATAAATAAACTTAAAAAGAAAAAACTGGATATCTACGTGGAAAAGAATTAGGTTGGTCTCTTAGCCAAAAAGCAAATACAGCAAAAATTAGCTAAAAATGGATCAAAGACCTCAAAATAAGACCTAAAGCTATAAAATTCTTAGAAGAAAGCATAAGGTAAAAACTTCACAACGTCAGATTTGGCAGTGATTTCTGAAGCATGACCCTAAAGGCACAGACAATGAAAGAAAAAATAGACAAGTTGGATTCATGAAAAAAAAAAATTTAATTTTTTTTGTAATGTTCATTTATTTTTGAGAGAGAGAGTGCAAGCAGGGGAGGGGCAGAGAGAAGAGGGAGACACAGAACCTGAAGCAGGCTCCAGGCTCTGAGCTGTCAGCACAGACCCGGATGGGGGGTTGAAGTCACAAACCGTAACATCATGACCTGAGCTGAAGTCAGACATTTAAGCGACTGAGCCACCCAGGTGCCCCTAATTCATGAAAAAGTTTTAATTGGAGGCATCAGAAGACACTATCAACAGAGCAAAAAGACAACCCATAAAATGGGGGAAAATATTTGCAAATAGTGTACCTGATAAGGGATTAATATCCAGAATATATAAAGAGCTCCTACAATAACAAAATAAAACCTGATTCAAAACTGGACAAAGGACTTGTGTAGACATTTCTCCAAAGAAGACACACAAACAGCCAAGAAGCACATGAAAACATGTTCCCCATCACTAATCGCTGGGGAAATGCAAAGCAAAGCTATGGTAAAGTCCTGCCTCCCATCCATTAAGATGGCGACTATCAAGAGACAGGAAAGAATAACTGTTGGAAAGGACGTGGCGAAACCGGAACCCTTGTGCTCTATCAATGGGAATGCAAAATGGCACAGCTGTTGTAGAAAGCAGTATGGTGGCTCTTGAAAAAATTAATAAATTCTATCAAGCAGATAAAATTGCCATAGAATCCAGCAATTCTCCTTCCCAAAGATTTGAAAGCACCGTTTCTTTTTAAGATTTTATTTTATTTTTTAATATTTATTTATCTTTGAGAGACAGAGCACGAGCAGGAGAGGGGCATTAAGATTTTATTTTTAAGTAATCTCTACACCTCACGTGGGGCTCAAACTCACAACCCCGAGACCAAGCGTCACAAGCTCCACCGACTGAGCCAGTCAGGCACCCCAAAGCACACTTTTGTGTATCCACGTTCACAACACCATTATTCAGAGTAGTAAAAAACGGAACCAATCCTAGTGTCCATCTGTGGATATAAACAAAATGCAATGTATACATGCAGTGGAATATTATTCAGTCTTTAAAAAGGAAGAAAATTCTTTAAAAAAATTTTTTTAATGTTTATTTATTTTTGAGACAGAGAGAGACAGAGCATGAACAGGGGAGGGTCAGAGAGAGGGAGACACAGAATCTGAAACAGGCTCCAGGCTCTGAGCTGTCAGCACAGAGCCCGACGCGGGGCTTGAACTCACGGACCGCGAGATCATGACCTGAGCCGAAGTCGGACGCTCAACCGACTGAGCCACCCAGGCGCCCCTAAAAAAATTTTTTTTAATGTTTATTTATTTATTTTATTTATTTTTTTTTTTAATTTTTTTTTTTTTAACGTTTATTTATTTTTGAGACAGAGAGAGACAGAGCATGAATAGGGGAGGGGCAGAGAGAGAGGGAGACACAGAATCCGAAACAGGCTCCAGGCTCTGAGCTGTCAGCACAGAGCCCGACGCGGGGCTCGAACTCATGGACTGTGAGATCATGACCTGAGCCGAAGTCAGACGCTTAACCGCCTGAGCCACCCAGGCGCCCCAATGTTTATTTATTTTTGAGAGAGAGACAGAGTGTGAGCGAGGGAGGAGCAGAGAGAGAGAGAGAGGGAGACATAGAATCCGAAGCAGGCTCCAGGCTCTGAGCTGTCAGCACAGAGCCCGACGCGGGGCTCGAACTCCCGAACCTGAGATCATGACCTGAGTTGAAGTCGGATGCTTACCGACTGAGCCGCCCAGGCACCCCGAAAATTCTTTTTTTTTTTTTAAGTTTATGTATTTATTTTGAGAGAGAGCACGAGTGAGGGAGAGGCAGAGAGAGAGAAAGAGAGAATTCCAAGCAGGCTGTGCACTGTCAGCCCGATGCGGGGTTCGATCTCAAACCAAGATCATGACCTGAGCCAAAGTCAGATGCCTAACTGACTGAGCCACCCAAGCACCCCAAAAGGAAGAGAATTCTGACACCGGCTACAACCTGGCTGAACCTTGAAGACATTATGCTGAATGAAATAAGCCAATCACAAAAAGACAACGTGTGATTCCACTTCTATGAGGTGCTGAGAGTAGTCACAATCATAGGGACGGAAGGTAGGACTGTTGAGTGGCAGGAGGTGGGGGAGGGGGAAATGGGGAGTTAGGGTTTCATGGCTACAGAGTTGCAGTTATACAAGATGAAAAAGTTCTGGAGATGGTCGGTGGCCCAGCGTTGTAAGTGCACTTAATGCTGCTGAACTGCACTCTTAAATATGGTTAAGGTGATACATTTTGTGTTCTGCGTATTTTACCATGATAGAAAAAAATCGGAAAAAGAACAGGTGGGGGTAGACGGCAGTGCAATGGATCGCGGACCGGCCTGGAGGAAGGAGACACGGGGCGGGGGGGGGGGTGCCTTCAGCCAAGGATTCCAGTAGTCCCTTGCCCTGTGATTGGGCAGAGATCAGAGAGAATTGAAAATTGTTTTTAACGGGATCCCTGTGCAAACTCCTAATGATACGACCTCATGCTGGCTTTCCCGGCCGGCGCGGCTGAGACAGACCTGCCAAGGGGTGACGGCTGTTCTGCCAGAGAACAGAGGTGCCCAAGGCTGTTGGAAGCACTGGAGGCCTTCTGGGTGCAGGGAAGGATGGGGGGAGGGAACCTGTAATAAATCACTGCGATCCCAAGAGAAAGGTGGCTGCAGGCACGCTGCTCCCACTTCCCCACCCAGGGAATAATGTGCGCACAGAGGGTCTCCTCTTTCCAGGGCTGGGGGTGGGGGGGGGAGGGGGAGGAGGATGCCTATGTTTCCAGCCCCAACCAGCCAGTGCTCCATTGTGGAGCCGATCTGTTTCTTCTGGACGCTTTGTCTGGGTCTCATTTGCCTCCGAGCACACAAAGCCAGTTCGGTGGGGCTTTCAGACGCTCCTGCACCCAGCCGCCAACAACACCCTCAGAGCGCCCACCCCGAGGAAACCCTTTGCTTAGAGACGCTGGTGGGAGCAAGGGCCGGGGGGAGGGGAGGGGGGGTTGGTGGCAGCCGTCACTGTGGGGCTTGTTAGTATGTTTGGGCAAAGTGCCATCGTGCTGGGAATTCTGTTGCACCTGCCCAGTTAAAGGCAGGTGACTAGTGGCGAAGACACACTATGGAGAAGTTGGGGAGCCAGAGTCGGGGACATTTGCTTTCTTCCTGTAATCTGACAGCTCCAAAAACCCACGGGGAGCTGTCCAGATGCCTCAGCCTTCCTCTCAGGACACCCCACAAACTGGCCCCAGCTGGCCCTTGCAAATTCCTTTCTGATTTTCTCCCCTACAGGGACTGTCAACTCCTGCCACGATGATGCGGCAACCTCCCCCAAGTGTCTTTCTTCCATCACAAATGCCCCTCCCTTGCATACACCATGCCCTCCCCCCAATCTGGAATGCTCTGCCCACGCCTTCCCCTGCGACTTATCACCGTTTGTCAAGACCAGTTCCAACCCCAAATCCCACTTTGGGGGCTGACACATCCCCTGTCTACCCCTGTCCAGATCTCCAGCACCCATCCCTAAACTTGGTTAGCCTGATTCCCGGAGATGGGAAGTCCAGAGCTGACCTGTGTTGGGGGGCTGACTGCCATCAGCACAGCCATGGGCACCCTGCTGTGCTGTCTCAGTTGTGTCTCCTAATTCTGTCACTGTCCGCCCCACGTTGAGTCTCGGGGCGCCTGGGTGGCTCAGTTGGTTGAGCGTCCAACTTCAGCTCAGGTCACAATCTCACAGTTCTTGAGTTTGACCCCCACACGGGCTGTCTGCTGTTACCTCCCCTGTCCCCCCCCCTCCCCCGCTCGTGCACCCTCTCTCTCTCTCTTTCAAAAATAAACAAACATAAAAAAATTTTTTTTTAAAGAAGGTTGAGTCTTAGAAAGTAACTCTCCCAAGGTCATACGATCAGTAAATGGCCCAGCTGGGATTCAAACCCACGTGAGCTAGCCCCCCCCACCCACCCATACCCCGCTCCCTGTTTACATTATCTTGCTTCATTGCCTTAACCCCAGGAGAAACTTCATCGTATTCATTCATGCATTCCGTGAACACTTACTGCCTGTTTACAACCAGCAGCTAAGCTGTGGAAACACCCCGCCCCACTTTCCGGGGTTTGGTTATTGCACGAGGTGCCCGGGATAGGGTAGCACAGGGGCGACTGGGGGGTTTTAATTCCCAGTGAGTGGTTGAGGGACCCGACGGAAGGGACAGGAGGACCACCTGCCAGGCGACAGGGAAATAAGTAGCAGAGCCCGGCATCACCATCCAGGGCGCATGACTTCCGAGGCGCTGTCTACAATAGTTTGCATCGTCTCGGGATCTTGCCCGGTGCGTTTTTTGTAGACTTGGGTAAGCACCTTCGCAGAGATGACACAAATGTCTACTCTTGCCAGTGTTTGATTGGCTTGGTTAATTTTTCTCCCGACTCTGGAGACTTCCACAAGAGGGAGTGCTTCCGACGCAGCGGGATGGGCAGTCACGTGCTCTGGGGAGCCCTCCGCCCCCACGTCCAGGCCCAGCCGGGGGGTTGCTAGGCAACGGGTAAACGCCGTGCCTCGGAGCAGTTGGAGAAGCCCGGTGGCGGGGGCTCAGGTGCTTTCCTTGCGGCCAGGCGGCGACGCGAGCGAGAGGACGAGGGTAAGGGCGCGGGCCGGGAGGAGGCCGAGGCTGAGGAGGAGAGGAGAGTGAAGCAGGGAGCCCCCGAGGGTAATAATCAGCGACAGTGCCAGAAACTCTCCGTGGGGGCAGCCTCCTGGGACAGCTCTGCCGGAGGGTGGGGGGCCAGGTGTCCGCGCCCATTCGTCCCGGCTGCCCTCAGTCCTCGCGACTCACCGGACCACGCAGGTTCTGGTCACCTTGCCTCCTACACCCCCTGCTCCCAGTCGGTCTGGCCCTGATCCCCTGGTCTCTTGGAGGGAGGGAGACCTCTAAAGGGTTCACAGCTGGCTGGCAGGAAAGTAGAGTCTGGGCTGAACTGGAGGGAGGTGGGCTTTCTCATAAGAAAGGAGGGAAGGGACTTCAAAATTACTGAGCACAGACTAGGCAGCAGGTCCCCCAAAAATGCATGATTTTATTTACTCCTCAACCTGAGGGGGGCATTTTTTTTTTTTTTTTTAGTTTATTTTTATTTTGAGAGAGAGAAAACGAGCAGGGGAGGGGCAGAGAGAGAGAGGGAGACAGAATCCCAAGCAGGCCCCGTGCTGTCAGCACAGAGCTGGATGCAGGGTTCGAGTCCACAAACCGTGAGATCACGACCTGAGCCGAAATCAAGAGTCGGAGGCTTTTAAAGGACTGGGCCACCCAGGCGCTCCTTATGCCCACTGGGATACCACGTTCAAGGTCACACGCTTAGTTTCACCTTCCTGCAACGCGTTCGAAGTTGATCACACTCTCTTGAACCACAGAAGTGCATTCTCGGGCGTTCAGACCCTGTGATTCCCCCTCTCACCCCTAGCTCTGCTTTGTTTTTCCAATCAGAAAAGGAAGAGGAGGGGAGAGAGAGTTCTAGGAGAGAGCCCTGGGACCCTGCTGGCCCTCAGCATGCTCACAGTGGGAGTGTTGGGCTCCTTCTTGCACCAGGCACTGGGGATGACGGTGGATGAAAAGACCACAGTCTGCCCTCAAGGAGGCAGTGTTGTAGTGGGGAGAGCAGGTTACCACCAACACAGCACCCTTCGGTTCTGGGGACCTCCTCCCACCTCTGCCTGTCCTCCCCCTCCACCTGGAGCTCACCCCAGGTGGACCCCAGTGTGCCTAGCATTGCCCTGGTGGGATGCCCTGGTGAGGGAGGGCGGGGTGGATTCCTAGCGAGGTCTGTCTCATTTGAAGGACCCCGTATTCCAGAAGGTGCACAAGGACATAAGAAAGAGGGAAGGAATCTCTCCACCTGTGTTCCTCTGCCCAGCCAGGGGCACATAGAGGCCACATAGAGGCCACATAGAGGCCACATAGAGGCCATCAGTCCCAGGCACAAAGACTAAGGGCTGCCCCAGGGACCACAAGGAAGGGGAAAATGTTCTCGCGTCTATATCGCGTGGAGTCCAGCGCGGAGGGAAGGCCAGCCACCTTCCTCTTGCCTCTACACTAAGCTCCCAAACGGAGCCCCTCCGCCCCGCGGCTCCCTCAGCCCCACCCAAGCTTGGAAAACACACTTTCTCTTAAGTCGAGGGAAGTTCTTTCCAGGAATCACGGTGCGCCTTATCATTACGCGAGAGGAGTTTTTGTAACTGCTGGAGGTCCCAGTCTGACCGTCCTGGCACGCGGGAGACGGTTGCAGTTCTGATGTTCACGCCAGCACGTCCCCAGCCAGACGTGTTCTTATGTTTGAGACTCGCTGCAGAGTCCCGCTTGCCCCTGGGTCTCTAGGTTCCCACGGGTGGGGGACGCCCCTCCCCAAACTCCCAAAGAGCCGCAGTACTGCCCCTACCTCCCTTGGAAGCCCCCCCTGCCATCCCCCCCCCTACAGGCAGACAGCTCTGCAGCCAGCGGCCTCTGTCTCACCAGGGCGGGGAGAGACCTCCTGAGACCCCTGCTCTGACCTCGCTATTCATCTTCGGGCCCTGCCGGCTTGGGAGAAAGAGCTCACTCTGGGTCCCTGAATGAGCTGTCGTCCCGTCACCGGGCCAGCCTTTAAATGTCCCCTCTGTCTGCCACCAGATAGAAAACAATGCCTCTGTTCTCGCCCCTGGCTTGGCCTTGGGAGGCACCAAGGAGGAAAGCGAAGCTGTTTCACATATGATCTGGGCTAAAGAGGCTATTTTTGCGCCCCTGGAGTTTCCTCACGTTCTTAAGCCTCCTTGTGTCCCCAGAGAACTGGCTTTTGCAGCAAGTGTCTTTTACCAGAGGGAGAGACAGGCAGCCCATCGTCACTGTGGGGGCCCAGGAGTAGCGCTGTGGCCCCTCCGCAGGGTGCTGGTGAAGGCGAGAACTGACCGTCGTCTTCACAAGGCCCTACCCTTGCCCGTGTAGAATGGACACACTGGGGCAACTTCTGCCACTTGTGTTTCTGTTCCCATCCTCTGCTGTCCGAGCCATGGCCTCTACCTTTCCCGGGTTACAAGAGAGTCTCCAGACCAGGAGAAAGAGCGGGAGATCCTGTTTCCTGTGAGTCTGACTCAGGTTGAGCTGTTCTGGGGCTGGAAGCAGGCTGGGATGACGCTGCCTTCGAGGAACATCATACGTGGATGCAAAGGGACCTAGGATAACCCTCACTCCCTCACTCCTACCCCAGCGGCTCCAAGGCCCAAGGCCACTCCAGGCAAGTGCTTCTGGGCTATCACAATAGCTCTTGGCCTTGCATCTCAGGTGCCAGTAGCCAGGGCCCACTGGTCTGGCACCTTGCAGCCTTGGAGGTAAGAGGAGGCAGCTTAGACACACGTCTGGTCGTAATATTCACCCAGATTGTGAAAAGCACAAATTGCCAGGCCCCGCCCCAGACATACAGTCCACATTTGCAAGAGGGGCCTGGGAACCTCCATAGTTTGAATGAACATCCCAGGTTTGGGGCATGCTGGCTGAGAAATTAAGAACCCTCACTTTAAATCGGTGCTCCTCAACCCTGGCTGTACGCTAGGATTCACCCGGGAGTTTAACACCTACTGCCGAGAGATTCTGATTTCGTTTGTCTGCAGTTTAACCTGAGGGTTGTGATTTTGTAAAGCCTTGTGGGAGTTTCTGTGTAGCCAAGGCTAAGAATCACTCTGCCGTAGAGCCAGACGTGTCTGGGCCCCCACTCTGCCTCAACTTAAGACCCACCACCTTTGACAAGGTGTTTGAACTCTCCAGGTATCGGTTTCTTCATATGTAGAATGAGAATTGTGAGTTTGGGGGGGGGTTGTGGGGAGCATGCAGTGAGGGAACCTCCAATCTGAAGTCCACGGCTCCCGGGACCCCACAAGTCTCTGTGTATCCTGGATGCAAGTCCTTTATCAGACCCAATATGCCGATATTTTCTCCAAGTCTGTGGCTTGTCTTTTCATTTTCTTGATATTATCTTTTGAGGTGCAGAGCTTTTAATTCAGAAGAAGTCCAATTTATCATTGTTTTTGCTTTTATGGACCATACTTCTGATGCCATGTCTAAAGAATCTGATGCCACGTCTAAAGAACCAGCGTCACGGAGATTTCCCTCTACGTTTCTCTCCTTAGTTTTCGCTCTTACGCTGGTGCCTGAGATCCATTTTGCGTTAATTTGTGTGTGTGGCGTGAGGTAGGGGGTCCACGGTCATTCTTTCGCATGGGAACATCCAGTTGGCCCAGCACCATTTGTTGAAGAGACCGTCATTTCTCTGATAAGGTGCCTTAGTGCCTTTTTCAAAAGTCAGTTGGCCATAAGTATCAAAGTCTATTTCTAAACTCTCAATGCCATTCAGTCAATACATATGTCTATTCTGATGCCAGTACCACGCTTTCTTGATTATTCAGCTTTGAGTGAATGTTTGCCAAATGAGTAGGTGAAGTAAGGGAAACTATGAGAACAAATGTAAAGCATGAAGTCTGGCATTCAAAAAACCTATGCATTCCTAGAAAAGTCTATGTAATTCAGGGCGCCTGGGTGGCTCAGTCGGTTAAGCATCTGAATTTAGCTCAGGTCATGATCTCGCGGTTCGTGGGTTTGAGCCCCACGTCGGGCCCTGTGCTGACAGCTCAGAGCCTGGAGCCTGGTTCGGATTCAGTCTCCCTCTCTCTCTCTGCCCCTCCCTGGCTCTCTCACTCTGTCTTTCTCTCTCTCTCTCTCTCTCTCTCTCTCTCACACACACACACACACACACACAAATAAACATCAAAAAAAAATTTTTAAAGAGAAGTCTATGTAATTAGTTTTTTCTTAAGTTTATTTATTTTGAGAGAGAGGGAGCACAAGCCAGAGAGGGGCAGAGAGAGTGGCCTAGCCATGGTCAAGCAGCTGGCAAGTGGCAGGGCCAGAACTTGAAGTCAATGCCCAGCCCAGTCTGCTTTCCAGTTCCACACTGTGCCCTGCCCAACCAGTCTTTCAAAGGCCCACTGTTCTGCCTGTGGAGGAAGTGGTCTGGCAGTCTCTCCCCTTCTCAGGCAGACTCCCAGCCCCATCGCGGTCAGAGTGATGTAGAGGGGAGTCTCCGGAAGGGCCCCCCTTCGAGCGGTGAAGGAGCGGTGAAGGGTAGCACCCAGTAACCTAGAACTCTGGGAAGGGGTGGGTGGCCTTTTGGACAATCGGGTGGTTGGGTGGGAGAGTTTCCAGAGAGGCCTGGGGCTCTCCTATCTGTGTGCTGTAGGGTCAGATCCAGGGCGTGGCCGGAGATTTAGTTCAACATAATCACCATCAGTGTTTCTCCCTGCCTCCCAGTAAACATGTTAGCTTGGTAAAAACTGCATCATTTGGTGAGTAAGAGCTTTGGAGTCAGGCAGAGCAGCTGAACCGCTTACTAGCTACGTACGTGGTCCTGGGCAAGACACCCAGGGTATCACTAAGTATGAGATTCCTGAAAGGTAGAATGGTGATTTTATTGTCTACCTCAAAGGGCAGTTGCAAGAACTGAACACGGTAATGCTTAGCAGGTACTCAGTACTCAATAAATGATCTTTTATTATTTAAGTTTATTTGTGTATTATGAGAGAGAGAGAGAGCACAAGCAAGGCGGGTCAGAGAGGAGAGACAGGATCCCAAGCAGCCTCCATACCATCAGCACACGGCCCCATGCGGGGCTTGAACTCATGAACCGTGAGATCATGACCTGGGCAGAGATCAAGAGTCGGATGCTTAACCGACTGTGCCACCCAGGCGCCCTTCCGTAAATGATTTTTTAAGTTTATTTATTTAGAGAGAGAGTGCACCCAGTAGGGGCAGAGAGAAAAGGAGAGAGAGAAAATCCTAAGCAGTCTCCGCACTGTCGGCACGGAGCCCAATGCGGGGCTTGAACTCATGAAACTGTGAGATCATGACCTGAGCTCAAATCAAGAGTTGGATGCTCAACTGAATGAGCCACCCGAGCGCCCCAATAAATGATTTTTTAGAAGTGCAGACGCAGCTTCTGAACAAATCTCCTAGGACCCTTCCCCCCCAACCAGACTAGGAACCTGGAAGCCGCCCCCGGTGAGGCCCGGGGGGACAGGGAAGCAGCCAGGTGGGGCCCCTTCCCTCACACCCTTCCTCTGCCCCTGCAGCAGCCGGGACCATGGAGATCGTGTACGTGTATGTCAAGAAGCGAAGCGAGTTCGGGAAGCAATGCAACTTCTCCGACCGCCAGGCCGAGCTGAACATCAACATCCCGCCCAACCCTGAGCTGGCAGAGCAGTTCGTGGAGCGGAACCCCGTGGACACGGGCATCCAGTGCTCCACCAGCATGTCAGAACACGAGGTGGGTCCCTGGCCCCGGGGCCTGGGCCAGCGAAGGTGGGGTCTGGCAGGATGACCAGCCAGGGTGGTCAGTGGGACTGGGTGGCTCCATCTGGGTGACTGGAAGCCAGTTAGAATGGCCCAGGGCGGATGCTGGAAGTATGAGGACAGAAACGCCCCCACGACCCACCACGGTGCCTGGGGCGGGAAAAGACCCAGCACCAGCCACTCCCTGGGCCAGGTGAATGGGAATCAAGATGTTCTCTCTCCCATGGGCTCTGGTCTCACCTCTAAGTCGTCTTAGGCATGTGGTACAGCTGGGAGAGGTATCCTGAGGGGGCAAGGATTCAGATCGGCAGGCGCCTGCCCAACTGGTGGAAAGGAAAGGGTGCCATGGAAAGTTCTGGTCAGAGGGGCTGATGATGTGATGAGAGAACTGGGCGTCACACTGCAGTCGGAGCTCCCTGCCTGTCTAGAGCCCGCGATCCGCCTTGGACTATGCCAGGCACTGCGGAGACAAAACTAGTTTGCAGGAGAGAAGAACCCACTTAGTCATGTCCCAGATCATCCGGGTGAAAATCACACTTGATTCGGCCAAAACACGTTGTGGGAGGTTCCAATAACGCACGGTTCAAACACACTGAGTCTCTTGCTCTCCCAGGGCTAATTGCTGTCACGGGGACCGGGGCGATTTTGTCCACAGCGTGGCTGACTCAACAGGATGGCCACCGCGAAGGCCACACGTGCTGGGGTCTCTTGACACATCTCCATCCTGGGACGACTTAGACCTTTTGTGAGCGCTGGCTTAGAAAGGAAAAGAGGAGGGGGGTGACTGTTTAATGGCTTTGGGGGCTCCACTTAGGGTGATGAAAACGTTCTGGAACTAGACAGTGTTGGTGGTCGCCTAACAATATGAATTGTCCTTCATGCCACAGAATCGTACATTTTTAAATGGTTAAAATGGGGGGGGGGGCACCTGGGTGGCTCAGTCAGTTAAGCATCCGACTTCGGCTCAGGTCATGATCTCACAGCTCGTGAGTTCAAGCCCCACGTCAGGCTCTGTGCTGACAGCTCAGAGCCTGGAGCCTGTTTCGGATTCTGTGTCTCCCTCTCTCTCTGCCCCTCCTCTGCTCATGCTCTGTCTCTCTTTGTCTCAAAAAAAAAATAAACATTAAAAAAATTTTAAATGGTTAAAATGGGAGGTTTTATATTGTATGTCTTTTACCACAATCTTTTATTTTATTTTTTTAAATTTTTTTTAACATTTATTATGATCCCTCCCTGTGTGCTCAGGGCCCACAGGCAGGCAGCCCCAGGATCCTGGTTTGCGGACATGGCCTAATGTTTACACCCGGGGCAGGCAGATATCTTCTCACCTGGGGCTTTGTGTAGGTCAACACAGAGCGGTTTGAGATGGAGACCCGGGGGATTAACCACGTGGAGGGGGGCTGGCCCAAGGATGTGAACCCCCTGGAGCTGGAGCAGACGATCCGGTTCCGGAAGAAGGTGGAGAAGGACGAGAACTACATCAACACCATCACGCAGCTTGGCTCGGTAAGGCTTCCATCACTGCGGTGCCCCACCTGCCTGGCCCCGGGCTCCGCTCCTGCCACTATGCGGACGAACATCACTAGGTACCTTAAGGAACCTTCTGTCTGGGAGCAGGCAGACCAGTCCACAACAGACCAAAGGGGAAGATGGGAAGGTACCAGGGCTGAACAGGCTTGAGGAGGAGTCTGACAGGTGCTCCCCTTGAGCAAGAAGGACTCCAAAGAACCCCACCGAGGAGCTGCGTGCCGGCAGGGATCATTCATTCATTCGGCACATTTGGACTGAGCCTGTAGTCTCTGCCAGGCACAGGAGAGATGGCAAAAAATAAAATTCACATGCATCCTGCCCCAAAGAGTTTATCATAATCCATTGGAGGTCAGAGACAAATACAGAGATATCACCGTGTAACGTAGAAAGACATGCTATGAGGGATGACTCTTGCCATTTTGCTCCGTAAAGAGGGAGATCCAATTTCCCGCTGAAGGGATCAGGGAAGGCTTCCTGGAAGAGGAGACACCTGAGCTTGAGGTTTTTCCTTGGTGGACATTTGGAAAAATGGAGAGGGCCTTCTGGGTGGCGGAAGCAGAAGATTGGTGCTGTATATGGAGCGATTACCAGTTCTGTGCGACTGGAGGCGTGTTTCTTCACCTTTTTTTCATTGTTGTCCCCCAACGAGTCTTTTCATGTTTTTCCTAATTGCCTCCCCCATGAAATTTTAATCCCATCGGCATATTTCTTTATGTACTGTATGTATATCTGTGCTTTATGCATGAAAAGTAATATTTCACCCTCCAAGACGAATTTTCCCTTGGAAGCAATGCTGCCCCCACTGAAAATGCAACGGGCTGGAAGGCTGGGAAAGACCGTTAGATATTTCTTGCCATCTCAGCCTGGTCAGGCTGCAGGTACCTCTCTTTCCTGCTAAGAACTCCTCATGTTTTCTCCTCAGATCATGGAGCACTGCATCAAGCAGAATAATGCCATTGACATCTACCAGGAGTATTTTGATGACGAGGATGCGGTGGAGGTGACAGATGAGGCCCCTTCAGCTAAAACCATCAATGTTTTAAGGTACCTCCCTAGCTAGGCAGGTGTCGGGATGCTCTCTGCCACCCCTGTGGCTGGGTGCTTCCCAAGGTCACTCTTTGCCGATCACTCCATGCCGTGGGTGCAATGCCCTCTGTGCTCTGAGCTTTGTAGGGAGCAGAGCAACAGAGCACCCAGCAACCAACTGGTCCCCACCCTGGGGGCAGGTCTGGTTGATGGAAAGAGAGGACAGAGTCCAGGGAAAGACTAAGCGAATTTGCAAAGCCGTGTGCAAGCCGGGTTGAGTCACGCAGGGCACAATGAGTCCAAAGTATGGACCATCAGTGACCCAGCAGCACTGTGGGCCCACAGGACCCTCATCCCACACTCGTGGGAGTGTACCTGGTGATGACCTCCAAGGACAGAAGCTTGACAACAGGACTTGATCCCACAGATACACGTGTGTGAAGTCACCGTGTGTGTGGACGCTCACTGCAGCAGAAGGCACTCTAGCCAGAGGCTGGAACCAAGCTAAGCCCATTGGTAGGGGAGTGCTTCGAGCAATTCTGGCACGCCTACCCGGGGGATAGCACCCACATGTCAGGATGAAGGAGGCAGCCTGCTGGGGAGTGTTTCCAAGATTTACTTTGTGAAGCAAAACAAGCAAGATGCAGAACAGCGTGTAGCATAGCACTATTTTTTTTTGTTTAAAATACGTTTATATACCTGTGATTTTGGAAGGGACTAGTCTCAAATGCCAACTCGGGGGGGATTCCTTTTGCTACCATGGCTCACTGAGGGTCCTGGGAAGTACTTGACCCAGTCCCAGCACAACTAGGAAGGACCCTTTTGTGATCCAGGGCTGAGTTGTGGTGTGCAGAGTAGGAGCAAGCACTTCTGGGAGAGGGGCCAGGGGGGAGGGGTGAGGGCTGTCCTCCCTGCTGCCCCAGCCCTACTGGGGTCTGACCTCACATGTGGATACCTTAGCAGGATGATAGATTAGAAATCGTCTCACAGGGGTGCCTGGGTGGCTCGGTTGGTTAAGGGTCTGACTCTTGATTTCAGCTCAGGTCATGATCTGATGGTGGTGAGATCTGGCCCAACGTTGGGCTCTGTGCTGAGCCTGGAGCCTACTTGGGATTCTCTCTCCCCCTCTCTCTGCCCCTCCCCTGCGTGTGTGCATGTTCTCTCTCAAAATAAATAAAAAAACACTTAAAAAAGAAAAAAGAAATTATCCCATTCAACCTGTATGTTTGACAGATGAGGGGACTGACTTCAGGGAGGGGCGGGTGCCCAGGGCACACGGGAGGGGGAAGGGGTGACCCAACCAGGGATGGAACTAAGGTCTCCTGGATCCCAGCCTTCTAACCGTGCTCCTGGGGAGGAGTGAAGTGGAGAAATCACAGGGCAAGAAGGGTATCTTGCTTTCCACTTTCCTTCATCCCTTCTGATTACTTCGTGGGCAAAGTCTCAGTTTGGGCCATTAAGTGCTTAATTCTTTTTTACTTCTTGCTCATTCTCCTTCCTCCCCTCTTTTTTTGAAGAGTTGATGTTTCAGAGCAGTTTCAGGCCCACAGCGAAACTGATCAGAAAGTACGAGAGTTCCCACACGCCCCCTCCGCCCCGAGCCCACACAGCCTTCCTGACCATCAACAAAACCCTGCCCCAGGGTGGGGCCTTTGTCATCGTCAGGAACCAGCATTCTGGTACTTAGTACCATAACTTGGGTAGTTTATAATCAACAGAAGCTTACTCCTCACAGTTCTGGAGGCTGGAAGTCCCAGATCAAGGTGGTTGGGTTCTGTGTCTGGTGAAGACCAACTTCCTGGTTTATAGGCGGCCATTTTTTCACTGCCGGAACTCACATGGCGGAAGGGGTGAGAGGGCTCTCTGGAGCCCCTTTATTGAGGACTAATCACTTCCCACAGCCACCCCCCTAACACCATCACATTGGACATTAGGTTTCAACATATGAATCTGGGGGACACAACAGTCAACCTGTGGCACCCCAAAGTCCATTGTTTCCATTAGGGCTCACTCTTTGTGTTGCATACTCTGTGGGGTGTTTTTTAAATTTTTTCAATATTTGTTTATTTTTGAGACAGAGAGAGAAACAGAGCACAGCCGGGGAGGGACAGAGAGAGAGAGGGAGACATAGAATCTGAAGCAGGCTCCGTGCTGTCAACCCAGAGCCGACGCGGGGCTTGAACCCACGAACCGTGAGATCATGACCTGAGCCAAAGTCGAATGTTTAACCGACTGAGCCACTCAGGCGCCCCACTCAGTGGGTTTTGTATCATATAGAATAGTTTCACTGCCCTAAAATCCCACGTTCCTTTTAGTCATCCCTCCCTTCCCCCAAGCCCTTGGCTAACGCTTGATCTTTTTACTGTCTCCATGGTTTTGCCTTTTCCAGAAAGTCACATAGTTGGAATCATACAGTATGTGGCCTTTTACCGACTGGTCGCCTTCACTTAGTGACGTGCATTATGTTTCCACTGTGTCTTTTCATGGCTTGATAGCTTGTTTCTTTTTAATGCTGAATAATATTCCCGTGTCTGGATGGACCACAGCTTATCTATCCATCCACCTCCTGAAAGATGTCTTGGTTGGTTCCAAGTCTGGGCAGCTATGAACAAAGCTGCTGGAAACATTCACCTGAAATGTTTTGTTAGACAAAAGTTTTCAACTCTTTTGGGCAAATACCAAGGAGGAGGATTGCTGGATTCTCCTCTTCCCCTTTCGTTGTAATAGCAATGGGAAATCAGGCCTCAGGCTCAAAACTTTCAGCAAGTGGAAATAACAGACTGGAATTTGATATTTTGTTCCCACTGGTTTAGTTTTTATTATTACCTTCTATTTATGGGTGGTGAGATCCAGGTTTGGATTAAGGGCTCTTCTAAACTTTGTTCTTAAAAATCAATTTCTCCGAGTGAATGCGATTGCTTAAATACGTTTGAATTTTTTAGAGATATAACTGAGTAAATAAGAGGTGTGGGGAGCCTTCCATGCCAGTGTTCTGCCCTCTCCTGTAAAGGGATCCCCAGGTAATCAAGCGGTCAGCCACGCACCTCTCCTGGCACCCTGATGGCAACAGAAAGTTGGCAGTGGCATATTCTTGCTTGAATTTTCAACGTGCGCCTGAGGGCATGAGCCATGAATCGTACATCTGGGACCTGGGTGAGAAGTGGAAGGGTCCGGGGGTCCAGGAAAACTGAGGGGGCAGGGCAGAGGCCAGCAAAGCACAAGAGTGGAAGGTAGAAGCCACAGGCAGGGGACTCTCACAGGTCAGGTCCCTTCTAGGGAGGGACCAGGGACCCCAGGAAGCTGCCCATCCCTTCCTTGTCTGGGTTCAGGAGCAGCCAAACCAGAGCCATATCAGAAGCAGGAAACTCCCTTCATTTCCAGATCCTTGATCAGGGCATTCAAGACCAAACCCCATGGAATCCCAGTCCTAGACTCCACAGACTCAGATAGAGTCCCCAGCGGACTGAGAAGGAGACTCACCTCTGTCCCACTTTCCTGGCATTGGTCCTTAATTCATGGCCAGTAGGGGCAATGGGAGCAGGGACCGTTGTTGACAGAAGCACTCACTCTAAGGGCACGAGCCTTGTCAGGTGGCCAGCGATGGTGGACGATACACTGTAGGACATCCCGTCACTGTGGCCATTGTGAAAATAAACGTTAGCTGTTATTAGTAGGTGTGAGTGCCAAGCTCAGAACTGAGCACATTATGCTTTTGAACAGCCCTGGGGGGCAAGGGGGGGTGGACTCCTTCATTAGCCCCACTATACAGACAAAGAAATTGGTTTGGAGAAGTCAGGGAGAGTTGGATTTATGGAAAAACCTTGGGGTCAAAACCCGGTTTCCTACCGAATCTCCAAAATGTGTGTGCGTGCACACGCACACACACACGCTGCTGATTACCAAAAATAAAACCACTAAAAGAGCCCCTAGGGCCAAGAGTGCCAGATTCTGGCCCCCAGGACCTAGAGGTTGCAGCCTGGAGAAACACAGGAGGGACTTCCAGACATCCCCCTACCATCGCCCATCTCAGGAAGGGTTAAACTGTTTGACTCCGTTCTTTTCTTTCCAGACTTGGCGAGATCAATTTGTTTGTTTGTTTTATAGAAAATCCCAACAAGCCTGAAATCGTCCTGAAGCCATCGTCACCTCTTGTCACCTTGGAGTACAACCCCAAAGATTCCCACGTGCTTCTGGGAGGCTGCTACAATGGGCAGCTGGGTAAGGAGGGACCCAGGTGCTTAACCGGGAGCAAGCCCAGCCCCCCGCTGCTGTCTGCCAGGGCCCAAGTACCTGGCCAGGCTTCCCAGGGAGCACAGAGTGAGGTGGGGACTTCCCACAGAGGATGAACTCCAGACATCTGGGTAGTCAGGCTTTGCTGATAGCTCAGCAGTGTCTCCAATTGTAATAGTTCAAGTAAGTCTAAGACCAGTTCAGAATAACAAGTTTTAAGAAAACTACAGGTCAAGGGACACCTGGGTGGCTCAGTCGTTTAAGGGTCCGACTTCGGCTTAGGTCATGATCTCGCAGTTTGTGATTTCAAGCCCCGCATCGGGCTCTGTGCTGACAGTTCAGAGCCTGGAGCCTGCTTCCAATTCTGTGTCTCCCTCTCTCTCTGCCCCTCCCCCACTCATGCTCTGTCTTTGTCTCTCTCAAAAATAAACATTAAAAAAATTTTTAAAAAATAAAGAGATCCTGATGTAATAAGAAAAGAATTTAAAAAAAAAAAAACACAATGATTTAAAGTCTTTGTCTAGTAAGTCCAACAGCTGGGCTCCCTTGGGGACAGTCTCCATTTATTGCCTTTTTTCCTGTGTATAGGCCACACTTTCTCATTTTGTTATATATCTTGTAACTTTTTTGTTGAAAATTTCTCTCTTTACACAATATAAAGTGACAGTTTTGGAAATCAGGTACTTGTACCACTGTAAGCTTTGTGTTCGTTGCTATTTGCTGCTGTTTGTTTCTTCAGTGAATTGTCTGATCTAATTCTGTGACGTCTGCATTCTATCATGTGTGCCTGCCATGCTCTCTGCTTGGTTAGCTTAATGGTGGGACAGAGATTTCCTCAAGCACCTGCAGGCAACCAGTGTTTGCCGAGAGCCTCTGTGTGCTTGTTTGAGCATGGCTGCGACACTCCGCGGGGCAGCTGCTGGCCCCACCTGCACCTCTGCACAAAGCCTCAGGGTCAGCAGAGGCAACAGCTTAGGGCCTCCTCAGTTCTTTCCTGAGCGAGTGCACAGCTCTGGGCATTCACACAGCCCTACCCGGGCATGTGGCCTTCCAGATCTCCAGGCAAATGGTGGAGCTTTTCAAAGCCCCAGTGGACATCCCAATGGACACCTTGTTCTCCAAGCCTGTCCTTTTTTTTTTTTTTTTTTTTTTTAGTTTACTTATTTATTTTGAAAGAGAGAGAGTGAGTACAGGGGAGGGGCAGAGAGAGAGGGAGAATCCCAAGCAGGCTCCACATTGCCAGTACGGAGCTTGACACAGGGCTCAAACCCACGAACCGTGAGATCATGACCTGAGCTGAAGCTAAGAGTCAGACGCTCAACCAACCAGCCACCCAGGTTCCCCTCCGGGCTTGCCTTTTTAAGCCTTTTGGATAGTTTGCTGTTAGCTACCACTTCAGGAAACTGCAAAGTTAATCAATTGCTTATAATTATTATTTTCAACAGTTGCCTCTTTTTTTCCCACGGAGCAAGCTCTAAGTCAGGTTAAATACAGATAACTTGCAGGGGGTGGGGAGGGACATGGTCATCCAGGGACCCACCGGACAGTTCATATAGTCACCGATCTTTGGTTGGAAGACTGTGAATGAACTTCAGCCGGATTACCCCTCCTGCTGCTGTGAGGCAGCCGGTTTTCACCAGGAAGGCAGATGTTATTTTTCAAGGCTACCGTGGACTCAGAGAGTATGGGGTCTTAACTAGGGCAAGTTAAAAAGCCACAAAACTCAGTGTCCTTACCGATGTTCAGCTGGTTCTCCTGAACAAGCATTCTCTGGATGGCTGCAAGCCTTTGACTAAGTTGTCCTGAAAAAGTTGACTCACTTTGTTGCCCGTTTTCTCATTGCTTTTATGGAGAAGATTTTCAGAGGTCCTTGCTCGGCTGATTTTGCTGATGGAATACCTAGAAAACTGGGATTTGGATCCCTAGGGAGCTTGGAAGGAAACTGCCCCCATGGGCCCTGTCTGCCTGCCTGCCTGCCACATTGGCCCCCAAGCAGTGGACACTCAGCCTAACTTCATCCCAGGCCTGACTTGACCTTGGGCATGAAAAGAGCCCCTTCCCATCTTACCCTCACATGTTTTATTTACCCTTTCCTCCCAGAGTAGGAGCTGGATGGCTGGGAAACTTCTTAGACACTCTTCTGAGGCCTCTGACCCCCCTCTCAGACCTGCCACCTCCCCCCTGGGAATAGACATGGGCTCCCACACATCTCCCTGCCAAATTACCTGGGTGCCAGGGCTCTAGAAGACTGGAGCCGAGCCACTGTGCCATGATTTATTCAGGAGGCTTGCCTCGCTCATTATTCATAACCCCTTTCAGGGTTCTTCGTGCCAGCTCAGAGCAGCCGGGGCTCCGGGGCTGTGCCACCTTCGAGAGGGGCTGCCAGGGGGCCCACCCCCAAGCGCTGCTCTGTCCCTAGCCGAGCAAACTTGGCCAAGAAAGCTCATGTCTGGGCCAGTCCTGTCCAGGGGCAAAGGTCTCGGACTTGGAGTCCATAAATCAAAACTTATGGATTGAGTTATTTTGCTGCTCTCTTACAAAACTAGCTTCTCCGGGGCGCCTGGGTCGCTCAGTTGGTTAAGCATCCAACTCTTGATTTTGGCTCAGGTCATGATCTCACAGTTGTGAGTTTGAGCCCTGCATCGGGCTCTGCACTGACAGGGCAGAGCCTGCTTGGGATTCTTTCTCCCCATCTCTGTCTGCTCCTCACCTGCTCTCTCTCTCTCTCTCTCCCCGCCCCCAAATAAAAAAATCTGTCAGGACAAAAACGAGAGAAGCTTCAAGGCTTTCTTGGTAAAGCAGAAGAGGTGAAGTCCTTGTAACGGATCTGAATAAAGGGTCTGTGATCTGCGTTCCCATCCAGGGCAGCCAAAGTGCAGAGGGTAAAAGGGAGTTTATGTAGCAGAAGAGATTTGCTGCAGTGTTTTTACCTTTTACTTTTTACTTTCAGGAACATTTCTTTGGGGGTGGAGGCACTCTTCTTTCTGGCCGCCCCCCCCCCAACTGCCATCCCAGGCTCCTCCTCAGTCTGTGATCCTTCTCACTTCTTCCAAGAAGCTCTCCCTGACCACCCCCACGTGTTCCCCACCAGGAAAATCACAGCAGGTCCCCCTTCCTGCCTCTCAGGGACAGGGATGGTCTTATTTCCAGTGGCTTCCCGAGGTAGTGTGGTGCTCAACACATGGTAGGAACTCAATGGAATGAGTGAAGCTTGCACTCTGGGAGTCTTTCCATAGAGATTGTGTGGGAACTTCAGGGGTTGGGAGGAAACTCAGGCAGGTTAGGACCGAGCCCTCCTTCTGAAAAAAACAAAAAACAAAAAAAAAACTACATACCTGCGAAACCAAGAGAAGCAGCATCCCTCCATCCCCTGCTTCCTGCGTGGAGGAAGAAGCCTGGGCTTCCGTTCACCTTGCCCTCACTCTCCTCCCTGACAGCCTGTTGGGACACCCGGAAGGGCAGCCTGGTGGCGGAGCTGTCCACTGTTGAGTTCAGCCATCGAGACCCCGTGTATGGCAGCATCTGGCTACAGTCGAAGACGGGCACTGAGTGCTTCTCAGCATCCACAGACGGGCAGGTAGCCAGCCGGCCACAGTGTGGGGAGCAGTGATACTTCCCCAGGTCCCCTCCAGAAGCCCCTGGGGGAGCGTTTCCTTTTGCATTTTATTTTTAAATTAGAGAGTAGGTAATACATGCACATGGAACAAAGTCCAGAAGGCAAAAAGGGCAGACGGGGAAACACCTTCCTCCCACCTCTGCCCACAAACCTCCCGGCCCCCCTCCCTGTAGGCACCCACCTTCATCTGTTTCTCACGGCCGCCTTCAGGGACCGCCGCTGGAGACAGGAGCAAATACATCTGTCTTCCTCACTCTTTCTGTACACCTCGTGCATTGGTCTGCACTTGACGTTTTTCATTTAGTGTATCTTGAAGGTGATGTCATATTTCACAAAGCACTGCCTCGTGCCTGTTAGGAACTGCATTAGGTATGCCAAAATTTATTTCAGTGGATTTTAATGTCATGATTGTGTAGCAGAGTGTGTTTGTATCTAAGTTTTTGCACACATGTGAAGATACATCTCCAATGTACAGTGGGACTTCTTGATCAAAGCATATGGGCATTTATAATGTTTCTATATATTACCATATTGTGGGAGGCTTTAAGAATTCAGATTCCAGGGGGCACCTGGGTGGCTGTCTGTTAAGCATCTGACTCTTAATTTCGGCTCAGGTCACGATCTCACGGTTCATGGGGTCGAGCCCCTGCATCTGACTCCACTATGACAATGCAGAACCTGCTTGAGATTCTCTCTCCCTCTCTCTGTGCCCCTCCCCCACTCCCCCACTCTCTCCCTCTTTCAAAATAAATAAATTAAAAAAAAAAAAAAAAAGATTTCAGATTCCAGAGCCCACGTCTGGCAATTTTGAGGCAGTAGGTCTGGGGTGAGGCCCCAGCATCTGGATTTTATGAAGCTTGCCCATGACCCTGATGAGCGGCCAGGTTTGGGACTGTGGGGCCAGAGCAATGGTTCTCCAAGTGTGTTTGTCCTAAGGATCGCTGGTCATCTCTAACACACACCCCTTTGGCCCCAGTGATTGGCCCCAGGAAGGTAGGGAAGGCAAAAGCTAGGAGAATCAAGGGACTTCCGGTCTCAAAGTTGCCCCGCCCTCCCATTAGGTCATGTGGTGGGATATCCGAAAGATGAGCGAGCCCACCGAGGTGGTGATCCTGGACATTGCCAGAAAGGAGCAGTTGGAGAATGCCTTGGGGGCTATCTCCCTGGAGTTCGAGTCTACTTTGGTGAGTGTTCCCGGCTCTCCCTTCCCCGACTTCCAATGCTGGGGCAGCCAGAGCCGGGTGGAGCCAGCGTCTACCACGTGCACCCAACAGCGGCATGGAGCGCCCTCCCTCCTGTGGTCGTCGGGCTTGTGTGTGGTCTTTCCAGGAACTTTCCAGCAGGGGGCAGCAGAGCTTCTCGAGGAAGGAAGCCAATCCTCATTCACACAAAGTCACTGCTTGGGTAGCAGCTGTGCTGAACAGAAGGCAGAGGACAGGATTCCAGAAGGGCCCCATTCTGTAGGAAGAGCCCCGCCCAGGACCAACATGGAGAGCCCAGGCCCTGCCCCTGCCTAGTGTGGGTCGCTTCACAGTCTGAGGGGAAGGAAGAGGTATTGGAGAGGGAAATGAGGTCAGAGGAGGCTCCTTGGAAAACCAGAGCACAGGCACAATTAGAGCATCTAGCAATGGGAAGGAATGGTAAAGAAAGATCAAAGTTGAGCAGTAACATGAAAGTGTCAAAGGATGGAAGCTTCTAGAAGCAGCAAATGAGGATTCCCACCAAAGCAAGAAAACAACTTTCCCAGATGACTCTTGGCTTGGGCTTGTTCCTGGCTTATGTGTCACCGAAGCCCAGGTCTGGCTCCCCCTTGGGATCATCTCTTGTTTGTTTTCAGGTCATGTGACATCATTCCCAGGCTCTTGGGAGCTGGAGATGCTCTGGCCTCACCCCTGCCCTGGGAGCCCTCACCCAAGGCTGGGGAAGGAATGCTGGGGAAGTCAGGTGGAAGACAATTTAACTGACCCCCAACCCTGGGCATGAGAGTCAGTGTGGGGAGGATGCAGAAAAGCATTCTGTCCTGAAATCAGGGACTTCTAGAGCAAGTGCCTGATGTAATGACAATACCACCAGTAGTCCCCCAGCTCTCCCATGCCTGTCACTGAGCACACTCTGTGTGCTGGACACTTGTAACTCCCTCCAGTGATGAGCTTGCGTAATCGCCCACGACCATCTTGTACCATAATGTTATTGTCCCTCCTTTCCAGACAAACAAATGAGCCTTAGTGTGGTAAGTCATACGCTCTAGGACACGGTGCAACTGGGGCTCAAACCCAGGGCTCTGACTCAAGGTCCAGGCTCACCATTCCAACCCCACCAAGAAGTCCAAGGGTGGAGACATGGCAGGCCATCTGGATCTGGGTACTTCTCTCCATCACTGGCTTGCAGGAGCCTTGCGTTTTACGTCATTGCTCGCTTTTCTGGGCCTTTCGAGCTGTGTCTCTTCACATTCCATTTCTCCTCTCCCGGCCCCTCTACTTTCCATCTCTACTCTTCTGGTATTCATCCTTCCGTGACTGGTTTATTTCATTGAGCATCATGTTCTCAAGGTTCACCCACATTGTTGTGTGTGTCCGAATGTTCTTCCTTTTTAAAGACGTGAATCTCCTTCCTTTTTATTCCACTGTAGGTATAGACCACATTTTGTCAATCCATCCATGTCACTTGGGTTGGGACACTCAAGTTGCTTTTTACCTCTTAGCTGCTGTGAATAAAGGTGGGATGAATATGGGTATGCAGTATAGCCCAGTTTCTCAGGAAGTAACTGAAGGCTGGGGGAGGGGAGTTTTTAGACTCCTGTTTTACATTATTCATTCAATCATTCACGTTTTCCATAAACAGACATTCGGGATCTTTATGGCAAAATGCCTAGTGGACACAATGATACTACCTGAAGAGGTGTGTATCACGTAGCTGCTGATGAGTTTCTCCAAGGTCTGGAGGAGTCGAGAGGGCTTCATTAAACATGGCGCCCTTGAGCAGGTTCTAACAGAGGATGGGGTCTGATGAAGTCAGGAAGGGCAAGGCCAGCTCCTTAGGAGGGGCTGGGCAACAGCCTGAGCATAAGCTTACACGAAGGTCCCTTCCAGTACCTTTAGACGCATCCAATCTGACTCCAGAAGGCTGCTAACCATGGCAATAAACCCTGAGTTGACGTTTCATGGAACCTTTCACTCCTGTGTCACCCCTTCCACAGCCAACCAAGTTCATGGTGGGCACCGAGCAGGGCATTGTCATCTCCTGCAACCGCAAGGCCAAAACGTCAGCTGAGAAGATCGTGTGCACCTTCTCAGGCCACCACGGCCCCATCTATGCCCTCCAGAGAAATCCATTCTACCCTAAGAACTTCCTGACTGTTGGCGACTGGACCGCCCGCATCTGGTCAGAAGACAGCCGGGAGTCGTCCATCATGTGGACCAAGTAAGAGGGAGGTTGGGGCTGGAGGGGAATGTAGGAGGGTGGGAGGGACAGAGGGAGCCAGCCCAGGAGTGCCCTGAGCCTCTACGTGTCCACCCAGAACACCCCTCCATGCACACCTGAGCCTAATTCAGCCACTTCATAAAGGGATGTGCTTCAAACAGCCTGTGTTAGTCATAATAACAGCCTTGGGTGTTTTCATGACCCTCAAGCCCACCCTACAAGTAGGTAGCATTACTCCTCTTGTCCCTCATTGTGTGTGTTAGGGGACAGAGCCATGGGGAGGCAAAGCCACTTGCTTCTGTTCTCCCGGCTGGTAAGGAGTTGAGGTGGGGTTTGAACCCAGGAAGCTTGGACTGAGAATCTGGGCACCTCATCAGGGCAGCTTGGTGGGTCTCCCCTCATGCAAGGCTGGGCACATAGGAGCAGAGAGGGACACAGCTGTGAGCGCTGTAGTTGGATCAAAGAAGCTTGTGGGCTTTCCCAGTCTGCCCAGAGGAGAGGCCAAGGGGGGGCCATGAGATTGAGCCCCTCAGGGTGGTCTCACTGCCCCTGGGTGAGCCAGGGAGTGCCATATGCACAGAGATGCTGCAAGGCAGGCAGAGCTAAGAGACCGGAGCAGAGGCATCAGGTGGGGGGACTGGTACCCTCTCAGCCTTCCTGTGTGTCAATCTGGGGTTCCTTTCTAGCTCACGCTGTCACAGACTCTGCAGTGCTGGTGTCACTGTGGACCCTAATGAGCATGTTCTATTCTAGTGGCTCCCCAATCTGGTTGCATCAAGATCTCCCGGGAAGATTTATTAAAAAAAAAAAAAAATATATATATATATATATATATATATATATGCACACACATACATATTTAACCCTTTTGTTGAGGTGTCATTGACCCAGAAAAGGCTGTACATCCTTAATGCCTACAGCTCTGTGAGTTTGGGGCTAAGTTACACCTGTGAAACCATCACCACCATCAAAGCCATAAACATGTCCATCACCTCTCTCCTACCTCCTTGATTGTAATTATTCTTGTGGTGGGGGGGGGGGGCAGGGGTCACTTCACTTGAGATCTACTCTCTTAGCAAATTTTACAATTTGGTCTAGTATCGTTAGCTAGAGGCACTATGTTGCATGCTAGATCTCCAGAACTGACCTATGTTGCATAAATGAAAGTTTGTACCCTTCGACCATCACCTTCCCGTTTCCCCCCCTTGCCCCCGCCCCAGCCCCTGGCAACCACTGTTCCAGTCTCTGCTGCTGTGAGTTTGACTTTTTTTTTAGATTCTGCATATACGTGAGATCATGCAGGCTTTCTGTGTCTGGCTTACTTCGCTTAGCAGAATGTCCTCCTGGTCCATCCACGTTGTTGCAAATGAAAGGATTTCCTTTTTAAAGGCTGAATAATATTTCATTGAATATATACCCCATTTGCTTTATTTGCTCATCTGCTGACGGACGTTTAGGTTGTTTCCATATCTTGGCTGTCGTCAATAACGCTGCAGTGCGCATGAGGGTGCAGATACCTCTTTGAGATTCTGGTTTTAGTTCCTCTGGATAAAGACCCAGAAATGGCATGACTGGACCAGATGGTAGTTTTTTCTAGTTTTAATTCTTTGAGGATCCTCCTTACTGTTTCCCACAGTGGCTGCACCAGCTTACAATCCCACCAACAGTGCACAATGGCTCGCTTTTCTCCACATTCTCGCCAACATTTATTATCTTTTGTCTTTTTAAGAATAGCCGTTCTAGGGGCACCTGGGTGGCTCAGTTGGTTGAGCCTCCTACTTTGGCTCGGGTCATGATCTCAATGGTTCGTGAGTTCAAGCCCCGTGTCTGGCTCTCTGCTGTCAGAGCCTGCTTCAGATTCTCTGTCTCCCTCTGTCTTCTTTACCCCCTCTTGCACTCTCTTTCTCTCTCTCAAAAATAAAATAAACATAAAAAAAAGAATAGCCACTCTAACAGGTGTAAGGAGCTATCTCCTTGGGTTCTTGATTTGCGTTTCCCTGACGATGAGTGATGTTGAGCACTTTTTCATGTACCTGTTAGTCATTGGTAGGTTTTCTTTGGAGAAACACCTGTTCAAGTCTATTGCCCATTTTTAGAAAAAATTTTAATGCCTATTTATTTTTGAGAGAGTGACAGTGTGAACCAGGGAGGGTCAGAGAGAGAGAGAAGGAGACACAGAATCCAAAACAGGCTCCGGGCTCTGAACTGTCAGCACAGATTTAAAAAAAAAAAATTTTTTTTTAATTTTTTTAATGTTTTTTATTTATTTTTGAGACAGAGAGCGACAGAGCATGAACAGGAGAGGGGCAGAGACAGAGGGAGACACAGAATCCAAAGCAGGCTCCAGGTTCTGAGCTGTCAGCACAGAGCCCGACGCGGTGCTCGAACTCACGAACTGTGAGATCATGACCTGAGCTGAAGTCGGTCACTTAACCGACTGAGCCACCCAGGCGCCCCTTTAAAAATTTTTTAATCTTTCTTTATTTTTGAGAAAGAGACAGTGTGAACCAGGGAGGGACAGAGAAAGAGAGGGAGTCGATCACCCATTTTTTAATCAGGTTATTTGTTTTCTCACTATTGAGTTTTTTGGAATGAATTCCTTATATACTTTGTATATTTTGGATATTAACCCTTCATCACACATATGATTTGCAAGTATTTTCTCCCATCCCATGGGTTGCTTTTTCTTTTATCTTCTTTTTTTTATTTTTTTTGCTTTTTCAGTTTTTGACTTTGCTGTGCAGAAGCTTTTGATGTCAATGTACCCCACTTACTCATTTTTGCTTTTTCACTTGTGTTTCTGGCATTACGTCTACAAAATGGCCACCAAAACCAAGGTCAGGGAGCTTTTCCCATAAAATTTCCAGGAATTTTATGTTTCGGGTCTTATGTTTAAGTCTTTCATCCATTTCAAGTTGACTTTCGTATATGGTATAAGATAAGGGTCCAATTTCATTCCTTACCACAGAAGTCTTCGAAAATCTAGATCCCCCACCGAGTAGAAAGTATAACGTTCTTCTAATATCGATATTAGGAACTTCTCTGGGCATATTCTTCCTCTGACTCCTTTCGGTGAGTCCGATTGCTGGGAGACTGGGCCCAGATCCAGCAACATGTGCCTGTCCCCTGGAGTTAGCTGTAGAGAAACTCTAGTGGCTCAGCCCCTGGGAAGGACCAGAGCCTTTAAAGTACATACTATCAGGGCGCCTGGGTGGCTCAGTCGGTTGAGCATCCGACTCCAGCTCAGGTCATGACCTTGTGGTTCGTGAGTTCAAGCCCCGTGTCGGGCTGTGTGCTGACAGCCTGGGGCCTGCTTCCGATTCTGTGTCTCACTCCCCCTCCCCCCTCTCACTCTCTTTCAAAAGTAAATAAACATTAAAGTTGGTTTTTTTTTTTTTAATAAAGTGCATACTGCCCACGGCTGGTGGGCGAGGCTGGCATGGCTAGAAGTCAGACACAAGGAAGAACTTCCTGCCCAGCGACGAGACCCTAGAGCCCAGGGGGCCTGGATGAGCAGAGCGGCGGCTCAGCAGCCTCTCTGTGCCTCCCGACCACAGTGGGCCTTGACCTCTGGCACCCGGCTCCCCACAGGTACCACATGGCTTACCTCACCGATGGCGCCTGGAGCCCAGTGAGGCCAGCGGTTTTCTTCACCACCAGAATGGACGGGACCCTGGACATCTGGGACTTCGTGTTCAAGCAGTGTGACCCTGCCCTCAGCCTCAAGGTCACGTGTATCCCACTCCCCATGCATCCAGGCCCTTGGGTCCTGGTGGCCCAGCAGAATTACCTGGGGGAAACTTAGAAAGAAAAGAAAAGCGGAAAGCCTGGCCTCTCCTCCCACCAGACCTATTCCTTCGGCAGCCCCGGCATGGGCTCCTGGCAGCTGACCCTTCCAGCCTAAGCTCAGGTCACATCGGCATAGCTACACCCGAGCCCCGCTAGTGTGGGCCATGGAAGGGCGTGGCATTTGGGAAGCTGCAGGATGGACGTGGGCTGGACTGAAGGGGTGAGGCGTGGTGGGTGGGGTCAGGTGTGGTGGAAGGTGAGGCCGGAGTGGGGCAAAGGGTCTTGACGCCGATCTCAGAGGGTGAACTTCTGAACTTCGTCTTGTGAGTCAGGGGAGTCCCCGAGGGTATTCGAACACGGAGCCGGGCCAAGCGCCCCTCTCCCCAGGGGCCGGGGACTCAAGACAAGCTGCTTGGCTCCTCTCTCCAACCCAACCGCATCTGCCTGGCCCCTCCGACAGGTGTGCGACGAGGCCCTCTTCTGCCTCCGGGTGCAGGACAACGGATGCTTCATCGCCTGCGGCTCCCAGCTGGGGACGACCACGCTGCTGGAGGTCTCGAATGGGCTGTGCACCCTCCAGAAGAACGAGAAGAACACGGCTTCTTTGGTAAGTGCCCGGCGCTGACCCCGGCCCCGTGGCAGAGCAGGCCAGGCAGAGAGAGAGAAACGCATGGGCCTTTGGGGAGGTGACGTGGGGTCCTGAAATGAGCTCGTAAGTGGCATCAGGAGTGTCTGACTCGGCCCTGGCTTCGCCACTCGGGAGCCAAGCCGCCCTGGGCAAGTCCTGTCACCTCCGCAGGCTTCGGCTTTCCCGCTGCCCAAGCAGTTTGACTAGGTCAGTTTGTTTGGTCCCAGAGGTCACATTTGTGGCAGATGAAGGCTTAGCAGATGCCAGAAGAGAAGACAGAGGGAAGGTGGCCACCCTGGGGCAGGAGGCTAAGGGAGCTGGGAGGCTGAGAGCCATCATGACGCCCCCCCCCCCCCCAGCACTGTGGGCACACCGTGGCACTGAACCCCCCGGTGCCGAGGCCCTGGGCGAGCCCCCCGGCTCTGCCCAAGGTTGTGGGCCCACCACCGAGCGGGTGCTCCCCTGACCCAGGGCCCCACGGTGCACGGCTGTGTGGCTGTTCTGTTCCACGTCTTCTCCGTTCTGGGGACCTCTCAGGACTGGGTGACATGGTGGCTCTGCTCCTGCCTCCCGATCTCGATGTCCAGCCCTCCTTTCTTGCCGTTGGCGCTGAGAACAGACCCCTGCCTTGTGCTGTGAGTGAAGCAAGAGAGGTAAACCCGGCCCCGTGCTGGGAGCCGGCCACCGGCTGCCACCCTCTCCCCACGGGCCTCCCTGTCCCCGTGTACCCCAGATATTTGAGCGGGAGACCCGGCGGGAGAAGATTCTGGAGGCGAGGCACCGGGAGATGCGGCTGAAGGAGAAAGGCAAGGTGGAGGGCAGGGATGACTCCCTGAGAGAGGAGGAGCCTACCTTCCACCTGGAGGAGCTGGTCACCAAGGCCGAGGATGAGTTCTTCAACATCATCTACTCGGAGCTGAAGAAGAAAGAGACGGAAGCCATGAAGAAGACAAAGCCTGTAGGGTCCCGAACGGGGGCTCGGGTGGCCCGGGTGGGAGCCCTGGCGCCTGGGTTCTGCCTGCTCGCTGCCCTCCTGGGTGACCTTGGGCAAGTGGCCTCAGCAGGTGGACCTTAACCTGTCCATCTGGCCAATGGGAGCAATTACTCCCTTGCTCCTGAGAAATCCTGAGTCTCCACGTGGACTGTAGGCTGCTTGAGGGCAGGAGCCCGGCTCCACGCTTCTTGTGGCCCTCCTCTCCGCCAACACGGCTGGCACCGGGACACACGCGTGGCCACTGCCACAAAGACCCGGGGCTGCGTGAGCTGGCAGCTCAGAGTGAGCCCCGAGGCCCTGGGAGGGGGCGGTGGGCTGGGAGGTCCGAGGCACAGAGGCCAGCTGCTGACCCCATGATTTGTGCGGAACTCACCCATCCGTGCTCTCTGGCTCTAGAGCACTTTCTAGGGGTATCGCCTGGGCCGGTCGGTCGCTTCACTTCATGGCTCCTTCATTTGCATCTGGAAAAGAAGGAGGTTGAGCTATAAAGGGGGTTCCCGGTCACCTTCCGGGCCCTCTTCTGTACCCAGGGATAGAGGAAGAAGAAGGCATTGTTGGCGTGGGTCATGGCCTTCAGGGGCCTCCAGATGAGAGGCCAAGGGTGGCGAAGAACACCACAGCAGGGGAGTGCGAGCCGGGACCTACCCTGGGAGCAAGGGCGTCAACACGATTCAAGGGTGTGGGCTGGGGCGGAATGAAAACGTAAGTGCAGGGCACCTGCCCACAAAGCCAGGCCCGCTGGCCTCCTGGGTGCCAACCTCGCAGATAGGCTGGCGGAAGATGGGCGAGCACGCGGACGGGGTGACTGGTTCCATCCCAAGACCTCTTCCCCCTCTGCCTCCCCCCACTGGAGCCGGCCACAGGCTGTGACATTTGCCCCTCGTGTTGCATTTGGAAGCACCTGGATAGGAGGGGCCTTGTTCTCACACTATCGTCGGTGTGGCAAGGTGGGGCAGAGACCTCCCTCCACTTATGGCAGAGACGGGACTGGAGTCCCAGCTTCCCAACCCCCCCCCCACCCTTGCCCTCCAGAAGGCAGTGCTGGTAGTAGCCACCTCCCACAGCGCAGTGCGCCTGACAGACACCCGGCCTGGGGCTGCAAGTCCCGAAAAGCACTCCTTCCCGCTGCTTGAACACTCCAGGCGGAGAAGCTGGGCCTCAGAAGGGAGTAAGGTGCACAGAACAACCCGCTTAGCCTTAGTTTTCTGCAGTTGGCCAGAACCTCTGGGGTCAGAGCTGAGAAAGCAGTGCTGAGCCCTTACACCTGTATCTCTAACCTGGGCCACAGCCCTGAGAGGAATCGTGTCCACTTCACAGGCGAGGGGACCAAGGAGACTCAGGAGGAGCGTTAGCCCGAGGTCACCCAGGCAGCAAAGCGACCAAAGCAGGACTTGGACCCCAGCCTGCGAGATGCCCGAGGCCGTGCCCGCCATCCACGCTCGCTGGCTCGCTCTGAGCACCCACTAGGCCCTCAAGGCCACAGAGCCAGGAGCACAGTCTCCTGGGCCTCCACCAGTTGGCTGGTTTGGGCCTCAGGGGATCAACTTCCCAGGGTGCAGGGTGGGCCTGGCCCCACAAGCGGTTCTGCACTGTCTTTCTTTGGCAGAAACAGCCGGGTCTGGAGGCAGATGAAGAGGTGGAAGGAGAGGACCTTGGTGAGGAAGAAGGCGACGGTGCCCAGGCTCCGACCTAGAAGGGGCAGGCCAGCCTTGCCCGCGGCCCCTCTCGCGCCGCACCTCCGTCTCCCATCCCCTGGCACCGCCCTGGCTTTGCACGTGGGTGCTGAGCTCAGGAGGGAGGGAGGGAGGGCTGGGGGAGCAGAGGGGTCCTGACCCGACCCGACGCCCCACCAAGTGCTGGCCCCCACTACTCACTGAGCCCAGTCCCAGGGGACCTCTTGGAAGGAAGGAAGGGGCAGGGCTCGTGCCCGAGCTGGGTACCCGTCCTCTCAGCCGCCCAAGCACACCCCGAGGGGCTCCACACTGCCTTTCAGCCTGGCCCTGCCTCTTCCCGTGGGTTCTGCTTCCCCGGGGTTTTTCCCGGCAATTATTTTCCCTCAAAGCTTACAGAGCCTCCGACGGGCTGGCCTCAGCCTCAGAAAGACCTGTGGGCGGGGAGAGGGGCTTCTCCTCCCTTCCTGACCCTCCCCTCCACACACAGCTCGGAAAGGCGGTCTGTCCACTTCTAAAATGTCTCTGAGCACCGCCCCCCCCCCCAACTCTGAGGGCAGATGGACGAATGAGTTTGCTCCTTCCTGTACGCCTGTGAACGTTCTACTGGCTTAATTCTTAGATTAAATTAACGATAATGGTGCTATAACAGTGCTTATTGAATACCCTGTGCCCAGCGCTTTCCGTGTTAACCTCGTCCAATTCTTTTTATAAAATCCCTAGAAGGGTCTGCACTCTGACGACCCTTACTCTGCAGAGGAACAGTCTGATTCCGGGGCAAGCGTGGGGACTTGCCCGGGTCACAGAGCTAGCACAGGGCAGAGCAGGGACAGGAATCCGGACGGCTCAGTCCCCACCCTGCACAGCCATCGATGGTAAGCCAGGCACTTGCAGGACCCACTGGGGGCTCCAGGAAAGGCAGTGCTCTGGAACCTTTAGGGACCATTGCCGGAAACGTCTGTAGGCAGGAGGGCACCTGTGAAGTCCCTCGACCACCGTTCCTTCTGTGCGTGTTGGATGGTCTTAACAGGGACCCAAAGTCCCCTTTTAAAAATTGCCTGCGTTAAGAATCTTACCGGGGCGGGGAGGGCGCCTGGGTGGCTCAGTCGGTTAGGCGTCCGACTTCGGCTCAGGGCATGATCTCATGGTTTGTGGGTTCGAGCCCCACGTTGGGCTCTGTGCTGACCGCTCAGAGCCTGGAGCCTGCTTCGGATTCTGTGTCTCTCTCTCTCTCTCTCTCTCTCTCTCTCTCTCTCTCTGTCCTCCCCTGATTTGTGCTCTGTCTCTCTCTCTCAAAAAAAAAAAAAAAAAGAAAATTAAGAAAAAAGAAAGGAAAAGAATCTTATTGGGGAGGGGCCAGCTATCCTTTGTGACTAAAGGAAAAACATGAAGTTACCACTGTGGCTAGACTTTGATAAAATAATCATCGAGGGACGTATTTATTGGTGCTTGACCTGCACAAGAGCCCCAGAGGGAGTGCTGTCCCCATCCTCGATCCCCAAGTCACTGATGTGCCACATGAGACGGAGAGAGAGGGAGGGATGCCTGAGTCCCAGGAAGTGGGGTGAGCCGGCCATGATTCTGCTCCTTGCCCAGCACTGGCCTCTGAGCAGAGGGTGCCCACACATCACATGCCTCGTTCTGTACAGTCCTGTGATAGGTGCCTCTCTGTGTGAGGACACGGGGAGCCCCGGAGCTGCCCGTAGAGCAGTGGTTTCAGCTGGGGGAGATTTTGCCCCCAATGAGACATTGGGCAATGTCTGGGCACATTTTGGATTGACGTGAGTGGTTGGGGGCGCTCCTGGCATCCAGAGGGTAGACGCCAGGCATGCTTCCCAACATCCTACAGTGCACAGGACAGGCCTCACGACAAAGAGCGGTCCGGCCCAAATGTCAATAGTGCCGAGTTTGAGAAAAAAAAAAAACCTATACAAATGAAATGCCCCAGGAGAAAGTCACAGCTCCCTGTTGCATCAACCCCGGGCACACCGACGGACCTCTTGATGAATGGCTAGGACCATCCGCTCCAAGGGAGAACATTCTTTTGCTCTAGTAGGATTTGGGCCTTTGACGTGGGCTTGCAAAGGTCCTGCTGGGACCTGCTGTGGGTACAGAGAGCGCCCCCAGGCAGGGATGGGGAGTGGGCGTGGCAGAGGGGAGGAGGGCTCCCGACATCGCTGTGGGCAAAGGGCAGCGAGAGTCCCGTGGATGTGATGCCCAGCACTGCCCGGCCTTTCAGCCATGACCTTCACCTCCTCGTAAACCAGCCTCCTCTGTTGTTCAGTCTCTTCCAAGTGGAGCAAAACAAAACCACGAAGCATCACTGGAAAACCAGAAGCTGCTGCAGAAACCGACCCCGCCGTGGGCGCGGAATGTGAAATGTGGATAGCGGGGCCTGGGTGCGGGAATACATCTGAGCAGGGTCCGAAAGTGGCGGAAGCAGTGGCTGGACCCCGGGGACCACAGGACAGGTCCCCCCTGTCAGTGCACACCTGCAGGAGAGTGTCGTTCCCCCGGTTCTGTTCTGTCCAGCTGACTTGACTGATCACTTCATTGGCCACTTGCTGATGAAACTTCAGCCTGTGGCTACAACAGCCTAGGGGGGTCACTGTCCCACATTCTCTTCTGACTACTGTGGGGTGCTGTCGGCCCCCTGGCCCTTTGTTAGAGGCCCCAGGGCCAGACCACCACCCCTTTAGCTCTGGGAGCCAGAGACCCAGGAGCCAGCACCTCTGAGTGCTAAGGGCCTGCGGGATGGAAACGGAACAGTGGACAGAGGCCGTGTTTTATGGTGCTTCCGGGAAGGCGGAGCGGGCTGGGCTCTGAAGTGTGCACTCAGCTCAGGCACTTGCCCTGAGCTCAGCCCCGTGCCAGCCACTGACCACGGAGCAGCGTGCAAGCCGGACACGGACTCTGCGTTCCTGGAGCTTGCACGCTAATGGGAGAGACAAGAGCTGACAAATGCACACAGAATGACAGTTGCACAAAGTGACATCTTACGGGAAGTACAGGGGGCTCGGAGAGGGGTCCTAGCGGGAAGGGCTTCTGAAGAGGAAAATCCTCTGTGGATGTCCTGTTTCCTAGTGGCTCATTCATTTCCACGCACCGCCCCCCCCCCCCCAAGCTGTAAGTAGCCACATCCCCTCACAAGCAGGGGCAGACTTCGGTCCCACGGGCCCTAGAGTGTCACAGGGCTTCAGAAAGCGCTCGGGGCCTATGGAAACCAGTGGATTCCAACTGCAGACGGGTTTGGAGAGAGGTGGAGAATGTCACCTATCTCTGATAGAAATTAGCATGGAAATCATGGAAACAATGGTCACTGATGACATCAACACTCAGGAGAGCAGCAGTGGCCTTTTTATTCTATTTATTTTTTAAATTTTTTAGTGTTTATTTTTGAGAGAGAGAGGGAGACACAGAATCCGAGGCAGGCTCCAGGCTCTGAGCTGTCAGCACAGAGCCCGACGCGGGGCTCGAACCCACGAACCGCGAGGTCATGACCTGAGCCGAAGTCGGACGCTTAACCGACTGAGCCAGCCAGGCGCCCCAGCAGCGGGGCTTTTTAAAAGGGAGGTTTTGCGCGCTGGAAGCTCCAAGTATGTGAATGAAGATCTCAAGAGCTCAGAAAAGCCAGAAAAGGGGGAAAGGACACGTAAGATGAGTTTTGAAGAAGCCATCTATCTATCTGTGTGTGCTAGCCAGACAAGCGGAGGATAGACCCCCAGGACAGGCAGGCCGGAACGAAGCCAGGGACAACCGAAGGGGGCGGCCCATCCAGAATGCTGCCCGTGGTGGAGCACGGCCAGAGCAGGGGTGAGATGAGGGGACGGGCCAAAGATGAGGCAGGGAAGGCTGGGACTCCGGGCTCAGGGGTGCGCTCTGTGTGGAAGACAGTGGGGAGCCATGGCAGGATCTCAAGTGGGGTAACGATGCTGACCTGGCTTTTCACGGCGGAGGTGGATTGGAAGGCAGAGAGGCCAGACAGGCTGCTGTGGCCATCCAGATGGGACATGGTGAGGTCCCAGCCTGTGGGCAGTGGGGGGGGGGGGGGGGGGCGGAGGGTGCGATCAATTTCTGGGGCGGTACTAATGTGTGCAGGGTGTGAATTGAGCGCTCACCGGATGCCTGGTCCCTGCCCTCCTGGAGCTTACTCTGATGGGTCTTTAAGGGCACACGTCAGAGTTTTATAGAGGAGAGGAGGGATCTGATACGCAGGAGGAAGGGAAATTTGGCCGAAGCTGGGAAGGGTGCAGCGGGCAGAGGGACCTGAGTGTGCCAAGGCCTGAGAGTAGGACCCAGCACCAGCGTGCCTTTGGGAGCAAACAAGCAGCCAGCGTAGGTAGGCACCCGAGTCCGTGTCGGGGACCTGGGAGATGAAGCCGGGCAGGAGGCGGGAGGAGGTGTGGAGAGAGAGGAACCTGCATTTGCTTATGCGTTAGAGCTGCACCCCCTGAAAGCGGGGGGTGGGGGGGGGGAACCGTGGGCAGCGGGCACAGCGAGAGGCCATGTGTCGCCCAGGTGAGAAGACGTAAAAGCTGGAGCCAGGGCTGCGGGCGAAGAGGAGAGACACTTGCAGAGGTCAAAGCCCCAGGGTTTGAACAGAGAGGATGAGGGGGAAGGGGGAGTGAATGATGGCTTAGCAGTGTCCTTGACAGGAACACGGAAGGTGAGCAGAGGCCTCAGTTTGAGAACAGAGACGACTTTGGGATGAGTTTCTAAGGCCTCCTGCTCAGAAGCTTCTCTTATCTTGAGCCCCATGGGCCATCCTGGCTGGGATTTATGCACGTGGAGGAACAGAAAAGAAAAAGAAAACCAGCTATAAGACAAACGACCGGGGCGGGGGAAGGGGGGTCTCCTGTGGCTGATCCCAATAGATCAGATTCAGCGTCTGATACACAAGCTGGGAGGGTGTTTTCTATGGGAAACTTAACGCACCTTCAAACTTAACCTGATTCTCATTTGCAAACCAGCCAGCCTTGGTGCGCAAAAGCCTCGGGGAGGCAGCCTGGACCGAACAGAACTAAACCTTGGGAGCCTCCCCCCTGCCCCCCCGCAGGAGTGTTTGGTTTCCACGAGGCTTCACTCCGTTTGTCTCTGTAGCGAATCCAAGGCCACGGGTGGCTTCCTGCCGCTGTTTATTAATAACTACACCTGGCACAAGCCCCTCGGGGGCAGCCGGGGAAGCCAGTCCCAGGGCACAGGCTGGCATCATGCTCTGCCCCTGGATGTGCGCCAGGCTGTCTGGGACAGCCCCGGGGGTATGAGCGGCTCTTCCTCACCCAGCTCCTTCCATGGGAAGAGATCCCCAGTGTGCTTCCCTCACCCCTGTCCTTGCAGGGGGTGGGCCGCCCGCCTCTGCTTCACTAGGGGGAGGAGACAGGGAAGGAGACAGGGAAGATGGACCACCAGGACCCGGAGGCGGGCGCTCCACCATCACCATCAGGAGAGTAAGGCCCAGAGCCCGGACGGGAAACACTGGCTCCAGGTGGTTCAGCAAGTTGGATGCAGACCTGGGACCAGAGCCCTGTTTGCCTAGGGCCTCCCGAGGCCAGGAGTCTATTGGCGGTGCTCCTCCCGGCGTGTAAATTGTTCACCAACAGTGGAGACAGCAGCGTCCCCCTTACGCTTTCTTGGCCAGCATTGCAGCTCTTTCCGCGGGCCGGGAGTCAGAGGGGCACACAGACGCGACTGTCTTGACCTGGATTCTGGTTTGCCCCCAAGGCCTTGGTTGCTAGTGGGGTACACGGAGGCGGGCTCTAATGTGAAACATCCCGAGTCGTATACAGGTGCTCCCCTGCACCACTTGGGCGGGCAGCCCGGGCGGAGAGACAACTCTGCACCCCCTCTGCCTTTGGACAGCGGGTGAGGACAAGGCGCCAGAGACCCCAGCCGCAGCCACGACGCACGCTGTGCCCTTGGAAACACCAGGCAGCCAGCCGCCGCCCCGAGACGCCCAGACAGACACCGGCGGCAGAGGCAGGCAGGCCACGGATGTGCGCGGCTGCCAGCGGGAGCCCGCCGGGCGCCCCCTGGAGGCGGCGGGAGAGGGGCCCTGAGCGCGAGCCGCGGGCCGCAGGAGGAGCCGAGGGGCTACCAAACGGACGCGGCGGCGCCGGGAGGACGCAGGGCCGCCCTGCAGGGGCTGGAGGGACGCACGGGCGGGCAGTCCCCGCGGAAAGCGGCGCAGGCTCGGGCGCCTCCCCGGCGGAGGCGGCCAGCTCTCGCCAGCAGCGCGGAAGGGGCGGGGGCGCAGAGGCCCTCCCCTTGCCCCGCCTCCCGGTCAGCGCCCTTGGCCGCGGGCGCGTTGTTGGTTTCGGGTTGTCAGGCAGCGGCAGCGGCGCAGGGAGCCTGCGAGGGACCCGGCGGCGGTGGGGGTGCGGCTCGGCCATGCCCGCTGTCGCGGCCTGAGCCCCTCCACCCGCCGCAAGCATGAAGGACAGCAGGGACTCCAAGGACCAGCAACTCATGGTGAGACCCCGACGCCCTCCTCCTCCTCGCCCCCGACACCCAGACCCTGACTCGGCGTCACCACCTGTACCCTCACCACCACTAAGAGGACACTGAGGACAAGGGATGGGACTGTCCAGGGCAACTTTCCCCAAGTCCTGGACGGCAGAAGGAAGGCACCGTGGCCATCCCGCCGGGGCCTGAAAAGTCAGCCTGGCTTCAACCCCACTCTCCCTTTACACCGTCCTGCCAGGGGACCCACCCCATCCCCAAAGCTTGTGCCTATGTCTCTGGGGCAACACTGCTCTCTGATCTAGAAAAGTCAGGTCTTGAATCCAGCTGCCCAGAGAAGGGAAAGTGGGGGTTTCCTCGGGAACCAGAGCTGTCCCCTAGCCTCGTGGGTTTGGGAGTTTAAAGGGATTGGGAGTCACAGGTAGACAAAGAGCCCCCACATACCCGAGGAGCTGGCACGGGGTTGAGAGTGGCTGGTCACTGGCTTGCCACACAGATACCGTCCAGTATTTCCTAGAAGTGCGGGAAGCAGCCAGCCCTCTTCCCTGAGCCCTGGGGTCTGGGGCAGATGAAGAGCAGGCATCTAGGGGTCAGGTAGGGACTGAAGACAGACCCCTGGTTATCAACGATGCCGTGTTGACACGATGAGGGGGAGGCTCAGTGACCCCAAGGCCACCGCCCCTCCCACCTCTCTCCCCATCCCCTAACTTCTGAGGCCTGGGAAGGGAGACTTTCGTCGCCAGCAGGTGGGTGGTTATGGAACCGGAGGATAATGTCACCCCCAGACACCACGCCTCTGCAGAGTGAGCTTGTGGCTCCAAAGAGGAGCTGGACCCCAGCCCCAAGAAAGCCCCAGGCTCTGGAATATTCTCTCTGGCGGTTTAGAATGTGTCTCTTTGAAAATGGCTGCCTTGGCCCACACGGGTGACGTGCCCCCAGGGCAGCAATGGAGAGCCTCCTGCTTCCCCCCTCCCCACAGAGGCTGAGGGGGCCGGTAGAGATGATCTGACAGACAGCAGAGGTCCCTCGGAGGGTCTTATTAGCAATATGTACGCATTCAGCAGGCATTTCCCCTTGGTCAGAAGAAATGCACCCCCTTGTACTTTGGGGGAGACCCATGCACAGGATGAAGACCCATCGTCTCTCCCTGGCTGTGCTCTCTCGGTGCCCTGTGCTCTCTCACTCTCACGGCGCTGTGCTCAGTGGGAATGTGGCCTCGGTTGTCGGGATGTCACGGTGAAGTTCCCTGGGCCCAGCCCCAACCTGCCCACCAGCCAGCCCCGCGCCTTTAGCTGCGGTGCATCATTCACAGACGCACAGACGGGCTGCTCCAGTGCCGAGGCTCCAAGTTCAAAGCCTTGGGGAGCTGCAGGTGCCTAATTTGGGCGTGGGACTGATGCAGGCTGGAGAAGCAGACTGCTGTCTCCCCTGGGGCTCTCCCTGAGGCCCCGGGCTCCCCGGGGAAATTCGCAGACTCAGATGCAACCTGCATGCTGTGGTCCTTCTCCCCTCCTCGCAGGTGGTGGCCTTGAACCCCCGAGTTTTCCTTAAGACCAAGGAGGCCTGGGATGCCTACACAGAGGAGAACCCAGGGGGCTCGCCCAGGGGAATCCTGGGGTCCTCTCATCTTTCTGTCTGTCCAGCCAGCTCCCTCCATCTAATCTCAGGGGTCTGGCCTTCCCTCCTAGGTGGCGCTCCGGGTCCGGCCCATCAGCGTGGCAGAGCTGGAGGAAGGAGCCACCCTCATCGCCCATAAAGTGGATGAGCAGGTACCCGGGGCTGTGGCCAGGAGCTGCAGGGCAGGGCAGGGCAGGGCAGGGGTCTGCTGATACCTGGCGGGACAGGTACCTGCTCACCGGAGGGGAGGCGGGGGAGGAAGGGTCCGCGTGGCTTGAGGCATCATCCTTCCCCCATCCACTGAACTCTCAGTTGTTCCTGGATGACATCGTCAAGCAAACCAGGGTTCTTCTTCCAAGAAGCCTTTTCAGATTGACCCAAATGCAGCTGAAAGCTTCCCTAGCCTGGATGGGCCCTGAACTCCTCAGTCCGGCCATAAAATTTTCACACACTTTTCCATGTGCCCATGACGTGACTTCCCCACCTCGACATGCCTGCCACCCACAGAGCACATGTTTACATGGTCTAGGGCTAAAGCCTACCTCTGGTTCATGTTTTGCTAAGTCCTTGGATGCCTGCTTGTTCTCCTGGTCCTCATGTTATTGTGATGAGGTGAGCGGGGCAGGCCCCACGTCGTCTGCACAGGAGGCAGTAAATATTTATCATGTACCCACAACACATGGGGGCAGTGCTCAGAGCTGGAAACCTTGCCCTCGCTCCTTTACTTTGCAGTCTGGTACAGGGAGACAAAATCAAAGAATTAACCCCAACAGGGGCTTCAAGGAAATGCATAGTGCTGTGAGGGGGACTTGACCCAGCACAGGGGTCGGGGAGGGCTCCTGTAGGAGACGGTGCTTGAGGTGGAGAAGGGGACTTAGGTTGTGCATGAAGGGAGACATTTCAATCAGAGGGCCTTGCCTGTGCAAAGGCCCTGTGGTGGGAGGGATTGTGATGCCCTTGGGTAGCAGGAGAAGCCCGTGTGGCTCAAGCAGGAGAGAGAGGGCTGAGAGGTGTGAGGTGAGGCAGAGGATGTGGCAGGGGCCAGACCACACTCTCTTAGACCATGGCCTAGGATGTCTGTTTGGGGAGGCAGGGGAGGGCTCGGGAAGCCCGAGGGCCATGAGAAGTGAGCTGGAGGCAGACCGTAGGGCCTCTGGGCTCCCCTGGGGACAGGCACCCGCTCCAGCCTCTTCCTTCAGCTCTGATGGGCACAGCAAGGGGTGACTGGAAGGACCCCATCCGTCTGGGGAGGCCCCGCGGGAGTAGGATGAATACACCCAACAGTCATGCTGAGTAGGCTCTGCCGTTTGCCGACTGTGTGGCCTCAGGCAGGTTGCTTCTAGAAGCCTCAGTTGTCTCATCTGTAAGTGGGGGGCAGCAACCATGATGTCCTCTCTAGAGGGTCGTTGTGGGTTCAAGTACGCTCAGTGCTTCCCAGGTGCCTGGTAGGGGCACACAGTAGGGGCTTAATAGCTGTAAGCTAACATCATCGATCAGCGACTGACAATTCCCCAGAGCTATCAGACCGGCCGAGTGAGAGGGGCCATCCTGATGAGCCAGAAGCCTCCTTCCAGGCAGGGGCCACTCCCTGTTTGTCCAACTTGTCCCCAAGAATATCAGGTCCTCGGGGCTGGGACAATGATGGCTCTCTTTCTCTGCCGCTCCTGGCTCCTGGCCGGAGTGGAGGCTGACAGATATTAACTGTTGCTGATGGAAAGGCTCTGGTCTAGGGAACAGCCCATTGTGTGCCCACACACGGCAAACACTGGCTCCTTTCTGTCCCTGCAAGTGGAGAGGGAGGGTCCGGCCCGATCTGGCCAAACCGCGTCTCTGAGAAGGTTCTGGGCCTGGGCCATCCTAACAGGGCTGCCCCTTTGTCAGCTTACAGATGTAGGGAGGGTCGTCTGAGTGGCGTGGGCTCGGGGCTGTCCACATAGACACTGGGTCCTGCAGGGAGAGCGCTGGGCCTCTGGCCTCGAGTTCCTTCTACCCGCACTGGGTTCAAAGGTGGCTCGCCTGGCCTGCGGTTTGGGTGTAGCCACAGCAATCGGCAGGCCGGCGACATCCTAAAACCCAGCCATCCCTCCGCTGACAGAGAAGGCCCTCGCAAGTAGGAGGTGAAGCCACGGGGTCCAAGAGACAAAACGGACAGCCCTCTTCCCTTGCCTCCTACTCTGACCTGTCTCCCATCTCCAGACCTTTGTCCCTGTCCAGTGACCCCCACGGTCTGTCTGCCAGGCCCCGAGGGAGGCTTGGGGACGCAGCTCCAGTGGCTTCATTGATGGGCCAGCGGGTGGGTTTAGCGCTGTCCATTCCTCCTGAGTTCTGAAGCCTGGCGGGCCAGTGGGGTGACTTTGGGAGCGCCCCCAGGCCACCATGGTGGGGAGCAAAGATGCATGCGGGTCCAGGCGGCCTCCCAGTGTCCTGCCTCCTCGAAAGCAGATGTGTAGTTGGGATGCAGAGTCTCCCTGTACCCACTGCTTTCCGTCGCTCCCCTGCTTGTGGCCGTCATGACCTGTGTGGCCTGGCCCCACAGAAGGGCTCCCCAGCTCAGCTTCCTCTGGCCTGGGGTTCCGGGCTCTGCCTTTTCTCTGTGTCGGGTGGGCGGCTTTTCCCCTGCCGGTGCGGTCACAGGCTTGGGGGTGGGGAGCCCAGAGGTCACTGTTGAGGGCCCAGCCTCCTGAGCCTCAGCAGGGAGGCCGTGCGGCAGGGAGGTCCTGAGTTGGGAGAGGTGGTCCGAGAACTCCGTCACCCATGGGCTTGGGCCACTGTGAGGGGTCCGAGGACAGCCTCCCTTAGAGCTAGGCATTGTCCTCCTGGAGACGTGGGAAGTTGTAGCAACAAGAATCTGCAAAGGGGACCCTCCCACAGGCAAAGTGTCCTTGGGGATCAGAGGCCGTGTGCCCGGATTCTGGGGAAGCTAGGCTGAGGGTGTAGATTTGTAAAGGGGACGGTCTGGGTACCCTGGCAGGCTTGTGGTCTTAAGGCCCCCTTTTTAATCCAGGACCCAAATCATAACACCTTCTCTGAAGGATTTTGTGGGCTGATGGACGCACGGGGCTTCCCCAGCGCCTGGCACACAGTAGGGGTTTAACACATGTCAGTCTGTGTAAGGGCTGAAATGCAGGATGGTTTCCAGCCTAGAGGTGACACCTGGCCCACTTCCTGCATCCCTTCCTCCGGTGCCAGACAGAGTCTCAGCCCAGGGGTCCCCAGATGGTCACCTCCCCACATATGTGTTCCTGGAAGGCTTTTTGGAGGAGCTTGGTCTCCTAGCAGCATGGGGGTGGGACTGGACCCTGACACCAGACCCCTCGGGGATGCTATGGATGAACACAGACGGAGAGCAGGTGCAGGCTGAGAGGCTGCAGGGGGCGGGGGGGGGGGTGGAGGGGCAGAAGCTCCACCTCCTCCCTCCCACTCCCCACCCCCAACCAAGCCCGAAGCCCGCTGACCCTCCTCCCAGCACTTCCAGGCTGTTTACCTACAGGATTTAAGTCACCTGACAATATGTGTAATCCCATAATTAGCCTTTATCTGCTCCAAGCCCCATGTCACCCCGGTGCTCCTGGGGTCCCATCTGAGGGGCCACGCCCGGGGCCCTCAGGTCCTGGCGGGGGCCTCGGTCCTCATCAGAAGACAGGGAATTAAGAACCTGCCCCACCCCGCCTCAGAGCTGTTGAGATTCTTGTAGGAGATGGAGTAAGGGAGAGCCCCGGCCACACACACAGCTGCTGTGCAGGAGAAAGTACAGGGTGACAGGTGCCAAGGGCCACCGAGTGCTGTGGGGGCAGCTGGCCTTCCGCCCACTTCCCTACACACACACCTTCCAGATGCTTCTCGGCCCCGTTGCCCCAAAGAGCTGAGCCTGGTGGGGGGTGACTGGGAGGGGGTCTGAGGGTTCCCCAACCCCCCCACCCCACCCCGTGCCAAGCCATCTCCCCGCCCATCTTTCCACCCCCTCCCTGCCCCAGCCAACCAGCAATCTACTTTCCGTCTCTATGGATCCGCCTGTTCTGGACATTTCGTATACATGGAATCTTGTACTCTGTGGTCCTTCGCGTCTGGCTTCTGTCGCTGAGCATCGTGTTTTCAAGGGTGGTCCCCACGGCAGCAGGCGTCGGCACCTCCTTCGTTTCTGTGGCCGAGTCCTCGTCCATGGGATAGATGCGGCACGTTTTGTTGGCCCCTCATCAGTTGATGGGCGTTTGGGTTGTTTCCCACCTCTTGGCGAATGGGGACAAGGCTGCCCTCACGTAAGGGTGCCCACACTTAGCGGCCGTGTGGGTGCCAGGCAGGTGTGCTAGTTCAAAAGGCAGAGACGTGGGCCCCATTTCCCCAGAGAGGCTGCTTCAGCGAACCGGGGGCGTGCCTGGGAGTCCACCTCCCGCACGGCCCCTGAGGGACTCTGCTGAGGGTGTTCGCAGACCCGTGAGAGGTGCAGCCCTATCTGCGCCCTGTGGGTCATGGTTCCCTTCATCCTTGCCCTCAGGGCCCCCAGAGGCCCGTAGGCAGGTGGCGGCCTGGCCTAAGCAGCCAGCTGAGCCTTGGTGGATTTCTGAGCTCCGCAGGCTCCTTTCCGGTCTTTTCTGTCTAGCCTGAAGGGGACACCCTTCTTGGGAGCAAAGTCTCCCTTCTTGGGCCCTCACAAGATGGTACATTTACTACTAGAAATATGACCAGCAACAAATCCTCCTTCTTAAAGGAAAAGCAAACACAAATCCAGAAACAGCCTGACAGGGGTGATACCCGCCTGGCATCAGGCTTCTGTTTTGCTCTGCGTTGTTTGTGCCCCGAGAATAAAGGGGCTGCACGCCAGGATCTGGGGGCCTTCCCAGATTCTGCTTCTCTCCTGGGCCTTCCCGAAGAGGCTGGCAGTTATTGGTATGGTTTCCTCTTTCAAGGCGATGGCCCTGTTGGCCCTCCCCGACTTCCAACTAGGAGGAACTTGAGGCCCAGAGAGGTGATGTAGCTTCCTCAACGTCACACAGCAGGGTCGCCCCTAAACCCGATTTGTGGCACCCCTTCCCTTGGAGATCTTCATTGCCAGCCTTGGAGGCTTGAGAAGGAATGGTCTAGGTCAGAGGTTTTCAACTGGGGGCGATTTTGCCCTCCAGGGGACAATCTGGCAATGTCACAACCGGGAAAAGATCATGTTACTGGCATCTAATGGCCAGTGATACTGCTAAGCAGCCTGCAGGGCACAGGACAGTTCCTGTCATCGCGATCCAGCCGAGAGTGTCAATAGTGCCGAGACTGGGGAGCTCTGGTCTGGGGTGCGCCATTTAAAGGCCAGAAAGGAGCCAGTTAAAGCTGCAAAGCTGGGCGCCTGGGGGGCTCAGTCGGTTAAGCATCTGACTTCGGCTCAGGACATGATTTCAGGGTTCGTGAGTTCGAGTCCCGCATTAAGTAAACTTGAGCCCCACTTCGGGTAAGCCCCACTTCTCTCTCTCTCTCAAAAAAAATAATAATAGTAATAAAATAAAAAATAAAACTGCAAAGCTGATCTGAGCAGCTTAGTGGTTTGTAGCAGGAGGAATTTCTGTTATGCTTTGTTCGAGGTATTTCTCACCTAGGAGATGCTGGGGAGGAGCCTGGTTCTTCATGGGACATAGTTTACAGATTAGACAACGCTCCGCCCAGCCTGAGGCCCCCTACATCCCCATGGATCTTGGGTTTCTGGGCTCACAGTCTGGGACAATGGAAAGGTCAAAATCTGCACTGACTTAAGAGCAGGTCTGGGAGGGAGGCAGTGGGGGCCTCTGATGAGTTAGTGGGGGAACTTCCCCCAGGCCACTTCCCCCACTCCTGGCTTGGCCTCCTGCCTCCCCCCAGCATTGGGAGGCCCCCATGTGCACTGTATGATCAATGTCCCCGTTGACGCCTCCCAGAGGCAGGTGCCCAGCGTGCCGTAGGTGTGAACATTTATGACCCGGGGATTATGAAGGGGAGTGCCCGTGCCAAGCCCGCCACTTTGGGGCCGCGGGAGGGGTTGGCCGAGGTCCCAAGTGGGTTCCAGAAACCTGCACCACCCCCCCCCACCCCCTCCACCCCCCCGCCTGCACCAGGTGAGCCCGGTTGGCTGGTCTATGGTTCGCAAGGCTGCTGTAATGAAGTTCCCCAGACCGGGAGAATTTAACCACAGAAATGGATCTTTCCACAGCCCTGGAGGCCAGAAGTCCAAGGGGTTGACTCCTTCTGAGGCCCCGAGGGAGGGATCCGTCCAGGCCTCTCTCCCCGGCTTGCAGATGGCCGTCTTGTCCCTGTGTCTCTTCACGTCATCTGTTTCCATGTGTGTCTGTGTCCAAACCTCCCCTTTTCAGGACACGGGCCCACCCTACTCCAGAGGGACCTCATCTGAACCAATGACATCTGCAATGAGCCTATTTCCAAATAAAGCCACAATCGGAGTCTCGGGGGAGTTAGGACTTCAGCATTTGAATTTGGGGAGGACACAGTTCAACCCGTACGAGGCGGGCATTCGCTCAGCCAGGCTGCTTCTGGCCGGCCCATTCCCTGGGGAGGCAGCGCTAGGCGGCCTGGTGGTTGGGTCCCTGGATTCTGGGACCCAGCAGCTCTCCGTCAAACCAGCTCTGTCCTTGTCAGGTGCAGCTTTGGCACCTCACCTATCTGATTCCTTGTTACAACAAAAGGATCACGGGAGTGTCTGAGAAAATGTGTGCAAGGCGCTCGGCACTGAGCCTGGAACACACGGGGGTCCTCGGAAAGGCAGCTTTATTCAGCAAACATTCCTTGGGCGGATGCTGGATGCCGACCAGGATGACATTTAGGGGGCACGTTGGAGGCCGCACAGGGGCCTCTCACAGCCGGGGACAGACAGCATGTGCTCACGGAGGGGGCCAGATGGCTCGCCTTGTGGCCATCTCGGGCCTGTGCTCTGGAGATTCCAGGAGGTGAAGACAGGAGGGAAATTCTTGAGCTCTCTTCCCAACCCTGCAGTTCTCACAAGAACCCCCCACCCCCAGGACTTTTGAGCTGAGAACCACTACCCACAGCTCGCCTCTCACCCCACATAGCCTTGTTCACGCTTTTCTCTAGAATGTTCGCCTCACCTCCCATCTCTCTGCCAACTCCTACTCGTCCCTTCTCTCTTTTTTTTAAGTTTATTGATTTATTTTGAGAGAGACAGAGAGAGTGAACGGGGGAGGGGCAGAGAGAGAGAATCCCAAGCAGGCTCCGCCCTGTCAGCGCAGAGCCCAACTTGGGGCTGGAACTCACGAACCAGGAAATCATGACCTGAGCTAAAACCGAGAGCCTGACGCTTAACAGACTGAGCCACTCAGGCGCCCCGCCTGCTCGTCCTTTAAAACTCGATTGTGGTACCACCTCTTCCAGGAAGCCTTCCGGTAGTGGTAAGGCTGGATCAGTGCCCCTCCTTGTGCTCCCTCCGACTGCCTCCTGTAAAGTCAGACATGGGGAAACCACATGTCACTTTCTCTCTCCCCAGTTTACTGCCTGGTACATAGAAGCTTCCCTTGACCTGCACTCCCCGTGCTGCTCTCTGGGGCGGCAGTCACGAGGGCCCGTCCCCAGCCCTCCCCATGGCTCAGCTCACCTGGCCGAGGGGCACAAGGGCTCCATTGTGTGCCAGAGTGGAGAGGGATAGGGGGCGATGCTCGGGAGCGTGGGGCGTGGGCCGGGGCCCGGGCAGATGGAGACCCAGACAAAGGCCTCTTTAAGAGGGGTCACGGCAGCTGTGCTGACAATGTACTGATTCAGGAGCCTGGATATCAAAGGAACCAAATGTCCAGGGTGCCGTGAACTTGTGGTGCCCGGAGATTGTTTGAAGGTGATGGGTGGGCGATGAGCCTCGGTGCGTGCAGCCCACTGCGGGGGCGGGGGGGGGGGGGAGGCGCCCCTCAGGCAGCCGGCCCTGCCCGCATCAGCAGGAGGGCTGGCGCCCGAGGGGGGAGACCTCCTTCAGGTTCCTGTCGCATCCCCCTGGGACCCGTGCCAGGGGGCTCAGAGGCAGCTTTATCTTCATTTGGATCTGCAACTTGATCAGGGCTCATGCTGCTGGCTTTAGGGCCTCACACAGGAACTGGATCCTGGAGGAGGCTGATAGGGCATTCGGGCCGAAGCCCCGAGGGGGTGGCTGGGGACAGGTGGGCACCCCAGTAACAGCGCAGGCCCAGGCACCCCGCACTCAGCTTGCTGTGCCCACCTCGGCTTTGGCAAGCTATGAGGGGGCCAAGTCAGCGACCCCATTCCTACCCCGCACTAAGCCCCCGCCCAGCCTGTCTGGAGCTGTTCCAGCCTCTGTCCCTGCCCCCCACCCCCCACTGGCTTACCTGAAATTACCTGGTTGGATGAGACTTCCGGGTGAGACTCCTGCAGCCCGGCCTCCTCCGGGGGACCTGCGCTATCTTCCCTGTTCTCTCTCTTCCGTGAGACTCCCAGGAGAGGGCCCTGCTGGGACCCCAAGGGTCTTAGGCCAGTCTGCACGCAGTGAGCACAGGTGTGTACCTACCGCAGGGGTCCAGGCGGTGAAGCATCATACACCTAAGTGCTGACAGGAGTGTGGCAGGAGTCCCAGGCTGTGGCCTTCCCAGGACTGGGCCTCCTAAATCCTGGTGTTCAAAGGGGGTGCACCCAGAGGGACCCACTGTGGATCTCCCAAATCCATGGAGCTGAGCTGGGCTGGGCTCCAGGGCGTGCTCCTGCTGCCTTGCCCTCAGCTCCCTTTGTCCCTCAGAGTGACCGCCCTCCCCCCTCCCCGCCCCCCACCCCCCACCTTGTCTGTTCTCCAGCCCTTTTCAGGGCTGGCGGTGGCCCTGGCTCTCCTGCTGACCCAGGAAGGGAATGCAGTCACTGTACAACCTGGGATGGTCCTAGGACAGCCAGTCCTCCTCAGTGCCTTGTCCTGTGTTAGGCCTCAGTTTACCTCCTCGGTGAGCATCTCATCTCCAGAGTCTGGTTAGGTAGGGCTGATGTGCGCAGTGGGGGTGCTGGGGCCTCACTGGTGGGGAGAAGCCCTCCCACTGCCACATCCCACCCGGCACGGCCCCCGGACGAGCAGATGGCGTGTGTCAGAGCAGGTTCACAAAGGTGCCCAGGAGCACAGACCACCAGGGCCCCACCGTTCCTTAGCTACGCGACTTTGGGCCTCAATGTCCCCATCTGGGAACAATAATTACGAATTCATGGGAGAGGGCTCAGTGGAGGTGAGCCGCTGTTACTACGTACCGGGAGGAGGGGCTGGGTGTAAAGGCGCCCACGCCGTCCCTCATTACCACCTGCCCTCCCCCTGCAAGTAAAAGTTGCCGTGGGACCGTCATGCTGGCTATAACCACAGTCCGGCCCTGGAGCGCAGCTGAGACTCGTTTTCCCCTGGATGCCCCTCCCAAGCCGAGGCGCTCCCCGACACAGAGTCGCCTTGCAGGGGGCACCTCGATGGAGCGGCCGGGGCGGGGGACAGGGACCTGATCTGGAGGCTCCGCTCCTGGGGGGACTCAGGCAGGCGCAGAGTCGGTGGCACCCTGGTGGCCCCCTCCATGGTGAGGGTGGGGTGGCCCATTACCTGCGTCACCCACGCTGTCCCTCCTCACATCCCCTTGAATGAAGACCCTTGAGCACTTAGTCTATGTCTGGTGCTGTGCCCATACCCGCCACACACATATCGCCTGGGCTCTTCACAGTCCTGCAGGCGGGTGATATACCTGTCCCATCTGGTGGAGGAGGTGACCGAGGCCCAGGCGGGTTAAAGTGTTCACACAAGGCCATGCTGCTAACAAGACGTAGGATGGGCATCCAGACCTTGCCCTGCCTCGTCCTAAATCCACCCCCGACTCCAGCCCTCCCACGCATCTTTGAATGTCTTCTGGCATTTCTGTGAGTCTGGGAACTGTCTCTTCCCGCTCCTACCCTAGGCCAAGAGCCTCTGGCCAAGACCCAGTTTTCTTCCTCTGCACCTGTCCTCAGAGTCCGGGACCAGGCTTAGCACACCCAGGACACTTGGGCCGAGGGAGGGGCAGAGTGGAGCTGGGTGCGGAGTGGGCTTGGAGATTGTTCTGGAAAATGGGCCCCTTGATCACCCTTGGAGCAGAGGAAGAACCTGGTGAGGTCCCTTGTGTATCCCCCAGCCACCCCACCTTCCCCCACACACAGAGCACAGATGCCCCTACCCTGCAGGGAGGGAGCCCGGAATGGCCAACCTGGACCTTCGTCCTCGCCTCCAACCCTGGGTCCCTCCATCCACCTCCAGCTCAGGGTCAAGGCTGCAGGCACCACTGATAAGTCACCCCACACCCCCCTCTCTGACACAAGTGCGCAGTCCCCAAGCCTAGCCCACTTCCCTCACCCCTGTCACCCAGCAGCCAGCGGCCCTGTGCTCCACCCCTGGGTCTCCCCACTGGCTGGGGGCAGGGCGCAGAGGGGTGAGGCAGGCAGGGTCTCAGGTACCACGCAGAGGCAGCGAAGGGGCTGCAGGCTTTGAACCCAGATCCCGGGTTTTGAGTCCAGGGTTCCCCCTCCTGCTTCTGGTAGCTGAGCTTGGACAAGTTACTCCTCTGGGCCTCGGTTTCCTCATCTGTAGAGTGGGAATAATTATGGGCCTTACCGCCTGGCCTTGGAGTGGGGATTTAAGCAAGTCCCTGCACCTAAAGGGTATAAAGTAGGTCCTGACCCAGAATAAATGTACAGCAAATGCAAGCCATTGTTACTGGTCCTACTTCTCTGGTAGAGGGGCCTGGGGCACCCAGGTCTGGGGCCTGGCTGGCTTGGGGCACCATGACGCCATCAGCTCCTTTGACACATTGTCAGTTGTTAGGGAGGCTTCCCCTTTGGGCATCCAGAGCCCAGGGCCCAGATCGGACACCCGAGGGGCTGAGCCTGGGGCTCAGGAGCCTGGGGCTGCGCAGCTCCAAGACCTCCAGCAGGACCCCTCCCACTGCTCAGCCCGTGTGCTGGGCCAGGAGAGCTGAGGTCAGTGTTGCCACTGGTGTGGGCCTGGGGCTCCCGGGTGACTGCCAGAGCCCCCTCGGGGACCTTTGCAGATGGTGGTTCTCATGGACCCAATGGAGGACCCCGATGATATCCTTCGAGCACACCGTTCCCGGGAGAAGTCCTACCTGTTTGACGTGGCCTTTGACTTCACCGCCACCCAGGTGAGGGAGGGCCTGAGCCTAGGGACATGCAGGAGCCCCTCTCCAACCTTTGCCCCACCCGGGAGGGAGCCCTCAGGCAACCCGGCCGTGGACCCTCAGCCCTCCCTCCACCACTTGCTCCCTGGCCTCCATGGTACCGCGTCCCCGTGCGTGCAAATGTGTGTGCGCCTTCGTGGCTTGTGCCCAGCCTCAACGCATAGACAGACCTGAGTCAGTGCACGGACGCCACCCTCTGCAGGCACCCACACGGCACACCCCCAGGCTGGCCCCGCCCCCAGGAGCTGGAGGAAGGTGCTTGGAGCCCATCTGGCGCCGGGAGGAGAGTCTCGAGGAAGCCGACACCCTCCCAGATACCCCTCTTCTTGTCCATCTGGGGGATGCTCCCAGGAGCAGATGTAATGCGTCCTTGGGGCGGGGGGCCAGGAGCCAGCAGTGGGGGCAGGTGTCTCAGGTGTCCCGAGCTCTGTTTCAGGCTGGTGAAAGCAGAGACACCCACCCCCCACTCCCCGCCCCTACTTCTCAGGCTGAGAGCCCCAGAAACAGAACCTGCTCCTGCCCCGGGCCAGGACATGCCTGTGGGTGTGTGTGCTCTGTCCTGCCTGTACACCAGGCCCCTGACAATCTCCTCTTCCCTGCAGGAGATGGTGTATCAGGCCACCACCAAGAGCCTCATCGAAGGCGTCATCTCAGGCTACAACGCCACTGTCTTTGCTTATGGCCCCACAGGTGAGGCGAGACCCTGGGACAGGACCGTATGCCCCTTCTGACCCCCTGGCCTCAGCTGAAGCAGGAGTCAAGGATGTGGCTTGATCCAAATGCCCGCAGGGCCCTCTGGCCGCAGAGGCCCCATCCCCCGCCGAGAATGCCATCCTCCTCGCCCCCCCCCCCCCCACCTCCCTGGCCATTTGCGGGGTCCGGCCTTGGGGACAGACTCAGGTGTGGCAGGGAGAGCCCTGGTCCGGCTGAGCCGTGCTTCCGGCCCCCAACCAGCTTAACCACCACCTTGTTCTGCCCCAGGCTGTGGGAAAACCTACACTATGCTGGGCACGGACCGTGAGCCTGGCATCTACGTTCGGACCCTCAATGACCTCTTCCGTGCCATTGAGGAGACCAGCAATGACATGGAATATGAGGTGTCCATGTCCTACCTGGAGGTGAGCCCTCCCCTGACCCCAGCTTCAGCGAGAGGCCCGTAGGGCAGCCACACGCATTCCGTTGGCCCCATTTTGCCAAAACCCCGAGGTTCAGAGAGGTTACACAACCAGGCCAACATCACACGGTAAGTGAGGGAGCAGGGAGTCAAACTCAGGATCCTAGAGCTTTAAAGCCAAGCCCTGCCCCTTTTGCCACAATCCGAAGTAGCCTTGTCCCTGAGCAAAGACCTCAGCCACCCTCCCAGACGATGCCACACCTCAGCACCTCGCCATCAGCAAGGGCCCCTGCCTTAAAGCGGTATCTGCCCTGCCAGGCCACCTCCAGGAACCCTGTGTGCGTGGGTACAGGTAAGACCCGAGTACCTGGACAGGCTTGAGCCCACTGGCCCGGGTTACCTGGCCACGGCCCCTCCCGTGCCCACCCCGCGGGAGTGCGACTGCCAGGCACCGATGGGACAGCAGTGGTGGGAGCGTGCAGAGGCCAGAAGAGCCAGTGGGCTGCACTCCACCTGGCTCCGGGCCACCCTGGCTCCCTCCAGGAGCTGATAATCTCCTGGGTGACAGCTCAGGAAGGGCAGTGGTTGCTCCCAGCCACTGCTCCAGGGGCATGGTGTTGACTCAGCCAGCAAGATGCACTTGGGGGGGGAGGGGAGGTTGCAGGGAGAAGTAGCATAAGGGTTGCCTAGCAACAGGCAGGGCTGGCCATCGGTCAGGTCCCCATCTTCTGCCCGGTGCCCAGCCCACCTGCACAGGGGATCCCACTTGTTTCTGAGGGTTTCTCTATCCGAGGTTCTGGCAGCCGGATGTTTCCCTGTGGACGCTGAAGTTCCCTTATCCCCACCCCATAGAAAGGAAGGGGTCTTTCTCCTTTATTAAAAAAAATATATATTTATTTATTTTGAGAGAGAGAGAGTGAGCATAAGCAGGGGAGGGGCAGAGAGGGAGAGAGAGAGAAAGAGAGAATCCCAAGCAGGCTCCACACTCAGTGCAGAGCCTGATGCGGGGCTCCAACTCAGAGCCGGGAGATCATGAACTGAGCCGAAATCAGGAGTCAGATGCTCAACTGACTGAGCCACCCAGGCGCCCCAGGGGTCTTTCTCCTTAACCAGTTTCCCTGAAAGGAGCCTGGGGCTCCCAGGCTGGGGCTAAGAATGTGCGAGCTCCTCTCCCTTTCTTGCTCAGGAGGGATGGGGAACCTGGTCCTTGCCTGGACCACCTGCCATTGGTCTCCATTAACACCCCTCTCCCCCCCAAACACACACATCAGATCTACAATGAGATGATCCGGGACCTGCTGAACCCCGCCCTGGGGTACCTAGAGCTGAGGGAGGACTCCAAAGGGGTGATCCAGGTGGCTGGAATCACTGAGGTCTCCACCATCAATGCCAAAGAGGCGAGTCTCGTGCAACCCTTGGGGCAGTGGAGAGGGACATTCACCCATGTGGGCAGGAGGGGACGGGGGACTGCAGCCAGGGCTCCACCGGCTCAGCTGGGGCCAGGGTCAGGACAGACGCAGAGAATCCTGTATGACTGCGCAAGCAGGGGGCGCTTGCCCCTGACTTCATGCCTTTCCTGGCTGCGCTGCCCCTGGGGACTAACCAGATAAGCAGCCTCCCAGCCCGCCCACCCGCCCTGGGCCCCTTCGCATCCCCACCCTGGGCCCCTTTGCAACCTCTAAGAGGAAGGACGTCCTTCCCAGATCCCCAGGAGTGGCGTCCTTCCCACCTCTCCACGCAGATCATGCAGCTGCTGATGAAGGGGAACCGGCAGAGGACCCAGGAGCCCACGGCGGCCAACCAGACGTCCTCCCGCTCCCATGCCGTGCTCCAGGTGGCCGTGCGCCAGCGCAGCCGGGTCAAAAATGTCCTGCAGGAGGTGCGGCAGGGCCGCCTGTTCATGATTGACCTGGCTGGCTCTGAGCGTGCCTCCCAGGTGAGGTCAGCTCCCCCAGGACTGGGGAGAATGTTTGGGGGGACCTGGGGGGAGGGCAGGGATGCTGAGCTCCTGGCTTCCCAGGAGATCAGGTTGGGGAAGCCATCTAGGGAGGGTAGGCATGAGGGCTCCCCCTCCGTAAGGGACTGAGGAATGTCACAGAGGTGCATGAGGGGAAGGGGTGGGGGTGGGGTATCCTGGCTATTTGTGGGAAAGATCCTGGGATGAGGAGGGTTTCCCCAGGCAAGGAGACCAGCTGCCCAGGAGGAGGGGCGCTGGGAACGAGCGAGTCCACATAAGGAGCTGGGGCAGGGGAGACACACATCCCCGGACTCAGGGGGCCCTGCCGACCATGCTGGGGAGAGAGGAGGGTCCATTACCCTTTCTCAGAACACCCATCCTCACCCTGCCAGCCTGGCACTGTGGCCTCAGCCCGACAGCACCCAGTACCCAGTAGGTAGGCCAGGCCCCCCTCCTTCAGGCAAACCGGGAGGTTTCACGGTCACCCAAGTGATGAGGCCAGGTGATGTCACTGCTAGCAGATGCAAGGGACAGGATATCGGGCCGGGGAGAATTCAGAGGGTTTCATGTTTGAACTTGTGGAATTGGGTTGAAACGGGCGGGGGGGGGGGGGGGGGGGTGGCGGTTCAAGAAACACACCCCTCTCTGCCAGGAAGGCCTGAGGGCTTCCTGGAGGGACCCAGGGGAGGGGAGCAGCCAGGGAGAGGAGGTGCGCCAGCTTTGGGGGGCCGGGCAGCTTTGAGCAGGGCTTCTTCAACATTGACAGTGTCCCTGCAGGCCCAGGGACAGGAGGGGGATGACCCCCCCACACACACACACACCTCCTCCTACCCCCACCCCCACCCCACTCCCGAAGCCCAGGGCGCCCTCTAGAGCCACGTGCCTGTGGTCTTGCCAGCTGTCAGCCTCCCTCCACGTCTTCCTTGGTGACATGGGGCCAGTCTTTGGGGGAGGACAAAGAGCCAGGCTCTCGGCCCTCCCCTGAAGCCTCCAGTCTGTCACTCTCCCCTGAGGCCTTCCTGTTCTCTCACCTTCTTGAACCCTGAAGAGACCAGGCTCTGGGGCACCGCCACATTCCAGGCCCCTGGTGGGGGTGGGGGGGAGGGGCTTGTGGCCCAAGACCACCCAGGGCGCAGGTGAAGCCCCTCCCCCTGCCCTACAAGGGCCCCGGTTCTGCCCACTTGCTCACCGCCCCCCACCCCAGACACAGAACCGTGGGCAGCGCATGAAGGAGGGGGCCCACATCAACCGCTCCCTGCTGGCCCTGGGCAACTGCATCAACGCGCTGAGCGACAAGAACAGTAACAAGTACATCAACTACCGCGACAGCAAGCTCACGCGGCTCCTGAAGGTACCAGCTGCGGCCCGGCCTGGGCACTGGGCCCCCAGAGCAGGGCTGCCCGATTCAGCAACTAAAAATACAAGACGCCCAGCGACACTGGAATTTCAGACAAACGATGAAATTTGTGTTAGTAGAAAGAAGTACATCCCATGCAGCGTTTGGGATATACTTGTACTAAAAAAAAAAAATCGTTCATCGTTTATCTGAAATTCAGATTTAACCAGGTGTCTGTCGTGTATTTTCCCTGGTGACCCTAACCAAAGAGTGGGCAACGGGGAGGGAAAAGCCATGCACTGGACACCCCCCCCGCCCCCGCACGGGGCTGCAGGCCTGAGGGAGCCAAGAGCTGCCTGGGTTGGGGGGTTCAGGTGTCTGCTATTTGGGGGCCCACCCCTGGCTGGGCCGTGTTCGGTGCTTCATTCCACTGGCTTCTTTCTTCTTGAAGCAACCTCGTCATTGGGGAAATACTATTTCCATTTGCAGATGAGGAAACTGAGGCACAGAGGGGTTAAGTAACCTTCCGAAGGGCCCAGGATAATACAGGCTGGAAGGAGGACCCAGACAGAGTCTGTGGCCTAATATCGCAACTGCGGCGGCGTTAGCCAAGCCCCATGTCAGCCCGCCCCCATTACTGTGCCCACAGGCCACCGGGAGGTGGGGATGGTGACACAATTGAGCCTCAGCTTTCTCCCTGCTCCCCCCGCCCCTCCCCAGGGCTGTTCACACAGAGCAAGGGAGGGGGTGGCCACAGGCCACATTCAGCCTTCATACAGGGGTCCCCATCCCCCGTCTCGCACTCCAGCTGAAACAACAGTGCCATCAGCAGTCAGAAATGGGGGGCCGGGGGGCCCCTTGAAAGGCCAGAGGTGATGGGAAGGGGGGGGCACTTCTCGCTGCCTTTCCTCATGAGGGGAGGGAAAGGGAAAGCCGGGAGGCCCTGACCTGGATCAGATACTTGAAATCTGCAAATGGGAATGTGGAGAAGAATCTGGAAGTGGGGAGGAGAGACAGCAGGGGGGCGGGAAACATCTGGACCCAGGGGAGACCATGTGAGGCCCAACATAGCACCTGTGGGTGAGTGCGAGCATCTGTGAGTGTGCATGTGACAGAGCGAAGGAGAGCACACCTCGTGGAGGGCATCGTGGACAGCCCGGCGGGAGCAGGGTCCCAGGGAGGTGCTCCCCGGCTGACAGCAGCCCGCCCTCCCTGCCATCCAGGATTCCCTGGGCGGGAACAGCCGCACTGTGATGATCGCCCACATCAGTCCCGCGAGCAGCGCCTTTGAGGAGTCCCGGAACACCCTGACCTACGCTGGCCGGGCCAAGAACATCAAGACCAGGGTGAGGGCCCTGCCTGGAGGGATTCCTGCCACCCCACCCCATTCTCTGGCACCAGCCACCGTGGCACTGGCCTCCTTCCCTAGTCCAATGTCACCCCACGCCCTTCCCCACACCCTCAACACCTGCGTGCCTGCTGGAAAGCGCACCGCTCCCGAGGGCCCCCTTCTCCTTGTTCAAGGTCATGTGCCCCCTGCCCCTATCCCCTTCCATCTCCATTTTCGTCTTCAGATGCCCGTTCAGACGTTTACATTTTCAAAGCCCGTAACCTAACAGGCCAGCAGAGGCAGCTTTCACACGTCACCTCATTTGTTGCTCAAGTGAGGCCAGATTTACTATGCTCCCATCTCGTGGTTTAGGGAAATGAGGCTGAAGGAAGTTAAGTGACTCCCCAGCTGGGCACTGAGACTAGAAGTGGCCCTGCCTGGTTTCGGAGTCACCCTCAGGCAAATGCATTAGAATCCCCACCACCTGCTATAGGAAGTGTCTTTTTTTAACATGTATAAACTTTACTTATTTTGAGAGAGCGCGAGTGGGGGGAGGGGCAGAGAGAGAGGGAAAGAGAACCTGAGACTCTGAGCTGTCAGCGCAGAGCCTGATTCAGGGCTCGAAATCATGAACCACGAGATCATGACCTGAGCCGAAATCAAGAGTCAGACGCTCAACCGACTGAGCCCCCCCCAGGCGTCCTGGAAGTCTCTCTCTACCCGCGTGGGCGGAAGGGTGGGAATGTTCACCGCCTGAGAGCTAGAACTTAGCGAACGCTCCCCCGACCCCGCACTTTGTCAGCTACTGTCCAGGGGCTTTCGGTTTTATTCCAATCCTCAAGGAACTTAATGGGAGGAGGAGGCATGTCCTTGAAAAAGCTCACTGATAATTCAGAATATTACTAAGACAACAGTACCTGCTGAGGCCACTAGGGAACAGGGAGGTGGGGGTGAGCTGGCAGAACTGGGTGGGGCACTTTGGGGACTGAGAGTGGGACTCTGAAGGATGAGGAGGACAGTCCAGAAGGGCCAGCAGCAGTAAGAGGAGAGGTGTCAAGGGCAGGAAGGAAACGGTGTCTGTGGTAGTGGTGGGGACAGTAGGACGGTTCCTCAACCAGAGCAGAACATTCATGGAACAGTGCTTTAAAAAAAAAAAATCGAGATAGCGGAGGGCCCCAGTGAAGGAGCCAGAGCATTTCTCTGGAGCAGTAGGGAGCCAGTGAAGGTGAATGAGCAGAAGCAGCATTTTAGGAGCATGGGTCTGGCAGAGGCAGGGGGTGGGATAGGTTGGGGGGCTGGAAGCAAGGTTGGGGCCATTATCATCATCCAGGAAGACTAGGGAAAGAAGAGAAAGGAAGACCCTGCAGGCAGGCCCCAGTGTCTGGGGTGACTGTACCCGCTCTGCCCTGTTCCGCGCTTTCTGCAGGTGAAACAGAATCTGCTCAACGTCTCCTACCACATCGCCCAGTACACCAGCATCATCGCGGACCTGCGGGGCGAGATCCAGAGGCTCAAGTGCAAGATCGATGAGCAGGGTGGGCGGGGCCAGGCCCGGGGCCGGCCGGAGCGGGGTGACATCCGCCACATCCAAGGTGTGTGCTGGGAGCCCAGCTCAGGCAGCCCTCGGGGAGGGGAGGGGGCGGGGGTCAGGCGGTGCTGGGTTCAAATTCAGACTCGGGCATTTTCTGGCTGGGCGCCTTGGGCTACTCACTCAACTGCTCTGAGCCTTCCGTCCTGCAACTGTCAGGTGGAATCCTCATCTCCGTTTCAGAGACTTGACAGTAATTAAGACTGGGTGAGATCACACAAGTGACAGATGTGTGAGCATTTAGCTGCGGGGGGCACCACTCTGGGGCTACAGCGTAGGTCTGTGAGGCGGCGCCCAGCATCACGGGACGGAGCACCATCCTCTGTAGATTTGTGTGTTGGCTCTGATGGCTGTCCAACAGATGGCAGTAAAGTGTCTAAGGGGCACCTTTTTATAGTTGACATGAAGGTTCTGGAAGGACGAGCGGAAGCCCGGTTCACACAGAGGAGCTGAGAATCACCTTTGGGTCACAGCCTGAAGCCTCGATGTGGGGGTGGGGTGAGGGAGGAGGCAGCCATCTAGGAGGTGTTTTGGGAGGAGGTGGTGGGACAGGAAATGGTTTGGGAAGAAAGGGATGGGGGGGGGGGTGGCGACCCAGGCCCAGACTTCCCCACCTGACCCTGCCTCCTCCGCTCACTTCCTCTGCACCCCCCCCCCCCCCCCATCCCATCCTCTGGGCAGCCGAGGTCCAACTTCACAGTGAGCAGGGCGAGCAGGCCGAGATGGGACAGTTGCGGGAGCAGCTCATCAGCGCCTTCCAGGAGCAGATGGACGTTCGGAGGCAGCTGCTGGAGCTGGAGAACCACGCCATGGAGGTCCAGATCGACACCTCCCGCCACCTGCTCACCATTGCCGGGTGAGCACCGCCTGCCCGGGCGCCGTCCAGGTCCCCGCCGGGGCCTGGGACAGAGGGGGCTGCGGCTGCGGGCTGTCCCCCCACGCCCTCCCGTGGTCTGACTCCCCCGTTTCCGGGGGTGGCGGCTGCGGCAGCTGGGAGCACGAGAAGTCACGCAGGGCGCTCAAATGGCGGGAGGAGCAGCGGAAGGAATCCTACACCAAGGACGACAGCGAGAAGGACTCAGACACGGGCGACGACCAGCCAGACACCCTGGAGCCCCCGGAAGTGGCCTCGGCCCGGGAGAGCATTGCTGCCCTGGTGGGCGAGCAGAAGAAGCTGCGGAAGCAGAAGGTGTCTGGGGCTGGGGGCGGGGCAGGGGGGTGGGGGAAGAGGGAGAGGGGGCGGGGCAGGGGGTGGGGGAAGAGGGAGACCGGGGAGCTCTTGCCCCTCTGTGACCGCGCTGAATTCCTTTTTTGTGCCTCACTTACTCCTCTGTAAAAGGGGAGTAGTCACGCTGCAGTCTTAGTGGGGTTATTGGAAAGACGCAATCAATGCCTTTCGCATACCCGAGACTCAAGAAGTGGTCGTCCCGTTTTGATTAGGGTTTTCCAGATAACAGATCTTTTCCTTCTGTTCTGGCGCACACCCTAACCAGGGGCTTCACGGTGCCATGAGCCCCGAGGGCATCGGACGGGCCGGGGTTGGGGCAGATATCCATGGGGCTGGCCCCAGGCGCAGGCCGCGGTCAGGGTGGCAAGGACGTGGGCGCGGAGGGGCCATTTAGGACCAGCCCCTGGTCGCCAGGCCCAAGACGCGGCTTCGAGGGTTGGCCTCAGAATGGAGCTTCGGCCCAGGGGGGAGCTCGGGGTTTGGAGGGGCGCCGACGGGCTCAGCGTGGGGGCAGCGGCGGCTCGCGGGCCCGGCCGCCTGGCGCCAACCCCCCCCCTCCCCCCGCCCCTAGCTGGCGCTGGAGCAGCGCTGCCGCGAGCTGCGGGCGCGGGGCCGGCGCCTGGAGGAGACGCTGCCGCGGCGCATCGGCTCCGAGGAGCAGCGCGAGGTGCTCAGCCTGCTGTGCCGCGTGCACGAGCTGGAGGTGGAGAACACGGAGATGCAGTCGCACGCGCTGCTCCGGGACGGCGCGCTCCGCCACCGCCGCGAGGCCGTGCGCCGCCTGGAGCAGCACCGCAGCCTCTGCGACGAGATCATCCAAGGCCAGCGGCAGATCATCGACGGTAGGCTCCGCGCGCCCGAGCCACCCAGGTCCCCACCCCCACCCCCCACGCCCCGGACGCGCGGAGGGCCCGAGGGCACGCGCTGAGCCCCGCTCCTCCCCCCGGCAGACTACAACCTGGCCGTCCCGCAACGCCTGGAGGACCTATATGAAGTGTACCTGCGGGAGCTGGAGGAGGGCAGCCTGGAGCGGGCCACCATCATGGACCGGGTGGCCTCTCGGGCCCTGCAGGTGGGCGCGTGGGCAGGCCTGCGCATGCGCGCGAGCACAGGTGCTGGCGGAGGGGCTCGTGCCCAAGGCAGTGCCCAAGGCAGTGCCCGCAGGTAGCTGGGGTGCCAATGGGACCAGGCTGGCGGGGACCCCAGGGAGTTCACTCCCCTTCCTTCTTACCCCAACCCCAGCCTTGCCCAGCCTGAGTCAGGCCCCCGTCCCGGGGCATTCTTCTCTAGCACTTGTCCCTACCCAGGGTGTGAGGGTCAGGGCTGGCTATCTGAGGTATCACAAGTGGCCCCAGACGCCCTCCCAAGAGACCAGGCCATCAGGTAGTGCCCCTGGAAGTGACCAGAAGACCACCGTTTATCCCTCGTGAGCCAGAACACGAACCCACTGCTCTCCCCAAACTCTTGGTCACCTTGTGTGCCCTTGTCACCCTGTGCTGTCACCTGGTCCAGGACCAAGTCTTCCGACTGCCCTCCCCCGCCTCCACCTTCCCTCCCCAGGACAGCTCCTTGCCCAGAATTGCCCCAGCAGGAACCGCGCTGACTCCGGAGTCTGACCCGGAGAGTGTGAAGACGCTGAGCTCTGAGGTCCAGCGCCCGCAGAACAGCATCCTCCCGCCCCTCAGCACGGAGAGGTGAGGCCAGAGACCACGTCCAGAGCGTCCTGCCAGCCTGAGCCACCACCTGCTGAGCCGTAGCCCAGGGATGCCAACCCAGACTAGAGCTAATTGGGGGAGAAGGAGCAGGAACGAAAGGGAGGGGGAGGCACCCATCTGGAGCCCGAACTCCTGGGTTCTCTCTCCCCTCGGGTTGGGGGTGGGACCTCAATGGGACCAGCCTGGCCAAGAGCCACTCATCCGCCTCTGCCAACCTCAGTGAAGCCAACCGCGTGTTCAAAGCCAGTCCCCGGGCCTGGCACGTGAAGAGCTCCTCTGTGCCCACCCCACCCCCCATCCAGATCGGCGGCCTGGTGACCCAGGAGGTGAGCACTGAGCACCACTGGCCCCGGGATCCTCTGCTGGGGGGCGGGAGCACAGGGTAGACCGCCAGTGGTTGGGATGGAGCCTTTCCAAAATGGCCATCACTGCCCCCCCCCCGCCCCCCACCGAGGCCGCACTGTCTCTGCTGAGTGGGGCATCTTAATGCCTTTCTCTTCTCAATCACTTCACCTGCAGGTGCCCCCTGAGGATGGCCCGGTCAGCCTGAGCAGCCGGATCAACTCTTCCCCCGACAGCAGTGAGAACCTATCAGAGATCCCCTTGTCCTACAAAGGTGTGCCCCCTGCCAGCCTGAGCCTGGCACCATTGAAACTTTGGTGCTACCCATTCTGTAAAGAGAGGCACCAATGCCCAGAGATGATTATCCACCGGCTCAAGGACACACAGAGAGCTGACAGCACAATCAGAAGTTAGAACGGGGAGTACATGGCACTTAGGATCATGTCCCCCCCCCCCCCCCCCCCCGGCCCCCTCCCGCGATAATAACTATAATAGCAAATATAGATGGAATCCCTACCCTCTGGCTGCAGGCTAAGCCCATCTTCTCAGTTAATCCTCACAACGACCCTATGGGGTTAATGTCACCATCCCCACTTTACAGATGAAAGTAAGGCTTGGAAACTTGCCCCCCCCCCCCCCCCCCCCCCCCCCGGTTTCTTAAACAGCAAGCAAGTGGGAGAGCTGGCCTTCCGGCTCTACTCATTTCCTGTCTCGGCAGAGGAGGGGCGTTGGAGGTGAGGGAGGGGGAGGAATATGTGATCCTGACCCCAGGTTGGGTGCTCCTTTCCCGCTGCAGAGAAGAAGGAGATCCTGACGGGCACCAAGTGCATCTCAGTGAAGGCGGCCAGGCGGCGCTCGCGGGCTTTGGGCGCCGAGGGGCGCCACCTGCTGGCACCTGCGATGGAGTGCAGCAGCCTGTCTCTGCCCTCGCTGAGTGAGGCCGATTCGCAGCCCCGGGGCCCTCTGGCCTGCAAGCGGCCACCCAGCCCCACGCTGCAGCACGCTGCCAGTGAGGACAACCTGTCTAGCAGCACAGGCGAGGCCCCATCCCAGGCAGTCGGGCCTGTCGGCGACGGCCCCGGGCCCTGGATGCGTGGCCAAAAGAAAAGCCCGAGCAAGAGACGGGAGGAGTCCCTGGAGGCCAAGAAGAGGAAACGGAGGTCCCGGTCCTTTGAGGTCACGGGGCAAGGGGTGAGGCAAAAGACAGGGCATGGGGTGTCTGCGCCCCTTCATTGTAGATGAGAGCCTGGACTCCTCCAGAGGCCCCAGGCACCTCCAGCCCTGCGCCACCCTCCATGCCTCTGTCCCCCGGGCTGGCATGGGGGCATACACCATACGGCCCCGACTCACCTCACTGTTCTCCAACCACCGCAGCTCTCCCGCCCCAAGACACACCTCCTGGGGCCCCGTCCCACAGAGAGCATCTCGGACCACAGGGTGCCCGTGTGTGGACACCCAGCACCTGGTATTCGGCATCTGGGAAAGGTCACGCTGCCTTTGGCCAAGGTCAAACTCCCTCCAAGCCAGAGCACGGGTCAGTACCAGCGAGGGACGGAATGGGGAAAGGGAGCCTTGGCCAGCCCAGGAAGGAGGCGTGTTGATTTCCCTGTACCTATGGCTGTCCACGGTTGGAAACCGGGCTCTCACAGAACGTCTATGGGACTGGTCTCTTGGGCTTGTGCCCCTGAGGAGTTCAAGGCCGCTGGATGACCAGAGAGGGGGTGGGAGGAATTCCTAACCCCCTGCTCCCGGCCCTTTCTCTGTTGCAGGCCCTGGGGACTCCTCACCCCTCGCTGTTCCCTCCAACCCAGCTGGTATTTCCCGACGGGCTGCCCGTGGGCCCCGCCTGCCTCATGGCGCAAGCACCCATGGCAAAGACGTACGCTTCCGGCATACCTGAGGGGACTGGAACCTGCCCTCCTGCCCCCAAGGCTGGATGGGGTGTAGCAGAAAATAGGAGGTGGAGGCTGGGCGGATGGGGGTGACCTGCGAACAGGAGCTCAGGATCTCAGAAGGCTGGGGCTCCTGAGGCCCAGGAATCATGAGGGTGCCTGCCCAACACCTCCATGCTTTCGGTGCCACTGGGGAAGGGAGGTGAGCCCAGGAAGCATGGCCAGGATGACAGGACTTCCTGGCCTCCCTGCCCTGAATAGAACCCCGTTGCCAAAACCCTGTAGAAACGTGCGGCCAGACTCGGCCTTGGATGTGGAAGGGTGGTGAGGTGAAGGGAGCTGTTAGTGGGACAGGGCCCCTGGGCTCAAGTCTGGGGCAAGGCCATCCTGGATGGTTGGGGAGGTCACTTCAGTCACTTCACATACTATGGTTGGGGCAGAGGAGGATATCTGGTTTTGTTACTTGGCAGTATAATAATAAAATCCCATTTGGGTCATGATGGTTATTTTGGAATCTAGACCTTGTCTAGAATGTGGGGTGCTCGTGACTGATAAAGAGGCAATCCGACTCCCTTCCTCCCTCCCTCCCCAACACCCATCTCCACCTGGCCGGTTCCACTGCATCAACCTACAAATACCTGGGAGAAAGGAGTTTTTCTCTAGACCCTCCCCAGGAAGGGTGGGGCTAGCAAGGTCCATTCATGCCCCCTCCCACCAGCCTTCACACCTGCTCAGGGTCGGTCCCATGAAAGATCAGAGTCTTTTGGTGGACAGGACCATACAAAGCCTAATTAGCTAAATTGAGGGGAGGGGGGCACCGTCTGGAAGTCAGGGCTCAGAAATTGCCCAGCTAAGTCTCTTGAAAAAAAGTCCAGCAAGGGGTCCCGGAGGCCCCCAGATTTCCCAGGCTGGCCCATTTGGTTGCCCTTACCTGCCCTGTTCCGTGTGGGGGTGGGGACCTTCGAGAAAACCTAATGAAAGGTGGGGGAACCCTGCACCTGTGGGACCATCCTTGGGCTGTTTTTACCCGGGGGGCTGGGTACTTCAATCATCCCCTCGGCTCGCTGAGCATTGGTTTATTCAACCAAGAGCACTGCCTTCGAGGCAGCTGTGAAATCAGCTCCTGAAACCAAGCATCTGGTCTACCACCCCTCCCCTGGACGCCACCCCAGCTCCAAGGCCACCAGCACCTGGCCGCCCAGGGGACCAATGGAGGCACCTCCATTCGTGGCACGCCTCCCACATGCCGAAGGCCATCAACGCCAGGCCTCTATTTCCCGCTCCAGAGGCGTCCCCCCAACCCCCCCCCACCCCCCGGCCCGCTTGGCTACTTGGGGGTCCGGATGAGGGTGTGGTAGACCGGCTTGACGATGAGGTGCAGGTGCAGAGCGTTCTCCACCAGGTACTCGGAGTTGCGCCGCTGCAGGTCTGCGTGCGCCAAGAAGTCACCGGCCTCCTCGCTGCTCTGGTGGAAACTGTAGGCGTGGCGCACCAGCAGGCGGCCGTGCTGGCGCGCCCCCACCAGCACGGTCTTCTGGAAGCTCACACCCGCCGCGTCACCGCCGCTGCTGGCCGGCGTGACCACCAGGCGCGGCCGGCCGTCCTCTGGACGCGCGGCCGGCAGCGCGGTGCCCGCGGCGTCCGCGTAGACGGGCCGCAGGCTGACCGGCAGCCAGCGTGGCGAGAAGAGCACGTTCCACGTGACCCGGCGGCCGGCGTCGTGGCCGCTCGGGCCCAGCTGCGTCTGGAAGCTGGTGCTGCGGTCGTCGCGGGCCGGGTTGTTGATGACCCACGGGGCGCCCCAGGCGGGCGCGAGGTAGTTGCGGGGCAGGAAGGCGCTGCCGTTGACGTCGAAGAACTTGGCGAAGTGCAGCGGCGAGGCGGCGTGGAACTGGTAGGCCTGCAGCAGGAGGTCGGCCACCGCGTCGCCGTGGCGCGCCAGGGCGGCCGAGCGCGCCTGCAGCTGGAACAGTTGCGCGGGCGGGATCATGGGGTAGCGGATGGCTCGCAGCGCGCGCTCGGCCACGGCGGGGGGCGGCCGGGCGCGGCCCAGCCACGTCTCCAGCGCGTGGAACAGCTCCAGCTCGTCCTGCAGCACCAGGTCCGAGCGTGGCAGGAGCTGCCCCAGCAGCTCGGGGCTCACGGCGCCCCACTCTGCGCTCCCCGCCACGGCCGACAGGTTCCAGGCCAGGAACTGCAGGCAGCTTTGGCGCAGGGCCTCGTCCCCGGTGCTCACCGCGTAGTGGTACCAGCCCACCGCCGGGCCCGCGCCGCCCGCCAGGTGCGCGCGCATGTAGTCGGCCACGCCGCGCTGCAGGGACGCCACGCCGTACTTGGTGGCCAGCCTGTGCAGGGGGATGGCCTGGGCCAGCAGCACGGTCAGCTCGCCGCAGTAGAGGTACCTGCGGGAGAGGCGTAGAGATGCGGCACGGGCAGGGCAGGGCCGGCTCTGCCCCACGCGCGCAGGGGACCCGGCCCTGGGTGTGGGCAAGGTGCAAGCGAGCAGTGGACCCTGAGGCTTCCTGTCTTCCTCTCAAGGACCCTCCTCGCCCATCCTGCTTCACCCCTCTTCTTTACGCTTCTCTGGGGACATGGAAACAGCATGTCGTTACTGAGCATCTATCAGGTGCCCCCCGCTCTAGGCCGCAAGACAGACGAGGCTCCTGCCCTTGTGGGGTTTACAAGCCGGGTGCAGATCCATATCCTACTAGCAAGTGGGCAAATCATTCAACTTCCCTGAACCTTATGCTGATCAGCTGGGAAAGCAGGTAACAGGGCCGCTGTGACAGCTGTGGGGAGAAGGAACAAGGCGCGGGGGGTAGGGGGGCGCTGGTTGCAGGGAAGGCCGTCAACAAGGGTTAATTCCCTCTACCCTCCCCCTTTGCTTGCAAGCTCCTCTTTCTCACTGCATCTTTCCTGTCTTCCGGCTGGCTCACTCACTCCCTGTCGCTGTCTGCTCCCATCCCCCTGGCCACCCTTTCTGCCAGGTCCCCACTGGCACGCGCTCTGCGGGGCTGTGGTGACAACTGCCCACAGCTGTCTCTTCTTTCCGCTGCATTTTAGTCTCACATGTTTGCCTCTGGGAATAAAAGATGGTTCCTCAGCCTCCCTTCCAGCGGGCGTGGCCATGTGACTGAATTCTAGCCAATCAGAGGTCCGCAGAGGCGCTGTATGGGATTGGGGGCGGGTCGGGGGGGGGGGGGCTTTTGCCCTTCTGTGTTACCCCTCTTCCTATTTCCTGGAATTCTGCAGCCGTCTTGTCTAAACTATTAAAACGGGGTTACTTTCTCTGACTCTAGTGTGAATGGCGCCCTTGTGCAGTGCACCGGAAGGGAGCAGGAGATAGGAGAGAGAGCTGGCTTACTCTCCCTGGCCCTGAACTTCAAACCCTGACCAGACACAAAAACCACATGGAGGCTCTAAAACAAACAAACAAAAATGATAGCTGGGCCCAACCCCAGACCTGAAGCCGGTGATCCAGAGCCGGGTCCGGGAATCTGCAGTTTTTAAAAGTTCCCAAGGCCAGGTTTGGAAACAGCTCTGCCAGCATTGGTAATTGACATCAAAACGCACAGAGCTTGCAGCCAAGGGCAGGGGGGGTCACGCTGCATTTTGCAAGAGGGCAGA